>NC_050580.1:145421556-146814056 GCF_011100635.1 Trichosurus vulpecula
TAGTCAGTCACTGTATGATTTAACTGCTTCTCTAAGGGGCATCTACGATACAATGCAAAGAATCTTGGCTCTGAAGTCAGAGGCTTATGTTGAAATCCTGCTTAATATCTGGGTGACCTTGACCAAGAAAGTCACTTAACTTCCTTGGCCTCCCTTTCCTCATCCTTAAAATGAGGAGGTTAGACCAGACTGAGGTCCCTTCCAGCTCTCGAGCTATGATCCTATACAAATGAAGCTTCCCTACCAGTCGACACAAAATCTTTAATAACTTAGAGTTGCAGTTCAGTCAATCAATTTAGATCTATCATTCCTGGTTGGTTGTACTTCTCAGCTTGCTTCTTCTATGATTTCTCTTTTACTTTAAATTAAGGATATGTATTTGCACACACACACATATACACATATGTATATATGCACATTTATATATAGATATGTGTATATGTGTACATATACATACATAAATGTGTATATGTGTGTGTGTGTGTGTGTGTGTGTGTGTGTGTATTTTTCCCTCTGTTCTTCCTACATAAGATTATGAGACTTAGCCCTGGAAGGGACTTTAGAATTCATTTATTCCAACCCCTCCATTTTACAGATGAGGAAGAATGAGGCTCAGAGACATGAGATGACTTTCCCAAGGTCACACAGACAATAGTTGATACAGCTTGGATTTGGACCCAGGTCATGTGAGATCACATCTAACACTCCTTCCACTCTCCTGTGCTGTTTTCTGCCCCTTTCACTTGTTACATAATATATTATGTTTTTTGACATGCCATTCCATAGAGCAATAAAGACGGAAAAGAATTTCTGAGCCCTGTGTGGTTGGCTGATTAACTCTGCAAACAATCATAAATGTTAAATTAGCTGTCACCAATGTTTGAGTGAAAGCTAGTTTAAAAAGTCCTAGTGGGTTGATCTTTAAAAACAAATGTACTAAATCATCTGGGCATGTTGGTGCCTGCTTAGCTCAGCTGGTTATTTCATTATACTAAAAAGATGAAAGTCATGGATTTGATTCATATGTGGGCCAGTTAGTTGGCTTCATTATATTACATGGAGCCATGTTGGACCCTTAAAACCCTATTTTATCATTTCAAAGAGCACAATAGTAAGCACCTACTGTGTGCCAGGCAGTAGCCTAGGTATCAGAGATATAAAGATAAAAATGGAAAAAATGTTTTAAAGAAAAAGAACATTCCTTGTCCTGACAAGACTTATATCCTATGTCTCACAAAGTGAATGTGCTTGTTTCTTGCTCATGATGGGGATTCAGATGTCCATTATATCCCTCATTAATAGCTGTTGCTCATTAAACTGAGTGGGGTGGTAGCTCATAAGAACCATGATTATAGGCAGCACTTGAAGAAGGTATCAAATCATAGCTGACTAAACTCAGAAATCTCTGAATTTTGATCTTTTTCTACATATCTTTGGTACTTGGACCGATGTTTAGCCTAAGTGTCTCTTAGAGCATATTTCCTGATTTGTAAATGGACTTTGCTGGGTTAAGGGATAAACATTTTTCTTCTGAAGATACTGGTTTATCTTTGTCATTTTTGATCGTAGGTTCAGGGATCTACTGGCCTTCCCTCAGTCCTCTGATATTATTGACAGGTTCTTGACCCTCCTCTCATACACCCTTTGCCTGCTCTAGTTTCCCTCCAGGGAGGTGTCCAAGAGGAAAAGAGAACGCGGAAAGATAAATGAACAAAGACATTCTCATGACTGGAAGATCTAAGACCTAATTTCCTGTCAATAGCGAAAAAGTAGCATTGTCTTTGTGTGTGAAGGGCAACACTTTATTATTAAAGGACATCTAAGGAAAATAGATATGTTTGTCTATCAAAACAACTTTCTTTTTTTGTTATTTACTTTTTCTTCAGAGAAGAATGCTTGCCAGAGCTAAGCTTTAATTAAAGGTGTGCATTACATCGATTTTCTTCTTTTTTAATGGAAATTCAATGATCCAAGTAGCAAATTATTGACCGAAGCCTTAAGTTCTACCCTTCTGACAAAAATAAAGAAATCTCTCTTAGATCCTCTTTTAAGATCCCCACATTGATGAATTGACATATTTTGACAGTAGTTCAATATTATTCTTTGTTTCAGTGAAAAGCTGGGGGCAAGAGCTTCCCTTGGTGCTTGTACCACTCCCTTGGTATCCAAGTAATGTCAAGAGAAATAAAGGAAGGGCCTCAACACACTGGGTGGACCTCTTGTGGAGGGTACATTGGCAAATATGGCTGAGAGCTGCATAGAAGCAGAGGTATGGATTGGTGGTGATAGGAATCACTGGAGAGAGTTCCCACGTCCACCAAAGTATTAAGTCCCTTTTTAACACTATCTGGTGGCAATATAGGAATGACAGAATTGTTGAGGGGCTATGGGGCAGGGCTATGGGAAGGGATAAAATGAACCATCTAAGGAATTTTGCTTTCATATTCCAGTAACTTTTACAACTGTTCACAGCTTCAAACGCAATACATTTCAGGAAGACTATGACAAGAAAATTTCTCTTTGATAGGCTGAATTAAGCACTGGAAAAAATACTAGGATTACATGAATGAAATTCATTCACTTGTCTGTCCCATTAGAATGTAAGCTCTTTGAAGGCAGGGGATCTTTTTGCTTTTTCTTTTTACCATCCCTTCTCACCATATTACCTGGAACATAAAATATGCTTGCCGACTGATTAAAAACATTCCAATCATTGATTTTCATGATACCTAAAAAGTCAATCATGTCCTAGAAGTAGAAGAACAATTGGATGCAAAGCCTTATGGGGGAATGTTCTTTGCTGACACCTCATTGAATGGGGTTCTCTGAAGTGAATGTGCAATTCAAACAATGGCATTCGACGGACCCCTGAAGAGATGGATAACATTATATTGTCAGTCTAGGCTCAGAACTCCAACAATTGATTCCTCCCTAGTCAGGCATAGTCACTTTCCCTTTTGTACCTCCCACTGGAGTCAGGACCTCTACTCAGCTCATGGGAGCAGATGAGGCCCCCAAATGAAAGTATAGAAAAAGATGAAGAAAGGCTTCAGCCCAGAACCCTTTGGTGTACCATGCATAGGGAGTGGAACAGGGATAATGGACCTTCAAAATAACTCAAGAAGGATAAGTCAGACAGGAAAAACTAGAACTACGGCATAGCAACATGATGAGAAACCAGTAAGTGGGAGAGGATGACCAACAGTGTCCGATGCCGAAGAAAAGTCAAGAAATGTTGAGGGCTAAGAAAACGCCGTTGGATTCAGCAATAAAGAAATGGCTGGCAATCTTGGAAGAAGCAGACTCAGTCAAGAGGTGAGGTCAAAAACTAGGCTGTAAAGGTTCAAGAAGTTACTGGGAATCAAGAAAGTGGATACTAAGAGTATAAACAGTGTGTGTGTGTGTGTGTGTGTGTGTGTGTGTGTGGATGTGAAGGGAGGAGAGACATGGCAAAATAGCTTGAGGATACGGTAGATTCAAGTGAAGGGTTTTTTTTAAGGATGAAGTGAGACTTGGGCTTGCTTGTAGGCATCAGGGAAGGAGACAGTGAATGATGAAAGGCTGAAAATGAGGGAGAGAGAGATGCAACGGGCAAGCTCCAGGAAGTGTTGGGAATGAATGAGATCAAGGGCAGACATTTGGCATCAGCAAGGAGAAGGGCCACTTCATTCTTCAAGAACTGGGCAAAGAAGAAGCTTAAGGGGGGATTGCTAAAAAGAAGCCAAATTCCAAGTAACTGAAAAACCAGTGATGGTCCCAGAAAGCATCTAATGAACCCTTCCCTTGTGACAGAGAGGTAGGGAACTATTAGACCAGATTGCTGTGTATATTGTCAGACACAGTTGCCACTTCAGGTGTTTTAACTTAAGGGCCTTTCTCTGTTACAAAGGAGAGTTCAATAGGCATAGGGCTGTTTTCTAGAATTAACTATGATGTAAAGACAAAGAAGCATCAATATGATGTATTTTTAAGAAACCCTTGAGTACTCCATAAACATGAATTTTTATTATTGTGGCAAGTTTAATGGTGGGTTAAGCTGGATTTTACAGAATTTTTAAAAATTAATAAATCAGTTTAAAAACCACATTATTTTCTGGCTTCTCTAAGCCTGAAAATGACCGTGACAAGAGCTGGGACCAGGCGATATTAACACAATATATTGGTGGTTAGAGGAGGTAGCCAACTGGGCAGGTAACCAAGTAGGCAAGACAAGGGTTAAGGAGTGGGCAGTTAATATAGATCAGAGGGATGTGAATCTAAGGAGTGGTCTCCCAGGGGTGGAGAACCTGCAGCCTTGAGGCCACAGGTGACCCTCTAGGTCCTCAGGTGCAGCCCCTTGGACTGAATCCAAACTTCACAGAACAAATAAAAGGATTTGTTCTGTAAAACTTGGACTCAGTCAAAAGGCCACACCAAGGACCAAGAAGGCCACATGTGGCCTCCAGGCCCCAGGTTCCCCACCTCTGGAACATTCACTAATCCTTTGGATCTGTCAGAAGATTAACCAATGAAATTTCTCCCATTGCCAACACAAGAAGTGCATATAGCAAAAAGTATGAGGTAAGCATACTTGATAAGGAGTATTAATGTCACCAAAAAGGGTGTGGACATCTTCAACCTTGAGGAAGACATGCAGCCATATGCACTATGTGCAACTGACAGTTAAAATCAGCATTTACTAAGAGGAAGAAATAGTATCAGGGAAGAGGCTAGTTATTATTAAAAAAGCATCACTCAGCAGGCCCTTCTGAGCCCAGGTGTTCTGTAAACATCAGGTGTAATTCACTGAATCAAGTAGAACTTCTCAACACATTTCCACCTGATTTTAAAAGACACTATCTCTGGTCATTTGGCTCCTAGGAAAACCTCAGGATATTTGCTGGGGAAAAACAGTCAGAATGAAACCAGTTCCTGGGAGTTAAAGGAAGAAAAATGGAAGAGAAAAACCCAACTTAATATCCCCAGACCAGGAGTGGTGGCAGGCACTGAGCAGTGAGCAGCCCAGCCCAGGTGGCTGAGGCCCTTGGCCCTCCAAGGCAAACCTGCTCCTAAGACGGGAAGCCAGAGACCTGGAGTCCAGTCCCGCTGTGTGACCCTAGGCAGATTACGAAAGTCTCTGAGCATGTTTTCTCACTAGAAGGGGAACATCATACTCGTACATCCTCTTTCATAAGAGGAAAAGCATTTTGGAAACCATGAAGCTATATTAATGTGCCTTATAACGGTTGTTATTGTCAGTCTCTGTCATCGCTATCATCAGAACATTGTTTTGTCTGTTTAAATAGAGAAGGATTTTTGGTGACCCTCAGCTGTCACCAGGGCCCTGAGCAAAATGGCAAAGTAAGATTCTCTTTCCTTTTTGTTCTGCTCATTTCTTGTTTTCTTCTAACCTTAGTCCTTATTAACCAAATAAGCATCCAAGAAAAACAAGTAACAAAAATAATTAGGCAGAAACATAAGCACCAATCATGTGTTTGTTTTCAAATGTGGATGTTAATCTAAAAAAGAAAAAAAAATTAAAACAATTATCCAGCCTGCAAAAGAAAAGAAAAACCCAACTTGAGAAGCTGTGTCGCTCAGTTTCTGACTCACTAAGCGAGCTTACTTTTACCTGACTTTTCTCTGAATTAGCTCTACCCATCAGTACTTTAGAAGGGGAAACAGATAGTTCCTGAGGAATGGACCAGTGGATCGCAAAGAATCTGGGAAAAATGGATTTGATTTTATGAGAAATTATTTTTAAAGCAAAGAAATTCAATTCAGGAAGGAAGTTTGAGTGGACAGGCATGAAAGTTCTGGAGGTACAGACAGGGAGTTTAGAGTGATAAACTAGATCTATGTTTGCAAATGCTATTTACACAAAACACAACTTAGTGATTCCTAGTTTCCAGCTAGAAGATGAGCTACATTAAGCAGAGTTGGGAGTTAGGCTAAAAGAGATGGGAATCAGGTAGGAAAACATAAGTTATAGCTACAGTTTAGGCAGCTAGGTGGCCTAGTGGACAGAGGGCTGGTATTGGGAGTCAGAAAGATGAGTTTGGATCCCACCTCAGACACTTACTGCAGTTACTGGACAAACCACTTAGCCATTCTTAGTCCCAGTCTTCTCGACTATAAAACTGGGAATGATAATATGACTTATCTCACAGGGTTATCTTGAGGTTTAAATGAGGTGCTATACATAAAGCACTTTGCAAACTTTAAAGTGTTATGTAAATACTAGTTGTCATCCTTATCATTGTCCTCCTCTTCCACAGAACCTCTGGGAATGCTAACTGCTACCTCAACAGCTTGCTCTCCCACAATAATAACTCACATTTCCTAGTGCTGTAAAATTCATGAAAGCATTTTTCTTACAATAATCTGGTAAAGGAGCGTTATTATTATCCCCATTTTGCAGATGGGGAAACTGAGTCTCAGCAAGTGATATTCATTATTTAACTACTCAAGGAGTGTTAGTTAGTGTCAGAGCTGGGGCACTTCTATACCGGCTCCTACCCACTTTCTCTGTTCCTGTTCTAGTTAGCTTATCTGGCTTCGAACTTCTTTCTGATGAATAGCTTCTGCTCTGTCCCATAGCTACTGCTGGAAGTTCCATTCAGGAGGCTTCGCTTCCTGCTTTGTCAGGGAATCCTGTCTGTATACTTTAGATAGGCATGTTGCTTGCCCTTTGCTGTTTAAACTAAGAAGGAGGCGCCTGCCTGGAAGTCTGCTGACAGAATATCTGCTCCCTTCTACCCCAACCCTCAGCCAGGTTGTTGGCTATCTACGTTCCCTTGCTCTGTCATTCTTGCAAGGTATCTAGAGTATGTAGAGTTAGCTTTGGCTTCAGTAGAGGGGAAAGAAGGACGCAGATAAGGAAATACAAAGAAAAAGTAGGACACATTGAAAAATGGAACAAATGTTCTTTCTGAATCATCTCAAATCAGCCTCTAAGGGAGAGTGTGGAAAAATTCCAATAGTGGTTAATTCATCCTCCAAACAGAATGACCAATTTTATCAATAAATATTGTACAGGAGCCCAAATGTGTATTTAAAAGTATAGTGATACCAATGGAGTCAGAATCCAAGGAAGGGTCCTGGGTCTTTTTACTAAGTGCTTGGCCCTTCTGAAGATTCACTAACATTTCTGTCTACAACTGGGATATGCAAATCTTTTGTTGGGAGAAAATATTTTTATTTCTCTGAAGTTGTGAGGTCATCAGGATGGGGGGAATAACTGATGGTGAAGTCCTTGAGTAGGGGTCAAAGAACTGCTGACGCGCCATACAGTGTTCTGGCAGTAGCTTCTAGTTACATCTCCTTCCTGCTACAATTGTACTCCATAGAGAAGAGGACATGATGACAATTGCCATCCTTGAGTCAATTTCATGGGACTTTATAATTAAAGTATACATTGCAATTGACAAGCTGGAAATTGGTCTATTTTATACCAAAGTACTTTCTTATCCACAAATAAATCCTCTTGACCCTACCCGCCTTCCAATATAACTCATCTGCTTTACTCATTCTAGATTCCAAGGACTTGGCTAACACATTTAGAAGGGCTCTGGGAAAGCATTAAGTTCATAAATTAAATTTAAGGCTTGAGTTCGGGGGTGGGTGAAGAAGAGGGGGTGGAGTATCTCTTAGATAGCATCCACCATTTGAGTTGAGCCCTGGCAAGCCAACAAATGCCTGTAACAGCAGGCTCATCATGCTGGAAACTGGTGGTTTTGTTTTGGGCCAACTTTATCAGTACTGTGGGAGACCAGATATAGGATATTTTTTCCCGTGGTGCATTTTTAGCCTTGGCTTCCTTGTTTTGTTCAAGGTTCAGCACCGAGCAAGAAAGAAAGGGTAGAGACAAGGCACACAATAAAAAAATTAATGTACCTTTTTATCAGGGTTGGAAGAAGGGAAGAATGGGGGTGGGGTAGGGTTAACATATGCTTTGGAGCTTTAGCCAATGCTGCATTCTTGGCTCTCTCTTTAGTCATTTCCCCCCTAAGACTTCTTACAAGCTAGCTTGCATTGAAGTACTTTTCAGTATGAGGAACTAGAGACTTGGTACATACCTCATTTGAAAACTGTTTTCAATGCCTTCTTGGGGATCAGAAAGAGAACAATGAGGATAACACTCTTGAGTGTCTTAAAGTCGATCCAATCATATGGTAATGCAGGAAGTGCAATAGCCTCCTAGGCAGCCAAGAATCAACGGTTCCTATTTTAAAAAAGGGGGGGGGGGCACCATTAACTTTATAAAAAAGACAACTAACCACTTATTGTTGTTCACTCATTTTCAGTTGCATCTGACTCTTCTGGACCCCATTTGGGGTTTTCTTGGCAAAGATACTAGAGTATTTGCCATTTCCTTCTCCAGCTTATTTTATAGAGGAGGAAACTGAGGTAAATGGAGTGAAGTGATTTGCCCAGGGTCACAGACCTAGCAAATGCCTGAGGTAAGATTTGAATTCAAGAAGATGAGTTAGCTAACCACAGTTAACTAAATAATGAACTATAGGAATTCCAAATGTTGAATTTCCCAGAAATGTAATCTTCTTTCCTGAATATATAACAGAAAAACCATTCTGAATACGGTACCTGGGAAGATATTAAGTGCCAAAATATTTAGTCAAAAGGTCATTTATGCCTTTGAAATAATGGACAGGTTCTTTAATTTCAGGCTGTGGTCACTTGGGCAAGGTAAAAGTGATCAGTAGCTATATTACATCAGTTTAAATTTATCATTCAAATCAGAACAAATTAAGTTGGAGGTAAATAGCTAAGGATTATCTACAACCTTCCTGAAAACATATGAGAAATGCAGAAGTGAGAGGAAAAGGCTGCACATATTTTGGATGTTTGAAATAGATCACGTAAATATTATTTTTCACTTTATTTGATCTTGCCATCTTACATGAGTAAGAAAACAAATGAATATTTTATGAATTTCACTTTCATCATAAATAATTTTGTATATGACATTTAAACATTTCCTTAATTATTTATGATCCTTTTCGTTGATTTCTTAGCATTTTAAAAAAGAGAGATTTCTTTTTTGTTTTATTTTGCACAAAGCCACAGTAGCTAGAATACACTTTCAGCTTTTCCATACAGTAGCTCATTTCAAGGAGATCTCTGAATGGGGAAGCAAATTCTCCATTTTCTCTGTGCTGCAATTTAATGAAACCCCAGCATTTTTCTTGCTCCCAAAATGCCAAATATAGTTAAGAATGCCTTGATAATATGCTTTTGCTAAAAACTATTTATATTCATAGATTCCTGACAGTTTACTGATTTCTGACATGGGTGTCTCTCTTTGCAAAGCATTCTGTTTATATTCATTTATATTACATGTACTTTTATATTTTAAATATATAAATGTACATATGTGTGAATATACATATACATATTTATGTCATTTTTGATCTCTGATTCTAGTGAATCAGGTCTATATTTTGAGAAATAACATGTGAATATATTTATCAGGATACTGTCCTATATATATACCTATAAATCATCTTTAAGTGGCTATGAATATTTTAGAACCAGAAATAATATATAGGAAACCAGAATGCCCTAAATTTCAACAAATTTCAGTTTCACACTTTACTGCTTCTAATAGTTTGAAATAGCTTATTATCTTGAAGTATGAAATTAGAAGACAGGCTATTTGCCTCTGTACAGCCAATGATTAACGGGTTTAAAAAAAATTTTAACTCAAAGGAAAGATATCATGAGAGCTGTAAGTATTTAACAGGGAAGAGAGATAACCAGATTCTGCTTTGGGAAATAAAAAGCAGCATCTTTTACATACAACACTCATGAGCTTCATTAAAAAGAAGAGCTTTATATTAAAAAAAATGACTATTGAGTGGATGGAGAGATGGGGAGTACATAGCATTGTTGCAGAAAGGTAAAGAAGCCATGTACGTAGCTAGCTGTAACAACAATGTTGCTTGCAGCTTTTGTGGAGGTGTAAGACTAACAATACCAGTACCCAGGAGGCCTGCTAGCACAAGTTCTTTGATCTGCTTTTCTAAGGAAAGCAACTTTAAGGGGTTTACGATCTCACTTCAATTAAACATACATATATCATTCACTTAGTTCAGGGGAAAAAGTCAGCACCCTGAACTTCAGAGAAAACACAAACAGAAATTACAGGCAGAAATTATATAAACAGAGCAAATAACACAAATCAGGAGACAGGGCTTCTAACTGTCTGTCCATAGCAATACGTACATAGTTACCAGAGAGAGAAGCACCAATATCTGGGTTTTCAAAGCCGGGGCGGGGCACTACTTAATGGCTACCCACAGTCTTGTTGGGCCAAATCACATGAACACTCCTCCCATGAGTGAGTTCCCGAAGCAAAATGCTAACCTCCAAGTATATATATGCTTCTTCAGGGTCAGAGGGCATCACAACCACGTGACTCAAACTCATGTGACTTAGGCGGGTCATCAAAGACTCTTGATTCAATCAAGGACTCTTGATTGAAACAAAGGCAAGACTCAGTCAAAGGTATTTGGATCTCCCCAGTTCTGAGAAGCATTCCAAAAGAAAAAAACAGTAAAAAAAATCCAGTAAAAAGTCACACTCTGCTTGCCACCACACTAGCCCAATGAAACTCCAGGTAGGAAACCAAATAAGCCATATTGTTATCTAAAATTTAGCTACATAAAAAAGTACCAGAGTACAGGTTGTTTGGGGGGCTTTGTTTTCTATTACTTTCACACTCTTACCAGAACAGTATATGGTAAAGTTTGCTCCCCCATCAAAAGGAGAGTAACTCTGGAGAAATACAGATGTTTTTTGTGTTGCACTTATCCTTGACATTACCATTACAGACTCCCATAGCTAAGTTTTGACCTGGAATTATAGTAAAGGCTCAACCTTTTTGGGACAACCCTCCTCCCCTTGCCTTTTATGTAAATTCTAACACTACTCAAATCTTGGCTCATTCTTGCAGCAGCAAGTAGATGAACCATCTTAAAATATGAGAATGAATTAAAATGCTGTTAATTATGCTTGAGGCTATTACATTCCTTCGTAAGTAATTATGAGAGGAAGAAACGTCCCCAGTGTTTCTGGTGCCTAATAGTTTACACAGAAAGTGGGAAATAGATATCATTTTTATCATATTAAGCCACCTGTCTTATCGAGCCCTTATGCAGCCTGTAGTCTGTGAAATGATACAGTGTTTGGATTACTTTCTCCATTTCTTTGGTCCCATAAAATGGAATCAAATATAAATAGAAGTTAAGCCATGAGAGGGAGCAGGCTCCAGAGGTAACTTCATTGTCACCTGCTGTCTACTCTTTAGAAAAGAATAAAAAATTTTAGAGCTGATAGAGGAAGTACTGAAACATTACCTAGTTCACCAAGGTCATTTTATAGATAGGGAGACTAAGGTTGAGAGAGAGGAAGCGACTAAGCCTACCAGACTACCAAAGCCTGAATCACTGTTTGCAAGGTTATTATTTATGCTAACAGGTTTATCAGATTAGTAAATCAGTGCTAAAGGATCACCTCATTAAGTCTCGTTTGCTGAAGGAACTGGGGCAGCTAGGTGGCTCAGTGGATAGACGCTGGGCCTAGAGTCAGGGAAAATCTGAATTCAAATCTAGCCTCAGACTCTGACTACCTGTGTGACCCCGAGTAAGTCATTTAACCCAGTTTGCCTCAGTTTCCTCATCTGTAAAATGAGCTGGAGAAGGAAATGGCAAACCACCCCAGTATCTCTGCCAAGAGAACCCCCAAAACAGGTCATGAAGACTCAGACATGACTAAAAAACTGACTGAACAACAGCAAACTGAAGGTAATAATGCCTTAACTCAAAACAAAACTGATTGGAATGCCCTTCTGGAGGATTAAGATTGGGCTTTCCTACTTGTGGTTGCCAGTGAGGATCATCTTTGAAGGTAGTGCAGCTCTGTTGGCATTCCTCAAATCCTAGCATCAAATGTAAACTCCTCTGTTAGCTATTTTAAGCTTTTTATAATCTGGACCTTTCCTATCTTTTTGATCTTCCTACAAATCCATTACTTCCCTCTACATTTTGGTCATACTAGCCTATTTAGGGTTCTGTATATGATGCTTGTCCTCCCATCTCAATGTCTTTGTACTGGCTGTCCCATATGTCTAGAAAAATAAAACCTCCCACTTCCCCTCTGCCTCTTGGAACCTTACATTCCCTCCCAAACTCAGCTTAGATATCTCCTTCTGTATGAAGCATTTCCTTATTCCTTTCATTATTGGTTGTCTCCCACCCCAATTACCTTGTATTCATTTTGCTTATATTCTGCATATACTTATACATGTAATGGGGGTGCCTGAGACTGGCTAATGAAAGCCCACTTCTTATAGGCATCAGTAGTGTGCTTTGCCAGACATGATCCCCAAGGGAATGTGAGCATGTACGGGTACTGTTTCTGGTAAGCTTACCACATGAAAAAGAGAATCCTTTAGATTTACTTCTGTGTTGGAATTAGGCATGCATTCAAAAGGCACCAACCAGGCAAGGCATTTTCTCTTTCCTGGCTGGCTGCAGTTGAGTGAGAGAGACATGGTATCAGCTGCTGAGTGGGAGAGTTCTCCCCATTCATGGCTGCCATGTGGCCCATGAAGACAGGCCTCTTTGCAATCGTTCTTTCTGAGGTACAGTTGAATGAGTATTAGAGACAGTTTTAACCATATGAGCTTTGAAAGATCAGAATGGAGAGCCACCAAAGGCCTGGGAGCCCGAGTCTATGTTGGAGTTTGCAGCCAACCAACCAAATCTACCAGCACCACTCTGAGGAATGAATGGGACCCAGCCCAGCAATGGCTAAGATACCTAGCCCTGTGAGCAAGAGAGTGTCATTCTCCATTGGTTATGCTGAATTTGGAAGTGAACTTGGTGGGTCAAATACCACTGTAAGACTGAGCCTACACTCACCAGGGACTAAAGTGGTATAGGATAAAGTTTGTTTTTGGTTAAGTTTTGTACTTACATGCTTTTATACTTTATAATTTTATACTTAATACTTTTATATATTTTATCAGTAAAAGTCCTTCATAAAAGACAATTGATGTTAATTGCTTCAATGATCCTTGATTGCTAGTCACTGGTAGTTAGCCTTGGGGAGAACATACCAGAATGGTAGAAATTGATAGTGATATACATATATATACATATATATGTAATAGATATAGATAGATCTATATCTATATTTACACACACACGCATACATACACACAGACACACACACACACACTGAACCCCTAGGGTATCTCTAGGGTACTCGTAGAACCCAGAACAAGAGCTATTGCTCAGATACTTACTTGTCATTGAGAGACGGATAAGTTTATTCAGAACTTATAGAGCCTACATGTATATATTAACTTTCCCATTAGAATATATGCTCCTTCATTAATACATTTGTTAGTGGAGTTGTGAACTGATCCAGCCATTCTAGAGAGGTATTTGGAACTATGCCCAAAGGGCAATCAAACTGTGCATACCCTTTGATCCAGGATTACCACTACTAGGCCTATATTCTAAAGAGATCATAAAAAAGGTGAAAGGACCTATATGTACAAAAATACTTACAGCAGCTCTTTTCAAGGTGGTAAAGAATTGGAAATTGAGGGGATGACCACCCACTGAAGAATGGCTGAACAAGTTATGGTATATGAATGTGATGCAATACTATTGTGCTATAAAAAATAACAAGCAGACAGATTTCAGAAAAACCCAGAAAGACTTAAATGAACTGATGCACACAAAATAAACAGAACCAAGAGAACATTGTACACAGTAAGAGCAACATTGGGTGATGATCAGCTGTGAATGACTTAGCTTTTCTCAGCAGTATAACGATTTAAGACAATTCCAGAAGACTCATGATGGAAAATGCTATCCACATCCAGAGAAAAAACTGATGGGGTCTGAATGCATATCAAAACATACTATTTTCACTTTCTCTATTTTTTCATGTTTTTTCTTTTGTTTCTTCTTTCACAACATGTCTAATATTGAAATGTTTTACATGATTGTACATATATAACCTATGTCAAATTGCTCACCTTCTTAGGGAGGAGGGAAGGGAGGGAGGAAAGGAGAAAATTCAGAACTCAAAATTTTAGAAAAAAATGTTAAAATTTGTCTTTACATGTAATCAGAAAAAAAAGCTAATAAAAGCCAATTATCAGATAAAAAAACAAATATATCCACTTTTCTGTTTTCACTTGGCATAGAATTTGGCCTGGAATTTGGTAGGTGCTTAATAAACATTTGTCAATTGATTGATTGATTGATAGCACAAAGGTGGCCACCAATTCCAAATATTCATGAAGCCAGTCCCACCTACACTCATACAACAACTCTTCATATTCCACTTTAAATCGAGGCAGGTGTAGAGATGGGCCAAAATAAAATATTGGAATTTTTTCAGAGTTAACAGTAAAGAATCTTTCTTCCTAGCAGACCTCACCTTGTTAAGCCTATGTGAATAATTTTGCAGCAAAACGTAAGTTTGAAAGGATTAAATTATAATTTCCTAGGTTATAAAAATTAGTTAATGAAAATGAGTTTTTTAAACTGGACATGTGATTTCATTGGAATGAGGAAATCTCTACGAGGAAGTATGTTTTCCTCAATGTAGAACAGTTAATACTTTATCCTATACATTATTACATTATTAAGCACTTACTCTGTGTCATGGGGCAGGTAGGTGGTGGAGAGGATAGAGTCAGGAAGACTTATCTTCCTGAGTTCAAATCTGGCCTTAGGCACTTAGCTGTGTGACCCCGAGCAAGTCACTTAACCTTGTTTGGTTCAGTTTCCTCAACTGTAAAATGAGCTGGAGAAGGAAATAGCAAACCATCCAGTATCTTTGCCAAGAAAACCCCAACTGGGTTCACGAAGAGTTGGACATGACTGAAAACAACTTACCAACAACAGGTGCCATGAAGCACTATGTGACATTGTTAAATACTTACAGTTTATGGAGTTGCTTGTGACATGGAGAGGTTAAGGACTCACCCAGCATCACCTGGCTAGTATTGTAACAGGTAGCACTTGAGCCCAGATCTTACTGACTCTGAGATCAGCTCACTACCAACTACCCCAGCCTGCCACTTACGTGAGAATCTTACCTTTCAATAAAAAAACACTTCCATCTTGTCTTATATTTTAAGATCAAAGGGAACTAAGTTCCAATTTCTAATATTAAACTCTTTACTCTTTCTCATATTCTTCCCTGTCCTGAGCCACTGAAATTATATTTGTTCCTTGTTTCCAATAGCATCAGGAATAAATAGATGCTATTGCTTGAGTCTATTCCAGTTCCAGGCCTCTATTGGAAGCCAAATCAGGACAGGAACCTTTCCAACAATATCTGGAACAGAAGTCAGTACGCAGTAGTTATAATGATCTGATTCTTTAGATTTATTTACAACAGCTTTCTAATTATAGCACAGTGCCTGGCACGTAGTAAGTACGTAATAAATGTTCTGTCTGTCTACTTATCATTCATCTATCATCCATCCATCCATCCATCCATCCATCCATCCATCCATCCATCCATCCATCCATCTGTCTTTCTATCTATCTATCTATCTATCTATCTATCTATCTATCTATCTATCTATCTGTCTGTCTGTCTATCTATCTCTTCATTTACCTACCTACCAATTTTCTATAGAAATCATTTTGGGAGAGTGAAGGCCAAGTAGAAATGTATGAACATTCCATCTTGTAGAGTTTGTTATTATTCTAAAAATACAATAATAATCAAATTTCCCAATTTCAAAGTGTGGCACTGGATTTAGAGTTAAGGGACCTGGGTTCAGATCTTAGCTCTGATGTTCATGATCTGTGTGATTTTGAACAAGGCATTTAACCCCTCTCTACCTTAATTTCCTTATCTGTAAAATTAGAGGGGTTGGATAACATAATTTCTGAGGTCTCTTCTGTTTCAAAATCTATGAAGTACTTTCTTTTATGAAAATGCTGTTCCTCTTTGGCAGCACCTTGTATTTTTGTTTGATAGTCCTACACTACTGGCTTTCCATGATGTCCATGCTAAGGGCACCATGGTACAGTAGAAAAGGTGCTAGATTTGGGGGTGTGGTGGTGGGGACAAAGGATCTGGATTCAAGTCCTGCCTGACATTTACAATCTGTGTGACCTTGGGCAAATCACCTGTCTTGGACTCAGTCTCTTCATGTGTAAAATGAAGGAGGCCAAATAAAGGACCTCTAAGTTCCCTCTCGAATCTGAATCTATTCTCCTGTGATTTTCCATTCACAAGAATTTTAATGATCTGACACTATAGATTTGCATGAGACTTCCTGACACACACATTTTAGAAATCATTTTAGAGTTAAAACTATATATTAATATTTTATTCAGCGTCTATCAAAAAAAAAATAAAAAACAAACATACAAGTCCTTAAAATACTTTTCCATCTGAATTTTTCTATTCTGTTTCCTCATGATGCACCAAACTGTCCTCCTCCCCGCAGCCCTTAGTGATATTACCTTCCTACAGAGTGCAGCAGCTTGCTCCACTGAGTAAAAATTAAAGGCTAGGAAGGAAGGCAGATCCCCTAGTGATCAGTGCAGAAGCCTAGGAGCCAGACAGCCTACACCTGTTCACCAATGAATCCATCACCTTGAGGAGGTCCCTTGACCTCCTTCCTTGGTTGCCTGAGGTAGAAAAATCCAGGGCAAAGCTGAAACAGGAAGTCAGACAACATGTCACGTAAATTGTCTTTGGCAAATGGATTGCAGGAAGCACAAATGCTTTTTGATGTTGCTTCAGCCTTGTTCTGAGACTGCCTTTACTCGAGTGGGAGGGTGGACCTTGGCAGGCTCCGTGTCTATGGGAGTTCAGAGGTTTATTTGTTCTTGTGAGGATTTCAGATGCTATTGAATGCAGGACAGAAAATGAATTAGATGGAGCAGGACAGCTACAGGTACTTACAGACATGAGGAGACTGAATAAAAACCTAGTACAGATGGAGAGACCTTAAACCCCATTAGCAAGTATCCTTGAAAAGTACCAAGCCCGACATTCTGAAATGACTGTCACTGAAACATTCTTATGCAAAGCCTTTTCCCCTAATTGAAATTAATAACACCAAGATTAAATCACAGGACAAGAACACAAGCAAAAGCAACAACTGATTCTGAGCTACAGCCTGAATTTTTGCTCCCAACCAGACCTCGGTCAAAGGGATGCACATGTCTGGGAATGGTCCCAGGGAAAGCAAATTTCCCTGTAGTATAGGACACTTCTATCAATGATGTTTTTGGTTGTTGTGAGGTGCCCTTCCATCCAAGGGTATCTGCTTTATATATCATTTGTATCTTTGCTTGCACACGCTATCTCTCCCACTAGACTTGTAAGACCCTAGAGGGCAGGGACAGTTTCATTTTTGTATTTTTATCCTCCCTGTTTAGTACAGTGTTACCATCTAAAAGACTAGCAGTAAGTGGTTGATTGACTGCCTCATTAATTAGAAAGGTCTAGCCTTGGACAAACCACTGACCTCTGCAGTTTCTCATTGGCCTACAGCCATTGCGAGGTATCAAGCTTCTTCAGGCTTACCATTTCCTGTCCCTGGCTATCTCCCTTCCTCCTCCTACGCCCAACTTACCAACTAGACAAATTTTCCAAGTCGTAATGTGCTAGAGCTGGAAGAGCCTTTAGAAGTCATGTAGACAAACTTTAACTGAGACTTAGGGAGGGGATAAATAGCTCACCCAGGACCACATAGTATGTAACAGGGCCAGAATTCGAACCCAGGCTTCCTTATGCCTCCAAAGCTGATACAATAAGTTGCTATATGGGATGCCCTTCAATCATTTTAAGCCTTAAAGGATTAAGAAAAGCTTAAAGAATGGCTCATCTCAGGTTGATTTGTATTTTTATCAGCAATCAAAACCTTAACCTGAAGGGATAAAATTCAGTGGGTGAGATTTATGGGGAAGTCAGAGCTTTCTTGGGATTCCAATTACAATAATTGGTCTACTTAGCTCATAAGTCACCCATGGAACCAGAAAGAGGGTCAAAGAAGTAGAAATAAATCTGATTCTCACAAGAGAAGGGCCATCCCCACCTGTTTTGGCCCTATGAGCCAGGGGAAGCATGATGTTTATTGAAATTTCAAAATACCTTGAAGGCCCAAACTGTATCATTTGACACAGTGCATATTATTTTGTTATTCATAAGGCAAAGAAAATGGATGGTAAAACGAACAAGTTTATTCAAAGAAAAATTATAAGACCTACCTGCAATTATTTATATTTAAATACTTTTATAGGAGATAAAATAAATTATAGTAAAAGTAATATTATAAAAATGTTACATCTATTTACATACTGGTCATTCCTCTATTAAAAATTAAATGATGAATATACTTCCATGGATAATTGGATGCCAGAACTTCTTCCTGACAACTTCCACTTTATAACTAAATTCAAGGGTTTGGCTTTATGTAAAGTAACAGATTCATAAAATAATGTTTGAGCTAGAGGAAATGTTAGGCATTATCTCATCTAACCCCTTCACTTTACAAATAAGAAAACTGAGACTGTCAGAGAATTTCTCAGCCTGAGTTCCTAGAGAGCCCAAGGAGAATATTACCCAGCAGTAGGTTCACAAAAATGAAAGTCAAATAAAGTAAGCAGCAAAACTGAAAGGAAAAGAAATTTATTAGCACCGTAAGACTGCTAGATGTTAACATCTCTAGCTTTCTAGAGTACAGATTTGGCTTATACAACTTTTCAGACTGTCTTAGAGCATATAACCACCAATGAGTATGATCTGGGGCATTTAACTAGATCAAGGGGATACAGTTCTGCCATAAGAGGTAAGCTAATTACTGGACTTCCCACAAAGAGCTTGAACATTCTGTTGGGTCAACCTGATTAGGTGACCTAGGCACCTAGGCAGCACAGTGAATTGAGCACTGGGTCTGGAGTCAAGAAGACCTGAGTTCAAATCTGCCTTCAGATACTTCCTAGCTATATGACCCCAAGTCATTTCACCGGTCTGCTCCAGTTTCCTCAACAGTAAAATGGAGAAAGTAACAGCTCCTACTTCCTAGGATTGTTGTGAGGATCAGATGAGATAATATTTGTAAACCACTTAGTATGGTGCCTGGCACGTAGTGGGTGCCATATGAATGCTTAACCTTACCCTCCCTCCTTCCT
The DNA here is from genome assembly GCF_011100635.1 of Trichosurus vulpecula. Taxonomy (NCBI): domain Eukaryota; kingdom Metazoa; phylum Chordata; class Mammalia; order Diprotodontia; family Phalangeridae; genus Trichosurus; species Trichosurus vulpecula. Next base: position 145,440,747 of record NC_050580.1, read on the forward strand.
GACCTCCATTACCCTGCTTGCTCAACCAAGCTGTTAAGGCTCACATCCTAGACTGTGATTCTTGAAGCTGGTTGGCTGGAAACCCCTCTCAGAGAAAACAACAAGGTTGCCATTTTAGCCACACAGTATGTTTTTTAAATGATGCATCATTTCTTCCCCTATAATGCCCAGGAAACAGAAGTGATTTGCCAAGTGGTGGCATATACAGAGAAATTAGATTAATCCCTACATAGCATGATTAGAAGGGGTTAAAAGGGCCAATTTGCCCTCAAAATTATCATGCATGGGTATCTAAAATTCCTGCCATTTGTCTCCTTTTTTTGAGTTAAGGACTGAAGGTTGCTATTAAAATGTAATTTGAATGTCAATACCTGATAGGTTGACACATTAAGTCACAACCAGCCACTAACATCTTAGCAGAAATTAAATAATGAGATTATCTTTCAGTTCTTAGTAAGACTTGTGGGAATAGAACACAGGAGACTAGCATTTAATGAATCATCACTAGGCCCAAGGGGCTGGGCGTACTCTCCCCTATTCCTACTCAATTCTGGACAGTCATTAGGTCTAGACCAGGTCCAGTCCTGGGGGAGTTTGCCTGCCTCTAATGAGAAGGGGTTTCTTTTTCTCATACCCACTGGCTTAAGTCCCCTACACAGGAACCCTGGGGAATAATTTTACTCATAGCTCATATATAGGGTTTCTCCAAAAATGTAGAGTAAAGACAGGAATCACTATATGATATGAATTGGGTATGGGACAAGTACTTTATTCCTACCCACACAAGAAAAGCTAAACACACGCACACACATGCACACACACACACCCCAATAAAAACTCTTAAGTGCTCACTGACAGGATAAGATTCAATAACTTGGTACAATCTATTGAAAGCATGATATCAAAACTTTATCAGAACATAAGGTAGTTTGTAGGATAACTGTTTAGACATTTCCCATCTCACCTCAGCCCTGCATTATCACTCCACTCTATATCTCAACTTTGTCTGACCAGACTTTCAAAATCAAAATAGCTCCTTACATCTACTCCTCCCACAAACCTGTCCCAACATAATGAGATTTAAGGCTTCTGAACTGTTCAAATTCACGAGGTTGCCTGCAAGCCTAGACATGAATCTTGGGGGTACGAGTTCTCCAGAGATTATAAAAGAATAAATATAAAGGAGGTGGATGTGGCCATGGTCTCTTGTGCAAGCTTGCCTCACTGTAGCACCCATCTCTGGCTACCACATGGGTGAGGTTTCCATGCTATTGAGGTGGATAAGGACTTGTCCTTCCTCATTTCTTACTTGAGTCACCGGATGCTCCCTGGAGATTCACAGCTGAGAGGGCCATGCCAGAACTGTTTCTCCCTTTAAAGACAGTACCTCACCCCTCTGCTGTTAGCACAGTAAAGGAGAGGACTAAGGACTGCTCATGGCTTTCCCCTCTCAGACCTGCAAACAAATTCGTTTTTCTCCCTGGACCTTGTGTTTCCCCCATATACTTATTGGTCTTTCTTATTTAAATGTTTCCTTTGCTTTCTCAGGGATTGACCATGTCATTCTAAAATATCAGGTCCTTTCAGAATTGAGCCATCACATGACTGGCTGCAGTCAGAAAGCTAGAGATTTCCCAAAGGCCCAAGAAATGAGTTACCATGTCCTTGGAGTCTAGAATTTGCCAGAAGTGGCACTTTAACTGAGCCTTGAAGAGAGCCAGACATTCTAAGAGGTAGAGGAGAGGAAGAAGAGCTGTAACAATCAAGTACACAGCTGTGCCTTGTCAACAGGAAATCACAGCTTCACAAAACTCACTAGGTTTATTATAAGAGAAGTGAAAATGGAGGTGGTGGGGCAGAGCAAAGATGGTAGCTGGAAAGCAGGGACTTGCTTAAGCTCTCCCCCAAATCCCTCCAAACACCTGTAAAAAATGGCACTGAACAAATTCTAGGGCTGCAGAGGGAAGCAGGTCTCCAGCCCAGGACAGCCTGGATGGTCTCTGGGAAGGGCCAATTGCACCATGCTGGGAGCGGAGCCTGGGAGCAGAGCGTAGCCCAGCTTGGGCTGCGCCAGGACAAACCAGACCAGGAATCGGGAGTAGCAGGCCTGAGGGCCATGAATCATTGAGCTGTGGCAGTTACCAGACTTCTCAACCCACAAATGCCAAAAACTACGGAGCAGGTTAGCAGGAAAACTGCTGGATCGGGTTAGAAAGTGGTCCAGCCCCAGCCCTGCAGGTGGTGGAGGTGGTGCAGTGTGGCAACAGCAGCAGCAGGAAGCTCATGCAGCTGCTTCCAGAGCTCCAGTGTCAGCTGCTTCCAGAGTCCCTTGCTCACACATGGGAGGAATCAAGTGGCTGATCCAAGTGGGAGTGTGAGGAGCACTTTGCTGGCACAGAGGCAGGGTTGTCTTGCTTTGCCCTGCTTGGATATGGGTTGTGGTCCTGGTTGGCGTTTCTTGGGGGAGGAGGAGCACTGCTGTGGCAAAGCTTGTGGTGACAGTGGAGTTGAAGTAACTCTGAAAACAGCAGCGCAGCCCCCAAAGCTTGGGACAAAGTACTCTCTATTCTACAAGCAGTCATACCCTGACAAAAAGTTCAAAAGTCAAGTAGTTGGCTGGGAACATGGCCAGGCAGAGAAAAATGACTCAAACTCAGACTCTAGAATCTTTTTTTTGGTGACAAAGAAGATGAAAACATACAGCCAGAAGAAGTCAACAAAATCAAAGAGCCTACATCAAAAGCCTCCAAGAAAAATATGAATTGGTCTCAGGCCATGGAAGAGCTCAAAAAGGATTTGGAAAAGCGAGTAAGAGAAGTGGAGGAAAAATTGGGAAGAGAAATGAGAGTGATGCAAGAAAACCATGAAAAACAAGTCAAAGACTTGCTAAAGGAGACCCAAAAATACTGAAGAAAATAACAACTTAAAAATAGACTAACACAAACATCAAAAGAGCTCCAAAAAGCCAATGAGGAGAAGAATGTCTTGAAAGACAGAATTAGCCAAATGGAAAAGGAGGTCCAAATGACTATTGAAGAAAATACCACCTTAAAAATTCAATTGGAGCAAGTGGGAGCTAGTGACTTTATAAGAAATCAAGATATTATAAAACAGAATCAAAGAAATGAAAAAAATGGAAGACAATGTGAAATATCTCATTGGAAAAACCACTGACCTGGAGAACAGATCCAGGAGAGATAATTTAAAAGTTATTGGACTACCTGAAAGCCACGATCAAGGAAAACTGCTCTGATATTCTAGAGCCACAGGGCAAAATAGAAATTGAAAGAATCCACAGATTACCTCTTGAAAAAAAAAACCAAAAAGGAAAACTCCTAGGAATATTGTCGCCAAATTCCAGAGTTCCCAGGTCAAGGAGAAAATACTGCAAACAGTCAGAAAGAAAGATGGCGGCTGGTAAGCACGGACTAGAGTGAGCTCCGTACCCGAGTCCCTCCAAAAACCTATAAAAATGGCTCTGAACCAATTCTAGAATGGCAGAACCCACAGAACAGCAGAGGGAAGCAGGGCTCCAGCCCAGGACAGCCCGGATGGTCTCTGGGTGAGCTCTATTCCACACGGAGCTGGGAGCTGGGAGCTGGGAGCTGGGAACGGAGTGGAGCAGAGCCCAGCCTGAGCTGCGTGGACGATCCAGACCAGAAGCCGGGCGGAGGGGGCCCTAGCGCCCTGAATATGTGAGCTGCGGCAATTACCAGACCCCTCGACCCACAAACACCAAAGACTGCGGAGAAGGTTAGTGGGAAAAGCTGCGGGAGTTCGCGGTTCGGCTTCCAGCCCCGGGGGCAGCGGAGGTGGGGCAGCTACAGCTGTTGTTACTTCCCGCTCCAGGCCCACCTGGTGGGAGGAATTAAGTGGCAGATCACAGCAGGGGTGAACAGCCTGCCGAAGATCTGAGCCCAGTCTGGACTGGGGGTCCTTGGGGAAGGAGGAGTGCGGCTCTGACAGAGCTGGCACCTCCCCCCCCAAACGTAGAACATAGAACTCTGTAATCTACAAGCAGTCATACCCCACTGAAAAACTCAAGGGTCAAGTTAGTTGGTTGGGAACATGGCCAGGCAGTGAAAGCACACCCAGATTCAGTCTCAGACTTTGGATTCTTTCTTTGGTGACAAAGAAGACCAAAACATACAGCCTAAAGAAGACAACAAACTCATAGAGCCTACAACCAAAGCCTCCAAGAAAAACATGAACTGGCCCCAGACCATAGAAGAACTCAAAAAGGATTTGGAAAAGCAAGTTAGAGTAGTAGAGGAAAAATTGGGAAGAGAAATAAGAAAGATGCGAGAAAACCATGAAAAACAAGTCAATGACTTGCTAAAGGAGACCCAAAAAAATACTGAAAAATACACTGAAGAAAACAACACCTTAAAAAATAGACTAACTCAAATGGCAAAAGAGCTCCAAAAAGCCAGTGAGGAGAAGAATTCCTTGAAAGGCAGAATTAGCCAAATGGAAAAGGAGGTCCAAAAGACCACTGAAGAAAATACTACTTTAAAAATTAGATTGGAGCAAGTGGAAGCTAGTGACTTTATGAGAAATCAGGATATTATAAAACAGAACCAGAGGAATGAAAAAATGGAAGACAATGTGAAATATCTCCTTGGAAAAACCACTGACCTGGAAAATAGATCCAGGAGAGATAATTTAAAAATTATTGGACTACCTGAAAGCCATGATCAAAAAAAGAGCCTAGATACCATCTTTCAGGAAATTATCAAGGAGAACTGCCCTGATATTCTAGAGCCACAGGGCAAAATAGAAATTGAAAGAATCCATCGATCGCCTCCGCAAATAGATCCCAAAAAGAAATCCCCTAGGAATATTGTTGCCAAATTCCAGAGCTCCCAGATCAAGGAGAAAATATTGCAAGCAGCCAGAAAGAAACAATTTGAGTATTGTGGAAACCCAATCAGAATAACCCAAGATCTGGCAGCTTCTACATTAAGAGATCGAAGGGCTTGGAATGCGATATTCCGGAGGTCAATGGAGCTAGGATTAAAACCTAGAATCACCTACCCAGCAAAACTGAGTATCATGTTCCAAGGCAAAATATGGAGTTTCAATAAAATAGAGGACTTTCAAGCTTTCTCAGTGAAAAGACCAGAACTGAATAGAAAATTTGACTTTCAAACACAAGAATCAAGAGAAGCATGAAAAGGTAATCAAGAAACGGAAATTGCAAGGGACTTAATAAAGTTGAACTGTTTTGTTTACATTCCTACATGGAAAGATGATGAGTATGATTCATGAGACCTCAGTATTAGGGTAGTTGAAGGGAATATGCATATATATATATATGCATATATATATATATGTTTATGTATATATATAAGTGAATGTGTATGTATGTATGTATCTATGTGTATATGTATGTATGTGTATGTATGTGTATATATATATATGTAAAAGAGAGAGAGCAGACACAGGGTGAGTTGAGGATGAAGGGAAGATAGCTAAAAGAAATAAAATGAAATTAAGGGATGAGAGAGTAACATACTGAGAGAGGGAGATAGGGAGAGATAGAATGGGGTGGATTATCTCGCATAAAGGTGGCAAGAGGAAGCAGTTGTATGGGAGGAGGGGAGAGGGCAGGTGAGGGGGGAATGAGTGAACCTTGCTCTCATCAGATTTGGCCTGAGGGGGAATACCATACATACTCAGTTGGGTATCTTACCCCACAGGAAAGAAGAGGGAGGAAGATAAAAAAAAAATAAAAGGCGGGGGGATGATGGAGTGGAGGGCAGATGGGGGTGGAGGTAATCAAAACAAACACTTTGGAAAGGGGACAGGGTCAAAGGAGAAAATTCAATAAAGCAGGATGGGTTGGGAAGGAGCAAAATGTAGTTAGCCTTTCACAACATGAGTATTGTGGAAGGGTTATACATAATAATACATGTGTGGCCTAGGTTGAATTGCTCAACTTCTTAGGGAGGGTGGGTGGGAAGGGAAGAGGGAAGGGAATTTGGAACTCAAAGTTTTAAAATCAGATGTTCAAAAACAAAAAAAGTTTTTGTATGAAACTAAAAAATAAGATACACAGGCAATGGGGCATAGAAATTTATCCTGCCCTACAAGAAAGGAAGGGAAAAGGGGATGAGAGGGGAGGGGGGTGATAGAGGGGAGGGCTGACTGGGGAACAGGGCAACCAGAATATACGCCATCTTGGAGTGGGGGGGGAGGGCAGAAATGGGGAGAAAATTTGTAATTCAAACTGTTGTGAAAATCAATGCTGAAAACCAAATATGTTAAATAAATAAATTGCATTTAAAGTTGAAAAAAAAAACAGTCAGAAAGAAACAATTTGAGTATTGTGGAAACACAAGATCTAGCAGCTTCTACATTAAGGGATCGAAGGACTTGGAATATGGTATTCCAGAGGTCAAAGGAGCTAGGATTAAAACCAAGAATCACCTACCCAGCAAAACTGAGTATCATGCTCCAAGGCAAAATATGGATTTTCAATAAAATAGAGGACTTTCAAGATTTCTCAATGATAAGACCAGAGCTGAATAGAAAACTTGACTTTCAAATATGAGAATCAAGAGAAGCATGAAAAAGTAAACGAGAAAGAGATATCATAAGGGACTTACTAAAGTTGAACTGTTTTGTTTACCTTCTTACATGGAAAGATGATATGTGTAATTCATGAGACCTTTCTCAGTATTAGGGTAGTTGAAGGGAATATAAATATATGTAGACAGAGGGCATGGGATGAGTTGAATATGAAGGGATGATATCAAAAAAATAAAATTAAGGGGTCATAGGGGAATATAATGAGAGAGGAAGAAAGGGAGAGATATAATGGGGTAAATTGTCTCACATAAAAGTGGCAAGAAAAAGCAGTTCTGTTGGAAGGGAAGAGGGGGCAGGGGATGGGGAATGAGTGAATCTTGCTCTCATCAGTTTTGACTTGAGGAGGGAATAACATACACACTCAACTGGGTATCTTACCCCACATGAAAGTAAGGGGAAGGAGATAAAGAAGGGGGGATGATAGAAAGAAGCATAGATAGGGGGAGGAGGTAATCAAAGGCAAATACTTTTGAAAAGGGACAGGGTTAAGGGAGAAAACTGAACAAAGGGAGACAGGATTGGATGAAAATATAGTCTTTCACAACATGATTGTTGTGGAAGTGTTTTACATAATGATACATGTGGCCTATGTTGAATTGCTTGCCATCTTTGGGAGGGTGGGTTGAAAGGGAAGAGGGAAGAGAATTTGGAACTCAGAGTTTTAAAAGCAGATGCTCCAAAAAGAGTTGTTTTTGCATGCAACTGGGAAATAAGATATATAGGGAATGGGACACAGAAATCTATCCTGCCCTACAAGAAAGTAAGGGGAAAGGGGAAGGGGGGGAGTGGAGTAACAGAAGGGAGGGCTGACTGGGGAAAGGGGCAATCAGAATATATACCATCTTGGAGTGGGGGGAGGTTAGAAATGGGGAGAAAATTTGTAACTCAAAATCTTGTGGAAATCAATGTTGAAAACTAAAATATTAAATAAAATTTGAAAGATGAAAAAAAAGAAAATGGAGGTAGCACCCAAAGAGTTCATAATCCATACAGAAGTTTGTATTTTTATAGCAGCAGGACAAAGGAAGGAGGAGATATCAGAAATCTCCACCTAAAGGGGCATGGCATAGGAGTGGCAAGGTACAGTAAAGACAAAATTGCTCCAGAAGGGGAGGAGTGAGGTCATGGCAAAAGCTGCATACTTTTCCCTTGGGAACTGCTAGAGCCTGAAGATAGGAGGATGTGCTTACCTACAAGGGTCTCAGGTGCACAAGGAATTTCCCAGTCTTCTATGGCAATTGAGAATACTTTAGGTGAGTATATGACATCTCACTTGATGTCAATTTGTAGAGCTATTATACTGATAATAATTGACATCAAGCTCAAATAAAGTCAACTAACATTTACTTAGCACCTACCATGTACCTGGAGCTGTATAAGAAATGAGGCAACTAGATCAAAATAAAATGGTGCCTGCCTTGAAATTCTAGGGAGAGAAAGCAACAGGTACACAAATAAGTAAATATAAAAAATACACAAAGCAAACAGGAAAGCAAATTTCATGGGGTGAGTACTAACAAGTAGAGATGAAGAAATACCTCATGCCAATTCCCATGGAATGAGAAATAAAGGAAAAAAATATTTCCCTGGTGATGCTATATTAGGGGAAAATCTGGACTGCCACAGTCTCTGAAGAATCAAATTTCTGAGTTACTTAAAAGTCAATGGAGAGTCACAGGATGGATAGAAATTGGTTATAACATAAATGTATGATCAAAGATGTGGCAGCTAGGTGTCCCAGTGGATAGAGTGCCAAGCCTGGTGTCAGAAAGACTCATATAATTATGTAAACTCCTGAGTTCAAATCTGGCCTCAGACTCTTGTTGGCTGTGTGACCCTGGGAAAGTCACTTAATCCTGTTTGCCTCAGTTTCCTCATCTATAAAATGAACTGGAGAAGGAAATGGCAAACCACTCCAGGATCTTTGCTGAGAAAACTCCTAATGGTGTCACAAATAGTCAGACATGACTGAAAATGACTAAGAAAAACGACAAATGATAAGAGATGTGGCATTCTGGCAAGGGTTATCTAATAGTCACATATCGTAAGTAAGGAATAAGGTGGAGTCAATATGGTGTGGCAACGGGAAGAAGTATGACTAAGCTCCACCCTACAAATCCTCCAATACATTGGGAGGACCCTCAGGGGGCCCTAACTTTTTTGTGTGTAATAGGCCTTTTTGGCAATCTGGTGAAGCCTATGGACCCCTACTCAAAATACTGTTTTTAAATCACAAAATGCATAGGATTTCAAAGGAAATAAAAGTTACTGAAATACAGTTCTCAACATTTTGAAGTTTGTGGACCCCATGTTAAGAACACTTGTATATGGAGAACTTATGGGAGAAAAAAGACGAGAATGGCATAGAATCTAAAGGCATGACTGAGTGGTACAGTGGTGTGGGATAAGTGCGGGATCTGAAGTTTAAGGACCTTGCTTCAAATCCCAGCTCTGCTAGCCTATTACTTGTGCAACTTTGGACAGGTTGCTTAATTTCTCTGGGTTTCAGTTTTATTTTTTGTAAGTCATTCAAAAAGCTTTTATTGAATGCCTATTATACAACATGCACTGTAAATAAGGGTGTTGGGCTAGTTCATTACTCCAATAGAAATGGGTCCAGGAACCATATAGGGGATCCCTGTAGGCTGTGTAATGATTCTGAAAAATACATGTTAATACTGTCTATGTTTTATTGTATTTTTATTTGTTTTAATATTTACAATGACATTTCTGTTCCCAATTACAAAATCGGGTTCCAACTCTAATCAGGAATGTTGTGGGCCACCTTACCATGTGATTGACACCTCTGGGCTAGATGGCCTCTTCCAATTTTGTATCTGGGGTTCTGTGTGACCCTGTGGTTGTGATCTGCTCAAACCAATGAGATCGAAGAACCACTAAAGAGCTGAGATTTAAAAGAAGGCTGATGTCAGTGTTCAACCAATCATCATTTGGGATTCAGGTGAATGGATTCATGTTGCCCTCCTTCCTCTTCCACATCCCCTCTCCCCCCCCCCACACAGAGGATTTCTAATTGTCCTATGTCCTGATGTAGATCCAAGAAGTGAATGAATAGCAACCACTTTGGCATATGTAACGTTGAAAGGAACTGGAAAAAGATAGTGAGCTAGAAAAATCTCAAGGGAACATCAGAGACAATGTCAAAGGGTGAACAAAAGTACTGAAGGGATCCCAAATGAGGCAAAAAAATATCCCCCAAACAATAAAATTCCAGAAGTCCCATTATTATTCCCCAGCCTGGGCTCCATGCCCCTCAATCCCCACAAGCAATTCATGAATCATATGCAGTTCCAGCCTCCAACAAATGTATATTTAGTAACTCTCAGAAAGATTTACATCTATTACATTGACACAGAATACAAATGAGGTGTTTACAGCGGCTTTTTATGGTTATGTTGTACAACAAACTGCCACATCTGTTTAAATTCTCTTCTTACCAGATTCATGTTTCTGTCCCTCCCCCACTTCCACCCCACTCTTTCCCCCAATATATAGCTCTATAAAAGCTTTGATATACATGTGTATAACATATATGTGTGTGTGCGTGTGTGTGTAAACACATGCTTGCATATGTACATAGAGATGAAAACATATGACAATATATGTATATATACATAGAGATGTGACCTGAAGATATGCATACCAAGATGTAATACATATATATATATGTATATATATATATAAAATGAAGACATATTCAGAGTTATAACAAATATGAAGACATGTATAGTATATACATATACACTATACACACACATATATGTGTGTATATATATATATATATATATATATATATATATACACACACCATATAAATAATGTGCATACATACATAAGGGCAGCTAGGTGGCACAGTGGATAGTGATCCAGCCTTGGAATCAGGAAGACTCATCTTTCTGATTTCAAATCTGGCCTCAGACACTTACTAGCTGTGTGACCCTGGGCAAGTCATTTAACCCTGTTTGCCTCAGTTTCCTCACCCGTAAAATGAGATGGAGAAGGAAATGGCAAACCAGTCCAAAATCTTTGCCAAGAAAACCTCAAACAGGGTCATGAAGAGTCAACCATGACTGTAAATATCTGAATGGGACCACCAAAAAGAGTCAGTCATGGCTGAATAACAACAAATACACACATAAACTCGCCCCGCCAACTTCATAGAAAGTGTGCTGCTTGGCAGGTTTAGAAACTTTGTTCTAATTGAGTTGAAATATTATTTTCAGAAATATGAAAGAAGAATAGTGAATGTAGTGATAGTAATCTTAGATAATGTCAATGTAATCAATCATTTTAAAATACTGGCAGGCACCAAGTGTAACCGTGCTTAGTTCCTATGTAACTGACTAGCTGTAGTCTCTGTTCAGGGGTGTCATTTATCATAACTTAACCATGAAACTGGTGGGATTAATTTTTCCTCTTATACAAGTGTGAAACTGCAAGTATATTTTTTTTAAAAAAAAATTTCCACTTAATGGTATTTTATTTTTTCCTATTACATGTCAAGATAGTTTTCGGCCTTCTCTTTTATAAGATTACAAATGTATTTTACATATGCACACGTTTATTTATAAGTGGCCCTGTAATTTTTGCGGGCTATAATTTTTTGTTTCTATAGCTGATCTAAGATTTTCCCTATGTGAGACACACCTTCCTTGACCTGTCTCCCTCAGTAGACCTTGGTGGATGTATAATTCCAGTTGCTATATTCAGACCACATGAATAGACCATATTTAAATTTCTTCTTCTAACAGTATTTTAGGAAATGACAGAATTATTAAATAGAAATTAATCGCATATTTTTAAATAATTATTGGCCACTCATAAGGCTTTCTGCACTACCCAACCAATGCAATAGTGTTGTACACAGGCAACAGAACAGAATAGAGAATTGGAAGACCTGGGTTCATTGTTTTCAATGAAGCTATCATAGTAATGAAGTCACTTAGGTTTCTATTTTCTTTCCATGAAGTGGAAACTAAGTCAAGTCAAGAAGCATTTCTTAAATATCTCCTACTTCCTAGGCACTGTGTTAATCAGTAGGGCTAAATTAGAGTAGGCCAGCTAGATAGCACAGTAGATAAAATGCTGGGCTTGGAATCAAGAAGACTCATCTTCCTGAGTTCAAATCTGGCTTCCAACACTTACTAGCTGTGTGACCCTGGGCAAGTCACTTAACCGTATTTGCCTCAGTTTCTTACCAGTAAAATGACCTGCAGGAGGAAATGGCAAACCACTCCAATATTATTGCCAAGAAAACCACAAATGAGGTCATGAAGAGTTAAACAGGACTAAAATGACTGGACAACAATGAAAACTAAAGTAAAGTAACCTATTGGGTTAAAACGAGCAAGGGGGAAAATAACCCACAAAAGGTCAATCCAGAAATTCTGCCAAGAGAGCAAAGAGAGACATTAGACTGGAGAAAGACAAGCTGACTTTGCCTTGACGCTGTCATTGGACCATAGATTTAGAACCAGGAGGGACTTCAGAGGTCCTGTTGTCCAACCCCTTCATTTTACATTTGAAGAAACTGAGGTCTAAAGAAGTTTCAGTATGAGAATTTAGCATCGATTACATGGATGTGAATCTCAGGCCTTCACCTTTTCTCCATTCTGCCATCTTCTAGGGCTACTGAAACCCCAGAAAAGTGTTCTTTCCCATGAAAGTCCTTGGCAATGTAAAATGTTTCAAGATAAGAAACAAATAAATGGTTTTATCAATAGAAATGTTACTAAAGGAGCCATCTTGTCCCCAGATCTAAGGATCACGGGAATTTCCATCCACCCTATAGTTGGCCCCCATTAGAATGGGAACTCATGGAGAACAGGGATGGTCTTGATTTTCTATTTGTGTCCCCAGCACTAAGCAAGGTGCATAGGATAGAATGGGCCCTACAGGAAAATATAAAGGAAGGGGATAAGAGAAGGGGGTGGGGAGTAATAGAAGAGAGGCCAGATTGGAGGAAAGGGTAATCAAAATGCCCTTTGTCCGGGGGTGAGGGGAGGGGAGAGATGGGGAGAAAATTTGGAATTCAGAATCTTATGGAAGTGAATGTTGAAAACTGAAAATAAATACATTTATAAAAAACAAAAAACCGATTTCTCATTAGTTCATTGCCCAGTTCCCCCAGCTTCACTGGAGTCTCTCCACTTTATAAAGTCCAGAGGATAGCTGTAGCGGGGAGAAGAAACCCAGGGATGCAGGGATCCCAAACCAAAGTTCCCAGGGTGAGGCTGCCTGGAGTGAATTTGCGGACGCAAGCATTCTTTAAGTCAAGGAGGCAAAGATTTATTATGCTTTTTCAGTGGGCAAGAGTTCTTAGGGAACCTGCAACTATAGAGGGGTGCAGGGGGAATCTTTATGGAAGCTAGTAGGGGATTAAGTGGGGAGGGAGGGGACATGTCAGTTAGGTGTTTAGGAGTGGGATTAGGGAGTGGTTAGTTCTTAAAGGAACATGCATATTTAGTATCTATTGTGCAGGCATATTACCCAGAGTTCTCTAGGAAATAGCCCACAGCAGGGTCACTAGGGGTGTGGTCTTTACTGTGAAACGTCACTAAGTTCACTGTCGGTGGGGGCTAAAGGGGAATAGTTTCTCATCTAGTGTTTTGTTAGACAAAATACTATGTCTGGGATACATGTTAGAAAGGTTGGTGAATAGTAAATATGGTTATGACTCAGTGGACAGTCAGTTATCAGCATCCGGAAATCAATCTATAGTTGGGCATAGCTGCTTACGAAGGAAGAAGCAGAGAGAAGTTGGGGCAGGTTGCCCTTTAGCTACAGAGAGACAGCCTGAGGGAGAATATGTTTGAGAACATATGTGTTTTGGAATTGGGGTTCAGGCACAGGCACCCAAGCAGGGGCTGTTAGAATTTAGGGTCCAAGCACAAGCACCTCACCATAGCCATCACTCACTACTGTGCCCTAGGAATAACTCTTGGCTCAAGAGAGAAGAGGAATTTAATCCTTTTTATAATTTTCTATTTTGAGGAAGGTTATGGTGCTGGAACTGGAGACAGGAAGATACAAATTCAAATCCTACTTTACATACTTAGCAGCGTAATCCTGGAGAAGTCACTTTACATCTTGCAGCCTCAGTTTCCTCACCTATAAAGTGAGTATAACTATAATGTCAACCTTACAAGGTTGTTGTAAGAATCACACGAGATAATTAATATACATAAAGCTCTTTGCAAACCCTAAAGCCCTACATACATGCTAGTTATCATTTGTGTTTAGGATTACTTTCTCACTTAAGGGTTGAGCGTTCAACAATTACCCAAGGTACTTGTGTTGCTCCTGATTTCTCTGTGCCACAGAAGAGCATGGAAAGAAAGGCTTACCAGCTGCTTATCTCTCCATGTCAAAGGACATACTTTGTCACATTGAGACAGCAAGAAGCTAGGGAAATAAAATAAATGCTTTGAGTTCAGTTCCTTATTTTGAGTTTCCACTGAGCACCCCAGAGTCTGAACTTGTCTAGAGAGAGAAGAAGAAGGCTTTATGTCACTCCTGTGATGGATGCTGTAGTCAGTAGACAATCAAGTCTCAAAAAGCAGTAAAAGAACATCTCAGTCATTTGCCTTAAAAAGATTCTCATCTCAGAGTCCACGGAGGCCCACTGGGATTACATGTACTTTTGTCTGTGGTTGTCCACCCTTTGGGATGCAAAGAGGTTTTGGAAGAGATCCTCCCCCTGTTCCAACATATGCCTTCTGCCACCTATCAGTATGCTCGAAATTCCACCATGAGAGAGTTATCCCTTCAAGTCTCCAATACGATTCAATTCAACAAGCAGGCACTGCACTAGGCACTGGAAGGCATTTTGGTCTTCACGTATCTTTGGAGAGGGAGAATCCCTTACTGGGGCCTGGTATAGTACAAAGAGCAGTATGTACGGAATAAAGTAATTTGGATTTTAATATCTTTCCTATTCCTAGAAGCAACTAGGTGCTGCAACAGATAGAGGGCTGGGCCTGGGGTCAGGAAGACTGGGGTTCAAATTCTGCCTCAGACATGTCCTGTGTGACTCTGGGCAAATAATTTAACCTCAGTTAACCTCTGTTTCCTCAACTGTAAAATGGAGGTGATAATAACAATATGAGGGTCAATAAAATAATATTTGTAAAGTATCACAATACTTCACACATAGTAGGTGCTTTATAGATGCTTGTTTCCTTCCTTCCTCCCTAGCCATATAATCTTAAGCAACGCACTTGAGTTTTCTTGACTTTAATTTCCTCAGCAGTAAAATGGGGAGAGACATCGTGGAGTAGAGGAGAGAAAGCTGGCCTTAGATTTTCTACCTCTGATATACATTGGCTGTGTGACCCCAGGCAGGTCATTTGATCTTTCAGTGGCTCCGCCAATGAAATCACAGATCAGGACCAAGACAAAAAGACAAAAGACAAAAGAAGGTGAGAGAGAGGGAAGTGTGTGTGTGTGTGTGTGTGTGTGTGTGTGTAAGACAAAGAGGGGGGGAAGGGAGGGAGAGGAAGAGAGAGGAGAGAGAGAAGTAGGGAGGGAGGGAGAGAGAGGAGAAAGAGAAAGAGAGAGGGAAGAAGGAAGGAAGGATGGAAGAAAGGAAGGAAGGAAGGAAGAGAAGGAAGGAGAGAAAATGAGTGAGAGCATGGGAGTAGAGAAGAAGAAAGAGAGGGAGAGAAGAAGGATCAGGAGAGAAATTAGATAATCTCTGAGGCCTATTTTAACTTTAAATCCGTTATCCTGAGAATCCTAGGATTTTACCTAGAAGGAGGATACCATCCAACTTCAGCCCCACCTCCAATCTTGTGGATGAGAATTTGGGAGCTAGAAGGGAGAAACCTCTCATCCAAGTCCACACAGCTCATTACTGGCAGAGGCAGAGCTAAACTTCTGCATTCCTAACTTCCAGTCCCAGGGCACTTTCCACTACACAAAGATTAGTTTAACAGATCCTAAAACAGACCTGAAATAGCCCTTGTAGAAAGAAAATGGAAAAGGGAAGCAAGCAACTCAATTAAATTCACCAATTGTGTAATAAGACATTACACCAGGTGCTGGAGATACTAAAACAGAAATGAAAGACCCTGCCCTCAAGGAACTTACATTCTGCTGAGGGCAGGGGGAGAAAAAACTCACACAGGTTTAAAAAAAGTAATTTCAGAAGGGAGAGAACACTTAATGATTAATGGGAATTCATAAAGGAGGTGGCCCTTGAGCCCAGGCTTGAAGAAAGCTAGGACTTCTTTAAAGCCAAAGTGCAGAAGGAGTACATTCCTGGCATGGAAGGCAGCCAGTGCAAGGCAAGTCAGGTCAGCAGGTGTTTAAGTGTTTTCCAGACACTGTGTTAAGTACTGAGGCAAAGAAGGCCCAAACCAGTCCTTGATCACAAAAAGCTCATCTCGTAATAGGGAGATATCATATAAACAACTAAGAATACACCACAGTAATACGCAAGATTTATGTACATATGTGTGTGTCTGCACGCGCGAGTGTATACACACATATATGTATATATAAATACATATGCATGTGTATGTAGGTACATATGTAAACACAAGTATGTGTGTATGTGTGTATGTATGTATATATACACGGAGAGAAGATACTAACATTGAGGAGGACTGACAAAAGGCATTTTACATGAGGTCAGATTAAAACTGAGACCTAAAGGAAGCCAGGGGAAGCCAAGAGGCAGAGATGAGGGAGATTGTTCCAGGCATGAGGGAGAAGTAGTGAAAAAGCCCATGGCTGAGGGAAAGTAGGGGAGAGGAGATGTAATGTTAAGCTTAGAGAACAGCTGGTAGAATGGTTGGCTGGAATAAAGAGTGGTAGGATGAATAATAAGAAATGTTGAGAAACTTAGCTGTGAACCAGATTGTGGAGGGACTTACATGCCAGGTTGAGGAGTCTTTATTTTATCTAAAAGGAAACAGGGAGCTCTTCAGGCTTTTTGGACTAAATGAGTGACATGGCCAGACCTCTCTTTCAGGAACATCAGTATGGCAGCCATGTGGCCAATGGCCTAATGACAAACCTACTGAAGAGGGGAAGGAAAGGTAGGAAAGTACCAAAGTCGATTTTGTGATTTTGTATGGGGCTAAATACAGGTTGGAATGAGTACCTCAGACCTCTCAGTCTGTCGCTAATCTTCCCCTGGCTTCAAGGAGGAGTGGAAGCTGCTGATGTGAAAGGGAACTAATTTGTGGGTCACTGGAGTAGTTGCTAAATTGGATTTGCTAGAAACTCTGGGAACTAACGTTCTACTACTAGCCCTTTCCTAATCATAACCCAACATTCCTTGCCTAAATCTAGCATAGGGTCAAGGAGGTGACAGGAGTTCATAGTTTGGAAGGTTATGATAGTAATGAGCTAGCCCTGAAATTAGGGCAGATCTCAACATTCTCTGGCAAGTTTCCTACCTATCTATTTTACCCAGAATTCAAAAGAAAGGATGGAAAAAACCACATCAGTCAGGAAGTGAGTAATCTTGGTCTGTCATTGCTGTTGAATAGTTAGCATCAAGGCTTGGGAGTTCTGTATTCTTCCAAATCATTTATATTACCCTGATGTGCTCTAAAACATGACTCTAGTTGGTAATTGTTAGCCATTTAAACTTAAGAAGTATATTTTAGAGGAAAACTTGTGTTAAGTCACTCAATGCCAAGGAAAAGAAATAATAATGTAAGATGCAGATAGATGTCCAATGCATGTTTCTTCATCAACTGAACAACCTACTTTCATGAATGTGATGGAGAAGTGAACTAGGTGTCTAGACCTCAGATTAGCCCACAGGCTTGATGGAAGAAGGATGCAGACTCTTAGCCCCTTAAGAACATGGATTTCATCTTCTCGGCATGCCCAGAGCTTCACTCAATGACATTCACAGAGCAGGTGCTTAATAAATATTTGTTGAATAGAAACTAATTTCGTTGGTAAGGGCACAGAACTAATTTATCCCAAAGTTTACAGTTATAGATTAAACCAGAAGGGACCTTCATTAATGTAGAATCTCTATTTTTTGGGGGGATGGTAAGGCAAGAGAAGCTTGAGTCCATACATCCAGCTCATGGCAGAGGGGGGCGGAGGGGACAGAACTCATGTTTTAACCTACAATCTAATGTCCTCCCTACTATATCATGCTGCTTCTCATGGTCAACTTCATTAAAAAAAATAAACTTTCTACTCAATTTGAAACCCACAAGGAACAGGGCAACATAATAGATTTGGGTTAGAAGAGATGTAAGATTAGATTCTACTTTCAGCCCATACTAACTGTGACCTTGGGTAAGTCATTTAATCCCTCTATGCCTTGGTCTCTTGAGCTATAAAATGAGGGGGTTGGGCTTGAAGGCTTCTAAAGATCCATCCAACTCTAAATCTATGATTTATAAAATGGGAATAATTCCTATAATGCCTACCTTACAGTGTTGTTATAAGGACCAAATGAGATAAAGTATATAAAATCTTTTATAAATCTAAAAGTCGTATACAAATATCAGGCATTGTTATGAAAGACTCTTGGGCTCTCGCCCCAAAGTGATTTCCCATCCAGTGCCCCATATTCAGCTGCTCTTATTAAATATTTATAGAGTGTCATGAATGCCAACGACACATTGCACTGTGGTAGACAATTTTTTTTAAGTTTAAGAAAGGGCTTCTACCTTCAAAAAGTTTACAATTCAGTAGGGGGATATGAGAGTAACATATCGCATTTCCCCATGTATAAGACACACCTTAATTTTGGGGCCTGAAATTTGAAAAAAAATATATTACACAAAGTTATTGAACTCAAGTTTTATTCATCTGCTCATAGCTTTCAGGCATCTTTTGGGCAAGTCTGGTTCATGTATGCATGCTTAGTCCATTCCTTTTCATGAACCTGAAGCACCAGTTGTGTCCTCCTTTGAAATCAGTAACTTCTTTTTCATCAGTAATTCTTCTTGTCTCATGCTGAACCATCTTTGTGGACACAGGAATTCCAATTGTCCTTTGCTCTTCTATCCATATCTTCAATTCCCTCTCTAAATCAGGCCATTTTGCTGACTTGCCTCTCATGGCCTTCTTCTGCTGCGGTGTTTTCAGTAGGGTTTCTTCTTCCCGTAGCCAGTCTCATATTGTTTTCTCAGTTGGAGGAGGACCAGACTTACGTTCAGCAGCACGATCTTCGTTCATTTTGCAAACTGGATCACTTTTATCTTGAATTCAGCACTGTACGAAAGTCTTTTCTGAGCCATTTCTGAGCAGATCGTGGCAAAATGTAACATAATATACCGGTAACAAATGTGAAACAATGAGTGCAAAGACAACAAACATGAAAAAAGCAGGAAATACAAGTAAAAAAATCTACAACCACTGTATAAGACGCACCCAGTTTTTAGACCCCAAATTTTTCGGAAAAGGGTGCATCTTATACGTAGGGAAATACGGTACATGAAACACAAAGATACATAGGGTGGTATATGATGGGATGACCCCTAAGGTTTCTTCCAGCTGAAAGATTTTCTTGTTTCTACAACCCTATGAAATGGTGAAAAAGTGTGACATAGAGCAGTGGAAGTTCAGAGACAGGAGTTAGCTGTGGGCTAGAGGACACATGGCTGGGGAAGAGCTTAAGCTAGGCCTGAAAGGATGGATAGATTTTGAATAGGTACAGAAAAGGGAAGAAGTCATCTCAGGCTGGGGAAATGGGGACGCTTTAATGCAGGGGTGGGGAACCGTCGGCCTCGAGGCCACATTTGGATTCAACCAAACTGCCACACTTGAGGACCTAGAGAGCCACATGTGGCCTGGAGGCTACAGGTTTCCCACCCCTGGTTTAATCCTTTGACTTATACTCTATAACAAAACAGCAGGGCCTTTGGAACCCTAAGCTTCCAATTGTTTAAAAGTCACAGCTAATTATGAATGAATGTGTAAGGAAAGGAAGATGTGATATGCTCCACTCCCCTAACTCAGTTGATAGAGAAACAGGATTTAGTCCAGTTAGTCACCAATATGTTAAAAATGAATGATATTATTCTTTTTATGTGAACACTTTATTTACTGAAAGGGGAAGAAAAAAGGAAAGTGTATGTGAGAAATACAAAGACAACTTAAGGAGAAACATAAAGTTCAGAGAGGACCTGAGTGAAAACAGCCTTCTCAGAAGCAAACTACTGACTGATGTCTTCAGTGTATTGTTTCCCAGCTGCTAATTTACATATGATTGTTTCTAGAACTTGGAAGTTTAATGCTGGGAAACTGAATCAAAGAATTGTTTGGGGACTATGGGACAGTTGTACATTGACTATTGTGGATCTGGGAGTTCTCAACAGAAGACACATGTGGATCACTACCTATGAGAAAACTCCGTTCTGAGGAAGAATGACACGAGAAATCGGGGAACTGGAAAGTAGAAGTCAGGCAAAGCCCCCGCTTGCAGAAGATGAGACAGAAGCCAGAAGATAGATCAGACGAGGCAGAAGCTAATGGAGCTGAGAACCCTCTGTTGGGTGAAGAGATGACTGGGGAAAAGAAGCCTTGCTCTCTAGTGCCATCTACAGTTTGA
This sequence comes from Trichosurus vulpecula, assembly GCF_011100635.1. NCBI lineage: Eukaryota > Metazoa > Chordata > Mammalia > Diprotodontia > Phalangeridae > Trichosurus > Trichosurus vulpecula. Next base: position 145,460,896 of record NC_050580.1, read on the forward strand.
GAGAAGGGAAAGCCCTCAGAGGCTTATCTCCAGTGTCCTTACTTGTCCTTTAAGGCTTGGGAGGGAAACATCCCTCAAAGCCAGAGAACGCTCTGAGTGGCTTTGAAGATCCCAGGCTTAAGGGAACTGTTTTTCACTGATAGAGTATAATGATGCCTCAGCAACTAGGGAACCAACCTGGGAAACTCATCAGATACTATACTTAAGACTGCTGTTTGCTAAAAGAGCTTAATATTGCATCAAAAGTCTAAGAGCTGCAGAAAAGGGACTTTTTCGGACTGGGGAGCAGAGAGGCCCAAAGGGGAACTGTCTTGCCCAACAAATAACAGTGAAGATTGCTCCCTAAAAAGACATAATAATCATAATCAAAATAATAATTACCATCATAACTAGAATTTATATCACACTTTAAGATTTGAAAATGCTTTACACGTATTCCACTTGAATTGTCTTAGGGAGATTGTGAAGATCACCTGGAAAGAGGAGGTAGAGGACACTGAGGTCCTCTCTTGAGCCGAACTGCCAAGCATTCAGACTCTACTGTAGAGAGTGCAGCTCTGGGCTGGCCACGTAGTCAAAAATAGCTTAAAAGGCTATTTTACAGAGACCTTGCACAAGGCAAGCGCTCACTCACATGGTGGTCAGAAGTGGTACAAGGACACTCTGAAGGTCTCTCTGAAGAACTTTAGTGTCAGTTGTGAGACATGGGAGACACTGACACAGGACCACCATGCTACATGAGCAAAGCAGAACTGCAGTAGCACAATGGAAATCCAGAAACCAGATCCATCCCAAATGTTCTAATGGACAACTTGTGCCTGACCTGTGATAGAGTCTTCCAAACTGGTATTGGACTGACTGTCCACAGCTGAACACACAGTCTCCTGTCCCTAATATCTTGGTGGCATTCGTCCTCTTTAAAAACAAAAGATGAATGACATATTTTAAGATATTGGATCTTCAAAAAATGTCAAGGCCTGTCACCTAGAATTGCAGGTTGCCCTGAGAAGATTGGTTTCTCTACTTATGTTTCTCACTGCTGGGTTTCCATTTTTGTGCCCCCTACCTCACACTGATACTGTGTACACTGGTGGGAGAATGTGACCTAGATTTATGGGTGGACTATATAATGTTTATTCATGATAATTTTACCTATGTCAGCATCACAGGACCTTGGGGTCCTAGGGCTTAAAAAGAATCACTTGGCTACTACTACCCTCCAGGTCCTATGCATAACCCTAATATGGAAGAATTTGTGCATTTACTACCACTAACTCCTGAGCCACAATCAGCATGCTTCCTTTTTAAGGACATTAAAGACCCTGAGGGCAGTGGAATACAAATGATCAACTCTCTGGTGAACCATCCAACTTGTCAAGCCAATATGGGTTCTAGGGGAGTAAATGAGCCTGCCCTGTCTTGGGGAAGACAGAAAGCCTGAATAATGTTGGGCTTGGTGCTATGACCACCCAATATATACATGTGTATATGTATGTATATTATTCACACACACATACAGTTAAATATGTGAATGTATATGCACACATATGTATATATCAAAATATATACATATGTGTAGGTACATACATATTGTGTGTATGTGTATGTATCTATCCCCCACTGTCTGGGGGATACAGCTATTCCTGGGGGCAATGTTATGGCCTACCTCTGTCACAGTCCAAGGGAAAATGGTAGTTGAAGTGGGGTGGTAGTGGTTGTCTGACCTCCATTGTACTACCTCCTTTCTCTCTTCACAGTACATTGCTACTTTGGTTAGGCTGACTTGCCTGCCCCTTGGTGACAGCCTTTGGTAGTTGTTGTTGGTGGTGGTGGTGGTGGCAAGGATAGTGAAGGGTAACTCCCCTGTGCAATGGCTCTAGGGCTGGGCTGGAAGTGGGGAGAGGGAGGGAATGCCTGCCATTACTAGGGCTCTTGGGTTTGCCAATTATACAGAGGTTTATTATAACAGAAGGAAAAAACAACCCAAACACCCATGATAGGATCCTGAAAACTTGACTGTGCTGGGTTTTTTAAATTATTACTATTCTCATAGTGAACATTGACAAGTTCTCAGCAGTTGAGTTTTCCCTAATCCCTCAGTAATTATTAGAGACGTCTAAGGGGGAAAATTCTTTTGATGAAGACAATGATTGTTTGGTATTCCTGTTTATTTATTCACTTGTAATGAGTAAGTTCTCAGTGAACCTGATCTGCTACTCTTGGATTTCTTTGCACATAAATAATTTGAGGGTAAGATTTATGCTCAAAGAATAATGAGGTAAACAGTAGCAAAGGGAATAATTTAAAAGCACTTCATAGTAAGTGAATCAGATGTGTACAGGAAGCCTCATCTTACAACACAGAGATCTTTGTATTGATTCTGAGCTTCATTTGAAGACAGACCAAAGGAAGATTAAGTCTTGCAGACCTTTCCTCCAAAGAGATCTCAAAGCACTTTATCGAACTATAAATAAGTTATGGCTTTAGACTCCAATCCTAAAAGAAGAATAATTAGCCAGTTCATTAATTTTGTTTCCATTGTTACTTTTACTTCCCAAGCTTTCTTGGTAATCTCATCAGCTGCCATGGGGTCCATTTACACCCCTATGTGGATTATACAGTCAACCCTAGCAACTCTTTTGAGCTCTAATTGCCTGTTGGACATCTCTGCATTGGGGTATCTCAAATTCAACATGTCCTAAATGAAACTCATCCTCTAAATTTTCTCCTTCTAAATCCACCTTCTCTATTTAGGGAGAGAAAAAAAATAGAACCCAGATCTCTTGGTGGCCTATCCAATGTTTTTCTCAATATACCATGCTGCTTCCAAACACCCTAATTTCTGTTGAGAAGCCCCTCTCTTTCTAGTCACCAAGGTATATAATCTGAGTCATCCTTGACCCTTCTTCACCAGCACCCTTCATATCCATTGAATTGCTAAAAATTGTTGATTTTACCCTTACAATATCTTCCACATCTGTCAATCAATTCCTCTCCATTCACATGGCCATTACTCTTTTTTTTAGGCCCTCATCATTTCTCACCTGGACAATTTAAACCAGCTCCTTAAGCAGAATCCTAACTTCTAGCCTTTCCCCTCCTTGAGCTATTTTTTTATTCAGCTTCTAAAATAATCTCCCTAAAGCACCATTCTGCTCAAGAATCACACCTCTCCTCAAAAATTTTCAATGGCTCCCTATTACCTGTAGGAGAAAAAGCAAACTATTCAGCTTGGCATTTAAATCCTTACCCAGTTAATTCTCCTATATCTTTCCAAGTTTCCCTAATGACTCTCATTCACACAGGCAGATGGTTTATTCTGTACTGTTTTCTTTGTATTTTGCATTTTTTGTTTTTTATATTTAATTTAATTTATTTAATATATTTACTTTTCAGCATTGATTTTCACAAGAGTTTGAATTACAAATTTTCTCCCCATTTCTACCCTCCCACCACTCCAAGATGGTGTATATTCTGGTTGCCCTGTTCCCCAGTCAGCCGTCCCTTCTGTCACCCCAATCCTCTCCCATCCCCGTTTCCCTTCCTTTCTTGTAGGGCAAGATAGATTTCTATGCCCTGTTGACTGTGTATCTTATTTTCTAGTTGCATGAAAAAACTTTTTTTGTTGTTTTTGAACATCTGTTTTTAAAACTTTGAGTTCCAAATTCTCTCCCCTCTTCGCTTCCCACCCACCCTCCCTAAGAAGTCAAGCAGTTCAACCTAGGCCACATGTGTATCATTATGTATAACCCTTCCACAATACTCATGTTGTGAAAGACTAACTATATTTTGCTCCGTCCTAACCTATCCCCCTTTATCCAATTTTCTCCCTTGACCATGTCCCTTTTCGAAAGTGTTTGTTTTTGATTACCTCCTCCCCCATCTGCCCTCCCTTCTTTCATCCCCCCTTTTTTATCTTCTTCCTCCTTTCCTGTGGGGTAAGATACCCAGTTGAGTGTGTATTCCCTCCTCAGGTCAAATCTGATGAGAGCAAGATTCACTCATTTCCCCTCACCAGACTTCTCTTCTCTTCCTACAGAACTGCTTTTTCTTGCCACTTTTATGTGAGGTAATTTACCCCATTCTATCTCTCCCTTTCTCCCTCTCTCAATATATTCCTCTCTCATCCCTTAATTTGATTTTATTTCTTTTAGATATCATCCCTTCATCTTCAACTCACCCTGTGCCCTCTCTCTCTCTCTCTCTCTCTCTCTCTCTCTCTCTTGATCTATCTATCTATACACACATATATATATACACACATACATATATACATACATACACACACATATACATATATATGTGTGTGTGTGTGTGTGTATGCATATATATATATATGCATGTTCCCTTCAGCTACCCTAATACTGAGGTCTCATGAATCAAACACATCATCTTTCCATGTAGTAATGTAAACAAAACAGTTCAACTTTAGTAAGTCCCTTGTGATTTCTTTTTCTTGTTTGTTTTCTTGATTACCTTTTCATGCTTCTCTTGATTCTTGTGTTTGAAAGTCAAAATTTCTATTCAGCTCTGGTCATTTTACTGAGAAAGCTTGAAGGTCCTCTATTTTATGGAAAATCCATATTTTGCCTTGGAGTATGATACTCAGTTTTGCTGGGTAGGTGATTCTTGGTTTTAATCCTAGCTCCATTGACCTCTGGAATATTGCATTCCAAGCCCTTCAATCTCTTAATGTAGAAGCTGCTAGATCTTCAGTTATCCTGATTGTGTTTCCACAATATTCAAATTGTTTCTTTCTGGCTGCTTGCAGTATTTTCTCCTTGATCTGGGAGCTCTGGAGTTTGGCAATAATATTCCTAGGAGATTTCTTTTTGGGATCTATTTGAGGAGGCAATCTGTGGATCCTTTCAATTTCTATTTTGCCCTATGGCACTAGAATATCAGGGCAGTTCTCCTTGATAATTTCTTGAAAGATGATATCTAGGCTCTTTTTTTGATCATGGCTTTCAGGTAGTCCAATAATTTTTAAATTATCTCTCCTGGATCTATTTTCCAGGTCAGTGGTTTTTCCAAGGAGATATTTCACATTGTCTTCCACTTTTTCATTCCTTTGGTTCTATTTTATAATATCTTGATTTCTATAAAGTCACTAGCTTCCACTTGCTCCAATCTAATTTTTAAGGTAGTATTTTCTTCAGTGGTCTTTTGGACCTCCTTTTCCATTTGGCTAATTCTGCCTTTCAAGGCATTCTTCTCCTCATTGGCTTTTTGGAGCTCTTTTGCCATTTGAGTTAGTCTATTTTTTAAGGTGTTGTTTCCTTCAGTATATTTTTCAGTATTTTTTGGGTCTCCTTTAGCAAGTCATTGACTTGTTTTTTATGGTTTTCTCGCATCCTTCTCATTTCTCTTCCCAATTTTTCCTCTACTTCTCTAACTTGCTTTTCCAAATCCTTTTTGAGCTCTTCCATGGCCTGAGACCAGTTCCTGTTTTTGTTGGATGCTTTTGTTGTAGGCTCTTGGACTTTCTTGACTTCTTCTGGCTGTATGTTTTGGTCTTCTTTGTCACCAAGGAAAGATTCCAAAGTCTGAGACTGAATCTGGGTGCATTTTCGCTGCCTGGCCATGTTCCCAACCAACTTACTTGACCCTTGAGTTTTTCAGCAGGGTGTGACTGCTTGTAGAGTTAAGAGTACTATGTTCCAAGCTTGGCGGGGATGCGCTGTTGATTTCAGAGCTATTACAGCCAGCTCTGCCACACCAGCACTCCTCCTTCCCCAAGAACCCCAAACCTGGACTGGACTTAGATCTTCAACAGGCTCTGCACTCCTGCTCTGATCTGCCACTTAATTCCTCCCACCAGGTGGGCTTAGTGCCAGAAGCACTGCAGCTCTAGTTCTGTAGCTGCCCCACCTCTGCTGCTCCTGGGGCAGTGGCTGAACCGTGAACTCTATCCCCCTGTCCCCAGCAGCTTTTCCCACTAACCTTCTCTGTTGTCTTTGTTGTTTGTGGGTTGAGAAGTCTGGTAACTGCTGCAGCTCACTGATTCAGGGCACTAGGGCATGCTCCGCCGAGCTCCTGGTCTGGTTGGTCCGTGCGGCCCATGCTGGGCTCTGCTGCGCTCCCAGTCTGCGCATGAAAGACCTCCCCCAGCAACCATACAGGCTGTCCTAGGCTGGAGCCCTGCTTCCCTCTGCAATTTTGTGGGTTCTGCAGTTCTAGAATTGGTTCAGAGCCATTTTTTTATGGTTTTTGAAGGGACTTGGCAGGGAGGTCACGCTAGTCCCTGCTTTCCAGCCACCATCTTGGCTCCACCCCCTGTATTATGAATTTTTTAAAAAAATTTTCTACACTAAGAGTAACTGATGCATACTGTACCTAAGCCTTTTTGTCTCCCTCTGTGGCATGTTGAATCTATTATGCTATAGTCACATGACTAGGGGTCAGTGAAATCAGAGAAAGGAAGAAAGGAAGGAAAAAAGCATTTATTAAACACCTACTATTTTGGTCCACGGGCACTACAGGTGAGCAGAGATTAAGTGACATTCACAGTTAGTGTGTATCTTAGGCCACATTTAACCTTGGTTCTTTCTTACTCCATGTCCAGCACTCCAACCACTGTGTCATCGAGCCATCTCTGAGAAGTATCATGGGACAGTTGAAAGATCACTGGCTTTAAAGATGGAGCACCCAGGTTCATATCCAGCCTCTGCCATTACCTGTTTGGGCAAGTTGTTTTGCTGGGGTCAGCTTCCTTATCTTATAAAATAATCAGGTTGGACTCAATGACCCCTATGTTTCCTTCCATCTCTACATCTATCCCATCATCCTAAATCTATCAAATTCAAAAAAGAAGGCAAGGTTTGACCAAAGGGTATTGAGAATTATTCTCATGGGCTAAATCTACCAATTCACATCCATCATTAGACAATGACCTGGTCTTTCATTCTATGAGAATCATAAGGGGTTTGGGGCTTCTTTAGTACTTCTTCTGTGTGTGCTGGCTTGCCTCTTAGGGGGGACATTTTAAGTCAGAATCCCCCAAACAGTTCTTATCAGGGTTTTTAGTTGCTAAGAAGTGATCAGTCAGTTTAATTTAATTTTCTGAAACCCAGCATTTCCCCCAATCCTGTCCCCCCCACCCACCCCTGACCTGCCCCAGTGGGACCACTTGAGAAGTCATCCAATGTAACAGAGAAAAAAAGATGAACTTTGTCTAAATCACTAAAGAGGACCAATAAGGAGAATTTTTTATGTGCTTCCTGAATTCTTTTTTTAAATTCTTTAGCTCACACAATCCACTGTTCCTTCCACAGACACCTACTCACTTCAGACAAGAAGAATTAAAATGTTTTCTTACAATTGTTTCAAGAGTACATGTCGTACACCTTAAAAGAAAGGGGTGGGGAGGCAGTTGTACCTATATTCTGCCAACATTTAGAAATATTTTTGCGATTTCTCCCTTCTCCTAATTATTGCTGACACCAGACTCTACCTCCCATTCTTTACCTCCCATTGTTAAGGATCATCACTGTGAATCATAGTTGTATGGCACTTCAGGGTTTATACAGTTTCTTTGATTACCCTCTGTCCCTCACCCTAAAGTTGCCTACATCAGTACTGGTCAGCATTGAAGGCATTCGGGGTACATCATAGAACAAGGAGGAGGAGGAAGAATGATTCTCTGCAGATGCTAACACATTCCCAGAATTGAGTTTTGCACTTAGTTCCTTTCACAATAACATGTACCATTTAGGGAAATAGCACCCACCTACATTGAGCTCTTCTTTCTTGGAACTCCTATTGTCTGTATGTGATAGGGAGGTACCATTCTAGTAGAGAATACATTGAGTTATGTCAGTAAGGAAGACCTGAATTGTAGTCTTTAAAGGAAATATAGCCAAAAGGAGCCTCAAGGGGTCACGACTCACAGTTAAAGAAGTGCTAAAGGGGTCAGGAGTGGAAAAAGTTTAAGAAGCCCAGAACCCCTTCATTTTGTAGATGAGCAAACTATGGGCCAAAGGAGGGGAAGGGAAAGGAAGAGAAGAAACATTTATATAACACCTACTACGTGCCGGACACTGTGCTAAACACTTTACAAATATTACATCATTTGATGAAAGAAATTAAGTAACTTACCCAAAGACCATCGTAAATAACAATATTAGGGTATGAACTCACACCCTTTGACTCTAAGTTGAGTGGCAAAGTCAAGCACTTTTCCTAATAAATGGCAAATCACTTGATCTTTCTGGACCTCTGAGCCCTTCTTTGTCGAGTGGGCACAATAATATAAAACCTGTTCTTATACTTCCACATAGGTGCTGTGTAGCTCAGAAGAGCTGGAAGGACTTTGATGTACAAGGAACCCATGTGGTTGTAATGTGTCAGGTCTCTAGTGATCGCCTATATATGGTTTTATTCTCTAATTGCTTGATATTAACTAAGTATCAGCTCAGCTATTGAAGGCCAACTTTGGCTGGGCCCTCACTGCTGCTCAACAATCCCTTCATTTCTCATTGGGTCTCTGCCAAATCCACCATCATGATCCCAAATTTTTCTACTCTCATAAAGCCTCTGCTGCCCTGCATTCTAGTATACCCATCATACCATTGCTAAATTAATGTATCTTACACATAGATTTATTAATGTCACTGCTCAAAACACTTTGATAGCCAAGTAAAGTTACTGATGCTTGAACTCCTTAGTCTAGCATTCAAGAACATTAACAATCTGGAGTGACTATACTGTTCCAGATTTATTTTCCAACTATGTTCTCTATACTCTGGTCAAACTGGACTGATCAGTCAGTTAGTTAACTTATTAAGTTAGTCAGTCAATTTATTAAGCAATCACTATGTTCTAGGTACTTCTTCACATTTCCATGTATTACCACTTCCTTGCCTTTCTCATATTCTTCAATATAATAATATAACTTGTTCCTCACTCCTCTCCAGGCTACATTCCCAATTTACTCTGTATCATGTGCCAGCTCTTCATCCTGAATATGTACTCCAGCCTTGGAATTCACACATTGAGACTACCTCCACTCCTTTATCCTCCCCTTCTGATTGGACAGCTCCTCCCACAACTTCTATTGAAGGAGAACACTGTGGCCGCCATGTCTCATTCCTCTTCATGCTACACCATGGAGTCTCTCTAATATGCCCCACACTGGATACCTTCATCCTTCCCCTCCACTTTCAGCTTTCTTTGATGTATTATCTTCCTCAATTAGAACACAAGCTTCTTGAGGGTAAGAATTATCTTCCTGTTTGTATTTGAATTCTCAGAGCTTATTGCAGTGCTTGGGACATAGTAAGTGCTTAATAAATGCTTATTGACTGGCTCACTGACTGATGTTTGGAATGTGCTCTAAGGTTTAAAAAGACCTTTGTGTATATAATTTCCCTTTATCTTCACAATAACTCAGTGAGGCAGATGGGGAAACTGGAGCTCAGAGAGGTTGGGTGAGGTACCTGGTATCACATGGCTAAAAAGTGGTCGACATGTGATTTGAACCTCAGGTTTCTCCTGAGTCCAAGTCAATGCTAATCCCACTCTATCCTTTTGCTTAGATTCTGCTTCTCCCTCCAACTCTACGACTAATGAATTCCTATTCTGCCTTTAAATCCCAAATCAAGTGCCAGGTCCTTCATGAAACCTCCCCCCACCTCCATCCAGTAACAACTTTTTTTTAACTCTTGAACCTCACACTGTGTATCATTTGCATCTTTTCATACTAAATAATATAAAAATATATCATCATCATCATAATTTGCATGCATACTAAACTGGAAACTTCAAGAAGATAGGAACTATGTCTATCTAAACTTTGTGCCTATTCTGGTATCTACAGTGACATTCTGTCCATAGGAAGAGCTTCGTAGATGTTTGTTGAATTTCAGTTTGCCTTCCTACTCAAAGCTTCTCTGTATCTTCATTTCCTTTTCCCTTTTTCCTGTCTGCTTCAGAGGAATGCCATTCCTCATTTCTCTAGTATCTCTGATCCCTTCTTCTAGATCCAGTTCCATTAATCATCCTTTATTATATCTTTAATGAGCCCTCTCCACTGGCTCCTTTCCCTCTGTCTATACACATGTGAATTTCTCCTATACTAAAGTGAAAAAACAAAAAAAAATCCTTCCTTTGCTCTCCAGTCCTCTCTGATATTCACCCTCCCTCTCCTTTCATTGCTGATATTTGAAGAAGTAGTCTCCAACTCATTTCCTCACCACTCATTCACTTCTTACCCACTTGCAGTGTGGCTTCTGCCAAGAGGAGGTGAGAACAAGGTGAAAAACAATGAGAAGTGAGATTACACCAGGAGCTGGTAACCTTTTCCCCCCAAACCTTCCCATCTTCCCAGTTTCCCTGTTACTGATGCCTGAGTACCATCATCATCCTCAGTATTATCCCTGACTCCTCAGTCTTTCCCATTCCTCCCTATATCCAATCTCTAACCAAGTCTTTCAGTTTTTACCTTCATGAATTCACTTCTCTTTATTCACATAGCCACCACTCTGGTGTAGACCCTTATTAAATTTCTGGACTCTTGCCATAACCATCTGCTTGGTCTCCCTGCCTCAAGTTTCTCCTTATTCTAACCCATTCTCCACTCAGCTGCCAAGGTGATATTCCTAAAGCCAAGTGTGAATTACATACCCTTCCCCACTCAGTAAACTCCAGTGGCTATTTATTACCTCCAGGATCAAACACAAAATCCTTTGTTTGACTTTTAGCGTTCTTTACCTCTTGGTCCCTTCCTACCTTCCTAATCTTCTTTCACCTTATTCCATTCCACATACCCTATTACCCAATGACACTGTCCTACTTTCTATTCTTTGAACATGACATTCCATTTTTCAACCCCATGTCTTTTCACTGGTTTTCTCCCATGCCTGGAATGCTCTTCCTTCTGCCCCACCCCATTGCTAATTAACATCTTCCCTCTAAGATTATTTCCCACTTACACTATACATATTTCAATGTTCACAATTTGTTGCTGCTCTGCTCATTAGAATGTAAGCTCTTGAAGGAAAGGACCATGTTTTTGCCTTTCTTTGTTTCTTCAGCACTTAGCAAAGTGCCTGGGATATAGTAAGATCTTTATAAATACTTCTTCGCTTGACTTGACTCTTTTGAAACTTCTCTTCCTAAATCATCCAGTCCAATGCCCTTTGCTCAATTCCCCTCAAATTCCCATTTGATACTATGGATTGTTCCCTCCTGTTGGATACTTTCTTATTCTGTGGTTTCCTTGACAGTGGTTCTTTGATTGACAACTTTTTATTTGTTTCTTTTTTTTCCCCACATATATAAGCATTTGTCACACACACATGCACACACTGCCACAATTACACTTCTTTCTCTAACCAGTTTCCCTTGATACTCTCCCACAAATACCCAGATCTATGTCCAAAGATCCCTGAAATGTTATCTTAAGCTCTAAGTCCAAATGTTCCAAGTCTGCTATATGTATCCATCCATATATTCTATCTGCATCTCAAACCTGATGTGTCCAAACTAGAGTTCACCATATTCCTTGATTATCTCTCTAGATCCCCCTGTTTCAGTGAATAAAACCATCATTCTCCAAATCACTCAGACTCAAAACCTTAGAATCATTTTTTTTATTTCTTCCTCTTCCAAATCCTATACATTAAATCAGTCCCTAAATATTGTGATTACCTCTTCTATTGACCTACCTACCATATATGATTCCAATAGAATTGACTTATTATGGAGGCAATTAATAAATCCTTGTGGATACTAAAAAGAAGTAATCATCAAAATTATTTGGTACTAGTTAGAAAAATAGAAAATTATGTGATGGAATATTATTTCACCCTAAAACATTAAGAATATAATGAATACAGAGAAGTACATGAATATTTATATGATCAGATACGGAGTGAAGTAAGCAGAGACCAGAAAGCAATGTACATGATGACTAAAATAATGTAAACAAAAAGACCAATGACAAAGCAAACAAAATTGAATGTAGCAAAATTACAAAGAATAAGGATGGGTCAAATGAAGTGATATGAAAAGTAACTGTCACCTCACTCCTTTGCAGAGGTGGGAGGTCTGTGGGTATGAACAATTGAATATATTTTCAGACTTTTTGATGCATTGATCAATTTTGCTGGTTTTTCTCTTCTTTTTTCATTAAAATATTTTTTTGTTATTTGGGATAACTTTCTGAGAGAAGAGAGGAGAAAGGATCCTGAGAGAAATTCTAGTGATGGGAAAAAAGATAGCAATATGTTCTAAAAATAAAGAAAAATAGAAAATCAAAACCAAACAAGGAAAAAGCAGAAACAAATGAACGTAACAACTAAGTGTTCGATAAACCACAAACCATAAATTATACAGGGAAGCTCATTCTTTGACAAAAAATGTTTAGAAATCTTGAGAAGTGGAAATTAAGTTTATACCAACATCTTATACAATATGTCACAATAAAATCAAACTGGATACATGACCTGAATATTAGAGAACATATAAAAAATTACAAGGGAACCTCTCATAGATGTGATTAAGTGGTGAATTCTTAACAAAATAAAGGATAGAGACAATCACAAAAGATAAGATAAGCTTTGATTATATGAGAGTGAATAATTTTTGCATGAACAAAATTAATTCAATAAGGGTAAGAAAGGAATAAGTCAATTAAGGAAAACGATATTGGAATCAATTATTTCTGACACAGGCCTGATATGCTTCTCTCTAATAGAAAAGTGGTCAAAAGATATGAACAAAGATTTCACAAAAGAACAATTGGCAACTCAATGAAATATTACTTCAAAAGAACTAATAATAAAAGAAATACAAATCAAAGCAACTCTGATCCCTCACCTCACATGCAGTGAATTGGGCAAAAGTAACAAAAAATAGAAATAATTAATGCTGGAGGAGCTGTGAAAAAAACAGATACACTAATACAGTGTTGGTGGAACTGTGTATTGGTTCCACCACTATGAAAAAAAATGTAGAATTATTCTAAGAAAACAACTAAAATGTCCATGCTCTTTGAACAATAGATCAAACTCCTAGGCAAATATTCCCAAGGGGTCAATAATAAAAAAAAGAAAAAAGAAAAACCCCATATAAATTCAAATATTTGCAGCATTCCTTCTTTTTAGTTATGAAGAACTAGAAACAAAGCATATGGTCTATTGTGGCACACAAATGTGATATGCTTTAAGAAGCAATAAATATGAGGAATACAAAAGAAGCATGGAAAGACTTATATGAACTGATGTCAAGTGAAGTAAGCATAACTAGGAAAATAATATATTGCATGACTACAAAAATGTGAATGGAAAGAACAAAAGACAAACAACAAAACAATCAAAGAACAACAAAAAAGAAAAACAATCCAAACTGAATGCTGTAAAACTATAATGACTAAGTTTGTCACCAAAGAAGAGAGAGGGAATGGTACCTCCTCTATCCAGGTCTTTGCAGGCTATGGATGTGGACTACATTAGACTTCTGTTGGTTAGTTTTGCTGAACTATTTTTTGTTTCTTTTTTTTCTCTGTCATAAAGCATGGCTCTCTGGATGCGTAAAGGGGAAGAGATATTTTGGAAAATGTAAATGTACAGTAGTTAAAGTGTTGTACTTGGAGTCAGGTGACTCAAAGTTCAAATCTCACCTTAGATACACTAAGCTGTGTGACTACAGGCAAGTCACGACCTCTTAGCCTCAGTCACTTCATTTATAAAAATTGGGATAGTAAAAATACCTATCTTACTAGATTGTTGTGAGGATCAAATGATATTATAGCATTTTGCAATCCTTAAATTGCTATATAATTGCTAGCTATTATATAAAACAAAAGGTATAAATAACGATTTATTTTTAAAAGAAAAAAACTATGCATTTAAGTCCGTAATGACTTCACCAGCTTCATGGGATCAATGGTCATCTTTACATATGTAACTCCCCAAAGTATATAGTTAACCTTAATCTCTTACTGAAGCTCTAGTCTCTCATCTTCTATTACCTTCTGGATATCTCCACTTGGAAGTCTCGTAGGCATCTCAAAATCAACATAACCATCTCACCTCCTAATTGCAACCCTCTTGCAAGTGTCCCTAAGTTTTGTTGAGAGCACCATTATCCTCCTGGTCACTCAGGGTGATAACCTTGGCGTCATCCTTGACTCTTCCTCACCTTCATATTTAACAAGTTGCCAAATCCTTTTGATTTTCCCTTTATAATGTTTCTTACATAAATTTCATTCTCTACCATTTCCAAGGTCACTAGCCTAGTCTGGATCATCATGTGGCTCACCTGAACTATTGTAATAAACTCCCAGTTGGTCTCTCTACTTCTAGCCTCTTCCCTTCAATACACTATCTAAATAGTTATCCAAATAATCTTAATAACTTCCCAAAGGAACAAATGGCACTTCTCACTTCCTAAGCAATTATTTGTAATACTCAAATACCTTCAGTGGCCTCCTATTGCTTCTAGGAGTCAAGACAGTCTCCTCATCTTGTCATTGAAGGCCCTGTAAAGTCTGTCTCCAAACTTCCTTTCCAACTTTATTTCCTATTACTCCTCTTCTTGCATGCAAAATTCCAGCCAAATTGGACCTCTGGCTATTGTCCAAACTCAATATTACATTTTCTGGCACCAGTAGTCACAGGAGCCATCCCCCATACCTACAATCTACCTTCTTTTCATTTTTGCCTTTCAGAACCTCCAGTGCTATCATGGCTTATCTCTAGTGCCATCTCCTCCACAAAACCTTCCCTAATACCATGAATTTCTAGTACTCTTCCTTTTTCAAACTATGTTATGTTTATTTACCTTGAAACATATTCTATCCTCCAATCAAACTTAAGCTTCTTGAGGGCAATGGCTATTTCGTTTTTGTCTTTGTAACTCCAGTGCCTTGCATAGAATGTATACTAAATAAAAGCTTAAAAATGTTAAATGGCTCACAGCCAAGCATAGATACCTGTAACACCCCCCTGGAGACTTCCTTCCAAGTGGATATTAAATAATTAATAACTATTTTTTTTTAAATTTAGGTCCAGTCATTCAGCTAGCCTACCCAACTGTCATATGTCTTACTCCACATTTCTCTATTTTGTCTACAGGAATAGCCTGAGGGACTTTGTCAAATGTTTTGATAAAATTAGGTAATACTTTGTGGATAGCAAACCCTTGCTCTAGTGATCTTTTCACAAAAGGAAATATAATTGTGGAAACAGCCTTACTGGTTCCTTGTGATTCCTACTTCCTTTCTGAAATATTCGCTGGCCTTTTTAATAATATGGTCTAGAAATTTATTAGGAATTGAAGTCAGACAATAAATATTGATTAAGAGCCAGGCACTGTGCTAAGTGCTGGGGATACAAAGAAAGGTAAAAGATAGCTCCTGCCCTCAAGGAGCTTTTAATCCAAAGATGAAGACTATATGCAAACAACTATGTACAAACTATATACAGTATAAATTGGAAATAATCAACTGAAGGAATTAAGAATTACTAGAATTAAGAGGAATCAGAAAAAGCTTCTTATAGAAGAAGGGATTTTACCTGGGACTTCAAAGAAGCCAGGGAAGCCAGGAGGTTGAAATGAGCAGGAAGTAATACAAGCAGCAACGAGGAGGCTCATGTCACCAGCTTGAAGGGTACATGAGGAGGGGGAGGGGCAAGGTATAAGAAGACAGGAAAGATGAGGGAGGCAGGTTGTGAGGGGGTTTGAACACCAAACACAGGATGTTATATTTGATCCTGGAGGTGATAGGGAAACACTGGAGTTTATCGAGTAAGGGGGACAGGGGAACATTATCAAACCTGTGTTTTAGGAAAAGCATTTTGTCACCTGAGTGGTAGATGGGCTGGATCAGGGGAGACTTGTGGCAGGTTCCCTGGCCTACACAAATAGATTCTATTGTCTTCCTTAATTTTTCTTTCAAAAAACAGGACATTTGCCTTTGTCCAGCTCTGTGGCATCTCTCCCATCTATGGCTTTGCTCTTTCTGTTTTCTCTACCTGAAATGCCCTCCCTCATCTCACCCCATTGAAATCCTATCCATCCTGCACATCCCTGCTCAAATTCCCTGAGCCTCTCCCTGATACTCCCAGCCAGGAGTGATTTTTCCCTTCTCTGAACATCCATAGCACTGTGTTGGAATGTCTCTTGTGGCACATATCATGTTCTGCCTGAATCATAGTCATCTGTGTCTGTGTGTCATCTTCCCTATTAGACTGGAATCTCTTTGAGGAGAGAGCTACAGTTTTGTATACTTTTGTACACAGGCACCACAGTGCCTAGCATGAAAAATATGTTATTACTTATGTTGTAAATATTTGCTGAATGAATGAATAATGATTTACTGGATGAATGAATGCTTATTATATAGTGAGGACGTTGCTATGAATAGAGAAGAAAAAAAACAAAACTTCTCATCTGCACAGGTACATTAGGTGCTTCTCAAGTGCTAAGTCCGAAGCACAAACTTCTTTTTATATCTCTTCTGACAGCTTTTCCACTACTGGGACCATAGTAGGTGCTTAAGAAAATATTGATATATTGACTGATTGATTCAGAAATAATTGATTCAAGAAATAAAACACAAACTTTGGCTTGTCAAACAAGTCTAATCAAGTCTAAAGCTTGTGGCTAACCATTTTTTTAAACAGCACAAACATGATGTGTTCTCTCTCTCTCTCTCTCTCTCTCTCTCACACACACACACACACACACAGACACACACACACAGTGTAGTATGACTATGTAGCATGACTATTTCTCAGCTACTAGCTGAGATGTGTTCTCTCTCTCTCTCTCTCTCTCTCTCTCACACACACACACACACACACACACACACAGACACACACACACAGTGTAGTATTGCATGACTATTTCTCAGCTACTAGCAAACATAATAAAAGAGCAATGTACTCTGGGTCAGAAGGTATCAGGCAGTAGCCATCAGCAAAGGCCTGAAATGATTCAACTGTTAATCCCAGAGAATTCTGCTGTAGAGGTCAATTGATGCCCGAAGATGAAATGACAAACCAGAAATGCTCATTGCTTTTCATGGGAGGTTTAGCCCAATCCTCCTCTTGGCTATAGATGCCAAAAAGCATAATTACAGCTTTTACCCTGCTCCAGTGTTCATATTTAGAGTCAGGAACTGAGGCTAAATGATCATCTTTAAAGTTGCGGATCATTAAAATGATGATTCTGTCCAATTGGACAAAGTACAAATAAAACAACAATCATAAAAAATAAATTTTGACCAAGGTGCTGGGGATAATACAGATTAATCTGTATGCCAGGAATGACAAATATGAAAATGACCTTCAGATCTGAATGTTGCAGGAGACTGTGAAGGCAATAGACCAGCATACTGTAAAAGTGGTCCTAAATCTGTCCCACAAAAACAACGGTCAGTTTCTCTGAGGGCCAGAACATGTGAGAGAAACAGCTGCCAAACTGCCTTTTCTGGACAGCCTTCATTTGTCCACATCACCACCAGAGTAACCTTCCTAATTCCAGATTTGATCCTGTCACTCCTCCTCTTAAAATCCTTTCCTACCTACCTCTTAACAGCTGAATCAAATCCAAATTCCTTTGTCCAAAACTCAAAGCCTTTGTCTCTTTTTAGGGAAGATGAATTCCTGCTGTAGGAGGGCAGGAGGAGGTCTTAGCCCAACCTGTGATGTGGGGAAATATTCATCCTATCACAACAGGTATTATTAGCCCCATTTTACTGAAAAGGAAACTGAAGCTAAAGGAAGTTGAATGGTTTGGCCAAGGGACAGAGTTGGGATTCAAACCAGAAACTTCCTGACTCCATGTCCAACACTCTTTCTACTGGACCTTATTACCTTGCAAATAAATTTTTTTATATACAGGTATTTTGTTTATATTTTGTATAAATAAATATGTATATTATATATGTGTGTGTATATATATGTGTGTGTGTGTGTGTGTGTGTGTGTGTGTGTGTGTGTGTGTGTGATGTCCTTCCCAATAGTTTGTAAGTTCCTTGAGGTCAGGCACTGTTTCATTTTTGTCTCTGGGTCCTCAGTGCCTAGCAAAATTCCTGGTTAATAAATGCTTGTTGAATGATCCTTACCCTCATTGGCTCACCATCTAGAATTGGAAGGGACCTGAGAGGTCTTCTAGTCCAACCCTCCTTCATTTTATAGATGAACAAACTGAGGCATAGGAGGCTTTAGTGATGCACGCTAGCTCACAGGGGCAGTAAACATCAGAGGTGAGATTTGAACCCAGGTCCTTTGACTACAGAGCCAATACTCCTCCCACCATAGTATGCTGCTTCTTGAACAAGTCATGAGCAGTCACTCCTTGTATCAATAAGGCAAGATTCATGACCTCAAAGATGACCACAAACATGCCTACATAGTTCAGAATCACGAAGTATAAGAGATTCTCTAGGTAGAGGCAGGGGAAGTATACATTTATTTAGACATCAGAGGGTCAGATCCCAAAACCAATAATTCCAATTTGACATAGCAGTAATTGTATTCCAAAACCAGTAAGCCCATCTCAATGTAACAACAAGGAAATTATAACACAGTGTTACAGCAAGGAACCAAGTCATCCTGTAGCCTTCTCCCCTCCTGGGGCCTTCCTGTAAACACTCATGAATCCCAACTGTCTGCTTGCCTATGTTCTCTCTCCCCTCAGTTCTCTGGTCTCTGAAGCTCCCTGATTTCCACTCTCCACTCTCCTTATAGCTCTCTGAATTCTGTAGCTCACTAGTCTGCAGATCCTCAGCTCTGTCATCTCAGAGTTCTTCTTCTCCTTGGGCTGAAATTCTAACCTTAATGGCTCCCTTCTGGGTATATATACTCTTCTTAGGGCCCAAGGGCATCATGCCCAGTCAGCTCAAGGGTATAGGCTGTGGGCTTAGCACTTAGTAAGTAAAGGATGTAGGCCTGCCTCTAATCAAGTCTCTCTTAACTGGCCTACAGTTGAGGCCTATTCAATGGAGGGAGGGGGGAGGGGGAAGATCTTTAATCACTGATTGGCATCACACTCTTTTAAACATCTAGAGGATAGTGTCTAGGTAAAAATAAAGACACTGAGTCCCTGGTTGTTTACTGTAAGATGTCACCATGAGGAAGGCATCTTTGACTTGCCACTGGGATTATGCCACTCAGTAAAATTGGTATCTTTCATGAAAGCATTGAATTCAGGTCTATGACCAGGGCCACTCTTTTTTTCCATAAATGTCAGGCCTTTATCCAAGCACTTAAAGACAATCATTTTGGCAACAGTGTGGAGGATGGATTGGAGTGGGAAGAAGTTTGGACTACCCAGAGACCAATTAGGAAGCCTTTGAAATAATCTAGATGACGAGTAATAATGGCCTGAACTCAGGTGGTGGCAATCTAAGTAAAGAATGATGGATGTATGCAAGAGATGTTGTAGAAATAGAAATGGCAAGATTTGGCAACTTATTGGATATGTAGGTTGAGGTAGAAAAGAGCTGAAGTTATTACTGAGATTATAAACCTGGGAAAGTAGAAAAATGGTGGGACCTTCAAAAAGGTAAGAAAATTTGGAAAAGAGGTGGGGCTTGGGGAGAAATGGGCAATTAGGTGGTACAGTGGATAGAATGCCAGTCCTGGAGTCAGGAAAACTTGTCTTCCTGAGTTCAAACCTGGTCTCAGACTCTTACTAGCTGTGTGACTCTGAGCAAGTCACTTAAGCCTGTTTGCTTCCATTTCCTCATCTATAAAATGAGCTGGAAAAGGAAATGACAAACCATTCTAATATCTTTGTCAAGAAAACCCCAAATGGGATCATAAAGAGTCAGCCACTACTGAAAAATGACTCCACAACAACAACAGTTGATGGGGTGAAGATAGTGAGATAATAATGATGTCTACACTGCCCCCCCAATCTATCACAGTGTTTTAAGTATAAATTTGCTTAATCAGGTGCTTTCATTATGATATCCTGGAATGAGGAGAATAAGAATTTTGATGAGATAGGATGCCATAGTGAGAAGCCAGAGACAAGTATGAAGTTAAGTCAAAGTGGCCAGGTAATAATGCACCAGGAAGTGCGAGAAAGTAACACTTTGGCTTAGGAAGGTGGGTTCGTATATTGGTCTAATATTAATATAATACTATACATGAAGCAGTTTATATATGTGTATATGTACATATATATGTATCAAGCATTAACACTTTACCCTTTCAATCCCCAATCTGTTTCAGTTTTATCTTGCAATACTTAGCTTTACATGAATCCTCCACTCAAAGGGGCATCACTATTTCCCAAACATGTTTTCTATTCTTTCATATTCATCTGTGCATAGCATTCCTTCCTTCTATACATCCTCTTATACACATCTAAAGTTGTATCCCCTCTCTCTTCAAAATCTGACTATTCCTATCTGTAAGCCAACTATGGATTCCAAGCCATTTATTTCTTGTCATTTATAATATACCACTTGCTATTATGTATCTTTTCATGCATATTTCCTGTCTATTCAACTAAATGTTAAGATTCTGGAGAGCTGTGTTTTATATTTTCTATTTTGTCACAACTTGTTTGTCAATAAATATTTCTTAATTGCTATTGATTATGACTTTGGGACTACCTTAATTACTACTCAAAGGACAATTATAAGATATTCAGGACTCAAGAGGTTTCTCCCCAACAACCCGGATAGACCTACATGATGTGATGCTGAGTGAGCGGAGCAGAACCAGGAGAACATTGTACACAACCACAGATATATTGACTCTGTGATGACTAAGTTTGATAGACTTGGCTCTTCTCAGCAATACAAGGTTCAAAGACAACTCCAAAGGACTCATGATGGAAAGAGCTATCTACATCCAGAGAAAGAACTATAGAGTCTGAATGCAGATTGAGGTAAACTATTTGCTCTCTCTTTTTTTCTATTTTTTTTAGTTTCATTTCTTCTTTCTCATGATTCAGTCCATTGGTCATAATTCTCTACAACTTGACTATTGTGTAAATAAGTTTAATGCAAAGGTATATGTAGAACATATATTGGGTTCCATGCCATCTCAAGGGGGAGGAGGGAGGGAAGGAAGGGGAAGAAAATCTGGAACTCAAAATCATGCAGAACTGAGTGTTGTGAACTAAAAATAAAAAAATCTTAATTTAAAATAAAATAAAAGTTTTTCTGGTTTTTCCCCCTTTTTATTTACTATAAACGTCCAGTGTCTTAGGAATCATATTTATATTTCCTTTCTCCACAAGTACACCACAATAAAGACTCAAAACTTGTGGGCACTATGCCTTTCTGGAGAACATAGAGGAACTCTCTTTCCGTGGACCAGATGGAGAAATGGATTGGGTGACAGAACAGTAAGGTCAGTTAGGATCTAGTTGGCTAAATAAGTTCTAAATGTGTTGATTAATGAATTGCTGTCAACCTAGAAAGAATATTTTATTAGAGGGCAATAGAGTTCTTCCCTTGGCCTTATTCTGCTGAACATTTTTATCAATGGCTTGAGTAAATGTATAGATGTCATGCTTAACAAATTTGTAGATAATACAAAGCCGGGAAGGATTACTAACGTATTAGATGACAATTGGTATTCAAAAGGATCTAGACAGACTTCAATACAGAAGCTAGAAAGGTGAAATTTAATAACAATATAAATACATCTTGTACTTGGGTTCAAAATAATTACCTGAGAAGGATGAGAAATATATGACTAGAAATCAGTTCATTAAGAAAAGACCTAGAGCTCTAAGTAGATTATAAACTCAACCTAAGTCAGCAGTGTGATGTGATGGTCAAAAAGGTTAATATGATCCTAGGCTGAACTGATAAGAGGAGGAAGGAACACTGTAGCCCCACTACACACTTCCATGGTCAGACAACCCTTTGAATATTGTACCCTGTTCTGGAAGTCATATTTTAAAAGAGATAATGAACTTTTAATGACTGTTATCACTTCATAAAACAGAGAGAACCATCAGGGTTTAAACAAGTTAAAAGAAAACTTGGCAAGAGACCCAATTCAGCAAAAGCATCTAAAGGCATTTAGGAAAGAAAGTTGAAGGAAGACAACAGAAAGAAGAAAAATGGAAAAGATCTTCAATTATTTTTATATCAAACTTTTTTCTGCTTTCAAGGACAGTAGAGTCAGCATACTTGTACTCTAATAGCACCATATGTTTCAGGAAGAGATAATGATGACACTAAAAATAACAAAATTTAGTAAAACAGCTGGATTAGAACAAATATTCATAGAGAAGTTCCATGCTGGAAGTGATGCAATTCTGTCAAAAGATCTGACAAAATGAAAGATAATAAAGGTGTCAGTGGGGGAAAAAAACCTTGTGCCTTTATTAATGCTGAAAAATAGTGACTAAAAATCAGTGAATGATCTGTATGCTTACTTTTCCATATATACTGATTTTTATGATAATTTATATATGTATTGAGGACATCCTTATGAGGCTATTAGTGGAGAAAAAATAGGGTTCTGCAAAAAAGTATTCCACAAGAACAATTTGGAGCTATGCCCAAAGGGTGATAAAACTGCGTATACTGTTTGATCCAGTAATACCACTACTAGGTCTGTATTCCAAAGAGAGCATAAAAAGGGAAAAGGATCCACATGTACAAAAATATTTTTAGCAGCTCTTGTGGTGGCAAAGAATCAGAAATTGAAGGGATGCCCATCAGCTGGGGAATGTCTGAACAAGTTGTGTTATGTGAATGTAATAAAATACTATTGTTCCATAAGAAATGGTGAGCTGGCGAACTTCAGAAAAACCTAGAAAAACACATGATCTGATGCTGAGTGAAGTAAGCAGAACCAGGAGAACATTGTACACAGTAACAGCAATATTGTGGGATTATCAATTTTGTTAGACTTAGTAGACTTACCTCTTCTGAGCAATGCAAAGATCTAAGACAATTCCAAAAGACTAAAGATGGAAAATGCTATCCACATCCAGAGAAAGAACTATGGAATCTGAATTCAGATCGAATCATACTATTTTCTCTTTTGTTTGTTTTTTCTTTCTCATAGTTTTTCCCTTTTTGTTCTGATTCTTCTTTCACAACATGACTAATGTGAAAATATGTTTAATATGATCATACATGTATAGCCTGTATCAGGTTGCATGTCATCTTGGGAAGTAGGGATGGAGGGAAGGAGAAAAAATTTAGAACTCAAAATGTTATAAAAGCAAATGTTGAAAACTAAGAATAAATAAATAATTTTTAAAAAGTTTTCTTCAGTAGACTGCATCTTTACCATTATACAGTTGAAGATACTTACTCTCATAGAGCAAAACATTGCCCAAAAGATTCCATTTTAACAAAGTATCTCCCATCCGTTCCTCCAAATTCTTCAATATTCATGAAAAGATATGATATTAGAGGTGAACCTCTAATCATTAATTTCAGGTGAGGCATAAAATGGGGAGATGTGTTCTTAGCAAAGTACTTGCCTTGTCATCATAAGAGCTAACATTTTAAAAGTTGGCAAAGTACTTCTCATATATTATCTCATTTGACGCTCACAACAGTCCTGTGAAGCACAAGTTATTATCCCCATTTCAAAGATCAGAAAACTGAGACTGGGAAAATTTGATTGACTTGCTTCGGGTTCACCAGATAAGCTGGTAAGTTTCTGAAGGAGTCCAGGTCTTCCACACAATTCAAGACATATGTCATTCAGGGGGCAATGACAAAGACCAAAGTGAGTGCTTTTAGGCTGCAACACATAATTAATAAAGAACTCTCAAGAAGAACTGAGCAAGAGACACTATTAAAGAAATGTACAATCTCAAAAGAAGAGGGGCTGGTTGCATAGTGAGTACGAGGGAAAGTAGTGGGCAGATCATGTGCTCCATTGAATTCCTTATAATGTCACTAGAAAATGAGGAAGTCTCCCAAAATATTTGGCCGAAAAGTCTCACTGGATGGGCAGGTCTGGACTTAGATGAAGGTATGGTCAGGAGTCTCACTGGATGGGCATTTGTGGATTGAATATGAACTGCATCACCGGAGGCAGCATTCAGATTGATAGCATCCCAGGTCCTCTTGGCCTTCTGAGTAGTGATGAATTGAAATGTACAAAGAAGGGAGGTGACAAGAATAGTGAGAAGACTTAGACATCGTGCTTTTTGAAAGATTAGTTGAAGGAATTAGAGATGTTTTGCTTTGAGAAAAGAAAACTTAGATGATAACAGTCTTCAAATATCTAAAGGATTAGGCTTGTTTTACTTGGTGCCAGAAGGCAGAATTAGGATCAATGGATGGAAATAAGAGGGAGGCTAGCTCCTGCCCAATATCAGGAAAAACCTTACTAATAATTAGAACTGTCAAGAAGCACAAAAGGCCATCTTAGGAATGAGTGAGTTCCTTATCACTGCAGATCAACAAGTGGAAGCTGTATGCCTAGTAGTTGGTGATGTTGTAGAAATTATTGGTGCATTGGCTGAGAGTTTTTTCCCCTCATGAATGAACCCCTTTGACAGTCTGGTGAAGCCTAAGGCTTCTTTTTCAGAAAAAATGTTTTGTTGCCCATTTTCATAATTGAAGAAAATTTCAAATTCCAGTTAAAGATTAATGAAAATTATATTTATCAGTTATATGTTATATTTTTCCCACCCAAAGTCACAAACCTCCTGATATCTATCCATGGACTATAGATTAAGAACCCTTAGACTTGATGATCCCAGTCCTTTTCATCTCTACAATTCAATGACTCTGTAACTCTTTTGCAGTAGAGAAGCTATCTCTAGCTTTAGCTGTCACTAAGTTCAGTCCCAGTACAACACCTTATATAGCAGAATGGAATGATAGCACTTTTTTACCTGCAAAACATGATTTCCCCAGAGGGTACTGGCCATTCAATACAGCTGTGCTGTTGTCATATACATGTGGCCAACTTTTCTTTTCAGGCATTTAAGGAAGCTTTAAAGCAGAGGAGTGTTTCCCAAAATGGCAAAGGAGGGACTCCAGAGAATACTCAGTCATCCATTTGGGAAGACTAAGGGCCAGAAAATGGAGCTAGAGGCCAGGAGCAGAGATAAAACAGAGATGTGAGGAAATAGAAAAGAAATTAACACTTTATTTTTCAGGATTCCTGGGGATTAAAGAGACAGAACAGGAAAAGAAAAACAAACAAACATTTACTTACAAATACAAAAATGTTTTTAAATAGTCAATTAACAAAATGACAAAGGTTTTTCAATTTTTCTCAGTTCTTCTGGCTACCTCTCTAATATCAGAGGCTCCAGCAACTCAAAGCATGAACCTGTAAGTAGATGATCCAGGTTCCCATCCCAGAAGCAACCACAGTGTAGGTTACTCTAGTCCCGATTGAGCTGCTGCTTATGAAAGAGAGGAACTAGGAAAGGACTTTTCAATTTCCTCCTCTCAGATTTTGGAACTTGAAGTTGAAATACTAGAGACTAGATCCGTTTAATCATTAACATAGGGGACTGGTAGGTGAGGAAATCTCTTCTTCCAATGAAGGTCAGTAGCTTCTATGCAACTTATAGTCTCAGAAATTTGCCCAGAGTGATGAGAAGTTGTGTGATTTGCCCAAGGTCACACAGTTAACAAACGTCAGAGGCAGGATTTGAACCCAGAACTTCTCCCTCTACTATACAAAGCTACCTTTCTTGTTAAACTTTAAAAATATTTTGTTAACATTTTAAAATATGTGCTGTTTTCTACCCCTAAATTACTTATCTTCCTTTTCTTTTGTCATTCAGACCTGACCAACGCTCCAACATGACTCACCAACTTTTTCCTTCTCTGCTCCTATTCCCAAGTGGTCAAATACTCTTGGAGGAAATCCTACAAATTTTCCAGCTATGTTCACTATAAATTAGTATTACTGAATCCTAGCTGGACTCTTATTTTTGCATAGCAATGCTTTTATTATTCCCTGGGTAATTCTGTATTATGCTTCCCAAAGCAGCTATTCCAATGATGCTTCTTTTTCCTCAGACCCCTAAAATCTCCCTAAGCTCCAGTTATTCAGTAGATGACCTCAGTGCCTACTTTGATCATAAAATAGAGGACATCATCTATGCATGCTATCTCTTAAATACTGTATTTTATTAATAGTTACTAATAGCAATAACAGCTAACATTTATATGCTTAGAGTTAGTGTTAACTTATTTGATAGACAGCTGGCCTTGAAGCCCAAAAGACCTGGATACAATACCAGTATCTGACACATACAGATTATGTGACCCTGGGAAAATCATTTACTCTCTCAATGCACTAAACAGCTCTGAAAGACCTGCATTGGAAGAGGAAGTGTCCTTATCTGGGAATTTCCTTTACCAATTAAATCACAAATCCAGTCTCTATCTTCCTATTTCTCAGTATTTCTATAGTACTTTATGATTTGCAAAGCAATAAGTAGATTGAGACTAGGACTGGGATTGGAATCAGATATATAGATTTGGGAAACATTTCCCCGGAGATGATAAATGCATAGGAAGTGATGAAGTCATGAAAACATCAAATATGAAAATATATAGAGAGAAGGTATTAAGATGCAGGACAGGTGCTTCTGGTACATACACAGGAAATATGTGATAGAGAGGAAAAGCCTGCAGAGAGGACAGAGAAGTAATAAGAAAGGAGGAGAAACAGGAGAGAGAAGTGTGAAAAACCCAGAAAGACAGAGCATCCTAAAGTAGAGGGGTGGGAAAAAGAATAAGGAGGCAGAGGGTTTGAGAGTAAGGGACAGTTAGGAGTAGAACTGGTTAGCTATAGAGAAGAAGGAGAAGAAAATGAATTTGAATCAGATGCAATGGCCTGAGAAGGTATAAAGGGAGAAATGGAATAGAGGGCATAATGGAGACAAAGAATAAAGAAGGGTAAGGCACAATGAGAGACAGAATAGTAAGACGTTGTCTGTCTTTAGAGGAATGTCAAAGTGTTTGATCATGGAAAAGGACAGTTTGTTGGGGTTGGAGAAATACAAGGTGTGATCATCTCTATAGGGTGACTGAGGTGGAGTGGAAGGTCATACAATCTGAAGAGCTTCCTAACCTCAACATCAACCTTGACCTCGCCACATACCCAACTAACTGCCAAGTCCCGTCAATTCTACCTCCACCACCCCTCTAACAAACCTCACCTTCACTTCATTTATAACATCACTACCCCCATTCATTACCTCATTACCTCTCATCTACACTATTAAAATTCTAACTGGTCTTCCTAATTCCAGTCTATTTTCTCTCCAATCCATCCTCCATATAGTTTTCTAAAGGCATAGGTCTTTCTACGCTCAAAAAACTCCAAGGACAATTCACTGTTGGTGAATTCTCTAACTGCTCTGGAAGGCAATTTGGGCTAATACTAAGGTAAGGACTAAAACATCTACACCAGGGGTGGAGAACCTGTGGCTTCAGGAAGTGGCCCTCTAAGAGATCCTAAGTGTATGGCCTTTCACCTTTTGTGAAGCAGGTAGGTAATGCAGTATATAATAGTGCTGGACCCAGAATCAGGAAGACCTGAGTTCAATTCCTACTTCAGACATATACTAGCCTGTGCAGGTCAGTTAATTTTTGTCTGCCTTAGTTTCCACAACTATAAAATTGGGATAACAATAACACCTTTTTTCCCAGAGTTGTGGCAAAAATCAAATGACGTATTTGTAAAGTGCTTAGCACAGTGTCTGGAACATAGTCGGAGCTTAACATATATTTATTTCCTTCTCCTCTTTCAACCAGAAGTACCAATAATAAACATATATTTCAAGAACATCAAAAACAGGAAGGTCCCATATGCATCAGAAAACTCATAGCAAAAAGTTTTGTAGTGGTGAAAAAGTCAAGTAGATGCCCATCAATTGGGAAGTGGCTTAATAAATCATGGTCGATGATCTTACAGAATATTATTACACCATGAGAAATTACATGGATAAAGAATTCAAAAAAGCATTGGGAAATAAACAGACTGATGCAGAGTGAAGTAAGCAGAACCAGAGATGGTAGATACAATGTCTAGAACAACAAAAACGGAAAGAACAAGTTTAGCAACTACAAACCAAAACTGAACTGAAATTGTAATTACTAAGCTTGAAATTGGAGAAAGGATGGAGAAAAAGCCCCTCTGTCCCTTCTTTTCCTCAGCAGTCGATGAGCAGAATGGAACCCTGCTTTTATTGTCAGGTTGAGTTGATGCATTGGCTAGTTTTCCTCAATTGCATTTTTTCTTATTTCAATTTTTGTTCTCTGTTACAAAGGATGTAGAGAAGCTTGGGAAGGGAAAGATACATTCAGAAATGAAAGTGATGTAAAGTGATTTCCTTAGCATAGGAGAATCCTGGAGGAAGAAGCTCTTTCTCCTGATGTAGGTTGGTATATTTTCTGTAACTTATTGATCAACAATTAGCAAATATTTATTAAGCACCTACTATGTGGCACACATGAACTAGTTGCTAGAGCTATACGTACTATGAAGGAAACAATCTCAAAGACCTTATGTTCTTAATAGTGGAAATAGGTGCCAATATGTTGTGTATATATACACATATATACAGAATACTCATGTATGTATACATATATACGTATATACGTATATGTGTGTGTACACACACACACACACACACACACACACACACACACACCCCAATATGTGTAGCAAAAAAAAAATATCCAAAGAACATAAATACAAAGGAATAGAAAGTAGTTAAATACAAGATAGTTTGAAAGGGACGACATTAGTAGTTGAGAGATCAGGAATGATCTGTATGTTATATTCCCACTCACCCCCTCCAGTAGAATGCAAATTTCTTGAAACAGAGGGTTTTTTGGTCTTTGTAGCCTGAGCTCCTGACTTAATACCTTTTATTTTTTAAATAGTATTTCATTTTTCCCCAGTTACATATCAAGAAAAGTTTAGCATTCATTGTTTTACAAGATTTTGAGTTCCAAATTTTTTTCCTCCTCTTCCCTCCCCTCACCTAAAAATGATAGGCAGTTCGATATAGTTTATACATGTGCTATCACGTAAAAATATTTCTATATTACTCACAGTTGTGAAAGAAGAAACAGATCAAAAGAAAAAACACAAGAAAGAATAAAGTAAGTGAAAAAATATGCTTCAATCTGCTTTCAGAGTCTATCAGTTCTTTATATGGATATGGACAGCATTTTCCATTGTGAGTCATTTGTGAGTCTTGGATCATCCTGTTACTGAGAAGAGTTAGTCATTCAAAGCTGATCATCACACAATGTGGCTGATACTGTATACAATGTTTTTCTGATTCTGAAGGTTTCACTTTGCATCAGTTCATACAAGTCTTTCTAGGTTTTTCTGAAATCTGCCTGTTCATCATTTCTTAGTGCACAATGCTATTCCATTACATTCACATACCACAGCTTATTCATCCATTACCCAAATGATGGCATCTCCTCACAATTATTTTTACAATTATCATATTATTATATTATATTATATTATATTATATTATATTATATTATATTATATTATATTATATTATATTATATTATATATTATTATTATTATACTATTATATTTACAAATATAAATTGTAGATAATTTATAAATATTTTTTGAAATTATCACTTGGATTAAAAAATTATTAATAAAAGTCTGACATCAGCTTTCACCCTCTCTTTCCTTACTGCTTCTTTTCACTGAAGAAATGGGGCAGGAAGGACAAATTCACTATTTGCGGACTAAACTGTGCATAACTTTCACTTAGCCAGAAGCATTCAATTCAATTCGATTCACCAAACGTGTTCTAAGGGCTTACTTTGTGCACTGAGCAGCAACAACAGGGGTTCTTAACTTTTCTGGTTTCATGGACCCCTTTGGCTGTCCAGTGAAGTCTATGGACCCCTTTTCAGAATAATGTTTTTAAATGCATAAAATAAAATATAAAGGATTATAGGGGAAACCAATTATACTGAAATATAATTATCAAAAATAATTTTTAAACAAATTCACGGACCCCAGGTTGAGAACTCCTGCCATAGTAGACAAAAGACCAGTCCTGGATTATGGCAGTTGTTGTTTTTCAGATGTGTCAGACTCTTCATGACTCCATTTGTCATTTCTTCCTCCATCTTATTTTATAGATGAAGTAATTGAGGCAAACAAGGTTAAGTGACTTGCCTAGGGTCACATAGCTAGTAAGTGCCTAAGGCCAGATTCAAACTCAGGAAAATAAGTCTTCCTGACTCCAAGACTGGCACTCTATCCACTGCACCACCTGGTCTGTAGGTGGTCATTTTACCATAAGATCCACTGTATCACATTATCTGTAGGTGGTCACAAAGCTAGTAGGACTCAAAAGTAGTAGTTGAATCTAACTCTACTATAATCTGGGCTGTCCAGATTATGGTAGAGATTCAAATACTACCTTTGACTCCTACTACCTTTGTGACCACCCGCACATTGTCTAATTTCTTGCTGTAGGCAATTTTCTAACTCTAAGTTATAGATGAGTTGCTCGTGCTTAAGAAAAGATTCCAGACAACTCAGCTGAAGTCAGCGTAGTAGCCCTCATTAAGATTCTTGGAAAGGAGGGATGATTAGGAGGTAGGTCTTCATCAACAAAGGAGAAAATCATATTCTAGCCAATAGAAGGCAATGGTATTCATCCGCTTAAGCATTCAATTTCTTGCTTCAAAACAAAGTTCTTCTATATCAGAGTGGAATTATACCTATAGGAATTTGAAAGCCCAGTAAAAGTTGAAAGTAAACTTCCTTTATACTCAGCCTAATTTGTGAAAGTTGGTAGAAACAAAGTATATAAGGACAAAGCTAGGATGAAAAATCAGGATGCATACAATTTCCAAGAACCATGAGTAAGCAAATAATTTCACTTCTTAAATACAACTGGATGCATGTTTATTTAAAATATATGCAGGGGATATTAATACTATCCTTTTGTTTACTTTAACAACCACAAGGCCTGTGTGAAAATCACTTTCACAGCCAAGGAAAGTGACAAAATGACAGTTCCAAGAAGCATGAACCACTTTGCAAGTTGAGCTTACATTTTCCATGTGATATCCATAAAAATCAAAAAGGGAGAGCCACTGGTCAGACAGTACAATCTTTTACTCCTACCCCTGCCCCGCTCCCACCCCAGTCACGGGCCTGCTATGAAAGATACCAACCCTCAATTGGAAGAATTTCCCTTGGACTCCGAATTCATCCAGACTTCCAGTTATTATCCAACAGACTTGGGTAAATTTCATCCCCAAGACCACATTCACTAATTCCTGCTCTGCAGTGATGCTAAAATTTTCAGATCCTATGAGAAAATGCTTGCTAAACTGAAAATAGGCAGTGTTCTGAGCACCAGAGAAAGCGACAGTCTTGACAGATTATTAATATTCTTCCATATGAACTTGGGAAGCTCACTTTTTTGTTTTTGCTTCCTCAATTGTGATGAGCTGGTTTTTCACTCTAGCCAGTTGACATATTCAGGATGGCAAGCTACGAAATTACTAAGAGCTAACATTTATATTGTACCCACTATGTGCCAGGCACTGTGATAACTGTTTTACAAATATTATTTGATTTGATCCCCACAACAACTCATTTCACTACTGCTTTTGTTTAGTATTAACTACCAACAATACATTAGACATTAGAAAAAAGATGCTGATGCTGTTCTAATTATATTTAAATACAGTAAGTCACAATGCTTTAAGATTTGTAAATAATTTTACAAACATCTTATTATTGGGGCTTCCTGAGAATCTTCTAGGGTAGATGCTACCGTCTGATTTTATAGATCAGAAAACTGAGGGTCAGAGAGATTGGGTACTTGCCCAGGGTCACACAGCTAGGAAATTTTTGAGGTAGGCTTCAAACCCAAGAATTCCTGATCCTAAATCCAGCATTCTATCTACTATGTAACTCAGCCTCTCTTTATACATGAAATTCAGTCAAAATACAGTTTTTTCATGCAAAGCATTGTGGTACCAAAGAAACATATGATATAGTCTCTATCTTCAAATAGTTTATAGTCTGCTTGTAGACTCTAAGAATTGGGGAACATGAGTGGTAACATGGAAAGGACACCAGGAAAAGTGAGAAGAATCTGGTTTGTATACGTATTAGCCATTGTGATGGGTGTATCACATGTCCACAGTTCCCTCAGTGTATAATGGTGAAATTACTACATGGTTTACCTGCCTCATAGGGCTGTTACGCGTTAATCACTTATTGAGTTGTTATCATTGAGGAGATAAAGCACAAACATGAGGGGAATTAAGTAACCATAATAAAGATTTAAATCAGAGTTTAAAATAATAATAGAAGGCAGTCTCACTAGGCAGTCCATTATTAGTGGCCAAATAAATTACATAGATAGTAAGTCCATTAGGAATTCTAGGTCAGAGAAAAATGTTGTTGGAGATGGCGTTGGTTAAGGAAGGTGGCTGGGTTTGTGGAAAGGTGAATAAGATTTAGAAGTAGTGGTCATCCTTGGCCTTTGAGGCCTGGCACAAATTTACTTCTTACATATGAGGTGAGAAGTAGAATGGGAAGCAACGCCGAGGAAACAATCAATACAGTCAACTGAACAGCACCCCCTTTCCCTCTGTTTGTTGGGGGACTGCAGCACGTTAGGAAGTAGCAGGTAAAGGGGAGGCACATTCCATCCTGTAACCAGATACCTCTTAAAGGCAATGGCTGTACAAGAATAGACACTTGCAAACTAAAATCTAACCAGTTCACTTCTGGGTCTTAAAGCCATGGCCACTGCCCAGGAAGAAATATGGCAGAGAGGAGAAAAAAATGGTGTTGGCTTTAGAAACTGTGGTTTCTCTGTCTCTACATTCTGGAAGAACCAAAAAGGACCTGTTTCCTCTTGTCCACTTGTTTCAAATAAAAATCCCTCCATGAATGTTTTGAAATGGTCATCAGCTATTTCAATGATTGTTGGATTCTATGCAGAGTCCACCTCTTCTTCCTCACCTGCCAGAGGCCCTGTAATCTATCATGCATTTCATCACTCAGTGACAGCTTCTCTTACATGTTAGTCTTTTTTTCATGTGTACACATCTTCTGTTCAAATTGAATAATAAACCCTCAGGGACAGGATACGATTACACTGTGTAATAACACAAAGCAAATGACAGATTAATATTTCCCAAATTAAAACACCGAAGACATAAGCGAATTACAGCCACGGTCCTCCATGTTTTCACTTTTTAAAAAGAGGTCTTTCTACTTAAAGGATTTTAAATATTGGCTCTTTTGGAGTGTGGAGAATGCCATGATCACCCACACCAAGGGGCATGCCATTTTCCCTCAGTTATCTTCCTCACTTGGAAGTTTGCTTCATGTTAATTCGACTCAGAATTATAGAATGAACCTTAGGGGTTGTCTAGTCTATCAGTTCTTAATGTGTGGTCTAGGGACCCCTGTGCAGCCCTGAGATCTTTTCAGGCTGTTGCCAAGATCAAAACTATTTTAATAATAATCCTAGGATCTTTTGGTTTCAAATATGGTAAATTTCAAAAGATGTAAACAAACATTCAGGGATGGGGAGTGGAGGAGTGGTCCTCAATGATTTTGTTAAAGTATTAAAGGGTCCTGAGACCAAAAAGCTTTGAGAACCACTGATCTAGGACAAAGCCAGTAGAACGTGAACTCCCCGAGGGCAGGAGCTCTTTGTCATTCTTGTCTTTGTTTCTCCAGTGTTTGATATTTCTCAGGCATTTAATAAATATTTATTAACATTTATCAATTAATATTTATTAATTAATATTAATTGCACTCCAATTCATAGATAATGAAAGTAGGGCCTGGAGAGGTAAAACAACTTATTTAAGGTTATACAACTTGTCCAAAACTAGGATCCAGATTTCCTTTCTCCCAGCCCGGTGTCCTTTTCACTAGATCATGTAGCTCCTTCATCACAAAATGGACCAAGAGAGCCTAAGAATCCAGGCTCTCTGGGACTGTGGAGTTCACTAGGATTTATAATTGGCAGAATTTAGGTTACCTCACATGCCAGCAAGTGCTATTGTTTATCTCAAAGCTGGGATCACATCTGTGCCGATTGGCAGTTCGGGAGGGCCATCTGTCACTTGGGGGTATCCTAATGGGATCTGGCACTGAGGGATGAGGCATTGTCAACTTGGTAGAATCAGGATGCTGATAGTAGCCTCCAGGCTTCAATTACCAAGACCTTCACCTTGTGCTGCCTTTAGCCATCTATTCCTAGGCGCCATATGAGGGGCTCTTCATTACTGCTGGTGCCTCACATTTGCAATTATTACAAAGAGATGAGTTTCTTTCACCAGCCTTGGGACTCAGGAGAAAGAGAATATCAAAGTTCCAAATGAGTGTTACTTCCATTTTTCTACCCAGAAAATACAAGATGCCATCCTATAGGTCTGTAGCAGGTGCCTCCCCCACCCAACCATTTTAAATAAACATCCTTTATTCCAGGATAATTGGTGTGCCTTGGTGGTTTTGGTGAAATTTATTTTCTTCTTCCTGTCCATCATGTTTATTTACTGACTCTAACATTGCCCTTCAGGTAACAGCTAGACCTAATGAAACTGAAATTGTGAATAAAAAAATGCAGTGTTAGAGGTCATGACAGCACCATGCTGGATCATTACCTAGGGGCCATGAGGTTGAAGACTTATTTTATCCTGAAGAGAAAGGGAACTAGAGAAATTATAAGTAACACTTCTTCTCAGAACAATGGAGATATTAAGAAGAAAAAAAGTGCCTTGAAATAGAGCATAACAGGATATATAAAAAACTGTAGGTTAAAAATTAAAATACCATGCACAGGCATGAGTTCTCCACCTTCTCTGCCCACCCAAACCATTCCACTTTTCTACATACAGGTGATTATAAACTTCTTGAGGGCAGGAAGTTTTGTTTTTTTCCACTTTGTGTTCATATCCTCAGCACCTGTCATAGTGCCCTCCAAATAACAGATGCTTAAGCAATCAGTCAACATATATTTATTAAGCACTTACTATAGTAACAGGCAAAATATGCAGTCTTGAAGGACAACATGCAATCCATAATCTATATGCAAACTATTTTAATGAAATATGTTGATAAATGAACATTGGATTAGATTGGATTTGAATATACTTTTTGTTCTATTTACTTTGTAATCATTAAATAGATAACAAAATAGGAAATATGCAACATTCTTCATCCTTTCCATTTTATAGGAGGATGAATTGGGGCTGGTGGGAGGGTGTGTGTGTGTATGTGTGTGTGTGTGTGTGTGTGTGTGTGTGTGTGTGTGAGAGAGAGAGAGAGAGAGAGAGAGAGAGAGAGAGAGAGATCCCCAAAGACCTCAAAAGGATGCTGTCCAGGATGCATAGCAAGCCAGCAAGAAAGCCAATAGTAAAACTCAGAAATACCTAGATCTTGCTGCCCTTTTCCAACTACTAGACTTCACTGTCTTTGAATGCAAATGATTAGAGAGTCTTAAGATAAATCAACAAGATGACATTTTTAGTATGCTGGTATGTGATCAAATGAAATCATAACAAAACACAGCTTGACTGATCCCTCAGAGGAAAACAAACAAGTAATGTAATTCATTTCCATTCTTGACTTGATGGAGGCAATTCTATGGCATTTCCAGATGTTGTTTGCAATGACTGGAACCTTAGATCAGGAAAGGAAGTGAAGAGAAAGAAAGGAAAGGAGAGCGGAAGGGAGGAATTGCTTGGACACTAGAAAACTGCTATGGAAGGAAACCCTCTGTTTCCTATAAGGAAAATCATGCCTCTGATTCCTCTGTGTACCTCTGAGTGCATATAATTTTAGACTTGGAAGTGTGCTACATATAGTAGCTCATTTTTAGGAAGATTGAGGAGAGTCTCCTTGAAAAGGTCTAGTTGGCAACAGATCCTACAATTAAATTCCACCTATAAGCACATGGTGGTGATGAAAAAAGAAATGAAGATTGTAGATTCAGTAAATGTGTTTCAGACCATGCAATAGGTACAAAGCACTATGCTCATCAATCGATGGATATTGATTTATTAAGCATCTACAATGTGCCCAGTCTTGTGTTTAATATTTTGGAAGGTGCAAGGAAATAAAAAAAAACACATCACTTCTCTCCTCCAAAGAAACCTGCAATCTAGTTAGGGAAATGCAAACAGTTGATTTATTTATTTAGTCTTGAATTAATGAAAATGCAAAAAGTTAAAAGTGAAAAGAGCAGCTCAATATAACAACAAAAGAAATGTTCTAAAACAACCCATGATATATGACCAAGTAAGAGGCACAGGCAAAAGCTAATTTAGGAGTTGAGGAAAGAGAGGTCACATTGGCTGGAACTGTCTAAGAAAACTTCCTTGGAAAGGAATGATTTCAAATTGACTTTGAAGGATTGGTTATATTCAGACTAGTAGCAAGAAAAGGACCTAATCCCAGGCAAAAAGAATGGCTTGCATGAAAGCACATTGGTGGGAAAACCAAGACCTGTTTGTAAGACAGTGCGTGGGGCAGTTTAACTGGTGTAAAGGTTTTGGGAAGGTGAGTCACTGGAGACAACTTGACAAATGTTAGATTATAGATAGGTTTTAAAGGGCCTTGCATGTCAGGAGGCTAAGCAGTTTGATTTTATCCTGTAGACAATGGTGAGCCATTGAAGGTTTGTGTGAAAGAACGTGATATAACCAGAGTAATTTGTAAATATATGGCACATACATAGCCTGAAGGTAGAGAGATCAGTTAGATGGCTACTAAAACTTTTTCAGGGGCAGCTAGGTGGATACAGTGGATAGGCACAGTGGATAGAGGCCTGGA
This sequence comes from Trichosurus vulpecula, assembly GCF_011100635.1. Taxonomy (NCBI): domain Eukaryota; kingdom Metazoa; phylum Chordata; class Mammalia; order Diprotodontia; family Phalangeridae; genus Trichosurus; species Trichosurus vulpecula. Next base: position 145,497,639 of record NC_050580.1, read on the forward strand.
GTCAGGAAGATCTGAGTTCAAATATGACCTTGGACTCTTACTAGCTGTGTGATGCTGGAGAACTCATTTAACTCTGTTTGCCTCGGTTCTTCACCTGTAAAATGAGCTGGAGAAGGAAATGGCAAACCACTCCAATATCTTTGCCAAGAAAATCCCAAAAGAGGGTTACAAAGAATTGGACATGACAGAAATGATTAAACAACATCAACCAAAACTTTTTTCGGGGATGAAAGTGTATTGTGGCCATAAGTCAAAGGTCAATGGATCTCTCTGTTAGTTGAATTTGAAAGGTACATTGGCACTATGCAATGCATTTTCAAGTTGGAGTCAGAAGATCCAGTTTCAAATTCCTGCTGTCTTTGTTAACTATATGTGTGATATTGAGACAAATTGTTTAAATTCTCTGGGCCTCCCTTTCCTTTTCTATAATATGAAGGGGTACTGGATGGTCTTTAAGGCCTCCTCTAGTTTTAATTCTGTGATTTTGTGAATTAGGATGGTAGCAATGGGAATAAAAATGGAAGGAAAGATAAAAGAAACACATCAGAGGAAGAAACGACAGGAAGAATCAGTAATGTACTAGGAAGGAGAATTTAATTAGCATTGCAACAGAGAGTATCCATAGTTTGTTAGATTTTCTGTATCTTAAGGAATCACAAATACTAAATTTAAGAGAAAAAGAATTTAGTAAAAGTTGAGGAATTGAAGAACAAAGACCTGAAATAAGAAGACTCAGGAACCATAGGATAGCTGTCTTCAAGTGCTTGAAGATATGTCACCTGAAAAAGAGGTCAGACCTGTTCTGCTTGGCCCTGGAGGGTGGGATTGGGAGCTACCAAGATACAAATCTGGGCTAGAAATAAGAAAAAAAAACTTCCTAACAACCAGAGCTATCAAAAAGTGGGATGGGCTGCCTCAGGAAGTAATGGGTTCCCCTTGACTTGATGTCTTTAAATAATGGCTAGATGACCACTTGTCAGGTTTCTGGTAAAGGTGATTCTTATTCAGGTATGGGTTGAAAAAGATGGTCTCTGAGGTCTCTTCCAATTCCGACATTCTGAGACATAACTGAAAAGCCAAAGACAGGCAAAATGAGTACTTAATATATATTTGAATGCAATATCTGTTAAGGCTTTTGTCTCAAAGGAAAATCTATTTAGGATTAACTTTCAATGTTCAAATAAGGAGATCTTTTTAAAAATAATAACAGGAATCACATAATGGCATTTGAAGTAAACATACCGTTTGTTCCAAAAGGCCGCAGACTACATTTTACATCTGAATCTTCCGCAGTACCTTGTACTCATTCAATAAATGTTTAAAGAACAGTTGAATGAAGTTGCTTCTCATTTCTACAAGTAGGCTCATCAAGTCTATAACTAGCTCTTTCTGAATGACAGGGTTTCTGTTTTTTGTTTTTGTTAAACTTCACAGAAAACTCTGAATAAAGTCCCAACTGTGTCCTCTCTATCAATGTGTCATGGTACATGCAAAAATTTAAACCTTCATCTTATTAATATTTCCGTAGCAATGGAAGCCATACTTCATCAGGTAATGCTTCTTGGTATAAACCATCAGTTGGGTTCTACTACGGGGGAAGATATATGAGGGCAGGAATTATTTGTCATCTAAACTTTAAATCACCGACAGTATCTACTATAGGCCTCTTGGTGTATATGAGGTATTTAATAAACAGATAAAGAGAATGGTAAGAGACAAAATATGGAGTTGGGTAAAACAGACAAATTGAGAGGATAGTGAATAGGCTAATTGGGATGGTCCTGAGGATAACTGGGTGAGATAATTATTTGGATCTTTAGACATTCCTTGGAAACAATACAGCAGTTTTCTGAACATTACTGAAAAATTTGAAGGAGCTCCTTTGAAGAAATACATGCCACCATTCGATTGACTAAACATCTATGTGGCACCTAATATGTGCAAAGTATGCGCGGTAGGCAATAAAAAGACTAAAGAAAAGGTCCTTGGCCTCATAGGGCTGATATTTAGTTTCATAAACCCTATTTTGATACCCTACAGGAGTAAGAGAAACTACTTAAGAGAAATTTACTCCCTACAGGAGTAAGACAATCTACTTAGATGTTTTATTCATCTTATGGTTCCCAAGAAATGGGAAACATGCCAGAATGACATACCTGGTCACCTGGAGGGATCTTCTCTTAACAAATGAAAGAGCAGAGAACCTATAATTTTCTCTTTCTGAGAGGCTGTGTAAGGTAGCAGAAAGAGAGGTGTCCTTAAAGCAAGGAGCACTTAGATTCAAGGTTCAAGGCCCATTTCCATCGCATATTGGCTTTGTGACCCTTGGCAAGTCAATTAACCTGTTAGTGCTCTAGGCAGCTCTATAAATTGCAGAGAAGGTGCTGACTTTAACTGGTAGATGGAGTCTCCTTACCTGGTATTCACCTCTACCAATGAAATCATAGATCTCATCTCTATTCCTAAAAATATTCTTCAGAAGGGTTTTCTGAGGACAAACATCATACAAGACTCAAGACACAGACATCTCTTCCTTTCCTTTTGTTTCCCTCTCTCGACAGCACTGAGGTTCTCCTTTTCATTTTGGTGGCCAGTGTTGAATAGCAGACAGATGTCTCTTTTTCAGACAAGTGATGTTATGTATCCACACTAAGGGAATGAAGGCCTGAGCCCCCACGAGAATTCTTAGGAGCTGGAGGGTTGCTGCTTTGAGGGTAGTTCATCCTCTGACCCTTAAGCCTTGTGGGACACAATCAAGCAGCATTGACAGATCACCGCATTGCAGAGAAACAGACAGTGAATATACAGAGAGAAAAGTTTACATCTCAATGCGGTGGCTCGATTTTGCTCTTCTCATGACAGGCAAATTTTGCTTGCTTCCTTTGATTTCTACTGGAGTAAGAGGACGCAGGTCCAAATCCTGTCTCTGACCCAAGGTCTCTTACTTCCTACTTAAGTGACCTTGGGTGAGTGATTTCATGTCTCAAGAACTCAGTTTTCACATCTATTAAAAAAAAGTGCTGGAGTTGGACTTAGATAGATAAGATCTCATTCTGCTCTAAATTTTCTGATCAAGTGACTTTAATTCTGTCTTTCAACTTGGTGGGAATTTGGATTGAATTAAATAAGAAAGAGGAAATAAGAGCCCTGTATCCCACTTTCAAGGATTCGTTTTCTTATTTGAATTTTCTATTTATCAATCTGGCCAAAAAAAAGGCCATTGTTTGTGAAATTTCATGCTCTTCACTTGGTTCTGTTTTTTGAAGTAAATCCTAACAGACTCAGTGCAGCATTTTAAAGAACTGCCACCCGCCAATCTCAGGAATTGGGTGTTTCTAACCTTGCTTTTAAGTGCTCGCATGACTAATAAAGTGTGACATTGCTGAGACTCGCTAGCTAGCATTCTTTTCAGTAACATAAGTTCTAGCTGACAAAATATGGCTAAATTTAGCTACCTGCAGAAAACAAGAACCTTCAAAACAAAAGGAGACTTAAAGATTAAAATGAGCTGTGACATGTTTATGTCCCAACATGCATTTGCGCCAACCCCGAGTCTGCTACCCACCGGCTGGTGGAAAAAAAAAAAGGAAAAGAAAAGAAAAATGAAAGAAAGAAAGGAGAAAAAAATGCCAGGCCTTAGTTGGTAGTATTGAAAATGGCCATACCACTACCATAGAGCTGAGGGCTTCCTATCTCATCCCCCCCTACTTCAAAAGAGGTTGGAGGAGGGGAGGCCAAAGAAAGTCAGTTTGGCTTCTACTGCCTCACTCCAAGGACACATGAGGGAAATCTGGTAGGACATATGGGTTGCACTTTATGGAGAAGAATCATATGTTACGGAGGCATTTTGAGAGCTAAAACTGTCTCCTTTCCAGTCCACAGTTTGTATAATTGGATCCAAAACATTGTGAGTGCATTTGGTGTAGATCAAAATGAAGAAACCGACAAGCCTGTGTTAGGCGGAGTATCATCCGGTGCGAGGCAAGCCCTTCTCAGTGCTTTGCCAAAACACCACATGCCACCAGGGAGGAACCACCTACTGCCATCCATCTCCAGCCTGGGTTTCTTTTGGATGGAGGATACAAGGAAATATTCCCAGTCACATAATGGTTTTCTAACATGTTAGAACACAAATGATGGGGAATGGGGGAGGGGGGGTTTAAACCATTCAACTTATTTCCATAGAACCATGATGCTAATGAGCTAATACTTGCTCACTCACAGTCATACATCAAGATCTCAGTATAATATTAGTTCCTTAATGTCAAGGACTGTTTCATTCTTGTGTCTATATCTCCCATGCCTTGAACACTGTCTGGCAAATGGTAGGTCCTCATTAAATGCTTGTTGGTTGATTAATTGAACAATAGGCAAAGGGCCTAGCTTAAAAAGGCCATATTGAAGAATGTCAGCACAAGCTGAGGTTTTAATAGGAGAAAGAAAAAAAAAATTGAGGGGACCAAAGGCAGGAGCCATGAGGAATCAAGGGGCCACTAATGGGGCATGAAAAGGGGACTTTTATGAAACTGGAGGAAAGCCAAGATAGAGGCTGATGGATGCTAAGGATGAAAGGAGTCATTTGCTGGATAATTTTCATCAGACAGGTCAAGAAGGAGGAGAACGGCAAAGATAAGAAAGTGAAGGGAAATGTCAGAAAGGTCAGCGGAGTGGGTTTTGAATGTTCTCTTCAAGGACTCAAGAAGAGAATTTAAGTTTTAAAAAAACAGCTGGAGAATATAACCATTATGCTTGATGGGACTGAAAGAGGGATGAGGAAGCAAATGACAGACAAGTGATGATAATAAAGGCTTGTTTTTTAAAGGAGGGAAGATTTAATAGAAGACAGAGAAGGTAAGAAGGAAAAGAAGATTAAAAAGAGGTACAGGCAGCTGGGCTTATTGAAGAGAGAACCAGGGAGGCCTGGGTTTAAAGACTGCCACAGACAACTAGTTAGGCATCCATGGGCAAGTCACTTAAGCTTTCTCAGCCACAGTTTATTTATCTGTCAAATGGGGATAATATCACCCATGGTTGATCGTTGTCCATTCTTTTTTTCCTTTTTTAAATTTTTTTTATTTTAGCAGAACACAAATACAGAACAGAGAAAAGAAACAAAACATATCATAAATGTAAATATTGAAACTTAAATACAAAGTAAGAAAGAAAAGAAAGCATGCCATGTGCATCTTCATTCTTGAAGAGGACCAAAATGACATCACTATGTTGGGGGTCAAGGTACAATGGGTCTGATGCTGATCAGACCAATAGGAGCTTGGAAAGCTCTACCACAGGTCAGGCATAAATAGTCCATGTGAACATTTGGAGTGAAGATGTCTCTAAATTTGCACATCTCATGTTTCTTTGGAGCAATTGTAATTCTGCTTTGCTGTTATGGCACAGCCCTTTCGTTGATGTGGGCATGCCATGGTGGGTGGTCTTATGCCAGTGTCTCCCATATCTCACAACCGATTCCAAAATTCTTCAGAGTCCTTGAGAGTGTCCTGATGATGCTTCTTCTGATCTCCATCACCCATACCATCACCCATAGAACTTCTTACATGAAGATTGGATGAGACAACATTTGCAAAGTGTTTAGCATACCTGAAAGTACTATATAGCCATTGGTTATAATCAGAAGGTAAAATGTGAAAGGTAAGGAATGAGGACAAAATTTTAAGAAATGTACAATATGAGAACTCATTTTAACAAACACTTATTAAGGACTTTTTGGGGGGAACATTCTAGGTGCTAAGGATATAGAGGGGGAGAAAGGCAAAATCTCTGTTCTCGTTTGTTTTCCACTGGAGATAGAACATGTACTCAAGAAAGTATAGAACAAGGAAAATTGAGGAAGGAAAGAGTATTAGTAATTGGGAGAGGAGAACAGTAAGGAGGTGATCCCTGAGATGAGGCTCAAAAGAATGTAAAAGACAGGGAAGAGGAGGGAGTGTGTTCTAGGCATGGAGCAAATACAAAAATATTGTTTGGCATTCAAAGCCTTTCATAACCTAGCCCCCTACTATCTTACTAGTTTTCTTATGCCTTACTCCCTAACATGTCCTATTTGAGCCAGCGACACTGGCCTCATGGTTGCTCAATGAACAATAAACCCTATCTCTTGGCTCTGGGCATTTTCTCTGATTGTTCTCCATCCCTGGAATGCTTTCCCTCCTACACTCTGACTGCTGACCTCCCTGGCTTTCTTTTAAGATCCAGATAAAATCCCAACATCTACAGGAAACCTTCCCCAACCCTTCAATTCCAGTGCCTTCTGTCTTTTAATTATTTCCTATTTATCCTATATATAACTTGCTTTCTATATATTTGTTTGTGAGTTTTCTCCCCATTAGACTGTAAGTTCCTTGGGGACAGGGAATGTCTTTTGCCTCTTTTTTGTATCCCCAGCACTTAGCACAGTGTCTGGCACATAGTAGGTGCTTAATAAATGTTTATTGATTGATTGAATATTACCAAGAAGGTTCCCTCCCCCTGCTGCTTCCTTCATAAGTACAAGATGATCTAGAAGCAGTCTAGGGGCTATCATTCCTCTGATTATTAGTAACTTCCATTTGGCAAAGCCAACACCTAGAAAATATTCCCAATGTATTTGTATCTATGTCGTAGTGCCAATTCTCACTTCCCATAGTTTTTTGAAAAGGACTTTCTGCTCCATCCATGACCTGAAATCACAGAATCACAGAAAATTAGAGCTGGAAGGGACTAGACCTTAACAACCAACATCCCCTTCATTCAGCGCAATGAAGCAGACAAGCTCACAAAGGTCAAGTTCCTTGCTGAAGGTTACAATCTATTTAGTGGCAGAGAAAGGACCAGAAGAACTCTGGCTCTTCTGTTTCCTATCTAAAGAACATAAAGCTCCCTCTAGCAGACACTACACAGTCTAATGAACAGAGAATCACTTGAACTACCAATTTCATCTTGCCGTGTAACAGCCTTTTAATTATGGCCGCAAAGGAAAAAACATTGCAGATTGCCTCTGTACTGCCAAGTTGCTCTAACCACAAACAGTAACATTCATCCATGTACATAAATAGCAGGCAATTAATTGTGAAATTTAAAGAGCTTGGGTGGGGCTGGGAGCTGTTTGAAGGCACACACATTTATATACACAGAAGGCAGAATTATGTTGCATGCAACCCCTTTCCCCCACTTTCTACCTTCTTACTTTTTAGGTTTTGTCTTGTTAAACTGTAAGCTCCTGAGGGCAGGAATTATTTTTCTTTTGCTTGTATTTATGTCCCCAGAACTTAGCACATACCTGGCACATAGGAAAGGTTTATACAAATATAAATAAATATTTGTTGCCTTGACATTAAAAGAGGTAAGATAAATAACTGAATGTCACAATATATTTGTGGAACTATCTTTTTCTTTATATAGAGGGTGTCCCAAAAGTCTTAGTGTAGTTTTAAGCTTTAATAACCTCATAAATATAAATTCTACAAACTAATAAAATTGTCATTTCAAAGTTTAATTTTTATATTTTACTTATACTTATTTCATTTTAGTGAATTTTTATAATATATTTTAATTTTACCAATACAGGGCACCCTATCATTAAGTGTTGTATGTCAGACAGTTTCTGGATGATACTTTCTCAGACATGTGTACAATACAAGGATATCCTCTTACTTGGTCACCTTGATCACCTGATCTATTCTATTAGACTTTTTTTGTTTTATGGAGACACATTAAAACTGTCATGTAAATATCCAAACCTTCTTCTTTAGCTAAGGTTACAAATGCATTCCTTTTAGTCACTGAGCAACGGTTGATAAAAATTTTTACAAAGTTTGAGAATCTACTAGAGTGATATACAACAAAAGATGGTGGCTATATTGACTTTTGACAAGAAATATCAGTATTTTAAAATCAAAATTATTAATCTTTAAAACGTTATTTTGGGGGTAAATTTGTAGCATTTATACTCTTGAAATAAACAAAGCTTAAAACTACTATGATTTTGGGGATGCCTTGCCTAATACTGCTATTCTAGTAGGAAGACTAGAACCTGAAGGGTTTAACAAACCTTTAACGAGCATTTAACAGCAATCATCTCATATCTCATAGGAGTTGGAGCTGGGATAGATCCTTAGATATAACCTTATCCAATTTCCTCATCTTATTGATATAGAAAGAGTCCTAGAGAGATAAAAGGATTTGTCCAAAGTCATGTGACAGGTAAACAGTAGAGTAAGGATCAAAATTTAGGCCCTGTGATCAAATTTAGTGTTTCTATAATAAAAGCAAATTCAGTCTATCAGTCATCCATCCATCCATCCCTCCATCTGTCTGTCTCTCTTTCCATCTATCCAATCTATCATCTATCTTCTATCTTTTCTCCCAAATGAAAAAGTATAATAACAAAAAAAGTATTAATCTAGAATATCTTAAACTGGGTTTGAGTCATCACTGAGCCCCTACTTTTTGGTAAGATATGGAACATAAAATCTGAGAATTGAACGTGACCTCAGAGATAATCCAAACTCAAACAAGTATCTCCTTTATGACATATGACATTCAGTAACTCAATTACAACAAATATTTACTAAGCTTATGTTGTGTACAAGGTCCTATGCTAGACCTTTGAGTGCTGGATCACCCAGAAGAAATTTTGGGCTCTGTCCTCCATGCAGGACAGCAGTATAAGAGGTTTTCCAAAGGGGCCAGGATCATAAACTCAGATCTCAGGTATCTTAGGCCAACAATATAAGACTGCCTAGAGCAGATTATGGAAGAAGGAGTAATTTTCATTATAACATATTATAATGTTAAGAATGCCCAAGACAAAACCCCAGAAAAGAAAAATTCCACAACACCTACAAGCAAACATCAAAGAATATCACAGATCAAATAAAATTCCTAGAAGAAATGATGCAATAATTTTAAAATACTATACTTGAAGTGAGAGTAAAAGAAAAAAGAGTTGGAAAGGAAATGAGAACTGTGAAAGGGAGCTTTGGAAAGAGGATTAACAGCTTAGCACAAGAAGTATAAAATCTTTCCCAAATAAAACTCTCTGAAAATTTGAAAGAACTAAATAGAAGTTAATAATACCATAAAACAACAAGAAATACTAAAACAAAGTCAAAATATTTTTTAAAAAAGAAAATAATGTAAGTTATCTCATATAAAAATAACTGACCCGGAAAATATATCAAGGACAAATAATTTTAAGAATTATTGTACTACCTGAAAGCCATGACTGTAAAAGGAACCTGTTATCCTATTTCAAGAAACCATGAAAAAAAAACTGTCCAGATCTCTTAGCACCAGATGGCCAAGTGAAAATAGAAAGACTCCAACAAGTCATCTCCTTATAGAAAGCTCCATATAAAAACTCCTAGGAAAGTCACAGCCAAAATCTAGAACTCTAAGACAAAGAAAAAAATATAGTAAGCATCCAGACAGGTCAAATACCAAGGAAACACTATCAGGACAATACTAGATTTAGCAGATACTACTATAAAGGGGAAGAAAGGATGGAATAGCCTATTTCAAAGTGCAAACCATATTGGCTTACAACCAAGAACAATTTACATAAGAAAAGGGAGAATAATTCCATAAAACAGATATTTTGGAAATGAGAAAAAAATGACTTTTAATGAATCAGAGAAATTCCAAGCATTCCTGATGAAAAGACCACCCTGGATAGAAACTTTAAAATGAAATTATGGAACTAAAGTGAAGCAAACAAAAAAGTACATATAAGTGAACAATAGGAAAAGAATTTATAAGGATGAAATATTTGCATTTTAATAGTGAGGAGGGAACTGATACAAGCATCCCCTAAGAATCATATTGTTATCAGGGGTCACAGAAAGAGTCAAATAAAGAACCTGGGGGTGATTTTTATTGTGTTTTAATGTCTTTAAAAGAAGATAAAAAGGTAGGGGGAAAGGGATATCCTAAGAAAAGGGTAAGAATAGTATGAGGAATTTACTATTTCACATAATTAGGGGAGGGAAGGTACAAAAGAAGTTTTTATAAATGAGAATAGGTTGGAGGACCAGATATAGTTTCAACCTCACTTTCATTAGATTATGAGTTCCTCAAGGGCAAGGACAGTCCTTCCTTCTCTATGTTTTCTGTGTGTAGCACAGTATTTGGCACTTAACTTTCATTAAGAACCTAATGAAAGCTTACTGACTGAATGAAAAAGGAAAGGAAAATAGATCAGACATGCAAACACAAAGAAAGAGTTTGATGTAGAAATACATTCAGCTCAGTTAAGAAAACAGGAAGAGGGGGCAGCTAGGTGGCACAGTGAGTAGAGCACTGGACCTGGAGTCAGGAAGACCTGAATTCAAATTCGGCCTCAGACACTACACATGCTTACAAGCTGTATGACCTTGGGCAAGTCACTTAACCCCAAATGCCCTGCCTTCCCCCCTCCAAAAAATAAAAAAAAATTAAAAAAAGAAAACAGGAAGAAACAAATGATAAGAGACAAATGATAAGAAACAAAAGAAACAAATAACAAGAGAAGGGATAAATCTAGGGCAGCTGGGTGGCACAGTAGATAGAGTGCCAGGCCTGGAGTCAGAAAGACTTCAGATACTTACTAGTTGTGTGACCCTGGGCAAGTTGCTTAACCCTGTTTCACTCAATTTCCTTATCTGTAAAATGAGCTGGCAAAGTAAATGGTAATCCACTCCAGTGTCTTTGCCAAGAAAACCACAAATGGGGTAACAAAGAGTCAGACTCGACTGAAATGAATGAACAACAAATCCCTGTCCAAGGAGGAAAGGAGGAAAAACCTGTGCCTCAGCTTCCCCATGTTTTGGGTGGAGGGGTGGGAAGGTTATGGAAATCAATATAAACCCCTCTGTTTGGCATTTAAAGTTCTTCAAAATCTGGCCACAGCCTATCCTTCCAGCCTCTTCCAAGCACTATACATCCAGTCAAACTGGCCTTTTTGTTGTTACTCACACATGATATACCATCTTGTCTTCCGGGAATGTATTCTTTCCTTCCCTCTACCTCTAAAATGACTGAACAAGAACAACCACAGAAAGATATAGGGAGATATTCATCATAAGCAGAACAAACCCTAAATTTAGAGTGGGGATCATGAAGAGGGGTCTAAAGGAAAGGAAGAAAAGATAAGACTGTGATTTGGAGTCTGGCTGAGAACAATAAGAGAGGGGCAGGGAAGTATAAGGTGTATCAATCAAGCATTGGTGCTGAGCTCACTCCTGATCTATTCTCTTATCCTATATAAAGAGGAGGCAGAATGCAAAGAAAGGGGAAATGTGTAAGAGAATAGGATAGAGGAGATGCATAAAATTAAAAAGACTGCACAAACAAACCTAATGTAGCTAAGATTAGAAGGAAAACAGTGCATTAGTAGCAATTTTCTCTGATATATAAGGATATGTAAACAACTGATGCAAATTTATAAGAATCAGAGCCATCATTATCCAACTGACAAATGGTCAAAAGACATGAATAAGCAGTTTACAAGGGAAGAAATCCAAGCTATCTACATCCATATGGGGGCAGAAAGCTCCAAATAACTAATAATCAGAGAATGCAAATTAAAGCAACTTAGAGGTGTGACCTCACACCCACCATATTGGTAAAGTTGGCTAAATTTTTAAAACGACAAATATAGGAGGGGTTGAGGGAAAACAAACATGTTAATGCTGTGGAGCTGTGAATTGGTCCAACCATTCTGGAAAGCAATTTGGAACCAAAGTCCCAAAAGTTACTAAACTGTACATACCCTTTGACTCAACAATGCCAGTACCCGATTTATACCCCAAGGAGATCAAAGAAAGAGGACAAAATCCTATATGTAGAAAAATATTTATGATATCTCTTTTTGTGGTGGCAAAGAACCGAGAGATAAGAAGTTCCCCAATCGTAGGAGAAATTATTAAATAACTTATAATACGAGAATATGATAGAATACTACTGTGTTATGTAAATAAAGAGACTTTTCAAGAAACCTGGGGAGAAGTCTATGAAATAAGTAAGATGGAAGTCAGAAGAACAAATGGTTATAAACTGGGCAGTGGGGGTAGCCCTGCAGTTTCAAGACCACATATGGCCCTCTAGATCCTAAAGGGCAGCCCTTTAACTGAATCCGCAATCAGATTGCAGGTTCCTCACCCTGGGTTATAACACCAACATTGTAAAAATGAACAGTTCTGAAATTCTTAGCCACACTGATTCACACCCTGATCAATTATAATTCCAGACAACTGATGATGGACCTTCTGATGAACATGATGGAGTATGAGACATATTTGGGGGCATGAGAAATATGGGACTTTGTTTCATTTGACTAAGGTTTATTTGTTGCAAAGGCTTTGTTTTTTATTTTTCCAGTTGGGAGGAGGGGTATGCGAAGGAGAAAAACAATTTATAATTGAAAACAATTAATTTAAAAAATAAAGACTTATAGTTGGACAAGAAAAGAGGGAGAGGAGGAAAAATGATATAGTAGTTTTAAGCAAAACAAGCTCCAACATCTGAGAATAGGGCATGAAAGTGGAGGGATGTTCAAAGAAAAGAAAGAGTAAAAACTTGTTAGTAGAGGTGGGGCACAGGGAAAAGAACAAGACAAAAGAGTAGAAAGAGATTGCTTCAATTATAGATCATTAGTCTTAAGCAAATACTTTCTTTCTTTTTTCTTCTTTATAAAAAAGGGATGTTGCCAAAAAGAGGAAAAAGCACAAGAGGACAAGCAAAAAGGGAAATACACAATTATGAACCATAAAAATGAATGTGAAGGGGATGAACTACCTATAAAACTCAAGAGCATAGCAGAATAGATGAGCAAGCAAAATCTAATGATGTGAAGATTACAAGAAATACGCTTGAAATATAAAGATTCACAAAGAGTCAAAGAAGGGATCTGGTTATGCTTCAGTTAAATTTTTAAAAGTAGGATAAAATAGCAATCATGATTTCAGACAGAGGATAGTAAGAATATAGACAATAAAAAAGATAAGCATGAGAACAATATTTTGGTTAAAGACACTACAGATAGAAAATCCTAATGCCAATGCCTAATACACATGCATTGAATGGCATAGCATTAAATACTAAAAGAAAAATTAAATTGAAGATGGAAGAAATAGAGAAAAGGGTACTTCAGTATGCTTCTCTTAGACCTAGATAAAGCTAACAAAAATTAAACAAAAAAGAAGTTAATATAGTTTTGGAAAGTTAGAAGTGAAGATGTTTCACAATTAATAGGAAAAGAGTTGACCTATTTCTCAGCTATACATGGCACCATCACAAAAAAATGATTTGCTATTGAAATATAAGAAAGCACAAACAAATACAGGAAAGAAGACATAATAAATACACTATTTATTGACCACAATGAAATTAAATTATATTCAGCACAAAGACTGTGACAAAAGAATAAAAATTATTTGGGGACTAAATAATTTAATCTTAAAGAATTGGCAAGCTGAAGAACAAAGCAAAGAAATAAAAGTAAATATAAAGTGAAATTACATTTAAAAAACTTGTAGAATGTAGCTAAAGCAGTTATTATGGGAAAATGTATATCTCTAAAAAGTTTCATTAACTATAGAGTTCTAGAAAACAGATGCACAAACTGGGCTTGCAATTTTTATAAATCTATTAAGCAACTAATTAAAATATTGCGTTAGGGGGCAGAGCCAAGATGGCAGCTGGTAAGCAGGAACTACTGTGAGCTCTGTACGGAGTCGTTCCAAAAACCTATAAAAAATGGCTCTGAACCAATTCTAGAACAGCAGAACCCACAAAACAGCAGAGGGAAGCAGGGCTCCAGCCCAGGACAGCCCGGATGGTCTCTGGGTGAGGTCTATCCCACACGGACCTGGGAGCTGGGAACGGAGTGGAACAGAGCCCAGCCTGAGCAGCGTGGCACAACCAAACTTGGAGTCAGGTGGATGGGGCCCCTAGCGCCCTGAATATATGAGCTGCGGCAGTTACCAGACTCCTCGACCCACAAACACGAAAGACTACGGAGAAGGTTAGTGGGAAAAGCTGCGGGAGTGGAAGGAGTTCGCAGTTCGGCTTCCAGCCCCGGGGGCAGCGGAGGTGAGGCAGCTATGGCTGCTGCTGCTTCCGGCTCCAGGCCCACCTGGTGGGAGGAATTAAGTGGCGGATCAGAGCAGGAGTGCACAGCCTGTTGAAGATCTAAGCCCAGTCCTGGACTGGGGGTCCTTGGAGAAGGAGTAGTGCTGGTGTGACAGAGCTGGCACCTCCCCCCCAAACATGGAACATAGAACTCGTTAGTCCACAAGCAGTCATACCCCACTGAAAAACTCAAGGGTCAAGTTAGTTGGTTGGGAATATGGCCAGGCAGTGAAAGCACACCCAGATTCAGTCTCAGACTTTGCATTCTTTCTTTGCTGACAAAGAAGACCAAAACATACAGCCTAAAGAAGACAACAAAGTCATAGAGCCTACAACAAAAGCCTCCAAGAAAAACATGAACTGGTCCCAGGCCATGGAAGAGCTCAAAAAGGATTTGGAAAAGCAAGTTAGAGAAGTAGAGGAAAAATTGGGAAGAGAAATGAGAAGGATGTGAGAAAACCATGAAAAACAAGTCAATGACTTGCTAAAGGAGACCTAAAAAAATACTGAAAAATACACTGAAGAAAACAACACCTTAAAAAACAGACTAACTCAAATGGCAAAAGAGCTCCAAAAAGCCAATGAGGAGAAGAATGCCTTGAAAGGCAGAATTAGCCAAATGGAAAAGGAGGTCCAAAAGACCACTGAAGAAAATACTACTTTAAAAATTAGATTGGAGCAAGTGGAAGCTAGTGACTTTATGAGAAATCAGGATATTATAAAACAGAACCAGAGGAATGAAAAAATGGAAGACAATGTGAAATATCTCATTGGAAAAATCACTGACCTGGAAAATAGATCCAGGAGAGATAATTTAAAAATTATTGGACTACCTGAAAGCCATGATCAAAAAAAGAGCCTAGATACCATCTTTCAAGAAATTATCAAGGAGAACTGCCCTGATATTCTAGAGCCACAGGACTTTCAAGCTTTCTCAGTGAAAAGACCAGAACTGAATAGAAAATTTGACTTTCAAACACAAGAATCAAGAGAAGCATGAAAAGGTAATCAAGAAACAGGAATTGCAAGGGACTTACTAAAGTTGAGCTGTTTTGTTTACATTCCTACATGGAAAGATGACATTTACAATTCATGAAACCTCAGTATTAGGGTAGCTGAAGGGAATATGCATATATATATATGTTTATGTATATATATAAGTGAATGTGTATTTATGTATCTATCTACGTGTATATGTATATATGTATATGTATATATATATGTATGTGTGTGTGTGTATATATATATAATATATGTAAAAGAGAGAGCAGACACAGGGTGAGTTGAAGATGAAGGGAAGATATCTAAAAGAAATAAAATCAAATTAAGGGATGAGAGAGCAACATACTGAGAGAGGGAGATAGGGAGAGATAGAATGGGGTGGATTATCTCGCATAAAGGTGGCAAGAGGAAGCAGTTCTGTGGGAGAAGGGGAGAGGGCAGGTGAGGGGGAAATGAGTGAACCTTGCTCTCATCAGATTTGGCCTGAGGAGGGAATACCATACATACTCAGTTGGGTATCTTACCCCACAGGAAAGAAGAGGGAGGAAGATAAAAAAAATAAAAGGGGGGGATGATGGAGGGGAAGGCAGATGGGGGTGGAGGTAATCAAAACAAACACTTTGGAAAGGGGACAGGGTCAAGGGAGAAAATTCAATAAAGCAGGATGGGTTGGGAAGGAGCAAAATGAAGTTAGTCTTTCACAACATGAGTAGTGTGGAAGGGTTATACATAATGATACACATGTGGCCTAGGTTGAATTGCTCGACTTCTTAGGGAGGGTGGGTGGGAAGGGAAGAGGGGAGAGAATTTGGAACTCAAAGTTTTAAAAACAGATGTTCAAAAAAAAAATGTTTTTATATGCAACTAGAAAATAAGATACACAGGCAATGGGGCATAGAAAAAACAAAAACAAAACAAAATTTTTGCATGCAACTAAAAAATAAGATACACAGGCAATGGGGCGTAGAAATTTATCTTGCCCTACAAGAAAGGAAGGGAAAAGGGGATGAGAGGGGAGGGGGGTGATAGAGGGGAGGGCTGACTGGGGAATAGGGCAACCAGAATATATGCCATCTTGGAGTGGGGGGGAGGGGAGAAATGGGGAGAAAATTTGTAATTCAAAGTCTTGTGAAAATCAATGCTGAAAACTAAATATGTTAAATAAATAAATTTAAAAAAAATATTGCGTTAACACTACAGTTGAAATTCTGAAAATTTTTTTAAAAGATTAACAAAACTTTAAAGTAAAAACCCCATTGCATTGCTAAACAAAATTAGTAACTCTTATTTGAATTTTAAAAGCTAATAAAATAAAGAGCTAATTTTATTTTTAAGAAATAAAGGAAATCAGATTATTGCAAACATTAAAATGAACATCCACAACATCCATCCAAAGATGAAATAAAAGAAACAATGGGAAACTATTTTGCCCAAATATATGCCAATAAAATTGATAGATTAAAATGAATGAATATTTACAAAATATTAAAGTATCCAGATTAACAGAAGAAACAGATTATTTAAATAAGCCACTCTTTTTTAAAAAGAGGGAAATTAAACAAGCCATAAATGAAATCCCCCTCAAAAATAATTTCACAAGACCAGCTGGATTTATAAGTGGACTATTTTAGGCATTTAAATAATCGGTAATTCCAGTATTATATATTGTTTACAAACACAGGAAAAGAGAGTATTGTAAATTATTACAGAAATGTGGTATTACCACATAAATCAGAGAGAATGTAGAGAAATCAAACTATAGACCAATTATCCTTACTGAAAAACAACACATATATTGTTTATTTAATAAAATATTAGTAATAAGGCTATAAGAACGTATTAAATAGATTATACATTATTATCACATTGGATTTTATACCAGGAATTCAGGGTTGCTTCAATATAAGGGAAACCATAAGCATAATAGACTATATTAAAGTCAAAAATAATTTTTAAAAATACACAGCTGGATCAATAGCTACTGGAAAAGCTTTAAAAAAAAACCAACACATAATAAGGTTAAAAAAAAAGAAAGTGTAGGAATAACTCGAGCTTTTCTTAATGTAATAATTAGCATTTCTCTACAACCAAGAGCCAATGATTATATTGGAGAAAGGCTAAAGACCTTTTGAAAAAGATCAGAAGAAAAGTAAGGATGTCCATGTCCACGAACACGCTATTATTTAACAGTGTTAGAAATACTAACTATAATAATACAAGAAAAAAGAAATTGTCGAAATAAGAATAGGAGAATAGGAAACAAAACTATTCCTTTTTGCAGATGAATCTTCTATTTAGAGAACATGAAAGAAAGAAGCAGAAATTAATTGAAAAGCTGAATAATGTCATGAAAGTTACAGGATATTAAATGAACCCACACAAATCATCATTTGTTTGTAATATAAAGAAGTTTCTGTATATTATCAGGAAAAAAAACCTCTAAAGAAAGATACAGAAAGAGAAATTTCATCCAAAGTAACTACATAATGTATATATATTTGGGGGTCTATCTACCAAGACACAAACAGAAACCATATGAATACGACTATAAAATACTTCTTACAGAAATAAAGTCAAGGCTAAATAATTGTAGAAATAGTTGTTGGGCAAGGGCAAATGGTGAAAATGACAATATTACCTTTCTGAAATTACATATTGATTGCCATAATATTCAAGCTACCAAAAATCACATTACAGAGCTGGAAACAATAATATTCATTTAAAGGACAAAATTCAAGGATTTCAAGGCAAATAACAAAAGAGGAAAGGGGTCTAGCAGTACCAGGCCACAAACTAAATGCTACAGAACAGTAACCCTAAAAACTATTGTCCACTGGTTTAAAAAAAACCAAACAAATAGATATCAATTGGTGGATCAGATTAACAATACGACATTCAGAAGCAAATGAACCTGGTAGATTTTATTGAATAAAGTCAAATATCCCAGTTACTTACTGAGATAAAGACTCATTATTCTACAAAAATAGGTAGGGAAATTGGAAATCAGACTGGCAGAGATTAGGAATAGAATAGCCTGCCTACTACCATGCACCACAATAAACTTCAAAGAGATATGTGACCTAGAAAAGAATTTAGAAAATTAAAATTAGAGGACCAATAAAGAAAAGATACTACATAGCTACAGAAAAGAGGAGATTATGACTAAGCAAGGCATGGAGAAGAACATAGAAGATAAAATGGATAATTTTGATTGCAAAAAATTAAAACATTTTGCACAAACAAAACCAATGCAATTAAAATCAACAAGAAAATTATCTGGGAAAAGTTGCTGCAAATTTCTCTGATAAAGGTCTCTTATGCAAGATATATAAATAAATTATTTAAATTTATAACAAAAAGCTATAGTTTTCAAAAGATAAAATCTATCAACAGCCATATGAAGAAATTCTCCGGAATACTAATAATCAAAGAAATGTAGATTAAAGCAACTCCAAATTTCTACCTCATTACCCATCAGATGGTGAAGATCACAAAAAAAGGGAAATGAGAGTTGTTGAAGGGGTTGAGGGAAAATAGGGTCATTGACACACTATTAGTTTAGCTGTGAAATAGTCTAGCCATTTTCAGATGCAGTTTGAATTTATGCCCAGAAAGCCACTAAACTATGAATTTCCCTGTAATAGATAGGTACCATTATGATATCTATAACCCAGAGAGATCAAAGAAAAAAGAAAAGGACTCATAGGTGCAAAAAAAATGTTTACAATGCTTTTTTTTTTTTTGCAGTGGCAAAGAATTAGAAGTTAAAGGTTAGCTCATTAATTGGGGGAAAGCTAAGCAAATTGTGGTACATAATGGAATATAATAAGAATGACAAAAAGGACTTTCAGAGAAGCCAAAAAGATTTGTGGTGATTGATACAGAGTGTAGTAAGCAAATCTAGGAGAATAATTCATACACTAATAAACAACTTTGACACACTTAAGAACTCTGAACAAAATGCCCAACCATGATTTCAGAAAACCAGTAATGAAGTATACTCTTTACCTTTTGACAAAAAGATGACAAACTCAAGATAATGATGAAGAAGGAGGAGGAGGAAAAGGAGCAAGAGGAAGAGA
The DNA here is from genome assembly GCF_011100635.1 of Trichosurus vulpecula. Taxonomy (NCBI): domain Eukaryota; kingdom Metazoa; phylum Chordata; class Mammalia; order Diprotodontia; family Phalangeridae; genus Trichosurus; species Trichosurus vulpecula. Next base: position 145,516,832 of record NC_050580.1, read on the forward strand.
AGGGGAAGAAAGAGATGAAGGACAAGAAGAAAAGAGATATTGAAGCATTTCTTAAAATTAACAATAAAGAACATAAGAAAATCCAGAAAGAATCACAAACATGCAGGTCAACTTTAATTCATTGTATATAAATTAATTTACTTTATTTGTATATTTAAAAAGACAATAAGCTGAATATATAAGAAACGGGTGGTTTCACATAAAATGCTTTTTTTTGTTCTGTCTATGGAAATGTCTATACACATGTACATGTGTTTGGAAAAGAGAGAAAGTAAGAAATGCTCCTGAGTCATTCTTGTTTATGGTGTCCAAAGATAGTGTTAAAAAAGAAAAGGAATAATAATAAAAGAAAAATTAAGGACTCTGGGAATGAGCTGGGCAGCTGAAAAGTTGTACTATCTATGAAGAAGAGTGGAACTATATTGCTTTAATCAAAACAAGTTGCAAGGATCTAGTGTTAATTTTCTTAAAGTGATATAACAAAAAATTTCAGGATGGAACCTTAGTTATTCAATGATTAAACTCCCCTATAAAAATCGAAGCCTGACAAAATGGATTAGAAAACAGAACTCAATGACTTGCTGCACACAAGAAACGCATAAAACATACAGAGAGAAAAAGACACAAAGACACCTCTAGAGTTAAACTACAGTCCTAGAGTAAACTATAATATGATTCATGTAAATCTAAAACACCAATCTTGAAATCTAGATTTAAAATAAGATATCAGTAAAAAAAAAAATAGATACTGACAAGACACAAAGAAGGAAACTACTTTATGCCTAAACACTCTAAAGGTAATGAAACAAAATAAAAGTAAAATATATACACAAAATATCATAATATCTACTTAAAGGAAAAGCTAACAACCACAAAAAGATGTGATGGCAAGATAATAATTCTAAATGACTTTAATGTTTTAAGGATAAAGTCTAGATCTAAGCAGAATAATGAAAAATTCTATTTGATAGATATCTAAATTAATGAATGGATTCTGAATGATTGTACTTATTTTTCAGCAGAACACAGTACCTTTATAAAAATCAATCACGTGATATGGTGTGAAAACTCATAGAAAAATGAAGGAAAGCAGAAGCAGAAGCATTAAGATTTGTAGATAATAATGCAAATTTGTAGATAATAATGCAAACAATAAAAATCAACAAAAGAAACAGGAACAAAAGATATAAATCTCTAGCATGGATCACATCTTTGGAAATTAATATAAATAATGAATGAGTTGAAGAGTAAATTATTGAAACATTAATAAATACATAATAAAACCGACTGGGAGGCAGAATACCCAAATTTTTGAAAGGTAGTTAAAGCAATCTAAAACTAGAGGACTAATTTTGGGGTAACAAAACCTCCTTGGGCCCCAGTTTCCACTTCTGTAAAATGAGGAGAGTGGTAGAATATATTGTTTCCATGATCCCTTCCATCTCTAAACCTATCATACTATGTACAATAAAGCCCAAGTTAGTCAGTATTTGGAATTGTCAAGCAATCAACCCCACTGTCAAGGAGGAATTCACCAGGGAGATCTTATGCCCAGAAGATGTTCAATCAAATACTGCCTGTCAGAAACTTTCAGACAAAGGAAAATAAGCTTCATAAGTTATTCAGAAAGATTCAATTCCAACTATCAAAACCTTTGAATCAGTGAAAAGGAAGCCTATGGGGGTCGCCTATGTGGTATGATTTGGTGGGATACCAGAGGTTACCCCTCCCAACCCCCACCCCCCGCCCCCCCCTACCTAAAATACCTCCTTTACTTTCCTGTCACAATGTCTGAAAACCCACCCAAAGAGCTTCTTTTCATTCTATTAATGCATCACTGCCTCAAGGCATTCTCTTTTTAAAAATGCAAATATTCCCATGAAAGTAAGCTATTATAATTCACCTACAATCCACCTAGCTTTGGATAAGAGGAAAGTGGCCCTGGTTACAAACAGAAATTAGCAAGAACTTCTGGGACTATCCCTTTTAGCAGAGTTCAGACTGGTTTTATGCTTGGATTAATTTGAAGGTAACCAGGAAGGATAACCTTGTTTACAACATTTAGAGCCTGATCTAGATCCTAGTTTTCCTTTTGTTTCCTTTATTAAATGCAATCTAAAGAGCAACCTAGCTAATTTATAGGCCCTTGGAGGTTCAAAAATTAGCCATGATCTTTTATAAACTTAAAGTGGAAAGTTTGTCCACTTAATAAAGTGCAATAAAGATTCTTGCTTGCCATATCTAAAGGCTTCTATTTTTCCATTTCATAACATCTCAGATTGTTCACGCCCTACTCCACATAACCCACTGTCCATGGTACTTATTCCTAACCTCTAACTCTCCAGTGCCAAGTTCTCAGTGTCAAGATATTTTTTAAGGAACATCTTCAGACTTGTACTCTCCGAAGGTATTGAGACTTTGAAAGGGTAAGCCATTCAGAAGGTTCTACTCAGTAAGAATTTCCATTATGTTTCTCCATTCATTTTCATCTTTTTTTCCTTTCCTTTAATTCTTGTGTGTATCCACCTTTATCAGAATAGATAATGAAGGGCAGAGCCAAGATGGCGGCTGGTAAGCAGGGACTAGCATGAGCTCTGTACCGAGTCCCTCCGAAAACCTATAAAAAATGGCTCTGAACCAATCCTAGAATGGCAGAACCCACAAAACAGCAGAGGGAAGCAGGGCTCCAGCCCAGGACAGCTTTGATGGTCTCTGGGTGAGGTCTATCCCACACGGACCTGGGAGCTGGGAGCTGGGAGCTGGGAACGGAGTGGAGCGGAGCCCAGCCTGAGCAGCGTGGACCATCCAGACCAGAAGCCAGGCAGAGGGGGCCCTAGAGCCCTGAATCAGTGAGCTGCGGCAGTTACCAGACTCCTCAACCCACAAACACCAAAGACTTCGGAGAAGGTTAGTGGGAAAAGCTGCGTAGTAGAAGGAGTTCACGGTTCGGCTTCCAGCCCAGGGGGCAGTGGAGGTGGGGCAGCCAAGGCTGTTGTTACTTCCGGTCCCAGGCCCACCTGGTGGGAGGAATTAAGTGGTGGATCAGAGCAGGAGTGCACAGCCTGCTGAAGATCTAAGCCCAGTCCCGGTTGGGGGTTGGGGGGGAGCAGTGCTGGTGTGTAAGAGCCGGCACCTCCCCCACAAACATGGAACATAGAACTCATTAGTCCACAAGCAGTCATACCCCACTGAAAAACTCAAAGGTCAAGTTAGTTGGCTGGGAATATGGCCAGGCAGCGAAAATGCACAGAGATTCAGTCTCAGACTTTGGATTCTTTCTTTGCTGACAAAGAAGACCAAAACATACAGCCTAAAGAAGTCAATAAAGTGCAAGAGCCTACACCAAAAGCCTCCAAGAAAAATATGAACTGGTCCCAGGCCATGGAAGAGCTCAAAAAGGATTTGGAAAAGCAAGTTAGAGAAGTAGAGGAAAAATTGGGAAGAGAAATGAGAAGGATGCGAGAAAACCATGACAAACAAATCAATGACTTGCTAAAGGAGACCTAAAAAAATACTGAAAAATACACTGAAGAAAACAACACCTTAAAAAACAGACTAACTCAAATGGCAAAAGAGCTCCAAAAAGCCAATGAGGAGAAGAATGCCTTGAAAGGCAGAATTAGCCAAATGGAAAAGGAGGTCCAAAAGACCACTGAAGAAAATACTACCTTAAAAATTAGATTGGAGCAAGTGGAAGCTAGTGACTTTATGAGAAATCAGGATATTATAAAACAGAACCAAAGGAATGAAAAAATGGAAGACAATGTGAAATATCTCCTTGGAAAAACCACTGACCTGGAAAATAGATCCAGGAGAGATAATTTAAAAATTATTGGACTACCTGAAAGCCATGATCAAAAAAAGAGCCTAGATATCATCTTTCAAGAAATTATCAAGGAGAACTGCCCTGATATTCTAGAGCCACAGGGTAAAATAGAAATTGAAAGAATCCATCTATCGCCTCCTCAAATAGATCCCAAAAAGAAATCTCCCAGGAATATTGTTGCCAAATTCCAGAGCTCCCAGATCAAGGAGAAAATACTGCAAGCATCCAGAAAGAAACAATTTGAGTATTGTGGAAACCCAATCAGAATAACCCAAGATCTGGCAGCCTCTACATTAAGAGATCGAAGGACTTGGAATACGATATTCCAGAGGTCAATGGAGCTAGGATTAAAACCTAGAATCACCTACCCAGCAAAACTGAGTATCATGCTCCAAGGCAAAATATTGACTTTCAATAAAACAGAGGACTTTCAAGCTTTCTCAGTGAAAAGACCAGAACTGAATAGAAAATTTGACTTTCAAACACAAGAATCAAGAGAAGCATGAAAAGGTGATCAAGAAAAAGAACAAGAAAAAGAAATTGCAAGGGACTTACTAAAGGTGAACTGTTTTGTTGACACTCCTACATGGAAAGATGACAAGTATGATTCATGAGACCTCAGTATTAGGGTATTAGGGTAGCTGAAGGGAATATGCATACGTATATGTTTATGTATATATATGGGTGAATGTGTATGTATGTATATCTATGTGTATATATATATGGAGAGAGAGAGAGAGACAGAGAGAGAGAGAGAGCGGACACAGGGTGAGTTGAAGATGAAGGGAAGATATCTAAAAGAAATAAAATCAAATTAAGGGATGAGAGAGGAACATACTTAGAGAGGGACATAAGGAGAGATAGAATGGGGTGGATTATCTCGCATAAAGGTGGTAAGAGGAAGCAGTTCTGTGGGAGGAGGGGAGAGGGCAGGTGGGGGAGCAGAATGAGTGAACATTTATCTCATCAGATTTGGCCTAAGGAGGGAATACCATACATACCCAATTGGGAATCTTACCCCATAGGAAAGAAGAGGGAAGAAGATAAAAAAAGGGGGGGGGGATGATGGAGGGGAGGGCTGATGGGGGTGGAGGTAGTCAAAAACAAACACTTTTGAAAGGCGACAGGGTCAAGGGAGAAAATTTAATAAAGCGGGATGGGTTGGGAAGGAGCAAAATATAGTAAGTCTTTCACAACATGAGTATGGTGGAAGGGTTATACATAATGATACACATGTGGCCTATGTTGAATTGCTTGACTTCTTAGGGAGGGTGGGTGGGAAGGGAAGAGGGGAGAGAATTTGGAACTCAAAGTTTTAAAAACAGATGTTCAAAAACAAAAAAAAAATGTTTTTATATGCAACTAGAAAATAAGATACACAGGCAATGGGGCATAGAAATTTATCTTGCCCTACAAGAAAGGAAGGGAAAAGGGGATGGGAGGGGAGGGGGGTGATAGAGGGGAGGGCTGACTGGGGAACAGGGCAACCAGAATTTACACCATCTTGGAGTGGGGGGAGGGTAGTAATGGTGAGAAAATTTGTAATTCAAAGTCTTGTGAAAATCAATGCTGAAAACTAAATATGTTAAATAAATAAATAAATAAAGAGAATAGATAATGAAACATTGTCAGAGATAGAGGACTACTTGGCAGAATGCTAACTGGTGTCAGATGTGGTAACTGTATCAGTGATTTTGTTTGATTCTTTGTTACAAGGGAGGGCTTCCACAGGTAGTGGTGTGAAGCCAGTTGCTGAGAAGAGCCAGAAATAAATTTTTTAATCATTAAAAATATTAATGCATAGAACAAAACAATAAAAATGCAAAAGGGGACATAAAAGGGCAATCTTGCTGCTGTGTTATTCAGTTTAATATATACTTAAAAAATAAACTCTACATAACAGAAGTTCACAGTTTCTTATGCAATCTTTTTATTCTTCTGTGCATGTTGAAAATTTTGCATTTTGATAATTAAATCCATAATAAAATAAAATTTATTTCAAAGAAAATTACTTTGGGTCTCAGTTTCCTTGTCTGTAAAGAGAGGGCTGGGTTAGGTTCAATGATCTCTAAGGTCCCTGCCAGCTGTGAAACTTCTGTGATTCCAAGGAGGTTTGGTATAGCTCAGCCCCTTAGAGGGAGTTTCACAACTCACTTTAGGGATTCGAGTATCTTTTTCTTATGGGATTCTTTTGTTCTTTGAGGAGTTGTTCCCTGGAATGAAGAAGGCAAGGGTCATTTGCTTGCTCCAGCCAGCTACTTTTTTTTAACTGTCAAGTGGAAATGAGATTCTAACCTCCAATTAGACTTCTAGAATATCCTTCCTCGTGTATCTAAAAATTAATATTCATTCTACTTACCCAGCCTGGCCTTTGGGGAGACAAACATCTGCTACTATGTCAATTTCCCTCCAAATTCCTCTCTAATGTTGGAGAGCCAGGTGGGCCCACAGGATCACCTAGAGTGGCTGGGGCTGCTCATTGCCTATTCTAAGACAGAGATTCTTCTATAAGCTCTTTGCTTAATCTTAATTTTATGTGTGTGTCTGTGTGTGTTTTAAACACACTGCCCCCCCCCCACACACACATTTATTAGCTGCCTCAATGGAAATTCTCTGTTGGCAATGTGGGATAATGGGTTTCATAAATTGTCTAATTGATAGCAGCAACAAACCATTGTTCTTAGAGAATGTCCACATGTTTCCTTTTCAAGAAAGAGGGGAAAGAGATTTGGGAACAAACAAAATGGTTTTTGTAAAAAGCAAAATTTAGTATGAGCTCTAGAGAATGGCCAGAGCTATTTCAGTTGATTGAATAAATTCAGGAAGACTTAGGCTATTTTCCACTCAAGAGACCTACTGAACTAGAATCTCTTGAACTTTAGTGGTTTCCAATTGCCTCTAGGATAAAATATAAAATCATCTGTCTGACATTTATTAAAACCCTCCACAGCATGGCCCCAACATATCTTTCCAGCCTGATTACATATAACTACTCCTCATGCATTCCGTATTCCAGGCAAACTGGTCTTGTTTCCTTTACTTGGCACCCCATCTCCCACTTCCATATCTTTGCACAGTCTAATTCCTCCATGTCTGAAATGCTTTCCATACTCACCTTCACCTACTAGAATGCCTGATTACCTTCGACGGACAGCCCAGGTGTCACCTCCTGTGACAGGACTTTTCTCTTCCCTTTACTTTTTAGTGATCTCCCACTGATTAGTTGATATTTACTACATACATAATTTCCATAATTGTGTGTATGAGAATATACTTGTGTGACATTTCCCTCCAATAGACCATAACCTACTCCTTGACATCAAAAACTGCTTCATTTGTATCTTTATGTCTCTTGTGCCTGATATATAGTAGGTGCTCAATAAATGCTTGTGGAATTGAATTTCTGTTAATCAAGACTCCCTATCTTAGTTGGTTTGATAGTCACTTTTGCTGGATGACAACATTTGGAGTTCCCAAAGGAACTGTGAATGAAAAATATTAAAGTCATTTGGATTTCATTATTCTCCTTAAAAATCTATTTGCTTATGCGTACTTGAAGATGCGTCATGAACTCACAAAGAAAAAGGACATCAGTAGTCTATAGAAAATAAGTAGTTTTTCTACTGTAGTCATAGAAGAGCTAGGAGAGAACTTGAAGCACACATTGTCTTATGCAAAGTAAGTGAACAGAGGCCCAGAAAGAAGTGATTTGTTCTGGTACTTATTAGCTGTCTGACTTTGGGTGACAACTTTCATCTGGGTCTTTTTCCTATCCCAATTCCTTTTGCCTCACACCACTGCAATGAAATAAAACAGTCTCTCATTTCAACAATGGTGACTAGCATTGAGAAATGATGGTGCACATGTGTATTGCATTACCAACACTAGAGAACTGCCTATAATTCAATTTAGTAAAACAAATATTTATTTGTAACTACACACTAAGCATTGTTCTTCATGGTACAAGATATGCAAAAGACAATAATCTTGACACCACCACCACCCCACCACCCTCACCCTCCATAAGTTTAAAACCCAAACTTGGAGATAAATTATACATATGGATCAGTTTGGTCATTGCTTCTCAGTCTATTTGGGCTAAAAATCAAGAGGAGTCAGTAATAAATAAGCAAAATAACATATATTAAGTACTTCCTATGTGCCTAACACTTGTAAAGTGCAAAGGTTAACAAATTCTAAAGTAAAAACAGCCCCTGGCCTCACAGAGTTTGCATTCCAAACAGAAAGACAACACATATGAGGTAGTAGTGGCCAGAGAGGTGTATTTTGTTTTTGTTTTTTTTATAATTAAGATTTTTTATTTTTAGTTTTCAACACTCATTTCCACATAATTTTGAGTTCCAGATTTTCTTCCCTCCCTTCCCCCCTCCCTCCCCAAGACGGCATGGAATTGATATATCTTCTACATATAACTTCGCATTGAAATTATTTATACAACAGTCAAGTTGTGAAGAAGAATTATGACCAATGGAATGAATCATGAGAAAGAAGAAACAAAACCAAAAAAAATAAGGAAAAACCAAGGGAAAAAAATGGAGAGCATATAGCGTGCCTCAATCTGCATTCAGACTCCATAGTTCTTTCTTTGGATGTAGATAGCTCTCTCCATCATGAGTCCTTTGGAGATGTTTTTGAACTGCTGAGAAGAGCGAAGTCTATCAGGGTCAGTCATCACAGAATCCATGTATCTGTGGTTGTGTATAATGTTCTCCTGGTTCTGCTCTGCTCACTCAGCATTATATCATGCAGGTTTTTCCAGGTTATTATGAAGTCCGCATTTTCCCCATTTCTTATAGCACAATAGTATTCCATTACATTCATATACCACAACTTGTTCAACCATTCCCCAATTGATGGGCATCCCCTCGATTTCCAATTCTTTGCTACTGCAAAAAGAGCTGCTATAAATATTTTTGTACATATGGGTCCTTTTCCCACTTGTGTGATCTCTTTGGGATACAACCCTAGAAGTGGTATTGCTGGGTCAAAGGGTATGAACATTTTTATAGCCCTTTGGGCATAGTTCCAAATTACTCTCCAGAATGGCTAGATCAGTTCACAACTCCACCAGCAACATAACAATGTTCCAATTTTCCCACATCCTCTCCAACATTTATCATTTTCTTGTTTTGTCATTTTAGCCAATCTGACAGGAGAGATGTGGTACCTAAGAATTGTTTTGATTTGCATTTCTCTAATCAGTAGTGATTTTGAGAATTTTTTCATATGCCTATAGATATCTTTAATTTCTTCCTCTGAAAACTGCCTGTTCATATCCTTTGACCATTTCTCAACTGGGGAATGACTTGTATTCCTATAAATTTGGCTCAGTTCCCTGTATATTTTAGAAATGAGGCCTTTATCAGAGATACTAGTTGTCAAGATTTTCTCCCAATTTTCTGCTTCCCTCCTAATCTTTGTTGTATTGGTTTTTTATACAGAAACACTTCAGTTTAACATAATCAGAATTATCCATTTTGGATTTTGTAATGCTCTCTATCTCTTGTCGTGTCATGAATTATTTTCTTTTTCATAAATCTGATAGGTAAACTATTCCTTGCTTTCCCAAATTGCTAATAGTATCAGCCTTTACTCCTAAATCACAAACCCATTTTGACTTTACTTTGGTATATGGCATAAGACATTGGTCTATGCCCAGTTTCTGCCCTACCATTTTCCAATTTTCCCAGCAGTTTTTGTGAAATAGTAACTTCTTAGCCCAGAAGCTAGATTCTTTGGGTTTATCAAAGAGTAGATTGCTATAGTCATTGACTACTGCATCTTGTGTATCTATCCTATTCCACTGATCCACCACTCTGTTTCTTAGCCAGTACCAGGTAATTTTGATGACTGTTGCTCTATAGTACAGTTTAATATCTGGTATGGCTAGGCCACCTTCCCCAGCATTTCTTTTCATTAATTCCCTAGATATTCTAGACCTCAGAGAGGTGTATTTTGGCTTGGAAAGTTACAAGGATGGTGAGTAAAGCCCTAGGTGAGTGGATTGACATGTATTTTTCAGTAGCAAAGGCAGGATTGATTTGATTATAGTTCCTGAACTAGAGAGTGGGGGAAAGGGAGGGCTACAGAAACATACAGCAACAAGACAGCCTGCAAAACGGTGTCAGAGGAATAAAGAGAAACATGGCTAGAATGAGACTAGATATAGCAGGCCACATGAGGCACTCACAAAATAGAACTAATACAACTTCATAAATTATTCCCCAGTTGATGTTACTACAATATCACTCATAGTTACATTATAATTTCTCTTACAGTCTGCTCTGCATTCATCCATACTCCAACCATTCTAGTTGAAAAATACTGAAGGCTCTTAACTGCCATTTAGACAAAACAATCTGATAGGGCACTTTTATCACTGTCCCCATAATACTGCACTAATTTATAATAAGGGCACTAGGTCCCAGGACATACTCACTGGCTTCTTAACTAACTGGCAGCACAACCTCTTCCAGTGACACTAATCCTCCATCTTCTCATGTTACCTAAATCAAATTTCACTCTATGGGCAAAACCAATCCTTGGGATCTCACACCTAAGTGACCCACAAACCGCTAGGATTTGGACTTAGTGACACCCATAAACCCTTGATCCTGACACACTTTCTCATCTTCCACGAAGACAGGTCACTCTCAAATCACATACTCTCTTTTATAACATCACAGATCCAGAGTTGGAAGGGGTTCCAAGAATCATCAAATCCAAACTTTAATTTTACAGATGAGGAAAATGAGGCTGCAAAGGTTTAAGTGACTTTCCCAACATCATACATATATATGAGGATTCAAAGCAGGATTCAAACCCATGTGTTCGTGACAGAAATGTCAACAGTCTGTCCGCTACCCTACATTGCCTCTTATACTAGGATCCATTCTCTCTACTAGTAGCTGTCTTCTTTTGGGCACTAGTAGACTTCACAACTCTTCCATGATCCAACTTGGTACATCTGGGAGAGTGTTTCCTAGTTCTATTATTAATTACTAGCCTCAGTAGAACAGATTGATGATAGGGAGTAATTGTCACTACTGGTCAGCTGTAAGCCCCCTTTTTCTTTCTATACATAGCTTTTAGTCTGAAGCTTCTAAGGTCTCCCCCTTTTCTCTAAGGATGGAGTCATTTCACAAGCTTTGGTCTCTGAAACCTGATAGCAATAGGCAGGGCAAAAAGAGGTTATCATATTATCTTGGTACAATTTTAGAACTTATAAATAGGAATAACTGATTACAAATTATTTTGCATACTTCCCAGCTAAATCAACCATCTTGCTATTCCCTATGCTGATATTCTTTCTCCTGCCTCCATGATTTTGCCCAGACTCTTCCCTATCTTCGGCATGTATTTCGCCTTTACTTCTGTCTCTTAAAAACAGTAGTTTTCTCTTTGGTTTGGTTCAAACCTCTACTCCCTGTAAGAGGCCTTTCCTGATCTTGCCAGATGCTAGAGGCTCTTCCTACTTCTGATTAAATTACCCAGTATTTATTTTTATATATACTTGTATATGCACAGGTTGTCTTCCTCTGTAGAAAGTAAACTTCTGAGAACAGAGACTCATTCACCTTTATGTCTGCATTGCTCAGCCTGCAACAGTGATTGGCCCATAGTGGTGATTAAAAAGTTTTTGATTGGTTGTTAGGGAGAGCACTATACCTATGATTTCACCAGTATCCTGAACTCTAGGCAGTGGAAACTCCTGTCAAAGAAGATCAGCATATTCTCAGCAACTCATAACCTTAGATAATTGCCTAAAGTCCTGATTGGTTAAATAATTTGCCCAGTGTCACTTAGCCAGGATATAAAAGAGCCAGCACTTAAACACAGGTCCCTCCTAATTCTGAGCTACCTCTCCATCCACTATATTATTCTTTCTTTCTCAACTATAGGAAGTACAGTGGGAAAATGGAAACATATATCCATTTTAAAAATATAGGAAAATCAAGTTCTGAATATGTATCTTAGAAGGTGGGGGGGAGGGGCACCACATTTAGATCATCTCTAGGAGCCGCAGAAAATTTGAAGAAAATGTATCAAAATCAAAAGTAACCATGTACTTCTAATAACAGCGTATTAGTCTTGTTTAATACAGAAACTAGTTGTGTGACCTTAATCAAGTCATTTAACTTCTGATCTGTATAACAGAAAGGATAACAGAGGCTTTCACAAAGCAGTTTCCCACTTCTTGTCTTGGTTGTTAGTAGATACAACAGCTCCTGGAAACGGGCAAAGCAAGTCAAATGAGAGAAGAGGCAGAGAGGTGATGACTTTCCCTATAGCCATAGAACTTGTTAATGGCAGAGCCGGAAATAGAACCTTGTTCACTTTCTTTCCAAGGGAACATTCTGCTACTTTACTGAGTTCCCCCCGGGTATAGGGCTGAATCAAGTGATTTTTAAAATAGTGAGTTTTCCAAATTACCAGGAAAAAAGTTGCCTCTAAGAAGTTTGTAATCTAAAGAAAAAGGATGAGAAACAAGGGCACTCTGCTGTAAAGAGCTCTGAATTTGTATTTCCTCACTAGCTGTGTGACCATGGAAGCCTGTTTTTTCCTCTATAAAATGGAGATAGTAATACTTAAACTCTCCATCTTGCGTTTCAGTTATGCAGGTAAAAACAAAGAAGGTAAAACACTTGTAGCATTACCAATTTTTTTTTTAAATCTGGCCTGTGATTTATACACAGGCAACTCCCCTCCATTGATGCCACATGTTGTGGACATGGAGACTTTAAGTGAATTGTCCATAATCAAACAACTAAAATGTGCCAGAAATATGGCCAGAACCTAGATCGTCCTGCCTCCGAGGCTGATGCTGGATGATGCCTTGCATAACTGCAGAAATATCAGCTTTTCTTATTTAAGTCCATGCTTGCCCACACGTTAGCAAACCAAATCATCCAATCTCCCTGAGCCTCAATTTATTCATCCATGAAAATGAGCCTGACAATACAGGGATTATATTTACCTACTCAGGTTATGAAGATTGTGTGATAATGCATAAATAATGGGAATTGTGCTCCTATCATTATTAATAAAGTGTCAGGCTGAGTAACAAGCTGAAATTGCCTTTGTAAACAAGAGCATGATGGAGACAGCACAGCACATTGGGAAGAGCAGTGGTTCTGAAGCCAGAGCTTGGATTCTGGATTCAAGTCCCTTCTGTGCCACTGAGTCCTATGTAACCTTTGTCAAGTCCCTCATTCCATGAGATATTTGGACTAGATGGTCCTTCTCACAGCTCCCTTCTAGTTCTAGACCTATGGTTCTATCTCCCTTCTCTTCAAGCAAACTCCTAAAAGAGGAGGCTCTCTTTGAGCAAGTACCTTGGACAGGGGAAATACATAGTGAAGGGAACCAAAACACCTGGTTAGTTGACCCAGTATTTCAGAGAGCTGTGATATTGGTGATGATTTATAGACAGACAGACAGATAGACAGATAGACAGACAGATAAACTTCTTACATTTGTAAAGTCACACTGATAGTGGTAACTCAAAAACTCTTCCCTTTTTTTCCCTAAGACATCTGAAAGAAATATTTTACAACTTGGAGCATGTTTTCCCAAAGGGGCCCATTTCATCATTTCATCTGATTATCCATGAGGTTTTTAAGCACCGTGATTTAAAGGTTTTTCACTAGAATATATTTTTGCAGCAAATGGCTATGTAGTCCCAATGGGCCCCCAATGTTTTACTTCAACAGCAGGCCATGGGAGACTGGAATTAAAATGGAACTGGGGAGATAATCTATGCAAAGATAAAGCAGACTGGCAAAGGTAAAAATAAATGAGACAAATCAGCTGTAGAGGTTTCTGACAGTAGAAAAAAATCACAGCTGCAGGAAAATATCAATTAAAATTATTAGCTGGAAATATCTCCCAAGAAACAAGGACTACAAAATCCTCCCTGCATTCCCACTGTGCCTTTTTTCAATATCTGCCTATGGGTTTAATTCATACCAAATCTATTTTTAATAATAATAACTCCATTTATGTATTATATATTACACCCTAAGGTTTACAAAGTGCTTTCTTTCCAATAACCTTGTGAGGCAGCGAAGCATAATTATTATCATCCCTATTTTCCAGATGAAGAAATAGACTCAGAGAGGTCAAGAAATTTGCCTAAAGTCACACAGTTCTTAAGTGGGAAGTGCCATGATTTGAACAAAGGTCTTTGGACTATGAATTAGTTATTCCTTTTATTTACCTAAAGCTGCTTCCTTAAATGTTTATCTTTATAACTTTGGTTATTCATTCTTTCTGGGTCTATGGGTAAGGCTACATTTTGGTCACAATAAGAGCTAGACCTTACAAGTGGCCACTCATCTGATTGAGCCAATTTGAACAGAATAACAGAATTATTCTTGTTTCTTTCTCACTTTAAGATCTACACTGGTCGAGGCAGCTAGATGGTGCAATGAATAGAGCACCAGCCCTACACTCAGGAGGACCTGAGTTCAAATTTGGCCTCAGACACTTGAAACTTACTATCTGTGTGACCTTGGGCAAGTCACTTAACCCCAATTGCCTTGCCTTCCCCCCTCAAAAAAAAAGATCTACACTGGTCATTGGGCCAACTAACCAGAACTAACCAGAATTAAATTATGCCGGCAGACTTCACTAAAGACAGAATCAACTCTACCACCCAAGTAACGGAGAGGATCCAAGCAACAAACTCCTTTACAAAACAAAACAAAATAAGAATAACAACAATGGAGCAAGAGAAATAGGATAACTAGGGCCTTGAAAAAAGCTGCAAAGCGTCTCCGTGGTCAAGCTGGATTAAAGACTTGAAGATCAATTTCCTGGAGCTTGAGGGACTGCAGAGATCACTGAATTTGTCAATTTCGTGATTAGGAGAATGGTTTACTGCAAGGCAAAGGAATTTATATAAAGTCACACTAGTAGTTCACAAATAAACTAGGACTAGAACCCAGATCTCCCAACAAGTTTATGCATTTTGTTCAGCATGGGGGTTCAGTGGAAAGAACACTACATTTGGAGTCAGAGAACCTTGATTCAAATCTCTCTGACACCTCCAACCTATGGGACCTCAAGCAAGTAAATAATCTTCTCTGTGCCTCCATTTCTTCATGTGTAAGATGAAAGGATGGAATTAGATGATATCTGGAGTCCCTTTTGGCTCTAAATCTATGATGCTGGGCTTTGTGATTTCATTTCTTTTTTAAGCTCACAGAGAGAAAATTTATTTACCAACTCATCATCCCCTACGTGACTTATAGTCTTAGAGAGTTGTCTGGGGGCACTTGGAGGTTAAGTGACTTGACCAGAGTAACAAGGCTAATATGCATCAGAGGCAAGACTTGAACTCAGGTCTTCCTGGGTTTATAGAGAACTCTACATCCATGATGGCATGCCGCCTCTCCATCCTGTGCATTATTTCCTTTACTTGTTCCTCTCCAATGTTCCTAGAGCTCTGCTCTTCTTTAGTGTCAGATTATGAAGTTCAACTGCATAGTAAACTCTTTGAGAATAAAGTCCATGTTTTAAATTTTAATCTCTCATGGTGCCTAGCATAGTGTTGAACATACAGCAGTCACCCAACAAATACTTGAATAATAAGGAGATACTGCTATGACTAATCAGCTTGTAGACACAAGGATCCTCCAATGCAAGACAGCATTTGTTCTGTCTAGAAAACTATCCAGGGCCACACTCTGCCCATCCAACCCTTCTTCGCCTCCATTTTTTCTGTGTCAATGGTATTTACCCCAACAACACACATCCTGGGTGACAGGCAGCATAGTAAGAATGGTGGGCTGGCTGCTCCTCAGAGGGCAAAGCCTATGAAGCAAGTATTACAGGTGATCAGAACAACTGGGCTGAATAACTTCCTCCCAGTCCATAAACTGAGAAAAAAAAATTGCTTTAAAGTAGCAAATATCATGGACCATGAAGTAAAAATGCATAACTAAAAAGCTGGGTGAACTTTTTCAACCTGTGGGTAGGACTGGTGGGCAGATAACCTCCCAAATGACAACAAACAGGACACTGACTACCAAAGGGGAAAAGGGATCCCTAGAGCGTGACACATGTTTCCCTTAGAATGCCACGTGGCTTTTTCTTACAGAAATACCTTGGCAAGAGGCAACTCCAGCCCAAGAATATCTGGAAGAAGGAGAATAATGTTGAGAGATTTATTAATCATCCATCACCATGGGCTAGCCTGATACTGGAAAAGACAGGAGGTGCAGGCATGCAGTTTGCCTTATGATTTATCTTATTTTCTTGAATAAGATGAGCTTTTGGCTCGTCGTGAAGCAATTCACCTCTAAGTTTGTTACTGGGGCTTCATTTGGGACTAATTACTTTGCCTTACCTTTTCAGACCTTGAAAAACTCTGCATATTGAATTTGCTAAAGCCCCTTTGCCCTCAGAGAGCTACAAGCTTTCTTCTTCCTCTGATTTTGGCAACCATGAGGAGGATGACACAGACAGGAAGGCAACAAGACGATATTATCAAATAACTCAACCGTCGGTTATAGAAGACCAATACTCTTCTCCCTTGTCCAAAAGCAGTAGCAGAGGGAATTTAAGTGGGCAGGCTAAAATTATACAAGAGGAAATCTGGCTTGGGAGAGGGCAAGTCCACTCCCAACATTCCAGGAAAATGAAAGTGGATTTTGTGGGCCAAATTTAAAATAGAGGCTAGCTAGAGATTACTTAATTCCCAAATGTCTGAGTAATTGATCCAAAGGCGTTTATGTCCTCTGTTCTGGGCAACCTAGTGGAATGGGACATTCCACAATATTTCAGGAGCTTCTTCATCTACAACATTATTCCATATAATTTCACTGGAATTCCAATCTTTGTTTAAAGGATTTCAGCCCCCATTGGAAGAATTTGTAAGGTTTTGCTGATGATGGTAGTTTTTTTTTTTAAGACAAAGAAAACAGACTGAAAAAAATGAGCTAATCTCAGAACTGACACTTTAAGAAGGCATGGAAGGAAAAAACAACCACCACTAAATCTGGAATTAGAAGCCCTGGTTTCAAATCTCTTCTCTGTGATTTACTAGCTGTGAAACCTTGGGCAAGTCACTTAACCCTGTTTGCCTTGGTTTCCTCACCTGTAAAATTAGGTGGAGAAGAAAATGGCAAGCAATTCCAGTGTTTGCCATGAAAACCCCAAATGTGGTCATGAAGAGTCAGATATAACTGAAAAACGGCTGAACAACAACCACCTTGGGCAAATTCCTTAACCTCCGTCTGCCTCAATTTCCTCATGTGTAAAGGGGGGAAAGTGGGGAATTGGATGGCCTGTATGTTCCTTTCCAATTTTAGATCCATGACTCTATCACCCTACATATCTTAGGTAAATCATATGCCTTCCCTGGATCTCAGTCTCCTTATGTATAAAATGAAGGAATTGAACAGGACCATCTCTCAGCTCCCTTTAACTCTAAAATCCTACCCAAATTTGACACATTTTGGCCCCATATTATAAGGTTCTAAAGCTGTCCTGATAGTCACTTACTGCCTGTATGTCACCTGGCTTCTCTGAGCCACAATATAATCTATAAATCTATAAAATTTATAAATCTATAAAATGAGGGGGATGAATAAGATAAATTCTGAGGTCCCTTCCAGCACTGATACATCTATAATGCTATGACCAGATGCCCCTTGAGGCCAATAAATAGCAAATGCACTACAGTTCCATCCTAAGACAAGAATCTTTAAGTAGAATTGTTGGAGACAGGCTAGGACCTGTCAGAATAATTGATATTGGCCTTTCTGGGTTCTTTGCCTCCTTATGAGAGAGGCAGTTTGCCATAGTAGATATATTATCGGACTTGAAGTCAGGAAGACCTGGGTTTGAATTCTGACTCAGACACTTACTAGCTGTGTGATGCTGAACATTTAACCTTTCTAGGCTTCAGTTTATCCATCTGTAAAATGGGAATAAGTAATAGCCCCTACCTCACAGGGTGGCCATGGGGATCAAGTGAGATAATATATGTTAAATATTTAGTAAGCTGTAAAGTACAATAAAAAATGTAAGCTATTATTACCAAGGTGCTCTTTGCCATTTGCCATGTTTCTCAGGGACAGGAGATCGATGTGGGCAGGAAGAACTGCCCACTGTCCATATAGGTCACAGGAGGTACAATGGTACCTGGTTTAGAGAAAAAAAGAAGAGGAGGAAGAGAACAAAGAAAAGGAGGAAGAAAAGAAAGAGGAAGTAGCCTTAGAGGTCATATAGTCCAAATGTTTCATTAAAAATATTTTATTAGTATCTTTTGTTTTTACATACCTACATTTCCTAAAATGTCCCTTTCCTCTCTCTGTAGCAGAGAGCCATTCCTCATAATAAAGAATAAATGAGGAGGAGACAGTTTAGCAAAATCAACTAACACATAGAAAAAGTCTGATATCCATACCCATATCTCCCCAATCTGAAAAAAAGAGGAAGACACCTTCTCCCATCTCTTGTTTAGGGCCAAGTTTGCTCATCATCACAACATTCAGTTTTGACTTTTATTTTTGCACTGACCTTATTTTGCAAATGAGGAAGTTGAGACACAAAGAAGTTGAATGACTTCCCTAAAATCACCATGGTTGCAAATGACAGAGCTGGGATTCCTACCTGGATCTTTGGATTTCAAAATCTGTTTTCTTCCCATCGCACCATTCTGGGTCACCATGGCCTCTCTACATATCTATCAGAAGCCCTTGCTCTTCACATCTGATTCCTCATGCTCCCCATTTTCACTTATCTGTGCAACAGATGAGAGTGTGCTCCCGCTAACAATAGTTTCTCTTGCTATATCTGGTCTGACCCTTCTTTCCTTTAATGATGGTACTGCTCTTGGTCAAAGGACACCTTATTCATGAAGAGAGTAGCTCAGTTTATATTTGCTTTTGAAATAAGTGTTCAAGTTACATTTCTTCTCCCAAAGAAATGCAGCTGCCTGTGAAATACCACCATTTGCCATTTTCAGTATTCCCAGCTTAGGCTAATAAGGTACTATTTTAGCAAGTGTAGCATTCAGAGTCTTTGTGGATATCCTGTCTTCTTTTCATAATCACTACCAATCCCCTGTTCTTCAATTCTCTATTCCATAACTGTTATTTTTAGTGTTTGCATTTTTCCTTTGTGTCTATGTCTTTCTTAAGTAAAAGCTAAGTAGCATGGCAATCAGCCAGGAATGGGTTTCACTCTCTATATACAGAATCTCTCTCTCTCTCTCTTTCTCATTTCACTCAGTGTACTAAAGACTTCCTTAACTTCTTTGTAGTACCCCTCTTAGATACAAGCTCAGCCTGCTGTTTTGGGGTGATAACTTTTCAAACTTTGGCCTAAACTCCCCAGTGAGAGTGTACCTCTATTGCTAGGAATATCAAAGACGCAAATCCAACAAGAAAAAAAAACATTTAGTTAAAATATGAAGTAATTCAAATAACAAGGAAGAGAATGAAATAGGAAAAGATTCTTGGCACCTATATATATATATATAAAGGGGTGAAAATCTCTTATACCTCCAAGGGAGTTATAATCTAATTTCCTATTGATCCCTTTAACTACTAAACATAGTGGGAAGGGAAAGTCACTTAAATTATAGGCCTAGGAGTGGCTACTTGGTTTGTACTGGAGCTCTCCTTCTTGAAGTTTTCTCTCTAGCAAGCTGGTGATGTGATTATATTGTTAGCTTACATATAGCCTTCGGGAAAAGAATTTCCCCCAATGAATGAGATTCTCTTAGTTCCACACATTATGGGAAATGGAGTTTGGACCTATCACATACATCTTTCAAGGACAAGGAAAGGTCCTCTCCCCTTAGATTCTCTCTAAGGATGGCAAAATATGAAACAAAAAAGTCCAATTAATTTATTTATTGTTACAAAGGCCCATTCCCAATCTCATACCCAAATACTAAATAGAACCTTTTTGAATGTATGTCACTAAATAAGCTAATAATAGACTCTGGGCCAGCCTTACATGCAAGGGGCCTATTATTTTATAAAAAAATCCAAAAGGCATTTCTCTCCAAACCCCTTCCACTTGCCCGCTGTACTATACTACCTCCAGCCTTTTACCTACCAAGGCGAATGAAGTTCCCATTAGAACAATCGTTCATATAGAAAGTTCTGGCTAAAATGCAAATGTTTCTTGGAAGTGGCTGTGGTGGTATAACATTAGCACATTTACAACCATTTCCATATTATGCTGCTTTAAGTAGCATAAAGATCTGGAGAGATTAGAACAGTGGACAGGTAGGATTTAATCTAAAGAGAAGAGGAAAATAATTCAACTAAAAGGAGGGTCTCATACATTAATAGGAAGCCCTTGGCAATATCCTAACACTGGGGAGTGGAAAGAGGAAAGAAGGTCTTGGAAAGCAGAAGTGGAAGGACTCCAAATCCAAACATGATCTACTGAACAATTTTGAACACTTCAAGAAATGACAGCTTAATAAGGCAAATGGTTTGCTCCAATTAATGCATGTTTTGATGCTACTCAAAAGAAATTTGGCGTAAATCAAAATGAAAAATAATTTTTGTTAGGACTAAACACTGAAATTGGGCAACTAGGTGGCACAGTGGATACAGTTCTGGGCCTGGAATCAGAAAGACTCATCCTCCTGCGTCCAAATCTGGCCTCAAACACTAACTAATTGTGTGACCCTGAGTAAGTCACTTAACCCTATTTGCCTCAGTTTCCTGATCTGTAAAATGAGCTAGAGAAGGAAAGGCTAAACCACTGCAGTATCTTTGTCAAGAAAACCCCAAATGGGCTCATGAAGAGTCAGATACAACTGAAAAATAACAACAACAAAAAACTAAAAGAAATGAGTGGTTAGTAAATTAATCCAAAGAACAAAACAGCCAAACCCTTATTTGCACTTGTAGCATCCTCCTAACCCCCTCTAGTATCTCTGGAGAACAGAGTATGTAGACATGTGCAAAGTATAAAAAGATTAGAAAGGTAAGAAGGGGCCAGACTGAGAAAAGCTTTAAATATCCCCAAGAGAGGGCTTTATTTTTGATCCTGGCATATGAGAGCGAACCATTGGAGTCAATGAGTGGAGAAGGTTGACATGGTGAGACCTATACTTTGGAAAAAAAAATCGCTTTGGCTGCTGAGTGGAGGAGAGATTGAAGTGTGGAGGGGCAGGGAAGTATGAGGCAGAGAAATCATTTAGAAGTATACTGCAATAGTCCAGGTAAAAGATGGTGAGGAACTGAACTAGAATGGTGGCTATGTAAGTGCTGATAAGGGTGTGAATACAAGAAGCATTAGTAAGATAGAAATGACAAGATTTGGCAAGGGAGTGAATATGTGAAGTGAAGGAGCGGAGAGAGTTGAGGATGACACCAAGGTTGTGAGCCTGGGTGATTGGAAGGGTGTTGTTGCCCTAGGCAGTAAGAGGAAAGTTAGACAGAGGAAAGGACTTGGGGGTGGGGGGAAAGGAGAGATAATGAATTCTATTTTGGACAAGCTGAGCTTGAGCTACCTACAGGATATCCTGTTTGAAAAGTCCAAAAGACACTGGTGAGGCGAATCTGGAGAGTCAGGAGAGAAACTAAGTCTAGATCTCTAAATCTTGGTACTGTTTGCAAAGAGAGGATAACCAAAGCTACGTGAGCTAATGAGATCACCAAATAAGAAAGCATAAAGGGAAAAGAGAATAGGGTCTGGGATAGAGGCTGGGGGAAGGGACAATGATAATTAGTGAAAAGAACTTGAAGATCCAACAGATGAATTTAAATAGTGATGTGTCTGCTATACACACATGGTATATTACACAATAAAAAGTATCATTTTGATGCAAGTTCTTAGTATAAAAGCCATAGGGCAACTCTAAAGCAAAAACGTTTTTCCAGATTTTCAAGGTAAAGATAAATCAGTATTCCTAAGGTAACAAAAGGACGTGTCCTTTCACTTAGAATATAATAATTGACCATGTAATTGGAAGCAGCTCTGTGTTCTACCTTCAAAAGATTAAACAAGAAACAAATACTAATGATGATATGGTAACCCAGTATAATCCCAATCTCAAAGGTTGACAATGTTTCCCTAACATGGTACTTTGAAGGTCATACAAATTTCACCCATCCATGCTTTTATTTAAACCTTTTTTTATGCTAGTTGTCCTTTCTTCCCACATCATTTCTGGGTGTTAGAGCTCTTTTGATGTTAACATACCTTTGGGAACATGGAAGATTCAAAAACTATTGCCAAGGACACGTAGCTTTCCCTGCTGACCTTATGATATGGATTCATTACCTCCCAATTTTTCCATGTTCTCTATGCCAAAGACCTCAGGTATCTTGTCATATAGTGCAACACAAAGCTTACCCAAAGGACACAATAGAAAGGGAAGAAATAAGAAGGGAATGCGTATTCATTTAACACCTACTATGTTCCAGGCACTGTGCTAAGCCTTTACAGACATTACAAATATTTACATTTTTTTAATTTAATCTTCACAACTACCCTGGGAGACAAGTGCTATTATTGTCCCCACTTTATAGTTGAAGAAACTGAGGCATGAAGGGGTAAAGTGACTTGCCCAGGGTCACACAGCTACTAAGTCTCTGAGGCAGGATTTGAACTTAGTTCTGCCTGACTGCAGGCCCACTACTCTATCTACTGTGTCACCTAGCTGCCAAAAGCAGAGACACAAAAATGAAATCATTTAGGAATATATATATATATATATATTGGAAGCTACATTACCCTCACCATCTCCCACACCTCAAAGATCAGCTCTGTGATAGAAAATGAATAGACCAGCCTTCTAAACACCAGTCCAGAAGTTCTCTCTACTCTGATAAACATACCTTTGCCTTGAGGCATTTCTGGAGTGGGAGAATTAGTTCAGGCCTCAAGACTATTGCCTTCAACTGCTGCTTTGCCACCTTCATAGCTCAACTACCCTAGAGTCCTTAATGTGGTAAAATGAGGTAATGTGTTCCTTAAGTTTAATCTCCATCCCAATTGTACCTTATTGTGAAGTAGCAGCTTCTTTTATGTGCCCTCAGTTCATCTCTTTCAAATCTCAAGGGATGCCTCTTAGTTGTGGTATCTGGGATTCAGAGAACAAATCTTGTTCACCCCATCCAGGCTCCTTTTGGGGAGACAATGAGGTACAGGGATGAAAAACAATGAATACATGGCAGGACCCCTTGGTTTCCAGTCAGGCCTCTAATACTTACAACCTGTATGGTTTGGGGCAAATCACTTAACCTTCCTGGGTCTCGGTTTTCCACATTTTAAAAATGAGAGTATTGGATTATACGCCCTCTGAGGTCCCTTCTGGCTCTAGATGTATTTGCTTCATTTTTGTCTTTGTAATCCCAGCACCTAGTGTGGTGCCTGGCACAAATTAAGTACAGAGAGGCATTGGACCAGTGTCATCGACATAAGGAACCCTTGAATGAGGAAGCACTCTCTACCATGCATGTTGGTAACTTCTCTGAAATTCAGTCATCTTGGAGGACAGAAAAGGTCAATTACTTTCCCAGGATCACACAGCCAGGATTATTTCAGAGGTTATCATTGATCCCAGGTCTTCCTAAACTCAAAGTCACATCTCTATCCACTATACTATACTGCCTCTTCCTGAAACAAGATGGGCCCTGAGAGCCCTTCCAACCCTAGATCTAAGAGCCACTTTCTCCATATGCTTTAAACAACCGCTCATCCTTAATATTTCCAAGTTTGTTGTTTAGTTGTTTTCAGTCGTGATTGACTCTTCGTGACCTCATTTGAGATTTTCTTAGCAAAGATACTGGAGTGGTTTGCCATTTCCTTCTCCAGCTCATTTTACAGATGAGGAACTGAGGCAAACAGAGTTAAGTGACTTGCCCAATATCACACAGATAGTAAATGTCTGAGGCCAAAATTTAAGCTCAAATCTTCCTGACTCTGGACCCAGCACTCTGTCTATTGTGTCACCTAACTGTCCCATTTCCAAGCTAAAAAGTCCTAAAAACTTTCACTTGTACCTCAGATCATTTTAGGAAGGCTTCTCCAGTTTTGTCTCATCTTTCATTAATTCAACACACATTTGTTAAATACCTACTGTATCTAGAGCATTTTGCTAGGACTTAAAAAACATAAAAAGTTTATAAGATATAGTTTTTCTTGGGTTGTAGTCACCAAACTATGAGCAAAAATTTCAGACTCTGTAGGCACCAAAGCATCCCACTTTTGGATACAGTGCTAGAGGATCATATATTTAGATTCAGAAAGGACTAAGAGGCCATAAAGTACACCCCCTTCATTTTAAAGATAAGGAAACCAAGGCCTAGGGAAATTAAATGACTTGCCCAAGTCCACATAGCTAGTAGATAGCAGAGCTGGGATTTGAACTCAGGTCCTATGATAACAAGTTCAGCGCTCTTTTATCACACTCCCTCAGCCCATGGTATTATATGTGTTACATGAAACCCTTCTTGGTCAAGTAAGCAATAAGAGCTTAGACACATCCTCACTAAGGCACTGATTTCCTTAAATAGGACAAGTGGTAAATCCTAATATCAGAGAGCTACATGAAATTTTTTTTCCATCCATTTTTTATTTAATAAAAATGGAAGCTACAGGGCTGTATCTAGATAATTTCTTCTACATTAAAAAAAAACACATACATCACACCTAAAGTACAAAAATATGAAAATCTTTCACCTTGAAAGAGCTCATTATGAACCAAGTTGATGGATGTCCTGTCTTGAAGAAAGAGGAGGCCTTCTTTGATTTCATTTTCCTTGGTCCCCTATCTATCCAAACAGTGCTTATGAAGGAAAGTTTTGCGGAAATAAAGGAACCAGAACAGAATCGTTGACATCCTCAAAAGAACAGAGTAACATTTTTAGCACAAATAAAAGTCACACGCACATTTTCTACTGCCTCGGAAAAGTGACATCTACTGTACTAAAATGACACCTGCCATCTATTCTTAAATATATCACAAAATAGAGTGACTTTATACATAAATCATTAACAGGGAAGGAACAATGAGCATTGAGCCTGGAGTTCCCTTTGTACCCAGTTAGAGGTGGCATTTTCACCAGCACAGAAGGAGAGCGGTCTTCCAGTTATCACTGTCTTTGCCACACTCAAGGGTGAGAGAACAGCAAACCCATTCCTGCGCTCGGCCAACCCCACTGCTTTTAAAATGTTATTTTCCCCCTCATTTCAGAATTATCTGAAGACCAATTGGTTCCAGGCAGCTCTTTTTGTATATTAATTTTTAATTGAAGAAATAGCAATTAGATGGCAGCATTGATTGCTGGTTCCCATAATCTTTTTTAATTTGAGATAACAATCTATCCAAAAAATGAGCTTGTCCCTAAAATATCTTTTCCTAATGGCAATAATACTGAAGTCATATACCAAAGCAGCAACAGCCCACTGTGAAGGGGTCTAAATTATACATAGTGTATTCTGCACCTGGTATATCAATTATGATTTTAAAAAAATACCAACCTACTGCAACCCAGCAAAATGATGAATTTTTTCAAGTTTCCTTTTCTCCTTTTTCCTTGAGTACAATGCCTGTTTACTAAAAAAACAAACAAACAAAGATAACCCTAGAAATTCTAACTGTCCAAAAGTATAATGGGTTGTCTCGGGACATAGCCGGTCACCTTTCACTAGGGGTCTTTTTCCAGATGTTGGGTGATCACCAGGTTGGAATGTTATAGACGGAATTTCTGGTTCAATATGAATCTGACTGAATGTTTCATAGGTTCACAGAACTAGAGCTGGAAGAGGCCTTCAAGGTCATCCAGCCCAGCTCCTTCTTTTATGTATTTGAAAAAAGTGAATTATTCTAACTTAGCTGAGCCTCTGAATTCCATCAGTGGATCTTTATCTGCTTCAGATCACAATGATTGAATGGGTCTGTAGTCTGGGCAAAAACAATTAACTGAGTGAAAGTTATACGTGTGGCTTAATTTTCAAGAATCAGATCCATTCTGAGACCCAAGTGTGACTATGAGGCAGAAGACCACCCACTCTCTATGTACCTTTTTGAATGAGTCAGAGTTTCTCCAGTGGTTTTTCTGATATGAATAAATCCTTTCATTAGATTACTGCTTAGTGTGACTATGTTTCTCTTCATTGAGATCCAGAACACGACTAATGCACCAGGCTAAAAAAGTGCTCTTATGTTAACACAACTTAATTATCTGGTTAATAGAACCTGTGTGCTGGCAGCAAAAATACATGAAGTAGACAAAGCTTAATTTTGGTGGTCTTATAAGCAAGGCCAGAGAGAGAATTTTTTTTTTAACCAATTAGGCTCCAGAAACAGGTACATAGAAAGAAGAATAATACTGAATTATATTTTGCAGCTAGGACCTATGTCTTCAAATTAGCCAGTGCCCTAAGTCTGGTTAGAACTTGGTCTGACCCTCCCTGCAAACCACGCTTTTCACACCCAATCCTAATTGCAACAATTTTTTGGTTGTCCTATGGGGACCGCTACTCGCTGTTGTCAAAGTTTCTCCATTCCCCTGTCCTGCTTTCCCCTATCAATGTTCCATCTTATGACCGTATCCCACCACCCTCAAAATGGACTTCAAGGTATCTGATAGGGGAAGGTATGCCTTCTGATTTCTAAGATAATAGCTAGGTGAAGTCTTCACAGTGGGGAGTGGGGAACTAGCTACCCTTAGTAACAATCATATTTTAGAAGAGGCCTCCTGAGAGAATTGCCTGAACTCAGAGGACTAATGGCAGGATTTTCAAATCCATACAACAAACATTCTGTTTACACATTTATAAATGCGTAGCATTGCGACACTGTACTGGTCATTGTTTTTCAGTCTCTAAGTCCTATTGGATGTCTTCCAAAAGACTTGCCTTTTACTAAACTTGGCTTTATATAAAATAATATCAAAATTCCTGCCATGCAAGTCTTTTTTATAACCATTCATCTCTCATCATTTCCACACATTGTCAGTTAAAAAAAACTCCTTATTCAAGGGAAATCCTTTACATAAACCCAAGACTTAAGGAAAGTATCCTAAAATCCTATATGGAGGATAAATCATTTATATACATTGTCCCTTGACAACAAGGTGGTGGGCCAGAGGCTCAGAACTAGATGTGCATTCTGAGACATGGCCTATGTGTTGAATTTGTTTTGCTTGATCATACATATTTGTTAAAAGGGAACAATTATAATTGGGAGGTAGAGGAAAGATGGGTTTCTGGGTGGTAATTGACATGGAAAAAAGAAAAAAAATTGATATTTTATTCATTGAAATCAAACTGTAAATGGCAACTAACCAAGTTTAGGTGGTTGCTCGATGTTCAATAGTGAGCTTTTAATAAAGTATTTAATTATGAAAAAATCCTTCTGAATTTATTACACATTTAAGGACTTGTAGATATTTTGGGAGGTCAAAGAGTATCAGGGTTTTAGTTGCTCTTCCCATAAAGTTTGATAATGCTTTTCACAATACGTGGACCAGTGCATAACCCCACTAATAGAGCATCAGTGTACCTGTCTTCTTATAGCCCTGACAACATTGACTGTTTCCACTTGGGAGCATCTTGGATAGTTTGCTAGAGGAGAGGTAAAACCCCAGAGTTCATTCAATTAGATTTCTCTTATTATTGCTGATTTAAAATACATTTTCATATGTGCAATGATAGAAATTCTTCTTTTGAAAACTATTCATATCATTTGACCATTCTTCTACTGACAAATGGATCTTGGCATATATAGATACCTAGGTCATCAATTCCTTATATATCTTTGATATTAGACTTTTTATTACTGATTTTTGAGACAAAGATTTTTCTCCAATTGAGAATGTCATTCTCACATTGCTCTCATTCCTCACACTGCTCTCATACTCTATTATATATTATGCACTATTATATATCATATTATATATTATATTGTATTATTCTAAAGTTTTTATGACTATTGCTTTATAATGCAGTTCAAGTTGTGGAAATGCTAACCCCTTTCTATTCATATATTTCTTCCCCTTTGATCTTCTTGAGACAGTTTGTCCCTCTAAATGAATGCATTATTCATAGACTTTGACTAGTTAGGTTCATAGGATGCTAGATCCAGAGTTAAAGTGGACCTCAAGGGCTATTTGGGCCAAAGTGCTTCCTTGTTAGTTTAGTATAGCATTTAAACTGTAAATTCATTATTTTTCTTATATTGGCATGACCCAACCATGAGCACTAGATATTTCTGCAATTATTTGTTTTTCTTCATTTATGTAAGAATATTTTATTGTTTGATTTACATAAATTTTTAATGCTTGGGGGTAGATTTTTATTTTTGCTGTAGTTGTTTTAATGGAATTTCTTTTGCTTCTTTATTTTCTGTTCCTATTGTATAGAAATGATGATGATTTGGGGAATTATTTTGTGTCCTGATAGATTATTAAAGCTACTTATTTATTAGTTTTCCCCCTAATTCTCAGGATTTCTAAGCACAAGATGCCATTTCCTCATTGCAGTATTTCTACTTTAATTTCACCACTATATCACAATGACATTGCTAGAATTTCTAAAATTGTGACAAATAATAGTGGAGAGAGGAGAAATTCTTGCTTCATACTATTTGTATCAGGAAAGCTTTTTTTCTCAATTGCTTTACCCTCAACCTTATACACCCTCTTAATTTTGGTGAATTTAACTTGTAATGCCTCTTTCTGAGAAATGTTTTAATTCCATCCCCCCTTATTTTTTATTCCTTCCCCATTCTAGGATACTCTAGAAAGTAATTATCCATTCATGGGCTTTGCATCTACACATTGTTTTATTGTTCTCTCTGTGGTCCTTATTTCAGTTAAGGCTTCAGGAACAAATATGCTTTGTCCTCACTTCTAACCTGTCGATGTTTATCGTGATACCATGATACTGCCCAGGTGTTCTCCCTTCTGTTGGTGTGATCCAATTCTCGCTTTTTCCTCCAAGATCTGGTATCCCTTGTTCTCCCATTTCTCAGAAGGCCAAGGAAGAAACTGAGAACCTCTTATTCCCTCCTCCTACAATCTCCTCAAATTCTAACTAGTCTTCTTCTATTACCTGATATTTCACTATTCTCTTAACCCTAACCAAGAGGAATGTCTCTGTACTGTGCTACCACCAAAAATATTGATTTACTAATGAAAGAATGTGATTATTTTTCTTCTGATTTTTTTGCTCCTGATTTTTTATCTTCTTTTATTTTTGCCACTTATATTCTTTCCGTATAGATACTCTTCCATTGTTTTCAAAATCCTTCAGATAATGTGAAGATTTTTTTAAGAGAAAAAGGAAAAAAAAAGTTCCATCTGTCAAGCCTTATCTCACTCCACCTTAGATGAAAGAAAATAGTAATTTTATTTCAATTATTTAGCTAAATGATTCCCTTTATCCCTCTTTTGTTTGGTGAGTTTGTATGTTAAATATTCTGGGGGGTTTTTTGAAGGAATGACTCAAATTTTCTTTATTTTGGCCCAATATCTGATTTAATTCATTGATGAATAAACAAAGCTTAGTGGGAAATATAATTTTGGGGTGGAGAGCTATTTTTTTGTTTTCCAGAATAATTTAAGTTTCCTTCAATTTCTCATAAATAAAGAATAGTCATAAACTATTCTGATTGGTTTTCCTTCCGCTAGAAAAGCTCCCCCCTCCCCTTTTCTTGCTACAATATTTGTTGTTTAATGATGTAATTCTGAAGTCTGACAATAAAATCTTATTTGATTTAAATTTGTGGTTTCTTTCTGCTGATATTCTGTTGCTGCTGTTCAATCACTTTTCAGTTATGTGTAAGTTTTCATGACCCCATTTGGGGTTTTCTTGGCAAAGATACTGAAGTGGTTTGACATTTCCTCCTGCATTTTGCAGATGAGGAAACTGAGGCAAACAGCATTAAGTGATTTGCCCAGGGTCACCAATTAATAAGTGTCTGAGGCCAGATTTTAACTCAGGAAGATGAGTCTTTCTGACTGCAGGCTCAGCACTGTCTACTGTGCCACCTAACTTCCTCAGTTCAATTCTGTAGATTCTATTAATTCTACTTTCCTACTTACTTTTTAAGTTTCTGGGATTTTCCTTTGGATTTCCTGAACAATAGAATTCTATTTTTTTCCTGTGAAATTTTTTTTCTTCTAAAGAACCAATAACTTTTAGATAATTTTCTTCCCATCACATATTCAAGTTCAGTTTTTTTGGAGAGCACTTTTTTTTTCATGCTTTCTTGTGTACTTTTAATTTTGCTCAACTAGTTTTCCTTCTGCCTTTGAATTTTTCTTTGACAATTTTATCATTCTTTTTTCAGAGTCTACATTGTTTTGAAGAGTATTTCTTGTTCCTTTAAAATTCTCTATTCTCAGACATTCTTTTATTTCTGGAGGGTTCTAATTTGTGTTTTTTTTAAATCTTTTATTTTAATTCTTTTATCGCTTTTGTAAACTATTCTATAACTTCTTGGAGCTTTCCAGTTGTCATTTGTGAGATCCTTGCATAGTTTTTCTTAAGTCTAGAATGCTTGGAGGTTTGCATTCAGTTCTGTTCACTATGACTTATTTGTTCATTGTATTGTATTGGTCCCTTTCCTTGATTCCTTGCCCCATTTTCTTTCCTTTCTCTGCCTTTATCAATCTGCATCAGTCGCTCTCCTCCTTTTTTTAAAATGGTTTCCTTGTAATTGAGTTCACCATTTGTTACTTCCTTTTGAACAAGATAGTCTTGGAAGAAAGGATCAGGGCTCTTTTGCTCCTTTCCCAATCTAAGTTGTCTGCTCTACTTTCCCTCTGATGAACAAATAAGGGTGAGATCTGTGGCCCTCAAGGTTTAGGGATGACCAGCCAGGTTACTAATGCAGAGAAAATGAAAAACCAATACACCTGGATTTATTTTTTCTTCTCTTTACCCAGCCCCTTCTTTGGGTACGGCTCTTTTCTCAGCAGTCTATTTGATTTAGACTCTAAACTCAAACTCCCCAATCTCCAGGGTTTGGTTTACTACACCAAATTTTTAAAGGTATGGGGTAAGGGCACCCTGGAACTCTGCTGACAGGATGTTCTGAGAATCTAGCTGTAATATGCCTACTCCTTCTAGGCCCCTTCCTCTTCCACGGCTTCTAACTTTTTTTTCCAGGACACTGTGAAATCGAGAGGATCCAGTCAGGACACTAATGGAGCAAAATTCTGAGAGGCCTCTGTTACTGGGCCTCTCATCCACCTGTGATTCATCTTTCTCTGCAAACACTGCCTTTCTTCATCCCTCCAGAGTCCCAGGACCAGTCTGAATCAGGGGCTTCAACTTGCTCAGAGCAAGATTTGTCCTGAGCACTATTGAAGGGTTAATTTGGAAAGCAAAACAGATACCTGAGACAAGCATCTTTGAGGAAGGAAGGAAGGAGTGTAACAGCCTTGCTGTGGGCCGTACAAAGTGTGTGTAGGGACTGCTAGGAACAACAGGCCAGTAAGATGGTCAGGATTTTTTTCTGGTCTAA
This sequence comes from Trichosurus vulpecula, assembly GCF_011100635.1. Lineage (NCBI taxonomy): Eukaryota > Metazoa > Chordata > Mammalia > Diprotodontia > Phalangeridae > Trichosurus > Trichosurus vulpecula. Next base: position 145,548,142 of record NC_050580.1, read on the forward strand.
AAGTTAACCCTTTAGTGGCTTGTTTCATTTCTTTTTTTCTCGTGGTTGCTACTTTTGTTGCAATGTCAGCAACTTCCTTCTTGATTTAGGGCCCATAATGGAGGGGTCCAAGACAAGCTCACCTCTCATTGTCCCAACTTGAGCTCCTCCCTCACATTTTTTTTTCAGAAATGTCACTGTAGTTTGGCTACTCTTGTGAAATATTATGTGCATTTCTGGTCACAGCGACTCAAAAAAAAAAAACCTCAGATTGCTGATAAATGTCCAGAGAAGGGCAACTAAAATGGTCAAGGGCATAGACATTATGGGAAAAGACTCTTATATGAGAACAGACTGAAAAGATTAGGACTCCCGTATGGAGAGACAAAGATGGAAGAGGGAACATGATCAAAGGGTCTAAGATAAGGTAAGGTATGGACAGGGGGAACACACATGTGATCGCCACATCCAAGAATACTGGAACTAGGGGGCACCCCCTGCAGCTTGAAAGATGAATACAAGCAAGTACAACTTCACACTGAGGGTAGTCAACGTATAGGCCTCATTACCCTCAGGAGGTGGTGCAGGAAGAAATATAAATAGCTTCAAAAGTGGTTTAGATAAGCTCACAGATGACAGAATCCTAACTAGATACTAAAGGAAACTGGGATGTTTGGGGGGTACGCCCTTCGCCTTTGAAATGAACGTGAAGTAGGACAAGCATGTCCTTCTAAGTGTCCCCTGGCACTGCTAAGGCAGAGCGCTGGACGGGATTGAATCGTGAATCTGAACCAATGAAACAATTCACTTCTTGGCTGAAGTTTCAAATCTCAGAACCTTCCAACTTCCAAGAAAAGGCAAGGAACGAAAGACAGATTGGCTGATTTATAGAAAGTGATAATGGGAGTCCTTCTCCTTGCAGCCATCATTTCAGTCTGCAATAAAAATGACTGGTCTGACACCCTCCACTTCCTGAATATCCAAAAGGCCTCAACTGCCCAGACTCTGCAGACATAAACTTTGCAGTTAATGGACCTGTCAATTTCATAAAGTGAACAGTTTTTTCATAACACTTAGGGAAACTGTAAAAAGAATTAAAAAGCTCTGTATTTAACGTGAACATAAATGTTTCACTTATTGGGCATTGGTTGGAATCTGTAGCAATGGAAGCTGATGAGGACCTGTAGCAATGGTGAGGGATGTAAGGAACACATGAAATGGGACTAGTTTACTGAAGGAATTAAGGTCTTTATTTTTAGCAACTTAAAAAATATATATTCATTAAGTATGAAACATAAAAAGTCGAGTCTTAACTTTCCCTAAATAACCATCCAATGTCTTTATTATGACAAATTTATGACAAATTAGTTTCAATTTACGTCCTTAAAAATCAGATTAATATCCCATAAAACATGCAGACAAATATTACTGCACAAATATGTAATAGGTAACATAAATATCTATGGCCCTATTAAATTTTCAGTTATAACTAGGATCGTTATACAAATATGTTTCCTTTTTTGAGCCACCCTAATTCAAGAAAATTATTTGTGTGCCTTCAAATACTACAGAGAAATCTGGATTTACTATATTGTACTCAAATATTTATTACCTCCCACCAAAAAGAAATCTGAATTTCATAAGAATGGAATGTATCCAGTGATCAACACGTAATTAGAAAGAACCATTCCAGAGCTGCAACCATTAATGACAGCTGTGCAGAATATGTCTGTGAGTTTTCTGATGCTTTAATTAATCTTCTTTGCTCCACTGAAGAGGTAGCTGATTCATGGGACTAAGATATATTTCTTCCATTGGTCTGTTATGATGCTCCTTCAGTTCCAAGTCTTCACTCAAATATAATTTAGTGGTTACATTTAACTTTAAAGGAAAAATTTAGTATGTGCAGATACTCCTAACATAAGAAAGAATTTGGAGAACTGTCACTTGTGAGAAGAGCATCTCATTAAGCGGGAGCAAGAGTACCTAGGGTATTGACAGCAAATACAGCTAGATAGTTCCAAAATATAAAAAGGTACCAATAACAGGATCTTAATGGTAGAAGAGATTTGATATGATCCTCCAAGAAGCATGAAAAAATCACCGAGATTAAGTGAAGATATTTACTTTCTGCCTGGGCAAAGGATCAACCTCCATATAATAGAGTGATTCCAAAACAAGAAAGCAAATTTTATTAAACAGAAACTCCAGATTTCAAAAGTTTCAATTACAGAACTTATAAACCAGGGGACTGCCTAAGCTTCCTCCCTTCTCTAGAAGGAATTTTGGTTCAGTTCACTTTTAAAGGCTAATAGCTTCTAAATACTAGGAAATACCATGGCCTGAGGGACGCAGGGAGGAGCAAGCCAGACTGGTGGAGGAAAGGCTTGACAGGAGTTGAATAATTTGTTGATACTTTTGTGTTTTTACCTGACTCCCACATCCAGACAAGACGGTTTTTCATACTGTCCCCCACACATAGTTTATGCTTTCCCATTCATATCCGTTTGCTCAGAATCAAGATTAGAGATCATCCAAACCATTCTTTTTAAAGATGAGGAAAATGAGATCCACAAAGATCATAGAATAACATTAACTAACATTGACACAGTGCTTTAAAAGTTTGTTAAGCTCTGTGAATAGAAGTTATTCTTTTTTGAGGGGAGATGATAGACTTAAAGCTAGATGATAGGTTGGTCATGCAGTTTAGCTCCTTCTTTTCACATATGACAGAAATGAAACCCAGAGTGGTAAAATTGATTTGTCTAACACCGCCCAGGTTTTAAGTCAAAATTGGGATTCAAACCTGGATCTCATGACTCCAGAAACCAAACCATCTATGGTTATTTTAAATGGAATTTCTCTTTCTATATCATCTTCTGGGTTTTGTTGGTAATGTCTGCTAATATGGGTCTGTTTATATCCTGCATCTTTGCTAAGGTTGTTAACTATTTCAACTAGATTTTTAGTTGATTCTTCAGGGTTCTCTAAGTATACCATCCAATCACCTGCAAAGAGTGATCATTCTGTTTTCTCATTGCCTATTTTTATTCCTTTGATTTCTTTTTCTCACTGATAGACCTAAGCATTTCTAATGCAGTAATGAATAATAGTGTTGATAAAAGACATTTTTTGCTTACCCCTGGTCTTATTCAGAAGACTTCTAGATTATCCCCATTGTAGATAATGCTTGTTCTTGGTTTTAGATAAATATTACTTAACATTTTAAGAAAGGCCCCATTGATTCCTATGCTCTTTACTGTTTTTAATAGGAATGGGTATTATGTTTTGTCAAAAGCTTTTTCAGCTTCTATTGATAGAATTGCTTGATTTTTGTTGTTTTTGTTATTAATGTGGTCAATTATGCTTATAGTTTTTGTAATATTGAACCAGCCCTGCATTCCTGGTAAAAATCCCACCTGGTCATTGAATATAGTCCTTGTAACATTCTGCTGTAATCTCCTTGCTAGTATTTTGTTTAAATTTTTGCATCAATATTTACTAGGGAAATTGGCCTATAGTTTTCTTTGTGTTTTTGCTCTTTCTGTTTAGATACCAAAGCCATTTTGTGTCATAAAAGGTATTGGGTAAGACTCCTTTATCTCTTTTTTCAAATGGTCCATATAGTATTGGGATTAATTGTCCCTTAAATGTTTGGTAGAGTTCACTTATAAATCCATCTGGTCCTGGGGATTTTTTCTTAGGCAACTCATTTATAGCTTGTTCAATTTCTTTTTTTCTAAAATAGATTTATTTAAGTCTTCTATTTTTTTTCCTTCTGTTAATCTGGGCAGTTTGCATTTTCGTAAATATTTACTTCACTTAGATCATCAGTTTTACTGGCATATAATTGGGCAAAATAACTCCTAACAATTGCTTTAATTTCGTCTTCATTGGTAGTGAATTCAACTTCTTCATTTTTGATACTGGTAATTTGGCTTTCTTTCTTTTTTTAAAATCAAATTTACTACTGGTTTATCTGTTCTGCCCACTCCCCCCATAAAGTCAGTTCCTAGTTCTATTTATTAGGTCAATTTGTTTCTTTTACTTTCAATTTTATTAATCTCTCCTTTGATTTTTCAGGATTTCTATTTTGGGGTTTAATTGGAGATTTTTAATTTATTCTTTTTCTAGTTTTTTTAAGTTGCATACCCAGTTCATCGACCTGCTCTTTCTCTCTTTTATCAATGTTTGTATTTAGAGATATAAATTATCCCTTAAGTACTGCTTTTGCTTCATTCCATAAATTTTGGTATGTTTTCTCATTATTCTCTCTCTCTCTCTCTCTCTCTCTCTCTCTCTCTCTCTCTCTCTCTCAATTTTAAATAGATTTTATTCTCCAGGACAAGAATTGCATTTCCACTTGTTTACAGTACTGATAAAGGGCAATGCTGTTCTCTTCTCTCCCTCTGCACACATTCAAGTATTCAGAATGCCCAGATTTGCACAATAGCTTAAATGTTACTTTTAAACCACTACTGTCTTGGCTACAAATATGAGTCCTTCAATTTTTTGAAAACTGTGTGGAATGCTTTCTTCTGATGTGTTTGGTCGACCTCTTCAATGGTGGGTCCAGAAGAAACACCCCCAGATGGGGGCTGCTCTACCACCTGGGAATCCACCAGGCATACCTCATGACATGTCCCCTGCACTCTGGTACAGCTTAGTAATGATGGGGGGAGGAGGTTGCAGACCTTCTCCAATTCTTTCTTCTGATGCTCAGATTCTTCCTTCTCAGCAGTCCAGCCAGCTGATTATTTCACTACATTTGTCAAGGATCTTGTGTTTGTCTTCATCACCAATTTTGCCTTGCAATTTTCATCCTCTATGGTAGCCTTCATAATGAAAGCATAAGATTCAAGAGAATTCTTGGAAGACACCTTGTCTCTCTGCCTCTCATCCTCAGCCTTGTATTTCTCAGCCTCCTGGACCATACATTCAATGTCTTCTTTGCTCAGACATCCTTTGTCATTGGTGATGGTGATCTTGTTCTCCTTGCCTATGCTCTTATCCAAAGTAGAAACACTGAGAATGCCATTTGGTACCATAGGCAACAGCTTCATCAGGATCGATACTCTTCTTGGGCTCCTTGCCACTGCAGAAGTCTTGCAGAAGCTTCTGGATTTGGGGGATATGAGTGCAACCACTCACCAGGACAATGTCATGAACCTGTGATTTATCTAGCTTAGCATCTCTTAAGGCCTTCTCCACAGGGTCCAGTGTGCCATGGAAGAGATCAGCATTCAGCATTCAAAATGGGCTTGGGTGATTGATGTATAGAAGTCAATACCTTCATAGAGCGAGTCAATCTCAATACTGGCCTAGGTATTGGAAGAGGGGGTATGCTTTGCATGTTCACATGTGGTGCACAGATGGTGAACAGCCCTCTTGTTCTCACTGATATCCTTCTTGTGCTTTCACTTGAACTCGACAATGAAATGGTTGACCATTCAATTGTTAAAGTCCTCCCCACCCAACTGAGTGTCCCCAACTGTGGACTTGACCTCAAAGATGGCATCTTCGATGGCAAGAATGGAAACATTGAAAGTACTACCTCCAAGGTCAAAGATCAACACATTTCTCTCAGCACCAACCTTTTCATCCAAGCCATAAGCAATAGCAGCAGCAGCAGGCTCATTGATGATTCAGAGCATGTTGAGACCAGCGATGGTTCCAGTGTCTTTGGTGGCCTAACACTGGGAATCATTGAAATATGCTAGTACTTTGACCATAGCATTTGTGACAGTCTTCCTAAAGTAAGCTTCAGCAATTTTTTTCATCTTGGTCAAGACCATAAAAGATACTTCTTCCAGATAGAAACTTTTGGTCTCCCCTTTGTACTCCACTTGGACCTTAAACTTGCCTGCATCATTCACCACCGTGAAAGTCCAATGCTTCATGTCTGATTGTACGACTGCATCATCAGATCTATGACCAATCAGACACTTGGCATCAAAAACTACATTGGTAGGGTTCCTTGCAACTTGATTCTTTGCAGCATCACCAATCAAACATTCTATGTTGGTGAAGGCAACATAGCTTTGGGTGGTCCTGTTACCTTGGTCATTAGCAATGATCTCTACTTTCCCATATTGGAAGACTCCCACACAGGAATACGTAGTGCGGAGTCCCTTGACATAGTTGCTGGGGAGTCGGGGGTCGGAGCTGACCACTGTGGAGGAAGAAAGGCTACTACTGTGCTGAGCTGTCATTCTCTTAAATGACACTATTGTTTGTTTCTATGATTTGTTCTTTGACATACCCATTCTTTAGGATAATATTCATCTAGGCTTCCATGGTCCTTTATTGAACATAATTTCTATTGCATTATAGTCTGAAAATGCTGGATTTAATTTCTGCTGCTGTTGCCACCTCCAAGTCCAACACCAGTGTTGTCACCATGTGGGCACCAGGCTAGCCCCCACCCCAATGTCACAGACCTCTCCTTCTGACCTTCTGAATTGTCTTGGGCTAGAAATGTGTCTCCCCTGACCTTTTATTGGCTCTGGCACTCCAGAATTTTAGCTGAGGCATCATTTTAAAGTTGCTCAGAGGGAAATATTGTGAGAACCCAGTTGCAGTGCTTCCTCGACTTTGTCATTGTGGTTCCACCCCTGGAAGATCTACAAAGCTATTAATAACCAATAAATCCTGAAGTCCTATAGCAATTATTATCAGTAGGGGTTATGTCATCTCTCTCCTGTCAAACACACACACACACACACACATCAAAATGTATATCCAAAGGAATGTTATCCTTCTAATGTATTTCCTTATTCCAAGCATGCTACCATTTCTCAAAACATTCTGGAAGGGAAACTCCTTCCAGAGTCTACTGAAGAAACAGATACATACAGACATATAAAAACAGGGTTTCATTGCTTTATGAACATTCCTAGATTTGATACTTTAACTCAATTCAAAAAACATTTGTTCAGTGCCTACTATGTACCAGGTACCCTTCTAGGTATTATGGATATAAAGATGAAACCAAACACAATTCCTGCCTACAATAAGACTATAATCAAATGGAAAGAAGAGACATTAAGAGGTACCAGTGTGGTAGAGTGGAAAGAATACTGTCTCTAATGTCAGAAGACTTGGGTTCAAATCCTCCCTCTGATCCTTATTATCTGTGTGGCTTTGGACAAATCATTTAACCTCCCTGGGCCTCAGTTTCCCTGTCTATAAAAAGAGGGAATTAGACTAGATGGCCTCTGAGATGACTTCCACCTCTAGCTCAATGATCCCATTAACTATAAAACAAGTTAAACTATGTAAGAGCTGAGGAAAGTTCTCAACAGACTGGTATGAGGAATTACAGAGTAGAGACATCATTTTAGAGGGTAAGGTTTAGGAAATAGAACAGGGGTGGAAAGTGAAGAGAGCTAAGGAAAGACTTCATAGAAGAAATTATGTTAGCAGCAGCTGGTACCCGTTGGCAATATGAGTTCTGACTTGAGAAGTTCGATGCTCACAATATTCTGTGAGTATTGAAGGTATCTGTGAGCATGCTCCAGACCTGGAAGGGATCTCAAAGGCCACCTAGTCCAACCCTTCCTGTTTACTCAGTATGAAACCAAGGCCCAAGAAAGTTAAGTGACTTGACCAAAGGCACATAGGCAACTAGGGTCAAAGGTGAGATTTCTCTCTAATGCCATCTGACTCAAGAGTCTTGATTCTAGACCCTCAGCTCTCCACAGCATATCCTGGACTCACTATCTTTGTTTCCTAGTCCCTCACTTAGCTGAAATGTTTGATCTTTCATTAAGACTTCTCACCCATGTTCTTTCCTCATGTCATGATTAATGAGTCTCATATTGACAGACTATGGCTTAGATTTAACTAATGCTCCTAGTCTGCTTTTTCTTCAGTATCTCTCACCTGTATTTACCTCCCCACCATTAGACACTGATTCTCTGGGGGCAAGACTGTGAATAAAAACTCTCGATATTGCACTTTGCCTACTACACAACAGCAGAAGCTGGTATGGTTCAAACTGTGACAGATAACAGCTGAGTCAGGCATGAAAGGAATCCAAGTTTTTTGGCAGAGAGAAATCAGAAAGTTCATTATTTGAATTGGGAACAGAGCATATAGAGATGATAAAAGCAGGAAAGGGTAGAAAGGTACGGAAACTTTGAGTAATACAGTTAGCCTACAAAGTAAAACGTATGAAAGGGAGTCATGAGAAATGAAGCTATAAAGTTAGGTTGAAACCAAGTAGTGGATAGGCTTGAACATGACTTATTCATTCAGATTTTATTTAATAGACATTAGGGAGCCACTGTAGGTTTTTTCAGATGGACAATGACGATGGGATCAGAACTATGCATTGGGAGGACAACTGAAAGGAGAGATTGAATCAGGAAGAGACTAGAGGCAGGAAAACCAAGAAGGAGGGTATAATGATTGTCTAGAGAGCTGTAACAAGGGTCTGAACTGTAGTGTTTTTCGACAGGAGTGGAAAGAAGAGTACAGAAAGAAAAAGCATTGCTGAAATTGAATTGATACCACTTGGAAACTGACTGGATTAGGGTGAAGGAAATGAGGAAAAAGGGAGGATTAAAGAGGACTCTAATATTTTAAGCCTTAGAAATAGTAGTGCTGTCAACCAATTAATCAATAAGTACATACTATTAGGACTTATTGGACACATCGCTTATCATTGGAGATACAAAGATATAAATGAAAATCAACCCTGCCCTCAAGGAGCTTAAGAGAAATTGCAAAGAGTGGGGTGATGATGATGAGTTCAGTTTTTAACATATTAAATTTAAAGTAACAGAAAAAACATCTAGAAGGTCCACCAGTCATTGGGAATGCCAGATTAGGATATGAGGAAAGTGTTAGAGGTAAAATATAGACCTGAGGATTATCCTCATAGAAGTTATAATATAAGAAATCATGGAGGGGAGATCAGATCACCAAGGTAGAGAGCAGAAGAGTTTTTAAGGGCCCTTTACATTTAAGGGGTGGAAGAAGGGAAACAGTGGGAGACAGAGGAGGGATAATTAGATAAGTATAAGAAAAAGTAATAAAATATAGTTCCATGTAAAACCACAGGGAAAAAAGAGAACCAAGAAAGCGAGGGTTGGAGTGACCAACAATGTTGAATGCTGCCAAGAAGTCAAGGAGAAAGAGGACTGGAAAAAAGCAATCAGTGAAATTTACAATTAGAAAGTCAACAATGACCTTGGAGATTGTAATTGCAGTAGATTGGTGAGGGGGGAGGAACTAGATTGAGTGCCTCCTATTTGTACAAGTATGGCACGCCCAGGAGTGAGATTGTATAACAAGAGGATAGCGTGGTTTTAGGAAGGATTTTTGTTTGTTTATTTTAGGATAAGGAAGGCTTGAGCGTGTTTTTTGGCAGGGGGGAAGGTACCAATAGAGAAAGAAAGATTTAACATGCATGAAAGGCTAGTTGATTGCTACAATAAGCTTCCAAAGGGAATGAAAGGAGATTAACTCAAAGACATAGGTGGAAATCCTATCAAGCCAACAAGCATTTATTAAGCACCCACCATGAGTCAGGCACTGTACTAAGCTCTAGGGCTATAAAGGCAAAAACAGTTCCTGATTTCAAAAAACCCACTGTCTAATGGAGGAGATGACATGAAAACAACTGTATACATGTAAGACTTATACAAGATAAATTGAAGACAATACCATTGGGAAGGCACCGGTATTAAGAGGAAACCAGGAAATGACCTGGATGAAGTCAAGGAAGCCAGGAGAGAATGATAAGGAGCGAGAACATTGCAGGATTGGAGAGTCAGGCATGAAAATGCCCAGGGTCAGGAGATGAATTACCATGTGTACAAGAAACAGCAAGAGGCCAATGTCTCTGGATCATATATACATATATATATGCATATATATGTATATGCATATATATATATATAGATGTATAGATAAAGGGGTAAGATGTAAGAAATTTAAGAAAGGGATAGGTTATGAAGGGCTTTAAAAGCCAAAGGACACATAATATATTTGATCCTGGAGGTAACAGGGAGCCACTGGAGTTTATTGAATAGATGGGGTGACATTGTCAGAACTGCAATTCAGGAAGGATCATTTTGATAGCTAAATGGAAAATGGACTGGAATGGCACGAGCCTTGAGGCACTGAGGCAATTGCAACAGTCCGGATATGAGGTAATGAAAGGATTAGCTTTGGCAAAGGAAAGGGCCACCTCAATCTCTAACATAGTATGGAAAGAGCGAACAGGTAAGAAATATAAAGTATATTTGGGAGTGAAGGAAGGAAATTGAGAAACTCACTTTGAAAGGCCCAAATCGTTTCAGTAATGTAGAAGCAAAAGAATGGAGGTAGGGGTTTAAGGAGGGTAGAAAAGGTTTAACTTCAGTACTTCAAAGTCTTCTGATTTTGTGGAATGGGTACTCCTTCTTTGACTTGGTAGATGGTCTTCAAGAGTTGCTTTGCTTGACAAGAGACAGAAAGAGCAATTCCATTTCAAGTAACTGTAGACAATATAAAATATTTGGGAATCTACCTGCCAAGGAACTGTATGAACACAATTACAAAATGCTTTTCACACAAATGAAGTCAGATCTAAATAACTGGAAAAATATCAATTGCTCATGGGTAGACCTAGCTAATAATAAAAATGACAATTCTGCCTAAATTAATTTACTTATTCAGTGCCATACCAATCCAACTACAAAAATTATTTTATAGAACTGGAAAAAATAATAACAAAATTCATCCAGAAGAACAAAAGGTCAAGAGTATCAAGGAAATAAATGAAAAGAAATGTAAAGGAAGGTGGCAGCAATCATCAAAACTACTTGGTACATACATCACACCTATCAGATTGGCTAACATGACAAAACAGGAAAATGATAAATGTTGGAGAAGATGTGGGAAACGATGAGCGGGTGAACTTCAGAAAAATCTGGAAAGACTTACATGAACTGATGTTGAGTGAAGTGAGCAGAACCAGGAGAACACTGTTCATAGTAATAGTAACTTTGTGTGATGACTAACTTTGATAGACTTAGATTTTCTTAGCAATAAAAGGATCTAAGACAATTCCAAAAGACTCTTGATGGAAAATGCTATCCACATCCAGAGAAGGATCTATGGAATCTGAATGCAGATCAAAGGATACTATTTTCTTTTTTGTTGTTGTTGTTTCTTCTTTCTCGTAGTCTTCCCCTTTGGTTATAATTCTTCTTTATAATATGACTAATGTGGAAATATGATTAACATTTTTGTACATGTATAGCCTATATCAGACAGCATGCCATCTTGGGAAGTAGGGAGCAGAGGAAGGGGGAGAAAATTTAAAACTCAAAATCTTATAGAAATGAATGTTGAAAACTCAAAATAAATTTTATATATATAAAGAAGTCTTTTGCTTGAAAAGTTCATTCTCATGTGATCAAGCAATGATAGGTTTCTTCAAGGATTAAGCCAGGTCAGTCCTTAGAAAACTATATACAGAATGATAGGCACACTCAAATCCTTTCCAGCTTGCTAAGATCTGCTAGAGCTTAGGCTGTATTTCGTATAGCCTTTGATACCTGGGATCACCTCCACATAACAATCAGGCATTTGAGTAGAACTTCACTGCCAATAAGAAAGATATGTAATGATTATAGATAGTGAAGATATATTTAAGGTAAAATAGCATAACTTGATTCTAGACTCTAAACAATATTATTCAGGTTGCTCTAAAGGCCAAAGACCTTCTGATTGTTTCCACACTCTTAAAAGATGCAGATTTTCCAGCATCAAGGACACTAAAAAGAACATGCTATCTTTCAAACCTCAACTTATATCATAAAACAGCAATCATCAAAACTATTTGGTAATGGTGAAAAAATAGAAAAGTGTAAAAATGGAAGGGGCTAAGAAAAAAATTAATGCAATAGCCCTCTGTTCAATAAGGAAAAGAACATAATTTAGTTGAGGGTAAACTGATTTGACAAAGACTACTGAGAAAACCAAGTAGTTTGGCAGCAATTAAGTTTAGACCAGCATCATAGAACCAATCTCACAATAAACTCAAAATGAATATGTAACTTGAATATGAAAGGTTACCATATTGAAAAAAAATTAGAAGAAAGTGATATCAGGTACTTTTTCACAGGTATGACCAGGGGAAGAGTTCTTAACAAAGCAAGGGTAGAACTGATAACAAAAGCTAAAGCAGATCATCTTAATTAAAAATTAAAAAGTTTTGTATGAACAGAATCAATGCACCTAAGCTAAGAAGGAGGACTGTTGATTGGGAAATCAACATCTGATAAAGGACTGCTATCCAAGATTTACAGGGAACTAACACAAATACAAAAAACTAAAAACCATCCTCCAATGGATATATGATAAAAAGATGCCAACAAACATTTCAAAAGAATTTCAAACTATTAACAACAATTTAAAAGATTGTTCCAGATCACCAGTAGTAGGAGAAATGAAAAATCTAAACAACAAAGTTATTTCAACTCACACACAGCAAACTGACAAAAATGACAAAAGGTAGATTTCCTGAATTCTTTAGCATGGGTTTTATCAAACTTCTACCAGAAGAGCACATTTCCCATTGTATAACGAAAACCAATGAGAAAATAGAATTTGACATACAGAAATTCATTCTATAAGCAATGTTTTCAGGAAGGCATATAGTTCTAAAATGATTTTACCTGGGCTGTGAATCATCATTAAGACTCACAAGGGGCCTTGAAAAATAAACTTTGAATTAACTGGGATCACAGAATCTTATTTTTTTTTTTATTAAACAACATTAGAGTGTCAGGGGATTTGCAGTGACTTCGAATTACAGATGACTGTTTTGAATAAGCTGAAAGCCACTTAATGAGGTTTAATTGTAAATATATAACAAACACTGGCTTTCAATTTGTAATCCCTACAGGTAGGAAGACACTCTCTTTTTCTACTGCATTCCCCTCATACTGATAGGTGGTACTGAAGACCTTACAATCAGTAAAAATAATTTTTTTAACTTTCTAAATAAATGGTTTGCCCCCAGGATAAGACCTTTTATACCATTTTAGCCGAGAGCAAATTTCCCTAGATAAATTGGTTGGCTGCTTCTTGAATTCTTTTCAGCTGGAATTGTGGTATTCCTGTTATATTGATATTATCTCTAGCCATGCCAGTTTTTTAAAATCCACATATTTTGTTTCACAGGAAGAAAATTAGATTATATTAGGTTGTATACAACACAGAGCTTCAAAACACTCACCCTGTCAAAATAATTTCTTAATTAGTTATACAACATACTTTTCAAGACAGAACGTGTCAGGCAAACATCCTACAGTGGGGAGTTTAAGTGGATTCAGGCTCAGGATTTTAATAAGGCTACATCCTGCCTCCTGTGTGGAGGGGGGAAAAGTAATTGTCTGGCAATTCTGCGCTTCCTTGGAGACCTACTTCAGATAAAGTTTCAACTACTTGTAACAAAGAAAATCCTTACATTTTTCTTAAGAAAATAAAAAATGCATTAGGTTATCACTTATTAGGTTGAAGACAATATTGAAACTTTGAAAATAAGGCATTGAGAAGATTACCTGCGAAAAATAAGTTTTGAGCACATGATTATAAAATGAAATGATTAAATATAAGGATGTGATTACAGCACACATTCTTTACCTACCCTTCCCCCAGCTTCAGCAAAGGTTTAAGGATGTTTTATCAAGTGGCCCACAAGTAGTTTAAAGAAATTGCTTCATCCACCAAAGATTAGCATCAGGAAGAATTCTAGAGCACCTCCAGCTTAGAATATGGGAGCACTGGGTTTTAGACCTGGCTCTGCCAACTAACTGCTGAGTATGATTTTGGGTGAACTAGTTAACTTTTCTATGCCTCAGTTTTCTTGTTTGTCAAATGGCAATAATAAACCTCTCCTACTTGTTTCACAGAATTGTGGTGAAGCTTTTTTGGGTCTGAAGGTGTGATTTCATAAGTGAAAGGAATTCCTGAAGAGCAGATAAAGAGGTGTCTGGGGAAACCAAGAAGTTGAGAGACTTGTTCACCATTAGGTACCATCATGCGTCAAAGGTAGGACTTGAACCCATGCCTTCCTATTCAAAGACCAGCATTTGAACCACTATGACAGTCTATTCTTTGTTGTTATGAAAATCACATATACAAATAAGGATATTAAAGCACAATGAAACATTTGAGTCAGTGTGGTGCAGTGGATAGAGGGCCGGATTTAGGGTCAGGAGGACCTGGGTCTGAATCCCACCTCAAATGCTAACTGGGTGTTCTCTCTGGGCTTCAGTTTCTTCATCTGTAAAATGCGAAGGTTCTCTCACTGACCTCTGAGCTCTCATCCAGCTCCATGCCTACGAGCCTATAGTTTACATATCTAAATATACTTTTACCCATCTTGTAGAAGGTAAATTCCATGATTTCAAACTCATCACAGTCAATCTGTTAACAAATGCCAGTAATTATAGTATTTTGATAGCATGTATAATATCTTCTTTTTCCCCTCCCCCATATCCATACCACCATCCTAGGTCCAGCCTTTATTTCACACATATACTGATACAAGTCTACTAATTCTATTCATTGATTTATACAATCAAGTTCTCCTTATGCCAACTGTTGCCACAACAGTCTTCCTAAAGTTTCCTTTCATCATGCTCATCTCTGAGGTTAAAAACCTCCAGTGGATACCTACAGAATACAGCCAAAACTCCTTATGCTGGAACGCAAGTACCTCTGGTCATGGTCTAGCTTTTTCGCTTTATTTCCCAACAACCAACTTCATCAACAGTCAAACTGGTCAACACTGTGTATCCCAAACATGCCCTGTGCTTTCCTACCTCTGAGCTATTGATCATTCTGTCCTTATCTCCAAGCTTCATCATGAAACAAATGTCATCATACATATATGTGTGTTTCTATATAGACATATATAATGTATTGTGCATTTACATATACATGTATGCATACATAAATACATATGCACACTAGCATTCTTTCAGGGGTCATGAAGTACCACTGTCTCTGAAACATGGCCATCATTCAGAGGGCATGGTGCATGTAAGCTGATTGCATGACCTTACTGTATTTCTTTCACTGGCAGTGAGAGGGTTATTTTACTCTTCAAAAGTCAATGAAAGATCCTAAACTAAAATTATTGGTACGGTAGTAATTGCAAATTTGGTTTCTTTTAATACTTTTTTAATCCTGCAAAGAATTTTTTATAAACATCCTTTTCATTAAGTTAATCATAACATAGAAAATGTTGTGTAGTTGCCGTATCTGAAAAGTGTTGCATACTCTACACCCACAGATCATGAGAAAATTCTTATTGAATTTTGTATTAAGTATACATGTTGGGTTAAAGAAAGTTTATAGTGGTGATGGAGTGCCATGAAATTAATACTTGCAATCAGATTGCTGTAGTTTACACTTTTCTAAATGTCAAACCAGGTGTGTACCATTTGTACTGAGCATACCATAGAATGAGAATTATCCAAAGTCCATTGATTTTAATATGTGTTTTGGTTTGTAAACAAAATCATAGTAATTTCTTGCACATCTTTGGAAAATAATTGTATAGGAACTTAACGTATCTGCTTCTAGACGCAATGTGTAAACACAAATTTCATTTTCAAAAAAAAAGTTAATGAAAGGACTGAGCCATGATAAAGACAGTACGATACCCTTAAGTGGCAAAGAATTACAAAAGAAAGGTGATGTAAAGGATGCCATTGAAGAAATCTACCAAGGAAGAAGATAGGATGTTGAGATGCACAGAGCAAGCTACAAGAATTAGTCATGTGTTCCATTGCTGTCTTCATGATGTTGAATAGATATGTCACATATGAGGTAGACCCCCTAGCAATACTTAAGCAAGGAAAACGTGGAAAAGAGATGGGTTTTGATCTGCATCCCTAGAAAGAATGTCCATACTAATGAGATCACAAATACATTTGAGTATTTCAGACTCCTCACTCACCTTTGCCCTATACCAAAGCTAATCCCAACCATTCTTTAAGACCCCAGCCCAAATCCCACCATGTTCATCCTGCCTTTCCTGAATATCCCAGGGCATACTGTTCTATCCTTCCTTCAGACACCTACAGGGCTTATTTCATGGCCAACTTACTTGTTAAATAAGCATGTACCACTTTTTGGACACCTCTGCCACTGGCATCTCAAAAAAAGCACTTGCACCTAATATTACTGATCTTTTCTTTTTCTTTTGTTTCATCTCCCAAACTGAATTATAAGCTTCTTGAGGGCAGGAATCATGTTTTATGCTTGTTTGTATCCCACTTAGTGCATAATAATAGCTCGCATTTTATATAACTGATTTAAGGTTTGCAAAGCACTTCACATTTCTCATGTGAGCCTCATAATAATCCTATAAAGAGAGTGCTATGATTATTCCCATTTTAAAGATGAGAAAACCGAGGCTCACAATGGCTAAATAGTGGTAGGTCTTGAGTGCAGGTCTTCTGAGACTCAGCTAAATAAGCCAAGTATTCTTTCTCCTGGAGAAAACACATGGTGGGAGGGATATGGCAGCTTTGTTCAAGAATTTGAAGGGCAGGGGCAACTAGGTGGCACAATGAGTAGAGCACTGGCCCTGGAGTCAGGAGGACCTGAGTTCAAATCCAGCCTCAGACACTTGACACACTTACTAGTTGTATAACCTTGGCCTTAACCCCAATTGTCTTGCCCTCCCCGCTCCAAAAAAAAAAAAAAAAGAATTTGAAGGATTGTAATATGGAAATGGGGTAGAGCTGTTCTGATTGGCTCCAAAAGGCAACACTAAGACCAGCTGGTAGACACTGTCATATCTATGCTTTAGGAAAGGTAGTTGTTGCATCTATATAGAGGTTGGCCTCTGCTAAAAACCTAGCTGGGTCAGAAAAGCGGAGAGAGAGGTAAAAGAAATGTTTGTCCCATTTTGCACAAAGGACATACATGTGGAATGGGACCACTGCCCCGAGGATGTTTTCACTGCACTGAGAGTCAAGAGACCTGGATTTTCTTTTAGCTGTGGCCTTGCCACATCATTCAACACATTCACCTTTCTAGGTCTGGTTTCTAGTCTTCCATTCGCTATATGACTAGGCCACTCGTAATTCTAAATTTGATTTGTAAGAACCTGTAGGAGAACACACTGATTAGGCAAGTGCTAAGAAAGAGCTTCTAAGGAATAGAAAATACTGAAGGAAAATGAAGCCCCCAGCTGGAAGACTAAGGAAGAAGCTAAAAAATGAGTAGTTGGTGAGAGAAACCAGCTGTGTGACAGACAAGAGATATATGTGTATATATAATAGCTTTATATTTGACCAATAATAAATGAAACCCACCAATCCCACTTTGTGGTCACTCGTAACCCCAACCCACACCAGGGAGTCCTGACTGTTAAAAGAGAAAAATCAATTCGTTTACAACTGGTAATATTTGGAACTGTATTCCTTTCATTGGGAGTGAGGGGGTTATTTTACTCTTCAAAAGTCAATGAAAGGACTGAGCCACTATAAAGACAGTATGATACCTTTAAGTGGCATCTGACCACAAATCTGTTAATTGAAGCTATGCCCCAATAACCACAAGTTAATCAACTTTCATTTCCCCCCTCTTTTCTAATTTTGCCAGTAAAGCCATTCTAATTTTGTCATCAATGTCAGCACAATGTCATTTCTTATGAAGTTAAAAACTCACGGCTTCCAGAGGATACCTTTGGGTAAAGTCATCTCTGAGATAAATGCTCGTTCTTGATGCAGGGTTGGGGAGTATAGATGGTGGGGGTGGGCCTTTCCCAATCCATGCCCCACCCTCAGTTGTTAATGCTCACTCTTTCTAGAAGTTACTTCACATTGCTTTTTATATACCTTATATTTACTCATCTTTGTACATGTGACATCTTCCTCCAACTCCCTTTACAAAAATAAAGCTCCATGAGAATATGGAATATTTCCACTCTTCACACTATATTCCTATCACCTGGCAGTATCTCTTGCACATTGAAAGAGCTTAATAAATGATACTGTTGTTTTTTTTTAAACTAAGGCCTTCTACTAGGTACTGTGGGGATTTTAAAGATGGCGAAGTAGAGAGAGCCCTAGACTTGGATTTGGATTATACACCACCTCTGACACTTAGTACCTCCCTTCCAGAACTACTGTAAGATTCAAATGAAATAGAAATAGGGATCAGACTGATGGTTTCATTGATAGAGGGCATTCCCTCTACCAATGCAAGTAACTTGAAGCCTGCAATTTATAATCTTAGAGATTTGCCTAGGAGATTGAGAGTTAAAGTGACTTGCCCAGGATCAGACAATTTCTGTACATCAGAGGAAGACTTCAAGCCCAGTCACCCAGCTGGTTCTGTATTCTTTACAGAGGTGTCAAACTGGAGGTCCATGGGCAGCACACAGCCTGAAAAACTCCTCAGTGCTTTCAGAATCAGATTAAAATGTAACTGGGAAAATCAGCATTCTTGGGGGCGGAGCCAAGATAGCAGCTGGAAAGCAGGGACTTGCGTGAGCTCCCTGCCAGGTCCCTCCAAAAACCTATAAAAAATGGCTCTGAACAAATTCTAGAACTGCAGAACCCACAAAATAGCAGAGGGAAGCAGGGATCCAGCCCAGGACAGCCTGGATGGTCACTCGATGAGGTGCATTGTGCACGGAGTGGAGGGGAGTGGAGCTCAGCATGGGTGGCAGCAAGACCAACCAGACCAGGAGCTGGGCAGAACAGGCCCTAGTGCACTGAATCAGTGAGCTGTGGCAGTTACCAGACTTCTCAACCCGCAAACACCAAAGACAACAGAGAAGGCTAGTGGGAAAAGCTGCGAAGGACAGAGTGAAAAGGGTTTGCGGTTTGGCCACCACCCCAGCGGCAGCGGGGGTGGTGCAGTGGGGGTGGTGCAGCTACAGAACTACAGCTGCAGTTGCTTCTGGCCCCAGGCCCACGTGGTGGGAGGAATTAAGTGGCCGATCAGAGCAGGAGTGCACAGCCTGCTTAAGATTTGCGTCAGGTCCGGGTTGGTGGTTCTTGAGGAAGGAGGAGTGCTGCTGTGGCAGAGCTGGCTGTATAGAAATAGCTCTGAAATCAACAGTGCATCCCCTCAAGCTTGTAACAAAGTACTCTGCTCTACAAGCAGTCATAGCACCAACGAAAAACTAAAGGGTCAAGTAAGTTGGCTGGGAACATGGCCAGGGAGCGAAAACGCACTCAGATTCAGACTCAGACTTTGGAATCTTTCTTTAGTGACAAAGAAGACCAAAACATACAGCCTGAAGAAGTCAACAAAGTCAAAGAGCCTACACCAAAAGCCTCCAAGAAAAACATGAACTGGTCTCAGGCCATGGAAGAGCTCAAAAAGGAGTTGGAAAAGCAAGTTAGAGAAGTAGAGGAAAAATTGGGATGAGAAATGAGAATGATTCAAGAAAACCATGAAAAACAAGTCAATGACTTGCTAAAGGAGACCCAAAAAATACTGAAAAAAATATTGAAGAAAATAATACTTTAAAAAATAGACTAACTCAAATGGCAAAAGAGCTCCAAAAAGCCAATGAGGAGAAGAATGCCTTGAAAGGAAGAATTAGCCAAATGGAAAAAGAGGTCCAAAAGACCACTGAAGAAAATACTGCCTTAAAAATTAGATTAGAGCACACACACACACACACACACACATATATATGTGTGTGTGTGTGTGTGTGTGTGTCTAGACAGAGGGCACAGGGTGAGTTGAATATGAAGGGATGATATCTAAAAAAATAAAATAAAATTAAGGGGTAAGAGAGGAATATATTGAGAGAGGGAGAAAGGGAGAGATAGAATGGGGTAAATTATCTCGCATAAAAATGGCAAGAAAAAGCAGTTCTATAGGAAGGGAAGAGGAGGCAGGTGAGGAGGAATGAGTAAATCTTCCTCTCATCGGATCTGACCTGAAGAGGGAATACCATACACACTCAATTGGGTATCTTACCCCACAGGAAAGAAGGAGGAAGAAGATAAAAAAGGGGGGATGATAGAAGGGAGCGCAGACGGGGGAGGAGGAAATCAAAAACAAACACTTTCAAAAAGGGATAGGGTCAAGGGAGATAATTCAATAAAGGGGGATAGGTTAGGAAGGAGTAAAACATAGTTAACCTTTCACAACATGAGTATTGTGGAAGGGTGTTACATAATGATACACATGTGGCTTATGTTGAATTGCTTGCCTTCTTAGGGAGGGTGGGCGGGGAGGGAAGAGGGGAGAGAATTTGGAACTCAAAGTTTTAAAAACAGACCTTCAAAAACAAAAAAAATAAGTTTTTGCATGCGACTAGGAAATAAGATACACAGGCAATGGGGCGTAGAAATTTATCTTGCCCTACAAGAGAAGAAAGGAAAGGGGTATGGGAGGAGAGTGGGGTGACAGATGGGAGAGCTGACTGGGGAATGGGGCAACCAGAATATACGCCATCTTGGAGTGGGTGGGAGGGTAGAAATGGGGAGAAAATTTGTAATTCAAACTCTTGTGAAAATCAATGCTGAAAACTAAATATATTAAATAAATTAAATTTTAAAAAAGTAAAAAAAAATAAAATGTAACTGGGAAATGTTTAACAAATAAAAATAAAAATACAATGCAACATAGATAATGTTAATTTGAGGTTTTCTAAACCTCAGGCACAGGAGTCTGATTCTATTTGAGCTTGATATTACTACATTACAGTGTAATGCCTTTCTCTAATGATATTTTATATATTTGGACATCTAGGGGGCCTAGTGCACAGAATGCCTCACCCAGATTCAGGATTGTTGTGTTGTTCATCCTTCATTCTCAAAGAGGACCAATGACATCAGAAGGGTAATGTCTTGACTTGCAAGGGAATTGGATTTAAGTGAGGCAGGGCTGTGCAATGTCATCAGCCTCATTCTCTCCTCCAGAGTCATCCAAGGCCAGTGTAGATCAGGGTGACTGGCAATGGCCTCCCCATGCAGTGGGGGACCCTGGCCTTTTTAAGCTAAGGTCTTTGCCAGATCTCAGTCTATTTGGGGTAACACCCATTCAGTGATTAAAGGCTAGATAAGAATTGAAGCAAAAGATGGCCTTGTTTGTGTTCACAAAAGAATCAGTCTGGGAGAGAAAGACCCTTAGAGTCTCCGGCCAGAACAGAAACAATTGCCAGACCACTGTGTGGGGAGTCAGGAAGACCTGAGTTCAAATCCAGTCTTAGAAACTAAATATCTGTGTGACCTTGGGAAAGTCACTTAACCTCTGTTTGCTTCTGTTTCTTATTCTGTAAAACAGGGAAACTAATATCACCTACCTACCTGGGCTGTTGTAAGTATCAAATGAGATAAGTATTAGCACAGTGTTTGGTACATAGCTATAAATAAATGTTAGCTATCATAATGTATTGTTATTATAACTCAGATCTTCCTAACTCCAGGGCCAAGGCTCTATCACCCCAGATAGGGGAATACAAATAATACATGTGAAAGAAGCTGAGGATATTTACACTGGGTGGTACTGAGAGCAGATAAGGTGATGAGTATACAAGTGTTCTGTCAACAGTGAGGTCTAGCAACACACATTTCTGCAGTGTCCTCAAGTTGACAAAATGAATTCCTCAGAACAACCTCATGAAGTAAACTGCACAAGGAGTGTTATCTCCATTTTGAGATCAGAACACTGAGGTGAACCTCAGAGTTAAAAAGACTCACTCAAAGACCCCAGCAACTATAGTAATTTTTCATTGCCAGGATTTGAACCCTGGTCTCCTAGCTCCACATCAAAGACTCTTTCACTTTTACCACCTTGCCTTTCATAATTATTATTATTATTGTGACAAATAAAAATTACAGTCATTTCAGAAGCTCACTCACTTTCAAAGAAGTAATGCCTTTTGGAAAAGAATCTGAAAAAAGTCATTCTTTTTTCCCTAAGAAAACATTTTCTTTAACAAATACATCTGGACAGTTTACAAAGTCCTTAGAGGCTA
This sequence comes from Trichosurus vulpecula, assembly GCF_011100635.1. Classification (NCBI taxonomy): domain Eukaryota; kingdom Metazoa; phylum Chordata; class Mammalia; order Diprotodontia; family Phalangeridae; genus Trichosurus; species Trichosurus vulpecula. Next base: position 145,570,091 of record NC_050580.1, read on the forward strand.
AACAGCTAGTTCTAACAAGTTCTATATTTGACACATTTTTCTTCAGGGTAACTTGCTTCATTCAAGGTTTTAATGTTTAAATAAACTGCTGCCCAAATCAATAACCCACAAAATCATTCACCCTGGGAGAGGTCTTCTATCCTCCTGCCCTGCTTAAAGCCAATTTGTATGCCTGGTGACATGGCTTTGGAATGCCTTTCATTATTTTTTGCTCAGTCCTCTCAGAGCCCTCCTGTAATTGTGGCTACTAAATTTTCAGCCAAGGGACATAGACAGGCTTCCCCCTCCCCCCAATCCCACGTCCCATCCCAGTCCCTTCATTCTGTGCCATTTTCTTAATGCATTTCAGAAGCTCATCATGAGAACTTGACACTTAGCCATTCTCTGATATGTCAACTGATACGGTAGGCAGACATCAGAGATATATCCTTAATCTTTATTGAAGGCTGATTTTTTTTTCTTTGAGTGAATTATTTTTTTCTAGGAAAAAAAAGAGATACAGCTCTCCAATTACTTGATTATTAGAGATCAAAGTGAGACCACAGTGTAGTGGGGTAGAATGTCTGCTCCATTTAGAGTTAGAAGATCTGGGTTCAAATATTCACTTTGCCACCTACTACTATGTGACCCTGGATAAGTCACCAATCTGGGCTTCAGTTTCTTTACATGTAAAATGAGAATTTTGGACCGGATAACCCCCCGGTTTCTTTTAGCTTTAAACAGAGCAACCTATTCATGTATTTTAATACTTTAACAGTTCATTTGTTTGAAACTAGGGACCACATCTAATTGTTATAATTGGAGATGATGATGATTCCCAACCCCTATCCCTATAATTCAACTGTATCTAAATGATCTGAACTTCAGGTCTTAGAAAACTTTCTTTGCAAACTGACTTTCAGGTTTTTGTTTGTTTTTTATCAATACCTTTTGTCTTTGCTTCACAGTCATTTTAGACTGACCCCTATACTGATTAAAGGTATACTCATGACACAGAAAAACGATAAAGCAAAACCACTGGATAGGATGACAACATCTGACCGTAGGCACACAAAGGTCATGAGCCAGGTTGGTGGGCACATTTAGGTACATGTTCTATGCATTCCTAGGCAGCTGATTATGGAAGTGCTTTCCACCCCAGGAACCATTCACCTCTCTGCTAAGACAAGGAGAATACACTTCATTATCTTTTTTCCAAGACTTTTATTGGGTCTCCTCCCAACAATAATTGAAAGTTCAACTTCCTTTTAGTAATTTCTTTTATTGACAAGGTCATGGTCATTGTGTAAACTGTTCTATCGATTCTGCTTATTTTGTTCTATAGTAGTTTCTACTAATTTTCATGTGTTTCTCTGACTTCCTCATATTCATCACTTCTTGCTGCATAATAATTTTCCAATAATTCATACATTACAGTTTTATCAGCTGTTCTATAATTATTGGACACCTATCTGGTTCCCAGGTTTTTGCTACCGCAAAGAGGACAGCTATGAAGGTTTTGGTGTATACTGAACTTTTATTTCTATCTTTGACTTCCTTGGGGGTACATATTCAATCAACGGGAATATTTTTTAGCAGCATAATAAAAGAATCAACATGAGAAATTCAGACTTCCCATGGCCCTACTTGTCTTAAGATGAAAGTGCTTTATGCTTAGATTAGTTTGAAAGAGATGTCTTTTTTAAAAAAAAATCAAGAAATCAACTTCAGAAGTCAAGATTTGTGATTTAAATCTAAATGATAATGTGATGTTGTAGAACATGAAAGCTCCTTATCATGAAATTGTGCCATAATATAGTTCATATTGTCATTTTCAATACACAGCCTGCCTTTCTCTATAGCCCTCAGGCTAAAGCACACTTCAAAATGTATGTTAGCAGTGCATTGTTCTGCTTATGGGACATGCAGACATGAAGGTTCCCTGGGAAAAAACTCATCCTCCCATATGCAGCAGTTTACATTTAAAAATTGAAATACTTAGTTAACAGCAATATTAATCTGAATTATTTCTAAGTTCTCTACTATGAGACAGAGTTGCTATGACAACAAGAAGTTTAAAATGGATTTAATTCTGACACCTTTTTAGGCCCAAATCTTTTCAGAATGAATATTCCCATATAAAAGAAGTCTCCCACATTTTTCTTTCTTGGAGAAAGTATTACAATATACCCCCTATTGAGAAAGGCTTCTCCTTCCCTTTGTCTTCAGAGACAGAACTAGCATGGGATAGATGGACCTTTGCCCCAAGGCAGCATGGGAGCTCTTTCCTAAGTCCTACTTTTTTCCCATAACCCCCAGGTTTGATGGGGATAAGGCAAGGACTCTCTGGGAAACAGATCACCTTCTCTTCTGGAATGAGTAAAACAAGAGTCAGATGGGTCTTTGTACACACTCCCTCCATATACAGATGTCCCAGGGAGAAAATATCTAGTTATCAACTCTATCAAAAAAGACACTTTATAATTCATAGCACATATTTTTCACAAAGAAGGTTTATGAATATATTTTGCCTTCATCTGAGGCATATAAAGTTGGTTTACCACTTAGAGCCACTGTGGAGAAGAGCCACAGTAACACAATAAAGTCACTTATATATATACTTTACATTTCAAACTGTGTGAAGCATGCTGCCAATCTGCTTTCACTCTCTCCCTGCTACTGTTTCTTTTAATGAAATCTAACATTGTCTTCTTCAATGTTTCAGGACTCTCTCAAGCCATTACTGATTAAACTCTAGTTTTATTTCAGTTGGTAGAAAACTTCAGTGAAAGGACAGATGTGTATCCCACCTTCATTCAAACATTTGTTCTTTTTTGAGAGAAGACAATGAACAAGGAATTAGGCTTTTGAGAATGCCTAGAAAAATAAATTTCTGGAAAAGGGAATGACCAAAAATCTATGTTTATTGGAGACTTGGAAGAAAAAAAAAGAGAAAGTGTTATTTTCTTGCTAAAAATTATTTAAGTACCTAAAATATGATAATCACTGTGGTACAGCAGAGTTCCAGACAGAATCAGAATAGACATGGATACAAATCCTACTTCTAACTTTTATTAACTCTCTTCTAAACACTCTGGAAAAACTGGCTTCTGGCCTTATCATTTAACCGCAACTGCTCTGCAAAGTTACCAATGTCTTGCCACTGGACTTCAAGGGCGCTAGAGAAAAAAGTGAGGCTTATGACTTTGTGCAGCCCTGTCTCACTCAAATCCAATTCATGCACAAGTCAAGACATCTGCCTCATGATGTCATTGGTCCCTTTCAAGAACGAAGGATGAACAACAACAACCACCAACAATCTGTCAATTGCCAGAGCTAATCACCTATACAACTTTTGACACTGTTGACCAGTCTTTCCTCATGGAGATTCCTTTCCTTTTTCTGGATTTTCATGATGCTGCTCTTGCTTGGTTCTCCCCCTACCTTTCTAATCAATCCTTCTCAGGATCATTATTTATGTCCTGCCTTATAAGTTGGATATATCCTTGTCTCTTTTCCCTCTTCATTTTCTCAGTGACCTCATCAGCCACAGATTCAATGATTATGTTTGACTCCCAGATTTATATATCCTGCTAATTCTCTCTCCTGAGCTCTAGACCATCACCATCTACTCTCTACTGGACATTTCAAAGTAGATGTCCTGTAGGCAGTACAGGTTCAGTATATTCAATACAAAGCACATTATATTTTCTCCCCGAATACAGTCCTCTTTCAACCTTCCTAATTTCTGTTGAAGGTACTGCTATCCTTCTATTCACCTAGGTTTGAAACCTCAATGTCATCCCTAACCCTTCATTCTCATTCCCCTCACATACACGATTGGCTGCCAGATTTTGTCATTTCAGTCTCTACATCTCATGCTTTCTCTCCACTTAGATAGCCACCACTCTAATTTAGGACTTCATGGCCTTTTATCTGGAATATTTCAATAGTCTCTTCACCCCAAATCTCTCCCCACTCCAACCCATCCTTCACACAGCTGTCAAAGTGATTTTCCTAAAGCACAAAACTCACCTTATCCTCCCCTACTCGATGAACTCCAGCCACTCTCTGTAATATTCAGGCTGAAATAAGAACTCTTCTGCTACATCTCTTCTTCCTCTGGATCCATCCTACTATTTCCAGTTTTATCAATTACTCACTATGCACCATAGAGTCCAATTAGCCTCCTTGATTTTCTTCATAGATGATCATCCAGCTTGTTTCCTATGCCTGGAACACTCTTCCTCCTCCATTTTGCCTCTTGGAAGTCCCTGTTTCCTTCAATATTCAGCTCAACTGCAACCCTCTGACTAAGATGTTTTCTGGCACCCTCATTTCTTTTACTGCCTACTGCCTGGAGTCTAACTGCATCCACCTTTTGTGTGTTTTATTTCTCTATACATATGTGCATGTGGTCTCTCCTTATAGAAGGAAGGTCCTTAAGACCATGGACACTTCCACTTTTGTCTTCATATTCCCATGGTTTAGTGCAGTACCTGGAACATAGTAAATGTTTAATAAATGCTATTGATTGACTGAGTGGCTGACCATGGAAAGATCACGTGACTCCTGTGGCTTTAGTTTCCTTCTTTGATTAAGATGATAATCTTTGTAGTATTTGATTCATAGAGTTGAGAGGATCAAAGAAGATAATATAAGTATTATTACAAAAAAGTTAGAGGCACCGTAGCATCCTAGTTAGAAGACCACCCCCTGGCAAGTCAGGAGAATCTCATCCCTGACGTATATTACTTATGGAACTAAGGGGAAATCACTTCGCTTTTCATTGCCTCAGATAATTCTCTACAAGTATTAGTAACATACAGTTGTCAAAATCATCAGTGAAGAGAGTTTCCACATGGGAAGTTCTCTAAACCAGTGAAGTCATTGGTTCAGACCCTTTCAATAAAAAAGAAAAGATACGTGAGCCAGCTATCATTACATCTGCTCTACAAAAAAAAAAGACAAATTTAAAGACTTGTTGAAGATTACATAACTAATCCATGTGATTTAGGACCACCATGAACAAGTCTGTGGAAAAAAATGGTCTGACCCTCTCACTTGAAAGCTACATTATGACAATAGTTGACAAGGGTGAACATATGGAAGCACTCTTCTCTCAAAGCACACACAGGAAGAGCAAATTAAAAGAACAACAAACACAATTTCATGGATAAAGCAGAGAGACAAGCAGCCCTTCTACAGAAAGCAGAGGATTTGTGCTTATATATACTACTTACACAAAAATTCTGTCTCTGTTGATCACTCAAATCAAGCATCATTATTTTTTTCCCCAAGAAGAAGAGGTAGAGAGAATCCTTGGATCCTTTTAGCAGGAAGCAATGCGGTATAGTAGAAAGAAATGTGGCTCTGCCATTCTGGAGAGCCATTTGGAACTATGCCCAAAGGGCTATAAAATTGTGCATACCCTTTGACCCAGCAATACCACTTCTAGGGCTGTATCCCAAAGGGATAATAGAAGTGGGAAATGGACCCATATGTACAAAAATATTTATAGAAGCTCTTTTTATGGTGGCAAAGAAATGGAAATCAAGAGGATGCCCACCAATTGGGGAATGGCTAAACAAGTTGTGTTATATGAATGTAATGGAATACTATTGTGCTATAAGAAATGAGGAGCAGATAGACTTCATAATAACCTGTAAAGACTTACGTGATCTGATGCTGAGTGAGGGGAGCAGAAGCAAGAGAATATTATACATGATTGCAGACACATGGTATCTGTGATGACTATCTTTGATATACTTGGCTCTTCTCAGCAATACAAGGTTCTAAGACAGCTCCAAAAGATTCACAATGGAAAAAGCTATCCACATCCAGAGAAAGAATTATGGAGTCTGAATGCAGATTGAGGAAAACTATTTGATCTCTCTTTTTTTCCTTTATTTTTCTTTTTTGGTTTTGTTTCTTTTTTCTCATGGCTCATTCCATTGGTTACAATTCTTCTTTACAGCTTGACTATTGTGTAAATAAGTTTAATGTGAAAGTATATGTTAAACCTATATCAGATTACATGCCATCTTGAGGGGAGGGAGGAGAGGGAGTGAGAGAAAATTTGGAACTCAGAAACTCGTGGAACTGAGTGTTGTAAACTAAAAATAAAAAATAAATAAAAAAAGAAATGTGGCTCTGGATTTTTGTTGCTGTTCAGTTGTTTTAGTTGTATCTGATCCTTTGTGACCCTATTTGGGGTTTTCCTGACAAAGATACTGGAGGGGTTTGCCATTTCCTTCTCCAACTTATTTTACAGAGGAGGAAACTGAGAAAAACAGGGTGAAGTGACTTGCCCAGGGTCATACAACTAATACGTGCCAAATTTGAACCCAGGGAGATGAGACTTCCTGACTCCAGGCCTGCACTCTCTCCACTATGCCATGTAGCTGCCCCTAGATTCAAATCTCATCTTTGTCACTTGCTAGGCTGCTCATTTATCCTTCCTGGTCCTCATTCTCTTCATCTGTGAAATAAAAGGGATGGTCTAGATAACCTCTGAGGTTCATTCCAGCTCTATATCTCTGATTCTGTTCCCATTCATCCCTTTCGTAGCCTCTCTGCAGCTGTCGCTCCAGCTCCTTGGAAATCTTTAGGGGCACATCAATAAACCATAAGTAAACACACTTAGAATGAAGAAAAGGCTGAGGAGACAAGGTCAGAGACTGCTTCATCTGTCAGGCTTCCCTCCTGCTCTGGACAACAGGAGGCAAAGTGGGAATCACTGGGGGGTGGAAGTGAAGAGACAAATGAAGATGTGAGGTCAACTTGTTCAATTTCTTTGATCTGCTGGTAATTTCCATTTCAGGAACTCATGGCAACTACAATAACAGTGCCATTCATAAAAGCCAAAAGTCTGGACTTGTTCCTTTGGTGTGAACTGCCGAGATGCTCTTGCCACCTGCCAAGGGCCAGCTGCCAACTCATTTGGGTAGGATTACTTGGTTTCAAGGCTTGGGTTGGAGGGAAAATGGAGCAACTTTTGTACCTTTCCTTCAAAAGGACATTTCATTTCACTGGCTATCACTGTGTAGGAAGGTGGTATAAAAATGGATCTGTATTTCTCCAGCAGAAAAGCGAAGATTTCTAAATGTTTACCAGAGCTGGGCCACTTTGTTTTTAATCCTATGTAACAAACAAAATGCTGAATGGGGAGTCCATCAGTCATTACTGAAAACCTTCAGTTCAAGTGTGCACTCCCCGTACCTGGCAAAGTGAGAACTGAGTCAGACAGGGTCCCCATCTCAAGGAACGATGGTCAATTAAGTAAGACTATTCTCTCCCTTGGAGCTGGGTCATCCTTAACATGAGACACACTTCACTAGCAGAGTCAATCTATGACCTTTCATGCTATCATCTCATGTTTTGTTTTGATTTTTACTCCTATGGTTTTTGGAGAAGCAACATGAGGTAGAGGATAGCATGCTGACTTTGAGTCAGCAAGGTGTGGATTCAAATCATGCCTCTTAAACTTACCATCAGTGACCAAGGTCAAGTTGCTAGCCTCTCTCAACGTTATGCAAATCTCTGAAGGTTTATTGAACTAGTTATTAGAGGAAATGGGAGTTTCTACATCAACAATGATGAAATCACAGATCTTCGTCTTGACTTGGTCACCGATGATCCTTTAACACCCACCTCAGGCCACAGTAAGTTTATTCCCTCCTGTGAGCTCCAACAATCAGTAGTCTTGAACACCCATAGGGAGTGGAGGGGCTGATGTAGCTTAGCAAAATGAGGACTGGACTTGGTAGTTAGGAAGAAACGGATTCAGAGTTCACCTCTGATATTTACATGTGACCATAATCAAGGCATGTAATGTGTCTAAACCTCAGTTTCCTCATATGCAAGATAATGATATAATAATAACTATAATAGTATAATAATAAATACCTATCATGCCTATGTTAATATAATAATAAATACCTATGTATATGCCTATAATACTATAATAATAATATATACCTATAATAACAGATATAATAATATGATAATAATATATAACTGCATATACCTATAATAATACATATAACATATACCTATGATAATATAATAATATATATAGCTATGTATATACCTATAATAATACCTATAATATAATAACACATACCTATAAACCTATAATTATACCAATCATAATATAATAATATATACCTACATATACCTATAATAATGCCTATAATATAATAATAACATATACCTATAATAACATAATAATACCTATAGTCCCCTATAACATAGAGTTGTTTTAAGGATAAGATTTCATAATTAATTAAAGCTTTTTGAATACCTTGAATTGTTACATAAATGGTCAGTTACTATCAATTGGTCATGTACTTTGAGGGCAAAAATTACACATCCTCCAAAAATGGTCATAATTTAATATCTTAGCTGAGGCAGCTTGGTGACTAAATGGATGGAGTTCTGGACCTGGACCCAGGAAGACCCGAGTTCAAATCTTGCCTCAGACCCTTACTAGATGTGTGACTCTGAGCAAGTCACATCATCCCTGTTTGACTCAGTTTCCTCCATTGTAAAATGAGGGTAGTAAAATCACCCATTTCTCAGGGTTGTTGTGAGGATGAAATGAAGTAATATGTGTAATGTGCTTAGCTCACACAGTAGGCACTTAATAAATGCTTGTTTTCTCTCTCTCTTCCTTTGCAGCTTCCCCTCTATTCCAACCATGTCAGTCTGCTTAGACTGCGTTTGTAGTTCCTACCTCCAGACCTTTCTTTCAACCACTCTTCTCCATCTGCAGGAATAAACCTGGTTAGGCTCCTCTGAATGACCTTTGGTTTACCAGTGTCCCTCTTAAAATATGTCACTCCACTTTTACTTTGGCAGATGTTATAAACATACCAATCTACCATATGAAACCATTGTGTCCTTTTCATCTGCACTGTCCTTTTATTGATGCAAATTGAGATTGCTAGATTTAAATATATCACTATATGTATATATACATACACAAATATATATACACACATTTGTGTTATATTTTTAAATTAATCAATGAACATTTAAGTGCCTATTATACACGGGGCAGTGTGTTGGTACCAAGGATGCAGAGATTAAAAGTGAAACACTTCTCTTAGAAGCTTGCATTCTGCTAAGGGGTACAGTGTGTTCAGAGGTATGTAAATACAGGTAACATGCAAAATAAATATACGGGAATTTGGGGCAAGGAATTATTCTGTAAAGTGTCATCTTACTGATGGTCCTGTTTAGATCTTTGCTAACTTTGGTTCTGTCTTTCAATTTCTTAGCTTTGTATTCACTACCAATCTGATAAGCAGGCCTTTCTGTAAGTCATTGATAGTAATATTGAATAAGAGAAGGATAAGAATAAGAGTTGTCGGATACTGTGAAAGCCCCTTTTCCATGCCGATCTATTCATCAGCATTCTTTGTGCTATGTTTATTCTATTGATAATGAATATACTGTACTACCATCCAGACCATTTTTTTTCTTGTCTTCTCCACAAAATGCTCATAGGAAACTCTGTCAAATGCATTAATGAACTTCCTGACTGCTCCAACCCCCAATGATCTTCCCCACCTCTCAACTCCTGCAGTATAGATTGTCTTTTTAACTCATTTGATGCTTGGCCTTCATTATCTTCTTCTTATTCCAAGTCAGGACGTTTTTAACATCGCTGTGGACTTTCCATAGCTAATAAGCCAACCACTAAACTTACAGACTTTAAAAGATATGTGACATCTTTATGACATATAATCCAATCTCCTCATCTTACAGATAAGTCATAGAGGTCAAGCAACTTACCCAAGGTCATACAAGTAGAACTTGGAATCCAAGTAGAATTTATCAAAGATAAATATAAAATCTCTGGTTCTTAGAATTATATCAAAGTCAAATGGGCTGCCTTGGAAGGTAGGACAGAAGTTGGACTAGTTATGGAACAGACTTGGTGCAGCTTGAGTTTGATAAGTCATTCCTCCAAAGCAGATGACCTGGGGCATGATATGACCTTCTAGAAGAAGATTCATCCAGTAAGGAGGGGCTCCCAGAATCCTGCCTGGTCATGCTAATTGCCTCATTTCTTGCAACCATGTGGTGTAGATGGTAACAATATAAAGGGATAATAAATGCTATTTTTAGAGTATTATCATGAGGCTCAAATCAGATAATGAACATAAAAGCATTTTGAAACTTACTATGCGAGATATATTGTATAGGCTACTAGATTTGGAGTCCATAACACCTGGGAACCAATCCTGGCTCAGACTTTTACTAGCCATGTGACCCATGCACGTCTCTTAACTTCTATGGGCCTCAGTTTCTTTATCTGTAAAAATGTGGAAGTCAATTCAATGATCTCTAATATACACTACAGTTCTAAATCGAGGATCCCATGTAAAGTGTTATATGTATATAAATTTATTATGACTATGCTCCTAGTCCTCCATTTCACTCCTCTGGAATCCTGTTACTAGGATCTCATCTTTGAAAACCCTAGTCATAGATCCAATGTAGGTCAAGGAAAGGACATTTACCTGGGGTGTCAATCAATGGCCACTTCAGGGCATGGAGTGGTTCCATGCCTGAGGCTGTATACTGGGCAAGGATTAGGAACAGGAGTAAGTAGCAGCAATGTGACTGACCTTGGAGCAAGGTTTCCAAGCCTGCTCTGAGACCCATAGCTGAGAAATCAGGGTAGGGAGCTAAGACCAAGGGGAAGCCCATGGTTTTACTACTCTGAGCCCATACAATATTTAAAATAGCTAACAGGAAACTGGGGCCAGTAGCAGTCTGCTGGAGCTTCAACCAAGGGTAAACCTACCCCTGTTTTGTACAGACTGAAAGTGCAGTGAAACAGACTTTGGCCTAGATCAGACTACCTTGATTGCGCTAACAGTTTGCAGGTCCCCAGATTGAGCTACCCCCTGAGATTCTTGCAGAATACATATCTCAATACCTGGAGAAAGCAGCAGGAACAAGACCCCAAAGAATACAAATCAGTACCAAAAATTACCCAGACATCCCCTGCAGAACATGAAGTCTCGTTTTGGTAAATAAGCCTGGAAGAATGAGTAAACAAATAAATAAAAAGATTCTCACCATAAAGAGGTATTATTGTGTGAGGGATGACTGAAGCAAACTCAGGAGAGGAAAAGGACCCTAAGATCTACAAGCAAAGCCTAATATCACTAAAAAGAATAAAATTTAAATGTTCCGAAGAATCACAGAATTCTGGAGCCAGAAGAATATCTAGTCTAATTCCTTAATTTCACTGATAAGAAAAGTTAAGGTTTAGAGGGGTTCAGTAATTTTCCCAAGGTCTCACCTCCAGATGTCAACAAAGTTGAGGTTAGAATTCAGTTCTAATTTCTATTTTGTAGCTAACCTGTAGAGCACAATAATTTTTTTAAAACAAGTAAAATTAGATATTTTCTTAGACACACTGAATCTAAGTGGAAAATATAATGGTTTTAATAGATGACAATAAATATGGGCAAAAGACAATATAGTGTATGTAAATACACTAGAAATATGTCCAGTTTTACTTTTGGGGAAAAAAATTCCAGCAGAAAAATTCTAACTAGAAAACATGACGTACTAATTTCCAATGTCAAAACATGACATTTCCATGGAAATAAAATGTAGGTTTGGGTTTTGTGACCTGGCTCCAGTCTTCTTTGGGGGCCTGCCTCTGCTTTTGTTTATTTCATACTCAAATTTTATACTCATGATCTGTTTTGTTGTCCTAAGGACAGTCATGAGAACGCCACCATATTCCAGTCTGATCGAAAGCTAACTGATAATATAGCAGTAAATAAAAACTAAAGTTTCCCCAAAGACTTAGAAAAGTCCCACCTGGTGCTTTTGTCCCAAATGGATTCTGTGTCCTAGATGCAAGTTCCTGGAGGGGCGTGGGAGAGCCAGCAACTGAATATGCTGACACTGCATTATCCATGGCAGGCACCACAGTAATAACACCTTTTGATAACACTGAAAATGATTGTGTTCTAAGGGTGGTGTTATAATGAGAGTGGAGGGTATTAGAGCTGCAGGTGGCATTGTTTCCAATCTAACAACACGACTGGAGGTAGACACAGGTGTGTGCTTGGTTTTCTAAATAATAAATGTCATTATATTTCACTGCAAGTTTTTGAGGAGGGGATGAGGTAGAAAGAGGGACAGCCAGTATTATTAGATTTCTGTTTACTCTGCAGAGGTGGGAGCATAAAAACAGTCTGGCCAGCATAAACGTCACTATTACTTTTTGGTTATTGATTCATTTTCCACTGTGAGTTTATGGACAATCCATTCCTGGAAAGTTTGGAGAAGGAAGAGAAAAGGAGCAGAGATGGAGGAGAGGAGGAGGAGGAGAACAAGGACAATGAGGGGTGGGAGGAACAACCCCTCAGAAGGACAAGGACTTAAAGCCTTCCATCCACTCTGGGAAGAAAGAAAGAAAACATGTTCAACCCAGTTTTTAGAGCTTGCTCACAGCCAATGATGTAGCTCACGCTGCACAGAAGACATGACAATGATGACATGTGGCTGATTTGTCAGAAATCCAGCTACAATTCTTCACCTGGTGCTTTTAACGAATGTCAGGTTTTAAAATCAACAATACTGACATTTTTCAAGGAAGTGAAGACTGATGGTCTATCTTAGAAATTCCCCCAACTTGTATGTATATTAGCAAAGAAAGATGAGATTCTTTTGCGTTGATCTTTTTTTTTTTCTGCAAGATTCCCATTTCCAGCAAGCCATGTAATCTCTTCAAATCAAATTATCTGCTTTTAGTGAATCAGACTGTTGTTGTTGTATGTGTGAGTGTTTTTTTTCTTTTTTAAATTATTGACTAAGCGACTGGGAAAGTCTGAGTTTAAGCCTAACTTTTGGGGTGAAGTCATGTGAAAATGAATGTTACTGCTAACAGAAATCGTGTTTCAAGGGTTATTGAACACAGCTGTTAAAGACAGTTTTAAAAGCTACTTTCAAAACAAAGGAGGAGAGAGAGGTAAAATTAGAAGGGATTTCAGAAAAAAAAACTACCAGTAATCTAGTTTTTTTATTCATCTGATAATGATTATTTTCTACATCAGTTCTGGCCCCCTAGTTAATACTGTTTTACTATCAACAACCTATCAGTGTTAGGATGAACAAAGAAATTTTCTGAACCATCCAGCTCACTCAGAGGCTTCCCTAAACTAGGAATAGTAAATATGGCCTTGTCATCATCTCCTCTTTTTTTTATAATTCTCTTTATGAGCCTGAGAACTACCTTACTTGATTGGAAGAAACATGTATGGATTTTTATGGCTTCTTGGTTAAAGAAAGCATTTAGCTGGAAAGTCAATGTTGGAGGGGCTATGGAACAATAGACACTAATTTGCTGTGGTAGAAATATAGACGAGTTTATTTTGGCAATCAAATTGGAATTTTGTGCAAAAAGTCACTACAGCGTTCATATCCTTTGACTCAGCAATTGTACCATTAAGCATATACTTCAGAAGTAGAAAAGACAGAAAGTTGCTATATTTAACAGAAGTCATAGCTGTACTCTTTGTGATTAAAAAAAGGAAACAAATTGAATACCCATCTGTAGACAAAACAATGAGTGAACAAATTTATATGGACACTACTGAATATTATTGCAACATAAGCCATGAAAATGGGAAACTCAGAGAAACACAGAAAGACCTATATGATGTGATACAGGAATAGAGAAAGTAGAATTGCAAGAACATTATACACAATGACTATAATAGTACAAATGATAACAATATTCTACAAGTTTTAGTGAAAAATGGCAGAACTCTGATCACTAATGATAAGAGCTGACAATGAAACTCCTTCCTTCTCCCAGCAGAGAGCAAAGGGCCACAGGTGTGGAATGTGGTATATATTGCCAAATATGACTTCTGGGTCAGTTGGTTTGGCTTAAGTATTTTTCTTTGTTTTTAAGAAAGGGTTCATTGGTAGGAAAAATGGCTGTAGTGGGAAATATAAGGCACTGATAAAAACAAAAAAGAAAAAGAAAAAAAAGAAAGATGACATTGAGTATCCTTTTGGAAAAATCTACCTTGACACCAAAATTAATGTGGAACCATAGCCCACCTTACGTTCACTCTGACAGACTACACATTGCCTCCAAAGAATGAAAATTAAGATGCATCTTGATATCAGAAATGCCAAGTTTCTCCAAGGAGGTTAATAATTCTCATTGTTCTTCAATAATTGGTCACCACATAGCCTTTTGCATGACCTTGCTTCTGGGAAAGGGTGGGGGGGGGGGGAAGAAAGAAAGAAAATTCTGGACCAAAAGCAGGACATAAGGTACTTTTATTCTAGGTCATGGTACTCTAAAGTGTACTCCAATCCGACCAACCTGCCTTCTTTCCTTAAAACAATTAAAATTCCTCTGAGACACAAAGGAAGTATATAGTGTAAGAATAGAGCTTAGAAAAAGCTGGGAACTGTTCATTGAAAATGGGGATTAATGCTCCTGGCAACTTTTAACCTTCACATCTGCTCTTAAGGCTATACTAATTAATGTGATTTTGTAAAACATGATTATAAAGGTTGCCTCTGTGAAGCCTATTATTGTGATATATGTAATTTTGTTAAATTTACATAAAGCATATGTTTTGTCTCAGATCATGATTTACCTATGTGTTGTGTTTATATGCCTTCTCTCCTCAATGAGGCTATAACCTCTATGTGGACATGGACCATGACTTCTCTTTCTCCACAACCCCTCAGAGAGCACTATAAATATAGTAGACATCTTGTAAATAGACTTACAGATCACCATTTTAAAATTGCCAGCACTATACAGATAATTTTCAACATTATATGTCAGAAAGCTAAATGCCAATGAACTATAACAATTTGATACAGTCCATAGTCAATAAACATTTCTTAAGTGACTACTGTGTGCCAGGCATTGTGATAAATGTTGGGGATAGGAGATACAAATATGAAAAAAAAAACCCTTCCCTCAAGGAGCTTACTTTACAATCTAATGGAAGAAGACAAGACATAAAAAGAAGCTGATAAAGGGGAGGGGAGGCAGCGCGGGGAGGGAGAAAGATGGCCTGAATAGTACCCAAGGCAGGGGTATGGTGCATCAGAGAAGTCCTAAAGTAGTGCAGTCAGATGAGAAATGAAAAAGTGTTCTAACTTGGTCTCTCTCCTTAATACTGGTAATGGTATGATGGGAAGAACACTTAATTTAGAATCAGAGGAACTGGGTTTAAATTCTGGTTCTGCTATTTTTCTCCCAAAAGCAAGTCATTTAAAGCTAATTCCTCATCTACAAAATGATGAGGTTAGATTAAGTGACCCTTAAGATCCATTCTCATTCCAAATTTATGATTCCATGATCTTATACATACATGAAGTATAGTGTCATACAAAGTAAAAAGGGCATTGAATTTGGGAGTTTGAGTCCAAGGGTTTGAAACCTGGCTCCAATTCTCTCTCTTTTTATTTATTTATTTAGTGATTTTTAACATTCTTTTCCTTTTAAATTTTGAGTTCCAGATTCTCTCCCTCTCTCTCACTCCTCCATTACCCACTGAAAACTCAAGCAATATGGTATCAATTGTACATGTGAAATTATGCAAAACACCTTTCCTTATTAGATATATTTCTTTTTAAAAAACAAGAAAAATAAAGAAAGTGAGAAAACTATATTCAATTTGCACTCAGAGTTCATCAATTCTCTCTCTGGAGGTGGAGAGCATTTTTTCATCATGAGTCCTTTGGAATTGTCTTGGATCATTGTATTGATCAGAGTAACCAAGTCTTTCACAGTTGACCATCACTACAACATTGCTGTTACTGTGCACAATAATCTCCTAGTTCTTCTTACTTCACTTTGCAACAGTTCATATAGGTCTTACCATGTTTTTGTTTTTGTTTTTTTTCACAAACCATTTCCCTCATCATTGCTTATATTCATAATAGTACTCCATCACAATCATATGCCACAACTTGTCCAACCATTCCCCAACTGATGAGTATTCCCTCAACCTCTAATTCTTTACCATTACAGAACGAGCTACTACAAATATTTTTGTACATATAGGTCATTTTCCTTTTTTTTTTTCCTCTGGAATACAGACCTGGTAGTGACATTGCTCGGTCAAAGGGTACAAAATTTTATAGCGCTTTGGATGTAGTACCAAATTCTTCTCCAGAATGGGTGGAGCTGTTCACTACTCCACCAGCAGTTGATTAATTGCCTATTTTCCCCTTATTCCCTCCAGCATTTGCCATTTCTGAGAGGTGTGAGATGGTCCCTGAATTGTTTTAATTTGCATTTCTCCAATCAATAGTGATTTAAAGCATGTTATATGACTATAGATAACTTTGATTTCTTCTTTTGAAGATTGCCTATTTATAGTCTTTGATCATTTATTAATTGGGGAATGGCTCTTATTTTTATAAATTTGGCTCAATATTCAGAGAAACTAGCTGTAAAATTTGTTTATATTACTTCATTGTTTGTGGTACCTTTTAGTATAATATAGTTTCTGCAATTCTCTTTTTTATTAGGTATTTTTTTTCCTTTTGCTTTGTCTGAGATCATGATTGATATCTCTGCCTTTTTAGCTGAAGCATAATAGTTCCTGTTCCAGCCCTTTATTTTAATTCTGTGTCTTTCTCTTCCAAGTGTGTCTCTGGTAAACAACATATTGTTGGATTCTGGTTTCTAATGCAGTCTGCTCTCTGCTTCTGTTTTGTGTGTGAGCTCATCCCATTCACATTCACAGTTATGATTACTAACTGTGTGCTTCCCTCCATCTCATTTTCTTCTGTTTTCCCCTCTCTCTCTTTTTATCCTGTCCCTCCTCAAAAGTATACTTTGCTTCTAATTACTGCCTTTCTTAATCTGATCTCCCTTTTATCATATCCCTCTTTTTCTTATCCCCTTCCTCTCTTATTTCCCTACTGATTAAGTTTTATTTCTATACATAACTGAGTGTGTGCATGTGAGTGTATGTGTATGTGTGTGTGTGTGTGTGTGTGGGTGGGTGGGTGTGTGTGTGGGGGGGGGTGTGTATACACGCTCTTTCTTCTCTCCCTGAACCAATATGTTGGGGGTAAGGTTCAAGCATTGCCTGCCAGCCTACCCCTCCATATTCTACTCCATTATAAAATCTCTTCTTGCTTATCTCCTTTTTGTAAGAAAATTTTCCCCATTATACCTCTCCCTTCCCCCTTCTCCTCATGCAGCTCCCTTTTTCACCCCTCCATTTTTTTAGAACATTCCAACATAATTGACTTGTACCCATGCCCTCTAGCTATGTAAATTCCTTTGAACTGCCCTAATTATGATAAAGTTCTTAGGAGTAACATTCCATATAAAAATGTAAACAGTTCAACTCTATTGAGTCCTTTATGATTACTCTTTCATGTTTACCTTTTGTATGCTTCTCTTGAGTCTCTAATTTTTTTATGTTTTATTGTATTTTTATTTATTTTAACATTTCCCAATTACATTTTTTCTACATACACCTTTGCATTAAACTTATTTACATAATAGTCAAGTTGTAAAGAAGAGTTATGACCAATGGAATGAATCATGAGAAAGAAGAAACAAAACCAAAAAAAAGAGAAAAAAGAAAAAAGAGAGAGCAAATAGTTTGCCTCAATCTGCATTCAGATTCTGTAGCTCTTTCTCTGGATGTAGATAGCTGTTTCCATCATGAGTCCTTTGGAGCTGTCTTTGAACCTCGTATTGTTGAGAAGAGCCAAGTCTATCAAAGTTAGTCATCAGAGAAGCAATATGACTGTAGTTATGTACAATGTTCTCCTGGTTCTGTTCCCCTCACTAAGCATCAGATCATTTAGGTCTTTCCAGGTTATTATGAAGTCTGTATCTTCCCCATTTCTTATAGCACAATAGTATTCCTTTACATTCATATACCACAACTTGTTTAGCCATTCCCCAATTGATGGGCATTCCCTTGATTTCCAATTATTTGCCACCACAAAAAGAGCTCCTATAAATATTTTTGTACATATGGGTCCCTTTGCTACTTTTGTGATGTCTTTGGGATACAGCTCTAGAAATGATATTGCTGGGTCAAAGGGTATGCACATTTTTATAGCCCTTTGGGCATAGTTCCAAATTAGTCTCCAAAATGGCTGGATCATCTCACAACTCTACCAGCAATGTAACAATGTTCCAATTTTCCCACATCCTCTCCAGCATTTATCATTTTCCTGTTTTGTCATGTTAGTCAATCTGACAGGAGAGATACGGTACCTAAGAGTTGCTCTGATTTGCATTTCTCTAATCAGTAGTGATTTAGAGCATTTTTCATATGCCTACAGACATCTTTAATATGTTCTTCTGAAAACTGCCTCTACATATCCTTTTACCATTTCTCAATTGGGGAATGACTGGTATTGCTATAAATTTGGCTCAGTTCCCTGTATATTTTAGAGATGAGGCCTTTATCAGAGACACTGGTTGAAAAGATTTTCTCCCAATTTTCTACTTCCCTCCTAATCTTTCTTGCATTGGCTTTGTGCGTACAAAAACTTTTCAATTTAACATAATCAAAATTATTCATTTTGCATTGTGTAATGCTCTCTATCTCTTGTTGGATCATGAATTCTTCCCTTTCCCATAAATCTGACAGGTAAACTATTCCTTGCTCTCCCAAATTGCTTATAGTATCAGTCTTCATTCCTAAATCATGAACCCATTTTGACTTTATTTTGGTATACGGTATAAGATATTGGTCTATGCCCTACCATTTTCCAATTTTCCCAGCAGTTTTTGTGAAACAGTGAATTCTTAGCTCAGAAGCTGGATTCTTTGGGTTTTGAGTAAATTGCTATAGTCATTGACTACTGGGTCTTGTGTACCTAACCTATTCCACTGATCTACCACTTTGTTTCTTAGCCAGTACCAAGTAGTTTTGATGACTGCTGCTTTATAGTACAGTTTAATATCTGGTATGGCTTGGCCACCTTCATTAGTATCACTTTTCATTAACTCCTGAAATAATCTGGACTTTTTGTTTTTCCAGATGAATTTTGTTATTATTTTATCCAGCTCTGTAAAATAATTTTCAGTAGTTCGATAGGTATGACACTGAATAAGTAAATTAATTTAGATAAAATTGTCATTTTTATTATATTAGCTCTGCCTAACCACAAGCAACTGATGTTTTTCCATTATTTAGATCTGACTTTATTTGTGTGAAAAGTGTTTCATAATTATGTTCATATAGGCCCTGGGTTTGTCTTGGCAGATAGACTCCCAAATATTTTATAGTGCCTAGAGTAACTTTAAATGGGATTTCTCTGTCTATCTCTTGCTGTTGGACTTTGTTAGTAATATATAGGAATGTCGAGGATTTGTGTGGGTTTATTTTATATCCTGCAACTTTGCTAAAGTTGTTTATTATTTCAAGTAGTTTTTTACTTGATTCTCTAGGATTCTCTAAGTAAATTTAGTTTCTTCTTTGCCCATTCTAATTCCTTCAATTTCTTTTTTTTATCTTATTGCTACAGCAAACACTTCTAGTACCAAATTGAATAATAGGGGTGATAATGGACATCCTTGTTTCACCCCTGATCTTATTGGGAATGAATCTAGCTTATCCCCATTACAAATAATGCTTGTTGATGGTTTTAGGTAGATGCTATTTATAATCTTAAAGAAGGCTCCACTTATTCCTATGCTTTCTAGGGTTTTAATAGGAATGGGTGTTGTCTTTTGTCAAAGGCTTTTTCTGCATCTACTGAAATGTTCATATGGTTTCTGCTAGTTTTGTTGTTGATATGATCAATTATGCTGATGGTTTTCCTAATATTGAACCAGCCTTGAATTCCTGGAATAATTCCTACCTGGTCATAGTGTATTATTCTCCTGATAAGTTGCTGCAATCTTTTTGCTAATATTTTATTTAAAATATTTGTATTAATGTTCATTAGGGAAATTGATCTATAATTTTCTTTGTCTGTTTTGACTCTTCCTGGTTTAGGTATTAGTACCATATTTATGTCATAAAAAGAATTTGGTAGGACTCCTTCTTCACTTATTTTCCCAAATAGTCTATAAAGTATGGGAATTAATTGTTCTTTAAATGTTTGATAGGATTCACATGTAAAACCATCTGACCCTGGAGATTTTTTCCTAGGGAGTTGATTGATGGCTTGCTCAATTTCTTTTTCTGTGATGGGGTTATTTAGGTATTTTACTTCCTGGTAACCTGGGCAATTTATATTTTTGTAAATATTCATCCATTTCCCTCAGGTTTTCAAATTTATGGGCATGCAATTGGACAAAATAATTCCTAATTATTGTTTTAATTTCCTCTTCATTGGAGGTGAATTCACCCTTTTCATTTTTTATACTGGTAATTTTGTTTTCTTCTTTTTTTCATCAAATTGACCAAAGATTTATCGATTTATTGGGTTATTTTTCATAAAACCAGCTTTAGTTTTGTTTATTAGTTCAATAGTTTTCTTGATTTCAATTTTATTAATCCCTCCTTTGGTTTTCAGTATTTCTAATTTGGTATTTAATTGGGGATTTTCAATTTGTTCTTTTTCTGGCTTTTTCAGTTACATGCCAAATTCATTGTTCTCCTTTTTCTCTATTTTATTCATGTAAGCATTAAGAGATATAATACTTTCCCTAAGAACTGCTTTTGCTGCATCCCATAAGTTTTGGTATGTTGTCTCATCATTGTCATTCTCTTGAATGAAGTTATTAATTGTTTCTATGATTTGTTCTTTGACTCTCTCATTCTTTAGGATCAGATTATTTAGTTTCCAATTAATTTTTAGTTCATCTTTCCATGGTCCTTTATTACAAATAAGTTTAATTGCCTCATGATCTGAAAAGGATGCATTAACTATTTCTGCCTTTCTGCACTGGATTGTGAGATTTTTATGCCCTAGTACATGGTCAGTTTTTGAGTATGTGCCATGTACCACTGTGGAAAAGGTATATTCCTTTATATACACATTCAGTTTTCTCCAAAGGTCTATCATATCTAACTTTTCTAAAATTCTATTCATCTCCTTAACTTCTTTATTGTTTATTTTGAGGTTAGATTTATCGAGTTCAGAGAGGGGAAGGTTGAGGTCCCCCACTAGTATAGTTTCACTGTCTATTTCTTCCTGTAACTCCCTTAATTTCTCCTCTAAGAATTTGTATGCTATACCACTTGGTGCATATGTGTTCAGTAATGATATTGCTTCATTGTCAGTGATGCCTTTTTGCCTTCCTTATCTCTTAATTAGATCTATCTTTGTTTTGGCTCTGTGATTAGGATTGCTAGCCCTGCTTTTTTTTACTTTAGCTGAAGCACAATATATTCTACTCCAGCCTTTTACCTTTACCCTGTGTGTATACCCCTGTTTCAAATGTGTTTCTTGTAAACAACGTACTTTAGGATTATGGTTTTTAATCCATTCTGCTATCTGCCTCCATTTTATGGGAGAGTTCATTCCATTGACCTTCACAGTTATGATTACTATTTGTGTCTTTTTCTCCATCCTATTTCCCCACTGTTTATGCCTTTATTTCTCCCTTCTCCCTTCCACTCCTCAAAAGTTTTGCTTTTGACCACCATCTTCCTCAACTGTCTCTCCCTAATGACACCCCTCCCTTATCTTATCCTTTTCCCCATGCTACTCCTTACCTCTCTTCTATCCACCCCTCCTTTTATTTCCCCTTTCCCCTCCTACTGCCTGTAGGACAAATTTGATTTTTGTACTTATCAGATTATGCTATACTCTCCTTCAACCAAATCCAATAAGAGTAAAGCTCAAATATTGCTTTTCTCCCTCCCTTCTTTCCCTCTATGTTTTTGTACTTCTTCATGTGGCATAATTTACCCTTTTCTACCTCCTCCTTACCTCCTTTCCCAGAACAATCCCTTTGCACCCTTTGATTATGTTTTTTTATCATCACATCAGTTACTTTATACTGACACCCTCAGACTATGAATATCTCTTTCTATTGTCATAATAATTGTACCATTCTCAAGATTGGCATATATATATAACATATATAAATCAACATAATCCTACATAAGGATGTAAACAATTTTCCCTTATTGAATAATATAGGGGTTTTTTTTCTTACATTTACCTTTTCATGTCTCTCTTCAGTTTTGTATTTAAAGATCAAATTTTCCAGTGAGCTCTGGCCTTTTCATCAGGAAGGTCTGGAATTCCTTTATTTCATTGAATGTCCATCTCTTTGCCTGAAAAATTTGCTCAATTTTGCTGGGTAGTTGATTCTTGGTTGTAGTCCAAGCTCCTTTGCCTTTCATAATGTCATATTCCAATTCCTCCTTCCTTTTATAGTAGAAATTGCAAGATCCTGTGTGATCCTGACTGTAGTTCCACAATGTTTAAATTGTTTCTTTCTGGCTGCTTGCAGTATTTTCTCCTTGACCTGATAATTCTGGAATTTGGTGCAATATTCTTTGGAGTTTTCAATTTGGGATCTCTTTCAGGGGTGATCAGTGGATTCTTTCAATTATTATTTTACCCTCTGGTTCTAGGACCTTGCAGAAGTTTCCCTTGATTATTTCTTGGAAGATACTGTGCAGACTCTTTTTTTCATCATGGCTTTCAGGTAGACCAATAATTCTTAGATTGTTTCTCCTGGATCTATTTTCCAGTTCAGTTGTTTTTCCAATCAGATATTTCACATTTTCTTCTATTTTTTCATTCTTTAGATTTTGTTTGACTGATTCTTGATGTCTCACAGAGTCATTAGCTTCTACTTGCCCAGTTCTAATTTTTACTGTATTGTTTTCTTCCTTTAGCTTCTCTATCTCCTTTTCCATTTGGTTGATTTTACTTTTCAATGAGATATTGTCTCCATTTATTTTCTGAATCTCCTTAACCATTTTGCCAATTTTACTTTTTAAAGATTTGTTTTCATCAGTGAATTTTTTCCCCTTTTTCCCATTTTTTTTCTTTTACCTCTCTAATTTGGTTTTTAAAATCTTCCTTGAGTTCTTCCAGGAATGCTTTTTGGGCTGGAGATAAATTCACATTTTATTTTGTGGTTTCAGATGTGGGTATAGTGTTCATGCTATACTCTTCTAAATTGGTATTTTGGTCTTCCCTGTCTCCATAATAGGAATCAATAGTCTTTGGCTTTTTAATATGCTTTTCCATGGTGTTCCAACTCCTCCCTCCCCCAGCTTCTAAAGTGGATCTCTGCTTCCGGGGCTCAGGGGGCTCTGTCCTAAGTTTCTTGTGTTGGGAACTGTGGGCCTGCTCACTGGCTCTGTGTGCTATGGCTTCTGGTTTTGTGAGGTGTGTGGGAGGCATGTTCTGGCTGCTGGAAGTCTCCTCTTCCCTGGGACTGCTCTACAGCACAGGTAGTCTCAGCTGTTGTCTGTGTTGGTGTTTGCCACTTCCCCTGGCTGTGCAAAGGCAGGTCTGGAGTCCTGGTGTTGACGTTTGCTAGCTCCACTCCCCTGGGTCTCAGCAATTCTCATTTTTCTGCTGAGGTGGGGTCTGCTGGGGCACCTTTCTTTCTGCATTAGTCTCCTTCCCCACCACAAGAAGGGCCTTCTCCCTAACTTCTCTCACTAAAAGGCTACCAAAGCCTCACTTCTGGCTCCTTTATTTCAGATTTCTCCCAAGGGAGTATTCTCTGGGTAAGGAAGGGAGGGAGAGCTGATTTACCTGGCCATCATGGCTCCCAGAAATTCAAGAAGGCAAGTTTCAAACCTTTAGACTGTGGGCTGGAGGCCTCCAGGGTAGCTGCTCCTATGGCTGCAGGCTCTGTGCTGGTGTCTCCTGTAGCTCCAACAGACTCCTGTCCTGAGCTTAGAGGCCTGGGGCTCGATTGCCACCACAGCTGGTACTTCCACCCTGGGCCTGTTCCTGTTCCTGCATTTTCTCAGCCAGTGCTCTCTCAGACTGGTGCACTGGCTCAGTTCCTCTGTTGTTCCCATTTGGTTTGGTCTGGTGCCATTCCTCTTGCCCAGCACTCCTGCCCCTGTCATTCTACTAGTGGCTTCTAACTCTCTCAAATCTGCTCGGATTCTCTTTTTTAGATGTATCTTGCAGAATTTGTGAGAGAGCTCCAGTAGTTCCCTCCTTTCACAGCACCATATTGGCTCCACCCCACTTGAATCTACAATTTTAATGTCAAATTTTCTATGCTGTTCTCTGGTCTTTTCATCAGGAATGCTTGAAAGTTCTCTATTTCATTAAATATCCTTTTTTTCCTCCTGAAGGATAACTTTCAGTTTTTCTGGGTATATTACTCTTGGTTGTAACACTAGCTCCTTTGCCTTCCAGAATATCATAAGACCTCTGCTCCTTTGTCATGGAAGCCACAAAATCTTGTGTTATCCTCACTGTGGCTCCACTATATTTGGATTATTTTTTTTCTGGCTGCTTGCAATATTGTCTCCTTGACTTAGGAGCTCTGGAATTTGGATATAATATTCTTAGGAGTTTTCATTTTGAGTTCTCATTCAGAAGGTGATCAGTGGATACTTTCTATTTCCATTTTACCTTCTGGGTCTTAGATATCAGGGCTGCTTTCTTTGATAATTTCTTGATATCTCATGGAGTCATTAGCTTCTACTTGACCAATTCTAATTTCTAAGGAATTATTTTCTTCAGTAAGATATTGGACCTCTTTTTCCATTTGACTAATTCTACTTTTTTAAAGAATCCTTTTCTTCAGTGAAATTTTGTACCTCCTTTTCCATTTGGCCAATTCACTTTTTTAAGGCGTTCTTCTCTTCAGTGTATTTTTGTGCCTCTTTTACTATTTTGCCAATTCTGTTTTTTAAGGTGTTATTTTCTTTAGTATTTTTTGTGCCTCTTTTACTAAGACGTTAATTCCCTTTTCACAATTTTCTTGCATCACTATCATTTCTTTTCAGAAATTTTTCTGCTACCACTCATTTCTTTCTTTGCCACTTCCAGGAATTTTTGTTGGCCTTGAGTCCAATTAGCATTTTTCACTGAAGCTTTGTTTGTAGATGTTTTCACATTGTTTTCTTCTTCTGAGTTTGTGTCTTGGTCTTCCCTTAAAACCTTATTAGCTTTTCATGGTCAAATTCTTCTTTAGTTGTTTGCTCATTTTTTCCAGGCTATTTTGACTTTGACTTTATGTTAAAGTTGGACTTTACTCACCTTGGGGCAGAGAAGCACTGTCCCAAGCTTCAGACTTTGTTGTGCTGCTGTTTTCAGAACTAGTTCTAGGAATCTACAAATTTGGAAGGGGCTTCCAACATGGTGTGATCCTTGGAGAGGTATGGTCATTGCTCTTTTGGTCTACACCTTTGTCATTACCCAGGAAGGGCCTCTGGACTCTGCAGTTATAAGTGCTAGCATTTCTCTTTGCTTTTGAACTATGATGCTGGTCCTGGTTTTCAGCTGCATTTTTTCCAAAATTATTTTATAGGTTCATTTCATATAACTATAATGGAAATGAATGACTGTATAGCACTCTGGAAAGAGTAAAAATGTTCATTTTTTGATCTGAGGGAAAATGGAAACACCAACTTTATCTGAACATAGACAAATGCAGAAAACCAGGACTTAGGTGGCAAGTCCTCAACCTGAAGTTTCTGGTCATGTGTGACAACCTGATGACTAGATGTTTTGAACTCTACTGATGATATAATCTAAATAATTAAATTTAAATAGATGCCTGGAAAAGATCTTAAATTGTTTAATATATCTATTTTTAATCTATTCTTTCAGTGTTCTCATGAGTTTGAGAGACATCAGATCATAGGAGCATAGATTTAAAGATGGAAAGGAGTTTAGAGGCCATGAAGCTGAACCCTTTCATTTCATAGATTAGCAAACCTAAACACAGAGAGGTTAGGTGACTAGCGCCCAGGGTCACATAACTGATAAGTGGCTGAGTCAGGATTTGAACAAAGGTCTTTCTGACTACAGGTCCAGCAGTCCATCCACTGTACCATCTATCTGTCACATACTTGGACAAATTGGACATTGCTATTAATAAATACTAGAGAAGAAAATGGCAAACCACTTCAACATCTTTGCGAAGGAAACCCCAAATAGGGGCACAAAGAGTTGGACTCAACTGAAATAACTGAACAATAACAAAATTAATAAAAAAATAATATTGGTGGCTTTAAAGAAATAAATTGGGTTTTAAAAAGTTATGAATGCCCTTGGTAGAAACAAATTTTTCAATATAATTGGGTTCTAACACATATTAACATGGTGAGGAGTGAGGCTATTTTTGGGGGTGGGAAGCTGTCTGGACCTATAAATTCATCAATGTGGGGAACTTCCAATATGGAAACTTCTACCTATGCAAATTGGTAACTCAACTACAATTTATAGTCCTATAAATTTGCTTCAGGCACTTGTTATTGGTCATACAGGAGCTATATAACAGAAACTGAACTTGAACCCAGGTTTCCTGATTCTAAAGCCAGTCCTTTAGTCAAAGTGGTGATACAGATCCCTTTATCAAGTGGGTTCCCTGAAGGGCAAAGACATTGCATCAAGAGCAGAGACTCCTTTCAGCTAATACTGGCTCAATCTGCCTTCTTTTATGGCACTAACATATGATTTCTTTGTTCTATTTCCCTATAAACTTGGAAATTCAGGGGTTATTTTTATGCCCTGCCATTGGAAAAGATTCCTAAGGATAAATACAGAAGTCACCATGCATCCATGGTGGCAAACCATTTTACATTTACAACTCATTCCCCAAATTAATGGACAACATAAATCCACCTCTTGTTTCCCTTCCATGACAATTCCCTGCAGAGAGTTCTCATCTTTGCAGGTTAGCAAGACCCAGACTCTGTTCTACAGCAGTTTTTGCCTCCATAAGACAGCAGGAAAAGAAGTAACCTTGGTCAGGTTGAATTTTCCTATCTATTCTCCTTTCCCACCAATGTATTTATCCAGTGGAGATTGTCGAATTTTACAAGGTAATTATTTCTGAAGGCATACAATCTGTCATGCATGGATATACCTCCCTCAAGGAAGGACAGAAGCTATCCTCCTATATTGGGAGGTAAATAATAGAACTTCACTATTTCACCATGATCAAGGAGAACTAAGCTGTTTCTTGAGGGTGACAATCAGCTGCCTTTAACAAGAAGAGTGTGGATTTCACTGAAAACAGCCTTCATCCCTCTTTCTCAAAAGCTAATAAACAGAAGCTTTCAGCTTCCTGATATGGACTGCACATGATGGGCTGCTTCCTAGCCTATACATTAAAGAGAGAAACTCAGATCCTCTCTAGCTTTGGAGGAAAGTGGAAAATTTGAGTTAATAATCAAACCAGGGAAGTCTAGGGAGGCCTCTGAGTTAGAGGATTTATCAATCTTGGAAGATCAGAAAGTGGAAGGAAATAAGCATTTATTAAGGTCTTAATATGTGTCAGACATTGTGCTAAGGACTTTACAAATATTGTCTCATTTGACCTCACAACAACTTTGGGAGATAGAGGCTATAATTATGCCCATAAAAAAATCCAAACCAATGAGGAAACTGACAGACAGAGGTTAATTGATTTGCCCAGGACCACACAACTAGGAAGTACCTGAGACTGAATTTTAATTCTATCTTCCTGACTCTAGGCTCAGCACTCCATCCACTGTACCACCTAGCTGCCCTCATCTGAAAAATAAGATTAGAGTGTAAGAATTCTTGTCCATGTAATTTATAATTAGGGTAGGACACTGACCACCAAGTTGTCCAGAAAATTCTAAGATGTCAGAAGAATTTTGCTGGTACTTCTTCCATCAAGGCTCCCCCAGTAACTCCAGATAATACTAAAGTGTTCCCTTCTAGTCTGCTACAGCACTGCTACACCATACCTTTTTAACAACCCCTAGTAGTAAATGTTGCATTACAAGTCTGGGGCCAATTTAGCCTTTAATTAACTATTTCTATATGTGCAATAAATAATAGATTGTCATATGCTCCAGTGAAGATTTATGAGTATGGAGTTGACCTCTACATGGTTCTCTTCTAGCAGTACCAAAAAATGTTTTGGAAGGTCCTCCTCCCAAGCTTGGAGAAATTTGATTATGGAATTAGCTAAATTTGAAGAAGCTCATATACTTTCAACCCAAGTCAGATCCTGATTTCCTAGACTACTTCTCTGTCTTCTCTTGAGGCTCTCACACTGGTAACAACGCCAACCTTCCGCCAATTTCCTCTGATTTGTGAGTTCCTCCCAGAGTTTCCATTTCAAGAAACACCCAGTCAGTTTTTGACTCTCCAGACAACTTCTCTGCCTTGTCCCACACCTCACTTTCAAGCTTTTATGTGTTTTCTTCCTCCTCCAGAATATAAACTCCCTGAGGGCAGGGGTTGTGATTCTTTTACTTGCATTTGTATTCTCACTACTTAGCATAGTGCCTTACACCTAGTAAATATTTAATAAATGTTTTAACATCAGGGGTGGGGAACCTGTGACTTCAAGACCACTTGCAGCCCTCTAGGTCCTCAAGTGATGCCCTTTGACTGAATCCAAACTCTGCAGAACAAAGCTCCTTAGTAAAAGGATTTGTTCTGTAAAACTTGAACTCAGTCAAAAGGCTGCACTTGAGGACCTAGAAGGCCACATATGACCTCAAAGTGGCAAGTTCCCCATCCCTGAATCTCATCAACAATTTGCCCAGGAGGTGATGAATTTTCCAACCACAGCAACACTCAAAGACCATCTACTCAATGATAAGATGATTAGGATTTATAAAAAGTATCATCATGTTATACAGAAGAATAATTGGGTTCAAATCTCACCACTGACACTCAGTTCCTGTTTCACCCTGTACAATCTCCAGGGGCCTCAATTTCCTCACTGTTAAAATGAAAGGATGGATTAGATGACGCTCGAGGTCCTTTCCAGCCCTAGATATCTATGATCATAGGATCATGTTTCTTGATTATGTTTCATGTGTATAACTCTTAGCTCTTGAAAATCATAAGCTCCTTGAGAAGAAGGACTGTGTTATGTATTTTCTTTCCCCATTAGCACCTTGGTATATTATGAGAGCCAGAGTTGACAAGCAATAAATTCTTGTCGATCAAGGTGATATGACAGTTCACTGTTCTTCCCTCTTTACTCCTGTTCTTTCTCCTCCCAAACCATGCAAAAATCATAGGGCATCCCAAATGACATTTTTAAAAATTGTCTGATAATATACCCACCTTTCCCTACCTACATGGGATTTGGGCTGTGGCTTACAAGTCAGAGGAATCAGTTCTCTTGAGTTGTGCTGACAACCTCAATTCATCCAGAGTTTAAAGGTTGCACATGAGTTGGTTTTCTGAGTGATTACTACCTTCTATCTCATAGCTATAAAGAAAATTTTAAATTTTTCTTGACCTAGAAAGATCAAAGAAATCCTCAATTTTGTTGAAAAGCTTCTCTTGCTCTCTACATGTCACGATTAAGTTCAAAATAACACAAAACATTTAACATGGTAAAACCAAAAGTTCCTTAAAACTAGTTCACCTCTGTGATCTTACAAAAAGTTGACTAAACTCTTTTCTTAGATGAACCTGGGTATATGGTCAAAGGTCATCAAAGCTGACTCTGATTTACAAAACCCCCTCTTCAGGATAATGTGAGTCTAATGATGTTGGGACTAAATATATAGCTCTCGTTTCTTTTTTCATTGAAAAATGTTTTTATCAATAGCTTATGCTTTTACATCACAGTTACTCTTTTCTCCTACTCTTCCCTTTTTTCAAATTGAATCCCCCCTTATAACAAAGAAAAACAGTCAAGAAACAAACAAAAGATATAGACATAGCGATTGAGTGAAAATCATGGTCTGGGAATATATTTTCAGGGCAAGTGAATGCTACCCCAGGGGGTGCCAACACACTGAGCCCATGATCTAAACACACCTATGAACGTATATACCTTTCTACCTTAGTAGTCCACTCTCTAAGAGGAGGAAATTATGTTTCATTTTCTGCTTTCTACAACCATTTTTCATTTTTCTAATTAGAGTTCAACTTCCTTTTAGTGACTTTTTTAAAAAAACAAAGTTGTCATCATATATATTGTTCTTCTGGTTCTGTTTATTTTACTCTATATTGGTTCACAAAATCTCACAGTTCTCTGAGTTGCTCCCATTCATCATTTCTTGCTCGTAACAATACTTAACAATTTGTTCAACCATTACCCAATTGATGGGTACTAACTTTGTGTCTTAGTTCTGGGCTACCATAAAAAGTGCTGCTATGAATATTTCAGAATCTATCAGATATGTGTTTCTTTCTTTGATCTTGTTGGGCTATGTACCCAATATTGGGATATCTGGATCAAGGGTATTAACAATTTAAGTCCATTTTCTTGTAAATGTTTGTTGATCAACTCAAAATTTATATCCAGAATAGCTGTATTCACAGATCTACCAACAACGTGTAACCTTATTGCTTTAATTTCTTAGTGAATTGACTCATCATCTCCCTGCAAACTAATTTCTTTTCAAAATTACCTTTTGGGACAGTCTTAATATTAATTTTCTTCCTCAGGTATCCACCATTTCAATTATCTTTATATATTGTTCATTGAAGACATTGAAATGGGGAAGCAAGTGGGATTTCTACTCATGAATGAATCTACCCAAATCCTCTTCAAAACCATTTCACTTCTTTCCTCATGTTCCTGGTCATTCCACATGGACTGCTTCTTCAATTCTGGGCCCAAAGTATCATTTGTACTGCAGAGATAGAAGTGAGGCCCATATTTGTGTCCACTCATCATGCGTCTTCTTGCTTAGATTAAATATACTATTTCAGTTGCTCCTGCTTGCTCTTAATTTTCTGAAGCATACAAAGTTATATCCTATTCTAAAGTGAGAAAGATGTGATAGCTTCTTTCTATCTGAATCCATTGTGACTCAACCATCTAAACGAAACTAAAGAAATGCAGAAATCAGGCAAGTGAATGTCC
This sequence comes from Trichosurus vulpecula, assembly GCF_011100635.1. Lineage (NCBI taxonomy): Eukaryota > Metazoa > Chordata > Mammalia > Diprotodontia > Phalangeridae > Trichosurus > Trichosurus vulpecula. The sequence goes on from NC_050580.1 coordinate 145,601,004, forward strand.
TTCCCTTAGCAAAATGGTGAGGTAGAATAAGCCTGGTTTGAGTGTTTCCAGCTTCGCAAAGACTATATGTAGCCTCAGTAGTACTCCAATGCCCCCGCAGGGACCAAATACCCTAATGCAATCTCCCTTTTAAAATGTTAACTTTATACTAAAGTGTGAAATATTAATAATGGCTAAAATATTATATCTCAGAGGATTTTCATTTAGAAAGTTAAATGAATGAATCTTTTATCCTAGATTTTCATGTCCCAGTGAGCAGATGAGAGAGGCTAAGTGGCCAGGGGAAGGTGAAGTACCTAAGGAAAGCCTTTCCAGTACTCCTGAAAGATTACACATAAGAACATAAGTTCATAGATCTAGAGCTAGGGAGGGACTTCAGAGCCCATCTGGTCCAAATCCCTTATTTTACAGATGAGGAAATTGAGGCCTATGGAGGTTAAGCGACTTGGTCAAAGTCATACAAATAGCAAATATCAGATGAAGGATTGAACCCAGGTTCTCTGACTCCAGAGACAGTAGTTTTTGTTTTGTTTTTTTTTTTTCCATTGCCCCACACTGCCTTCCAAAATAGGATGGTCCCTGGCCAAATTATGAAATAGGAAACATTCTCTGTTGTAGGACCACTTACTCCCTGTGCTTCTCTGCTCCCTTCCTTTCCACCCACTTCAGTAGTAGGTACCTTCTTGCTGTCCCTTGTTTACTCAGGGCACCCAATTTTGGCACCTTCCTTTTCCTTACTACTCTAGATTTTCCTGGCCCCCTCCCCAGCACTTGCATCATAATTCATATACTCGAAAAATCCCTGAATGTGATTTAATTTAGGCAAATTACTCTCCCTGGGCCTCAGTTTGTTCCTTTGTAAAGGTATGGGGTTAGACAAACTCTCTGCGGTCCATTACTGCCTTAAAATCCTATCCATAAATGGGAAAAGAGAATTGTCCTAGGTTCTGTCCCATCATGGTATGCCTCATGCTAGTTAAATTGATAAATTAGTTAATGCTATGTTGTTAGTGGTTGATAACAGTTTGATTCAATTCTTCTTTATAGAAAATATATGTGATTATAAAAGAGATCTTCAGTCCTTTAAATCAAAGAAGTAATAGGAATTATGGGCTCCAAGTAGGGCTGATAGGAGAGGTACTGGAGCAGAGAATATTGGATAAGAGTCTTCTGGTACGTTTCAAATGATTCATTTACTGACATCTTGCTACAACAGCAGCCTGTTGTTTATGACCTGAGTGAACCCAGAGCTCTCACAAACACCCCAGTAAGCTCTAAAACTGTACCATAGGAATCAATGATAAAGAAGACTAAAAAGAAACAGGTATAAGCTCCTACTTCCCAAAAGGACTACCAGAAACTTAGAGAAGTGCCAGGTGGATAGGATCCAGAATAGTGAATATATACAGTGTACAAACAGCCTAGACCCACAGCAAAAAACAGGGCCAGACCAGAATTCAGGCAGCACATAGCCCAAGAAGCTCAGCAGACTTATAACAGGAGATAAGGCTAGACTAGCACACAGACATTTTAATGCCTGGTCCCAGAGAATGCAGCACCCAAGGCACAGCAGTATAAAGGGTCAGGATAGCACCTGGGAAGTTAAGCACTTGGAATCCCATATGAGACCTGCCCCAACACAATTACCAACAACTGGAAGGGGCATTTCAGACTCATATCGAGGGTCAAAGCCAACTCTGGTTGACTAAGATAGAGAAGGAGCAGCAGCCAAGACCTAAGTTGAGCCCCTGGAATATTGAGCCAAAACCATAAATTCCTGTGGAAGGCAAGAATTAGTCTTAGCCACGATATCCAGGACAAAAAAGGACCTGACCTATCCACATTGTCCAAGGCTACGAGAAGGAGCAGAATCAAACCAAAGCAGAAACCCTCAATTCACAAAATGAAGTTATTGATACAAATAAATATGCAATAACATTGAACACAATGGATAAATACTATAATTTGAGAGAATTCAAAGAAATAAATCGAGAAGAAGAGAGTAACTCTGAATGAGAATACCTAAAGGAAATGAAGCAAAAGATACAAAATGTGATTTTAACTGAAATGAGAGTTAGGAATGAAAAAATGGGAAAGACAATTAATAGCTTTAAATAGGAAGTGATAAACCTCACCCTAAAATCATACTCCCTAAAAATCCGAATGAGCCAAACAGAAAGCATTTACCCCATGAGGTGAGAAATATTATAGCAAAAATTAAAGACTGAAAAATAGAAGAAAATGCAAAGTATTCACTATCAAAAACAACCAATCTGGAAAATAGGTTGAGAGATAATTTAAGAATCATTGGACTACCTGAAAACCATGAACAAAAAGAAACCGAAAGCCTGGATACCATTTTCCCCCAAAAATCATAAACAAAAACTGTCCAGATCTATTAGGAGTAGAAGGCAAAGTAAAAATAGGGAGAATCTACTGCTCACTTCCAAAAGAAATCCCAACATTAAAACTTTCAGAAATGTCCTAACCAAAACCCAGAGCTTCCTGGTCAAAGAAAATACAGGAAACAGAAAGAAAGAGGCCAAGTACCAAGGAATCAAAGCCAGGATCACATAAGACTTGGCAGCTACCACCTAAAAGAAGAGAAGATCTTGGAATATTATATTATTAAGATAAAAGATAAAGACTTGCATCTAAAAATAACTTATCCTAGAAAACTGAGTATAATCCTATAGGGGAAGAATAGGTCTTTAATAGAGTAGAGGACCTTCAAGCATTTCTGATGAAAAGATAAGAGCTAAATACATAAGGCAGATGCTAGGTAAAAATATTCTTCACTTATAATTATATAATTGTAGAGCAAGAAGTGAACTCAAAATTCATCTACATAATCCACCCCTTTAATTTTACAAATAAGATAATGGAGTTAAATAGAGGTAAATTGACTAGACAAAGGTTACACAATTTCATTACGGCAGACTTCAGACTAGAACTAGGATTCCCTGTCTGTCCCATGTACTTCCCATTTAATGTTGAACCTGTATTTATGTACAAGTTTATGCATTCATATCCTCAAGCCCCAAGAACATTATCTGAAAAGTATTCTCATCTCCCTCATTGATATGAAATATTTGGGACAAAATAAATTACTTTATATCCTGTGGATTTTCAGGTCCCTCTAGAAAGTCAATCTACTCACCTTTCCTGCTGTACTTTTTGTTTATTTTGTTTGCACAGTCTGCACCAAATTATCTGATTTTTCTCTTCTTGGTTTTTAAAACTGCTCAGTTACTAGGGGTACAAAAGCCCAGTAAAGACTGTGATTACTAAAAGGAGATGCCAGTGAGGTTCCAGCTATGAACACGAGAAATTGAAGATGACCCATCATCTAAATGCTGGTGCAAATGCCATGCTATTCAGGATGAAAGAAGGAAATACACGTAGAAAAATATTTCATAAACACTTAACTTCCTCTTCTTGCAAATCTTAACACAAAAATTCTGGAGTTTCTCACTTTATTAAATAGCCAATGATGCAAGTTTCCTTGACTTTCCACATGCAAATGATATATGCTCATGGACAATAATTCACCTATTCGTGCTTAGATAGCCCTTAGGGGGCTATACATTTTTAAGTAATCCTGCCATTGTTTTTGCATAGTAATTGGAAATGTACATTCTATTGGGATGTGATTCTTATTAGAAGAGAAAGTAGCTGGCTCTCTCCTGCAGTATACCTATTCATTTAGGGTTAACAGTATTTTTGAAAAGATTCTGCATTTGAGCTCAGAATGGGAAACCGTATTTAGCTCAAGAAAGTTACCAGCCTTTATTAAAGGTTGCTTCACTATCCTTTTTCTCTGCCTCTTCTACCAGCTTCCTATTATTTTGTTTCACTCCATCAGAAATTGTAAGCAATTCCATAATGACTATCTAATAATTAGTGTTAATTTATCCATGTAAGAGCAGTAAATTATAAAATGGTGGCCTTGTTTCTTAAGAGAGGCTATACCATTCAAAATGTGTAACTCCCCATTATAAGCCAGGAGTCAGGCTGTCTAATATATAGGTTCTTCTTGCTATAATTCTGTCAGTAAGACAGGGGTTTTTAGAATCCTAGATTTAGATGTGGGAGGGACCTTAGAGGTCATCTAGTACAAACCCCTCTTCCCTCCACATGCATTTGTAAGACAGCTTAAAAGGGTTAAGGCCATGAAAGAAAGAAAATCTACCTCTTGTAGAGAAAATCAAATCTGTGACATTGGCCTTATTCATTCTAGCAGAGCCAATTAGTTTTTCATATAGGCCTAGGGGTTTTTTTCATTCTTTATTACTGTGAAGAATGGCATGGCAGATCAAAAGAATTTGATGTATCAAGTCAAAAAGAGAGGAAGGAAAGTAGAGGGAATTGAGGAAAGAAGGAAGGTGGAAAGTGGAAGGAAGAAGAAATAAGTGTGAAAGGAAAACAGGTAATGAAGAAGGCAGGAAAACAGGAAAGGAAACTAGCATACTAAAATTAAGGAGAAAAATAAAGAAAGGAGCTTGCTAATAATCTGTCAACTACCACCTAATGATCAGTGTCACACCATAGCACAACCTAGTGTAGGGAGGACTTTCTACATATGATTGTCCTCCTAAGAAACTTGGTTCACATCTTTGTTTCTCCACTTATTTTGAAACATATTCCCAGCCTGGCCCTAGGCAGTGTTATCCCGCACCCATCAAGAATGGACTCCTGAAAAGCCAAGTCTCAAACAAATCAACTCAATCTCTCTAAAGCTGTTTCATAAGTCCAAGGCACAATTGATAAGTTCTGACCTTTGGCTTGCCTTAAAATGACGAAAGATGACTTGCAATTATCAGACTTCAGGATATTTGTATACATTGGGCCTGAGCTTTGAAGGGAGATAGGAGTAAAATCCATCAACAAGCATTTAAATGCCTCCTATGTGCCAGAGATTGAGGATGCACATACAAAGAATGAAATAGTTTCGATTCTCAAAGAGGTATTCTAGTGGGAGAGAAAACAGGAATAGGTATAAGGACATATAGTGCAACTATAAAAATAATAAATTCAAAGTAGTTAAACGTAAAGTAGCTATGGTGGAAAGCAGTAGCAACTGCAAAGAGGAATTAGGAAAGGTTTCATGTAGGGGATGATGTTTGAGCTTCATCTTGAAAGAAGAAAAGGAAAAGAAGAGAGAGTAAAGATTTTTCTTGTTGGTGATACATTAACCCAATCAGATTAGTAGCTTATGGAGAAAAAAGGAAATAAATCAGGATAGGCCAGAGCAGAAGTCAAATGAAATTTATCTATTATTTTGATCATGTGTTCAGTTAGATACATGAGGGCAAGAAGTACACCTTGGTTCCTGTCTCACATGTGTATGTATGAAGGAAGGGGTGTATTCTAATAAAACATGATCAATGGGAATATGGAATAAAAATGAATTTTGGATCCTAGGATCTTCAAATCAAAAGCTGGAAGAGAAATAGGAGAGGAAAAAATCAGATGCTTCACTACAGTTTTCAGATTTCTCTTCTGATTTGGTGTTAGGAAGTCACAACTTGTGGGTTTTTTGCTATAGCCAGATGTTTATGCTGAAAGAGGAAGGAGAGGGGGGAAGAAAGGGAGGGAGAGAGAAGGGCAGAGGGAGGAGAGAGGGGGAAGGAAGGGAGAAGGAAAAGGAGAGGGGAGAGATTGTTATGGTTGAAGAGGACTGAGGAGGGAAATTGCATAGTCTGGCAATATAGGCAGGATGATGTACATTTTTCAGGTTAAATTGGTACTGTCATTGAGTGAAGTGACAGGGAAACAGTATAGGGAGGCTGATTGAATTTGATTATTTTCACAACTAAATTAATATTTCTCTATCATCTAGGAACAGTTCCTTCTAATGCAAAAATCATTTAACCAATAGAGCAGGGGTTCTTAACCCAGGATGTGTGAATTTTTTAAATATTTTGATTACTATTCCTATGTAGTTGGTTTCCTTTGTAATCTTACATATTTTTATTTTATGTATTTAACTACATTAATCTGAGAAGGGGTCCACAGGCTTTAGCAGACACCCAAAGGGAGCTAAGACTCACACATACATATAGGTTAAGAATCCTTTTAAGAGAACCTAGCAGAGCTATTTCTTCTTTCAAGATGAAGTTCAAACATCACCTGCTACATAAAACCTTTACTAATTCCTCTTTGTAAGTGCTAATGCTTTCCACCATAGCTACTTTATATCTAACTACTATTAACTAATAGAGCTCTATTTGCCAAAGAATTGGAAACCCATCAATTGGGGAATGGCTGAACAAGCTGTGGTGTACGAATGTAATGGAATACTATTGTGCTATAAGAAATGATGAGCAGGAGGACTTCAGAAAAACCTGAAAAGATGTATATGAACTGATGCTTAATGACGTGAAGAGAACCAGGAGAACATTGTACACAGTAACAGCAACATTGTACAATGACCAACTTTGATAGACTTAGTTCTTCTCAGCAATGCAATGGTCTAAGACAACTTCAAGAGACTCATGATGGAAAATGCTGTCCACATCTGCAGAAAGAGCTATGGAATCTGAATGCAGATCAAAGCACACTGTTTTCTCTTTTTTACTTTCTTGTGATTTTTCCCTTTTGTTCTGATCCTTCTTTCACAACATGACTAAGGCACAAATATGTTTACTATGATTTTACATGTATAGTCTATATCAGATTTCATGCCTTCTTGGGGATAGGGGAGGAGAAGGAGGGAGAAAAATATTTGGAACTCAAAATCTTATGGAAGTGAATGTTGAAAACTATCTTGCATGTAATTGGAAAAAATAAAATACTATTAAGTAGGAAATTTTTTTAAAATGAAAAAAAGAGAGCCTAGCAACCTGAAGAAGTCAAATGTACCTCTAAAAGTGGAGAGTAACGGAACGTATCCAACGATACTTACATATATATATATATATATATATATATATACATACACACACACATATATACACATATACATATACATATATATATATATATACATGTATATATACATTTTTTTTTCATTGGACAGCATGAACTAAGGAAGAAAGGATATAGTTGAAAATCTAGTTAGTCAGACAGCAAAATACAATCATTAAATTTCTTTCCCTTAACTAAGCTAAAAAATTACAATCCTATCATTCATTGTACCATTCATCAAACTGACTGATTTATTAAATCATTCAAAAGCATTTATTAAGCTCATACTATATGCCAGGTACTATGCTAGGTATTGAGGATGCAAAGATAAGAATCAACTAGTCCCTGTCTTCAGGGTGTTTACATTCTGTTAAAAACTCATTTGTCCGATGAGATCCATCCTGAGAACAATATTTTCAACTTTGGAGTGGGAAGGGTAACTTAGGAGGGTAAGGAAAAGGTATGTATGTCCTATCATATCATTTCATTCCCTTTTAATGAGCCAGTAGAAGTGTATCCCTTCTTGCAATGCAGTTTAACAAAAAAAAAAAGGAGTTAAAAAAAAGACAAAACCTGAAACTAAAAGTAGCATATGAGCATTTGCAATGCATATAATTGCATTATGATTGGGGCCTCCAAAATAAGTCATGGCATTTATTTATTCATGCACCACATACTCCACGGTCCCATGGGTAAAGAAATGTTTAAATTAAGATGCATTATGAGGCACAATACAGTGTCTTATGCATTCAGTTACAGCTCACTAGCACGTATCTATTTACGCGATTTTACCAACTTGCTCTAATGCAGGGCTTGACTTTGGACATTTTGACTCAGGGTAGAATAAAACTTTTTCTCCGTCTCCACCCAATTTCCCAAAAGCCTGTATTTCTTATATTTCATTTTTAAATGGAATATGATTTCTATATTTGAATTTTACTTTTAAGTTAATTTCAACCAGGAACATTCATTCATGTGGATAGTAGACTCATGTCAAAAAGGAAACGCAAACTACATTCAGACACAAATTAAAAATGCCTTTGCTTCATTTATAATTTTATGCAAAAATGAGTACATAATGTATGAGGGAAGTGGGGGTTAAGTGTAGAGCTAGGGACCATCTTCCTAATAAATAACTGTGTGGGAAGAGACAGCAGCTTTACCAATGATTTTAATGAGGGGAGACAGAGGGCAATCCTTCAAACCCTGGGGTCAGCTTGTCCCTTTAATTTTACAAGGGAAAAAGTCTTTAGAAATAGTCCAAATTAAAGCAAGGTCCACAGTTCAAATATGGTTAAATGACCACACAATAACAGGGCTAAATGACAGTGACTTCAAATCTGTAGGAAATCTTGTCACCTCTCCTCCTTTATTTTTTATGCATAAGACAGAAAACCATTTGGAGCAATCCAAGTACTACTTAATCTCTTTCCATAGAAAAGGTGCTGGATTCCATGGGGTAGCTTTCTCAGTTCCTACACTTGCTCTTCTACCTCGCCCAAGGACAAATATCACCTTCAGAAGGCAAGACCTTGACCCAGGCAAGGGGAAATGGCCACCATGATGGCAGGGCCCTTATTTTTTTCGGACTACACAGGCCAACGTTAATGAATCCCCCATCCTGCTCCCGCCCCAGAGGATGGCAGGAAGTCGGAGTGCACCTGCTGCATCTCCCTTCATATCACGTTGCTGTTATGAAAAATAGTTTGCTATTTTGGAACCCCCTGGCAGCCAGAGTGAATCACCGAGGGCCCAGAGCTCGTTTATCTTATGTCAGAAGCAAAGCCAAATGAACGCCACCTCGCCCAGCACCTGAAGAATGGGGAGAAGCTTTGCCCGAGTAAAAATAACCAAGGGCTTGCGGATACAGAGCAGAGACAGGCAGCTCCTCACAGGTTAAGTAGGGCTTCTCACAACTCACTCAAGCTTTTTAGAGCACATCACTTGGAGCAGGAGGCTGTGAGCTTCCCTTACCCCAACTCCAGTAAACTTTTTTTTATTGGCTCATTGGATATAGGAGACTGTCCCTGCTTAGTAAAATCCATCTGGGGATGAGTATAGTTCTGACAGTTCCACTTGGTATTTCCATGCCTGTATCAGTAGTAGCGAGTTCATTTTGTCAGGGGGTTTGGCTTGGTTTGTACTGAAGCTGATAAAAGAACAGTCCCAGGTTGGCCGGAAGCAGGATGGGTGATTCTTGAAGGGTGCTGTTAAGTTTATATTAGAGCATGGAAGAGAGAGGGATAGGGAGAGACCAGCTGATAATAGTGTGTTCCACTGATAGCCATGAAGGTCGGAAGATTACCAGCATGTTGAGTAGAACCCCTGCATTAGTAGAGGACGTGGACAAGAGTTACCTCACTATAAAATGGCATGGATGGCTTGTAATTTACCCTCCAAGGAGAAGGGAATATCCATTTCAATGAGATCATATATCCACTCAAGTAGGGATGTACTCCATGTCTCATTCTAGACAAAACAATTCGAGAAGATATAAAGGAAGTATAAGACAGTTCTTACTACAGTGGAGCGAGGAAGACAATCAAAACACATGAAACAATTAGATGCTGCATTTAAGTACTAACCTGATTGACATGACAGTACAATAGGCCTTCAGAGAAGGGGGATGGTAGTGTGAACTAAAGCAGTCAAAGAAGCCTTCCTGAAGGAGGTGAGATATAATTGAGGGATGGGTAGGATTTGGACAGCTAGAGAGAGCATCCCAGATCAAAATAATGGTATGAACCAAGGAATGAAAGTAGATATTAGTATAGCATGTGAAGGGACCATGGGAAGACCTACCTGCCTGGGAGAAATGACTGCTTAATTTGGCCTACGTAGGGTCTTGCATAGCCCCAAGAGCCATAGGCCTTTCAGTTATGCTAATTCAACCACACAAATGAGAACAAAGCTTCATTAATGTTTTCCCCCACCTACTTCCTCTCAAAAAAAAAAGATCAGGCCAATCTTAAAAAGAAATCAAATGGTAAATAAAATTTAATAAAAATTTATAGCATGCATAACAAGAAGACTACATACTTGTTTAGTCCCTAATCTTTCCTGCTGTCCTGTCCCTATGGCTCTGCCAATTTTGGAAAAAAAATCTGTAGATTGATAAGAATGTTAGTGGCCTACTAGATTTGAAGCCTCAAATTGATTCCTCTGTTGAAGATCATGCTATTTGCTCCAGTTAAATTCTCTTTCAAATAAAAGAAAACACTTGCAAAAATCTCAGGACAATTATAATTTTACCATTACTTTCCAAGAATGACCAAAAGAAGATTTCAGCCTGTGAAACTGACCATGTGAAAATGGCAAGTATAGTCCATGACATGGAAATTTCATCATAATCAGTATGTATGTTAGCCCCACAAGATTCTTTGTAAATTCACCAACATTTATTAAGTAACTACCTGAGGTACCTCAAAGTTTCCATGTTCTCCACCTCTGAGAGGCTTAATTTATTAAACAAGCATCGATATGGATCTAAAGCTGGTAATTCATGGCTGGCCACTAGCAAAGACATGGGCTATAGCAGTTTTACTAATGGTATTATATGTGCAGTAAGGCCTAGATGGTGAATGTGAATTGGACAACTTGAGGTACTGATTTGTACAAGGAAGAGCTGAAACTGGCACCTGGAAACACTTTTCCCCAGGAATCAATAGATCCTCTTCCTCCTGCCGTTGAGCACAATTCCTTTTGGTCATATTGTCCAGCATCAGTCATCCAACTGGCCCATTCCCTTGCCCACCTTATGTGGTGGCCCTCATGCCCTTTTCCTAGGTTTTCTCTATTCACCAGGGTAAACTTACCCAAACATGCTTGTCCTGGAACCTAGGCCTAAGATCAGTGACCAAAAAAGTGGGCCACTGACTCTTCCCTACTTTCCACCCATGGCAAAGTCAGCCAAAGTCCTCCTTACTTCTCATGCTTCTCTGTCACCCCCTCTATAATGTGCCTCTGGAACTCTCTTAATGTTCATTGTCCCTTCCGTCCAGCATAGCTGGCCACTTGTTGCTGTGATTTGTAGCATACTAGAAGCCCCCATCTTCTAAAAATACTTTCCCATATCCTAATGTGAGTACCTAAAATTCTACTGAAAAAAATAAATAAAACAACACAATTTCTCTGGTTTACTATTTTATCCTTTAACAAAAGATAAGTAGCATTAGGTGAACTGACACCATTGTTTTAATGAATCTGTCATAATTTTTATAGACAGCACTCCTACTTCAGGGGATTAATAATAAATATTCATTACTTAGGTGGTATTTGTGTTTTACCGTATATTCTCTTTAACACAATGTGAGATAGATAGTACAAGTATAACTTGTATAAATACTTCATCGCTGAGTCACTTATATGCCAAGAGTCCTTGGATCTGTGTCCAGAAACTGCTAGAAGTGACCCCTATATGCCCATTTTTACATGCGCTCTACTGCTGTAACACAATTGAAGATGGAGAAACTGAGGCACCAAGCTTAAATGACTTGGCCACAGTGTGTAGGGACCAATACTGTTACTCGGGTGTTCTCATTTCATGCCCAGTGATATTTTTCACTACACCAGGTATAAAAAAATGACAAGAGAATAGAGATAGAACTAGATGAATCTTTAATCTTGTCCAAACCTCTCACTTAACAGATGAGGAGACAGCTACCAAAGGAAGTGACCTGCCCAAGGTCACTTGGTTACTCAGGTGACAGAGGTGGAATTTTAACTCAGATTCACTGAGTCCAAATGTACCACTCTTTTCCCTGAAGCAAAGTTGCTTGGATGCTTAAAGGGGAAAGGTGAAAAGTCAATGCACACCACAGGATCCAAGGGGGAATCAGGCCATGAAAGGTGAAATAGAGAATAGTGAAAACCAATTTCACAGTTCTGTGTAGTGTCAGCTCTGCCCGGAGCCATAGATGGTAATGAGTCCAAAGGATATTGGCCTATTTCTAAAGCCATCCTGGCCTAAATGTGATTAGGGTACTTCCACTGGACACTTTGAAGTGAAAAAAGCTATGGACAACCATTACTGAAAAAAAGTAGAAATAATGCTGGGCTCATCAATGAGCTCCTGAATCTCAGCTTCGTGACTCAGCATTTCTGGTGCCAATCATTTACAGTAATTAAACAGTGAGATAACACCAAGGCTGTGCAAGCTAGAAATAAATGTGGATCCTAAATGGTGACCCAAATATGTTACAGTTGAAGAGTATAGTAAGGAACTGAGATCCTAAGATACCACATGACTCCAGGTCAACTTCAGCCTGTATCATTAGAAACTTGAGTGTTTGGCATCTGTTTGTTCACTTATGGGAGATAGACAGGTATATGCAATTCAGTTTCAAGAAGAAAGGTATTATTTCTGTTACAACCTAATAACAAACTCATATCATTGTAGTTCAGTTGGTTCTATATGCCCAAAGATGAATTGTGGACTGTGTGTTGGCTTCCTTAGAAAGTCAATGTGGTATGATGGAAAGGAAAGCTGAACTTTAGAGAACTGGGTTTGAATATAGCTTTTGACACCAATTAGCCAAAGGCAAGTAATCTCAATCTCTCTCTCTCTCTTCCTCTCTCTCTCTCTCTCTCTCTCTCTCTCTCTCTCTCTCTCTCTCTCTCTCTCTCTGTTTCTACTTCTGTAAAATTGGGTTACTAATACCTGTAATATCCACCTCATGTGACTGTTGTGAGGATTAAATAAGAACATACTTTATAATTTTATAAAGACTGTATAAACCTTATGAAGCTAATTTATAAATAATAGTCAACAGTAGTGATGATTTCATGAAGACCCTTCTCTCCTACAATCTTATAGCACCATCCCCTATGTTTTGGCATAAGTAACCTAATCTATCCACTATTGGCTAAGATGTCTTGCTGATATGATGCTCAATAAGCATGACAGGCACTTTTCAGCCGCAGATATTATTTAGGGAAATCTATTTGCTCTTCACACCCTCTACCTTTTGGTGATTTCATTGACTCAGGTATCACCTACTTCTCCGCAAATGATTCCCAAATCCATATCTCTAGCCTTGGCTGCTCTCCCAACTTCTAATCCTGCATTTTTAACTGCCTCATAGACAACTCTGCCTGGATACCTGAATTGTTATTTTGGAAAGTGTGTTTTAACTTAAATAGATTTTCTCATATTAAAAAAAATCCTAAATCAATGAAATACTAAGGATAGAATGGAGTTACCTAAGACACAAATAAATAGTAAAATTATATTGATATAATTGACCAAAGAAGTAATAGTAATAGTTAACAATAATACCTAGCAAAGTAAAGTTTGCAAAGAGCTTTCCATGTTATCTCATTTGATCCCCACTACAACCCTGCAACCCTGAGATATAGGTGGTATTATCATCAGCCCCACTCTACAGGTGAGGAAACCGAGGCCAAAAGAGGTTGTATAGCTTATCCAGGGTCACAAGGCTAGTAAGTATCTGGGGCAAGATTTGAATTCACATCTTCCTGACTCTAAACACAATACTATTCACTATATCATCTAACGAACTACACAAAATATCCTTCTGGGATCTTTGAGGACAATAAGAGTACACATTTGTCATAGATGTGAAGCTGGGATTGCTGTATCTGGAGAAGATACAGCAGTATTTGCATCTCAGGAAATAGGACTAAAAACTGAAGTGACCCTTCATCGATGAACATATTTACAATGAGTTTCCTAGCCAGGCTCTGAATAATCAAAAAGGACAAATCGTTGAAAGTCTTTGACCTTGTAAAAGGACATGTAAAATGAGCCTTTGGGCTCCCCTCAGAAGTTTTGTCTCCTTCCAGCAAGTTTTTTTCCCGTAGCCCTGAGGGTATATCTTTAATAGATCTGGCTCTTACATCCTCTTCTGAGCTGATGACTGCCTCAGTCCAAATAGGATACTACATACAAGGTCAGTCAGTACCTAATACTGGGTATATTTTCCCCAAAATATATTCAGGCATTCACAGGCACATACTTAGTCTGCTGGCAGATAGTTAAAAGTTTCTTTCTGTCTCTGGTCCACTGTGGCTTTCCTTGAAATCATCCAAGGATCTTTTAATATTGTGAGTATAAAAGGATTCTCTCTAATGTTGTAGATTTTCCTCAGACAGATCTTAGGCTATGCACACCTGGTTTTTAGATATTTGAATATGGATGGATGCCATGAGACCACAGTACTATTCATGATATATTAAGAATCCAAGCTTGAACCAACAGATTTTTATAATCTTCTAATTCATCACCATCTCAAGCTTCTCCCCTACACCAATCCATCTTCCAACCATAGCTACCAAAATTATTTTCCTAAAGCTCCAATCTGAATATCTCTCTTCCCTTCTCAATAAAATCCATTGGCTCCCTATTGTTTCTAGTATCAAATACTAGAATGCCAACTTCTCTGTTTGGCATTTAAAATCCTTCGCAACCTGGCTCCAATTACCTTTCCAATCTTATTATACATTCCTTCTCTTTACAGATTCTATGATCTAGTTAAATTGTCCTTTTCACTGCTATCCACATAGGACATTGTATCTGCTTCCCTATCTTTGTATAAATTGACTCCTATGCCTGGAATATACCCTCTCCTCCCCTCCATCACTCAGAATCTGTTCTCCAGTGCCACTTTCTACTTTAGGTCATTCCTGATTCCCTCCCCCCACCCCATCCCTAGCTTTTAGCATCTTCCATGACCAAAAAAATCTTTTATTTATTATGTATATACACAGAAAAACATGTGTATTCATATATATATATATATATGTATACATATTATATATAAATATTTATGTTTCGGTTTCATCTTTGTATCTTCAATACCTAACACATAAGGGTGCTTAATAAATTCTTATTGACTGATTTGCTGCTGGCTCCTTGAAATCTACCCCACTGAATATACAACAATTCCTAGCTAGACCAAAGTTCCTGTGGAGATAAAACATTTTTAATAGACTTATTATGAGATAAATATGAGCTAATAGTATGACACAGAAGCCAAAAATATTAATGTTATCCTAGTTTTCATGAAGGAACAATGTTCAGAGCAAAGAAGGGAAATATTTCACATATATCCCTTGGTCAGACTATATATGAAATACTGTGTTCTGGGTATTACATTTTAATTAGGACATCAACAAACTAAAGTGTATCCAGAAAAGGATAACAAAGATGGAAAAAGAACTGAAGAATTTGACAAAGCTCAATTGAAAGAGACATAGACATTTGGCCTGGAGAATAGGTAACTTGGAGAGTACATGATGCAATATTCAAGTATTAGAAGGGCTTTCATGTGTTAAAAAAAATTTGATTTGCCCTTCTTTGGTCTAAAAAGGCAGAACTAGGAGTGATGAGTGGAAGCTGCAGAGGGGCAGATCTAGACCTGATATAAGTGGTAAAAAAATCTTTATAATTAGAACAATCTTTAGTAATGACTTCCCCAGTTGATGGCAGATTCCCTTTCACTGGAGATCCCCAAGCAGAGGTTCTATGACCACTTGTTTGAGATGTGGTAGAAGGGACTTTTATTCAGAAAGGGGTTGGCCTACACCAGAAACTTGTAACCTTTTTTGTGTCATGGATCTCTTCGGCAATCTGGTGAAGCCTATGGATGGGACCCTTCTCAAGATGATGTTTTTAAACGCATGAAAGAAAATAAATAGGATTAAAAAGGAAACCCATTATATTAAAACATCATTATACAAATATTCTTTTGAAAAACCAAGTTCACAGACCCCAGATTAAAAATCCCAGGACTAGACAGACTCTGAGGTCTTTCCCAACTCTTAGGTTCTATGATTATATGGCCATACAAGAGGATTCATAGAAGTTCAAAATTTAAATAAGTATCAGAAGAACACAGAGAGAAGATCCACAAACAACTTTTGAAAGAAATGGAGTATCCTTGCTTACGTCTTTAAATATTTCGGTTCAAGCTCACTGGGAACAATATGGTTAAAAACTCTTCCCTTCTGAGAGAGAGAGTATATTGGTCTGGATCAACCAGGGTTGATTGAGTTTGTTACTTTTTTATTCTCAGTCAACAATAAAATAATAAGCTATGGGTAACAAGAAGCCAGAAAACTTTACAAGGGTGGGAAGGGAAGCTGGCGCATGTTAAGCACTTAATAAAGGCTTGTTCATTAATTGAACTGCTCTCCCACCCCCACCCCCAAGACCTTAGTCCTTAAGAGCCCAGAGAAGCCTCTGTCCTTGTCGCCCCTTGGACCCCACATACTCTCTCACATTGAAATCCAGTACTACCTAAGACAAGAATATATCACATGTAGAGGCCCTTCAGTGACTTGCCATTTTTTCTGACTCAAGAGAGAAGAAATCACATGAGAATGTAATCCCCAGAACCTGACAAGTTTTTAAATATTTCCCAAATCTGAACTGTAATTAATTTGCCAAAATCAGTCATAAAAATATTTATAACTATTATTCCAAAGTTTACTGCAATACTAAAGTTGTTTTTACAAATATCAATTAAATGCGCTAGTTAATTATAATAATTTGCATTTATAAAGGGAGTAATTTTACATTTCTGAGCAACAGAAGTTACTCTTTCCTGCTCTAGAGACCTATAAAATCTTTTCACACTCCAAGTGTCAGATGACTGGCTGAAATGGTGTCTACAGTATGATATTGAGTCCCTGTCCAACACAGAGTGCCCTTGGTCAGTTCTGCCAGTTAGTACAAGGTGTTAAGGAGGCCGAGTTATAGGCTTGATCCTTGTTGTTGCCAACACATCTTCCTCTGTCTGTACCAGGAGGTAGGAAGCCTACCATCTAATTACCCCTAAGTTTATAAGTTTAAAGCTGGGAGAGACCCAGGAGATCATCTAATGTTCAACAGCTTAATTTTATCTTTGGGGAAACTGAGAACTAGAACAATTAAGAAATATTCCCTAATAAGACTGTCCATCCAGTTTGATATAGAGACAGACTTACAAGCTGTATAAGTTAAGGCAGGTCATTTGACTTTTCTTGGTCTTGGATATCTTATCTCTCCATTTAAAAAAATAAGTTTCATTATCTTTTTCTTTACATCACCAGAATTTCCCCAAGTATCCCTTCTCTTTCCCCTTTCTAAAGAGCCATCCTATATAATAAAAATGTTTTAATGAAAAAAAGAAAAAAGAAAAAAAATTTGCAAATACATTGAAAAGGTCTGAAATTATGTGCAATGTATAACACCTGTGGACCTTCCATCTCTTCAAAGGAGTAAAGTGGGCAGATTTCATCTCTTCTTTTTTTTACTTGCATTTCTTTCTTTTTTTTAATTTAATTTATTTATTTAACATATTTAGTGTTCATCTCTTCTTTAAAGCCATACTGGTTCTTCATAATCCTGCCATATTTAATTTTGATTATTTTGTACTAGTTCATTCCATTTAAATTCTTGTAGGTATCATATATGTTTTTCCCCTTGCTTCTGCTTCCTTCACTCTACAACATATCATTGGAATCTTACCATACTTCTCTATGCTCATTACATTCATCATTTCTTACAAGACAGTGATATTCCATGGCATTGATAGGTAATAACTGTTTAGCTATTCCCCAATCAATGAACAGCTACTTTGTTTCTAATTCTGTGCTGTCACAAAAGTGCTGCTATAAATATTTTGGTGGATAAAGGGATTTTATTCTTATCAATGACCTCCTTGGGGTATAAGCCTAGTAGTGGAATCTCTGGGTCAAAAGGTATGGATATTTGGGTCACTTTATTTGCATAATTTTCAATTGTTTTCCAAATCATTTTTATTTTAATAGGTGCTATACTTCCTAGCCTGTCTAAAGAATTCCTCGAGGATCTTCCCCAAGAAATATGGTTTCATATTTTACTTCCAAATAGTCACTGGGGGAACTGAGCAAGAGAGAACAGTTGGATTATTTCAAATTTTCCCTCACTCTTGGAAACGTATCTTTTGAGGGGTCATAATATCACCTTCATGCACAAATGACAATGTTACTTATTACTATACAGAATCTCAAAAGCAGCTGGTGCAAAAGAATAATTCTTAACTAAAACAATGAAGTTAATTAGTGGACGAATAATGGTTCTCCCAAAATGAATTCTGGCAATTGATGTAGAATTGCCATGCATCCTTAATGACCACATAAAGGAAATTTCTACATTTGCAAAACATAATTTACTTTTTCAAAAGCTCTACAGGAAAAAAATAATACAGGTACTATGCATTTATGTTGATAATTCCACTGGACATCTTACAAAGGCATATTATGATTTTTTGAAAAATATAACATTTTCCAATATTATTGTCTATACTTCAGTTTTCAACTATAGCAACAGATGATGGAAAAACTGAAGCTGCTTTTTCCACTGTCAAGATAAGTCTTTTGCTTATACTGGGTCCCTGGTTTACTCACTAACATCTATTCTCATAGCAATGGGTTGTTGGTAGCATCTTGCACCATGCCTTATACATAGTAGGTGATTTATGTATTTGTTAAATCAAATTATTGGAACCACCCATCAGGCTTGGCCATCCTCACTGCATGCCTCATTTCCCACCAGCTGCACTGCTTCTGGACTTTGTTGGACTTCTCCATCATGCCATCATGCCTCAGGAACCTCATCACTGGGAAATTTCACCACCCTGCAATATCTGATCAGCCTTGGTATTCACATCTCAGTAGTACCCTTTGCCCCTCAGATTGGAGGATGGAACCATGAACATCAAAATCTCATCTCCTCATTTCTCACCAGCTGGACTTAGGGACTTCTACCTGCTCATGGCCAGGAAACTTCTCTCTTCCTTCCCTATATTTCAGCTTCTTTTTATGTTCTGCCTTCCTCCATTATACTATGAGCTCCATGAGAACATCTTTCTTTATATTTATATTTTTATCACTTTTAGACAGGTAAGACATAGCCAGACTATGGAAGGCCTTGAATGTCAGGCACATGAGTACATCAGTAAGCAATCTTTGTAAATTTTGAGCAAGAGTAGCCTCTTAAAAGAGATATGTTACCACTCTTTATTCTTAGGATATGTCAGATGTCAAAAGGGAAGGGAAATAGAGATTTTATTTTTTAACTTGATGAAAGCAGAGAGAAGAGTAAGTAAGGGACACAGGAGACCTCAGAAGGAGGTCAAGGGATATAAGCTAGATCACGTAACATGAGCGGTAATTCATTGCCTTCCAAACAGCAAATACCCTGGAATTTGAGATGTCTGCTAGCCCAGAATACTGAAACACAGCAACTGAAGATGCAGGAAAACAGGCCAATAAATACAAGTGGAGAAGAGCAACAAACAGGCAAAACACTTTGGGACCAAAAGCTTTATACTTTTCTGACAAATCACCAAGCAGCCAGTACAAGGGTTTCTCTATCTCAGTGTTAACTGGACGTGCAACTAGCCAAGTCCATTTGATCAAACCTCAGTTTCCCAAGAAGAGAAATAGAAGAAAATATTTCCCAAAGTTTGTAGAAGAGTAGAAACAAATATGGAAGTTCTACACTGCATCCCCCCACAGCCACTAACTCATTTGGTGGTCTTAGCCCATTCATGGCATAGTAGAAAGAATTCTGGATTTAGAGTTGAAGACCTAGGTTCAAATTCCAGCTCGTCCACTTAATACCTGAATAAGTTGGGCAAGGGGTCAGCTAGGTGGCATAGTGGATACTCTTGCTGACTTCAAACTTGGACTCCAACACTTGCTGGCTGTGTGGTCCGGGCAAGTCACTGGATCCTGTTTGCCTCAGTTTCCTCATCTGTAAAATGAGTTGGAGAAGGAAATGATAAACCACTCTAGGATGTTTGCCAAGAAAATCCCAAATGGGGACATGGAGAGTCAGGCATGACAGAAATGACCCAAAAACAATAACAAGTGATTTCACTTAGCCACTCTGGATTCAAATACCTCTTTGGGAAAATGTGGTGTTTTTACTAAATAATCTATGATGTCCTTTTCAGCTCTAAACCTTTAATTTCTCTGAGCCTCAGTTTCCTCGTTGGGAAGATGGGATCAGATTAGATGCTCTATGTTGAAAGCATGTGTCAGATCCAATATTCTATGATAACCATGTCAAATGTTTCCAAAAACACTTTGCATGTGGGAAAGGTCAGAAAAAAAACTTGAAGCTATGAGGTTGAGTCTGAATTCTCATGTCTGAATTATTACACATTCTAGTCCCCACCTTTCGAATTTGCAGGGTGTCCATTTAAATTGGCCAGCCCCTCTCCCACCAAACTGAGCTTACCTGGAATGAAACTGACAAGCAACCTGCTAGGATCCGCCTTTGCCAAGCCATAATCACAGATTGCCTTCATGTGTCACATTATGACATTAAAGCCCATTCAAATTGAGTCAGAATTCTGCTGAATGGTCATTGCCATCCCAAGGCCTGATGCTATCTTAATTATTAACAGATCTGTTCGATGCAACACTATGAATTGCCTTTTGACCCATGGAGACAGCTATACCTTCAGAGATCTTTAGCAAATAAACTAAAGACTCTGTTGAGTGATTTTTCTTTCTGCCATAATTAGCAGCAGATGGGTGACTTGTTTTCTGTAGCCACCTGTCAGCCAAAGGACTCTCTCCTTAGTTTCTAGTTTCTAGAAGGAGTAAGATGAAAATAAACTAAGGCCTTTTGCTTGGAATATACTTGAGGGTCCCAGATGTAACAGGATCTGCTAGGGAGCTGACAAGTTTCAAGATGTGGCTACTCAGCACCATTCACTCTCGCCCCAAAGAAACATGGCAAGAATGAAGGGAGATTATGATTTCCCAGCACGACTGCATGTTCCTTGGACAGCGGTTACTTTCTGAAAACCTGTGGAATCAATCTGGAGCCAGCATTTGCTGAAATGTCCCATTTGCTGACCTCTTTCAAGCCATTTGAAAACATAAACAGAGCTCTTGCAGTGTAATTAGCCACCATGCCTCTCAATACCTGCTTTCCAAATTTGACCATAATGGACATTCATTAAAATGGGATTTGACTTAATAGCAAAAGTTAGCGAGAAATGGAGGAGTCGCTCTATCACTGTCAGCTCTTATTTTCTGGGTCATTTTTCCTGGAGGAAATAGGGCCCATAACTGGATGGATGCTGGGGCTCCAGAGATAGCTCACAAGGAACAATATAGAAGATATTCCAGAATTGTCACTATAATTTCCTTAAAACAGACACACACACACACACACACACACACACACACACACACACCAGACTCCCTGAAAATACAGAGATAGCCACGCTATAACTAAAAAAGGCCTCGCTTGGCAATCTTGGGTTTAAATCTGTCCCCTACAGTCCCTTAACCTCTTTTATAGTTTTCACAGAATTTAGAGCTGAAATGAACCTCTCATTTTATAAAGGCAGAAACCAGAGAAGTTAACTTTCTTGCCCAAGATCACAAATGGCAAGTTTCATAGATTTAGAGCTGGAAGTGATCTCAGAAGCCATCCAGTTAAAGCCTCTCGTTCTATTTTTTTTTCCAACTCCTTCATTTTACAGATGAGAAAACTAAGTCACAGAAAGGTGAAGTAACGTCAAAGGTCACACACAGATAGCGAGTAGGGTGTACTTGAATTCAAACCCAGATCCTACAGTTTCCAGTCCAATGCCCTTTTAATAACATCATGCTTCCTGTTTCATCTGTCAAGTGGGAATAGCAACAGCTGTCGTGCCCACCTGCCAGATGAGAGACACAAAAACACTTTGAGAAAATATGAAGTCTTCTACCAATAATAGGTATTGTTATTAAATACATCTTCAGATCCCAACAAGCTCCCAGATGGCCTTTCACTGAACAAGTCTGGTTTCATTGTGATTGCCTTGTTCTAGATCCAAGGATACATGGCGGTTGTCTCTGTGGCAGGTTAAGGCTCAGGCAAGTTATCTCTTGAGTGAACTCTCACCAGGCATACAATGAAAAAAGGCCTTTGAAAATGAGCTACAAGTGAAACCAGGCTCCAGGTGATCAGAGAACTAGTAATGACATCAATTGACACTAACAGCAGTTGGTCAAGGGTGTTTCTGGTGTTCCCCTCTTTAAGCTATACCAGGGTTAGAGTTCAAGTCACGTATAACCCAGTGCATTGGGCTAGGCGTTCAAAAGTGGGATTGGTGATCATCGTTTAACTGAAGAACTGGGGTTGGTGCTAGAGAAGCAAAAGAGGTCAAGGTCAAGATCTGAAGTGATAACTACGATCCCTCCCTGAGGGTCATGGATTGCTAAAAGCACAACATTCAATGCAGCCTTTTGGCTACTGTAGCTCAGGGCTTCCTTGTCGAGCTCACATCCGAGCAACCTGATGGTCTTCATTCTTACCCCTTCCATGAATCCTTGTGCTTTTTTCTGATGAGATCAACCAGAGAAAGCAAGTTATTTGATTCTTTTTTGCCTATAGGATGTCAGTCATATGTTCTTTCCCCAGGGATGGAGACATGATTCTGACTCATACCCTGACACCATCTGCCCCTTCTACCAACTTTTTGTCACTCTCCAGCACCCTCAGGTTAGCTAGGGACCAAAATACTGGTAGTGAAATGTCCAAAGTCGATGGACTGCCTGGATATAAGCAACAGGTCCTCAAGGCAAATGCTTCAAACTATACCCCTTCTAACCAACCAAGATTTAAAGCTACTTCTACAAGAGTCTGGAGACCAGGATGACTCTGATGTCAAATTCTTCCTTTTAATACATGATGTTTAATTCTTGCCTCTGACATATACTAGAACTATCACCCTGAGTAAATTATATCTTCTCTGTGCCCTCACACAATGCATTAAGAACATAAGAGACAGAAAAGTTGCCAATATTCATTGATAGAGGTGCTTTCTTCACCAGGAATTCCTCTTCCCCACACCAACCAAGCTACCTACACATATATCAAAAAACAGCAGTGATAATTTGAACTGTTAAGGCATGGTAGAGGATAAAATTTGAAATTATGGGGAGGTTGAAAAGACCAACCAAGTAGTCATTTTTAAAAGAATTGGATGAAATATGATATCTCATCATAGGATGGAGATGATTCTGGGTTTTTTAAGACTATGGCCACTGAAGAATACTTTTGGCATGTCCCATCAAGCTAAAAAAGCTTCAGGTATAGGAGCTGTGATAAACTGCTTATCTATTGTATAGGAACCAGTCTGGTTAACCCCAAAGAAGTATCACATCAGGGTCACTTCAGGGTAGCACATTTTTCAACCCCAATAACTGTCCAAAGTGGTTGTGATCCATACTGTTGAAAAGAGCAGCCACTCTGATGAAATCACAGATTCCTAGAGTATTAAAATACTGAAGTCTTGAGTGGATTATAAGTATGACATAAACCCAGGTTCATTCCACCACTCTACACAGGTTCTCTTAGGGACCTATTTTTTCTTTGATCCTTGGAGGATTCTTTGGCTTATTTGTTAATTTGTAATTTGTCCCAGAAGAAACAGTATGGTACAACAAATAGAAATCCAACCCTGAAGCCAGGAAGACCTGGGTTCAAGTCCTGTTTCTGACACATATTGGTTGGGTGACTCTGGGCAAATCATTTAATTTCTCAGTATTCTATGTTACCATCTAAGACAGAAGTTTTAGAGAAAGGGTCAACCTGCCTTGGTACAGCTGGAGTTTCCTTAGGTGGGAAGACCCTCTAAGAATGAAATCACAGATGCAATTGCCATCCCTAATTTGGCCTAGGTGATTTGGAGAACATTGGTAATGGGAAGAAAAGGAGAATAAAGTATGGCGAGTAAAAGGAGATGCTTCTACAGAGGCTAATGGCTAACATGCTAATGAACATACTGAGAGTGGGGAGTAAGGAGTCAAAGTATTTTGATGGCATATGGAATAACTGCAGACATGTTGCTCCAGGATATAGGTGATTCTCTCTTCTTTGGATGTACTCATTTCAAAATAAGTAAACTGCAAATAACATAATAACTTTAGCCGCAAGTATAATGTGAATTAAGGTCCATGCCCTATAATAACTTGGTGAAAGCTCTATAGTCATGAAAAAATGTCCTAGTTGGGATTCAGGTCACTTAGAATGAGAGAGGAAATGCACCATTTTCAAAGGCAGGTCAATGTCCATGAAGATGGTAGTCTATGGCTGAGAATTTGTTTAAAAAAATTGATTGTGTTAATGGTAAGGAAGTCTGTTTTGTTCTGTCTACACGTATAAAAAAGCTTTGCTCTATCTATGTATACAAAGTATATTCCACCCCCCTAAAATATAAATACCTTGAGGACAAGGGGTTTTTTTTATGTTTTGTACCTATAGGTTCTAGTATAGCTCTTTACAAGAGAGGTACTTGATAAGTGTTTGTTGCAATGAATTGAACTATAAAACAATCTTCAAAGGTAACAAGGAAGATCTAAGAGATTAGAGAGAGATTTACACTGTACTTACTTCACAAAACTATTGTGAAGTGCTAGTACATTTCTAATTAAGCTGTCTTACAAATGAGAAAACTGAGTCTTAGGGAGGTTAAGCTATGTCTTCAGATTTTCTGATTGGGGTACATTTCAATTCAAAGAAAATAAACAAATATTGACTGAGTGCCTTCTATATGCAAGGGACTATTCTAGGTATCCAGAGATCCAAAAACAACAATGAAACAGTCGTTGCCTTCAGGAAGCTTTATATGTGTGTGTGTGTGTGTGTGTATACACACATACACACACACACACACACACATATATGTATGTATATATATGGGTATGTATATATGTATATGTGTGTATGTATGTATATACACATATAATATATGTATATTTTTATATATTATATATGCATATTCATATATAATATATGCACATATAACATATACAAATATAAATATACATATATTATATATATGGACATATATGCATATATAAATTATACCCAGGAAATGAGAATGTGCCCAGATAAGGAATTTGAAGAGGAAAAGAGCACTGACACCTTCAAGAATCGAGAAAGATTTTGAGTAAGAGGTAGCACGTGAGCTGAACCTTGAAGAAAGCCAAGGACTGTAGGGGATTAAGGTGAAGAGAAAGTACATTATGGGGAAGAGAGACATCCTGTGCCAAGGCACAGAAAGAGAAGGTGTCATACGGAGTTCAAGTAGATCACTTTGGCTTTAATGTAGAGAGTATGCTGGGGAGGATTATGAAATATATCTGGAAAGGTAGCTTAGCATCATATGGTAAGAGACATCTAAGTGCCAGGATGAGGAATTTTTATTTTGTAAGAGTGGCAAAGTAGTCACTGAATGCTCTTGAGCTGGAAGAATGACACATTCAGATCTGTGCTTAGAAAGCTTATTTGGCTAGCTTCCTTGTGGGCTCAACTCTGTTGCCATCGTCTAGGCAGAGCCTTTCTGAATTCTACTAAGTTGTTAGCAAAGTTATCTATTCCACATCATGGGGGTTAGGGGCAAGGTGCTCCCATGACCTGGAAAATCTGTGTAAAACCTTTTGGCCCTCCCTTCATACCAGAGAAGTCTGAATTTTTTTCTTTTTCTTTTGTGGGGTGTTTGCAGTATCTTATTGTAAAATTTGGGTTAAGTATTTGGTAATAGGCTAAATGTAGGTCAATGTTAAATAAAAAACACTATACATCTATTTTATACATTTCTGAGTTTCTAAACTTTTTCTTTGTTGTCTACTGGCCTTTGTATGTCATCTGAGGCTTCTGCAAAACTCCCCAAAATTCGCATTTAACTTTTTTTGCCAACATGCAATATATCAAAATTGCAGTGGAGAAGGTCGCAATATGGAAGGAATTATTTTCATCCATCCTTGCTTTGTCTACCTATATACACAAAGTGTATGTGTATGTGTGTGTATGTACACAAAGCTTTGCTCTATCTATATGTACAAAGTATATCCTGCCCCCCACCGAAATACGAACAACTTGAGGGCAGAGATTTTTTTTTCTGTTTTGTCTTTGGAAACTGAGTCTTAGAGAGGTTAATTTATGTCTTCAGGAATGTACTTTAGAAGACTCAAGGTCAGGATATGAACGCGTCTTTTGACTCTGGGTCTAATGCTCTCATCACCATAAGAATCAGAATTATTGTAAAGCCATCAGTCTTTCAGGATCTTCAAGGCCTTCTGAATATCAGAAAATCAATGGAAAACTGGAGTTATATCTCTTTTACCCCACAGAACATATCTCCTAAGGAAAACTGAGTGGTACAAATTGTCATAGCTACACAGCACTTCTAGGCTTTGTCTATACATGGTATTACCAAAATCAAAACTTGCAAAAAAAAAGATAACTATAATATGACATGAATGTTTCTTATCATAAAACACTGACCAAGCTAGTCAAATATTGGCTGGTGATGGATAGCCATAGAATTAGATTATCATTTATCATTCACTAACTCTCCCAAAGAAGTAAAAGGGAGGAGCAGAATCTGTATCTGAATTGTGGAGCAACACAAAAATAACTGTAGATTCAAATAGACCACCCAAGGGACATGGAGAAAGATAATCAGCTGTGCAAACACAAACACAGAGAAACTGTTCAGGGGTACCAGACAACTATGACTGTGACCCTCTTATTGCTTGAATTTTTCTTTTTTTTAAAAATATATATTTTTTTATTTTTAGTTTACCACACACGGTTCTACATAATTTTGAGTTCCAGATTTTCTCCTCTCCCTCCCCCCTTCCTCCCCAAGACGGCATGGAAGCTCATATAACTACCACGTATAACTTTGCATTGAATTAATTTATACACTAGTCAAGTTGTGGAGAATAATTATGACCAATGGAATGAGTCATGAGAAAGAAGAGACAGAACCAAAAAAAAAAACCCAAGAACAAAAACAAAAGGGAAGAAAAAAGGCGAGCATGTAGTGTGCCTCAATCTGCATTCAAACTTCACAGTTCTTTCTCTGGATGAAGATAGCATTCTCCATTGTGAGTCCCCTGGAGTTGTCCTCGCACCTTGCATTGCTGAGAAGAGCGAAGTCTGTTAGGGTTGGTCCTCACGGAATCCATATATCTGTGGTTGCGTACAATGTTCTCCTGGCTCTGCTCCGCTCACTCAGCATTATGTCGTGTAGGTTTTTCCAGGTTGTTACGAAGTCCATATCATCCCCATTTCTTATGGCACAATAGTGTTCCATTACCTTCATATACCACAGCTTGTTCAGCCATTCCCCAATTGATGGGCATCCCTTTGATTTCAAATTCTTGGCTACCACAAAAAGAGCCGCTATAAATATCCTTGTACATATGGGTCCCTTTCCCTCCTGTGTGATTTCCTTGGGATACAACCCTAGAAGTGGTATTGCTGGGTCAAAGGGTATGAACATTCTTATGACCCTTTGGGCATAGTTCCAAATTACTCTCCAAAATGGCTGGATCATCTCACAACTCCACCAGCAATGTAACAATGTTCCAATTTTCCCACATCCTCTCCAGCATTTGTCATCCTCCTGCTTTGTTATTTTAGCCAATCTTACAGGAGAGATGTGGTATCTGAGAGTTGTTTTGATTTGCATTTCTCTAATCAGTAGTGATCCAGAGCATTTTTTCATATGCCTATAGATATCTTTAATTTCTTCCTCTGAAAACTGCCTGTTCATATCCTTTGACCATTTCTCAATTGGGGAATGGCTTGTATTTCTATATATTTGGCTCAGTTCCCTATATATTTGAGAAATGAGGCCTTTATCAGAGATACTAGTTGCAAAGAAAGCCAATGCAACAAAAATTAGGAGGAAAGCAGAAAGTTGGGAGAAAATCTTTGCTTGAATTTTTCTGACAAAGCTATCTTCAAAAGTAGCGTCTTACATTCAGGTTTGGGACTACCAATTCTCACTTAAATGCTCTTCCAGTTCCACCTTTGAAGAGAATAAACATATTGGACAATCTCTATTTGAAAGACCCACCTCTGCTTCTCCCACCTCCATAACCCATTGGTTTATAAACTAAGAATTGAGTCTTTCACAACACACTGTCAAGTGGTGGAGTTGGTTTCACGAAATCATAGAATCCTGGAGTTGAGAGGAAGTTCAGAGATCATCTAGCTCTATCCTTCTATAGGAAGTCCTCTTACAACTCCCAATATCTGACAATACAATCTAAACTAGAAGACTGCCCCCACCCCAAAGAGGAGGAATTTACTAACTCCTGAAGCAGCTCATTCCACTTCTGGACAGCTTTCATTGTTAAGAAGTTTTTTTCTTTACATCAAGTCTAAATATGTCTTTCTGCAACTTCCACTCATTGCTCCTAATTTGGTCCTCTGGGACTAGGGAGAACATGGATACTTCGTTATTAATCAGCATCACAAGACTGTGGTGGAAACTAATCCAGGCAGTTTTTAGTTTCTGTGACATCTTCCGTGCTGAGGCTGGTGACTGTGGTAAACACCTTACAATAACTCCTTGATCTCATCAAGCTCTCTCCTTATAAGGTGCCTTGAAGTCCTTGTTCATTATACAATCATTTTGCTGAATCCAGGTTCATCTCTAAACCAGTCAGTTTAAATATCCTCTAATACTGCTGGAACTCATGTGAAATGTTCGCCTTCATTCTTAATTATGTTTTTTCAATCAAGACACCAGAATTGGGCCTCCAAGGTACTATGAATAATTGTGTGGAGATTGGATTCCTTTGCTTAACTCTTCTGTGGATGTTAATCTAGCAATAGTTCAGTTTTGTTTCAATTCCCATACAGAGATATTTTTTTGCATGTTTGTTTGCATGTTGTCTCTCTCATTAAACTGTATGCTCCTTGAGGGCAGATACTATCTTTTGCTTCTTTTTGCATCCCCAGTGCTTAGCACAGTGCCTGGCACATGGTAGGCACTTAATAAATGTTTATCCACTGAGTTGTTTATTTCCTCAATTATGCCAGCAATCAACAAATCAAGTAAGCATTTGTTAAGTCCCTACAAAGCTGTAGTTCCTTGAGCTTCAAAGACAAAAGCAAAAGAATCCCAGCCCTCAGGAGCTTACATTAAAAGGAGGAATATGTAGCTTCAGTAGCATGTATAGAACAAGTGGTGCAGTGGATAGAATCCCAGGCCTGGGGTCAGGCAGACTCATCTTCCCAAGTTCAAATTTGACCTCAGACGCTTACTAGCTGTGTGACCCTGAGCAAGTCACTTAACCCTGTTTGCCTCAGATTCCTCATCTGTAAAATGAACAGGAGAAGGAAATGGCAAACCACTCTAGTATCTCTGCCAAGAAAGCCCCAAATGGCATCATGATGAGTGACTGAAACAACTCAACAGCAACAAACAGAAGATATACCAAACAGATCCATGGTAACCCTGGGGAAGGCACAAGCAGCCGGTGGAGCCAAGAAAGCCCTCTTGAAAAAGTGCTTGAGCCTAGTCTCAAGGGAAATCAGAGGTTATTCCAAGGAGCAATACTGACTCTATGACTCAATAATGGAATACACCCAATGGCCCTTCACTTTGCTAATCCTGCCTCTCTCTATCTGCATCCATAAGGATAGATAGCATGGCAGATTTGGTCAACTGTCTTCTTAAGTTATGTATATAATATCCTCCTGCTCTTACCAGGCTAATAACTATGCCAACAGGGTACATGATGCTAGTCCGATATGTTCTGTTCTTGTTTAACCTATGCTAGTCTTTAGAAATAGCCATTTCTCAAAGTCAGATCTAAATAATAAGAAAAGCATCAGTTGCTCGTGGGTAGGCCGAGCTAATAGAATAAAAATGACCATTCTACCTAAATTAATTTATTTATTCAGCGCCATACCAATCAAACTACCAAAAATTATTCTATAGAGCTAGAATAAATAACAAAATTCATCTGCAAGAGAAAAAGGTCCAGAATATCAAGGAAATTAATGAAAAGAAATGCTAGGGAAGGTGGTCTAGCCCTACCAGATCTTAAATTGTATTATAAAGTAGCAATCATCAAAACTACTTAGTACTGGCTAAGAAAGAGTGGCGGGTCAGTGAAATAGGTTAGGTACACAAGACACAGAAGTCAATGACTATAGTACTCTACTATGTGACAAACCCAAAGACTCCAGCTTCTGGGATAAGAATTCACAATTTGACAAAAACTGCTGGGAAAACTGGAAAATAGTATGGCAGAAACTGAGCATAAATCAGTATCTTTTTTTTGGAAAGGGGAAGTCAGGGCAATTGGGGTTAAATGACTTGCCCAAGGTCACACAGCTAGTAAGTGAGTCAAGTATCTGAGGCCAGATTTGAACTCAGGTCCTCCTGACTCCAGGGCCAGTGCTCTACTCATTGTGCCACCTAGATGTCCCTGTGCCACCTAGCTGCCCCCATACATCAATATCTTATACCACATAACAAAATAAAGTCAAAATGGGTACACGATTTAGGCATAAAGGTTGATACTATAAGCAAACTGGGAGGGCAAGGAATAGTTTATTTGTCAGATTTATGGAGAAGGGAAGAATTTATGACCAAACAAGAGATAGAGAACATCACGAAATGCAAAACGGATAATTTTGATTACATAAAATTGAAAAGGTTTTTTGTACAAATAAAGCCAATGCAACCAAGGAAGTAGACAACTGGGAAAGAATTTTTCCAACCAGTGTCTCTGATAAAGGCCTCATTTCTCAAATGTATAAAAAAGTGAGTCAAATTTATAAGAATACAAGTTATTCCCCAATTCATAAATGGTCAAAGGATATGAACGGGCAGTTTTCAGAGGAAGAAATTAAAGATATCTATACACATATGAAAAAAATGCTCTAAATCATTATTGATTTGAGAAATTCAAATCAAAACAATCTGAGGTACCACATCACACCTATCAGATTGGCTAACATGAGAAAGAGGAAAATTATAAATGCTGGAAAGATATGGGAATATTGGAACACTCATGCTTTGTGGGTGGAATTGTGAACTGATCCAACCATTCTGGAGAGCAATTTGGAACTATGTCCAAAGGGCTATAAAATGTGCATACCCTTTGAGCCAGCAATACGACTTCTAGGGCTATATCCCAAAGAGCTCACACAAATGGGAAAAGGACCCACATGTACAAAAATATTTATAGCAGCTCTTTTTGTGGTCACTTTGTGGCAGCAAAGAACTGGAAATTGAGGGGATGCCCATCATTTGGGGAATAGCTGAACAAGTTGTGGCATATGAATGTAATGGTATAATATTTTTCTATAAGAAATGATGAGCAGGCAGAGTTCAGGGGAGGGGAGAGAAGGGGAGAAAATTTAAAACTCAAAAGCTTATGGAATTGAATGTTAGAAACTAAAAATAAATAAATTTTTAAAAAATTTTAAAAAGAAATAGCCATTTCTCTTTTTAAATTATCCCCTTGTAAATACTTTTTAGATATTTTCCCCACAATTAAAGTTAAACTAGTTTGAAGAATCCACTGTCCTCCCTTTTGAACTAAGTACCCTGGAGAGAATCCTACATTTCCCTCTATGGAGGACGAGGAACCCTCCATGGAACCTTATGAAGCACAGATCTGACTTAGTCATTGTGCTGCTCAGAAAGCTTTTGTGGCTTCCTGTTGTCTCTCTGAGAAAATACAACTGCCTATGTTTGGTTTTCAAACCCTCTCTCCAGGATTATTGCACCATATTCCTCTTGATACATTTTTGTTCCAATCGATTTGGTCTCATCATTTCTAGTATTCCACCTCTCCCACTTCTGCACTATTGCATAGACTGTTATTTGTATTTCTCCCTCTACACTTTCATCTCTTGGAGTTATCTAGCTTCCTTAAAAGCACAATTTAAGCTCCATATTATACCTGAAGCCTTTCTTGATCCCTCTGTTTGCTAATGTCCCCCCATTGAAATGACTTTGTATTTATTTACATCTTTCCATATGTTCTACATATGCACACATTGTAATTCCTTGAGAGCAGAGACTATTTAACTTTTTTGTTTTGTATTTTTAATACCTAGTCCAATGCCTGGTATACACTCAAATCATCTGTCGTCTCCTCTACTCAGAAGTCCCCTCTAAGTCCATTCATGTAACTAATCCTGTGTGACTCTTATCTATGTCCTCCCATAAATTCAATACAAAGTGGTCCACCAAACAAGGCTGGAGGCCTTCTTTTTCTT
Organism: Trichosurus vulpecula; assembly: GCF_011100635.1. Classification (NCBI taxonomy): domain Eukaryota; kingdom Metazoa; phylum Chordata; class Mammalia; order Diprotodontia; family Phalangeridae; genus Trichosurus; species Trichosurus vulpecula. The sequence goes on from NC_050580.1 coordinate 145,632,955, forward strand.
CTCATATTTCAAAGGTGCCAGTGGAACAATCTGATTGTTCACGCCTCATCCCTTGTTCTTCCTGGGTCACCAGCCCATCTTCTCTTATCATAAAATTATTTGAAGGTATATTTTGCTTTTGTTCTTTAGGATTCTTCATTGGTTATATGCTTCAACCTGTTCACACAAACCATATTTTTCTCTATTGTCCTTTGAATGATATTCATTTTTAATTCTTGGAAACAATTGTAGTCCGTGTCTAGCAACATTGGTAGAATGTTGGTTTTTGAAATACAAATCTTTTCTTTCACAGGAAGCTTAGGGTCAGTAAAGGAACTTTGTAATTTCCTGAAAGCAATTCAGTCCACATTCTTCCTCTAAGTTCAACTTTGGGCCTGACTTATCATCCATCTCTACTAATGCCCCCAGGTATACATATTGATGGACAAGCTTCCTAGGGTCTCAATCCAGACGCATGTCAAAACCTGGGCAAAAACATTCTTTATCTACTTGGTCTTTCCTTTGTGAACAGGTCAAACTCCTTTGAGTGATTACAGATCTCTTCCGAGAGACTCTGCAGTATTCTGGATTTTAATGTAATTGGGACATTATCATCAACAAACAAGAGCATCTGAAGGTCCTTAGCATCCACAGGTAATCCCCTTTTGACCTGAATTCTGTGTTGGATCTCTTCCTGCACATTGGCTAACACCTTGACATATATCTCCCTATTTTTTATGTCTCCTAATACTTATTATCAGAGGGTCACTGAGCACTGCTATTTCTATTGTCTTCCAAGGAATCTTGAATGGTGTTTTGATGTATGGATAGATGACACTTATTTACAAAACAACCTATAAAGTATATGTTGTCCTAGTGAAACAAATGCTTTTTTGTAAGGAATGAACAATACATACAATGAGAATCTAGACCACCAACATCTTTCAGTTAACTATAACACAGTAAAGATGAGGTCTATTGTTGAATATTTCTTAAGAAGGCCTACGTATTGTTGTCGTTGAGTACTTACTCATTTTAATAGATGACCCTCATAAAGTTTTTTTGGTAAATAATTTTTTGCAATTACATATATAGATAGTATTCAACATTCATTTTTATAAAATTTTGAGTTTGAATTTTTTTCTCCATCCCTCTCTCCCATCCCCCATCCGTAAGATGGCAAGAAATCTGATATAGGTTATACACGTGCAGTCACGGAAACATATTTCCACATTAGTCACGTTGTGAAAGAAGAAAGAGAAAAACCACAAAAAAACAATAAACAAAAAAGGTGAAAATAGTATGTTTCAATCTGCATTCAGACTCCATAGTTCTTTCTCTGGATATGTATAGCATTTTCCATCTTGAGCCTTTTGTAATTCTCTTGGATCATTGTATTGCTGAGAAGAACTAAGTTAATTTTGGTTGATCGTCACACTATGTTGCTGCTGCTGTATATAATGTTCTCCTGGTTCTGCTCACTTCTTTTTGCATCAGTTCATGTAGGTCTTTCCAGGTTTTTTCTGAAATCTGCTCCTCATTTCTTATAGAACAATAGTTTTCCATTATATTCATTCACCACAACTTGTTCAGCTATTCTCCAATTGATAGGTATCCCCTCAATTTCCAATTCTTTGCCACCACAAAAAGGGATGCTATAAATATTTTTGCACACATAGGTCTTTTCCCTTTTTTATGATCTCTTTGGGATACAGAACTAGTAGTGGTATTGCTGGGTCAAAGGGTATGCACAATTTTACAGCCCTTTGGGCATAGTTACAAATTATTCTCTGAAATGGTTGGATCAGTTCACAATTCCACCAACAAAGCATTAGTGTTCTAATTTTCCCACATCTCCTCTAGCACTTATCATTTTCCTTTTCTGTCAAATTAGCCAATCTAATAGGTATGAGGTGGTACTAAGACTTATTTTAATTTGCATTTCTCTAATCAATAATTATTTAGAGCATTTTTATATGACTATAGATAGCTTTAATTTCTTTATCTAAAATTGCCTGTTCATATCCTTTGACCATTTATGAACTGGTGAATGACTTGTATTCTTACAAATTTGACTCAGTTCTCTGTATATTTGAGAAATGAGGCCTTTATCAGAAACACTAGCTCTAAAAATTATTTCCCAGCTTTCTGCTTCCATTCTAATCTTAGTTTCACTGGTTTTGTTTATACAAAAACTTTTTAAATTCAACATAATAAAATTATCCATTTTGCATTTCGTTGTCCTCTAGCTTTTGTTTGGTCATAAGTTCTTCCCTTCTCCATACATCTGACAGGTAAACTATTCTTTGCTCTCTTAATTTTTTTTATATCATCCTTTATGTCTAAATCATGTACCCATTTTGACCTAATCTTGGTATACAGTGTGAGATGTTTATCTATGCCTAACTTCTGCCATACTATTTTCTAGTTTTCTCAGCAGTTTTTGTCAAATAGTGAGTTCTTATCCCAGAAGCTGGTGACTTTGGGTTCATCAAACAATAGATTACTATAGTCATTGACTACTGTGTCCTGTATACCTAGCCTATTCCACTAATGCACCACTCTATTTCTTAGCCAGCACCAAATAGTTTTGATGATTACCACTTTATAATATAGTTTTAGACATCGTATAGCTAGGCCACCTTTCTTTGCATTTTTTTCATTAATTCCCTTGATATTCTTGATATTTTGTTCTTCCACACAAACTATTTGTATGTTATTCGCTCTTAGAGCCAAATCCTATGAGAATAAGTTTCAAACAATGCTTACCCCCTCTCTTCTTTCCCTCTACTGTAATAGGTCTTTCATTCTTCTCATGTGGTATAATTTACTCCATTCTGCCTCCCCCTTTCCTTCTTCTCCCAATATAATCCTTTTCTCACTCCTTAATTTTTTTTATCGTCACATAAAAATCAACTTGTACCTACACCCTCTTAAATATACTCTTTTCTAACTGCCTTACTAGAAATACAGTTCTTAAGAGTTACAAGTATCATCTTCCAACATAAGGATGTAAACAGTTTAACCTTATGGAACACTATGGGTTTTTTTCTTTCATGTTTACCTTTTTGTGTTTCTCTTGAGTCTTGTATTTGAAGGTCAAATTTTCTGTTGAGCTCTGGTCTTTTCATCAGAAGAGTTTGAAAGTCCCTTATTTCGTTGAATAGCTGTGTTTTCCCCTGAAATATTATGCTCCATTTTGCTGGGTAGTTGATTCTTGGTTGTAATCCAAGCTCTTTTGCCTTCCAGAATATAATATTCCAAGCCCTCTGATCCTTTAATGTAGAAGCTGCTAAGTCCTCTGTAATCCTGACTGTGGCTCCTTGGTATTTAAATTGTTTCTTTCTGGCTACTTGCTGTATTTTCTCCTTGACCTGATAGTTCTGGAATTTGGCTACCATATTCCTTGGAGTTTCATTTTGGGATCTATTTTGGGAGGTGATCTGTGGATTCTTTCAATGACTGTTTTGACATCAGGACAGTTTTCCTTGATGATTTCTTGAAAGATGCTGTCCAGGCTCTTTTTTTAAACACGGTTTTTAGGTAGTCCAACAATTCTTAAACTATCTTTCCTGGATCTATTTTCCAGGTCAGTTGTTTTTCCAATGAGGTATTTTACATTTTCTTCTGGTTTTTTTCATTCTTTTGATTTTGTTTGACTGATTCTTGATGTCTCATAGAGTTATTAGCTTTCACTCGCCCAATTCTAATTTTTAAGGAATTATTTTCTTCAATTAGCTTTGGACCTCCTTTCCCATTTGGCCAATTCTACTTTTAAAGGAGCTGTTTTCTTCAGTCAATTTTTGTGCTTCCTTTTCCAAGCTGTTGACTCTTTTCTTCATAATTCTCTCATATAACTCTCGTTTCTTTTTCCAATTTTTCTTCTACCTCTCTTACTTGATTTTTAAAATCCTTTTTGAGCTCTTCCAAGAAGACTTTTCTGAGATTGAGACTAATTCATATTCGCCCTTTGAGGCTTCACGTGTAAACATTTTGACATTGTTGTCCTCTTCTGAGTTTACATTTTGATCTTCCTGTCATCATAGTAGCTATCTATGGTCAGGGTTCCTTTTTGTTTTTTGCTTACTTTTTAAAGTTGAGCTCTGCTTCTGGGGTACAGGGGACATTGTCCCAAGTTTCTTGCACTGGGAGCCAGGGGCCTGGTTACTGGCTTTCTGTGCCAGAGCCTTTGGGGCTGGCCACCTGTCCACTGTGCTAGGGTGGCCAGGCCTAGTCACACCTGTGGTACCCTGGGTTATGGGGTTGCCAGTTTGCTTCCTGCACTGGGGCTGGAGGTCTCACAGCTGGCCTGCTGTGCCACTGGCCTGCTGAGCCAGAATTCCAGGTCCTCAGTTGCTGATTTGTGCTATGGCTAAGAGCCTCCGGCTGGCTTGCCCGAATACCATCTGAAGTGGGCTGTACTCCCCTTTTACACAAATGATAGACTTTTCCTGAAGTCCTTCTAAGTTATCTTGGAATATAAAATTGTTTCACACTGTCTTTTTGTGGATTCCATCACTCCAGAATTCTTTTAGAGGCATGATTTAACGTTGTTCCAATGGAAACTGAAGAGAGCTCAGGAAATTTCCTGGCTTCTCTCCACAAATCTTGGCTCTACCTCCCAATCTATGACTGAAATATGAAGCTCCAAGTGTGGTGCTTCCACGGGCTTACATAAAAAAACTTGGTTTTATGTAGTTTTTCTATTTTTCTTCTATTTGTAGTCTACTTTCAGTTTTGATCTTTAAATGCCCTTGATATAAATTGGGTCATTTAGATTTCTTGCCTGGTTTTATCTTCCACTGTTTCTCTCTTCTTTAGGAGATGATACTTCTCATAATTGTTCATCATCCTTCTTTGTAAGATTTTACAAATGAGCTTATATCATAAACTAGGGTTGCCTTTGGTTTCCCATTCCTATCCATTCACCAAGTAAGAAAGATATTGACTATCTAAGGTGTCTAAGAACTATCTGGATTGTTTGGGTCTCCTTGTTGCGGCAATTGATTTACAGTCATTAAATTTATGGCTTAATATAAGAAAACTGGCCTCAAAGCCAAAAGCCTTTGCTTCAAATCCTTCTTCTGACCCTAAGGACACCATTGTCAATCTTTTTTTTTTGCCAGTGAAGTAAAGATAGGGCTAATGACTTCTGGTCAGTAGAATATGCATTTAGAGTATTTTTTCCCAATTAGTGTGTATGTGTTGCAATAAACTAACCACATTTCCACATGTTATTACCCTGTGCATATCATGCAACCTCTTAGTGATACAGAATACTCGATAAGATTGTACAGTCCAGAGAAATGTGCTGACTTGAATTGGTAAAAAGGTGTCTCCTCATTTAGGAGTTCCCTGTACCAATTAACAGGTGCAATCCCTAGCCCTTATTCCTTAAACTTATGGATAATATTATTATAGTATTGTCAGTGTCATTTCTATTGTAATTTTCCCACTTAAAATTTTTTAATTACTTGTTTAAATCATTGAAGTTTTTCAATTTTTCACTTCATCTTGTATTTTTTCTTGGTTTTGTTTTTTCTGTTTGTTTTTGTTGTGTTTTGTTTACTAATTATGATCTTAGTTCTGATGTACTGATGAGTTAATACCTAGACTACATACAGATAGCTAACTCAGGGATAACTTCCACATCAGTAACATGCATTTTTCTGCCTAACAAAATAGAATCGTTTTCTTTTTATGGTGTTTTTTGGTGCCCATGATGTTTAGAATCTACCACTTCTTTTTTCAGACAAAGCATTCATGATATAGATGCATGATTCTTCTTTGTAATCTACAATTCTTTGGCATCTCTCATTCTTTTCTTGCTGAACCATGTCTTCCCATATGTTTCTGCTCATCCTTACCATTTCCCATCCCTGCAGCGAAGTCACCAAGTATCAGAGTGTCTGTTGATTTTATATGGAGGGTCTTGTCAAATTCTTCATAGAATTTTTCTACCATTTCATCCTCAGCAACTAACATAAGAAACAATTATTTTAATGGTGGTATTTTTGGAAATATACATAATTAGAATTACAATACCTTATTTCCAAATATCCCTTTAAAATGTTTCTTGTTGCTTTTGGCTATAACCCATTCTACCAACTTGTCCATTTGAAACTCCAAGGGGTAGCCACAAACCATAATTCCATTTAGCTACAATCTCCTTTTTTCTTTTGGTTTCATTCATAACAAGAATGCAAAAATTAATATAATTCAGACCCTCCAGGAGTATGGCCATTTTTGATCACTAGACAAGACTCTCACATATAGCATACAAATGATCATATTAAAATCTATTAGTAAAACTGTCTGATTTATGGTCCTCTCCCCCCTTTCCAGTGATTCTGCCACAATCTTGAAGAAGGAGACCACATAAGATTGAGAGTCACCTTTTATTTTTATTTTTTTCATGGATTTTCTTCAAAAAAAAATTAGCATATGTTTGGCCTACCAGAGATATGCCTCTCCAGGGTTAGCTAATTTCATCTTTCATATAGTCCTATTCATCCTGCTTCATTATGGCATGGAGAAGTCCCTAGATTCTTAGAGACTGTGCCAGTAGAGCATAAGCTCTGGAAGATTCCGCCATGTTTAAGAGACTTCTAGTATGGCACTGGCAACTGCTCAAGCCTGGTACATTATTAGAAGCTTAATAAATGCTTATTGAATTGAATTAATCTGAATATTCATCGAACTACCAGAGTCAGATGAATAGGACCAAGCAGAAACATTTTGGGACTCGGAGGGAAAGTTTTTAGACCAAAATAAAGGGGAAGGAGTTTTTAATCAAACAGGAGCCCAGATCAAAGAGCAAAGGTTCTAATAATTCAGTTAGTAGCTTAGAGGAAGCTATGAGGCCTACTCTACTGGTCTACTTTACTGGTAAGACACATATCTACAATCTTAAGGATTAATAGCTTGTTATCTGGGAAATGGGAGAAGGTGAGATGGAAAAGGTTAAGAGAAGGTAAGGTGGAAAAAATGATAATTAGGAAGAATTATAGCTACTTCAAAGAGATAAAGGCCAGTTAGACAAAAATGTGAACTCCAGGACAAACAGGGACTACCATGAAGCTAATTTTTGTCCAGAGGTGGGGATAGTGGCTCTTCCTCATTTTAGTGGTTGTATGATAAGGATAAGACACAGCATGGAATAAGACTCTGGTCTCAGAGTCAGGAATATCTAGGTTTTAGATCTAAATCTGATACATATTGGCTATATGACCCTGGAAGATCACACAATCTCTCAGTTTCCCTGGCAATATTCTAAGACAGTAAATTGCCGAGCAGATTCCAAGATACACTGGCAAAAAGACCGATTAAGTCATGTGTCAAGTAAAAAAGAATGAAATGAAATCATAAGTATGGTCTAATAATAATGATGATGATGATCAATGTAAACCCAATGAAATCACAGATCTAGTCTTTATCCCTGTCCCTAAATATAAAAACAACTGTGGCAGGAAATCTGAAACAGATGATAAAGTTACATTGGGAAGAAAGAATGGGAGAGGAATAATCCCTGAACATATCCTGGGGGTAGGAAAAGTAAGGAATGTGGCTTAATGAACATAATGATCCATGTTCAGACGCTCAAGTAGAATCAGGCTGTGCTAGTGCTTCAGGCTAATCTCCATATCTACTTGCCAGAGCTAAATGGAGTCAATAAATAAATAACTATGCTCAGTGCCTATAAAGGACACGGTAGGGATCAGGGAGTCAAGGGGTACAAGGAAAGGATCACAGAACTAACAGTATGAATCTGTCTTGTTTTCCTATGGGATAATAATATACCTCAAGAATTCTTCTTTGGTCATACTGAAAACATACCCTTCAAGTTGCTGGTGCAGTTGGCACTGGTGGAGGCAAGAACCATTACCATACAGGCAGAAATGGTGGCCCCTGCTGAGCTCCAAGAGTCAATTAGAAAGTTATCAAGGTAGGTGATCAGTAACTGAGATCTAGCATATCTTGGGGAAAAAGAAATACTCTGATGAAGGAGGGGAATGCTGAAGGAACATGGCTAAAGCTGAATAGTTTTGCTCTAGACTCATACATTACCACATAGTGGCTGTATCATATCCACATCATGAAAGTTTTTCCATTCACCTTTCACCTTAATCTGAATCAGATTATACTTGTCATTTTATTACTGAAAAGCATTTGTTCCTAGTAAGCAGAAATTCTTCTCCTAGACTGTTGACAATTATCCAGAACTATCTGGTTTTTAAGGTATTGTACAACCAGGTACATTGTCAGCAATGTAATTTATACAGTATGAATATGACTAATACATTATGAGAAAGACACAAAGAAGAGAAGGAAGAAGGTTCATTATCTCTTTGGGGTCTGTGGGTACCACTGATAGTCTTTATCAAGTGAATATAAGGCCATATGGTCGAATGCAGCCAGCATTTGGAGTTTTGTTTCATCTTGTTTTGTTTCTTATTAGGGCTTAAATCTTGCACAAAACCAATCATATTATGTCACCCAGTCCACTGTGAACAAAGGGAAATGTTTGTCAAGGCAGCTTACTGAGGGCAGGGGCGCAGTCTTTTGTTTTAGAACACAGAGATATTACCTGCCCCCTCAAGGACTAAACCCAAGGTCTTCACCACAGTAGCATTCAACCTTAACCACCTAAGAAAAGTTGTCCAAATATCTTATTGGCACAATGATTCAAAAAAAATTTAATTAATATTTCTTACTATTGTTTTAGATCATTATGATCTTGCCACATTCCCATAGCCACAAATACTTCTTTTTAAAAAAAAATTATTTATTTTGTTTTCAACATTCACTTCCACAAGATTTTGAATTCCAAATTTTCTCCCCATCTCTCCCTTTCCCCCATCCCAGGACAGCATGCAATCTGATTACCCCTTCCTCCAATCTGCCCTCCCTTCTATCACCCCTCCCTCTTCTCTTATCCCTTTCCCTTCTACTTTCCTGTAAGGCAAGATAGATTTCCATATCCCATTACCTGTATATCTTATTTCCCAATTGCATGTAAAAACAATTTTTAACATTCATTTTTAAGCTTTGAATTCCACATTGTCTCCCTTCCTGCCTCCCCACCCCCACCCTCATTGAGAAAGTAAGAAATTCAATATAGGTTATACATGTGTAGTCATGCAAAACAGCTCCATAACAGTCATGTTATGAAATACTATTTTTCCCTCTATCCTGTCCCACCCTCCATTTATTCTATTCTGTCCTTTGACCTGTCCCTGCACAAAAGTGTTTGCTTCTGATTACCCCTTCCCCCAATCTGTTCTCTCTTCTATTATTCCCCCTTCTCTTATCCCCTTGTAACAACACTGTTGCTAGCAGCTACTGTGGCTGCATAGGACCAATAATACCAATGTACAGAAGAGCTGCCAACACAGGTTCTTTGATCTGCTTTTCTAGAAAAAGCAACTTTAAGGGGTTAACAATCTCAGTTTAATTAAACATACATGTATCATTCACTTAGTTCAGGGGGAAAAGACCAGCCCCCTGAACTTCATGGCAAATACAAACAGAAATTACAAACAGATCAACAGACAGACCTTGTCTGATCAAATCGCAATAGTTACTAGGGAAGCATCAACCTCTGGGATATAAGAGCGGGGGAGAGGGGAAACTGTTTCAATGGCTTGCCCAGAGTTTGTCACCAACACTCTTTCAATGAGTGTACCCCCAAAGGCAAAATGCCAACCTCAGAGCTCTTATACCCTGTTCAAGACCCTGAGGGCCGGGGCCAACTTAGCATTTAGGGTATGGGAAAGTTCTTCAATCACTAGCACCATATCATATACATTGTTTCAAATCAGTGACTCCTGATTGCCTTAGTGCTGAGAAACACTCGAAAACAAAAACTTTACCTGCCCCATTCAAGCAAAGGCCAGACTCATTAAAGGCACTTGACAGCCTTAGTAGCCCAAAAGAGAAGAACAGCAAAAAGTCCTGCCCTGATTACCATTACACCCCTTCCCCCCACTCTCGCTTTCCTGTAGGGTAAGATAGATTTCCATACCCAATTGAGTGTGTATGTTATTCCCTCCTTAAGCCAAATCTCATGAGAGTAAGGCTCACCTATTCCCTCTCACTTCCTCCCTCTTCCCCTCCATCATAAAAGCTTTCTTGCTTCTTTTATGTGAGATGATTTACTACACTTTACCTCTCCCTTTATCTTTCTCCCAGTACATTCTTCTCAACACTTAATTATAATTTTTAAGTATCATCCCTTCATATTCAGCTCACCCTGTGCCTCTGTCTATGTATATACACATACATATATACACACACATACATATACACACATACACATACATGCACACACACACACACACATATACACACACACACACACACACACACACACACACACATACACATACATATATACACACATACACATCTATATATTCCCTCTAACTAACCTAATACTGAGAAAGGTCTCATGAGTTACAAATATCATCTTTCCATATAGAAATGTAAACAGTTCAACATTAATAAATCCTTTATGGATTCTCTTTCATGTTTACCTTTTCATGTTTCTCCTGATTCTTGTATTTGAAAATCAAATTTTCTATGCAGCTCTGGTATTTTCAACAAGAATGCTCAGAAGTCCTCTATTTCACCGAAATTCCATTTTCCCCCTGAAGTATTATACACAGTTTTGCTGGATAAGTGATTCTTGGTTTTAATCCTACCTCCTTTGACCTCTGGAATTATCATATTCCAAGCCTTCTGAATCCTTAGTGTAGAAGCTGCTAAATCTTGTATTATCCTGATTGTGTTTCCACAATACTTGAATTGTTTCTTTCTGGCTGCTTGCAATATTTTCTCCTTGACCTAGGAACTCTGGAATTTGGCTACAATATTCCCAGGAGTTTTCCTTTCAGGATCTCTTTCAGGAGGTGATCAGTAGATTCTTTCCATTTCTATTTTACCCTCTGGTTCTAGAATATCAGGGCAGTTACCTTTGATCATTTCTTGAAAAATGATATCTAGGTTCTTTTTTTGAACATGATTTTCAGGTAGTCCGATAATATTTAAATTATCTCTCCTGGATCTGTTTTCCAGGTCAGTTGTTTTTCCAGTGAGATATTTCACATTGTCTTCTATTTTTTCATTCTTTTTGTTTTGTCTTATAATTTCTTGATTTTTCATAAAATCATTAGCTTCCATTTGCTCCGTTCTAATTTTTAAGGAATTATTTTCTTCAGTGAGCTTTTGAACCTCCTTTTCCATTTGGCCAATTCTGCTTTTTAAGGCATTCTTCTTCTCATTGGTTTTTTTGGACCTCTTTTGCCATTTGGGTTAGTCTATTTTTAAAGATTTTTTTTTGTTTTTTTTTTGTTTTTTTTTTTAAATTTATTTATTTAACATATTTAGTTTTCAGCATTGATTTTCACAAGAGTTTGAATTACAAATTTTCTCCCCATTTCTACCCTCCCCCCCCCCCCACTGCAAGATGATGTATATTCTGGTTGCCCTGTTCCACAGTCAGCCCTCCCTTCTGTCACCCCACTCCCCTCCCATCCCCTTTCCCTTCCTTTCTTGTAGGGCAAGATAAATTTCTATGCCCCATTGCCTGTGTATCTTATTTTCTAGTTGCATGCAAAAACTTTTTTTTCTTGTTTTTGAACATCTGTTTTTAAAACTTTGAGTTCCAAATTCTCTCCCCTCTTCCCTTCCCACCCACCCTCCCTAAGAAGTCAAGCAATTCAACATAGGCTATATGTGTATCATTATGTATAACTCTTCCACAATACTCATGTTGTGAAAGACTAATTATATTTTGCTCCTTCCCAACCCATCCCCCTTTATTGAATTTTCTCTCTTGACCCTGTCCCCTTTCCAAAGTGTTTGTTTTTGATTACCTCCATCCCCTTCTGCCCTCCCCTCCATCATCCCCTCCCCCTTTTTTATCTTCTTCCATCTTCTTTCCTGTGGGGTAAGATACCCAATTGAGTATGTATGGTATTCCCTCCTCAGGCCAAATCTGATGAGAGCAAGATTCACTCATTCCCCCCTCACCTGCCCACTCCCCTCCTCCCACAGAACTGCTTCCTCTTGCCACCTTTATGCGAGATAATCCACCCCATTCTATCTCTCCCTATCTCCGTCTCTCAATATATTCCTCTCTCATCCCTTAATTTGATTTTATTTCTTTTAGATATCTTCCCTTCATCTTCAACTCACCCTGTGTCTGCTCTCTCTCTCTCTCTCTCTCTCTCTCTCTCTCTCTCTCTCTCTCTCTCTGTGTATATATATATATATATATATATATATATACACACACATACATATATACATACATGCACGTTCACTTATATATATACATAAACATATATATATATATGCATATTCCTTTCAGCTACTATGATATTGAGGTCTCATGAATCATACACATCATCTTTCTATGTAGGAATGTAAACAAAACAGTTCAACTTTAGTAAGTCCCTATGATTTCTCTTTCTTGTTTACCTTTTCATGCTTCTCTTGATTCTTGTATTTGAAAGTCAAATTTTCTATTCAACTCTGGTCTTTTCACTGAGAAAGCTTGAAAGTCCTCTATTTTATTGAAAATCCATATTTTGCCTTGGAACATGATACTCAGTTTTGCTGGGTAGGTGATTCTTGGTTTTAATCCTAGATCCATTGACCTCCGGAATATCGTATTCCAAGCCTTTTGATCTCTTAATGTAGAAGCTGCCAGATCTTGGGTTATTCTGATTGGGTTTCCACAATACTCAAATTGTTTCTTTCTGGCTGCTTGCAGTATTTTCTCCTTGATCTGGGAGCTCTGGAATTTGGTGACAATATTCCTAGGAGATTTCTTTTTGGGATCTATTTGAGGAGGCGATCGATGGATTTTTTCAATTTCTATTTTGCCCTGTGGCTCTAGAATATCAGGGCAGTTCTCCTTGATAATTTCTTGAAAGATGATATCTAGGCTCTTTTTTTGATCATGGCTTTCAGGTAGTCCAATAATTTTTAAATTATCTCTCCTGGATCTATTTTCCAGGTCAGTGGTTTTTCCAATGAGATATTTCACATTGTCTTCCATTTTTTCATTCCTTTGGTTCTGTTTTATAATATCCTGATTTCTCATAAAGTCACTAGCTTCCACTTGCTCCAATCTAATTTTTAAGGTAGTATTTTCTTCAGTGGCCCATTGGATCTCCTTTTCCATTTGGCTAATTCTGCATTTCAAGGCATTCTTCTCCTCATTGGCTTTTTGGAGCTCTTTTGCCATTTGAGTTAGTCTATTTTTTAAGGTGTTGTTTTCTTCAGTGTATTTTTCAGTATTTTTTTGGGTCTCCTTTAGCAAGTCATTGACTTGTTTTTCATGGTTTTCTCGCATCCTTCTCATTTTTCTTCCCAATTTTTCCTCTACTTCTCTAACTTGCTTTTCCAAATCCTTTTTGAGCTCTTCCATGGCCTGGGACCCATTCATGTTTTTCTTGGAGGCTTTTGGTGTAGGCTCTTGCACTTTGTTGACTTCTTTAGGCTGTATGTTTTGGTCTTCTTTGTCACCAAAGAAAGAATCCAAAGTTTGAGACTGAATCTGGGTGTGTTTTCGCTGCCTGGCCATATTCCCAACCAACTAACTTGACCGTTGGGTTTTTCAGTGGGGTATGACTGCTTGTAGACTAAAGAGTTCTATGTTCCACATTTGGGGGAGGGGATGCACCAGCTCTGCCACACCAGCACTCCTCCTTCCCCAAGAACCCCCAACCCATACTGGGCTTAGACCTTCAGCAGGCTGTGCACTCTTGCTCTGATCTGCTACTTAATTCCTCCCACCAGGTGGGCCTGGGGCCGGAAACAACAGCAGCTGCAGCTGCCTCACCTCCGCTGCCCCGGGGGCGGTGGCCGAACTGCAAACTCCTTCCACTCTCACAGCTTTTCCCATTAATCTTCTCTGCTGTCTTTGGTGTTTGTGGGTTGAGAAGTCTGGTAACTGCCGCAGCTCACTGATTCAGGGCGCTAGGGCCCGCTCCACCCGGCTCCTGGTCTGGTTGGTCCGAGCAGCTCATGCTGGGCTCTGCTCTGCTCCGCTCCCAGCTCCCAGCTCTGTGTGGGATAGACCACACCCAGAGACCATCCAGGCTGTCCTGGGCTGAAGCCCTGCTTCCCTCTGCTGTTTTGTGGGTTCTGCAGTTCTAGAATTGGTTCAGAGCCATTTTTTATAGGTTTTTGGAGGGACTCGGCGGGGAGCTCATGCTAGTCCCTGCTTTCCAGCTGCCATCTTGGCTCCACCCCCTATTTTTAAAGATTTAATTTTCTTCAGCATTTTGGGGGTCTCATTTAGCAAGCTCTTGACTCATTTTTCATGATTTTCTTGCATTACTCTCATTTCTCTTCCGAATTTTTCCTCTACTTCTCTTACTTGATTTTTAAAATCCTTTTTGAGCTCTTCCATGACCTGAGACCATTTCATATTTTTCTTGGAGGCTATGGATGTAGGAGCTTTGACTTTGTTGTCTTCCTCTGGTTGTATGCTTTGATCTACCTGGTCACCAAGGACATAAGAAAATGCCTTTTCACCAAGAAAGTCAGCTTCTATAGTCTGATTTTTCCTCCTGTTTGCTCATTTTCCCAGACAGTTACTTGACTTTTGAGCTCTTTGTTAAGTGGAGGGTGTATTGCCTCAAGCTTCTGGGGTTTTGTGCAGCTCTTTTCAGAGATATTTCTAGGAACCCGTACAATTTCAATTCTTCCAAAGTGGTATGATCAAAGGAGAGGTATTTACTCCTCTCCTGGCCTGTGCTCTGGTCTATAAACAACCACAAGCACTCTTTTCTACCCCGGAACTGTGAGGAGGATTCCCTCTCCACAGCCACCACCAACTCCGCCACACCAGCACTCTTCTTCACCCCAGGACTGTCACCCAGGACTGCAGCCCAGATCAGCCACTTGATTCCCCCACCGTCTGTAGCCTGAGAGCTCTAGAAGCAGCCACCACTGCAGCAGTGGCAGCCACTGCCCTGGGCCTGGGGCCAGACCAACCTCCTCTCTCACAAAGGTGAGAGACTGACCTTCAAAGCTTTCTTTGGTGTTTCTGGGTTGAGAATTCTGGAAACCTCTGCAGCTGCCAGTGATTCAGTGCCCTGAGGCCTGCTCCAGTCCTGTTTCTGCACGCATGGCCCAGGCTGGGATGTGCTCTGTCCCAAGCATGGTGCAATAGACCCTTCCTGTTGGCCTTCCAGATTGTCTTGGGCTGAAAATATGCTTTACTCTGTCATTTTGTGGCTTCTGCTGCTCTAGAATTTGTTTACAGTCATTTTTACAGGTATTTTGAGATGTTTGAGGGGAGAGCTCAAGCACTTTCCTGCTTCTATTCTACCATCTTGGCTCCACCTTGTCCTGTCTCTCCCCCACCCTCCCCAGATATTTCTTTTTTAAATTGAGTTAAGATGAATTAGGAGGCCATGAAAGCATAATAGGAGAAATGCTGACATGGGAGTCAGAAGGCTCGGGTTCTAATGGTCTGTCACAAACTAGTAGTGTGACCTTGGACAAGTCACCTCACTTCCTTAGGCCTCAGTTTCTTCATCTTTAAATGAGGAGATTGGACTAGATGTTCACTAAGCATTTTCCCAACACTACAATTCAATGATGTCCTAATTCTTTTGAGAATTTCACAATAATCCCTGAGATAGATGGGGATACCATAGGGTGTCAAGAACTCTGGGTTAGGAATTCCTGCTCTCACATGTTAAGTGGGACTCAAGTTGAGTGGCCTAGAAGAATCAATGATCCAGTTAACAGCATATTCTCTGGAAGGATCTGGCTGGTTGCCTGTAGAGCTCTTCAAATGCCTTAGAGGATAGGCCCCAGCTGTGTGACAAAGCATCATCCCCATCAGGATACCAGACCAAAGGAAAAGAGAGACCACATATTTTCTGAGGACACTGCTGAGTCACTCTAATAGTTGCATTTGGTTTTCTTCCGTATCAGTGCTAAGGCACATTCCCTCCCCACTGCCTGTGATTGCAAGTGTGTCCTTTTCCAGCTGACAAGCATTTTTCTCCTTGGTGTAAAAAGAGCTGAAGTTGACATACTGCACTTGTTTCAGTTTAACAACAACCACTTCAGCTTCCACAAACAGATCGTGCCAAATCCATGCCCAGACATCTTTGTTTGTGTCACCGTATCATCGAAATGATGCCAGGACAGCCAAGAATCCTGTTTCTTAATTAACTGCTTCTGCTAGGGGGCCAATAGAGGGAAGCCAGGATTAGTCTGGGGGATGAGGAGAGCACAGAGGATGAAGAAAGAAAGGAGAATCCCTCATCATAGAGGAAGAACATCAAGCAGAGAATCGGGAGCTTTATTGTTGCTGTTGTTGAAAACTGATGACATCAGGAGCCTTGAATTCTAGAGGAAGGTAGTCGGAATGGTAGACGGCCTTGAGTTTATGTCATAGGAAGATCATCTTAAGGAGCTAGAAATGTTTGGCCTGAAAAGAAACCCCAGTGGGGACATAACAGCTGTAATTTAGAGGTAATTTGGTATATTGGAGAGAGTACAAGAGTTGGAGTCAAGAACTGGGTTCAGATTCCACCTCAGATACTTACTACCTGTGTATTCTTCCGCAAATCTCTCAATTTTTCTGGGCCCCAGTTCCCTCATCTGTAAGAAAGGGGCATTGTACTGAATGACTTCTGAGATTCCTTACAATTCTAAATCTAGGAATGAACAAATTTTAAACTACGTAATAAGTGGCTATCAGGTACTGTGCAAAATGCTGGAGATACAAATACAAAAAGTGAGACAACTGCAGAGTTCATGGAGCCTCACTCCTCTCTCCTCCCTCCTTCTCTTTCTCTGTCTCTCTCCCTTTCTCTCTCCCTTTCTCTCTCTCTCTCTCTCTTTCTCTCTCTCTCCCTCTCTCTCTCTCCTATGTGTGTATGTGTACACATACATATATACACACAAATACATATACACATAAATATATAAATATATACACATATATGTAAATATAGATACACACACATATATATATATACATATATATATACATACATACATACATGCTTATACAAGAGGAAAATAGCACATGTAGGGGAGTGGTGACTATGGAGTTGTGTTTTGGTCTGAGAAGCCATGAGACAGTGAGTGGACTCACAGAATAAGTGATTGACATACTCAAATCCAGTGCTTATCTGATTACTGTTCCCAGAACAAGAGGTCAAAAGGGGGTATGGAGTAGGGGGAGGGGATAACAGCATGGCAGAAGATGGCCAGAATGCCAGCCTATTAATCTAAGCATCTGAAGGACTACTAGGGGTAAGAGGAATTATACTTGTATTTGGACCCAGAGGGTGGAACCAAGAAGAATGGGTGGAAGTTGTGAAGAGGCTTAAGATCAGAACACCTTCCTAACAATTAGACTGTCAAAAAAGCTAGTGGGTGCCATCTCATTAATGGTCTACTAACACAGCCTGGATAACAATCTGTAAGGATTCATTCCAAGTATGGATTAAACGGAATGGACACTGAGGTCTCCTACAACTCAAAAATTCTCTGATTCTATGAATTATGTTGTAACCTTGAACAAGTCACTTAACCTTACTGGGCCTTGGTCACCTAATCTATAAAATGAGGAGATTTAACTAGAAGATCTCTACATTCCCTATTGGCTCTAAAAGTCTGTAATAGTAACCATCTCCCCTCTCTGCTCCAAATTATACCAGAACCTTAACTTGCTACGTCCCAAATTTGATAAGTTAGGCATAATTTCTACAGGCAGCATATGAGATTTGGAGTCAGAAAGCCCAGATTCAAATCCAACTTCTTTTTAAAACACGTGTGACTTAATCCAGAGATCTAGCCTGGTGGACTTGCCTTCATCTGTAAAATGAGAAGGCTGGACTAGATCAGGGTTTCTTAACCCGAGGTCTGTGAATATATTTGTTTGTTTTCTTAGATAACTATTTCAATAATTTGGTTTCCTTCATAATCCTATGCATTTATTTTTAGTTTTCAATATTCATTTCCACAAGATTTAGAGTTACAAATTTTCTCCCCATCTCTCCCTTTCCTTCCACCCCAAGATGGCATATATTCTGATTGCCACTTTCCCCAGTCTGCCCTCCCTTCTATCACCCCACTCCCCTCCTCTTATCATCCCCTTTCCCCTTACTTCCTTGTAGGGCAAGATAGATTTCTATACCCTATTGCCGGTATATCTTATCTCCTAGTTGCATGTAAAAACAGTTTTTTAAATCTGTTTTTAGAACTTTGAGCTCCAAATTCTCTCCCTTCTTCCCTCCCCACCCCCCCCCTCCTTGAGAAGGCAAGCAATTCAATATAGGTTATACATGTATCGTTATCCTATGCATTTATTTTGTGTATTTAAAAACATTATTCTAAGAAGGGGTCCATGGGCTTCACCAGACTGCCAAAGGAGTCCATGACATACAAGGTTAAGGGTCCCTGGACTAAAACTATCTCTAATATCCTTTCCCATTTCACATTCTGGTCCTATCAGTTATCATATCCCAACCTTCCTGCTTCCTTCACTTTATAAAGCCATAACATTAAAAAGGAAAGAAAAACATTGCACCATCCCCAAACTACTGCAGAGTCCTATGCTTCTTTTTTGACCAGTTCAGTTCACTGCATTGGGAATTTTCCATCCAGACTCCCAAGAACGATAAGGTCTTGAAGAGCTGGGTCCGATACATTTCCTGAATCGCATGTAAAAGAAATTGAGATGGAGCATTACATTGTCGGTGGCCTGGTGCCAGGAGAAACTGACTGACAGTGCAAATCAGACTTTTCTCTGAAGAGGCTACACCTCAGTAGACATGCTATCTGCTTTCTAAAGGCAACGCATTTTTATTCAAGAAGAATGAGGTCTAAGGAGTAGCTTTCCCTTTGATCACTGGGGCACATTTCATGTGATTGCTTGTCCTCTGAACTAGGAGATATTTGCTAATGTTCCAAAAGGTCTCCCCACTCAAGGAGCTGAAAACGACCATTTCCCTACAAAATATGCTATTTGTGAAGATGAAGAAAGATTAGTCAGGTTGGAGGATTAGGGGAATGGTGATGAGAGGCAACATAAATAATTAATATGATGATAATTTAGACTGACTGGGGTTGCATTTTGAGATTTTTTTAAAAAGCTGCAGTGGATTTGGAAAATGTTAAAATAGTACCTCAAATAGGCATTTCATTTAGATTTAATAAGACTGATTATTAAGAGCATATTTCACAACGATTAAGAATTCTGACATTCCCTCATCTAACAACTTTAATGCGTGCCACAAAAATTAAAATACTTATTTATACAACTAACTTGCTAATAAGTTCATTTTGAGGAATTTTCCAAACTTGCAGAAGGCCTAACTTTTTATAAGAAGTACAGAAAGGAATTACAGAATTTCAGCACCATAGGAAAAATGTCATTAAATTTGTCATCAGAAGTCCACACTTCTCCAATCACTTCATACATATCAAGGATCTGTGATTGAGTTGGTGTAGTCATTCCCTCTGTGGGCTGCCTCCATGTTCCACTGGTATCCACACAATGCCAACAGAATTTAAGGAAAGTCTCCAGCCTATTGGGTAGATCCACTATGGCAAATTTATGGAAGGACATGAATAAAAGTTGTACAGAACTGGCAGACATGGCTGAGACATGATCTTCCTCTTAGAATCTCTAGTTTCCTTCAAAATTCAAGTCATGTGCCTCTTACAGGAATCTCCTGGTTCCCTTAGCTGCCTGAGACTTTCCCCCCAAATCTTACATTTGTTAGGTATGTATATGATATATATATATATATATATATATATGAGATGTATGTATATGTATGTATTACATGTTGTCTTTCCCTGATAAGAATGTAAACTCCTAGACAGTGGTGTCAAATGCAAATAGAAATGGGGTCATGAAACCATACACATAGATACCAATGGGTAATATGCTGACCTAGAAAACCATATATTATCATTATTTATGTTCCATTCTATTTTTTTGTAAAATATTTCCTAATTACATTCTAGTCTGGTTCAGACAGCACTCAGGAGTACTGTGGGCTTTGTGTTTGATACCTCTCTCCTAGAGGACAGGGATTATTTCATTCTTGTATGTATCCCCAGTGTCACTGGTACAGCACCTGGTACATTGTAGGTGTGTAATCAGTGTTTGAGTGATTGCAAGGAGAACACTGATCCTTCAAAGGATTGTAATATATTAAATATGTATGCCACCAAAGCAGATCATAGCCCCTGCTTTCATTCTGGTGACAGGTTTCGAAAGTTGCACAAGCCAGAAAATTCATCAGCAGTTGGCAATGAGTTTCTCTGACTCTAGTTGAACTAGCCATCAGATGACAGACCTAGACTACATCAGTAGGCCCATGAGTGAAGCTTTTCCAGCTTGGGAGAAAGCAGGACCTGCCCAAGCTTGTATTCTGCTGGGATTGCCTTTGGAAACCAAAGACCACCTCCATGTCATGATAAAGTGTCAGAGTGGGACTTCATTCTCCCATGTCAAGACTGTAAAAGAAATGATGGATGGCTGGACTAGATGCTGGGCCAAGTGCCACATCCACTAAATATTCATGGATGTTTTATGTTATCGACCAACAGAAATTCCATGACAGAAGACACAAGAAGAATAACTAAATGTAATAGAAGAGTCATAGGATGTTGGGATCATGGAGCTAGAGCTAGAGAGAGCCTAAGGGGTCATCTAACCTAGCCCCTTTCATTTTACGGAGGAAGAAACTAAAGACCAGGCAAGTGAAGTCTCTTGACCAAGTTCACATAGGTAGTAAGCATCAGAGGCATAATTTTAAAGCCAGGTCCTTTGACTCTGGAGTCAGATGTCTACTGGAGTAGGTGGGATTCATGGATGATCTCCAACTTCTGCTGGATAGAGGGATCCATCAATTAATCAATGAATACTTCTTAATGACCTAATATGTTCTGGGCACTGCTAAGTGCTAAGAATACACAAGCACAGTGAATGAATAATCTCTGCATGCACTGATTTACACTTTGATGGAGACAATAAATACATATAAAAATGTAAAGCTTAGAATATATATATATATATATATACATCTGTAAATACATGCACATATACATGTATAGCTATAGATATGCGTATTTTGTATACATAAAATATACTAAAAAAGGAAGACACTAGGGGAGGGGAATCAAGACTAGCATCATTGTTCAGATTATATCTGTATAGTTTTTATATGAGTTTAGCTGAATGGGCTGGTTAGAATATTTTATTACTGCAACCAGAATGGCAGATCTAATGTCCATCTAGGGCACTCCTGGCCCTGACAAGGCATCACAAAACAGGAACTTGTCATAAAGAAGACTGGTTAAGAAAGTGATCACAAACTCACCACCATTTTGGAAAAATGGTCAAGGCCTATGAAAAGGTCATTCAAAGCTCTGAAATTACACCATTCTATGACTACATTGTATATTCTCTTTCTTCAAGATAAAATCCAAATTCCTTAGCCTGCTATTTAAATGCTTCTATAATCTGATTCTACTTCTCTCTTTGACCTTAACTCCCAATATTGTCCTACATGCTATGGATAGTCCCATACCTGAGTCTTTCATCACATCATTCCTCTAACCCCTAACTTTCTCACGTATGCTTATCTGTCTTAACTTTACTTTGAGAACCAGCATAAGACCCACTTCCTTCATTTGATTTTTTTTAATAAGAAGGTAGATTTAGAGCTGATAGGGATTTTTCAGATCATCTGATCCAAATTTTACAGATGATAAAACTTATTAATTCCATTTAGCATGTACTAAGCATGGGCTTATTGGTCCAGATCTGTGATTTCACCAGTGTGGGGCACTCACTGAGATGAAAGCTCCCTTCTCTGACATAGAATTGCAACTAATCTGTTACTTACAGTCTAAAAGGTTGCCTGGGACACTGAGTGATGAAAGGATTTGTCCACAAATCCAATATATATGAGGAGGAGTATATTCCTTCAATATTCATTCAACAATCACTTATTAAGAACCTACTATATGCTAGGCACTGTGCTAGTTGCTGTGGGTGGGGACAAGGATAAAAATGAAACAATCCCTGCCCTCAAAGAGCTTCCATTCTAATGTCTTTCTTACTCAATGGCTAACTATATCTACAATACAGGTCACCCTCATGTACTTTCTCACAGCATATTTTTACATGAAGGTTATGCCTTCTTAATTCAGTTGTAAATTCCTTAAGGAAACGGAGCATGTCTCATACTATCTTATTTCCCTAGTGCTTAGAACAGTACATTGCACATAGCAAGCAATCAATAAATGTATGTTCTATTTGTTGTTCAGTTGTATCCAATGCTTCATGACCCCATTTGGGGTTTTCTTGGCAAAGATACTGGAGGGGTCTGCCATTTCCTTCTCCAGCTCATTTTATAGATGAGGGAATTGAGGTAAACAAGGTTAAAGGATTGGCCCAGAGTCACACAGCTAGGAAGTGTCTGAGGCCAGATCTGAACTCAGAAAGATGAGTCTTCTTGACTCCAGGCCTGGCACTCTATCCACTATGCCACAAAGCTACCCCCCAATAAATGCTAGCAGAGTATAATAGTCTAGCTAGCTCTAGGCTTAACAACCAATGGAACTACCAGAAGTACTTATACGCCACTTTCCTCACCATATGCTCCTTCAAGTTTATTTCTTTCTCTCATCCTCTCATTTCATTCTCTTTTCTTCTACTCTCCATATTCTCTGTCTTCTCCTTTATCACATTTCTGTTCCTGCCACCAAACATTCTGTCTCTGGGGATGTGGGGTTAAGTTCAGTGAGAATGGATCAGTTACTGAGTGCCAAGTTGAATTTGTGACACAACTCATCTCCCTGGTACTATAGTACTCCAGACCACTGGGCTTTACCACCTATGTTGTACCTCCCCCCCAAGGACTAGCTGTACTTACCATGGAGGCCACACTGGTGGCCTAGTCACAGATCCTTGGGTGTTTCCATATAATCTGTATCTAAGACCTTCAATCCAATTAATAAATATTTATTAAGCATCTACTATGTGTCAGGCACTGTGCTAAGCATTATGGATATAAATAAGAAAAAGAAAGACAATTCTTGACTTCAGGGAGCTTATATCAAATGGAAAAAGACAACACAGAGATGGAAACTGAAAATCTAGGGAAGGGGCACCAAGGAATACCCAGTGAGGGGCATGATGTTCCATGGAGCTGAAACCTAGTAGAAATGTTAATGGAAAATGGAGAGTTAACCCTTCTCTTTCTGTTGTTTCCCCTATTAGGACAGGAGTCCTTTGGAAGCCAGTATGGCCTCACCTTTCTATTTTTAATATGGGAGGATAGATAGGACCTGGATCTGTGACTTTATTGACATAGGGAATTCACATTCCTTCAATCAAATGCCTAGAGTAGCATGTTCAATGACTTGCCCAAGGTCCCCCAGGCAAGGCATGTAAAAGGAAGGATTGGAACTTGGATCTTACTGCAATTGAGGATACATATTCCACCAGAGGTGTCATATACATGGGCCCACAACACTTGGAAATGAGGCTTAAACCAGATTAAAGTATAATTGGTAAATATTTAACAAAATAAATAAAATATAATAATAGATAATATTTAATAATATAATCTATTAAACAATTGATAATATTAACCAGTGGATTTCTAAGTTAATAGGTGGCCCATAAGCATATTTATGTATGGATTAGTGGTCCCCTTTTTGGTGACTTTCCTGGTGACATTCAGGACTCAAGATGTTGCCGACCCTTGTTCTAGATACTGTTTATGACAATATCGAATGCTACTAGTTATATGATAACTGGTAACAGAAGCCGTGGAAATAAGTAGTCCCTTACTCACAAATGACAGTTAAAAATAGGTTAGTGGATGAATGTTTGGCCCAGGAGAACAGCTAGGATGTCCAGACTAGGGCAGTATTGACATGGACTGTACAAGTCAGAGAGTCCATCAATGCCACATTTCTGGCAGGACTTCAAGGGCTTAAAATAGGTCCGTGTGGTTAAGGTAAACTAGAAACAGTAGAAGGGTTTTGAGAGGGAGATAAAAGATATTAAAAATATATTCTACAAAATGTTTCCAAGTTATTTATGTCCTATGATACCGATGTTATGGTATGAATTTTTCATTATGTAGTCACTCTATCTTTTCAGTCTTTTCCCATACCACTCCTTTCCAAGTACTTCATGTACTTTCCAAACCAAACTGTTCTGTCCCCAAAACAAGTCCTGTGATTTTCTATCTCTCTGCCTTTGCTCATGTTGTTCCTGTCACCTGGAATATTCTTCCTTTTCCTCTTTACCTGTAGAATTCCTAATGATTCCTTTAATCCTACCTTTAATGCCACCTTCCCTGATCTCCTTTTTCCCTAACTTGGCAATCTACTTTTTCCCTTGCATAGGACACTAAGTTTTGATTTCTTTAATGAAACATCATGTATTATTTTGGATTACAATTATTTTCTTATGCGTCCTATATTCCTAGTGGACTATATATCCCATCAGTGGAGCAATAATCTTATCTGAACTTTGTATCTCCTTTAGTACTCTTGTGCAGCATTCTGTAAGTAGTAGGTGATTAATAAATGTTTGTGTAATTGAATTCTAAGAAATATTATACCTGTAAAGAATACAATTTAGACAGTGTATATCATATTTCATGCTCATACACAACTGAGTTTTCTTTTTTAAAATCTAATAGCCCACAGGTAGATTTATTATGACAGTACACCTTTGAGTAGAAATCAATGAAAGTTTGAGAGATTCACCAACAGAGGTCAAGGACAAAGGAGGAACAGATGTTGCTGTTAGTGGATATTGTTAAAGGTTGTGACTGAAATAATAAAACTAACTCATCACTTTAGGAAGAAAAATACCATTAAACTCAGAAATTTCTATTCCTCTGGAACCATCCTCCTAGGACCGTGATAGACTTAAGTTATTTAGTCAACTAGTTTTCAACCTAGTTCTTGCTAAAGAATTAACAGGTAATAGTGGTTTAATTTGTTACCCTTCCCAAGTAACTTTTGCATTTTTAAGATGAGCCTTCAGTGCCTTGCTCCAAAACAGTGACTCTTATGGTGAGAATTTCAGGCAAAATTACACAGAAAGATTTCTGGAGGCAAGTCAATCTCTGAACGCCTCCAGGGATCTGATCTTGGCCCTGTGCCGTCTAAAAAATTTGCCAATGACTTATGCAGATAAATGCAAAGATGACATGCTTATCAAATTAGCAGAAGACACAGAACTGGGAGAAATAACTAATATATTGGATAACAGACTCCACAGTCAGATATGATATTTCAAGGAATATAGACAAAGCCATAACCACCTTAAACTAACTACAGAATTTATTGGTAACATATAAACCATGAGTTGAATCCCTGTTCACACAAAAAGTAAACAAGGAGACATAGACTTCCATTTCACCGCTACTCTTGGGTCCCAATACTAGTGAGTCATTCTATCCAGACATAGCCCAATGACGGATGACCCAAAGACTAAGGGGCTATGCAGTGTCATGGTTTTATGCTTAGGTACACAAAGGGAGCTGATGCCCTTTACAAATGCACCGGTCTGGTATAAGCAGACCTCACGGACCTTTGAATACACCAGTAGTGAATAGTTCAGATACAGATAAACACAGGAATCAAGAGAAGTCTTTTTGTGCATCCACTGACATCATTTGTTCCAGGTGCTTTCTTCTATATTTCCTCTCTTCCCTATGAGCGAAAGGATCCAGGCTAATCAACCTATATTATAGCGTCAGAAATCAAAAATATAAGCTAGAATATTGGGTTGAATTATGATGAAATTTAATAGAAGAAAATGTAGTCACAGTTTTTAAAATTTCAACTTCATGAATACAGGATGGGGACAGCTTAGTTAGAAGGCAGGTCATTTAAAAACGGGGGGAGGGATTTAATGGCCTGCAAATGCAATATGAGTCAAGAATAGGATGTGGCAGCTGAGAAAGTGAATTCAATGTTAGCTTGCATTCGGAGAGGCATAATGTCTTGGACCAGACAAGTAACAGTCTCATCATACTTCGCCCTGGTCAGACTACATCTGCAGACTACAATGTGTTCGGTTCCTATAAATGGAGGAGTGTTCAAAGGGAGTAGTTAATCAGCTTTAAGTTAATGCCATATAAGAACTGTCGAAGGAACTGCATGTTTAGCCTGGAGTAGAGGAGACTTGGTTGTATGTTTATTAGGAGTGTATGTGGGAAGGGGCCGAATGGGAGAGATAAGATAAAATAGCCATCTTCAAGTATTTGTCATTTGGAAGAGGAATTAATTTTTTCTCTCTGATCCCAGAGGGCCCAGCTACAGACAGTGGATACAAGTTACCACAAGGCAAGTTTAGGCATGATGTAAGGGAGAAAATTGCAAACAATTAAAGCTATCCAAAAGTGAAATGGGCTGTTTCAGGAAATAGCAAGCTCTCATCAGAGGAAGTCTGCATCAAAGACTGGATAACCATTTGTTGGGTATGTTGCAGAGATGGGATAGACAAGATGGCCTCTGGGGTCTCTTCCAAATTCAAAATGCTACAATTCTTTGAACACCTGACTGGATGTAAGATGAAGGTGATACAATTTCTTCATTCATACCACATGGACAACTACCCTTCTTGTCTATGAGCAGAATTTCTGGTTCTATAGTAAGGAGACGTTGTCATCAACCATAATCTTCTCCCTTCCCCCACCAAGTAAGTACTCCTGTACAAGTTAATATGTAAGGAATTACCAGGTGGGTATTAATGCAAACCCAGCTCTGGTAATTTAGAACTTTTGTAACTTTGGATAGGTCACTTAACCTTTTTGGGTAGAAGTTTCTATAAAACAATAGGTATGCTGTGAATGAAATGGAAGGTCTCTTCCGGTTTTGAATCTATGCTCCTATCTCCAATTTCAATGAGTGATTCTTCAGATACCAACCTCAGCAATGGAATCTAGGAAATGAGCTGTTCACCTGTGGCTACTACTAATATTGATATGGCAGCCCACAATCTATCCTCTGCTGCCATTAACACCAAGCCTTCCAGACAGAGTAGGTATCTTGTAAATGGCATATTTGGTGCCATGTTAACAAACAATGAGAAAGATGAACACAGTGTCCAAAACTCACTTACAACTCATCTTGAATCCCAAGAAAAAGCAGAGATATGAGATAGTTATTTGTTCTGAAACCTACCAAACATATAGTCTTAGAGGCATAAATTTTGTATCCCCTTCTAATTTATGTCAAAAGCTATTGTGGGAGAATTAGCAAAGTTCCATCTTTTTAAATGTCAGAGCAGATGACCCATAACTGCATAGGTGTTTGAATCTAAGGTTATAACATGACTTGGAAGGAACCTTAAAAAGTGTTTTGCCACAGTTAAAGTGTGATCGAAACATATCACTTCAAGAGTCACAATATTTATCATTTTAATATTAATAATGTCATTTTGCATAAAGCTCCATTAAGGGAATAATTCTATTAAGACTATAAGGATTTTCATACAGAGAAAAATGTAAAATATTCAAAATGTGTCATAGAGAAAGAAAAGCAGCAGCATCACTAACACAGAAACCAATTTCTTTTCTTTGCAGATATTTAAGGCATGTAGTCCCAAAGATAAGGGAACATACTGACAAGCAAAAGGAACGCTGTTTATGAGCTATCTATCAAAACAGTATAAGTAATTTACTAAAAAAAAACCTTGTATTTTATATGTCTGGGTACTGTAAATAAAGGCATGAAAACTTTATGAAGGATACTCATAACAAAACTCCCTAAATTACCACCTAGTTAGGAGCAAGTCTCCATTCTTCCATAGCTTCTATTACTCAGTGTCATTACGTACTGAATGAGATGGAAGTAAGTGGTAAAAGAGGGTCATCTCATGCGCAAGAGCTGTGGTGATGCAAATACAGGGATACCATCCCCAATACAAGTGAAGCCATCTTAACAAATGGTGATTAATGAGGCTGATGAAACCTTTCAGTCCTGTGCTATTATTCCCCTGTGATGATTATATAGACAGGGTCTCAAAAGGAGAATCATTTGTTGCTGTCTCTCTTCCCCATACCAACCTTTTCAGATCAGGCACCCAGAATAAACTCCCAGCATCCATATTAGTTTCATGTCATGGCTCTCATTTCTAACCTTTATTCAACTTGCCAGGGTTTGATGAATGGGTCCCTTAGTTCCTCTTGCAGAATGGTTGCTTTCTTCAGCAATGGTTTTAAATATACAACATCTGCTATGTCTGCTTTTGATGCCAAACAAATGCCATGTCCATGAGGACACTTGTGTGCAGCTAACACCTTAATAAGACATACTTTCTCGAAGAGCTAGGGATGGTTTCAGATTGCCAGTGTTATTGGCAAGTAGTCGTTTGGCATCCTAAGGTTATACTCAGCAAGTACTTACAATACCAGAAAGAGCTCAAGCTATCAAAATTCATCTCCCAAAGTCCAGTTTGGTTATCTCAATGGATCAGACTGCTTCATCCAAAAATGGTTTGGAATAGATCCTGACTTCTTTAAGTCAAGTTAACAAACATTTATTAAGTAGCTACCGTATTCTAGGCCATGTGGTATATGCTGGAGATACAAAGAAAGGCAAAAAATAGTTCTTGCTCTCAAATTGCTCAGTCTAGAAAGGAAGACAATATGCAAGCAACTATATACAAACAAGAGACATGCAGGACAAACTGGAGATAATAAAGGCATTAAGAGATAACAGGAAAGACTTCTTACAGAAGGTGGGATTTTCTCTGGGATTTGAAAAAATTAGAGAAGCCAGGAGATAGACATGAGCAGGGAGAGAGTTCTAGTCATAGGGGACAGCCCGTGAAAATGTCTGGGTCAGCAGATGGAGTATCTTATTCAGGGAACTGCAAGGAAACCCCTGTCACTGGATTACAATGTATATGAAAGGGAGTAAAGTATAAGAAGTCTGGAAAGACAGAAGGGGACCAGGTTAGGAAGAGCTCTAAAAGCCACGTGGAGGATTTTATATTTCATTCTGGAGGTGATAGGGAACCACTAGAGTTTGCTGAACATAGGGGTGACATGATGAAAGCTTTACTTTAGGAAGAGGGGAGGTTTAGAAATTATGGTGCAGGTAAAGATTGGGATTAGTGGGGAAGGGAAGGGAATAAGCACTTATAGGGTACGTGTGTCAGGCGCCGCACTATGTGCTTCAAAAATATTATCTCATTTGATCCTCATAACAACCCTGTGGGACAGGTGCTGTTATTATCCCCATTTTACAGTTAAGGAAACCAAGGCAAATAGAAATTAAATGACTTGCCCAGGATCATACAGGTAGGAAGTATCCGAGACCAGATTTAAACTCAGGTCTTCCCAACTCCAGGCCCACCAGTGTTCTATTAAGAGTTGTAATGAAGCAGAAGTAGAATGAAAACAGATTCTTCTCAGAGAAAGGTATTTCAGAGTATGTGAACTTTAAAGTGGAATTCCTGTGGGGAATGGCAAAATCTCTGTGTGCAGCTGAGGTGAGGTGCAGTAGATGATCATGGGAAATGAGCTAGGAGGCAAGCATGTTTGAGAAAATATTAATGTGTATATTGCAGTCCCCTAGTATGACAGCTAGGGTTGGGAAGAGAGAGACTATAAACCAGACACTGAATTCACTAAGAAAAGCAGGAGAGTGTCCTAGAAATTGGTAGACGGTAGGTACCAGAATCTTCATTGGGTGGTAAATATGGATTAAGCAAATGAACCTTAAAAGGGAAAAGATTATTGAGTAATGGTGGTAGATAGAGAAATTAGAAGTGGCCATGGAGAAGGAAGTATTCCAGCTCCCCTACCTTGACCTGGGAGTTTTGGGGGTGGGGTGGAGGTGGAATATGAGTGAAAGTACAAAGAGTTCCAGAAAGGGTGGCCAGGGAAGTCCTATCATCAAGAGAGAGCCAAGTCTCAGTTTGAGCCAGAAGATGAAAAGAGTTAAAAAGGAAAAGGTTTAAGATTAAAGCACATTAATTTCCTACGGAACAGACATTCGAAACAGCACCAGGAAAGTGTAGGTTAGGTCGGGTGACCTTTAATATAATAATATAATTGTAGTTCTTAGATTCTGGGCTTCTAAAACAAATTTAAGGCAATATCTAAACTCAAAGAAATGTCTAAGGTAAGGATATGTCCATGGTGAAGTCAAACAGTAGTTCTCCTAATTCCCGAAATAAGTCAACTTCTGAACCTGAGGGCAACACGTGTTGAAACATCCACTGAGTGACAAACCTTGGAAATTTGAAAAGTATTTGAAAGACTCAGTAGGATGGGAGGTTATTGATTTTAGGTGACTGAAAGCCAGGATGTGAATCTGAATTCCCTGGTGTTCATGTTGTTTACTTAATTTGGTTTCTCTGTGTGTGTATGTGCACACAGATGTGTGTGTATGTGTGTATGCATCTCAGAAAGCCTAGTCAGCCTTATATAGGCAACCTGGGATTTACAAGAGCATTCACAGCAAGTTTCAAGGACTTTGCAGGCCAGGAGGGGAGGGAAGAGCTACTAGGAAACTACTGTTCCCTAGAGTGAAGGGACAAAACAAAGCAGGGCCCTTTGCTGACCAGGCAACAACACAAGTTCCAACTCCTTAGAGGCAGCAGGTGATTTATCCCGGCGCCCAAAGACGCTGCTCAACGAGCAATTTCAAGACGGACTTGTGGTCAGGGACATTTATATTAGATGTGGTTTTTTTAACATCTTGCTGGAATAAAAAAAAACTACATCACAGTTTAATTCATCAGAAAGCCAAGAAATTAAAAACTATTAGTCGTGTGATGCATGACTTTTGGAAAGAATAGAAAATAAATTTAGAGTCTTTCAAACTATTATTTGAAGATGTCCCTAGACAGAGTCACCAAGACTTAAAAATAAACGATCCCTCACAATTCCTGTTTCTCCTCCTCCTCCTCCTTCTCCTCTGCCTCCTCTTCTTCTTCTTCTTCTTCTTCTTCTTCTTCTTCTTCTTCTTCTTCTTCTTCTTCTTCTTCTTCTTCTTCTTCTAATTATTATTATTATTACTTAGCATTTATTTAGTGCTTTAAGGTTTGCAAAGCACTTCACAAATATCATTTCATTTGATCCTCACATCAACCATGGGAAGGAGGTGCTATTATTATCCCCATTTTAAAAGGGAGGTAACTGAGGCAGGTAGAAGTTAAGTGACATGCCCAGGGTGACACCACTAGTGTGAGAATGGATTTGAACCCAGGTCTTCCTAACACCAAATACCCTGTACTCCTTAGTTGCCTCTTGGCTCTTCCTTTCCGTTCTACCTGAATTACGGCTATGGTCTCTTAGCTGACCTTTCTTCCTCTGGTCTCTTCCTGCTCCCCCATACCCTACTCTTCCATCCCTGCTACAAGATGAGTCTTCCTGAAATACCCCTCTCATCATGACTCACTCATCCTGCTAAAACAAATAAAAAAAACCTCCAGTAATGCCATTGCCTATAACTTCCTCACTTTCCAAGTCTTCCATCAACTGGCTCACAATCAAATTTACCTCTCATTCTTCTTCTTCAACACAAATCTTGTCCTAAAGACACAGGGCTTATTCTCACACTTCAGTGTCTTCCAACCCCCCCAACCAATCCCTTCCCCCTCCCCACCTTCTCTCTGTGAGTGTAAAACTAAGTCTTCCTCTAAGGTCCAGCTTAAGACGAGCCTTCTCCATGAAACCCTACTCCAGCAGTGAGGAACCCTTGGCCTCGAGAATACATGTGGCCTTCTAGGTCCTCAAGTTTGACCTTTTGACCGAGTCCAAGTTTTACAGAACAAATTGTTTTATTAAGGGGATTTGTTCTGTGAAGTTTGGATTCAGTCAAAGGGCCGCACTTGAGGATCTAGAGGGCCACATGTGGCATTGAGGACACAGGTTCCCCACCTCTGCGGCCTACTCCAATTCACACTCATCCTTCCAAATAAGGATAGTGATAGTAAACCTTGTTGTGAGGATCAAATAAAATAGTATGTGAAAGTACCGTGACAACCTTACATGTTCTACATAACTAAGAGCCAATACTACATAACTAAGAGCTTATTCCCTGATTTCCCATGGCATGCCTAGTTTCTTCATACAATAGAGCACTAGGCTACCTATTAGATAATGAGGCAGTCTGGCATACTTGGAGTAAGGAATACGCACCCGGATGGGATTTCTACCTCAGATGATCACTACCTGTGGAACCCCAGACAAGTTACTTAACCAATCTGAGGTTGTTTCCTAATATGTCACATGAGAACTCTAATATTCCTTCCAGAAACCTGTGATCCCATGATTAGCTATTGTTCTCTAGATTGTCTTCCAAATAAGACTGTAACCTTCTTGAGAGCAGAAATCCTCTCTCCTATTTTTGTATCCTGTTTAGCACATAACATAGTATTGAGCAAACATTGGGAGCTTAATTCTTACTTCTTATTTTAAAATGCATATAATAAGTTTCTAAAGAGGGAGAAGGGATCTCAAGAGGCTTCGCTGTATGGAGAAGAAAACTGAGGAACAGGGGAGCTAAATGTCTTGCTTGAGATCACACTAGTAGTAAGAATCACAGATCGTATTTTAACCAAGGTCCTGCAAGCCCAGAACAAGTTCCTAGAAAAAGTAAACATACTGATAGCCAACTGCCTGATCTAAACTGTGAACTTTCCTCACCCTCTAGCACAATGCCCTGCACAGAGAAAACCTATAACATTTCGTTGTTGAATGACAGAATAAAGGAAATAACGGTTTAAGACCAAATGACAACAAATACTTAACAAAATGGAAGTTGAAATATGAGCCAGAAAGGTCAGCATACTGAATAACCTGATTAGGACAACTAGACCATCGTTTATATCAACATATAATCTTGTTCATTTGAAACATAGGGGACTAAGGGGGGGAAATGAGCTTTGAATTATTTGTGTTCCAGTGACCAGCACATTTTATTTTGTATTTATTTTATTAGAGCACAACAAGGCATCTAATCGTTTTAAAATTTGTACTCTTTGAATAAATAAATGTTGTCTTAATGAGGCTTTTACATTATAAATAAAGGTCCATTCTTCAGGAGTCACTGGTCTCACTCCCGGCCTCTAGTAAAACAGAAGAGAAAGTTAACAGCTTAGAAAGCCCAGTCTCATCTCCTTTCTCCAAGGGAAGAGCTTAACTATGAATCTCAACTAGATCCTAAGATTTATGAAAACAAGTAGTGAAGGGGGAACCACAAGAAGATTCCATTCATTTGTTGTGATACAAAAGGATACCCTGACCTTTAATTAATTAACATTCCCTAAAAAGACCAACAATCAATAAAACATACTAAAGAAATTCTCATGAACCACCCGTTATTCACAGGAGACCTACTTCAGAAGGGTTATCGCCATGCTATTGTGAAAATAGGAAATAGAAATCAATTCTTTGTATAAACTGCATTCAGTAGAGTCTCTAAAGATATGCTCATCTTGATCCTGTTGCCATTTCTCTGCATCTCCATAGTCATGGGATGTAGAGCTGAAAGAGACCTTCAACATCATCTTCTACAATTCTCTCATTTTGGAGATGACAAAACTGGGGTCTATGGATGTGAACTGACTTGGCAAAAATTCCTCAATGAGAAGATGACAGTATTTTAAACTCAAGTTTTCCAGTTCCCAATCCCACGCTCCTCCCACTCACTACCCAAGCTGTCTTATCCCTTCCCTATGCCTTCTGTCAACCTCTTGGTTTACAACTGACTGCTCCAACCTTAGATCCCGTAGCCCATCTAACTTTTTATACATTATGTTTGCCCACTTCTCATCTGTTCAGTCAGTTCTAAATAATGAGTTTTCCCAATCTCTGCAGTTCTACTTATTCATTCATTCATTCATTCAACTAGCATTTAATAAGCACTAAATGTGTAGAGAATTGCAACAGGTGCTAGGGGAGATATAAAGTTCAGATTTGACATGGTCCTTGCTCTTATGGGGCTTACCAACTAGTAAGGGGACGTGACAAAAACAGAATTGTAGAATATTTTTGTGCTAAAGGTGTTAGAGAGGAAGCATGGCACAATAGATAATAAGCTGATCTTGGAGTCAGAAAGACTTAGGTACAAGTCCTGACTCTAGCATGTGCTATGACTGACCTTGGGTAAGTCACTTAAGTCTGTCAATGCTTGAAGAAAATCTTGAAGACTATAAATTTCAGAGGAGTTGCTTAAGTGGAATCAGTGGAGGAAGTTTCCAATGCAGAGGAGTTCTCTAGGTTTGAACCAAAATAAAATGGTGTGTGTGTGTGTGTGTGTGTGTGTGTGTGTGTGTGTGTGTGTGTGTGTATGGCTAGATGGATGAATATGTATAGACACATTTTGCTGCTGTTCAATCATTACAGTCATGTCTAACTCTTCATGACCCCATTTGCAGTTTTCTTGGCAAGAATAATGGAGTGGTCTGCCTTTTCCAGCTCATTTTACAGATGAGGAGTTAAGTGACTTGCCCAGGGTCATACACCTAGTAAATGTCTAAAGCTGGATTTTAACTCAGGAAGATGAGTCTTCCTGACTCCAGGCTTGGCATTCTATGTACCATACCACCTAGCTGCCCTGTATAGATACATACAGAGAAAGAGTAGCATATAGATATCTGTCTAGATAGCTAGCTATATATAACATAATATAATATATAGATATATTATATATTACATAGATATACTTTTATATATATATATATGTAAATGAGAGTGAATGTGTGAGAGTGAAAGAGAAAGAAACACAAAGACAAAGAGAACAAAATAGAGAAAGAAAAAGAATAGACACACAGAGAGAGATAGAGAGATAGAGAGACAGACAGAGAGAGACAGAGACAGACAGACAGAAAGACAGAGATAGAGAGAGAGAGAGAGAGAGAGAGAGAGAGAGAGAGAGACACTCCCAGCCTCTGACTATCTGAACTGTTTCTGACCCTGGGCCTTACTCAAGTTCTTGATACCTTTCTATTCCTCCTTCCCCACTCCTAGACCTCATAACAGCACCCAATGTCCCAGCTATCTACTTTGCATTTATAATCTCCAGCTACTATTTAATGCTCCCCTTAACAGGAAGAAAGAATATAAAGGCATTATAGACATGATCAAAATCAATATCTGCCTGGCCAGACCAAGTCAGACCAAACTAGAGAAGACCAAGCATTTTGGCAGTTTTCCCCCAAGACTGTAGGATCAATTCTGCCTGAAATTTTACAAGATCCAAGACGACTGAGTAGAAGGCAAGCCTACTGACAACCCTTTGACATTATTGATCTCAGTTGGAAATGCCTTGAGATATAAACATTTGACAAATGAAAGAAGA
Source organism: Trichosurus vulpecula (assembly GCF_011100635.1). Taxonomy (NCBI): domain Eukaryota; kingdom Metazoa; phylum Chordata; class Mammalia; order Diprotodontia; family Phalangeridae; genus Trichosurus; species Trichosurus vulpecula. The sequence goes on from NC_050580.1 coordinate 145,668,295, forward strand.
TGTTGTGGGCCAGCTGGATTGCTACTTGAAGATAGCCTAAAAAACCAACTAAACTCAAAATCCTGAGCTATGTCCACCATCACAGAGTGACCATTCTTACACCAAGGGGAAGGAAAGATGTGAGACTGGATGATAGGCCAGAGAAGGGTTTGAGTTTTCCTTCAGTGGGAGCCATATCACCTTTCTAAAATGTTGCTCTAAAACAAATGAAAGAATATGGGGTTTGAAATGACTGCCTAGACTTAACATTCACCATCTAGAAATCGATATAACTCTGATTGAACCTAAGCTTCCAGGCCTTCATAAAACTGTAGAATGATTTCACTGCGACATAATCCTAACATCATTGTCTCTAAATCAACTCGAGGAAGATTTATTCTGACCTCTTTATTAATCAACCGGTTTGCAAACATGTATTAAGCACCTACTATGTGCCATTCACTGGTGCTAGGGATAGAGACAAAGGATAATCAGCCCCAACCCTCAAGGAACTTATATCCTAACATGAGAGATAATAAGCACAAAAAGTACACCATACATACATATACACGTGTGTGTGTGTGTGTGTGTGTGTGTGTGTACACACTAAAATAGTTAGTTTAATGAGAGAGGGAAAGCACTAGTAACTAGGAAGATCAGCAAAGCTTCGTGCTGAAGGTGATACTTGAACTGATCTTTGAAGGATTCTAAGGTGAAGAAGTGATTAGGAAGTGCGTTCCAGGCATGAGGAGAGAGCCCAGGCAAATGCCATGAGATGAGATGATGAGTTGTGCATGAGGAAGAATTGGTTGAATAGTAGTACATTATTGGGAGTAACATATAATAAGACTAGAAAGTTAAGTTAGGGTGTGAAGCACTTTAAATGCCAAATATTGGAGTTTGTGTTTGAATCTGGGAGTAATTAGGGAATCACTAGAATTTGAGTGGCATGGGGAGAACGTGGCCAGAACTAGTACTTTAGGAAAATCCCCTTGGAAAGGAAGGGTAAGTTGGAAAAAGTAAAGAGAAAGCAGGACAGGCGATTTAGAAGGCCATTTCAGTAGTCCAGGTGAGGTATGTTGAGGGTCCGAACTGGGATAGGGGCCATGAGATTAGATAGAAAGAGGAATATGAAAAATGTTGTGGAGGTAGAATTATTCAGCTTTGGTGTCTGGTTGGATATTTGGGATGATGGAATGAGTTGAGGATGATCAGAGACAGCAAACTGGATTACTAGAAGGATGAATGGTGGCACACTCAACAGGCACAGAGAAGTTGGGAAGAGGTTTGGTTTGGGCAGGGAGCAGGGGACTGGTGATAACAAGATCTATTTTGGACATGTTGAGTTTGAGATGCCTACAGGACATCCAAAATGACTGATGCCTACAGGACATTCAGAATGACTAATAGGCAGTTGGGAATGTTGTACTAGAACTCAGGAGAGAAACTAGGACTTATCCTTGATATATAGATCTGGAAGTCATTTGCATAGAGATGATAATTGAACCCCTGGGAGCTCTTGCTGGCCATTACCAACACTTTTTGGCCTAGGGCCAGGCACATCCAGCAGACAGGATAAAATAAATCACAGAACAAATAAATGGGGTCCTAGGAGCAGGATTCACGGATCCTGTTTAGTAGGGCAGTTCTCACTGAGGCTCTGACCTCCAAGACTCTCTAGCCTGCTGCCTGCCTAGAACTATAGTCTATGCTTTGCATCCTACATATACCTGCGTTCACTGCTTTAGCTGACTTCTCTCTAGGCTCAATTTTTTACCTACTTGACCCACGGATCTTTTTAGTCCTATCTGCTCTTCTAGTATTTGACTTTGTGCCTCTTTAACCTGTGGTATTTTCTGGATCCTTTGATGTTTAGCTGAACTTCTGTTTCTGTCTAGCCCTCTTCCTTTGCAGTCTGCATGCTAGCATGATGCCATGGCCTTAACTTAGCCCTTGGATACCTTTATTCTTTGAAATTTAAGCTTACCTCTAGTCTTTTGAAATTTATTTTAGCTTAACCTTCCACCTCTGTTCTACTCTATCACTTTCTACCCTTTAAGAAGTATATATAAATATATATGTACATATATATAAAAAATCTATAAAGCACATTTTATTCCCAAGAAATAATATGTTTTCAAATAATAAGAGTTTTTATGTTTAAAGAAGGTACTGAACTCTCATCCATAGGATTTTTTTTATCACCTCCGTGGTGTGACTTTAAGAGTTCAGGGCAATAGGCCCCTTTTCAAAAATCTCCCCATGAATATTAGGAATTACTTGAACATCATGGTCAAGACTTAAGAGGATAATATAGCCCATGTAAGTTTTGAGGATCCTTATCTCAACTCCCACTCCTATTGATGAAAGGTGTTTCCAGAACTAGGCTAGCTATAACTCTTCCTTTGGGGTTCCAGGGTCACCCCTGAGGGAGTATTTATTAAGGCAGTACAGTAAGAACAGTTGAAATATCTCTACTCCCACCCCCCATATACACACACTCATACACAAAGGTCTGTGATATACTTTCCCATAAGTTCATACAGAATCTGGGGGAAAGTGGGCTCAGGTTTAGAAAGCGTGTGAGTCAAAGGAGTAACTCACAGCTCCTAGCTGCTGGAAGTCCTTTCCTCCTATTTGTGTGGCTTAAGAAACTTCTTCTAGGTATGATGTAGTCTCTTTGATGAACTCCTTATAGAGCTTTGGTTCCAAATCATGCAAACGCTCACCTGCTGATTGAGGATGCCCTTGTGGAAACTGATAGAAAGATGAGAAGTATGGCATCTGACTAGAGACCCTCCTTCAGTCAAAGGAGTACAGAAAGAGATCTGGCCTAAGCTAAGGCCTCTCCTTTCCAGCCCATTCCTTCTGAATAGTGTGCTAGAATGCAACACAAATTCTAATTTCTGGAAAAGCCTTCTCTTCTCAACCTGTTCAATAATTTTGAAATCCCTGGGGTGTGGTCAAGTTGCCTTGGTCTATCCGTCATTCCAGTTTGAATGCCTTTTTCACAATTAGTCTGATTGAATGAAACCCAGTTCCAACTATGTAAGCTATCAGAGCTAAAAAGGAGAAGGGCAGTTTCAATACCACCCTTATAATAGATAAGATTATTATCTTATTTCAAAATAAGAAGATATATCAGGGGCCTTCAAGGCTATGGGGAAACCAGGAAATCCTCAGTAATTGGAGAGCTGGAAAAGGCAAACAGATCAAAAGTCCAGACTGCAACTATGAAGTACCAACAACCTGAAAGCCAATTCTGAGGCAAACTCCTAGTCTCACCAGAAGATTCTTGTATCCTTCTTGTTAGGGCAGGACTTAGCCAGTCTAGGGCCTATGGGTAAAAGCAGGAAAATCATAGCACTTGGCTAAAGGGAGCATGTGAGTGTAACATCAAGGCAAATCTTGACAATTTCATTAGTTCTTCAGACAACCCAAAACTGTCTGACACATTTGAGTCTGCTCACACTCTCCTCTTCTGACTCGGGAGGTGGAAAGAAAATTAGACAATTGCATTCAAACTCAAGTACTAAGCTGCTATTTGGGGCACTTGACCTGGAGATTGTGTGGAAAGCTGTTCCTGCTAAAGTCAGTCCACCTGCCAGCCATTTCATGCGACTTGCTGAGCCTCAGAGCATAACTAACTCTTGGGCAAAAGATGCAGGAGAAAAAGACTTAAGCAAGAGCTAGGTGAAGCTGGAGAACCCTATGCAAATCAGTCTCAGAGGTTTAAAGGCTAAAGAAATCAAACAGTTGCTCTAATGTCTTAAAATATGGGGAGAAATGAATTTAGGGTCTCTAGGTACCACATATATCCTTCAAAAACTTACATCATAATATGAATTTTTAGAGGAAATATACAGTCTAACAAAATTGATTTTCTCTTCTTTAAAGTCTTATTTCTACCTTTTGGGTTTTTTTATCACAATCATCAGAGAGTATGCGCCACTACTTCCCCCATTATGTGCCTTCCTTTTATAACAAGGAGAGCAAAATCGACCAGTATAAGGATGACAAGTGACCGCATATACAGCATTCCACATTCCTAGTCCCTCACCTCTTTAATAAAGGAGAGAGGTGAATTTCCTCATCTCTTCTCCAAGGCCGGGATTTATGAACGACAGACTTAACATTTCTGTAAAGCATTGTTTAAAGAGAAAATTATCTTAGAATCCTCTGAATTTACAAAATCTGCACTATCTCTGTATAACAAGCCTGAGAGACATTTCCAAAGTTCTTGTGAAGTCTTTCTTTAATGCTACTAAGATTTGGTTCAGATTCTATGGAACCCCACGCAGGCCATTTTACAGAACACTTGCACACAAAGTCCCTAGGTGGGCTCTAACCCACTCTTTCTATAGAAACAATATCACAGCTTCATTCTTTTTATTGCTTGGCTTATTGAACTGCTCCACTTGGCTTATTTACTATAGTCATTCACTATGCTGAGGAGTTCAAGAATTTTCCCACAATAACAAACTTACGGGTCCCCAGACCTCCTTTTGTTACATAAGCCACTGTAGCGCTGAAGACATCAGCAAGCGTTTTCAGACTCTGGACTGAAGAGGAGAAAAGCATGAATTTCCAGCTTATATTATGATGATTATAATTCTTGCTTCCTCGGGAAAAGGCTCCCCTAGCAAGGGGCACGTTGCATTCAGTCTCTCCACAGTATGTCTTTCCTTTACAAAAAGCAGTCTGTTGTAACCCGTCAATTAAACTCACCAAAGAAGGTGAAGTTGAATTTCAATGAGATAAAAACAACAGATGGAGAGTAGTAGTAGAATCAGTAGTAGTAGTAGTAGCAGTAGTAGCAGTAGTACTAATGATACTATTACTACTAATAATAATCATGGCTAATATGTATAGAGTGGTTTAAGAATTTTAAAGTACTTTATATATGTTATCTCATTTGATGCTCACATAATCTTGGCAGGTAGGTGCTGGCATTATTCCCCTTTTAAAGATGAGGAAACTGAGACCAAGAGAGAGCATGTTAGTTGTCCAGAGTCACACAGCTAATAAGTAATCTGAAGGATCTGAGCTCAGGTCTTCCTTACCCCAAGTCTAGTCCTCTACACGCTGTGTCACCTTCGCTGTCCATGGTAGATTAAAGAAATAATTTATTTATGGAGTAGAAACAAGATCCATTTGGATTTCTCCTTAGAGGGACCCACCATTAACAAGGTAGTCATTCTCTCAGATAAGTTATTTTACCAGTCTAAGTCTCAATTCTTTTTATCTGTCAAAAGGAGGCTAATAAAGTTTGTCTTAATTACCTCACGGGTCTGTTGGGACGATTTAAAGAGAGATGTGAAAGTACATATTTGACTAAAAAAGAAACTGATGTTTAGAGAACTCAAGTGACTTGCCCATGATCACATAAACAACATATCAAACTTTCACGTCTTATAGAAAGCCTGATTATTTATATTTGACAGATGGGAAAACCGACCCCAGAGAAAGAAAAGTGCCAACAACAACGGGTCAAGAATCCAGGTCTCCCTTCCCCCAATCAGTGCTTTTCCCACCAAACCTCACTAATTTCTACAGCCCCAGGTAACACTTATTAGCACTATAATTAGCTCATGGCAAAGTCACTTGGCCCAAATCCCCCTCATCAACGCCCTCTCTGCTTCTACTCTGCAGAGTATCCATGGAACCAAAAAACTCCCTGTCAATATCACATGAAACACCCCGTTACTCAGACAAAACACAAATCACCCTGGAAACTTAAGTACTCGTGTTACCTAATTCCATTTCATCTTCTTAAAGGATAAACAAATCAAGCCAACCCAACAACTATTTGAGTGACAACCAATAGTGGGAACTGCAGGTTGCTTTGCCAAGATATTTTAAGTACTACATAAATTCTCATTAAAACTATTGGAAGAGAAGAATAGTGAGTAGGATTTGTGCACATTCATAAAAAGTCCACAAATACTCGAGCTTCTCAGAATGAATATTTATACTGAAAACCCACAAATACACAATTCCTCCAAAGCACTAAGGCATATTTTAGTGAGAGGAAGTAAAAGGGATTTTTAAGAGGACCAATCCCTAGGTTGGTGGACCAGAGGGTTGGATCAATGTTAAAAGACACTGTCATCATCGTCATCATCCTCTGCCATTTGTCAAGTGTGTGATGCCTTTTCAAACATTTTGACAGCTGTTACTTTTCTAATGGAGCTTCTGGCACATGTCCAGACTTTCTAAGACAGCATCATCTACATGGAAGAGCTAGTGAGCTGCTTTGGGAGCCTGGAGGACTGAATAATGTCTTGATATTCTGAGGTGCCTACCATAGGGTTGGGAGTAGCCTTTTTTCATTGGTTGCATATCTAGAAATGACAGTGTCTTTTAACAGCCGAACTTTACATCTGCTGTGGTTTTTGTGGCATCCACATATGAAAGTAAAGGTAATTTCTCTATTTTACACCATGCAATATGGGAAGAAGGTTTGAGGGCCTAGCTTGTTTCTGTCCCTGAGATCATGTGACCCCAAGAAAAGAGCTTGGGTCTTTGACCTTTTTGTTCATTTTTTTCCACTCTAAGTGGAGGAATTTTCAGTCTAACTCAGGAGCTCAAGCCATAGGGATTTAGCAGCTCAAGAATGGCTAGGTATTAAAGCCAGCCTAGCAACAAGACTCTAAAAACCAGGAATCCTAGAGCTCCAGCCCAGCAGCAGTCAGCACCAATGGTGGCATTGCACATGAACTTGGTGAGGCTAATGCCATAAAGGGTGTTCCTAAATTCTGGACACATAGGCAATTGACAGCAATGTGGAGTTATTGCATCAAGTTCACGTGAATCTTGCAAAGAGCATCAACATTTGCATCGCAAATGATGGAAATCATATTGAAGATGTTATTTGTTAATATTGCAATTAAATAAAAATTTCATTCATTTCTTGAAAATATGCATTCTTGCCTATGTGTCCAGACTTTAAGGACACCCTGTACAATAAGGGATATAAACAGTGAGCCTAATCCACCCCTATCCCCAGAGGCCAAGATGGCAGGTGAGAGGAGGGTTATGGCCTTGAAGTTTTGGGGAAAATGTATATTTTTGCAATATCATTGATGTAAATTCTCCTTTGTAAAAGTAATCTGACAGTTAAAACTAAAGTGCTAGTCACTGAGCTTCTAAAAATTGGAGCATAGGGGCAGCTAGGTGGCGCAGTGAGTAGGGCACCGGCCCTGGAGTCAGGAGCACCTGAGTTCAAATCCGGCCTCAGACACTTGACACACTTACTAGCTGTGTGACCTTGGGCAAGTCACTTAACCCCAATTGCCCTGCCTTCCCCCCTGCAAAAATAAAATAAAATAAAAATTGGGGCACCTAGGAGGGAGGACCTTGAAGTGATGACAGAGAAAACAGATCTCCGCAACCCCTTTACAATACCTAAGAATATTAAGAGAGGTAAAATGTAACAGCCGTGGCCCTTGAAATGTGAGGCCAAAGAGACTGTGTTATTTTCATTTATGTCTCATAGATCGCAAAATGACAAGGAAAAAGAACACTGGTTTTGAAATCAAACTCATCTAAGTTTGAACCCTGACTGGCACAAGCTATGTGGCCTTGGGCACATCCTGCCCACTCTTTCAGCCCCTGCTACCTCATCCACAAAAGAGAGAAAACTAGATAACGTCTAAGATTCCTTCTAGCTCCAAAAGCCCTATGATCCTAAAAGTAATTTTAAATTCTTATAAAACATGTTTGCATGTTATGTTTATGTATATATTTACTATTTTTTCTCCACCAAATCAGACCTATCACTCCTTGTGAAATCTTAGGCCAATCGGTTTATATTTCTGATCCTCTATTTCCTCAGCTTTCAAATGAGGGGGTTGAACTACATAGGCCCAAAGGTCCCTTCAGCTATAACCCTCTGATTCTATAAACCTAGCTTCCAAAAACACTAAATTGATTACACATTTTTTTAAAAAATAAACACATTAAGCTCAAATTTGTATTGCTTTTTCATGTCCTGTTTCCCTCTACTCTTTTCTACAATCTGTTTTATCCTTCTGGTTGGTTCTTATCCTGACTCTTTTATTCATTCAACATTTTTTTCTCCTTTAAAAAAAGAGTTCTTACCTCCAAGATTATTATCCCTGGTTTTCTTTCCTTCTCCTTCCTTATTTATCTATCTGTTTCTTTATTCATTCATGTCCTTACTTGTCTGTTTATTTGTTCGTTCAGTCATTCACTTTTTCATTCATTTGTTTGTTTATTTTTGCTTTAGACCACTAATCTCAGAACATAGAATTTCCAGAGTGGAAACTCTTTCTACAGAACTAGACCAGCCATTTGTCTGCAACTTATCCTCTTAGCAGATTTCCTGACGCACTGAGAAATTAATTAGCTTACCTAAAGTCACATAGGATGTAAGTTATGTCAGAGGTGAGCCTTAAAACCAAGTCTTTCCAACTTAAAGGCCAGCCCACTCGGCGGCTGTGCCACCATGCCAAGGCTCAGCAAAAGTGCAACTCTGCAAGAAGCCTCTCCCCTCAAGAGTACCCACAGTTTATTATGTCTATCTCTTGTTTGCCCATAATCGTTTTCATCTTGTCTCCCCAACTAGACCATGAGCTTCTTGAGAGCAAGGGTTGTTTTTGCTTTTCTTTGTATCCCCAGTGCTTAGCACAATGTGTGGCACATGATAGGCGCTTAATAAATGCTAGGTGACTCAACTCTTTTTAAATAAAGCTCCGTATTTCTCTGTAGCTATACTTTGTCCCACTTTGCTCTTTTCTTCATTATCTGGTCCAACTGGCTTACAAATATTTTCCATGATGCATTCAGAGACCAGATGTGGCTGCCTTCTTCTCCACTATAATTCTATGAGGCGGGTCAGGTGAGTCTTATCACGGATTTGATGAGGCATCTGAGGCATAGACATTGTTAGTGACTTGCCCAAGATCACAGAGTAAGTCAGTGGTTGAGCAGATTGAACAGGAGCTGGAACTCAAGTCTCTGGTCTCATTTTTATTTTGTTTTTACTTCACTGTATTACTAGGGGCTTATTGAAGAAGCTTCAGACTAGGCTGCTAAGAGGATCGGTTAAGCAAATCACATTTCATTTCCTATTTCAAGCCCATGCCCCATGAAAGGAACTAATACATTACCTTGTCTGCTCCACAGCACCCAATAAAAAGCAGGTTATAATGTCCCTATTTCTGCCAAAGGTATTGATGAGATCATAATGGCTACAGTTGACTACACAATTGCTGCAAAAGCGGGACATAATTCATTCCTTAGTAGAGCAGTTTGGGATAAAATATTAAAGCAATATATAAATATGCACATTCTCAGTTCCATTCTGCTCTATATTAACATCTGCCCGGCTCACCCGTGCCCCTAGCAATTACTGATACATATAGCAGATCTGGGATCTTCGCTTCATTAACAATGTAGCATCGCCTTTAGAGCAAAGGGTTCTAGAAATTCTTTATCAGTAATGAAACTTGGAATAGGAAGCAAGGGATCTGGGTTCTAGTTTGGGCTTTAGCCCAGACTAGCTGAGTGACCTCAAGCAAGTCTTGACATCTTTGGGCCTCTGTTTCTTCACCTATAAAGAAAGAGAATTGTAGCACTATTTTCCCTAAAGCCTGATGCTGTTGCTCAAAGAGAAGAAATTGCTATAAAATTAGCCAAAGCTTAAATAGAAAATGCCCAAAATCTTATGGAAATCTAAGCAGACACTGATAACAATGTCGACTGTTATTAACTAGCTGATAACCAGAACAGGGAACAGCTAGACAGGACACTGGCCCTTCAGGACGCGCTCTTACAATGTTTCAAAATCATTCCCAGCTCAACTTATTTTAAGACTGTTTCACTTCTTCACCTGCAACGTATCCCACCTCGAGATGCCTGAAGCCTGTTCTTCTGATTGGTGAGTCCCTGAACAGGATCACCATTTCATGAGGGGCCCCTGCCATTCCAACTTCAACTCACTTTCTAAACTATGCAAGAGCACTTTACTTCCTCTCCCCCTCCACACACCACACACACACACACACACACACACACACACACACACACACACACCCATGCCAACTTACAGACCACCTTCTTTTCTTGTGTTTATATTGCCAGTGCTCAGCACAGTGCCTAACACATAGAAAGCATTTAGTAAATGCTCTGTCTATCCACCCATCTATCAAAGTCACCATTATGATGTCAAAAACTGCTAAAATTGGCCAATTGGCCTTTTGACTTCCATTCAAGAAAAGGACTGATGGTATTGTTCCCCAGAAACCAGAGAATAAATAACTGTTAAATGGAATGTCTCTGAAAAAAAAACACCAATGGTTTGGTATCTGTTGTTTAAGAATTCTGGTGCCCAAGCTACTATCAACATTTGCTGCATTACATATCCTGCACATTACTATCAGAATAATTAGCATATTAAGTACATGAATTTCTATCACAGCCTGATTTTAAACAATGTTGGACCAGACTGAGAGGATTCAATATGTATGTGGAAGAGGTTAGAAGTTAAATTCTACTTTCTGTATATTGCTCCCTGCCTAGGCATCTAGATGGTCACCTATGTGGTATGATTTGAAAGCCCTACTTGTCTCTACACAACTCTCTCACTAGTAGATGTGGTCATAAAGTAGGTGTACCAGAATAACATGGGAAAGCATTCCATTTGGTCTTTTAGCTTCCATTTAAGGGAAGAACCAATAGGAATGCTTTTGCCCAAAATTCCATACAATGGTGTCCTCTCACCCTATTTGACTTGAAATTCATACCACCGCATTTACTAAGGGACTAGATAACAATGGTTGGGGGATAATCTCCAGAGAGCCCCTATTAACATGTCTATCTATTTACCTTGAATCAATCCTCCATCATTAGCACACTGGCACAGATTCAGTTGTCAGAAGAGCTAGTTGATGCCATGGGCCCTGAGGGTTTAAGATGAAAAGAATAAGAAAATTTCTAAGGGAGGAGAATATGCTCACAAGAAGTCCTGGGGACCTAGGAGGCAAGGTAAAGCATCAGGGTATCTGCACAGCATAGTATAAGCCAAGGAAAGCAAGGTACTTAAAATGAGCCCCTAGTGAAATGAGTGACCAAAGCCCAACTTTTTCTACGTCATAGGGCATGCTGTTTTATATTGCCAACATGTAGTAGCATCCCTCTCAGGCAATCTCCAGACTTCTAGAGCTCTCCAAATTAAGATTAAAAAGTCAAGTCTCCCAATACCCTTTCAATCCAGTGCAGGAAATTCAGTCCTGGAAGTGAATTCTTCAAGAATAAGATGCATGCTTTGGTTTGTTTATTGGACATAATCATTCTGAAAGAAACCAAGAGGGCTCTCTCAACGTTAGCACCATCTTGCCAATTTCTTCCTCATCTAAGAGTCAAGTGGAAGAATACACAAATGGACAGGATGAAGAGTAAGAGGAGAAAGATGTATCAGAGACTGAGGTAGAGTGATTGTGCTGACCCTGAGGACATAGGAGCAGAGCGATCATCAAGTCCCTGGTCGTATCCACCTGGCCGAAGTCTTCACAGCAGATGCCACCCTCTCCTGGACTATACCATTTCTCCCACCAGCTCCCTTCCAGAGAAGAGGAGAAGAGTCTACCATCTAACGGAGGACTCTTAGTACTATTAAATCTTTTGTAAAATAGAATATTCCATCTAAGACCTCCCTGACTGAAATTAGTCATCAATTCACTTAGAGAAATTTGCCATGAACCTTCTTGATATTTGGGGCTTATTGCTCACAGCTGAATGGGACACTTGCCTATAAGTCATCGTCTTCTTTTTTCAGCGGAAATAAAAAGAAACAAAGAGGAGGCAATTCTCATTTGAGATTCATAAATCAAAGTTAGGTCAAAGCTCCGGGTGTGGCATTCCAAATGAAATCACTCTGGATGGATATCTAGTTTGTGTTTCATAAGACATGATTGGTCTCAATCCTTGAAAAGTGATTTTTGTATAAGCTGTTTGATGATAATAGTCTTTTAGGATGATATAAAAGTTCTCAAGCAAAGAAGATATTCTGAGAAATATCTTAGGTCATTTTACTGACTGCAGAGTTTCCAAACATTTTGAAAGCTTTCTGCTCGGGAGCTGCTTCTTACAATTAATAAGAACAAGATATAAACAGCTTAGGGCAATCCTAAATTTGTAACGGTCCTTCTTTCATGCCCCAATGAGGAAGATGGTTTCTAATCTCCCAGACTGGCACTCACAATTGGGTATTTAAATGAGAAGGGAGAGAGAAAGGGCAACCCTGTCTGTTGTCTCTTTCAAACATAAAAGGTAGAGGCAGTAATGAGAATGTTGATGGTGACAGATGTAAGAAGTTTATTATATATTGCAGAGATCCGGATGAGGAAAAGCTTTCTAAATCCAATTTTTCTGCTTAAAGCCAAAAGCAAATAAGGGCATTCAACTCCACCACATGGATTCTCAGCACTCATTGACAGTAAGTCTGGAAGCTGTTGGAAATCTTAGCATCATGTCAAATGGGTGAATTTTTTGAAGATGTAATCATAGGTCACATCTTTCTCACTTAAAAGGAATCTGATTTGGGTTAATCATGGAGAGAGGTTGGGTTGCTGAGTTGTGATTCAGGGCAAAGTAACCAGATACTAATAAATCTGAAGAGGACAATGAGTGTCCCAGACAAGGACAGCCCATGCCCCTGTCTTTGAGGAGATGACAGATCACATCAACAAGACTGCCTTGCCTCCTTTCCCCACTTCTTTAGGATTGAATTGAGTGTCACAAAGTGAGGTGCTGTCAAGATTAAACAATGATAGCAAAGAAATTCACGTGCCTTGAAAGCTTTCCAGTCCTCTGATGACCACACTAACCCTTTCTTGGGTATAGATAGTCAACTCAACCCTGTTACCACATCTGAAAATCAGATTTAGTACTACCTGATATGGTTTTGTTTCTGTTGTGGCGATGTAAATAGATGGTTATGGTTTTGCTTTGGAAATGCTTCAGATGAAGACTATCATAGTCACTGTCAAGGTAGGAGTTTGGAATTTGTCGTGTAGGAAATTGAAGAAGTATTTTTTGAGGTGATAGGGTGAGATGAGGAAGATTATAAAGATCAAGAACTACAAGGGATCTCAGAGGTTGTCTAGTCCAATTCCTTCATTTTATTTCATTTTATAGAGGAAGAAATTCAGATGCAGGAAAGTAAGTGACTTGCCCAAGGTCACACAGATAGTAGGTATCAGAAGTAGGATTTAAACCCAGGTCCTTTACTTTACTCTACCATGTTGTCTCACTGCATTGGATAGGGGCAGGAGAATACTAAGAGAGAAAGGATATTTGGAAAAGATGGCAGATATGGTGGTAGATAGGAGGCTGGCCCTTGTGTCATGAAGTCCTAGGTTCAAATGCTACTTCTGACATATGAGCTGCATCAGTGTTTCAGGCAATTCTCTAAGACTATAAATTACATATGAGTTGTTGCACTGTATACAGTGCATTGACAATATACGTTGAAAGTTGTTGTGCATACCAGCTTACATAGGTATGGCCACATCTCCTCTCTTCTCCTCTGGCATTGAGGACTGCCCTGGGCAGTCTGTTTCCACAAATCCAAGGATGAAATGAATTTCCACACTCCCCAGAGTGAAGAAATCATATTTCTGGAGTCAACAAGATCTGACTGGAAGAAGCATAAGAGAAGGGAAATAGTACTGGATTTAGTCAGATTTAGAGTCAGAGAGCCTGGGTTCATGGCCCTACTACAGCAATTATTCCTCTTATGATTTACAAGATATTTTACTTCTCTGGAGCCAGTTTTCTCTTCTATAAAACGAAGGAGTTAAACTAGATTACCTCAAGGGATTCTTTTAGCTCTAAATCTATGATCTGATGGCTATAGAAGGAATCAGATATGAGGATCACCTCAACTTTTCTCTTTGGAGATTACCAAAAAAAACCTCTTTAATGAGAATATACTGGGCATGGAAAGTCCCAGAGAAAGGGTAATCAAGGAGTATAAACAGTTGTTTGGGTTAGATAAGATACCTAGGGTGAGGGTTACCTAACCATTTGGCTCATCAGAGATCTCCATCTGTGGCCTTGTTATTAACATTGACAGCTGTTGTGCACACCAGCTTACATAGGCATGACCACATCTTCTCTGGTATTTAGGAGTGCCCTGGTTAGTCTGTTTCCACAAACCCAAGAGCTCTCAGCCTTCTATATCGTGTCAGGGGGAGGTCTATGGGTGACTCTGCCCATGAAGCCCAGATCATCCCCACCTGGCCAGACTTGAGATTGAACTTGGAAGACAAGTGATAACTCAACAAGAGCTCATCTCTATTCTTAGCTTGCCATGCAAACACATGTACAGCCTATTTGCCCACCTTCTATGTAGCCATATAGCTAGGACTAGAAGAAAGGCAGGAAAACCAAGAGGGAGAGATGAAGAGAGCATTCCAGACATGGGGGACAGCCAGAGAAAATGCTTGGAGTTGAGGGATAGAGTGCCTTGTTCTTGGGAGAAGGTCAGTATAACTAGATCAAAGAGTATATAGTAAGAAGTAAAGTAAAAGAAGACCAGAAAGGTAGAAAGGAGGGGAGGTTATAAAGGGCTTTGAATGACAGATAGAGGATTTTGTCATTAATCTTAGAGGTGATAGGGAGCCACCAGAGTTTACTATGTGTGTGTGTAACATATGTGTGTGTATACACACACACACACACACACACACATATATATATATACATATATATATATATATATATATTTATATATACAGAGAGAGAGAGAGAGAGAGAGAGAATGGGCATCTACAATGGCACCATACCCAACAACATAAGTAATGTGAGACTTAATAGCATTAAATCAGTGAAAGCAGAGCTGACTAAGTGTCTACTAGTAAGTAATAGCCACCATATACTCTACAGCAGGCTTGTATAACATACAGCCAGCAGGCCCCTTGCAGCCCACCAAAGGATTTTGGGCAGCCTGTGAAAAATGTAGGCTTGCCACTGAGTACTCTCTCCTGTTTGTCACGTGACCCACAGCAACTAACCATCATCAACTTGTCTCTAGTCTAACCTATCTGTGGCCCAAAGAAGTTTGGCCTATTTTAATTTTGGCCCCTACCTACTACCAAGTTGTATAGGTCTGCTCTATAGTCTTTTTAAATAGCAGAAAGAATCCTCCCCCTATCCCCCAGAGGCAACTTCATCAACTGTTATTTCTTTTGTCATTTATAAAGGAAAATAGCCAGCCCTTGCAAAGTCCAATTGGAATCTGCTCATCTAAAGCTCCTGCCATGCATCAGAATTGAAAAACATAATTTCTAGCCCTTCTTCACCAACTGAATTGTTGTTATTATTCAGTTTTCCAGATGTGAAAAGCTGTCATCTTTGTCGACTTTCACGAGCCTCCATTTGTACCCCCGCAACCAGATTTGTAGGTCTGAGTACATGCTGTGAATATCAATCCAGAAGGTAATTTTCTCACCCACTGCACTGAAGTGCCCTGTTGCTATGAGTCAGGCCTCCCGTTTGAATATTTGTTCCTATTATTTCCTAATAACATATGTAATGTATCTAATATTCTCTGACTGTGCCAGGCATCTCTGCTGAACTCCTATTTCCTGACATAACGTCCATGCACTGTTATTACCATGCCCCTTGTGACTATCATTTTGATTGAGATTGTGTTTGACCCTCAGCTCTGCTGCCAGGTATGGGGTTGCCCAGTGTTGCATCCAAAGTCCTGAAAAGTTGGATGCTATGTTGGTCAGGATTGTAACTTTGCTGGTTATCTTATGAAACAATTCAATAACTAAAACTTGGGCCCAACTGCATTTTAAAGGTTCTATTCAACACTATCTGGCCTTCATTCAGTGCAGATGATGATGGTAGCTAACATTTATATAGTGCCTGTAACCTTTTTGGTTCGGGAGCAACTCTTTCAGATTTGGCAGCTACCGTAGCGATAGAAAACCAGCACTTTGGGAAACCCTAAATCCTATATGAGACAGCCATTAAATATTTCTTTCCTCTTTACCTTTATATCAGTTAGCCAATAAACATTTATTGAGTGCCTACTTATGCCAAGTCCTATGCTAAGTGCTGGAGACATAAAAAAGAGAAAAGGACAATGCTTGCCCTCGAGGATCTTTCAATCCAATGGGAGAAGACAACACACGAAATGAAGCCAAAAAGCAGGTGGGTCTGAGGGCTGGGAAAGGTATTTGGAACAAGGACAAGATGGAAAATTCCAGCTGAGTGTAGCCAGGTGGGTGATAAGGAGATGACTGCCATGGGCACCCACCTTAAATTGAAGTTCTTGGAGAACTCTTGGTTCTTCAGCCTCCAATCATTCAAAGTCCAGAGCTCTGTCCATGGTTCCATGAAACTTCTTTTCATTCCTCGCCTACTAGAGCAAGGCACTTAGAGTAGGATTTTATTTAGGGATCACTCGCGAAAATTCTGCCATCGCTACTCTCAGGGAATCAAAAGTCCATGAAAATGAGAAAGCATCTTCCTGTTTATTATTTTATCCTATTGTGACTGTTGTCATATTCCATTAAAGACACAATTGGGGAGAAGAAAGTGACTTTGCCGCAGTGACTGAGGCTCTGAAAACTGACATTATAGCATGTTTCATGCTGATTGACAGGATGTCTTCTCTTGAAGTGAAAAGCTGTCAGGCACCATATTGTTAAGAGCTTATCAAATCTGTACACAAGACATTCCTTGTTGCATCATTCTATTAGGACCCAATATGCCTTAAATGTCCAATGTAGTATATCCCACTAAATCGTACCTACTCTGATATGTACCAAAAGGTCGCCAGTCTATCTCTTAAATACCAGGGAGCAGATGGTCCTTATGAGAATTGCCTCAAAATCTAAGCACCTTTCTCAGTTGTTAAAAGCCATCATTTTGCCCCTGATCACAAAAATAGATGCCCCCAATCTATCTCTTAAAGAAATGATCCTTATGGAACTATGCCTCAAAACCCAAAAGCTTTTTTCAGATATTAATACTCATCATCTCCCCCTTGGTCCACAAGGAAGGATGTCAACACGGCATCTAAGTAGAAAGCTCAAGATCATAGGTTCAAAGATCTAGAAATGGACCTCATAGGTTACCTAGGCCAATCTCTCCATCTTATAGAAGAGGAAACCGAGGCCTAGAGAAGCTAAGCAACCTGCCCAAGATGATGGAGATAGTACATTTCAGAGAAAAAAAAAATGAGCCCAGATTCTAAATCTAGCACTACTGCTCTTTCCCCTGAACTCAACAATTCCTGGGCTCACCAGGAGGAAGAACATGGGCAATCATATAAAATGGATAGAGTACTGGCTTGGGAATCAAAAGATCAGCATGCTAATTCCAACTCTGCCCCTAAGTAGCTGTATAATTTGGAGATTTATGCGGCCCACCTACAAGCATAGAAATTTACATAAATGCTTTAGTAAACGAAGCCCAGCTACCACAGAGCTCTCACCAAAATGGTAAATTAAAATATACTGTCTATTGTTTCAATAAAAACCTGCAGTTGGACAGCCCTGATCTAAAGGGTCACATGTGGCCTGGAGGCTGCAGGTTCCCCATCCCTGTTCTAGATTATCTCTAAGGTCCACCAGGCAGAGGCAGCATAATATAGTGACTGCCCTTCGACCCAGTAATACCACTACTAGGTCTGTGCCCCAAAGAGATCAAAGAAAAAGGAAAAAGAACTATATGACAAAAATATTTATAGCAACTCTTTTTATGGCGGCAAAGAATTGGAAATTCTTTCCCTATCAATTAGGGAATGGCTAAACAAGTTGTACCATATGATTGTGATGGAATATGATTGCATTATAAGAAATGATGAGCAGGATGGTTTCAGAAAAACCTGGGAAGACCTATATGAACTAATGCAAAGTGAAGTTAGCAGAACCAGGAGACCATTGTAAACAGTAACAGCAATATCGATCAACCATAAAAGACTTGGCTGTTCTGATCAGTACAATGATCCAAGACAATACCAAAGGATTTATGATGAAAAAATATTATCCTCCTCCAGAGAAATAACTGATAAACTCTGAGTGTAAATTGAAGTATAATTTTCTCACTTCTGTGATATGACTAATATGGAAATATATTTTGCATAATTTCACATGTATAATTGATATCTTTTTGCTTGCCTTAGTGGGTGAGGTGGGAAGAAGGGGGAGAATTTGGAACTCAATTTAAAAAGAAAAGAACATCAAATAAATAAATAATAAAATTTTAAAAAGAAAAGAAAAGAAGGAACACTGAATCTGGAGTCAGGAAACCTAGGTCTATATACCTGCTCAAAAACTTGTGAACGGTGTGACCGTGGATAAGTCATTCAACCCCTCAGAGCCTTAGTGTACTTGTCTATAAAATGGGCACAAAAATATTTTCTCTATCTACCTTGAAAGGTCATTGTGAGGTTTCTCAAATTACTATATAAATGTGATTTGCTAGTAGCATGTTATTAATATTAAAGTGATAATGAATTCTAATATTTTATGAAATACAAAGAAAGGAATCTGGAGGAGCCCGAATGGTTTAATCTTTAACCTTCGGCTCTTTTCTCTACCCCCTTCTCCCTTGGAAATCACCTTCAGCCTTCCAGTGGCTTTAATTTTCAGCTCTACATTGATGTTTCCTAAATTTAAATCTCCAGAAAGAGTCTCTTTCCTTTGCTTCAGTTCCATGTGTGGGGAGAAAGGGTCACAGAGTCAAACTGCCTGCTGGACATTTCTTCTTCGACATGCTGCTTTTACTTCAACCTTGACATGTTTAAAATTGAACTCATGTTCTTTCACTTTTCAGCCACCTCTCCAAATGTTCAATGCATTCAATTATCCTCTGGATGCTGACAATTCTCAATTCTACTTATCCAGCCCTAATTTCTTTGCTGACCTCCGGTCTTGTCTCCCCAACTGCCCATTGGACATCCCAAACTGAATGTCCAATGGACCATTTTAAGCTCAATATTTCCAAAATGGAACTGATTATCTCTACCATCAAGTATACCACCACCCTTCCAGGCACTAAAGCTTACTCTCTTACCACCACTACCCAGATCTAAGATATTGCCAAATGTGGGTTGATTTCACTTTCTGTATATGCCCTCTTCTCTCATCTTACACTGACACCACACTGGTCCAGGCCCTCGTGATATCACAACTGAACTATTGCAAGAGCATGCTTGGTCTTCCTGCCACAAGTCTCTCCCTACTACAATCCACTCTCCGCTCAGCTATCAAAGTGATCTTCCTGAAGCACAGGTCTGACCATTGTTGTTATTATTCAGTTGTTTCAGTTATTTCTGACTCCTCATGACCCTATCTGGGGTTTCCCTGGCCTCCCCTATTCAGCAAACTCCGGTGGCACCCTATCACCTCCAGGATCAAATACAAAATCCCATTTGTCATTCAAAGCCTTTCATAATGTGCCCCCTACCTTTCTAGTCTTCTGAAATCTTGTACTCTCCCTTTCCCCTTATCCCTGTTTACTCTGAAATCCAGCTGTTGTCCTTGCTGTTTCTTGAACGAAATATTCCATCTCCAGACTCTGAGCATTTTCATTAGCTGTCCCCCATGCTGGAGTTCTCTCCCTTCTCATTTTTACCTCATGGCTTCTCTGGCTTTCTTTGAGTCCCAGATAAAATCCCATCTCCTATAAGAAGCCTTTCTCCATACCACATAATGCTAGTCCCTTCCTTCTGTTAATTATCTCCAATGAATCATGTATAACATGTATAAACATGTGTGTGTATGTGTATGTAAATTGTTTGCATATAATTATTTGCATGTTGTCTCCCTCTTTACATTGTAAGATCCTGAGGGGCAAGGACTGTCTTTTGCCTTTCTTTGAATCCCCAGTTCCTGGCGTACAGTAGACGATTAATAAATGTTTATTGCCTGACTTCCCTATTTAGTATTAACATCAGTCTTCCAATCATCCAGCCTTAAAACCTCTGACTTGATCCTGACTCTATACTCTATTATCCCTTGTTCTCAAACAGCCAGTCCGCCAAGTCTTGTCCACTATTTCTTGGTGGTGTCTCTTGTACCTAGTCTTTCCTTTTAGTTCTCACTGCCACAATCCTCGTTCCAGACTTAATAACCTCATACTTGAATTATTACAGTAATTTCCTTACTAGTATTCCTGTTTCCATTTGCTTCCCTCCATAATCTTCCTTGCAGACAAATTATTAGCAAATTAGTCTTCCTAAAATATCATCTCCTGCTTAAAAATCTTCAGTGGCTCCCCACTTCCTCCAGGATAAAGTCCAACTCCTTAGCCTGACACTCAGTGTTTTGTAATCTGTCCTCTCTCTTCCCTTCCAACTCTACCCCCCATTACTTCCTACCACAAACCACCACAATGACAAGCTCCTCACAGCCAGGGACAATGTCTCCTTCATCTTTACATCTTCCACAAAATCTTTCAAAAATCCCCTGTGCCCTTCAACTAATACTGATTGGGGAGGATACTGAATGAATGAGTGAATAAACGAGTTATTCATCATCCCTCAAATACTCTGTGCACATTCTTACCTCCACATCTTTGATTATTGATTATACTATTTCTGGTATACACTTTCCTCTCCTCCACTTCCTTCAAAGCCCAAATCAAATTCATTTTTAATGAAGTATTTCTGGATCACTCAACCCACAATGATTTCTTTCTCCTCAAATCTCCTGTAGTACGAATCCCTTATAATGCCAACTATGTATGCCACTTAGTGACTTGGCATACATTATCTTTATTATATGTTATGTTATTTATATATTATATGTTACATATATATGCACATGTATGTATGTAGAGCTACTTATCTATTTTTCTATGCTCTTTTTCCCCAAATAGCTTATAAATTCATTGATGACATGCCATTTATTTTTGTGTATTATATCCATCTGTCTTAGTATTATATAAGCCCCATAAGGATAGGGATTGTGTCTCATCTAAACCTTATATTTCTGCAATATCCAGTGACTATAATAGCATAAACAGAAACAATATCAAAGGGCAATGAACTGGGGTTCATTGTAGTGATTAATCACAGTTCTTGAGCACTCATGATGAAACACTCCTTCCTCTTCTCAGTATAGAGATGGGAGGCTAAGGATGCAGAATATGGTATTTATTATCAGATACAGTCACTGTTTTAGTTGGTTATGCTTAAAGATTTTTCTTTGCTACAAGGGAAGGTTCAAAGGAAATTGGGTTGAGGGGAAATGCCTTTGGTGTAAAAGCAGCAGACAGGATTAAAAAAAGAAATTAACTCTGTGTCTACCACCAGTGCTTAGCACAGTGACTTGTACACTGCAGATACCCGATAATGTTGCAGTGAGTGGTATCCCTCCTGGGTCTAGCAGAGTACGTACTCAAGAAATGCTTGCTGCTCCTGAAGATAATCAGCTTCAAGTGAGGTAGTTTGGATGATAACCAACAGTAGCAAAAGACATATCCAGTTACTCAGCAGCTAGAAATGGTATGACTCATTTTGAATAAGTGTGGCAGCTTGTAAAATAAAGAAATAGGCTCCAGAAGAGTATACTCAGAGCTAACTGAAACACTGACCACATATGTATGTGGTACAGGAAGGACATAATGTGAAATTACTTTAGTTACACTACAGCTTAGAATTTGCTCTTGAAAATTATCAATAGAAGATGTCACATTCAAATTCTTCCTGAAGATCACTAAAATATATCAATTGGGAAAGAAATGTCTTTATTTAGCTTGTTCTCATGTCATCTTTTAGAATTAATTAGCACTGAGGCCGACTGGGGACAAGATGCAAAGAACGTTGGAATAAAGTAAATTTTGTTTCCTACCTGATAGATCCTAAATGACAAGAAATAAGCAAAATAAAAAAAGCTTCACTCAAATGTGAATAAAGAGGCCCTTCTAAGTGTGATGCACCAACAAGATTATCTAAATCAACAAAGGAGAAACCAGTGAAATTCACACACTTCCCAATTACAATTAGTCACGGTGCAACTTCAGGGCATCTTTCTCCAGCTTTTTAATTCATGGGATAGAACAAAAATACTAATGATAGCTTGACAAAAGGAGCTGAAACCCCCTGAGGAAACTATTTGGGTATGTATGTATGTATGCATGTATGTGCATATACATGCATGCATGTATATATATACATATAATGTATATGTACATATGGAAAGAACATGGTACAATGGTGAGCATAAAGCACTAGCACACCATGGAAGTCTGAAGTCTCTGCCTGGTGGCAATAAATGATTTCTATTTCTGTCCTTGTCAAGAGCAATGCTGGTAAGACTACAGACAAATACTTCTCTGATGAGACACAACAGAGTTTTGTGTGTGTGACACTTCATTAATTCCTCCGTCCAAGATGAGCTCAAGTTTAGACACACTGTTTTAGGCAGTTTGAACAAGACATTCAGTCAAGTTTCCCCCCCCCAAAAAAAAAATTCATCACCAGATTGAACATTAGTAGCATCACTCAGATTAGAAGTTATTCCATTTGGAACATCCATGCCCAAAACATCCTGATTCATTTCCCACTAAAGTGCTTAGCTTCAGGAACTCTGCAATATGTTTTAGAATTTTTTCATCAGAGAAAGCTTTTCTCTTTTATTGCATTTGGGAGACAGGATACAAGGATATGGTATATTCTTCCTCATCTTTGAAATAACAAACCAAAATTCCACTTATAACTGAATCTTTAAATGATCTTGGTACAAATTTGCATCTAGCCCATAATAGATTTCATTTAAACAGGTCATGACAATGGTTAACAAGACAATCAGTGGGAAGTCAATTGGATATTTCAATTAATCCATTGCTTCCTACTATATGGGATACAGAAAAAAAAAATTCATGACATGGTCCCTGCCCTTAAGGAGTTTATACTTTGCATGAGAGACAGAATTCACACATAGGAAACAAGAGTACACTGTTTCCTAAACAATACAAGACAGTATATAATCAGGGATATATTGGTACATGTTTAACAACCAGGTCACCTGGGAAAACATATATACATACAAACAACACACTTTTAAATGTTTAATTTGCATTATTAACATTTTCCTCATCACTTTCTTAAATCCAGAAAATCAACAGAACAACAAATCAAGCTGATTTGTAGCATTTGTTGATTTTCAAGGTGTAAATATGCACACTGAAAATTTAACAATTGGCTCTCCTGAGCTGGATTCAGCACTCCCCTACATATACTCAACACCAAACTTCACAGAATCACTAACAATTGCTGGGAGAGTTCGAGGAATGGTCATGTATGTCGATCAGATTAAGAACAGTCAAGGAAAATTTGACAGCTACAGGAAGCAACATGGCATAGCGGGAAGTAACTGATTGGGCTTGCAGAAGAAATCCAGATGTTAACATCCTTTCTACCTTCCTTCCAGTCTCAGAAGAAGAAATGTTCTTTGATCTCATTCCCACTAGTCTCCTCCAGATCCTTACTTTATCAGCTCCCCCCACCCTTCGTCTTCAGTCTGTCCCTCTTTACTGACCCCTTTTCTGTTGTCTACACACATGATCAGATCTTCCCAATATTTCAATAATTGCTACCTGTAGATTTATAAACTATTAGAGGTGCCAGAATCCTAGTCCAACTGTATTATTTTATACATCTTTCCATCCTTCCCCTGTCAAACTTCCCCCCATAAACATCCTGCATTCACTCCCTTTATTCCTTCTCTTCCTACTGATGCCCTAATCTGGTTTGGGGCCTCACCACTACACTGAAAGTACCCCTTTTAAGATTCTCAGTGACCCTCTAATTGCCACATCCAACGGCCTTTCTTCCATCCTCATTTTCCTTGACTCCTCTTTTGAATTGCACACCACTGACTATTCCTAGCTCCTCAGTCTCCCCATCCCACCCCACCCTGCCACCTCTGCCAGCTGTTAGCATCCTTTCTCTTCTCATATATTTCTAGAGTATTTTGTCTGATATTTCCTTTGCCCCCCCCACTGCCTACTTTCTAATAAACTGATTTAAGTAAACGTTGTATTTCCCCCAGAAAAACATAAGCTGTTGGGAATTTTCTTTGTCTGCTCAGTCTGTTTGCACATAATAAACTTACTGTTGAATAGAACTCAGTTGAATTGAATGAAGATTCAATTCCCTTGCCTTCCATGACGCTACATTTCTATTGTTCTCCAACCTCTTTGCTTTCTTTGTTTTCTTTTGTTCTTAAAAATATGCTTTAGTATGGCTTTTGACCTCTTTTAAATTATTCTTAAAATGTTAGTCATTCTGACTTCAAAGAACAAGAAACATCTTCTGTACTTCCTCTTCTAGACATACACCCTCACATATTAATCTCAATGGAAATATTCAACTTTGTTATAAGACTGGATTCCTTAGTCATCTATGCCCCAACTGCCCAGCTTTAATTACCACTTGACATTGATTAAGTAGTTAAACCCCAGAGAACTTCACATGTAGAAAAGTCTAGGTCAGGGTTGGGGAATCTGTGGCCTTGAGGCCACATGTGGTCCTCTAGGTCCTCAAGTGTGGCCCTTTGACTGAATCGGTTGGACCCAGAGGGACACATATGCCCTCAAGGCCTCAGGTTCCCCACCCTTGGACTATGTTTTGGGTTTTTTCTCATGCCACCCCAAAATTTCTGACTTCGATGCTGGCATTTTAACAGGCTTAGCCTATAACCCAACACCATCCTTTCCTCACCATTCATTCCCTACTTAATCTTCTAGGTTCTGCCTTCTGCAACCTCCAATGCACTACAATTACTTTCTGTATAGTCTACAATAAACTATCTTCCTAAATCTTGGAGCCTTTGCTTAATGTCACTATCCTTAACTTCTCTGTAACATTCACTGCTGCAGTCACACCTTCCTTCTAAAAATTCTCTTCTCTCTTCAGCTTTGGTGACATTGCCTTTTCCTGATTTTCCTCTTAAATATCTTACTGATCCTTTTCTTTTGATAACCTCTCCTCTCCCTACTCTCTAAACATATTCTTTAAGATTCAGTCCTCAGTCCTCTGCTTTTCTGTCTTTATTTTTTTCCCTAGGCAAAACCATCACATATCATGAATTTAAGCATCACCCTTATTTAGAGGAGTCTCAGATCTATATCCACAATCATTTACATATTCAAAGGCATCCTGGAAATTTCTACTTGGATATCTCAACATTCTCTCAAATTTGACATAGCCCAAACTGAATACATCTTTTCCCCCAAATCAGGAGCTCTCCTGACTTCCCTTTTTCTTTCAGTTATTTTTTATTCTGAACTTAAACACACACACGAACATTTCTATACAGAGAGCAGAACACAAAAAATAAGATTGTATCTGAAAACTTGAACCTTAATTTCACACTACTTGCTTTGTTTAAAAATATATATAAAAAATTCTCTGTTACTTTCTACTTCTGGTTCATGTGGAAAACAAGATGGAGTACTAGATATTTTGTCTGATCTTATGACCTCTCAGACCTCTCCAAAACAAAAAGTATGTGCCAAAGATAAAGTAAGCTCATCTGTTACTATCATCTAAATCAAGAAACCAAAAGAAAATAAAAATCTCCATGAACTAGCACCTACCCTGAGCTATCTCTAGACACCTTCCTCCACTGGTCACCATGCTAACAGAAGTAAGGATGCAATACCCTGATGCTGCCCATGGTTTGCAAGAAAACACAATCCCATACTCTGAACCCTGCTCCCTCTTTCCAGTGTCATGGAGATCCAATCTCAAAACTGAAGATATTTGCTAAGGCTGAGGTAGCGAGCGCACTGAAAGTGTTTTGTGCTGCAAAACATCTCTGTCGAAGTATGAAGAGAGAGAATGGGGCAGGCCATGAGTCTGAGCTTGAAATAGAGTCGAACCCTATAACCCAATCCTTCTCCCTTCCATCCTCAGCCTTAGAGATCCAAACTCCAAACACAACAGAAATCGTCTCAGCTTGCAATGGCATTAACATGGCAGGGTCTGAACTGCTGGAACAGGGAACTAAGAAATTAAGAAAATGGGCAAAACCCTTTGGGGGTGGTGGTGGAAGGAAGCGGTTCTGCAGGGTTGTGCAGCACTCCACTAAGCTGGAGGGAAAGAGCCCAGCATCCATTTGGAGTTAGTTTTGTCTCCCCAAAAGTCATCTGGGGACAAGACCTAAGCTGCTACACCAAGAATTGTCCAGGATAGAAGATGGCTGAGATGCTTTGCAGCCCCCACCCCTGGCAAAATCATAATCAGAATAGGAGGAGTCGGGAAGTGAACAATTGAGAAAAATAAGGGAAAATAGAATGAAATTACAAAAGATCTTAGGAGGAAGAAAACTCAAAGACCTTGAGGATAAGCAGATAATTCAACAAGAAAAATGTTAAGAACAGAAGGAAATATGGCCTTGAGAGCTAGTAAACAATTTCAGCACTCTGTGAATAAATACCGAAAAACAAAGGAAAACGAATCAGCATCGAATGAGACCGAGGACCCCATGAACATGAAAAGACATGGAAACACAATACCTTGCTACTGGGCGGCTCAAAAGAGAAGGGAGAATCATGGTTTATGGCTTGCACAGCAGAAAACAATTGGCAGAATAGAAAAACTTGAATCTGAGATGGCACATTTCACCAAAGAAATAAAAATAAAAAAACAAAAGAGAGAACAACTGATTGGGGATGCAAATATACAGAAGTGAAGGGCAACGAGGAAGAAGAGAAGCAAAGAAAAATAACATTAAAAACATACCCTCTATTCAAGAAAAACACGTTGATCTTGAAGACTGGATATATAGAGACAACCTAAGGATCATAGATTTCCCAGAAGAACACAAGTCAAAAAACATGAACATCATAATATAAGGAATGGTAAAGAAAACTATCCCAAACTTCTGAAGATAGAAAATGAAATAGCAGTTGGAAGAATGAATAGCTTTCCTCCCAAAAAACACACACTCTCTCTCTCTCTCTCTCTCTCTCTCTCTCTCTCTCTCTCTCTCTCACACACACACACACACACACACATGCACACACACACACACACACACACACAGATGCAAACTCTAAGACACATATAATGGTTAAATTTAACAATTCAATTTGGAAACAACAAATTGTGCAACTAATCGAGAGAAACACCTTCAAATATGAAGGATAAAGATTCAAATAACATGAGACTACTCTCCTAACACCAGAAAATGCAGGAGGAAACAGAATAAAATGTTCCCAATAATGTGGACCTAGGGAGGAAATTTTGAAAGGAAAAAGAAATAAGCATTTACATAGCACCTATTATGTGCCCGGCACTGTGCTAAGTGCTTTTTGTCAAATATCATCTCATTTGATTCTCACAACAACCCTGTAAGATAGAAGCTATCATTATCTCTATCTTTTATTTAAGGAAACTGAGGCAGAGAATAAGAAACTTGTATTCCAGAGTGACACAGCTAGTAAGTGTCTGAGACCTGTTCCATACCCGAGGCCTGGTGCTCTATCCATTGTATCATATACTCAAAATAATATTGACAGGATGGGAGAAAGGTGTACTATGTATCAAATGAATCCAAAAAAAGCAGAAGTTGTAATCATGGTATCTGACAAAGCAAAAATAAACATCAAAAAAAAGAAAAGTGACATACATGTTACTTTCAAAATTGTCGTGCTTGTCTCTGCTTCCTTCTGCTCCCTTCTATGCATGTAAAAAAATCTGTTTCAGTGGCCCTCTTCTTTTGCGATCATTGACTGACTTCACTTTTCCCCCAAACTCCCTAATTAAAAACCAAGAGAAAGGAAAAAATTCCTTATCATGAATAAGCATAGTCAAGCAAAACAAATCCAGCAGCTATATTCAAATAATATGTCTCAAAATCTGCAACTCGAGTCAATCACTTCTCTGTGGGGAGGTAGGTAACATGCTTTCTTATAGGCCCTCTGGAGACATAGCTGATCATTGCTTTGATCAAAGTTCTTCAGTCTTTCTGAGTTCTTTTTCTTTACAATGTTATTGTCATTGACTTTTGTATTTGCATTTCAAAGTTCCTATACAACTCTCTTCTTTTCATCAGAAATTTTTGAAAGTCCTCTATTCCATTAGAGATCTTTTTTAACCCCTGTTAGCTTTGTAGAGTAAGTTACTTTTGTTTTTAAGCCCATATCTTTCACCTTTTGTGATACTGTATTCCAAGCTTTTCTCTCACATATAGTAGAAGCTGCCAGGTCTAACGTTATCTTGAATATGGTTCCTTGGTGCTTGAACTCATTTCTTCATGCTTATGGTATGTTTTCTTTGATGTGGAAGATCTGAATTTTAGCTATAACTTTCCTGGAATCCTTTTTATGTTTTCTTTCAGGAGGTAACCAATGGGGTCTTTCTGTCTCTACTTTGCTGTCTCAATCTAATTATCTAGAAAGTCTTCATTTATTATTTCTTCAAATTCAATGTGAAGACAATTATTTTAAGCTATATTTCTTTGACCTCTTCTTCAGATCAATTGTTTTTGATACAAGATACCATATTTTTTCTTCATTTTAATCGTTTAAATTTTTCCTACTATTTATTGCTATTGCATGGCATCATTGATTTCTGTTTGGTCTATTTTAGTTTAGGGGATCTGTTACTTTGGGGAAGGCTTAACATTTTCTGGTTTAAGCTTCTCCAGGGCTTTAATTTACTTTTTACCTCTTGCTTCATTTCTTCTAGGTATTCATGTGGAAAATCCATTTCTTCTTTTAAGTTTCTACTTGTAGTTGTTATGGCAGAATGCTCTCCTTCTAGGCTGGATTTTGGGGCATCTTTGGATATGCAATAATTCTTTATAGTTGTTAGTCCTTCCTTCAGTTTACTTATCTCTTGAGCCTTAATTTCCAAAAAAAAGACTTTGTGCCAGGGAGACCGTCTGCCTCCTGCTTCACTTATGGGTGGAAAAATCAAGCCTACTTGATCTTTATCAGGGTCATCTGGGTTCCTGTGCTAATTCAACATCCTTTATTTCTAACTTTGATTTCCTTGGGTGGATATATGTCCAGTAGTAGGACTGATAATTCAAATAATGAGTAATTTAGTTTTTCTTCTTATGTAATTCCAAAATGAAATTCAACATTGTTGAAGCATATCAAAATTCCATCAATAGGAAATACATAAATTTTCCTATCTTCCCATTGACCACCCAAATTGACTGTTCTCATGTTCAGTTATCTTTGCTCATTTGCAAAGACAATGTGAAGTGAAACTTCAAAACTGTTTGACTTTGCATTTCTTAAGACCAGGCTGCTCATGGCCTCTGATGCTAATACAAGGTCCAATGGAGACCAGGAAAACCATGTTGTTGCACTGAAAAAAACTTTGAGATCTTCCTAAAGCCCTGATTGGTTGAAAGAATGGATGGATGAAAAAGCATGTATTCAATCCAACTCAATTCAATAAACATTTATTAAGTGCTTGCTATTTGCCAAACACTGTACCAAGTGCTGGTCATACAAAAAGAAGTAAAAGACAGTCTCTGCCCTTGAGGAGCTTAAAATTTAATGGGTGACAAAACATGCAAATAAACTCATACAAAGCAAGCTATATACAGGATAAATGGGAAATAATAAAAAGGCAAAGGACTAGAATTAAGAGGAGTTGGGGAACGCTACTTACAGAAGGTGAGATTTTAGTCGGGACTTAAAGGAAACCAGGAAAGTCAGTACTCAGACAAGAGGAAGGGGAGCATTCTTGACACCAGAAAATGTCTGGAGCCAAGAGAAGGAGTGTCTTGTTTGTGGAACAAGATGGAGGCCAATGCTTTCTACGTGCTGGGCACTGTGCCAAGTGCTGTGAATATAAATATAACTAAGTGAAAGGGTCCCTGCCCTCATGTAACTTACAATAGGGGAAAACAATATACATTGGGGAATGGTAGTCAGGGAGAAGTATTTTGTGCAGGGAAATTAGAGGAAGTGATGATCAGAATCATAGGGCAATTGACTATCTATTGATTTTATTGGTATCTCTTTTCCAGCAATGTTAGTATTCTAGCTTTGTTCTCAGAGCTGAGGGAGAGGAAGAGAAGAAAATGTGGAATAGTGGATAAAGAGGTAGCATAAGAGGCAAAAAAATCCTGAATTCAAGCCCTGCCTATGACATATCCTAGCTATGTGACCCTGGGCAACTCATTTCACTTCTCAGTGCTCCAGACAAATTTCTAAGGCTATGAGTCTTAGAGAAGGTGTTGTCCTGCATTGGCAAAAGGAATTTCTATAACTGGGAGGTCCCTATATCAATGAAATCATAGATCTAGTCTCAATATCTATCTGACAGTTCAAGTCAGAAACGGGTGGGAAAGAGGTGGGAAAGGGTGGCAGAATGATATGGAGATGGTTGGGTAGACCCGGTCCAAGCAAGAAAAAAGTGTTTACCAATTAGAGCCCAAGGTCACAAAAACGGGAACCCAAGTTCAGAGGTGGAAGTGAAGGTTGAAACTCATGTAATATGGCAAGAGGAATGGCATGGAGATAGCTGCAGAATATTCTGATGGACCTGAGTCAGAAGACAAGAAGAATATTCACCATTCTGAGCCTAAGTTCCCAGAAATGAGAGTCCTTCCCTCATAATCTGTTTTCATTAGCAGAGCTCCTATTCACTGATATCCTATCTGTTCTCATTCCTCAATGCCTAGCAAACCTCCAAACTGGATTCAGTCAAAGAACCACACTTGAGGACCTAGAAGTATTCAAAGGGCCACACTTGAGGCCCTAGAAGGCCACATGTGGCCATTGGTTCCCCACCCCTATAAACCTTTTTAAACTTCCTTATCCTTGTGATAAGAGCAAATCTCCCTCCCCAACCTCTACCATACACTCTGTCATCCCCACATACCTCAACCCTCCTCTCTTGCTTTGGCATTTAAAGCCCCTCATGGACTGACTGCAACCTATCTTTCCAGCATTATAAGATGCTCCCTGTTATTCACTCTGTGGTACAGCCAAACTGGATTATTTACTCCTCATTACGCAACATTACATCTCCTTATTTATATTCCTTAGCACAGGTTGTCCCCAAAATCTGAAATGCATTCTCTTCTCCCCTCTGCCTCTTACTTTCCTTCAGCCTTCACCCCAGATGCAACCTTATGAATGAAGCATTTCTTGATTCCCCCCGGTTGTTAAATCCTTCCACCCCCAAATAATTACCTTATAGTTTACTTTGTACATTTTTTTGTATATACATATACCTATTGTCTCATGTTGCCTCTTCCTATAGCATGTAAGGTTCTTGAAGGCAGGAATTGTTTCAAGTTTTTTTCTTTATATTCCCAGTAAACACTCAATACATAGTTGTTAGTTAATTGATTAACAACAGCTCACTCTATAGCTTTCCTCCTCCTTCAATCATGCTCTCTGAAACTCTCTATAATTAACAAATTTCCCTTCATTTTAGACCTCTTCTTTCCATCTTCTGACTCACTGATTTCACAATAACTTGGTGTATTCAATTCTCATGACTACTCCTTCCCTCCACCTCAGCTAAACACAAGGACAATCACACCTTTGATCTTACCATCCCCAGAAAGTGTTAAATGACCACGATCAAGAGTATTGGATTCTTCCTTTAATTCTTTATCCAATCACTATCCCCCTACTATTCATTCTCTCTCAATGACTTACTTTTCCTAAACCATATTGTTCAGCCTCATGGCATAGCCTCCAATCACACCAACCCTCAGGATTTTCTCTGGCTGACATCTCTGCTCTAGACAGTCTCATCACTTCCTAATCTTAACCATTTAGTTAACCACCTACACTCTGCACCAACCTGTTCCCTATAGTTCCATTCTCTTTTGTCCCATGGCCACTCACACTTTCCCAATTCCTAACCTTCGATTTCTTCAGCCATCTTCCTCTGCTCCTATTAATGTAAAAAGATTAGATTAGATCTACTACCCAAATACATGATATCTAATCTCTACTGGGTTCTGACTTGTTTAAAGTAATCTTTCTCCTCTTCCTTTATTGACCCATTGTCTCGTTTACCAGAATAACTGTTGCAAGCTTTCTCATCTCTCCTCAGTCCTCCCATAGTAATTCTCTCCTGCTTAACTGAGGTCCTTCATGTTACCAATAAAAAACGAAGCCATTCACTGAGATATGCTTTTTTTCTCCTCTTTGTATCACAGCCAATCCTCCTAATTTCTTGAACTCTTGACATCATTCCTCAATATTTCCTTTACTTTAGATGAAGAAATGACCCTTCACCTCACCAGAGCAAATGTTTATACATTTATTCCTCATCCAACTCCTGCTTTTCTCAAGCAGATTGTCCCCATCACTATCCATCTCCCCTTTCCCTATCTTTCCATATCTATTGATTCTTTCTCTGCAGCCTACAAATACACTCAAATATTACCCATACCGAAAAACAAATTCATACCTCACTATTTCATACAATCCCTGCTAGGTATAATATACTACAGGGTGTTCCTAAAGTCTGGACAGATAGGCAAAAATGCATATTTTCAAAAAACGAAATGAATGAAATTTTCGACATTTTATTTAATTGGAATATTAACAAATAGCATCTTCAATATGATTTCCATCATTTGTGATGCAAAGGTTGATGTGCTTTGCAAGATTCACATGAACTCATTGCTGTCAATTTTAGCACATTCACTCTTTATGCGTTCAATCAAGTGTGTTGCAACTGTGATTTTCATTGAGTACACCTTCTCCTTTAGCATACCCCAGAAAAAGAAGTTGCTGAACAACACAGAGTCTTCAGTGAAATAATGAGATGTTAATGAGATTTCCTATGTGTCCAGAGTTTAGGGACACCCTGTATATCTTTGCTACATTTTTTCCTCAAAACTCTTTGGAAAAACCATGTACACTTAATGCCTCCATTTTGTCTTCTCTCACTCTCATCTAAACCTTCTGCAATGGCTTCTGACCTCATAATTCAGCTGCAACTAGTCTTTTTTCAAGTTATTATGATCTCTTTATTATCAAATTTAATTGCTTATACTCAGTCCATATCCCTGCATTTAAAACCAGCAACCATCCTCTCCTCTTATATCTCCTCTTGTGGGTTTTTGTGAACTTATTTTCTCCTTGCTCTCTTCCTACCCTTAACCACTCCTTAGTTACATCCTCAACTAGTGGGTATTTCTGTGCTATATCCACTAATTATAAATGTATCCCAAAACTCTGTCCTTGTCCCTCTTCTCTTTTCCCTCTGCCTTCTCTCACCTAGGAACTTCATCAGTTCCTAATAGCTAACTTATCATGTAGATGCAGATGATTCTTACATCTATATATCATGCCCTAGTCCAAGGATGGGGAACCTGCAGCCTCGAGGCCACATGTGACCCTCTAGGTCCTCAAATGTGGCCCTTCGTCTGAATCCAAACTTCACAGAACAAATATCCTTTAAAAAAGGATTTGTTCTGTAAAACTTGGACTCAGTCAAAAGGCCACACCCAATGATCTAGAAGGCTACATGTGACCTAGAGGCCACAGGTTCCCCACCCCTACCCTAGTCTCTGTTGTGAGCTCTAGTTCCACCATACCAAATTCATATTAAAAAAGTTTTTAATTAGTAAGTAGTGAACTGTTAAAAATGAACATCTCCATACCCAAAGAAGATTAGAAAAAGATTACACATGAAAGCATAAATTCGTTGCCTTGCATATCCACATCCCCTTCTGAGCTTTCTCCTATTTTCTTCTGTTTTTTTTAATGTTTCACTGATGTTCTTTTCTTCATTTTCCTCTATTTTACATCATTGTCACTATGGCCCCCTCTCCCCATAACTCTTTCCCTGCAAAATAAGGAAAATCCTCTCTTAAAACAAAAAAGTACAATCAAGCAAAAGAAATTTGTATTAGATTGGTCATGTTTGAAAACATATATCTCGTTCTGCACCTTATCCATGTCTTCTCCACCAACAGATGAAGGCATACTTTTTCATCAGTCTCCTGATAATTATATATTACATTTATTAGAATTCTAATACCTTTCAAATTTGTTCATCTTTACAATATTGTGGTCATTGTACCAATATCTCTGCTGGTGCTCACTTCATTCGAGATCAGTTCATGCAATTTTTTCCACATCTCTCTGAATCTGTCCCCTTCATCACTTCTTGTGCCACAATAATATTCCGTTGCATTCACATACCATAATTTCTTCAGTCATTTCTCAGGTGACAGGTATCCACTTTGTTTCCAGTTCTTTATCATGACAAAAAAGTATTCTAATAAATATTTTTTTTACACATGAGCCCTTTCACTGTCTTAAATCTCTATGGGTCATATGCCAAGTAGTGGTATTATTGGGACAAAGTTATATAAAGTTTATTGACTTTGGGAATATAATTTAAATTAATTTTCATAAAGATTGAGTGACTTCATTGTTTGCCAACAGTGTATTAGAGTACTTGTCCTCTCATAGTCCCTCTAACATTGCTCATTTTCCTTTATTTTGTCATTTCTGCTAATCTGATAGATATAAGGTGAAAATCGTATTGCTTTAATTTATATTTCTCTTATTACTAGTAATTTAGAACTTTTTTCACCTGACTGTTGTGGTTTTTTCCCTTAAAAACTACCTGCTCATATCTTTTTTTTCAACCATTTATTTATTAAGGAATGGTACTCGCTCTAATATATTTGTATCAATTCACTGTATTTCTTGGATACCAATCATTTATGAAAGAAATCCGCTAAAGTTAACATTTGTTTTGCTTGCATTTATTCTGTCTGCAACAGTGTTCATCCTCTTATACACCCTCTCCCTTTCCTTGTTGAACTTAATGTATTTCTATGCCAAATACTTTATGGTTGTATATTCAACACTCCTTTGTCAAGTTTAGCTAAGAGGGACATCCATGAGATGACCACTCCCCCAACTGTTCCTCTATACTCTTCTCATGTACCCCAATTATATGAAAATAAGCTTCTCTAGATTCTTCCTTATTAGTTCTTTATGCACATCCTTTTCCTCCTCTCTTTTCATTCTTCCCTTAAGACCCCCGAAAACAAATAAAATACCACCAATTCCTCTGTTTGTCTCTCTTTACTCTCGGTGACATTATATGATAATACAATATTGAAGGGACATTCATCTTTTATCCCTATATTACAATGCAAAAACTTCATCATTATTTTGCCCCTTCCAAATGTCCAAATTTACCTTCCTAGATTTTTCTCATGCATTTCGAAGTTCTAGTCTTTTCATCTGGAATGCTGTTAAAGGTCTGGCTTTTTTAGCCTATGAATTGTGAAGAGTATTTTATTCTTGGTTGCAAGTCTTTTTATTTTGCTTTGTGGAATATGATAGTACAAGATTTTCTCTATTAAAGTAGTGGCAACAGTCTTGTAGGACCCTGACTATGGTTATTTGGTACCCAAACTCTTTCTAGTTGCTTGGAATGTTTTTTTTTTCTTTGATTTAGAAGCTCTAGATCTTGCCTAAAATATGCCAAGGTGTTTTCAGGTTACAGTTTCTTCCATGAAGTGATGGAAGGTGGGGGGTATTCTTTCCATTTTAAATTCATCCTCTAGTCCTAATAGATCTGGGGGTTTTTTTATTATTATTGTTGTTTGGTCATGGTTCTCAGGGAGTCCAATGATTTTTAAATTATCTCTCAAACTACATTCAATTTCATTTGATTTTTGTAGTAGATGCCTGACATTTTTTGTCAAAATTTTTACTGTTCTAATATTTCCTGTTGTCTCATATAATCATTGAGCTGTTTATTCCATTCTATTTTTTACTGAGTCTACCGCCTTGAAAATGTTTTCCACTTTCTATTCTAAACTATTTATTCACCCTCCACTTTTCTCCTGAAGAGCTCTAATTTTATTTTCTATTCCTCACTTCATTTCTTCTATCCATTCTTGGAGTCTTTGTGGCCAAGTCAATCTTTTCTCTGAAGCTCTGATTGTATTTGTGGTGAAGTTGCTTTCTTCTGGGTTTATTTCATGGACTTCTCTTAACCCGAAACATTTTCTTATTGTGCTCTATGTTTTCTTCTGTTTATTCTTATCTCCAGCTTCAGTTTCTGGATTGGGTCTTCCCTCCCATACTCTCAGAATTAGTGAGCAGGTCCTACTTGTTCCTTTCTCTATTTAGTCTGGATGCCGTTGCTGTTGTAGTACTTAGTCAGGTAGCTAAGACTAGACTGTATCAGAATATCTGGCTTCTGGATATGTCTTCTAATGGCCCAACAATGGTTTTAGCCTTGGCCCTTCTTGGTTTGTTCCTACTTGCCCCAAGGGCCAATGTATTAGGTTTTTTTGGTTGCTGTATCACATGGCTGATTCATGTTGAAGTCTCAGTCATCTAAAAGTCTCATATCTTTTTAAAAAAAACAATTGGTGTGTAACAATGCTTTTCTTATTTTACATTTCCAAAGTTTTTATATTCGCATGCAGAACTTGTTTATTTCTGCAGAATTTTTTCTTACTGGTTTCAGCCCAATTTTCTATACTACCAAGATATATTTGAATCCTGACTCTATTATCCACTATGTTAATTAACCCTTCCAGCTCTACAACTCCTGTAGATTTTGATAAGCACTTATGCCTTTATCCAAGTCATTGATTAAAAACATATATGTGCTTCACACGTGACCAAACCCGTATCCTTGAAGTCCTCCTATCATGCTGACATTAAACCACTAACAAGTAATCTTTGAGTCCATTCATTCAACTGGTTACAAATCCATCTGATTATATTATCATCTAATTCCTATCTTTCCATTTCCCCCCCCCAAGAATAATATGAGATACTTCATTTAAAGTTTTGTTATAAATTTCGCTAAATTATATACACAGAATTCCCCTTATTTAACAGTTTAATAATCCTGTCTAAAAAAAAAAAGGAAAAGTGAGTATGGGGAGGACAATTCTTATTGAAGCCATTCTGGCTCTATGGATTTCCTGCTTTTTTCTCTAGATGCTTGCTAACCATTTCTTTAATGATATAAAATGTTCCTAGGAGTTGAGGTCAAGATGACAGGTCTATCATTTGTAATCTTTGTTTTCTCCCAGTTTTTGAACATGAGGACAATGTTTGTCCTTCTCCAATCTTGTAACGGCTTTTCTATTTTCCATGATCTTTCAAATATCACTATCAGTGACTAAGCAATCACATCTGCCCTTTTACACAGGACTTGCTGACATAGTTCACATCAGCCAGGTGACTTGAATTCATCAAGGGCAGGTTAGTGTTTCTAATTACCTCCTTAGCCTAAATATCAAGCCCCTAAGATTCATTTTCTCCTATCACTCTTCTTTGCAGAGAAAACAGAAACAAAATAATGACTGAATAGCTTTTCTCTCTGTGTGTGTTATCAGCTTTCAATTATGTCCCATCTATCCCAACAAAAGTCCTATTCTTCTTTTGATTCTCTTTTTTCTTTCAATTCTTGTTGTTATTCAGTTGTTTGGTCTTTCCAACTCTTTGTCCATAGGGTTTTCTTGTTATTGGAGTCGTTTGCCATTTCTTTCCCAGTCACATAACCCAAGCAAGGGTTAAGTGACTTGCCCAAGGTCACACAACTAATAAGTTTCTGAGGTCAGATTTGAACTCTGCTTTTTTCTGATCCAAGCCCAGTGCTTTATGCACTGCACCACCTAGCTGCCCTTTTCTATCAATACTGCTCTTAAGAAAAAAGGAAAAAAAAACCTTTCTGCTATCCTTAGCTTACCTTGTTAGCCTCATCTCATTCCTAACACTGTTTTTATGGGACCATATCACACTCTTATATTTATCCTGTTACCTGGCCTTGATTCCACCTTCCAAGTATCTCTTTTTAAAATGTAAATTGGTTAGTGATGTGCATACACACCAGTCTTTTCAGACAAATCTCATTTTTTCCCATTTGTGCCTTCAAAATTTCATTCTTGAGCATACACCATCTCTCTTGTGCTGTGAATCATTTTACTCCATGGACGCCTACCTATCATTCCTATAAACCCATTAAAATCTGCTTCCCAAAATCTAAGGCACATCATACTCATTCCAGATTTCCTCTCCTCTAACACAAACTTTAAAATGAATTGGTCACTTCCCCTCAGGGTTCCCATAATTTCTAAGTCAGCAACCAGTTGCCCCTTTTTATTAAGAATCAGATCCAGAATAGAATCTCCCTTTATTGGTTCCTCTACCTTTTAAAGGATGAAATGATTACTAAGACAAGTCCAAAAGTTGTTAGCTGCTTTACTTTTGGCAGAGAGAGTGCTCCAGCAGATTTCTGGATAACTGAAGACCCTCATCACTACAATACCACCTCTGTAGCACGCTTTTAATGTATTTCCCAAAATTCTTGTTAATTTCCTCTTTCTTTTCATATAATCTGTAGTATATTCCAATGGGGAAAAATCATTTGTTTCTCCTACCTTTGTACTTTGACCTTCATCCAAATATTCTCTATCACTTATTTTCTCTTCTTGTACATGGACTTCCTTACCTGAGTAAATTTTCTTAATAATGATGCCACCTCTCCACATTTTTACCTGCCCTGTTTCTTTTGAATAAGGTACACCTATCCAGAGCCATGGTTTAGTCATAGGTTTCATTCTACCAAGTCTCAGCTTTAGTCATAAGATCTAATTTGCTTCCTTGAATTAACTTCTACTTCCTTTTAGCATTGCCTAAACTTTGGGCATTTGGATAAAGACATTTGAAATCATGGCTTTTGCAAATGGGTCTTTGTTTGGATTTTGTCTCCTCTTGAATTTCTCAGTTTCAGTTGATATTCTTCCTTCCTTATATTTATTCTTTATATCAAAAGGAATATATACACAGGCCATCTTCTCTGTCACTTATCCTTTCAAAATCCCTTTTGATTAGGTGTGCAAGACCCTCAGCAAATCAATTCCTAGAAGCCTTTAGGTGTACTTTATCTCTGACCAGGGATCTGTCATTAGAGTAAGCCATAGTTCAGAAATCTAAATCCCATTCTCATGTACCACCTCCTTAGCCAGCTATTCTTCCCAAATGATTTTTTTCTTCTCCATACATTTACTTCAATAGACAATAATGAGAAGAATACACCTGTATTCTTATGATTTTCCATGTCTTGCCTGAAACTTCATCATTGTTAGCAATACATTTTACGTTCCTCCTCGGAGCTTCATGTGCATCTATGTAAATCACCAGAAATAGGTACTTCATTTGTATGAGTCTTGTGTGGGGGCGGGGAGGGTGTCTCTGCTATACCTTGAACATAACACATGCCCCAAGAAGACCACAAACTTTTCTGTGTTTGTTATCAGCTGCTTCAGTTCCCCTTTGCAAGGAATCACCAACTATTACTTCCTTGAGGTGGCTAGGTAGCACAGTGGATAAAGCACTGGGTTTGGAGTCAGGAAAGTCTGGGTTCGAATCCGGTCTCATACATTTAATAACCATGTGACTCTGGACAAGTCACTTAACCTCTGTTTGTCTCAATTTCTTTAGCTGTAAAGTTAGGATAATAATAGCACCTGTCTCCCAAGGCTGTTGAGAGAATCAAATGAGATAATATTTGTAAAGGTTAAATGCTTGCTCCCTCTCTTCTCTCTGCTCTTATGTTTAACTACTTTATTTTTATTTCTATATGTGGGCTTTGTATTTATTTTCTATATTCTTATGCTGGTAGTCCTCCCATGAGAACATAAGCTCCATGCCAGGGGGGATTGTTTCGTGTTGTATCTTTGTATTTGTAGCAAAATACCTGGCACATAACAGATGCTTAATAAGTGTTTGTTGATTGATTTTCTTCTTTCTCTGACCCATATTGGATGGTCTTTCAACTGATAACTTCTATGGCTCTGACATATCATTTCTTGGAGGACAAGCACCTTCTTCCTCCTGGGAGCATCCAGTTTTCTCCTCTTCAAGAAGAATCTCACATCTGTTTTAAAGATCCAATTGTACAGGGATCCTTTCTCTTTCATTTATCCTCTGTGTTGCATTCCTGCATTCTCCATCATTCTGACATTGGCCAAGCCTTCCCTCCTCTGCCTCATATCCCTTTATTTCCCATTGAAGTCTTGCTCCTGTCTCCTTTAGGAACCCCATCTTCTCTCTTACAAATTGTCTTGTAGAAGCTCATCTGAAGCGTAAAACTCTTCAGCAGTTAATTGAAAGACCCTTATCCCTCTTTCTTCAGATTCTGCGAGGTTGCTGCTCAATGCTGGAAACTATTCCCTTTCTGCTGACTATAACAAACTCCTCCTCCTTCTCTGTGACTGCCCCTCCCCAGGTTCTGCCCTTTATTTTTCCCTACCGCAAATGCTGAGAGTGATATCAAAAGACTCTTATCCAACTCTGAAATTCTGACCATTATCTGGGCCCCACTTTCCCACCCCTTACTATATCTATTTTAGATGCATTCCCCTTTATTATCCTCCCATCTATAATATTAATGAGGGGTGAGACTTTTTCCCTTAACATATTAATTCATTTTCTAGTTCTCTCTGTTGCTCACAGTCCAGTTCAAAAGTCATTTCTTCAGTCGAACCTTCCCTCAGTTCCCCAGAGAATGAATTTCTGTACTCTAAATTACCATAGCACATTGTAATTCCTATTAACCTCTCCCATTATGTTTTGAATTAGTTACTTGTGCATAAGTCTTACTTTCTCTGCTAGAAAGTAAGTTTCTTGAGGACAAGGTTCATATTTTATTCTCCTTTGACTTAGCAGAATGCTTCATAAATAGAGAGAGATCAAGATATACTTGTTGAATTAAATAAACAAAATAAGGTGATATATGTGAAAGTATGTTTGCAACATTAAATCATCTTACACTTTCTTTAATAGATCAAAAGCTCACTGAAGGCAACCATATGTTATACTTTATATGTCCTATTGTGCCTAGCCTTGTACACAGCCAGAAGTGAGTAAATATTCATTAAACAAATGCACAAATTAATTTATTAATTAAACAAAGAGGGATCTGAGCTGAGTTTTGAAGATAGGAATTTTAAAGGCTAAGGAAGGAAAGGAGAACATTTCAGGGAGAAAGAAACATAAGCCAAAGCATAGAAAGCAATCTATACTACAGTTCAAACATGTCTTGGGAGATCTATGTCATCCCTCTCAAATGAAATATGACACTTTGGTCTCCAAGTAAAGAAGATCATCCATTTCGAATTTTATTCACACTTTTCAATCTCACAAAAGGCATGTGACACTTAGAACCAAAAAAATTTGCAAATAACACTTCTTAGTAGCATCTGTAATCAATAGAAATGATTCCATGTTCACCACATTACTATCATGAAGATCTTTTTAAAAAGACAATTAAGACATGGGAGATAATATCCACCAATAATAAGAAGAATTATGCTAATTAATGTGGAGAGCATAGGTAATAAAATTCACTAAAGATCTTAATATAAAGAGGTAAATGCACTTTTACAGATACCATTGAAATTTAGTGGGGTGTGACTCGATTAGAATGTGGCAATTAAAGGGTATAACTTATTTTTAAATGAACAATAAAGGATAGTAGAGCAGTATTCTATATTGAAAAAATATAAACACCTGCATAGAACTTCATAAACCTGTAGAAGGAAATATGGCAGAGGATACTTTAATAAGAGACAAACAGAAAGAATATTGTTGTAAAACTGTATTATAGATGACTTAGATAGAAAGAGGAAGTGGAGTATGAATCTCTGATTCATATCTCAAAGTTAGCATGTAGGCATCATATAGATGTAATGGGAGTCTTCAACTATTAGGACATTAGTCAGAAGTCTCTCTTAGCTAAAAGCAGAATCGTTGGTAAGTTATTTCTCAGCTTCTTTTACTAATAATTTCTACCTTCATTGAGAAGATAGAAATGATCATGGAGATTACCTCCTGAATATGGCTTTGAACAATAAAGTATAAAGGAATAATGGGGAACCTTAGGAGGAAGTAACCAAGGTATCGCAAAACTAATTATAAATAAGTAGGGAACATCTACCTTATGCCCATACTTTTGGCAAAGATGACAAAAAAGGAAGATGACAAATACTACAGAAAATCTGGGAAAATAGGCACTTCAATGTACTCTTGGCGGAACTGTGACTTGGTCCAGTATAGTCATTCTAGAAAGCAATTTGTAACTGTGTCTGAAAAGTTACTAAACTGTATATACTCTTTTATCCAGAAATAGGTGTATATTCTAAAGAAATCAAAAAAAGATGAAAAAGGACTGATATGTGCTCAAATATTTATATCAGTATCTTTTTGTGGTGGCAAAGAACTTGAAAATAAAGGGGTTCCCATTAATTGGAGAATGACTGAACAAACTGCAGTATGTGAATGTAGTGGAATACTTTTTTGCTGTAATAAATGATGAAGGGGATGGTTTCAGAGAAACTAAACTGATACAGTGGGAACCAGAACAATTTATACAATAATAACATTTAAGATAAAGAACTTATGAAAGAATTAAGAATGCTAATCAACACAATGACCAACCAAGATTCCAGTACTCAGCACAGGGCTCAGCATAGTGCCTGGCACATAGTGGGTGCTTAATAAGTGTTAGTTGATTGGCCAAATGTCTATTGACTGATTCCAGAGGAATTACCCGCCTTCTGAATGGAGCAATATGTTTTGCTTGACCATGAATATCTGATATGAGTTTCAAACCCCACCCTCCAAATTTGGAGGAGATGGTGGGAATGAGAGAAAATAACTTTTTGTTAAGTCGGAAAAAATTTTGAAAAAATTAAGGAGAGACCACCAGGCAAGTTTCACATAGACCCTAAATTTGGTAAGAACAGTTTTAAAAGAGTTTACAGAAAGGATAGGTAGGATCTCACAGTAAGAGACTGTAAAAGGAAAAGTAGTTCAAGAGGAAATGAAGATTATTATCATTATTTTAACTATATAAATAATAGTGAATATTTATAAAGCACTTTTAAAGTTTTTATAGCACTTTATAAGTATTATCTCATTTTATCCTCACAACAACTCCCCTCCACACACACACACACACACCAAGGACCCCATAAGTAATGTCACCATTACTATTATTTGCCTCTAGCTTCCTGCATTTTTAGTCTTGCCTTTCCCCTATCACTGTTTTCTGCTAACCACTCTCTTCCTCAGGAAAGGTTTATGGTTCTTTTAGAACAAACTACCCAAAGCTAACATGCCTCTGGGCTATAGTCTAAGGTTCTTCAGGGTGATGCAGATTTGAGAGACTCTGAGTCACTTAACACATCACTACTCTGCTGACTCAGACCTCTGATCCTGGCCCTGTACACAAAAAGAGCCCTATCAGGAGCTCTTGACGACTTCTTGGTGACCTCTTTCAAAGTTGCTCAGTCCTTATTCCTAGATGAATTAGATGGATCTGACTCAAATAAGTTCCTCCGCCTCTCAAGTTGTTTTCATTTCAAACCCTACTGTCTCTATCATAGGAATAAAGAAATCATCCCAGAAGAGGACAAGGAAGTTGGCATTTCCCAGTGAGTTCTTTAGAGTATGAAAAAATGCCTTCACCTCTTCCCTTTCAATTTTCTATTTCCTTTCATTTTCTGCCTCCATAACCTCCAAACCCCCACCCACCTACTTCCAATGCTGACTAAGAACTAGGGCCAGACCATGCCAATCATCCTGAGTTGCAGAAAAGCACCAGAGACACCAGTGAGGGCAAAGCTGGGAGCTATTGGGGCCAATCCTATTATAATAGCAAAGATTCATGTTCTCTGTTAACCTAGTAAAGTCAGATTTTTAAAAGATATGTAAGAAAACAGAAGCAAGAGCAGCTAACAGAGGACAAATACATGATCCTGTAAGAATGTTGTCAGGAAAGCTAATGACCAGTGTGAGTTGAAGCTTGAAATATATTCTACAGACAAGAAAAGTTTTTTTAAAGCTGTGTTGAACTCAAGAAGAAGCATAAGACAAGAGTAGAACTGTCACCATGGGCAGACACAATGAGGAAGACTGAATTTAACCCCTATTTTACTTCTTTTTTCTCTATCAAGGAGAATGATCTTTGGACAAATAAGTACAGAACAAAAATGGAATTGATATCAAAGTTAAGGGGAAAGCAGCAAGCTGCCTTTAATGAATACTAGTCCGTAGCCTTGAAAAAACATCTTAAGAAATTGAAAAAGACTCATGGATATAATTATTGACTATAGTTGGTAGTCTTTGGGGAATCTCGGGGAATGTAAGAGTTTCCTCAGAACTGGAGATGGACAGATGTTGCTCCTATGTTCA
Source organism: Trichosurus vulpecula (assembly GCF_011100635.1). Lineage (NCBI taxonomy): Eukaryota > Metazoa > Chordata > Mammalia > Diprotodontia > Phalangeridae > Trichosurus > Trichosurus vulpecula. The sequence continues at coordinate 145,712,461 of NC_050580.1, forward strand.
AAAAGCAGAAGAGGCATTCTTCCAACTGTGTGATAGCAAGGTAGACTTCAATTCCTGTAAAAATTCTGTTAGGCTTTGTTAAAGTGATGGTTTATGAAACAGTAAGGCAATAATAACAATGTAAATGATAATTGTCAAAATGCCTATGTAGTTCTGTATCACAAAGTATACGAGACTCTCCACACAGAAGGTAGAAGTAAACCATTTATTCAGACACCAGAGAACCATATACCATAACCAAATGCTCAGCTCCCACAGTCAGTCAGTCCACTTCATCATAACAGCAAGGAACCCCAAACATTCAATTCAGAATATCACAACATGGAGTCTCAATATCCCCAAACCTCTCCAACCCCCTGCTGGAGTCTTCTCCAAAGCAAACTCACAGTACAGCTAAGTCAGCCTGTTCAGCTCTAACCATCACAAGGGCAGCCATTAGCAGCCACCCGCTGCCATAACATCTTTCTCTCTCTCTCAGCATTTTCTGTGACATAACTTCCTTTTCCTGTCAGGAAGCTCCTCCCACCACATATGTCTTAGGCTTCCTGTGACATAAGCAGGTCACATGGCCTATTAATGGGTGGGAAAGATCTTCAAATCTAATTGCTACTACTGTTTACAAGGAAGAAGAAGCAGTAAGCACTACAAGTCAGCATGAATTCATTAAGAACAAATAAAGACAAATTAAGCTTACTTTTTTGTCAATAAGATTAGTACTGCAATAATCTTAAGAGTATAAAGGGGTCTTCAGTAATTTCTAGGATTATAAAGGGGTCCTGAGATCAACAAGTTTGAGAACCACCGGATTAGGGAAATGCCATAAACATACAATACCTGTATTTCAGTGAGACATTTCAACAAGTCTATTATGATACCCTTGTGAACAAGATGGCAAGATAATGAACTTGTCGGTAACACCACAGGATTCAACAAAGTACTGGTTAACTTGAAAAGGTAAATTTCAGTTCAATGTGAGGAAAATTTTCCAGAAAAATAGATGTGATATCTCCAGGTCTAATTAGTCATCACTAAAGAGCTTCAAGGTAAGAATGAATGTCCCCTTGGTGGAATTGCTCTAGAGATGATTCAGACTTCAAGAATAGGTTGGACTAGAAGATTTCTGAGCTCCTTTCTAACTCAAAGATCTCATGACTCTACCCTGTCCCATTAAGTTGATAATTGGATGGCATGGTTCAAAAGAGCTAAAGCCCTTATATTAGGTATAAGAAAATACCTTACTCCATTGTGAAGAAACACACAATTATCTCAGCCCTCCGCATTCATAACTCAAGACCATGTTGATTTCTTTTCAAATTATATTGTTCTTATCCTGGCCAACAAGAAATCACCTCATAAGAGGACTTTATGAGTATATGCTTTGACAATATCCTTCTTACAGAAAAGCCCTCACAAATTTCCTTCAAAAGGATTCCTTTTCACTCAGATTAGGGCATCTTCCCTTTTCTCTCTTCTCATTCTTTCTACTTAGAGTACCTCCCAATGCACTTCCTACAAGGAGTTGAACACTATAATGTGACTTAAGTAGAATACAAAACAGATTTTTTTCATCCCTACTAATCCCCAGCAACAGGCAAGTGTTCATTGCTCATCCTCATCAGAACCCTCTTAGTTAAGCAAAGCTTTGGATTCATCCTTTTGGGGTTCAGGGGATGAAGAGAAAAAGGAAAAGCTGATTTAGAACCATTGCCATTTTGCCAGATACAAGCATACCTATCCAAGGTTTGCCCCCAACATCCTGTGTTGACAATAGTTTCAAGGGGGTGGTGGGAACGGCAGGTCAAGAGATTCTAAACTGGGAACCACAAAAGCTCTTATTGAAAAGGAAAAACAGAACTCCCTCCCCGCTGTAGAAGAAGCCATTCACTTTAGGGACTTGATGTCAGTACAAACAGGAGCAGATTTCATTCATCCTTGTCCAAACCCCGGGGAAGGAAAGAGCTTTATTCAAGGGAGAATATTCAAAGTCTTCACTATTCACCTCATCACCATCTCCCTCCAGCCAGGTGACCAGCTGATTCTGATTGATCCCAACAATGTTTCTTCTCATATCTGTATTTCACAAGTGTATCAAAAGTCTCAGGTGTTTTTTTTTCCTTCCCCCTGATGCTTCAAATAAATGAGGTCCTCACAATTGGAATAAAAGCATGCATCAAGAGACTTTCACTAGCTAGCTATGTGGACTCACAGCAGTGATTCCATTCTTTCCTAAGATCCAGGGGTTTCAGAATCTAAAATCAGTCTCTTGTAATGGCAGTACACTATGTGACCCCAGGGAAAAGTTTGCTGCCTCTTACATGGGATATTATCTGTTTCAGAATTCACTTTGGGTTATTATCCTTCCTTAAAAGATCCTTCTGGAGGCTTGTAAGGGCAAATGAAGCTTTTTACCCTTGGATGTCATGATTTTTGGTGTGTCAACCCCTGGGATGCCCTGGGCAATGCCGCTTGCCCTCTCTCAAGTAGGATGTGATGGTGCTGTGGAAGGCCCAAAGAAGGACCATTATGATAAAACAGGAGACTTTGAGGGCAGGTTAAAAATTATTAGGACTTTTTGTTTTGAAAAGATGAGACATGGTCAAGATCATAGATGAGACAGATAAGGTGAACACAAATTGGCTAATAAGATCCTAGAAGGCTGAAATTAAAGGAACCCTCTTCAAACTAGAAGAAAGGCAGGTTGAGAATGATGAAAGGAAATGCAATTTTACCTAGTGGGCAATAAACTTGTACATCCTGTTAGCCCTGAGGTAACATAGATTATATACATATTTATTTATCCAAATAGAGAAATAGGTGAGAGATTGATAAATATACAGATATTTGATGGATAAAGAAACAGATTGCATTAGATGCAATTTGTTTCAATTCCTCTCAAAAAGAGTAAAATAAGTAAAAATTAATTTTCTTCCATAAAAAAGCATTACATGCGGCTCTGCCCTGACATTTTCTTTTTTACACATAGCTACAAAGCAGCTTCAGCATTAGTTGTACTTCTGCTTGTGTTAGTCATTTTACAAGTTTTCTTCGCTTGGTTCCACACCAATGTCTAAGCTTCATAAGTTTGATTTTATTGTTGTTCAGTTGTTTCAGTGGAGTCTGACTCTTCGTGACCCCATTTGGGGTTTTCTTGGCAAAGATACTGGATTGGTTTGCAATTTCCTTCTCCATCTCATTTTACAGATGAGGAAACTGAGGCAAATAGGGTGAAGTGACTTGCCATGGATCACACAGCTATTGATTGTCTGAGGCCACATTTAAACTCAGGTCTTCCTGACTGGGAGCTCTATCCACTTTACCACCTAGCTGCCCTATAAATTTGGTAAGGATAGAGAGAAAGTAGGGATATTTGGAATATATCTTTAACTTTCTGAGGCTGACCTTCTATAGGATGACTGTCATAATCTTCCATAAAATAGTTCTTGGTGAAAATCTTAGATATAGAAGTGGGCTGAATGGCCCCAGTGCTATACTTGAAGGTAGAAGCTGATCTCTGCTTGCAAGTATTTACCATAAGGAAGATCTAATGGTGCTTTCTGCCCAGAGTCCATGTATAGACCATTCACAGGCTAGGGGAGTTTAGCTTTCTCTGAAAGGCCTCTGGCTTTCTTCAGTCATCAGTATTTGGGTCCAGCCTTCTACCTCCCAGCTGACAGAATAAGTCTAGATGTGTCAGCCTATGAACTCCAAGGAACACATCCATGTTGAACAGTCTGATGTGACTCCCTGGCTATCACCAGTCATATGATGCCACTCATGGTGGTCTTTCTGCGTGTACCCTTGGAATTTCTTTAGCTTGCTATATTTTCAATTCCTTACTTCAGCTAGTCATAAGTAATCCACTGCTCTCTGTCTCCTTGGAACTTTGGGCCCAGCTTAGCAATGCTACAATGGGACTGGCCTTTAATTATTTTACATGTTATATTCTCCAGCAGAATGTAGGTTACCTGAGGACAATCATTGTTTTGTTTTAATCCATTTTTTGTTTTAAACCATTTTTACTTTATCAGGAGGCACCTAATTTCTTATTGGCTTGGACTAAAATGAATCTAATAGTATTGCAGGAATCATTATTGGTTTTCTTGTGTTGCCATTTGAGGTCACTTAGGAACTCAAAGATGGCACCATTAAAAGCCTAGGTCTTGTTAAAGGAGTATTGAGGCAGCAGAATAATAGAAACAGATATTTAGAATTAGAAGGGACTTAGATTATCTAATCTGAACCACACACATACATCATTTTTCAGATGAGGAAACTGAGGTCCTGAAAATCTGACAAACTCTCAGAGAAATAGTCAGGATGTGGTTTAATGTGCAGAAAACATGAGGGTTTGGTTTGAGTTTTGGCCCTACCACTTAATAATGGTGTCATCTTTGGTGTGTCATTTAGTCACCATTTCCTAAATTGTAAAATGAGGATAATAAAACTTCACTTCTCAAATCTGGCCTCAGACACATACTAGCTACATGACCTTAGGCAAGTCACTTAACCCCAATCACCCTGCCAGAAAAAGTCCCTTCTATCTCAGAGGACTTTGAAGTATATAAAATAAGTGGTAAGCTGTGAAGGGCTATTTAAATATAAGGTATGACTACTACTACCATGACTACTCTTCATACTACCATTTCAAAATATAGGAAAGGGGATTATTAAAACTAAACCTAGGGAAGTTCCTTAGGAATGTTCCCCTTAGAATGAAAATTAAGTTCCTCACTTAATAGTAATGGACTATTGTCCATATGGAATGGTAAAGTTCTTCAGAAATCATTAAAGGTGTATTCAGTTCTGTAGAACCTAATTAGCTGGACTGTCTGAATATTTTTCATAGGATATCATGGCAGGAAATCAGAAAATTACTCATTCCTTCCTTTAAAAAAACTATCAATATAAATGTTGGCTAGACAAGAGTTTAAAAAAAAGTTGAGCAGAGAATACAGAAAAGCTGTAGTATAAAACAGCATCTGCAAGGTCACCTTCCCCCAGATTTTCTCAGTATTGGGTGCTGCCCTAAAGACAAAATCAATGTACAAGTAGCTCCTCTGAGTCTATCTGCTGTCAAAAAGGCCTATTTCATCCTATTGAATCTCAGAACCCAAACTATTGGTTATTTGGAAAAGACTAACCACTTCAGAACTACAGAACTCAATTCCAAATGAGAAAGCCCTAACATTATTTATTTCATCTCAACTTGCAAATGAACTTTGAACTTTCCTTCAAAAGTACAGTCAAAATTATCTTTACCACTTAAAAAAAGACACTAGTATTTTTTAAGCTCAGAATTTCAAAATCATTAGTGGCTGATCACTTGAAGCCAGTATGCAGCTGTTATGATTAATGGCTTAATTTTAAATATTTTAGATGGATGAACTTTATTTCTCACACCACCATGTGCACTGCAGTTTGTCATATGCTTCTCCCTGGGATGCTTCTAAAAATGTGAGAGCATCTCAACAGGTTATTTGCTGGCTAAACTGTTGTTTAAAACAACAGTTGTCAAAATGACCCTAATAAGAGAGCTATGCATTCACAGTCCATTATATTCTAGCCTTTGAGATCCAGCCCATTGTCACCTCTACCATACAGGGTCAGAATCACAAGGTTGTTTTAATCCATTTCGCTTTTTTTTTACTTTGAAGGGAATACAAATGTATTTCCTCCTATATTTTACTGTTCTCTTTTTAGGCAAATATGAAAAAGTTATCAACCACAAGCTCTGCTTCTTTAACTTTAGGGCTCATAAGTATCTCTCTTTGGCTTTAAAGTGCATGGTAGGGAATGAATAGAGACAGCCCAGTGACATCCCAAAGACTGGTCCTGATTTTCCTTTTCTAGGAACCCTGGAGATACTGAAATGGTTTTAATTGAGACAAACTTGACCTATTCTATTTTCGCCATGCTTTAAAGTTGCTTAACAAGGACGGTAGTGCTCTGATGATTGAACTGGAAGGTTTCACCTTCACCCAATGATATCCGGTTTTCCTTCTGGGCCCCCCAAAATTATAAAACAAATTGAAACCCATTTTAACTGCAAAATCAGCATATAAGAGTGTAGATTTAGAGATAGAAAGGACTTTAGCAATTATCTAGTCCAACCCATTCATTTTACAAATTAGGGAACTGAGACCCAGAATGTTTAAGTGACTTGCCGTAGGTCACATAGAAAGCAGGTAGCAAAGCTAGGATTTGATCCAAGGTCATCAGATACCCAAATTCAGAATTCTTTATACTATCCTATGCCCCCGACAGACAGAAATTGTCCCCTACTTTAGATTGTGGGTTCTTTCTCCCCTAATGGCATGCAGTTGTGAGTTATATATCACATATGCACTGGGGTCACCTCTAATCTCATCACCATGATGTTTACTCAAGCCTTGACTAACACCACCTCCCACAGCCTCCTCTCCCCTCTGATTGGAGGACTAGAGGGTGTAGTACCAAGATCCTCCCAATGACTTCCATTATAGAGGGCAGAAACTGGACTTTTGGGTTCACTCCATTCTGCATTTGCTTCCCTTTCTGTTTTTTTTTTCAGCTCTATGGAACAAAATGCTCCATACTGTCCCACCCCACTCCACCAACTTTCCTGCCTCCTCTTTGGTATTATCTCTTCCCATTAGAGGGTAAGCTCCTTGAAAGCAAGTCCTTTTTATTAATTGTATCCTTAGGGTTAAGTACCTGGTACATAGTAGGTACTTTAAAACATTTACTGAATCAGACTGGATCCTGACTGTAACATTGTCCACCAAATTGTAGATATGATATGAAATGGAATCAAATAGATCTATTTTGGGTCACATTCAAAGAGCTTTTGTCATTGAAGTACCAAAAGAATTATTTTACATGGCAGACTCCCTATAAGCAGGTACTAGAGGAGCCCTCAAGACCCAAAGCAAGGTTTTCAACTATTATTAACAAATTCATTACAATATCTTTGGGGTACAGTGGAAAGAGCACTAGTTTTAGAGTCAGAAGACATTAATTAAAATTCTGCCTCTAAACTTCATCTAATGGTAGCCATCCCTCAGATGATATATAAGGATGGGCATATACCTGAATCCTCCTAGGATGCTACGCATTCTTTAGACTTTAGCTAAAGGATATGCTCAGCAGATGCTTACTGGTTTCTGAAACTGAGGAGTTCAGCACTGAAAGACTTGTGCTTTGGGGTATTATAGCAATCCCTTTCTGGAAAATATGTTAGAAAGGATTGGCCAACGAGCCAGGAAGAAGCAGATATTCAGTGGATTTTAAAAGAAGGCAGCAAAATACCTGCTTCTTCTCTCTTTTAAGTGTATCTTTCAGGCATCTTCTTTGTCTTCCTTTGAATTTTGACAGGGAGAAAAGGGACGCTCCTCTGCCCCAGTTTGCCAAGAACTATGGTACTACAAGCACACAGCATCAGGAACATGTGTTTGTGTAGATGAACTTGAGGCTGGACCTAGCTACTTCTTCTACTTTGAGATTCTTTCCCCAAGCACTGGAGATTAAAGAGGCATTAAAAGAGATATATTCATACAAAAATGTCAGGTCTTTCACACAAATAAAGTCAGATCTAAACAACTAGAAAAATTCTAATTGTCCATGGGTAGGCTGAGCCAATATAATAAAAATGACAATTCTACCTAAATTTATTTATTCAGTGCCATACCAATCAAACTATCAGAAATTATTTTATAGAGCTAGGAAAAATAACAAAATTCATCTGGAAAAACAATATCAAGGGAATCAATGAAAAAATGCAAAAGAAGGTGATCTAGCTGTACCAGATCTGAAACTGTGGTAATTATCAAAGTGGTAATTATCAAAACAATCAGATACAGTCTAAAAATACAGTGGTGGATCAGTGGAATAGATTAGGTACAAATTACAACATAGTAAATGACCATAATAACCTAGTATATGATAAATCCAAAGATCCAAGCTTTTGGAACAAAAACCCAGTATTTGACAAAAACTGCTAGGAAAACTGGAAAATGGTATGGCAGAAACTAAGCATAGGCCAGGATCTGATACCATATACCAAAATAAGGTAAAAATGGGAAGATGACTTACACATAAAGGGTGATACCATAAGTAAATTAAAAGAGCATGGAATAATTTATCTGTCATATTTATGGATAAGGGAAGAATTTATGATCCAAGAAGATTATACAGAGGATTAAACAATGTAAAATAGATCATTTTGATTATATAAAATTAAAAAGTTTTTGCACAAACAAAATCAATGCAACCAAAATTATAAGGAAAGCAGAAAACTGGGGGGGAAAGATTTTTTTTTGCAAAAATCTGTGATAAAGGCCCCAGTTCTTAAATATAGAGAGAACTGAGTCAAATTTTAAAAATTCAAGTCACTTCCCAAATAATAAATGATCAAAGGATATGAACAAACAATTTTCATACAAAGAAATCAAAGCTATCTATAGTCACAAGAAAAATTCTCTAAATTATTAACGATCAGAGAAATACAAATTAAAACAATTCCAAGGTACCACCTCATACCTATCAGTGTGGCTAATATGACAATAAAGGAAAATGTTGGATACTGGAGGGGATGTGGGAAAACTGGGATACTAATGCATTGCTGGTGGAGTTGTGAATTGATCCAACCATTCTGGAGAGCAATTTGGAACTATGCCCAAAGAGCTATAAAACTGTGCATATCCTTTGATCCAGCAATACCACTGCTAGGTCTATATCCCAAAGACATCCAAAAAAGGGAAAAGGACCTATTTGTACAAAAATATTTATAGCAGCTCTTTTTGTGGTGGCTAAGAATTGGACATCAAAAGGATGCCTGTCAAGTGGGTAATGGAACTGTGATATATGATATATGCTTGTAATGGAATATTGTTGTGCTGTAAGAAAAAACAAGCAGGATGATTTCACAAAACCTAGAAAGACTTACATGAACTGATGCATACTGAAGTGAACAGAGAATCACAATACACAGTATCAGCAATATTGTATGATGAAGAACTGAATGACTTAGCTATTCTCAGCATACATTGATCCAAGATAATCCCAAAAGACTAATGATGAAGCATGCTATCCACCTCCAGAGAAAGAACTGATATTGAATGAATACAGACTGAAGCATAGTATTTTTCACTTTCTTGTTTTTTCTTTTATTTGAATCTTCTTGTACAAAATGAATAATATGGAAATATTTTACATAATTGCACATGTATAACTTATATCTGATTGCTTACCATCTCAGGGAGAGGGGAAGGAAAGGAAGATAGAGGGATAGAATTTGGAACTCAAAACTTTAAATAAAAGTATTATATAAAAAATGTACTTTTGAGTACCAGAAGTCAGGAGTTCCTCGCTGAGAACCAAAAGTAAAAGGTGTTTCCTACAACTGCACTGTTTATCACCACTTTGGGGATTATCTTGGAACCTGAAAGGTAAAACCAAGACCTGGCTAGCCAGAAAATGAGAACAATGCAGACTAGGATGAAAGTGAAAACTTTTCTGCAATCCCACCAGTCTCAAGAATCTTTCCTATCTTCCAGCATAACACAAGTGATGGATTATTGCTTTATAATTTGAGGGTTTGTTAATGTATGAATATCAGTCTTTTTTGTTTTAAGTATTTCTTTTGTAAGGAAAGAAATAAATAGCTGTCCTAAACATGATATCTACTAATTTGAACACTAAATAACTTTCCTAGAAGTGGCCATGTTAATCCCTTTTAGGAAGACCTCAACCATGAAAATCTTGAGATCTTACTCAAGACTCTCAGGTGGGAGACAACAAAATAGCGTAAGAAAAGCCTGAACTCCATCCCTTTGAGGTCAGGCTCTCCTAGGATCCAATCTGGCTCCCATGAATTCAAAGATACAGCCCCTTTGCGTGAAGTGACAGGACCCTAGGTCATGGGTGGGATCATGCGTACATCACTTAACTTTCCCTGGACCTCATTTGACACCACAAAATGAAGGAGCTGACCAAGGAGGTCTCTGGAAATCTCTTTCATTTTTCAGTCTACAATCTATGAGACTCTTTACAGTAAAATGTTTTGTCCATAAAGAGCTCAAAGTACCTCCCAGACACTAACCTTATTTATTGTCATATAAAACTTGGGGTCAATTAGAGAAACTCCATTATGATCCCTTTTCTTTTTGTTAAAATAAATAACGACAAATATATAACACTAAGGTTTATGAAAGACTCTATATTGATTATATCATGTGTTTCTTACAATAGTCTTGTGAAGGGCTATTATTATCACCATTTCGCAGATGAAGAAACCAATACTGAGAGAGGTCAAGTGATTTTCCCAGGATCATACATCAATATTCCCTGAGTACATGCCAGAAGTACTGAGAGGAAGGACTGGGCAGGGAGGACCAGCCTGGGGTTAAAATGTTGTGGCAGAGGACTTACAAAACATGCAAATGTATATACTGGGCACAGTATGTAGCATATAACAGACAGAGGATGATTTTTTTCATCTTTTGGTAAATGTCTAAAATGGTATTTGAATGTCCCTGGCTCCAAGTCTGCTCTATCCTCCATACTGACCACCTGGCCTACTAAGAAGACAGTGGTCCAGTATAACCTTGTGATTTATTCAGTCTCACACAGCAATTCAGTAACAGAGACAGGCCTGAATTCCAAACTCTTGATTCCTCAAACCCAAAGTTATTTCAACCAAATTACATGCAGTAGAAATTACTTTTTGAAGTACATTTTGCTATAAGATGGTGCCAGAGAAGATTGTGGTTTCCAAATGAGCATCCCTTTCATATGACCCTAATCACCGAACAGAGATCTGAACCTTCTCATTCAGTTCCCCATCCATGAAATGCAGCAATTTTGGAAGTGGCTTATTAAAGCACAGAAACTCTTTCCAAGTTTTGATAATTAGTTCATGTACTTAGTAATATTCCAAAGTTATTTTTACTTGGCAATAATATTTAAGATTAATATATTCTCCCTGGTGTCTATAGTAACTGTTCTTTTCAGAGTAGTATGAAGGCTAGGGATTTATTTATATTTAGGCTTCACCCAAGAGGAAGATTTTTGTATAATTTATTGTTACACTTAGAGAGCAGAAAACCTTTAGGCCACAATATGTAGTTAATATTCAGAATTAAGTCAGTTTATTATGCATCAACTGGTAGGTCAAATTCAGCTTTGTGTGGTACGATTTATAATACCGGCTTTTGCCTGAAGCAGCATGGAAGCCCTGAAGCATTGAGTACTGTGAATTCTTACAACTAAATCGGAACACAACTTGCCAAAATATACACTACTGCTTGTGTTTCTATTGTACGAAGACTATAAACACGGTTTCTAAGAGCTCTGGGCTGTGAGGACATCTAAATAAAATATCAGCTTCATAACCAGCGTCAGCATTTAGAAACTTATTTCCTCTATTTTTTATTGCTTCAAGCCTTGGTTCCCATTTCTTTGGCAGTTTCCTCCTCAGCTCCTTAGTAAAGAGTAATTTACAGGGTTTACAGTGACACAACACAAGCATATTTCTCTCCATTAATAGACAGACCAACTAAGTTGCAGAATGTGTGTTACCATTTTTTAAATTTTGGTTGTAAAATGGTCTTAAACATAGCACTTAATAAGTCAGAATGAATAAAAGGTTCAGTGCATAACTCAATTCTTTTCTTCACCAAATTACCTTAGTTGGATATCTAGTATGTTTTTGATAATGGTTTAAATAGTTTGGGGCTAAAGCCTCCATGCTAAATGATGTATGAATTCTATCCAGTGTCCTATGGTTTGAGGGACTCTAAATAAAGACTATATGTTCTGTGTTCCAGACAAAGGCAAGCAAAAGATGAAAGAATATCATACCGTGTCCATTTTATGTTATATAATGTATGCTTATGTAAATTTGCATAATTTGTAGATCACCTGCCATAAAATTTTAATCCTAGGTCAGTCTTCCTCCCCTCAGAGACTTTCTGGTGTGTACTCAGAGAATAGCAATGAAGTTGAAAATCAGTTTCAGAAAACTAAATTAGAAACAAATTTTCTGCAAAAATCATATGTTGGATCCCGGATAATTTATTGGACTATTAACTCTTTGGAAATGCAATTTTACACAGTGGGTAGCAAAGTCTGGGATTATCTGTATCCCTGTTAAGGCAAATCTTGGGCTGCATTGAGAGGAATAGTGACCAGGACTAGGGAATGAATCACCTTACTGTGCTCTGTTCTAGTCAGACCACATCTAGAGTTCAAGGTACCATGTTTTCGGAAGAATATTTATGAGTTGCAAATGCTGAAGAGTATGATGCTCAAGCTATGTGAGTTCATCGAACCAGGGTTGGTTAGATTAGAGAAGACTTAAGGGGATATATCAGTCTTCAAATATTTGAAAGTCCATTACATAGAAAACAAATTTGTGCTCTGTGGCCCCCACGTGCAAAACAGAATACAATAAGTAAAAGTTGCAAAGAGGCAAATGTAAGATTCATAGAAAGAAAAACAAGGATAAGGCTAGCTGAAAGTAGAAGGGCCTGCTAGATGCCTTAGTGAACAGAGTGCTGGGCCTGCAGTCAGGAAGACACAAGTTCAAATCCAGCCCCAGACACTTACTAGCTATGCGGCCCCATTCACCTTTATCCAGTGGAGAAGGAAATGGCAAACCATTCCAGTATCTTTGCTAAGAAAACCCCATGGAGAGTATGGTCCACGGGGTTCCAGAGAGTCAAATAGGACTGAACAACTGAAAACAAAATGCGCTTTCTCAGGAGATAATGGAGCCCTTTCAGAAGTCTTCTAGTGTGATAAATCATAGGATATGTTGCAGATGGAACTCTTATGCAGTTACAAGTTGGACTAAATGACTCCTTCCAAATCTTGGATTCTATTCTATCCTCCAATGGTAAGAGAAGCAATAGTAGACTGCAATTATAAGAATTCCTCTTTTAGTATTTTTTTTCTATTAGTGGAAAGAACATTGGACAGGGCATTAAAGCTGCAGGTCATAGTCACAGTTAGAATACATACATATATATATATATATATATATATATATATATATACACATATATACACGTATATATAGATAGATATAGATATATATAAAATAGCTGTGTGAAGACAGAGAAATCACAAGCTCTACGGTCCCATTTTCCTTATTTGTACAACAAGAATGATAGATCATAAACTCCTCAATGGCAGGGACTATTTGCTGATCTTTTTAGAATCCAGCACAATATCCTGCACGTAACAGATACTTAAAATTTTTTTGAATGTTGAATCAATGAATAAATAGTTGAATGTCCTGATCCAGTATTCCTTGTTATATTGATCAAATGAGAGGAAGCACTTTACCAGTTATGTAAATGTAAGGGGCTAAGTAGGCAACATTTGTTTTTAGCACCCTCCCACCTCCTTTTTGAAGCCTTTCTCTTCCTGACACCCTCTACACTCTCTCAAGAGTCTATCTGTGTCTCATTCCCTCAGGGCCTTGCTTTGAGTTAGCTGCCAACTAATCTTCACTAATGTGTTAGCTGATGATGATTTAAAATGTTATTCCTCCCAGAGGTATTACATTTTAATAGGAAAGTCTTGAAAACCGAAAATCTCTAAAGACTCAGGGGAACGAATCACTAATGGTGGAATTTCAAGAGAAGTAGGCAGTAGAGAAGAGAATTTTGGGCAAAGGGCCTCCTAGCAGTCAACTAAATTATATCACAAGCATAGACACGATTCACTCTCTCCTTATTTTTTCCTCTTAGAAATTCTAGTTTCATTCATTGTTCAGCTCATTTATCATAACCTAGGGGAAGCCCTTTCTACTCCTTATAATTGTTAGAGCTCTTTCCCTCCTCCTTGAATTATCATATATTTATATTTAATTTTATTTTATATCATATTATACCATTATATCATGTATATATCTATGTGTGTATGGGGTGGCTAGGTGGCACCATAATGCATAGAGCACTGGGCTTGGAATCAGGAAGACTCATCTTCTTGAGTTCAAATCTGGCCTCAGACACTTACTAGCTGTGTGACCCTGGGCAAGTCACTTAACCTTCTTTGCCTCAAGTCCTCATCTGCAAAATGAGCTGGAGAAGGAAATGGCAAATCATTCCAGTATCTTTGCCTAGATGTGTATACATATATATATATATATATATATATATATATATATATATATATATATATATAGTCATCATAAATACTCCAGTCTAATTTTGCTCACACAAATCCTCTTAACTAAAATTTCATCTTAACTATTTGACATGCCATCTGTCTACCCATCATGGAAAGCCCAATTCGATTCAACAAGGATTTACAGCTAGGAACTTATTAGTTCAAATAATAAATATTGTAAAGTGGTCACGTGTATTTTATTTCATGCTATTCGAAGTCTGTTGCTGTTGTTCAGTTATTTGAGTGAAACCTGACTCTTCATGACCCCATTTGGGGTTTTCTTTGCAAGGATAATGGAGTAGTTTTCCATTTCCTTCTCCAGTTCATTTTTTCAGATGAGGAACTGAGGCAAACAGGGTTAAGTGACTTGCCCAGGGTCATACAGCTAGTGTAAGTGTCTGAGGGCAGATTTGAACTCATGAAGATGAGTCTTCCTGATTCCAAGGCCAATGCTCTATCCATTGGCCTATCTAGCTGCTCTATTATTCAAAGCTACAATCATGTAAAATATGGTCATTTGTTCTAATTCAATGGAGTAGAAACTCAAATAATGTGACCACTTTGTTGGATTCATTATTTTCATTCATTAGGACCTAGTTGTATTAAGCATATACTATGTGCAGGATATTGAGTCAAGGGTTGGGACTACAAAGACAAAAACAAAACAGTCTCTGTCCCGAAAGAGTTTACATTCTATTATACCCTTTCCTTTCTCTGAATTCTGGTAACATCAATATTGTAATCTAGGCCTTGATAACCACAATATATTGTTCTCCAGTTGTCAAATCAAGCCTTTATTAAGAACCTATTATATGCCAGGTACTTTCAATAAGCATTGAAGATACAGACAGAGACCAAAACAACAACAAAAGAAAAAGTCCCCACTCTCAAGAGGTTCACAGTCTAATGGGAGAGACAATATACGGTTATGTACAAACAACAAGTAGGCAGGATAAATTGGAGATAATCAACAGAGGGAAGGCATGAGCATTGAAGGGGACCAGAAGAAGCTTCTTACAGAAGGTAGGATTTTAACTGGGACTTGAAGAAATCCAGCGAAGCCATGAGGTAGAGATGATGAGGAAGAGAATTCTAGGCATAAGGGTTAATCAGTGAAAAATGCCCAGAACTGGCAGATGGTGCATCTTGTGTGAGAACAGTCAAAGGGCAAAACAGAGGATGGGGGCAGGGGACATTCTAACTTGAGGACCACACCAGGACAGCCGTGCTTCATTTTGCTCCCAGCTATGCTCCTGACTCTCCGGACTTTGCTGCTATATCCCACTAGGGTCTCTTCCTACCTCTTCCACTTTTTAGTTCTCTTTTGTGTTTTCTACCCCCATTAGGATATATAACCTCATGAAGGCAAAGACTATTTTTCTTTTTGTTTCTATTTATATCCTCAGCACTTAGCACAGTGTCCAGCATATAGTGATAAATACTGCCTCCCAATAAGAGTATTTCAGCTTTGCAAAGGACCCCAGTCACCATCTAAATCAATCCATCCTCAAAAAGAATTGCCAAAACCTGTCACGTGCTCATCTTAGTATAATGCTTTTATATAATCCAAGAATCAGATTCATTCTAAGTCTGAACAAAAACTGTTACTCAATCTCACACCCCTTTTCTTTGACCAAAACAAAGGTGATGTATTTCAAAGCCAAATAGAAATGAATTCTGAATTCGTTAAATCACTGATCTCTTCTACCAGCGATCACATTTGAGAAATAGCTACGTATTAAAATGGAGTACCTCAAAAGGCTGTTAATAGATTCTCTCTTCAGTGTATCCCTACCCTATCCATCCAAGTCTTTAAGTGTCAAAAACTATTTTCATTGCAAATGTGCAGCCAGTAGGAAGGAAAAATAGCTTACCTAAGATTTTACAGAATGGTGACCTGGCTGTATATAATACTTTGACTCCTGATCTAGTTCTTGTTTCACACTCCTCTATTGTCCCCACTTATCAAAAACTGGACTCTTCTGGAAGCTCATTTCACCAACAGCTGTGTCCCACAAATTCATTCCAAAGTTGATTTCATGAATCTCAGAAGGCTTTTTTCCCACAGAAATAATGGTGTTGAATGTCTTAGACGAACACAAAATCTACTTAACCCAAAAGGCAGCCACATAAATAAAATTAACCTAAGTCATAGACTCTAGGAGGAGGAAGCCATGTAGGATAAATTAAAAGAAGAGACTTTCTTTACCTTTTCTTGGGCTCAAAGCCAGCTCTCAGGAATGTTATAAAATAAAGTAAGTTTGAATTTGGCATTCAACTTGACACCTAGTTTGGAATCAACCCATGTTGTAACAGGATACTACCATGTCCCCAGAATTTTAAATTCTGAAATTCTCATATTTAACTAAAATCTATTCATTTAGTTTTCTGATCCCTCCCTCAACCAGAACCTGTTTGTATTAATTATATCATCTAGTCCCTCAAACCTTTCTTATTCACCTATGTTCACTGTCTCTCTCTCTCTCTCTCTCTCTCTCTCTCTCTCTCTCTCTCTCTCTCTCTCTCTCCTCTTTCCTCCCTCCCCCCCACCCTTCCCAGCCTGGACCTCACAATAAGCCATTTCAATGATAGGTTTACTATAACTCCTAGGATCTCAAATCCTTCTAATATTCCATAATGCTTGCCCCTGCAATTTCCCAAGTGTGAGTAACCTCTATCATCCAGTTTTTCCATTCTTGCTTCCAAGCTAATTAACATGTAAGAGAAAGACATGGACTTGTGCTAATTTTCTTTCCCTTATAAATTTATGACCCAGAGTCAGACTACCATAGAATTCTATTTTAATGTCTCATCATGGAGGGGAGATGATGTTGAATTCTCAAAGTCGACACTAACAGAAAGCAAGCAATGGAAGGTTCTGCAATGATCAAAGGGCTTTCAGTAGTCTTGTCCCTAGACCATCTACTTTCTGAGTATCAGCCTACTTCAAGTCTCTCCCTGCCTTAATTCATCTGCTATTCAGCCATTAAAGTGATTTTCCTAAAACACAAGTCTGACCATGTCAGCCCCCTACTCAATAAACTCCAATGGCTCCCTATTACCTCTAGAATAAATACAAAATGCTCTGCTTGACATTCAAAACCTAGATTCCTTCTACCTTTCCAGTCTTCTTACAACTTACTCTGGGGTTTATGGGATGTTCAGGGAGGACTAACACCTCTGGTATGAGGGCTTGCTGAGCCCTTTTCAGGGTTGTTCATTCACCTTTGGCGTTCACCTGTCATTCAACTCTCACCTATGGCTCCAAGAAGCTGTATCATGCACAGTGGCAGCACTCCAGTAAAACCATCCTGGCAGACAGGCTAAACCAGGTTGAGGGTAACCAACAACCCTTAAACCCATTGGTGAGTGAAGGGGATGTCTACCCCAAGCCTATGAAGACTTCTCCTGGAAGAATGAACGAATAAGAACAATTTGTTCCAGTGGCCATGAAGGCAGCTGAAGCAGGTGCTGTGGAGTGCATAGAGTTTGATTAGACATCAAAGATGCCAAGGTCATCCACTGTATCCTGAGTCATTGCCAGTCATCCTGACTTTTCCTTTGCCGTTGGACTTCGATGACTCTGGAAGAAAGAGTGAGGCTGACATCTTTGCATAACTCTGCCTCACTTGAATTCACCTCACATGTAAGTCAAAACATCATGCTGTGATATCATTGGTCCTCTTTAAAAATGAAGGACAAGCAACCACAACAACACCTTATTCTCCAACACATACTCTTCAGTGACACTAGCCTCCTGGTTGCTCCAGACTAAGACACTCCATTTCTCAGCTCTGGGCATTTTTTCTGGCTTTCCCTATGCCTAGAATGTTCTCCCTCCTCTATTTTACCTACGTATTTCTCTAGCTTCCTTTCAGTTCCAATTAAATCCCATCTTTTACTGGAAGAGTTACCTGAACCCTCTTAATTCTAGAGTCTTCCCTCTGTTAATTATTTCCTATTTATCCTATAAAGAGTTTGAGATATATATATGTATATATTTATGTATATATGTGTATATATATATATTTGTTTGTGTGCTATATGCGTATATTTCTTTGCATCCCCCGTTAAATTGTAAGCACCTTGAAAGCAGGGGTTTTCTTTTGCCTTTTTTGTATTCCTAGCATTTAGTTCAAAGTCTGGCATATAGAAGGTTATTAAGATGTTTAAAGAATAAGTGGAGTATCCCGTGAATTCCTTGGCCATGACCCATACCATAAAGAAAAATACAAAATGTCTGTCATCCTTTGTGGCCCACTCTCTCTCCTGAAGTTATATTGAAAGAGTGGTTGAAACAAGGGCCCTTCTAGATCCAGTTTTTAAACTACACCCAAACTTTAACTTAGCTATTGGTACCATAAATGTGAGATCCTTGTCCAAAGACCAATAAGTAGATATACTTCTGAAGGAAGTAAACTATATCAGTCTTTAAATTCCTAGTACACACATAACCAGAAGAAAGAATTCTGAATTAATCTCTTTAACAAAAATCTCCTGTGCTTTCACTTCTTAGATCCTTCACTATGCAAATCACTTCTAAATGGAAAGACGGTCCACAAGTTCCCTTTGGAAAGGTGAATGAAGGATTTGGCAGATTGGGTTTTATCATGCATTCAAAGGAAACAGAAACTATCAGTGCATTGGATGTGAACTGTCTCAGGATTTCATGAAACCAGTCATCTCATGTTGCAGTGGTAATGATAAATATTTGGGAAAAGACCAGTCTGAAAATAATTGTAGCCTATAGCCTAAGTGCTAATATCTATTGGAGAAGATAAAAGGGTAGAGAAATGCTATGAAGAACTCAATTATAGCCTCCAAATTAAAACAAATATACTTGGATATTCTGTAAATTCAATGAGGTGAGAATAAATGAGACTAGTCAGAAATATATTTTAAAATAAGGATCAAGAATAAAGAATAAGGGTAGAAAAAGACTTGTCTAGTATCTTGGATACTTTCTTCAAGAAAAAATGAAACATGTTGGACATAGTGATCACCAAATAATGTAATAAAAATGAAATTGATTATGTTTTAATAGAGAAGAAATGAGTCATTACAGATTTGGGGGTTATATCACAGCTGTCTGTTAGCAGACCATTAAGTTGTGAAAATCAAATTTAGAGTTTGAAGAATGAAAATGAGAAAAAGCCATGGTATACATTTAAAACAAATCAATCTTTATCTTTTTTGAAGAATTATTGATGAAAAATGAGATACAGATAGAAGAAAGGATATAGACATAGACTATAATCTCATGCCAAAGTTTACCTGATATAAATCAATTACCACACCAAGGAGATGAAGTGAGTCAGTAAATGCTTGATTCATTTGCCCACAAGACAGATACTTTAGTCCAAGGTGACATTAGTTTAAAATATAAGTTGGTGGAGGTGGAGCCAAGATGGCAAAGCAAAGCCAGAGACTTGCCTGAGCTTACCACCAAGACCCTACAAATACCTTTAAATAATGATTCTAAACAAATTCTAGAGCAGCAGAACCCACAAAAAAGATGAAGTAAAATTAATTTCCAGACCAAAAAACTTGGAAGGTCAGCAGGAAAAGTCTGTTTCACCAGGGTGAGAGAGGAGCACAATCCAGTGCAAGCCATGCCAGTGCCAACTGGGCCCTAGAAAACTAGGAACAGGCCTCAGGGGGACTGAAGCACTAGCAGCAGTGGCAGCTTCCAGACCTCTCAGACCAGAGACACCAAACACAACTCAGAAGTTCGGCAGGAAAGGTCTGTAGCACCTGGATGAGAGGGAAACACAGTCAAGCGTAGGCCACACCCAGCATAGCCCCAGCCCCAGCAAATCAGGAGCAGGCCTTGGGAGTGACTGAAATGGCAACAGCAGCTACTTCCTGAGCTCTCAGCTCACAGACAATAAGGGGGTCAAACAACTGGTCAGAAGGTGATTACAGGGGTCTTTTTGCTAGCACTGAGGCAAAACTCTGTTGCTTTGCCCATACAGATCCAGGTTGCCCATACCAGATCCTGGGTGGCAGTGCCAGGGCAAGGAGGAGCACTGGCATAGCAGAACTTGTGGACATAGTGGAGTGGGGACCTTCCTCACAGTTCCAGGGCAGAAAAGTGTGCTTGTAGTCACTCACAGAACAGAGCACAGACCAGGAGAGTAGTAAACACCTCTCCTTTAGATCATATCACCTTGAAAGAACTGAAAACTCACAGGCCCCTAGAAGTATTTCTGAAAACAGCTGCACAAAACCCCTGAAGCTTGGGACAGTGCACCCTACACCTTGGAAGCAGAGTCCTACTTTAACAAAGAGTTTAAAGTCAAATATTAGGCTGGGAAATAAGCAAACAACAGAAAAAAAATATTCTGATTATGCAAAGTTACTATGTTAACAAGAAAGATCAAAATGCACACTCAGAAGAAGACAACAAAGTCAAAGCTACTACATACAAAACTTCCAAGAAAAATGAATTGGTCTCAAGCCATGGAAGAGCTCAAAAAGGATTTTGAAAATCAAGTAAGAGAGGTAGAGGAAAATTTGGGAAGAGAAATTAGAATGATAGAAGAAAATTGTGAAAAATAAGTCAACAGCTTGGTAAAGGAGACACAAAAAATACTGAAGAATATAACACCTTAAAAACCAGACTGGGCCAAATGGTAAAAGAGGTCCAAAAAGCCAATGAGGAGAAGGAGGCCTTAAAAAGTAGAATTGGCCAAATGGAAAAGAAGAAAATCATTCCTTAAAAATTATAATGGAGCAAATGGAAGCTAATGACTTGATGAGAAATCAAGAAACAACAAAACAAAACCAAAATAATGAAAAAACAGAAGACAATGTGAAATATGCCATTGGAAAGACATCTGACCTGGAAAATAGATCCAGACAAGATAATTTTAAAATCATAGGACTATCTGAAAGTCATGATCAAAAGAAGAGCCTAGACATCATTTTTCAAGGAAAAGTACCCTGAGAGTCTAGTACAAGAGGGCAAAATAGAAATTGAAAGAATCCACCAATCACCTCCTTCCCAAAATGATAACTTTCAGGAATATTATAGCCAAATTCCAGAGTTCTCAGGTCGAGGAAAAAAATATTGCAAGCAGCCAGAAAGAAACAATTCAAGTATCATAGAACAACAGTCAGGATAGCAGCTTTACATTAAAGGATTAGAGGGCTTGGCATATGATATTCCAGAGGGCAGAGGATCTAGGATTACAACCAAGAATCACCTACCCAGCAAAACTGAGTATAATCCTTGTGGGGGGAAAACGGGCATTTAATGAAATGGAGGACTTTCAAGCATTCTTAATGAAAAGACCAGAGCTGAATAGAAAAATGTGATGTTCAAATACAAGATTCAAGAAGAGCATAAAAAGGACAATGATAGATGCTGGAGAACATGTGGGGAAATTGAGACACTAATGTACTATTGGTGTAGTTGTTAACTAATCTAACCATTCTGTAGAACAATTAGGAACTATGCCCAAAGGGCTATAAAACCATGCATATCCTTTTATCTAGCCATACCACTACTAGGTCTGTAACCAAAAAGAGATAAAAAACAAAAAGGAAAATGACCTATATGTCTAAAAATATTTATAGCACCTATTTTCTTGGGGCAAAGAATTAGAAATCAAGGGCATGCCCATCAATTGGGGAATGGCTAAACAAGTTGTGGTATGTGATTATGATGGAATATATTATGTACTATAATAAATGATGAACAGGATGCTCTCAAAAAAACATGGAAATACTTCCATGGGCTAATGCAAAGTGAAATATACTGTGTACAAAGTGATATCAATATTACAAGATGATCGGCTGTGAATGACTTAGTTATTCTCAGCAATACAAATATCTAAGACAACACTGAAGGACTTATGAAAAAATGCTATCCATTCCCAGAGAAAGAACTGATGGTGTCTGAATACAGATTGAAGCATACTTTTTGACTTTCTTTATTTTTCTTGAGTTTTTGTCTATGTTTTCTTTCATAACATGACTGTTATGGGTATATTTTGCCTGACTACACATGTATAACCTATATCAAATTGCTTGCCTTCTTAATGGGGCTGGGGTAGGGGGGGGGGAGGGAAGGAAGGAAGAAGTGAAAGAATTTGGAACTTAAAGTTTTAAAAATGAATGTTAAAAATGGAGGGTAGAGCCAAGATGGCCGCATGAAAACAGCATCTTACCAGATTTCTCTCACGAGTTCTGTCGGATTCCTATAAAAAAGTGAATTTGAGCAGATTTCAGAGAGTTAGAAACTGCAAGCAGTCTGAGTGGGGCAAATTTCCAAGCCAGGAGAGTCTGAAAGGCCGAAGGAACGAATCTGTAGGCTTGGAGAGCACTCGGCGTGCGGAGCTGCTCCAGACAGCACCAGAGCGGAAGCAGCCAGCTGAGAAACCCACGTGGGAGACAGGCTGGGAGAAAGCTGGGCGCCCGAAACCGGCGGAGATCCCCAGGCCTCCCAACCCAGGACGGCGGTCTGTGGAAGCCACGGGCAGTGCAATGCCACCGGCCATGAGACATCAACTCCTGACACTTGCAGCCCAAAGGTATGCAACTGCAGCTTCTTGAACTTCCAGGACACATAATGGCCAGGTAAATGGCTCTAATCCCTCCCCCACCCCCCACCCAGAGAATTCCCTGGAAAAAAAAGAATGCTGGAATAAAGGAGACAGAAGTGGTCTTCAGGGGCCAAGTAGTAGGAGTTCCTGAGTCACAGAGGGGCAGAGCCAGGAGGGGTAAACACCAGGAGCCCAGAAGTACCCTTGCTCCCCCAGGGGAAATGCCAGACAGAAGCTTAAACAACAAAGAGCAGAGACCATTGCTGAAGAGCGATAGTGCTGCAGAGCAACCCTAGGGAAAGAGACATCAGGGAGCCAGACCCCTCCCCCACACCTCAGGAAACTGAAGGCTATAATTCACAAAGCCAACAACTAGACTCACAATCCCCAGAATAAGAAAGCTGGGACAGAGAACCCTGAGCCCCAAAAGCAGAAATTTATTGTAAATCCAGGAAAAGGCTAACCAACATGAAGAAGAACACAAAAAAAACCAAGGACCATTGATTCTTTTTATGGAGACAGGCATGATCAAAATACCAATTTGGAAGAGGATAGCAATGACACTATAGCCACATCTGATACCTCAAAAGGTAATGTGAATTGGTGTCCAGCCCAAAAAGCATTACTGGAAGAGCTAAAGGAGGATTTTTAAAATGTTTTACATATAACTGGGGGAAATTAAAATACTAAATAAGAAAAAATAAATAAAATACAAATTGGTTTAGAAATTCCTATGGAGAAGCATTATGTATGAAGTCAGATAAAGGATAGATGATGGATGGATAAGTGTCATAAAGTAGAGAGAAGCAGTAGGAGGGTAAAACCATTTCAAGGAAAGCTTTATGAGAGATACAATTGAGCAAAATCATCTTGAAGTTGTTTAAAGAGAAAAATAAAAGGGCAACCACAGATGATAAATGAAAAAGATCTGCAAAATTTTTGTAACAAACTTTTTTTTTTTTACCATGAATGGCAGGAGTACCACAACATTTGAACTCAAATAACACAGTCTTGGAAGCACTTATGGGCAAGGTAGAAATAACATTAAAGAAAACAAAGAAGGGAAAAACAGCCAAATTAGGTTAAACGTATATAGAAGAGATCTGTTCCAGTGGTGATATAATTATGGAAATATAAAGAGATGGCTTCACCAGGTATTTCATGAAGGAAAAAATACCGTAATTATGGGAAAAAGCACACTTTATTAATATCAAAAAGGCAACAGAAGATTAACAGCTATTGACCAATATGCCTGACTTCCTATGTAAATAAAATGTTTATGAGAATCATTTACACAAGCATTGAAGACATCCTCAATGTGACATTTTGGCATCAGTAGAGAAAAAAGGAGGCCTTTGCAAGCAAAGTAGTAGGCCACATGTTTAGTATCATACAAATGACTGAATGATATTTTGAACACAAGAATCTACTATTATTCTTTGTTGTTTAAAAAGCATTTAATTCTATAGATCAAATCATTACCTTAAAGGGTTTATTCCAACAAAGTGTCAACTATATGTATATAAAAGTCAACAAGATTCCTTTGAAGATATAACGGTATAATAGTAAGTTATAAGCAAGGGAAATATATTCTCACCAAAAGGGTTCACCATTGTCATGGAGAAGATCTAATGGTTGAATAGTCCAAGCTGAAACAATATTCCTTGTGGATAATTAAGTCCTCCAAACCATCTTGTTCATGGATCATGTTGTACAAGCTGCATCAAATCCCTAAACAATGAAAAGCCAATAGAAATAAATTTGTAACCACTCAAAGGAATTTGGCCTAATGATTCAAGAAAGAAAATTGTAAGTGGATGAAGAATGTCTAATGTCTAGGTTACAATATGTAGTTAATTGGGTAACCTATAAAGGAAATCCATCTGTGTATATGTGTACATACACATACATATGAAATATAATAAACATGCAAACATACACACATATACATATATAACAGACAGTGCATTTGGGCAATGCTCTGGGTCCAGAATTTAAAATGAAGATGTTAGGCTGAATTGTCTTTGGGAAATTCTGGTTTCTTTAATGCCACCCTCTTTGTCCCCCACCAAACTTCTCACAATGACAACAATGCAAACAGAAAGAACCAATCACCCCCCCAAAAAAAGCAAATGTTTTAAAATTATAAAGAACAATCATGGTTCCAAAGAAGAATTATGAGAAGATTCCCCCACCAAACCCTTTTGCAGTGGGAGGGAAGGTCCATGCATGGGGTACATCACACATATTTTCAGACTTTTCCAATGTATTTATCAATTGCACTAATTTTTTTTCCTCTTCTTCTTTTTTCATTTAAAACAAAGTTGTTATATGGGATGGCTCTCAGAGAGAAGAAAGGGGAAGAATGTTGAGGGAAATTATGGCTATATACAAAAAATTATATCAATAAAAACTTATTTTAAAAAACAGGACAACTTTTTTATCAATGACTATGTACAAATCCTTAGATTTAGAGTTAGAAGGGATCTTAGAGAGGTAACTGAGTCTTGCCCATTCATTTTATAGTTGAAGAAACTGAGTCTCAGAAAGGCTAAGTGATACACAGAATTTGAACCCAATTCTTCCTTATTCTTAGCCTTGCATTCTATTCACTGCATCACACTGTGAATTATGGGACATTAAAGCCTCCAGAGAATTAAAAGTGTTTATTACTCAGAGACCAATGGAAAAGCAAATGGTGTGTGTGTTAACAGACTTCAATAGAATAAAAACTATAGATAGAGATCAATATAAATGACATCATTTAGGAGAGTTTTAATTGCAAAAAAGAAAGCCTGATAATGTGTTAATTGCAAAGCAAAGCTGCTCTATTGATATCCTCCATCTAAGTACAGATAAAATGAATAAGGTGCCTAATGCATAGGGTGGATCCACTAAGTGAACTCTTGGGAGGGCATGAACAAGAGTCACATAGGATAGGCAAACAAGGATAGGTGGTGAACTGCATTATTGGAGGGGACATCCATATTCACATGGATCCATTTGAGCATTTGAGAATAACCACAGTTGAGTCCTTTTTTCATATTTTACTTATCAACTTCCAATTGCTTTCCCCAAAGAAATCATTTAAATCTTCTCCTGTATTTTCAAATCTCCAAGCCTTTCATTCCCACTATGTTCTCAATAAATGAACTCATCTCTTATATTATTAAAATAATAACAACAATAATAAAGGTCATTTGACAGGGACTCCTTTGACTTCCTCTTCACCTCAAATATTCTTTGTGTCTTCATCCATTTTGTCCTCTTTCTTTCTTGTCTCTGAAGAATAGTTAGCTCAGCTTCTGGCTAAGGCTCATCCCTCCACTTGTGATATTGATCTCACGCTTGACTGTTTCCTCCAGGCCTACAACCTATTAATCATGCCTTCTCTCTCTCTTCATTAGCTCCTTCCCCTCTGCCTAATATGGTTAACTCTTCTCTGTTTTAAAAGGTATGAAAATTTCCCTTGACCTATTACCCCATTTTCTCTCTTTTATAATGAAACTCTTTTAAATAAATTTTATTACCATATCTTGTTTTTATATCACCTAAATTTCCCTATATATCTCTCTCACCTGCCCCTCTCAGATAGACATCCTTTATAACAACAAATTTTAAAAGACTGTTTACAGTGTAGTAAAGGGGCGGAGCCAAGATGGTGGCTGGAAAGCAGGCACTTGCCTACAGCTCTCCCCCAGGACCCTCCAAACACCTATAAAAATGACTCTGAACAAATTCTAGAACTGCAGAACCCACTAAATAGCAGAGGGAAGCAGGGCTCCAGCCCAGGACAGCCTGGATGGTCACTGGGTAAGGTCTATTGCACGGAGTTGGGAGCGGAACGGAGCAAAACCCAATGTGAGCCACGCCTGGACCAACGAGACTGAGAGCCAGGGGGAACAGGCCCTAGCACCCTGAATCAGTGAGCTGTAGCAGTTACCAGACTTCTCAACCCACAAACACCAAAGACAACAGAGAAAGTTAGTGGGAAAAACTGCGGGGACAGAGTGAAAGGAGTTCACGGTTCAACCACTGCCCTGGCGAGGTGGATGTGATGCACCTCTGAGGCTGCTTCCAGAACTACAGCTGCAGTTGCTTCAGGCCGCAGGCCCACCTGGTGGGAGGAATTAAGGGGTGGATCAGAGCAGGAGTGAAGAGCCTGCTTGGATCTGAGTTGCGGTCCAGGTTGGAGGTTCTTGAGGGAGGAGGAGCGCTGATGTGGAAGAGTTTGCTGTGTAGAAATAGCTCCGAAAACAACAGTGCAGGCCCTCAAGCTTGGGACAAAGTACTCTCTACAAGCAGTCATATTCCAACAAAAAACTCAAGGGTCAAGTAGTTGGCTGGGAACACGGCCAGGCAGCAAAAATGCACTCAGATTCAGTCTCAGACTTTGGAATCTTTCCTTGGTGACAAAGAAGACCAAAACATACAGCAAGAAGAAGTCAACAAAGTCAAAGAGCCTACAACAAAAGCCTCCAACAAAAATATATATTGGTCTCAGGCCATGGAAGAGCTAGAGTTAGAGAAGTAGAGGAAAAATTGGGAAGAGAAATGAGAATGATGCAAGAAAACCATGAAAAACAAGTCAATGACTGGCTAAAGGAGACCCAAAAAAATACTGAAGAAAATAACACCTTAAAAAATAGACTACCTCAAATGGCAAAGGAGCTCCAAAGAGCCAATGAGGAGAAGAATGCCTTGAAAGGCAGAATTAGCCAAATGGAAAAGGAGGTCCAAAAGACCACTGAAGACAATACTACCTTAAAAATTAGATTGGAGCAAGTGGAAGCTAGTGACTTTATGAGAAACCAAGATATTATAAAACAGAACCAAAGGAGTGAAAAAAAGGGAAGACAATGTGAACTATCTCATTGGAAAAACCACCAACCTGGAAAATAGATCCAGTAAAGATAATTTTAAAATTATTGGACAACCTGAAAGCCATGATCAAAAAAAGGAGCCTAGATATCATCTTTCAAGAAACTATCAAGGAGAACTGCTCTGATATTCTAGAGCCAGAGGGTAAAATAGAAATTGAAAGAATCCACCGATCGCCTCCTCAAATAGATCCCAAAAAGAAATCTCCTAGGAATATTGTCGCCAAATTCCAGAGCTTTCAGATCAAGGAGAAAATACTGCAAGCAGCCAGAAAGAAACAATTTGTGTATTGTGGAAACCCGATCAGAATAACCCAAGATCTGGCAGCTTCTACATTAAGAGATCGAAAGGCTTGGAATACGATATTCCGGAGGTCAATGGAGCTAGGATTAAAACCAAGAATCACCTACCCAGCAAAACTGAGTACCATACTCCAAGGCAAAATATGGTTTTTCAATAAAATAGAGGACTTTCAAGCTTTCTCAGTGAAAAGACCAGAACTGAATAGAAAATTTGACTTTCAAACACAAGAATCAAGAGAAGCATGAAAAGGTAAACAAGAAAGAGAAATCATAAGGGACTTACTAAGGTTGAACTGTTTTGTTTATATTCCTACATGGAAAGATGATGTGTATAATTCATGAGATCTCAGTATTAGGGTAGCTGAAGGGAATATACATACATACATACATACATACATATATATATATATATATATATATATATATATATATATATATATATATAGACAGAGGGCACAGGGTGAGTTGAATATGAAGGAATGATATCTAAAAAAATAAAATCAAATTAAGTGATGAGAGAAGAATATATTGAGAGAGGGAAAAAGAAGAGATAGAATGGGATAAATTATCTCACATAAAAGTGGCAAGAAAAGGCAGTTCTGTAGGAAGGGAAGAGGAGGGGGGAATGAGTGAATTTTGCTCTCATCAGATTTGACTTGAGGGCGGAATAACATACATACTCAGTTGGGTATCTTACCCCACAGGAAAGAAGGAGGAAGGAGATAAAAAAGGGGGGATGATAGAAGGGAAGGCAGAAAGGGGGAGGAGGTAATCAAAAGCAAACACTTTTGAAAAGGGACAGGGTCAAGGGAGAAATCTGAATAAAGGGGAATAGGATATGAAGGAGCAAAATATAGTTAGTCTTTCACAACATGAGTATTGTGGAAGGGTTTTGCATAATGATACACATGTAGCCTATGTTGAATTGCTTGCCTTCTGAGGGAGGGTAGAGAGGAAAGAGGGGATAGAATTTGGAACTCAAAGTTTTAAAAGCAGATGTTCAAAAAGAAAGTTTTTGCATGCAACTAGGAAATAAGATATACAGGCAATGGGGCATAGAAATCTATCTTGCCCTGCAAGAAAGTAAGGGAAAAGGGGAAGGGGGGAGTGGGGTGACAGAAGGGAGGGCTGAGTGGGGAACAGTGCAATCAGAATATATGCCATTTGGGAGTGGGGGGGGTAGAAAGGGGGAGAAAATTTGTAATTCAAACTCTTGTGAAAATCAATGCTAAAAACTAAAAATACTAAATAAATAAATATTTTTAAAAATAACTTAAATTAAATTAAATTAAAAAAGAAAAAAAAGAAAGTGTAGTAAAACTATGATATCTAAAGTCTGATGTTATAAATATTATACCATATCAATAACCCCAACTCTGCAAAAAAGCAGGGCAAAGGACCTTCTCATCTCTTTTCTCTTACCAAGTTTAGTCATTACAATTTCTTAGCATTCATTTCATTTGCTGTGTTGTTGTTGTTCCATTTATATGTTGCAGTCATTATGCACTTTTTTCCTGGTTCTGCTTCTTTATACTTTACATCAGTTCATCTGAGTCTTCTCATGCATCTCTATGATAAAACATCTTTTATTGTTTCTTACAAGGACTGTGACATTCCATGACATTTATGTATTACAACTTTCCCCAGTTCATGGAAATCTACTTTGTTTCCAGTTCTTTGTTACTACAGAAAGTCACTGGCACACTTCTAGAAAGAGAAATCGTCATTCCCAGCTTCCATATTCTCACTTCTCACTCACTTTCCTACCCATCATAATATGACTCCCCTTTCTGGTGACCTCAGGTAAGCAAAAGGAAGACAAGAAAGCTTTCTGGGCAAACTGCACCTCATCTTTCTCTCCCTATTAGCCCCTCAGTATCCCAATCACCAGTCTCTTTCACAAACAATCAACGAACACCTATCTAAGCATTTACTTTCTGTCAAGCAATAGGTTGGGTGATGGGAAGACAAAAAGAAAAATAAAAATTGCTCCTGCACTAGAGGAATTCATAATCTGTAGGGGATGATGTACAAATTATGTACAAAATAAATAAGAGATAATTTTGGGTGGTATCTACCAGCAGCTGAGAGATTAGAACGGTGTTTGTGGAGAAGGAAGTGATTGAACTAAGTTTTGAAGGAAACTAGGAATTCTAAGAGTCACAGCCACCAATTTCCAGGTGTTGCTGTCTGGTGCAGGAGTGGCCTCCTTGCTGTTCTATAAACAACACACTCTATCTCTCTGTTCCCAGCAAATTCTCTGGCTGTCCTCCACATCTAGTAGGTTCTCCCTCTTCATCCCCAATTACTCACTTCCCTGGCTTCCTTTAAGTACAAACTAAAATCCCATCTTCTACAGGAAGCTTCTCCAATCCCCTCTTCATTCTAGTGCCATTCTTCTGTTAATTATTTCCTATTCATCCTGTATATAATGAGTTTGTGTATATTTATTTGCATGTTGTCTTCTGCATTAGATTGTGAGTTCCCTGAGGGCAAGGACTTTCTTTCCCCTCTTTTTGTATACTCAGCATTTACCCCAGTGCCTGGCACCTAGTAAGTGCTTATTATTTATTGATTCTTGGTTGATAGTACTAATGTGGGTAGGGTACAGCAACAATTTTTGAGATCTCTGTATTCATAAATTTGCTATCCTGAAGTTAGGCATTTGTGTACACTAGATATTTTATTCTGTTTTTTTAGCCACAAGAACTCCGGAGATCCAACAGTATCTCAGAGAAACAGCTCATTGTTTGACTGGAAGAAAAACCAGAAACTCAGCCCTTACCTTAGTTCATAGAAAGTCTTCAAATTGAAGCCTAACTCTTTCAAAAACACATTAAAACCATTTGAGATATTCAGCACAGGTTGCCAAAATTTCCTTCAGTTGTTGACCTCAATTTCTTTAAAGGTTGAGGTATTTAAGTCCAAAATACAAGGACCATTGTTTGTTTGTTCAGAGAAGATCAAATTCCTTGAATATTGAACTGTCTGTATAAGCTATGGGATCTGAGCAAACAGAAGAAAATAAAGAGCTTCTTTCCTAGGCCCTTCATCAAATATCATACCTATTATGGACAAAACTGTGGTGTTCTCTCTTCTCTAAAAGAAGGACTGGCCATGAATGTTAAAGCACAGTACTGGATAGCATCAGTTTCATGTGCCCGTATTTCCACAAAAGCCTGTTCATGGAGGCAATGATAATGAAGGTTGGATTTTTGACTCTGCTGTATCAATCAACCAACAAGCATTTATTAAGCATCTATTGTGTATCTGGCACTGTGCTAAGCATTGGGGATACAAAGACAAAGGATAATAGTTCCTGCCCTCAAGGAGCTTAGGATGTAGCTGTCCTTTGCCACCTTTTAGGACACTCACTCCTGCCACCTGCTACCGAAACCTACAACTAATTCATATCACTTTCAAGTACAAAGCTGCTTAGGATCTGCTTCATTCTGGAGCAAATGCTTTTACAGCAATGGAAAGTCATGTGACCTTAGCTGATCACCCTAAAATGAACAGTCTGGGGCGGGTGGGTAGTGAGACCAGACCAGGGACAAGCTGGCAAAAAAAAAAGCCAGCAATGTTTATGACTAATAAAAGGAGGTGCAGAGAGAAGGACCTGAGGACTGTTTAACCATGTACATTGGTCCCTCTCATCCCTCACCAGATCGAATTCCGACACTTTAGGAGTATAACACAAATGGAAATAATGATTCCTTTAAAAATGCTATTTAAGCATAAAAACCTTTAATGGCCCCGATTAACAATCATCCCTCAACCTGTATAAAACCGATACTTAATTTTACAAATTGCCTAATTTCGCGTGTTTCTCTTTCTATATCCTTCTTTTTGTTCATCTACATGAGCACCTACTCCCTTCCCAATCCTGTGCTAAATGTTGTACAAGATAAGGGGTATTTTGGTAGAAGGCCACTAGATGGTACAGGGGTAGAATGAAAGGTCTGGAATCAGGAAGAGAAGCTCAAATCTATACTCAGATACTTACTAGCCAAGAGACTATAGGCAAGTCACTTAACCTATGTTTACCTCAGTTTCATCAGCTATAAAATGAGGATAATAATAGAACCTACTTCCCACGGTTGTTGTTAGAAACCAATGAGATAATATTTGTGAAGCACTTAGCTCAGTGACTGGTACATATTAGATACTTAATAAATACTTATTTCCTTTCTTCCCTCAGGATACTTAGAGTCTTACTTCAGAGACACACATGAAGCAATAGCAAAGATATCCATAAAATTCAGTTGTTA
Organism: Trichosurus vulpecula; assembly: GCF_011100635.1. NCBI lineage: Eukaryota > Metazoa > Chordata > Mammalia > Diprotodontia > Phalangeridae > Trichosurus > Trichosurus vulpecula. The sequence goes on from NC_050580.1 coordinate 145,744,618, forward strand.
TTCTGGTATCTCCGGAAAAGAAGTGGTTGCTGGGGTGGGAATGATAGGACCATTCTATCGTAACATCGTTGATAGAGGAGAGGAAAACCATATATCGTCTCAAATGTGCCCTAGATTTTCAAAGTGTAGTTTTCAAAGCGTTCACAAAAAGGACAAGTAGGATCACATAGACTGAAATTTTACATTAGAAGTCAGACCAATATTGACAAGAAATTCTCAAGAATGAAATTGCAAAGACACAAAGAAAAATAATTTTGATGAGGAGGAAAAAGAGAAAAACATCTGAGGAGAACTTTGTTGATGTAGCTACAAAAGGAACTCAATGACAAACTTTAAATTTTTAAAAGATGTAGAGAAAAAGGAAGCAAGAATAGGTAGCAGAATGAATATAAAAATGACATAGTTCTTGAGGAACAGCGTCAAGAATGCTTAAAGCTCAGAATGAGCTGAGGCTGGTGAGAAAAACCAAGGACAACAAAATGTGGAAGACTTTGGGGTTTTTTTACCAGCTCTACTAGGGAAAGAAGTGCAATAAAAGAATTAATAAAGTGGCTGACCATAGTGGATGAGACAATGATAACTAAGGTACAGAAATATATTTCACTCAATAGGGAAACAGGAGATGAGGACAAGAAGAAAGAGGAAGGAATAAAAGGGAGGGTATTTTAAGAGAGGGGGTAATTCTAGGCAAAACAAACGTTAAGCATATACTAAAATATTTACTTCAGATCTTTTTGCGGTGGCAAAGAATTGGAAACTGAGGAAGTGCTCACAATTAGGAAATAGCTAAACAAGTTATGGCATATAAATGTGATGGAATACTATTATGCTATAAGAAATGATAAAGAGAATGGTTTCAAAGATGCTTTGGATGACTTAAATGAACTGACACAGTGAAGTGAGCAGAACCAGGATGAGTTACAATAAATTGTAACGTCAGACAACTTTGAAAAACTTAGGAATTTCTGATCAATGGAATGATCCAACCATGACTCTGGAGGACACGTGATGAAATATACTAATGAAATATACTACCTACTTCTGTGAGAGAGGTGATGGACTGAGTACATGGCCAAAGCAGGAATTTATTTTGCATAACTATACATATTTATAACAAGAGTTGTGTTCCTTTTATCCTCAATTGCAGGAGAGAGGGAGATAATATGAACTTTTATTAAGAAAATTACTTTTAAAAAACCCCTTCTGAAAGATTGACAGAGGAGATATGTTGGCCAAAGTCACATAGCTAGTACGTGTCAAGGGCGGAATTTGAATACATGTCTTCCTGAGTTCAAAGCCAGCTCTTTCTACTATGCCACAACGCCTCTTAGAGACAAATGTTAAGTCTAAACGATGGATTTTAAAAAACAACTTTACGAGAACTAGATAAAGGAGTCTTGGCAAACCATCAGTTTTCTGGAAAAAAACATGCAGCTTAAGTGGATCGAAAGCAAAATATGAATCAGCTGTGTGATAGGAAACCCTTAAAGCTGACATCATCTTAAGACTTCATTGAGAGGCATCTGGCCAGGAGAGGAAAAAAAGGAAAAATATGAATGCTGGATTAAAAAAAAAAGTTTTCTGAAGGAGGTGAGATCTGAACTTGGTCTAACAGGATGGGAAAGGAGCTATATGGGAAGTTGAGTTTTGAACATAATCAGTATGGTTGCATTGGGACATGCAAGTGAAAACCACAAATGGGCTATTGGACATGAACTTGGAGTTCAGGAGAAACAAGGGGACTAAATGTGTAAATTTTGACATCTGCATAGAGGTGATGACTAGAGTCTCAAGAATGGATGACTTTTCTAAAGGAGAGGCTATACAGAAAAGAGTTAGAGTTTTCAGGAATTCTCATAGTTTCAGCCCAGAAGAGGGAGAGTCAACAAAGAAAAGGAGGAAGGAGTAGTCTGAAAGGCAAGAAAAGAACCAGGCTAGCATAGTATTATAGAAGTCAAGGAAAGTCAGAGTTCTAAAAGAAGGAAATCTGGTCAACAGTGTCTAGGTGCCACTAAGATACCAGAGAGAATTAGGAGTAAACAAAGTTATTGAATTTGGCAATAAAACAGACATCTGCCTTGTTTTAATCTTCCATTGACTGGTTAGTAATTGGGCTCTTAAAGGCTCAGAAGAAGACCATAAGTAAAATGAGATTCTTTTCACCTTGCCCAGGGAGGAGCGGAGAAGGAAGGGTGATTTCCTGATTCTGCACCTCTTCTGTCTGCTCAGCATTATTAAACACTGCCACATCAGTATTCTAACCCCAAAGGGACTCCAAATGCCCAGGTAAACATTCATTTACATTTAGATTGTACTTTTCTGGATTCAAATTCTTTCTCTACAAACTATAACAATGCAATTATCAAGAAAACCGACAAGTTATTTCTGAGCAACTTAGGCGGGGACTCTTTCCTCCCACAGGAAACTCCTTTACTTTTGGTGAAGCAGATCTGGGAACCCCATGGGCATTCATCTTACCTATGATGTTCATAAGCATCTCAGTACATCCATCTTTTTGTGAGGACAGGCAAAAAAAAGACAGACTCTTCAATGTGAAAACAAATGAAGATGGCAGGACGCTGTGATCAGATAAACAAATATTTATTGAGTGCCTATGATGTGCAAAATGTTTTGCTAGATGCTCTGAGGGACACAAAACTAAGATATATCCCACTGTGGTATGGTGGAAAGAGTGTCTTTGGAGACAGAAAATCTGGGTTTGAATCCCAGCTCTGAAACATATTATTTGTATGACCTTGGATAGGTCATTTTATCTTCCTTTTGACTCCATTTATTTATAAAACAAGGGAATTTGACTAGATGACCTCTAGGTGCCTTACATTTCTAAATCTATGACCTTATATTCCTGAGGAGTTTTTATAGTTGTATGGGGAAACAAAATGGGAATGTGTAAGAAGTTATGCAATAAAAGATTTTTAAAATAAGTAAAGACAAGATCTTCCCTAAAGGGGTGGGTATGGGACTACTTGCCAAATGGCTGATACAAATGGCTGATAGAAGGGAAGGAATTCACCCCTCCTCCAACCTCAATTGATGCAGTCACAGAAGGCCTAAAATGTAATCATAAGGTTTTAATATGTTGTTTAACTGTTAAGGATGTGTGTGTGCCCTGACCCTTTTATGAGGCACGAATGCCCCATTGAGTCCAGAAGGGAACAAAATGATTGGTTTATAAAACAAATTAGCCACATCTGTGAGGGCTTTAAATCACTAAGCCCTGAGGAACTCACTAGGGGCTACCCTTTCAGGAGAGCCCTGCAGAGGGGAAGAGGGAAATTGTTTTCCTCAAAACTAATCAACCATGTAATTTTGAAGGGGAGCTCCTGGACCAGTAGGAGACACTGTATCCAGGAGAGGAGCAGAAACTCACCCTCTAGACAGGCACAAACAGAGGAAAAAGTCACCTGTAATGGTAAGCAGTTCCATATAGTGTGCCTCTTGGCAATTACAAGTTCAGCTGTTCAGAGAAGACTGGGAACGCAGCATGTAAACTCTATGAAGGGTTAAAAGGACTTCTAGGCACTGTAGTACTAAAAATTGTGAGTTGCTTTTGACACTGTCTATCTTATATGTGTGTCTCACTACTATTGAGTACTCTCCCTACTGTGTATCTGTGAGATTTTACATACCTGGTTTATGGGGGAAATAAGTAGCAACGTATGGTTGTCAGAATTGCATTATAAAGAAAGCCAAGCACTGCAGAATCGATGCTTTTGAATTGTGGTGCTAGAGAAGACTTTTGAGAGTCCCTTGGACAGCAAGGAGACCAAATCAGTCAATACTCAAAGAAATTAATCCAAACTATTCGTTGGAAGGACAAATACTGAAGCTGAAGCTTAAGTACTTTGGCCGCATAATGAAAAGACATGACTCACTGGAAAAGACCCTGATGCTGGGAAAGATTGAAGGCCAAAAGGATAAGAGGATGGTGGGGTATGAGATGGATAGGTAGCGTCATGGAAACAACATGAATTTGGACAGGTTTTGGGAGATAGTAGAGAATAGAAAGTCTTGGTGTGGGTCACGAAGTCCTGGGGTCACAAAGAGTCAGACCAAAAGTAGCAAGAAGTTTCATACGTGCTAGTTTTATTATACCATCTTAGTAAATGTCTGTGAGCTAATTAAAGCTGCCAGCTCATTGTTAATAAGAAGCAAAATGGTGAGGGCTCATGAGCTATGTAGTGTTAAGACTACAAACCTATAAAGTTACCCATAAAGCATGAGCTAGCCGTCCCACCTCTGGAGAATCATCCAATAAATTCCAGTACAAATTAGGGGAGTAGCCCAAAAGGAGTATTATACAGACAATAATTATTTTAGGATTCCCCAAGAAAGAAAAGAGTGTTTCAAATAGAATAGTCAAGAGAATATTTACCGAAGAGGCAGTGTTTGAACAGGATTTTAAAGGAGGAATACAATGTGAACTGGTGAAAAGAACTGGGAAATTAATCCCAGGAAAATCAAAGAGGTAGAGCTCATTTCCCTCCTTACCAACTAAAATAAATAAGAAAAGTAACCAATGATTCAATAAAAAAAAATAGCAGGGGCGGAGCCAAGATGGCGGCTGGTAAGCACGGACTAGAGTGAGCTCCGTACCCGAGTCCCTCCAAAAACCTATAAAAATGGCTCTGAACCAATTCTAGAACGGCAGAACCCACAGAACAGCAGAGGGAAGCAGGGCTCCAGCCCAGGACAGCCCGGATGGTCTCTGGGTGAGCTCTATTCCACACGGAGCTGGGAGCTGGGAGCTGGGAGCTGGGAACGGAGTGGAGCAGAGCCCAGCCTGAGCGACGTGGACGATCCAGACCAGAGGCCGGGCGGAGGGGGCCCTAGCGCCCTGAATACGTGAGCAGTTACCAGACCCCTCAACCCACAAACACCAAAGACTGCGGAGAAGGTTAGTGGGAAAAGCTGCGGGAGTGGAAGGAGTTCGCGGTTCGGCTTCCAGCCCCGGGGGCAGCGGAGGTGGGGCAGCTACAGCTGTTGTTACTTCCGGCTCCAGGCCCACCTGGTGGGGGGAATTAAGTGGCGGATCACAGCAGGGGTGCACAGCCTGCCGAAGATCTGAGCCCAGTCTGGACTGGGGGTCCTTGGGGAAGGAGGAGTGCGGCTCTGACAGAGCTGGCACCTCCCCCCCAAACGTAGAACATAGAACTCTGTAATCTACAAGCAGTCATACCCCACTGAAAACCTCAAGGGTCAAGTTAGTTGGTTGGGAATATGGCCAGGACACGAAAACGCGCCCAGATTCAGTCTCAGACTTTGGATTCTTTCTTTGGTGACAAAGAAGACCAAAACATACAGCCTAAAGAAGACAGCAAAGTCATAGAGCCTACAACCAAAGCCTCCAAGAAAAACATGAACTGGCCCCAGACCATAGAAGAACTCAAAAAGGATTTGGAAAAGCAAGTTAGAGAAGTAGAGGAAAAATTGGGAAGAGAAATAAGAAGGATGCGAGAAAGCCATGAAAAACAAGTCAATGACTTGCTAAAGGAGACCCAAAAAAATACTGAAAAATACACTGAAGAAAACAACACCTTACAAAATAGACTAACTCAAATGGCAAAAGAGCTCCAAAAAGCCAATGAGGAGAAGAATTCCTTGAAAGGCAGAATTAGCCAAATGGAAAAGGAGGTCCAAAAGACCACTGAAGAAAATACTACTTTAAAAATTAGATTGGAGCAAGTGGAAGCTAGTGACTTTATGAGAAATCAGGATATTATAAAACAGAACCAGAGGAATGAAAAAATGGAAGACAATGTGAAATATCTCCTTGGAAAAACCACTGACCTGGAAAATAGATCCAGGAGAGATAATTTAAAAATTATTGGACTACCTGAAAGCCATGATCAAAAAAAGAGCCTAGATACCATCTTTCAGGAAATTATCAAGGAGAACTGCCCTGATATTCTAGAGCCACAGGGCAAAATAGAAATTGAAAGAATCCATCGATCGCCTCCTCAAATAGATCCCAAAAAGAAATCTCCTAGGAATATTGTAGCCAAATTCCAGAGCTCCCAGATCAAGGAGAAAATACTGCAAGCAGCCAGAAAGAAACAATTTGAGTATTGTGGAAACCCAATCAGAATAACCCAAGACCTGGCAGCTTCTACATTAAGAGATCGAAGGGCTTGGAATGCGATATTCCGGAGGTCAATGGAGCTAGGATTAAAACCTAGAATCACCTACCCAGCAAAACTGAGTATCATGTTCCAAGGCAAAATATGGACTTTCAATAAAATGGAGGACTTTCAAGCTTTCTCAGTGAAAAGACCAGAACTGAATAGAAAATTTGACTTTCAAACATAAGAATCAAGAGAAGCATGAAAAGGTAATCAAGAAACGGAAATTGCAAGGGACTTACTAAAGTTGAACTGTTTGGTTTACATTCCTACATGGAAAGATGATGAGTATGATTCATGAGACCTCAGTATTAGGGTAGTTGAAGGGAATATGCATATATATATATATGCATATATATATATGTTTATGTATATATATAAGTGAATGTGTATGTATGCATGTATCTATGTGTATATGTATGTATGTGTATGTATGTGTGTATATATATATATGTAAAAGAAAGAGAGCAGACACAGGGTGAGTTGAGGATGAAGGGAAGATAGCTAAAAGAAATAAAATGAAATTAAGGGATGAGAGAGTAACATACTGAGAGAGGGAGATAGGGAGAGATAGAATGGGGTGGATTATCTCCCATAAAGGTGGCAAGAGGAAGCAGTTCTAGGAGAGGAGGGGAGTGGGCAGGTGAGGGGGGAATGAGTGAACCTTGCTCTCATCAGATTTGGCCTGAGGGGGAATACCATACATACTCAGTTGGGTATCTTACCCCACAGGAAAGAAGAGGGAGGAAGATAAAAAAAAAAAATAAAAGGCAGGGGGATGATGGAGTGGAGGGCAGATGGGGGTGGAGGTAATCAAAACAAACACTTTGGAAAGGAGACAGGGTCAAGGAAGAAAATTCAATAAAGCGGGATGGGTTGGGAAGGAGCAAAATGTAGTTAGCCTTTCACAACATGAATATTGTGGAAGGGTTATACATAATAATACATGTGTGGCCTAGGTTGAATTGCTCAACTTCTTAGGGAGGGTGGGTGGGAAGGGAAGAGGGAAGGGAATTTGGAACTCAAAGTTTTAAAATCAGATGTTCAAAAACAAAAAAAACTTTTTGTATGCAACTAAAAAATAAGATACACAGGCAATGGGGCGTAGAAATTTATCTTGCCCTACAAGAAAGGAAGGGAAAAGGGGATGAGAGGGGAGGGGGGTGATAGAGGGGAGGGCTGACTGGGGAACAGGGCAACCAGAATATACGCCATCTTGGAGTGGGGGGGGAGGGCAGAAATGGGGAGAAAATTTGTAATTCAAACGGTTGTGAAAATCAATGCTGAAAACCAAATATGTTAAATAAATTTAAAAAAAAAATTAAAAAAAAATAAGGAGGAAGGGGATAAGAGAGGACAGGGTAGGAGGCGGATAGAAGGGAGGGCAGACTGGGGAATGGGTCAATCAGAATACATGCTATCTTGGGGTGGGGGAAGGGGAGAGATGGGGAGAAAACTTGTAACTCAAAATCTTGTGGAAATGAATGTTGAAAACTAAAAATAAATTGATCTAAAAAAAAAAATAAAAAAAAAATAAAAAAAAATAAAAAAAAAAATAGCAGCAACAGAAAAAAGAAAAATGAAACAACTCACCACTAGGCAATTTTTACAGGAAAAAGAATACCTGAGGAACAGCTTACCATACCATTATTCCTTGAATACCAGGCTCTTCAGTCACTCACATTCCCAGGTTCTCTCACACATCCCTTGGCCAACATGTTGGCACTAGGTTCCACGTCCTTCCCGGCTGCAATAGTTTTAGGCAACAACTTTAAGATTTAACCCCTTACCAACATCCAGACCTAACTGACCTGTGTCTCATGGGTGAGTTAAGGCCCATAAATTCTCCCTATGGCAGTGTTTCAGTTTGTCACTCCAATACCTTGAGGGAAATGATCTGGTCCAACCTATGTTAACGAGTTAGAAAAGAATGGAAAATAATGATGCTAAGGAGCACAACTATAACAGATACCATGTTTTTAAGAGAATCTGATAAAGACAGAAAACTTTTAAAAGATAGAAAAGAAGTCAATAATCTATTGAAAGAATCACCACAATAAATACTCAACAGCAAAAAAATTAATTAACAGTAAAAGTATTAAATTCTACAAAACCCACAGGATTGGCATCAAAGCAACTTCACGACTCCTAGAATGGGTCAAAAGAACAAGGAATCAAGTGGAAATGTCAAAAGGAATAAACACAGAAATGAGAAGTTTCAAGTAAGAGTTCAACAGACCTAACAATAGAGTATTTAGAATGAATGTTAAAGTATCTTTAAAACAACAGATTATCTGAAAAGGAATTGTAGTATTACAATGCAAAAGAATAGAGGCAGAAAGAAAATTAATAGTGCAAAATAAAAAGATATTTGAAAGAACACATGAGAATGTTATTATTAGATTAAAGTCTCCTGGAAGGAGGTACTATTTTTGTATCCCCAGAGTTTAGCACAGTGCCTAACACATAGTAGGTGTTTAATAAATGTTGATTGATTGATTGATAAACAAGAATACCAAACTTGAAGGTAGGACACAAAGAGATAATATATGGATTTAATATCTTCCAGTTGGGTCCCCAGTGGGGCAGCTTGTGCTACTCACAAGTTGTTATTTGTCGAGGAAGACAGTGACATCAAAAAGGTGATATTAATGTGCTTTAAGAAATGACAAGCAGGATAATTTCAGAAGCACCTGGAAAGACTTACACGAACTGATGCAAAATGAAGTGAGCAGGAGAACACTGTACACAGGATCAGCAACATTGTACAACGATCGGAGATGACTCGGCTATTCTTAGCAATACCATGATCCAAGACAACTCCAAAGCACTCATGAGGAAAAATGCTATCCACATCCAGAAAAAGAATTTATAGGAGTCTGAATGCAGATCAGAGCATACTATTTTTCACTCTTTATTTGTGTGTGTGGTTTGTTTTTGTTTGTGTTTTGATCTGTCTTCTTTTATAACATGACTAATATGGAAATACATTTTTCATGTTTGCACATGCAAATGTGCATATATCAAATTGCATATCATCTCAGAACTGGATAAGGGAGGGAGGGAAGGAGAGAATTTGGAATTCAATATTTTTTAAAATAAATGTTAAAAATGTTTTTACATGTAATTGGGGGAAAATAAAATATTATTTTTAAAAAATACCACACTTGAGGAAGCCATCAAAAGAAATTGTTTAGAAATATTTAAAATAGCAAAGTATAATGGAAAGAGTCCATAGAATAAGAAAATAAAATTTAACTCACCAAGAAACATTATGGTCAAAACTCAGAACAACAACAGATATTTTAAGCAATGGGGTGGGAGGCTGGAATTTTCACATTTCAAGGAAAATCAGTCAGAATAGTACAAGATTACTCTTTATTTATGAAAAATCAAAGGACATGTGAAATACGGTATGCCAAAAAGCAAAGAGGATTGGTTTACACACTATAATGACTTACTATTTCAGGAACAAAAAAAACTTCTTTCCCTCATTAATAAGCTGATATTTTGGATGGTTGTATAGTATAGAGGAACTTTTCTCTGTGGGGCTAGGGGACAAAAGGAACAAGATAGTGTGAAAGGAGTTGTTGGTAGGAGAGCACGATTAAACTAATGTAAGCAAAGTAAGATTCTTAATGAAAATGAAGGAATAAAACAAAATCTATTATACTTCAGGTTGCACTAAAAGAGCAAGGATTTGCAATCATAATTTCGTTGTTGGTATATCTGAACAAATTGTTTGAAAAAATTAGACGTTATCTATTGAAACTGAATGGAAATATTAGAGAATATACATATTTCTAAGTATCTCATAGTAAACATATGATCAAGAGAAATAGGATCAAGCATAAAGGAATTATAACCAAATAAAAAATGCAGAAATAAGAAGTATAATATTTACAAACCATAATGAGATCTAAATATAAAAATGTCACATCAGAAAATAAAAATTAGAAAGGAACAAAAGGAGGCAACTTTCACAACTATGGCTAGAGGGAGAATTCTTAAACAAAAAATGAACAACAGTGTTCATAAAAGGCAAAATTATGATTAAGAAAGAACACATAAAATGTAAAAGCTTACAAAGGATGAAAATCAATGAAATAGGGTAATAAAAGAAACTTTTGGGGGAAATCATATATCGAATACCTTTGGTAAAAGTCTAACATCCAAGATATATATGGAATTGATAAAAATATGTGAAACCAAAAGCCTCTTATAATAGATAAGTGGTCAAAGGATATGAACAATTTTCAAAAGGAGAATTGCAAACCATCAACAACCATGTGAAAATATGCTCCAAATCATCATTAATAAGAGAAATGCAAACTAAAAGAACTCTAAGGTTTTGCTTCATGTCCTGAACAACACAGAAATGGAAGCTGTTAATGCTGAAAAGGTTGTGGCAAGACTAGCCTATAGATGAAAAATTAGAGTTACACAAGAAAAGTACCTCCCTGATGCAAGCTGCTGGATTTTATAATGAGTTAGGAAAGGAAGCTGCATACTTGAAGAATGTACCAATATTAGGGCAAGCAGATAAGGCTATGCACAAGAATTGACAGAATTACTTTGAAATTACTTTAAAATATTCTGTCACTAGTTGTCTCTGAATGTCTATGCTTCCCTGGGTAAAAGAGACCTGTTCTAACCAGATGACATCAGAAAGTCAGCACAGACTGCTTTACCCAATCCCAGAATACTAGATCTACTTGGAAGACCTAGATCACTTTTGAAGTTTAAAAGAGATGTTTTTATGACCAAAAAGAGTGCTACATGTATCTACCTGGGAATGAATGCATAGAACTTCTTATCCCAAGAGGCCAAGAGGTTCAAGGAGGGTTTAGATACATTCATAGATGACAAGTCTATAATGAGTTATTAAAGGAAATAGGAGATGTTTTAGGAAATTTCAGGACACACACACACACACACACACACACACACACACCTTCTTTCCCTCAGTAAGTTAATACTTTGGGTGGTTGTATAGTACAGTATAGGAATGTCTCTTTTAGCTTGACTTCAAGGAGAACAACTATATTTTCCCAACAACACATCAGTCAGAGGTAGGGTTCTAGTTAAATAGATGTCAGATCTGACCCTGCATGACCATTTTTCTCTGTCAGGTTATTATTTTCAGGCAGTATTTCTGAAAAACCTTGTGGTTCCAAGTTCTTTCCTATCTAGAGTTCTTGTTTATCAGTATTTTGAGATAGATTAGATTCTACGGAGAGAAATGGAAAGCAAAATTTGTGGAATTGTTTTTGTTGTTGGGTTGGTTGGTTGATTGGTTGGTTGATTTTTCCCACATGAAAGAAATAAGTCAGAGAGAAGAGACTTCCTAAGGAGCACAGAGAAAACAGATGGCTTGGTCCATATTAGGATACAGAATATGGGAGACCTCATCTGGCTTTTAGTACATGAGGCCCAGCTGTTTCCTTGAAAACAGTACTCAGAGAAATGATTGAGCTCAATGAAACACTACCATTCTAAATGTTTTTTTTAAGATCATGGAGATATAATGGGGCTGGAAGCTAAGGAATGTGGTTTAACAGAAGAAGCACTGGAATGGGAGACAGAAGACCTGATTTGAATCCCTAGTCTACTATTTGTACAACTTTGGACAAATTCCAACCTCTCTGGCTTCAGTTTTGTCATCTACAAAATGTGGATGCCATTTGCCCTACCAACCTCAAAGGATTTCCAAGCAACAGCTTTAAGAAGATGATAATTTGTAAAGTGAGTCATGCTTTTCAAATTGTTTTTATGAATACTAGCTCATTAGATCATCACAATAAACCTGTGAGGAAAGTAAAGTAGGGATGAATACCCATTTTAACAAGATGGAGAAACTTAGAGGGGGTCTCATTTGCCAAGGTTGACTAGCAAGTCAGGGTTGGGGACCAGGGCTAGAACTCAGGTCTGCTTCCTCCTGATTCAGCATCTGTTCTACTTCACCTACATGTCTCTGCTAGCTAAGTAAAATCAAGAGTTACCATTTCTTTATCATCAACTTGAAATATTTTTAATAGTTTTAATATTTTAAAATATTTTTATTTATTTTATTTTTATTTTATTATTATATAGAACATTTTATTCTGTTATTTTTTAAAATATTTTTTAAAAATAAAACATGATCCCATACAAAGCAATCATTTCAGAAGAATCAATGGGAAGAGTATCTGACATAGAGTCAGAAGGCAGGGGCTTAAGTCCTGACTTTGCCACATTTGACCCTTGTGACTCGGAATGTCACCTCACTTCTCAGTTTTAGTTTCCTCGTCTATTTTTTCCCATCACCCATCAGACCAGGTTGCTGTTAAGTTCAAATAAGGGGTGTATATGAAAATGGTCCGTAACCATAAAGCAATATATAAATGATCATGCTGCTGAAAAGGTCAAAGGAGATGACTTATATAAAATGCCTTGTAAACCTTTAAGGTATTCTATTCAATTGAATAAGCATTCATTAAAGGTCAGCCATTATCACTAGCGTGCTCACATTTATTTACTACTGTAAGACTTATCAAACTCCATCTTCCTGGCAGGCCTGTGGGATAGGTCACGTAAGGATTTTTGTTTGTTTTTGTACAGCGCTATAACTGATGTTGGGAATTCCTGGTGAGGAAACTCTATCCACCAAAGCAGATCAGCAACTCATAATGTTAGAGATTGACCTGGAGGACACTAAGCGGTTAAGTAACTTGCCCAGAGTCACCCAGAAATATGTGCCAGAAACTTGAACCTAGATTTTCTTGACTCCTAAACTGGCTCTCTAACTATGCCGTAATGCCTCTTGGCGTAATTATTTTTTTGAAGGGGGGAAGGCAGGGCAATTGGGGTTAAATGACTTGCCCAAGGTCACATGGCTAGTAAGTGTGTCAAGTGTCTGAGGCTGAATTTGAACTCAGGTCCTCCTGACTCCAGGGCCAGTGCTCTACTCACTGCGCCACCTAGCTGCCCTTCAGTGTAATCATTACACCCATTTTACAAATGAGAAAACTGATGTGCAGAGAGGTTGTAACTATTAGTAAGAATAGGAATCAGGACCTGAACTCAGGACTACCGCCTTCAAGTCCTATGCTCTTTCCACATAAATGGAAATTACTTCCTTAACTATGTACAATAATAAACAGCAAATCTCAATCGAGCTGAAATGAGCCTTCAAAAGAGGCAGCATAGTAGAGTGGATAGAGTGGATAGAACTTAGATTCAGGAAAACTTTGGTTCAAATCCTGACTCTGATGCACTTACAGCTGGTGTGACCAGGGAAAAGGCACTTGCTCCATCTGTACGATGAGGATGATAATTCTTACGGGTGACTACCTCATGGGTTATTCCTCGGATCAAAGGATATAACGTTTGCCAAGTGTTTTGCAAATTTCAAAATGATGTGTAAGTATCAGCTTATGATGACCAGTGTTTACCAGTGTTTCCCTTATGTAGCTTCTTTCTCCCCACTCAACTCAGAGGGGTCCAGCCCTTTCTTTCTTCCTTCCCTAATCCTTAGGCTCCGTTGTTCAGTCGTTCTAGTCATATCCAACTCTTCCTGACCCTATTTGAGGTTTACTTGGCAGAGATACTGGAGTGGTTGGCCATTTCCTTCTCCAGCTCATTTCACAGATGAGGAAACTGAGGCAAACAGGGTTAAGTGACTTGCCCAGGGTCACACAGCTAAGGTCAGATTTGAACTTAGGAAGATGAGTCTTCCTGACTCCAGACCCAGCACTCCATCTACTGCACCACCTCACTCACTGCCCCATTTGCCTGTTTATTCATTCTTAAAAAGAACCATTTCCTTTAAGCATGACAAATGAAGTGGCCAATATGATATTTCTTTTAAAAAATAAAACACGACCCCACACAAAGCAATCGTTTCAGAAGAGGAGATGGGAAGAGTATCCGACATAGAGTCAGAAGGCAGGGGTTCAAGTCCTGACTTTGCTGTGTTTTACTGCTGTGATTTTAAGTAAGTCACCTCGCTTCTCAGTTTTAGTTTCCTCATCTATTTTTTCCCATCACCCATCAGACCAGGTTGCTCTCAGGTTCAAATAAGAGGCGTATACGAAAGTGGTCTATAACCATAAAGCCTTTTTTCTACTTATTGGTGTGGACTGCCAATTTCCCTAAAAGCTACCAACCCCATTTGTTAAAGTTCAGATCCATGTCACCACACGTTATAATCCTATTGCCTTATGTTTCTTTATTCCATCTTCATGAGAATTCACTAGGCCTTAGGAAAAGCACACAAAAAATAAGTTATGAGCGGTGAGGTCTCTGCAACCTATAGCTCTTTTGTTAAAGACTAGCTAGCCAGCAGCAAATTAGCAACAAGACAAAAAAAAGCACAGGAATGAATGGCATCAGCCAAGAGGAGAAAAACCCAGGTCTATTTGCAGATGGCATAGACCTGTTTTGAAGATCTTAATGGTATTTGCCAATTGATTTTAAAGGTGTCACAAAAAAACACTTAACAGCTGGGTGGTGCAGTGGATAGAGCTCTGCATCTGGAGTCATAAAGATCTGAGTTCAAATCTAGTCTCAAACATTTATTAGCTGTTTGACACTGACAAGGCACTTAATCTCTGTTTGCCTCAGTTTCCTCAGCTGTCACATAAGGATAATGATAGCACCTAGCTCAAAAAGTTATTGTAAAATCAAGTGAAATAATATTCATAAAGTACTCAGCACAGTACCTGGCACATAATAACTGCTATATACATATGTTTTCCTTTCCCCTTCCCCTATAAGACTAGATACAGCTTATAGTCCCTTTTGGTTTTTCTTTCTCCCTGTCGTAAGCAAAGGTCTTGGGCTAATAAAGCTTTCTTTTAAGTTTTTAGTAAGCATTTCATCACTGGGACAGAATAGAGAGAACAAGTTGTCATAATTAACTGTTAACCTTCACTCAATGTAATTCTCAACTTAATGTCTTGTTTTAAGACTAGATTAATTTAAAAAAGAAAAGTCTCTTTCTAGGCCCTAGTCTTAATCAGAAAACCTTTGGATTCAGTGGGCCTTTCTTCACCAAATTTATAGGAAAGACAATCTTGAACCATCTGGTGCCTATTTAATTTTTAACCACCTCTCACTTGAAATATTTCTTTCTTCATTCTTATTTTGTCCTAAAAAATTGGCCATAAGCTAAACCGTACCATCTGTGACTTCCAGTAAATACAACTGTTGCTAATGAAATTACCCAGCTTCATCATTTTGATTTAAATGCCTTGCCTGTTTTTCCTCTGACCTTTCATTGCTTGCCATCAAACCAGAGCTTTTGTGAATTTAGATATACTCGTCCATGTAGGTCAGTCTTTAGGAATAAATCTTATCTGTGAATCTTAAGAAACTTGGCCAAGCCTGCCCAGCAGGCTGGCATGTGAGATGAGGGCCAGAGCCATGCTAAGAAATCATTATGGCATTTGTGCCCATCCAACTCAAGGGCTCAGCTCAATGTGCTTCGGGCCCCAGGGCAGATCCCCTGCCATGTGACCAATTGGTCACTGTTTCTTGCTTTCTTGCCTCCCATTTGTTAAGCTGACTATATTAATGAGTCTAGGTGTTGATGCCCATTGTCTTGGCTTTTTGTTTCCATTTTCCCCATCACAGGACTACTTGACCTGATTGAAAAAAGGAAAAGTCCAGAGACTCTGAACTTTCCCCAACTGAGAAGGCCTTAATGGAGAACAGAATAAAACTGGAAGCATTTGGCTCCCTTTTGCAAAAAGGTAATTCACTCTTCTTTATAAGCATTCTATTGCAGACTATGAATGGCAAACAGTAGCATCAATTCCTGGTACAGGATGAGGAACGACTTCGGCCCAGATTGAGGGGTCCTGTGGCTGGGAGACCAATAAGTAGGTTCCAGAGCCCTCTAGCAAATGCTTTTTGTCCTTAGACCCTCCATGGACAACCTTGGTTAGATAGACTGGAAAGGAAGGTATCCAAAATGCTCTCCAACTGAACTCAACTGACATTTTGTCCTCAAAGTACCTTTATCAATCAAGGATCCTATACTTCATAAAGATAACCACTTATATATTCATAGAAGTCATTGACTCACTGAAGACCCAAAAATCCTACTATGGGCCCTAGATTTCCTTTGTTCCATTTTATCGCCCCAAAGATTTTAAGCTAAGCTATTTGTAGTACACAAACGTCTCTTAGAAATAGGTCTTATTTCCCGCTTACCAGAATTGCAAATTCTTAAGGGGTGAGACTATGTTTTATTTCATTTTTATGTCCCCATTGCTCAGTCATTTTTCAGTCATTTGCCTCATACAGTGCCTTCAATCTATTAAGTGCTTATTAAATGCATAGACTCATAAGATTTAGAGTTTGGAGGAGTTCTGGACATCATTAGTCCATTCCCCTCATTTTGTCAATTGGGGAACTGAGACAGCCAAAGGTTAAGTGACCCACCCAGTTTCACAAAGCAATGATCTGAAACCAAATCCTCTGATTTGAAGTCCAGATATTTAAATGAAAATGTGGTCTCTTTTCTTAAGGAACTTACAACATGAGTGGGTGCCAATACAAGATAAGCATGTTAAGTAATTTAGGAAATAATACAAGACTATATGTAATTACATGATTATTTGTTATATATTGAAAGGGCCGGCCACACGAGTTCTGGCATTCACCCTCTCTCTCTCTCTCTCTCTCTCTCTCTCTCTCTCTCTCTCTCTCTCTCTCTCTCTCTCTCACACACACACACACACACACACACACACACACACACACCAATGCTACCTCCACATCTGCCTTAATTCCTAGGTAAGACTGCCAATCAGGGGATCAGTAGAGGGAATAGGCAAAGAAGGGATTTGTGTGTTTGTTTATTGACTTTCTCCAGCTGGAAGGCTATGTTCTAGGGAGGCCTTTCAAATAGAGGGTATGGAGTGCCTTAAGCTGCAGCAAAAGGTCCTCCTGAAAAATTATATTCCCCACTGGCCCTGCTTGAAATCCCCACATTAGTAACTCCTTTGGAGCAAGCACTGATGGGTAAAATGCATTAAGCTGTTGTCAACTGATAATACATAGTACTCACAGATTTCATATCATTTTAGAGCTAGAAGGGAACATTAAAAAATGTCTAGTTTGACCCCTGTGTTTTACAAATAAGAAAACTGGGGCCCAGAGAGAGTAACTTGCCTGTGATCACACAATTAGAGGAGCATCTTAAATCCCATTAGTTTGTCAAATAAACCAGTCACCCATCAAATACCCAAAGAGAGGCAATCACAGGATTGATAAGTTTTAATGGAACGGAAAGAGGGTGGCAAGGAAAAATGCAAAGCATCAGGTATTATTGAAAAATGTCAGGTGGTCAAGAGAAAATGTAATAGTACCATATGTCTCAGGTAGGAATGAAGATTCCAAGTGAGAAGGAAAGTGAAGAAAGGAAGAGAGGAGCATCATAGACTACCTTCACCCTATTCCTTTTTTACCTGCCACAGGGTTTGCATGCTAGGTTTCTCAAGTGGTCCTCATTGGTAGGATCCATTCTTTCAGTCTCCCACTAGAAACCTTGGGGGTCATCAGTTAACTCTTCACTTTCCTTTATCCCTTCAAAGCAAAACTGACCTTAAAGTACAGATTCTGTGGTCCCTCCTACACTAAGCCTATCCTGATCCTCAAGCTATACACTGTCTCCCCTTTGACATGACTTTGTGTTACTTAGCATTTACTCACTTGTGTATATTATCTTATCTTCTCCACCATCATTCCCAGAATGCAAAGCCCCTGAAGGCAGGGATTGTTTTATTTTCTCCTTATATTCTTAGCACATAACACTGTACCTATACAGCAAGTCAACTTAGGAAGCTGTTGTAGCAATCCATATATGAGGTTCCAAGAGTGTAAATTCGGGGGATGGTATTAGAAGGAGATGAACTAATATGTGAAAGTCATTTTGAAGGAATAAATGAAAAGGATTTGTGAGATATGGTCTGTAGGAGATTCAATTCAACAAACATGTATTAAGCACCTAATAATTACAAGAACCATCACGGTGCAGTAAGATTTGGGTTGACAATAAAGCTACAAAAGTAAATAAGACATATTCTCAACCCTTAGGAAACTCAAAGTCTTATAGGAGAGATAAGACATGTAACTATTATATTGGAATGATAAAAACAAAGGAGTTATGCTGAATAGAGTTAATAAAAAGTTGAAGAGAAAAAATAATGTCTGGCTGGGGGAATCATGGAAGATATTTTTTAAAATGCCTGACATTTAAAATTTAAGCTGGACCTTGAAGAAAGTGAAGGTTTTCAATAAGTATTAATTAGGACAGGACAGGGATGCTGTGAGGATGGGGAATGGATTGGAGGCAGGGTATGATCTTTGAATCCTCCCCTCTCACATCTCATATCTAATAAATCATGGGGTCTTGATAATTTATCTCTCCAACCTCTCTACAATCTAACCCCTTTTTCAACTAAAAGACCCTCATAACCACCCTCATAGTCTATTCTGAGAAGCATCATGATACAAGTACGTAGTTGGAACCAGGACAAACCTGAGTTCTAATGACACCTCTGATGATTTTATATGACCATAAGCAAGTCGTTAAACATTCTGACCCTGAGTTTCTTCATCTGTAAAATCCAGGCAACAAATAGCTCAAAAGTATTGTGATGATCAAGTGAAGTAATGTATATAAAAGCATTATGTCATAATAGTGCTGTATAATTGTCAGCTCTTAATATATTGAAATAACCTCCTTATATAACTCCTCACCTCTATTCACTCTATAATGTAATTTATCCTTTATACAGTAGCTAGAATAACTTTCTGAATACATAGATCTGGCCATGTTACTGCCCAGCTCAAAATTTCCCTGTTGTCTCCCAAACGGCATTTACAATTAAGTATATTATGGCAAATTTTTCCCTTTCGAGCCTTCTCTAACACTTGCCTCAATATGCTCTACAATAGCCATTAAGCAAATTCCTCCCTCTGGGCATCCTCCACTCCAAACCCATATACATAGATCTCTCAAGTTGTCATGCTCTTGTACTACATCGGAAACAGCTTCAGATTTGGATATGGATTCAGAGGACCTAAGTTCAGAACCTGACTCTGTTGCTTCGTGAAATTAGCCAAGTCATATCTCTTCTCTGGTTTTCATTTTCCTTATCAATAACACAAAAGGGTTGGCCTAGAGCTTCTAGCTCTAAATCCTACACCCTGTTCCCTATACCTGAAATGTCTTCTTTAACCTATTGACCTCCTGGCCAAATTCAGAATCACCTCCTCCAAGGAGGCTTCCCAAATCCCTTGTAGAAGCAATGACCTTCTCTCTCAGCCCTCATATAGAACTATTTTATAACTCTAGAATGAATTTTTCTAGACCTGTGATTTCATCATTGTAGGGAGTTCATGTTGAAACATTTCCTCTATTGATGCGTCTTCTGAACAATATAATATTAGCGTTTCCTGAGTCATCGAAAGGGTTAATTGGTCAATCAGCAAGTGTTTATGAAATACCTATTATAGGATTTGGTCCATCAGTCTAGCCTTAAGGGGTTTTTTTATTTCAATTTTCTCATCCAATGTCTCAACTATAACTCCCTGTTTCAAGTCATTCATAAATTTGCCAGGCATGCCAAGTCATTATTATGGCAAACTATAGAACTTATGGTACCCAGAGGATCACAGGATCATATATTTCTAGCCAGAAGGGAACTTAGAGGTAATGAAGTCCAACCCCCGTTTTTATGGAAGTAGAGGTACTGAGATGTTAAATTCCTTAACCAGGGGCACATAGCTAATAAGTACCTGAATTAGAATTTGAACTCAGGCCTTCCTCACTCTGAGCCAGCCCTCCATCCACATATCCCTCTACGTTTGGCCAATAGTCAATGTTGAAAAAAAAATTTAAAAAAAATCAATGTTGATGTCTGTCCTTTGTGCTCAAAGAGGACCAAAATGTCAGGGTCAGCACACAGTATGCCCAGCTATGGCTGATCATACCAATACAAGCTCAGAAGGCTCTACCACAGGTCAGGGACAAATAATCTATATGACCATTTGGGAGGGAGATGTCTCTAAATTTGTGGATGCTGTCAATAAGCCCTCATTAAATGTTTATGTATGTCTGTGTTCAGCACTATGCTAAGTGCTAGTGATAAAAAGAAAGGCTCCCAAAGTATCTGCCCTCAAGATGATCACATTCTAATAGGGGGAAACAGTGTGTAAATAATTGGGCATAAATACAATATGTATAGAGAGAATATAGAATGAAATTTCAACAGGAAGACACGTGAAGGAGGGCTGAGAAAAGCCTCCCGCAGAGGTGAGATTTGACCTAATTCATTAAAGAAGCCAGGAGGTAAAGGTGAAGATGGAAATCATTCTGGGGATGGGAGAGAGCCAGTACAAAAATACAGTCAGGAGATGGGATGTCACGTGTGAGGAACAGCAAGTAGCCCAATATAGCTAGCCTATAGAATGCATGGAGAGAAATAAAGCATGAGAAGGCTGGAAAAGTAGTAAGTGACCAAGCAATCAAGGGCTTTAAATGCTAAGCAGAGGATTTTACATCTGATCCTGGAGGTAAAAGCGTTCGATACTGACTGAGTGACCCCGGGCAAGACACAGGGCTCCAGATAGTTCCTTAGAACTCTAAATTACGGAGCAGGTGCTGCTTTTTACTTGTAGAGGAATGTTTTTGACCAGTAGTTCCCTACATCAGTGAAACCACATCTGGTCCAAACAATATGACAAAACAACACCAGCGATGATGACGATGATGATGAAGAATGTCAGTAATTATTATTACTCTAGGGTCTGGGAGTTTGACTACTTCTGAATCCAGCCAACTATAAAGTCTATTTCTTTCAATCATGAAGCAAATTATACATGGTATTATTGCTCATGCATGGATTGGAACTAGAGGGTCCTGAAGCTCCTTCTAACTCTGAGTTCTGTAAGAGACATTTTCAAAAGACTTCCTAAAATCCAGGAATAATGTGTTCATGACATGCCCCTCATCTACCAGTTTAATAACTCTGCCAGAAATGAAATGTGGTTACTCATTCACTAACACATAGGATCAGACAGTTCAAGCTAGGATCCTTTTTTTCACATCCATGGAACCTTCTCTCATCCCTAAGAAACCTTTCTTGAATATTCTCTGTGCACATAATTGAACCTTACTCCGTCCCCCTCCTCCGCATCTCTCCATTCAACTCACAACCATCCTGCAAAAGTCAGCACAAGAAACACCTAGAAAACAAAGTATGGCTCATATGTCAGGTTAAATCCTAAATATGATTGCCATTTCAGATGCCAGGGATGCTGGCTTAGAGTTAAACTGTAATATGCAAATGGCTGTTTCAGAAGGTGAATTTTTAAGTTGAAGGTATAAAATCTGAAACCAACCTGCTCAGAATGTATTATTTAAATTGGAAGAAAAAAAAAAGAAAGCCTCAAAAACTAAAACAAGTTAATTAGTAAGATGTGAAAGCGACCTATGTTATGTACAGATAATAATAGCTGAGGGGAGGGGGAAGGTTTCATTTTGTGCAGTAGGTACCACATCTGAGGTTTTTTTCCTCAGCCTGATCATATATTTGACAAAGCTTAACCAATGGACCCACTAGCTCCCACATCCATTTGCTTTCTATGTCATCTTTTTGTCCTCTCAAATGTCCTCTCAAATGTACTTCTTGCTTTCATGTCCCCAAATCAGTTAATCTTTCCAATTTTATCTCTCTAACCCCCTACTTGCTGGATCAGTAGAAAATGGCTTGTCTATCAGCCTGCTGAGGCTTTTCTCTCTGTCCCTAGGCCTCTACTCAAATTTGGAGAAGACTCCTGGGACCTGGCTGGACCTTGCAAACAGGAAAGCGTCACCTAAGGGTATGATTAGAAAGAATCCTGAGTAGGGCACTACACCTGTTCCCTCAGTAACTTCATTTTGATGTGCTTTGAAGATTTCTCACAATCCTTTAAAAAATGCAAACACCCCTGGGAGAATACAACTTAACCAGTTAATACTTTAGAGGGGATTAACTGACCAAAAGTCAGTCAAAATAAAGATGAATTTTTCCCCATCTGAGCTCATGGGATCCTTGAATTCTATCCATCTATTCCTTGGGGACTCCAGATTAAAAACCCTGCCAGGAGTAGAGTGGACATCAGTATGAGGGAGGAAATGGACGCTGGAAAACAGGAGGAGCCAGAGAATTCTATAAAGATAATGCTGACTCAAGTAGCCAAGAGGGCCCCAAAGCCAAACTTGACTAGTTTCATAATCTTGCCAAAGACTAGGCCTACACAGGATCACGTGTAATTCAATCTAATTCAACAAACATTTATTAAGCATCTTCTACGTAGAAAGCAGAAGCAGCTGTGGCAAAATAGATAGAAAGCTGACCTCAGAGCCAGGAAGATCTTCTGTGACACATACTGGTGTGAGCCTGGACACAGTTCTTGCCTTCAAGGAGCTTATGTTTTATCTCCCCAACTAGATTCTAAATACTTAGAGGACAGGGACTGTGCTTTATATTACTTTGTATCCATAATGCGCAATTTGCTGGATAGCAGAAAAGGGAATGTTAATCTAATTCATTTTTCATAATTATTAGCAAAACTTCATGCCATAGAATGCCATATTTTTACAGTCCCTCTATGTGTCCAGGCTGTAAATGAGGTAATTAGCAACAATTAGAACATGTTAAAATTTGTTTTTAAATGTGTTAAAGAAAAAAACCAGTAAATACCTGAAGTTGGTTGGTAATATCAGTAGAAAACAAACACATCTGCCAGGATATTCAAATCCATTAGAAAAGATGGGAGAAGCCACACCTGTCCCTGCTGTCTCAGAGGCTTTCTTCTCCTTACTGTCTCAAATTATTTACAAGTAAGAAATAGCAATCACTTCCATCCACTAATTCTAAGAGTCTGACTCATTAAGAAAATAATGAGATATTTTCCCCTTTGTTCTCTTTCTTCTTTCACAACATGACTAATATGGAAATATGTTTTACATGATTGCCCATATATAATCTATATCAAATTGCTTACCATCTCAGGGAGGGGGGAAGGGAGAGAGGGAGGGAGAAAACTGGAAACTCAAAATTTTATTAAAAATTAATGTTAAAAATTGTCTTTACATATAATTGGAAAAAAATAAGCACTATTAAAAAATAAAAATAAATAAAAAATGACAGCTCTAAAAAAGAAAAGAAAGCAATAAGCTGGAACAATTATTTTAGATTTCCATGTACAAAGGAAAAAAACTGGAAGTAGTGTGTCTGGCTCTGTCACTGACTAGTTATGTGACTTTGGGCAAATCACTCAAACCTCTATAACATTGTTTTCCTCTCTGTAAAGTGGGAAGATTGGACTGAGGGATTTCTCCAATCACTTGCTATTTTAACATCCTATGATTTTAAGCTTTCACACCATGTTAAATTCTACCATCAATGTCTTTATTCACCCTAGTTTCTCCACCTAGAATGCCTTCCTTCCTCCCATCTACCCTGCTCATCCTTAAAGAGCCAGCTCAAGCACTACTTCCTACATCCAGGCTTCCACGGCTACGCCAAACGTAAGAATAGGGTCACATTTTTCTCATCTCCTTCTATACTTTGGTCTTTCTGACAGTTTTCCATTAACTAGTTTCCTAATTATTTCATGTGTGAGTTTTGTTTCTACCTCTTTGCTGTAGTCTCAGCTTTTCTATTAGGGCAGCTAAGTGGCACATTGACTTCACCAGGCCTGGAGTCAGGAAGACCTGAGTTGAAATTTGGCCACACACACTTAACTGGCTGTGTAACCTTGGGCAAGTCACTTAACACTGTCTACCTCAGTTTCCTCATCTGTAAAATGAGCTGGAGAAGGAAATGGCAAACTCCTCCAGTATCTTTGCCAGTAAAACTCCAAATAGGATAACAAGGAGCTGGACATGATCAAAACAACTGAACCACAATAGCATGTCTATACCACAATTTCCAGGTGCTTCTTAATGCTTGGTGTCACTCTCAGACAGATGGTACCCAGTCTCTTCAATCTCTTCACTCCAGCAGCTGCCTCCACTAAAGAAGTCTCTTTGAGACTAGTGACAGAAGTGGGTTTGATTGTTTTCTTTCTGATATCCTCTCTGGAATCAACATCAGGACCAGAACACTGTATCTGAGGAGGGAAGGGGGAAGAAGGTGGGTGGGGGGCTTAGGCTAGAATAGATTGTTAGTCAACAATCAGGGGAGGACTTATAAAACCAAAAGGATTGGGGAACCAACTAGTATTTGTAGAGGATGACAAGCTAGAATGTAGGCTGAGAAAACAGGTAAGGGAATAAGCTTTATTTCTTTATAAGAGACAAGGAAATCAAACTTTGAAGTGCTTTACAAAAGCCAGTTGTTACTGTTGTGGCTTCTACTACCATGCTTGGTCAAAAATTAGGTATCAAAATTGAAAAGGAGAAAAAAGGTAGGGAGCTAATGTGGAGGAACTCAGATTTTAATCAAATGATAGGAAAAGGTTTAGAACATGATGCAAAACCATGAAATGGTGAATGGGAAGCAAGGGAGAAATGATTGTGGATAGCCTGAGTATGTTCAAAGGGCCTCCCCAAAGAAAAGTGTTGCAGTGTAAGTTTGGGACAAAGGATCATGACTTCAGATTTCAAGTTAGGAGAAATCTTGGAGGTCATCTAAGCTAACCCCCTCATTTTAGTGTTGGGGAAACTGAAGCTCAGCATCATGAATTGCTAGTATAGTTAAACAGCAGCAACTTCTATCACCCTGTGGTGAGGACACGGCTGACCTCGAACCCACCAAATATTGCTTTTAATGAATTGTAGCCAACAGGGAAAATTTTCAGTTATCCAGCTGGAGGAAGTGGGTCTGGAGCCACAACCAAGGTTCCTCTGTGTTAATACCAAAGGAAGAGGATGATCTCAAGCAGCAATTTGCAAACATTTTTAGGTCTTGGGACCTCCTTACATTCTGAAAAATTATTTAGGAACCACCCTCTCCCCTTCAAAGAGCTTTTCTTTACATGGACCATATCTTCTTTTTTTATCATATTAGAGATTAAAATATCTTAACATTATTATTAGAATAGCTTTGATCTTATGCATCCCCTGAATGTCCTAGAGTCCCCAGGCCACACTTTGAGAACTGTAGCTCTAGTATAAGGGTTCTTAACCCCCTGGATAAGGGATCCGTGAATAGATTTTAGTGAGCCTGAATAAGAAAACAAATGACTTATGTTCAATAACTTTTTATTTCCTTTGTAATTGCAGTGGATAGAGTGCTGGGACTAGAGTCAGGAAGACCTGAGTTCAAATCTGGTCTCAGATACTTATGAGCTGTGTGACCCTGAGCAGGTCACTTAACCCTGTTTGCCTCAGTTTCTTCATCTGTAAAATAGGCTAGAGAAGGAAATGGCAAACTATTCCAGGAACTTTGCCAAGAAAACCCCAAATAGGGTCACAAAGAGACAGACACAACTAAAACAACTGAACAACAACAAAAAGCCTATGTATTTTATTTTTATGCTTTTAAAAACATTATTCAGAGAAGGGATCCATGGGCTTCACCCAAAAGCTAAAGCAGTGTCTAACATGCAAAAAGTTAAGCACTCTTGTTAAATGTGTGGTCATCCAATTGGAAGGTCAGAAAACAGGTTGAATTCTACTTTTCCAACAACAGCATAACATGGGACTTGTATCCAACACAAACTCTTACCCTTATGCCTCAGCTCTTCCCCACCCTGGCCCCCTTCCTCTGATGGCAAGTTCCTCAACCTCCCTACTTCTGAGGGGCCAGAGTAGTTATTACCCAGAGCAAGTGCAATAGGTGCCACTGGGAAAGTCCTACCCCTCGCTGTCCCCCATCACTTTGTGGTTGTGGCTTGGGGGAGTGATTGGTGAATACAAGTCCCACCGCCCCACTTATCATTTTGGGTGAGATGGAGGGAGTCACAAGGAACGAGTAGGTATGGTTGGATTGTGATTCGCATCACAATTATACCACATTGTCTCTCCCCCTCTCATCTTCCAAACTTCCTCCTTTCAGATCTCAGTGCCATCAGACCTACACTACTCGCTCTCCATCACCACCATGTATCTAATCAGTCACCGTATCTTGGAGGTTTTACCTTCACTATCTCTCACATCTCTAATCAAAAAGCCAGCTCTCTAGTTCAGACCCTCATCGCCTCTCATCTCATCACTATTTTAAAAGCCTTCAATTTGGTCTCTCACTGACTCAAGTTTCTACTCTCCTTTCTAACCTCCATGTAACCAAAGTGGTCTTCCTTAAGTGTAGGAGGTGACCGTTTCCCTGCCTCCCTTACTGATGAAACTCTAGTGATTCCTTCACTTTTGACTCTAGGGTGAAATATTATTTCATTATCTCATTACTTTTTTATTTTAATTTTGTCTGTTTTGTAATACACATAATTGTTAATACAACAGCACTAGTAGTACCTGTTTATATATAAATAAGTATACATATATTTGGTGTATGCTCAAATTTTTAATTTCTGATAGGTGTCCACAATCAAAAAAAGTTTGGCGACTATAACTCTAAAAAGAGCTTTACTTCAGAAAATGATCTAAAACTCTTCAAGAGTTGCTTCTTTCTCTGTCGCTTACACTGGTCCCATATAATGCATCTATACAATAGCAAGTACTGTCCTATCACAAAATCACAGTACTTTCCGCCACCATCTAGTCCAACATGGGAGGAAAAAAGGGCCTCTCTACCAAAAAAAAATGGGACAAGCGCACGTATTTGGAGGTGTTTGCTAGCTGATATTCCAGTTTGGGGAGTCGGCCCTGCTAGCATCCTTCCCTTGTTACCCTTGCCTCCTCCTCTGTATGCCTACTCCTGGTAGTGCCCCCTTTAAGCCTCAACCCTTCCCCTGTGTAGGTTAAAACATACTCAATAGAAGCCTCTTGCTTCTATCATCAATGGCCAGACATTCTGTGCATTATTTCCTCACCAACAAAAAGCAGATTTTCTTTCAAATACAGTAAAGAAAATATCTGTAAGAAAACCAATGTCCTCTCACATTAATAACAAACTGGCAAGAATTTATATAATTCTTTAAAGTTTCCAAAACTCTTTACCTCCATTAAGGGGTTTTATCCAAGGGACCCATCTGTATCTACGGCCAAGGTTCATACCTATTTACCAGTCTGGTAAAACCTATGGACCCCTCCTCAGGATGATGTTCTTCAGCACCTAAAATATAATATTTTACAAAGGAAACCAATTATATTGAAATACGGTTATAAAAAATACATATAAACCCCCTAAATTTTCAGACCTCAAGTTAAAAACCCCTGACCTAGGAAACTATGAACATGGTAGGACTCATCTGGAAGCTTGAAGGGAAAAATAAATTTAGCAAATGGCCTAAGACTGGCTAGATATGAGAGAAAAATGAATCTGAGATAACTTTATGCACATTTTTACCAGGAAACCATGAGGATTCTGGCAGGTTAATGATATATCCCCAGAAGGAAGGACCTTCTAAGTTAGGGAAAGGATGTAGAAAAGTGTAGCCAGACATGAAGACCAACTTCGACTTCACATATGTCTTGAAATTCAGCCTTTAATCAAGAGCTGTTCCACGAACAAGATATTTCATGTTTTAGCACCAGGCATTTTCACTGGTTGTCCACCATGCATGAAATGCTCTTCTCCCTCATTTCTGCTTCCTGGCTGTCCTGGCTTCTTTCAAGTCCCAGCCAAAATCCCGCTTTCTATAGGAAGCCTTTCCCAACTCCTCATAATTCTAGTGCCTCTCCTATATTGATTATTTCCTATTTATCCTGTATATAGCATGCTATGTGTGTCTGTGTCTGTGTGTGTGTATTGCTTGTTATGTCCTCCATTGGATTATAAGTTCCTTGAGGGCAGGGACTGTCTTCTGCCTCTTTTTGTACCCCCACCAGTTAGTGCAGTGCTTGGCATAAAGCAGATGTTTAATAAATACTTAATAACTGACTGAGTTTAGGTAACTTTAGTCAATATACTCCACTCTTGGGAACTGAGTTTTTTTCAAACTATGCACCTTTAGAAAAATGGATACACTATGCTAGAATTTGTACTTCCGAAAGTGAGTTTAAACCTGCAATTCCAAGTCCACAAAATGTTTTTTTTAAATCCTTTAAAAGTATAAGTCACATTAATGTGGAAATATGTTTAATTTGATTGTATATGGATAGGCTATATCAGATTGCTTTCCATCTTGGGGAGGGGGGAGGGAAGACAGGGAGGGGGAAAATTTGGAACTCAAAATCTTATTAAAAAGTGAATGTTGAAAACTATCTTTACATCTAACTGGGAAAATATAATACTATTAAGTGGGGAAAAAAGAACTAAAAAAAATTTAAGTAGTTTGAGGGTGAAAAAGTATAAGTCACAGACATTCAGACAAAAGTTTATAATTAGATATACTTGGTTCTGTGTCTTTTACTTCCATCCTGTAACATTTGCTGCTTATGTTTTGTGTCTCAGACCCCAATTCTGGAGATTTGGGTTTCTTTGTGATACCGACCTTTCACATTTACTTTTCTCTGTGAATTGGTTGAAATATACTGAAATCCAGCTGTATTTTTTTAACATATAGATTTAACATAGCCCACACATCTGTCTAGGCCTGGTCTTTCAGGAAGATTTATAGCACTTGCCTTAACAAAGAAAGAAAAAAAAGGAAAATATAAGGAAACTGTGACTAGTCCCTCGTGCAAGTACTGTATAATATACTCCCCTAGGGAAAAGAATTTGCTTTTATTGTGAGATAAATTAATATAACATCTAGACTCCTCTGGTAACTTTTCTTGATCCCTGGGGCAATATTCTTCCACCCCAGATCTCCAAATGCTTTATCCTTTTTTTTTTGAGCGGGGAAGAAGAGGGAGGGATATGGTGGGTGAGAAAGATAATAGACATATAGGAGATTTGATATAGCTTAACATATTTAAATACATTCTGATTTCAATGAATGTTAGAGACTTCCTGGGTTATTAGCAAGGCATTATCATTTCTAGATTTCAGTGCCAAGAATCAATTATACCCTTTCTTCCTCAAGAAGGGAGACTTTTTCTCTCTCAATTTCCTCTCAATCTTCACTAATCCAGTTTCCATTTCTGCTGCCACCACTTACTTGCCAGGAGAGTTCAGAAGGACAAGGCACATGGGGTAAAAGAAGAGAGAACAGAAAAAGACAGAGTTGTTTGTTTCCTGCAGCTCAGTATTCAACCTGTTCTCTCACAAAATAAGCCACCAGACACAGGCTCTCTGTGATTACTAATTAGGCATTCACTGCTCAATTAATATCCCATTAGCCTTATACCCTGATAACTTCCAGTAATTGGGTAAATTTCTCTCCCTTCAACCACATTGTAAATGGACACAACATAGAATCCCTAAAAAGTCAAGTTAAGGGAAACCTTTTCTTTCCTTTTATCTCAAATAAACTGCATAAAGCAGTACACAAGATAGGTTACGTAACATTGGTGAGGGAAGGCCTTAACTGAACTATCCCAAATTCAAAGAGATTGAGTTTTTCCACTCTGTTTGCCCATTCACAACCTCCTTTGGTTGCTTCTAGCCTTCCTGTTTTCTTTTGGCTCACAATTGTAAGGAAATCCTAGAAATTTCCTCCACTGAAGCATATCAGTATTTATTTTGTAATGTGTAGTCTTAGAGAATCCCCTGGGGCACTCAGAGGTTAAGTGACTTGTCTAAGGTCACACAGAAAGTTATTTGTCAGAGTCAGCCCTTCAATTGGAGTTTTCCAGACTGAGGCTACCTCTCCATCAACCGCACCTCTCATTGTGCCCGTATATCCAAATAAGCATTAGGCTTTATGCCTTACATGGGAATGATGGCAACTGATAAATGTATTTGTTAAATCTATGTGTAGAAACTAGCCCATTTGCAAATGAAATAGCCTGTCTCTAAAATGACAAAGCCCCCCTAATTTAGTGAAAGAAAAATCTAAATCAGGGCTTTAAAAAAATCCTGAATGTGGCTAGGTAGTGCAATGGTTAGAATGCTGGCCTTGGAGTCAGGAGGACCTGAGTTCAAATCTAGCCTCAGACACTTTCTATCTGTGTGACCCTGGGCAAGTTACTTCATGCTGTTTGCCTCAGTTTCCTCATTTGTAAAGTGAGCTAGAGAAGGAAATGGCAAACTATCCCAGTATCTTTGCCAAGAAAACTCCAAAGGGGGTCATGAAGAGTAGGATACAACTACTTGACAAAAAAAAAAAACAAAAATAAAAAAGGGTTCAAAAACAAGATGAAAATACATATTTTAATCTATACATAGTCTGATTTTCTTTATTTTTACTCAATGTGTATATTTGTAAATAATATTTAATTCAAGTTTTTTGGTTTTAATTAATCTCATTGGTTTTAAGTACTGAATCAAATTTTTGACCGTACTTACAAAGACACTAATTTGTCAGTTTGAAAATGATCCAGTTTACGCATGTGGACTTTAACATTACCGTCATCTTGAAAGAATAAAAACAAAGCCCACAAGCGATCAGATTTAATCTGCCTTATACACGATGGTCCAAAAGATGCATACCCATTATACTTTGAAGTATATTTAATATCAGTCAAACTACAACATATAATTGGTCTTTTCCACTGTTGAATAAATGGCAATTTCAATAAGTACTTTGGGGGCTTTTGTCACTCAGAAATACTTCAAAGACTACAAACTACTGATTGAAAGTTGGCCCACTGAATTCTATTTCTATTACATGTTTATTTCTATTACAGAGCTACAGCTAGCATGATCACAGAATTATGGTCCTGTTCCTGAAGTTAAATGATGCTAATTGTTCTTTCTTACTTGCTCCTCCTACTTTTCAAAACTTCCTTATAAGATGTACCTCCTGGTCTTTGAGCAGTTACCTCTCAACTTTAGCAGATTTAGGGATAAAAAAGGTCTGAAGATGAAAAGTGAGCATCACTGCTTTAATTATCCCCACTACTCATGGGAAATAAGTTGTTGTGGTGGTTTAGTTATTTCAGTCATGTACAACTCTTTGTAACCTTATTTAGGGTTTTCTTGGCAAAAATACTAGTTGTTTCCCATTTCCTTTTCCAGGTCATTTTACAGATGAGTTAACTGAGGCAAAGACAGTTAAGTGACTTGTCCATGGTCACACAGCTACTAAATATCTGAGACCAGATTTGAACTCAGAAAGATGAGGCTTCCAGACTCCAGACATGGCATTCTATCTACTGGGCCACTTAGAGTAAAAAGTAAATTGAGTTCAAGATACATCTCAAAAGAGAACAAGGCAATTTATTTTTCATGCAAAGTACAAACCACTTCTAAAAGATCCATTTGCAAAAGAAATATAGCATTATAGAGAATTTGATAATAACTAACAATTAAGAGAATTGCCCATTAAGTTATAAAAAAAGACTTGCAGTTTTATATATGACCAATGTGGGAATTTGTTTTGCTTTACTATGTGTATTTGTTATGAGACTTTTGTTATGTTTTATTGTTCAATATGTAAGGAAGAGGAGAGAGAAGGAGAGGGTCAGGAATACGGTTGCTAAAAAGGGAAAGAAAAGATTGTCACTGAAACATTTTTTAATATGTAAAAGAGAACAGAAAAATTACATACAAGTAGGACAGCTTTGAACGTTATATATTGACTTTATATTTAGAAAAGCAGGCTGAATATTATAAAGATTTGCTACTTCAAATACAATTCTCTTTTTCTTCTACCATTCACATGGAAGTGCATTTTATTTGGTATTTAAGTTCAGAATTTAAAAAAACAAAAACAAACAAACAAAAATCTTGAACAGGACAGGGCCAAGAATAGAGGCCTTGAGCTAATAAAAATAAAATTAATTAAAAATTTTAAAATAAGCTTATTGTTCATTAAGAGAAGTGCAGATTGTTTTAGGTACTGTGGTATTTGCAATGGGTATAAAAGCATATGCTTCAATACTTTAGCAGCTCTTTTATTTCTTTAGGGAATGCTTCCAGTGACACAGATAGCAACCCCTCCGTGCTATCTCATACTGGACAACTCTGGAATCTATCAATAGAGTCTCCGCAGAACTGCAAGTTTTTTTCTGCACCTTTCAACATTTAGTAACTACTGGTACAACACTTTGGGGTCTATGTGTTTGTTATCTGTGTCTTGAACTACAAAATTACACCTCTATAAATTAGACCACCTCCTTTTCTGATCATACGTACAAGGGTTTTTCCTAAACCATTAGGCATGCTCTCTGCAGTTGGGGGACAGGAGGTGAGACCTTCATGGAGGTACAGATTCAAAACATTATTGGTTACTTTCAAGGACAACTGTCACGCAAATATACCAATTTTTCCAATGAAAACGAAGTTCAAAGTCAACAAAAGTAAGACTAGCAAAGTAAATTCACTTCACTGACAGTAAATATCATGGAGTGATTACTTAATAAGTTATGTTCAAATTGGAGTGGGTACATGTTGAATCCTAACATGGGTGTAATCTGCTACTGTCATCATCATAACACAGAGAAGGTATTATATCGCCTTCCTTGCATTATTTGAACATGAAATTGGTAAGCACAAAGTTAATCTTGTGTAGAAGTGAAAAGTATTATAATATAAAGTGCAATCTAATATACTGGTAGATTGTTTGTGAAAGTTTGGAGAAAAATGTTTAGCTTAAAAAAAAGAGTCAAAGCGCATTGCTACATAAAGTTTGGAAACCGTCTTTCATGTAGACTTTTATTTCATTACTTGTGTGCAAATAATTGTCGGTAATCTCATAACCTACTTCTGTGTACCGCACCACTTTCGTTGCCCTTTGGATCGATTGCAATTTTGCTTCAGAGATGTTGTTCCATGATGCTCAGTCATACAGCATCCCAAGAAGAATACTACCATTAAAAGAGATAGGCTTCGGTAGCAAGTAGTAGTTTGGAATCGGGGAAAGCGTTATATGATTTCCCAAATAATATCCTGTCACTTTCTTCCTTCTCCTCAATCGGCTCTGTTTATTGTCCATCTGCAGCGACTGTCCAAGATATTGGACTGATTGACTTACTCAATGGACGGCTCATCTATCTCCACTTCATAATCTGGAAAAATATGCCTCCTTCATCTACTTAGTTTTTCTTATGTAAATTACTAGGCTAATCTTTTCTGAGAAGTCGCCATGCTCACCAAGAAAGATTGTTACAGTCTTCTGGGGCTCAATATAAGCAGCGCAACAATCCTCTGCATACAGTATTACCTAGAGAACCTCACACCTAGAGGAGAGCCCTCTTCCATTTGGACTTTGCACAGAGTATCTTCAAAGAAACTGGGAAACACCTCTGGATAGTGTTGCTTTTTTTAGTGTTGATTGATATTGATAATCAAAAGATCATTGAACAAAGTTATCAGAGATTCTTATGTGATCTTAGCATGCACGGATGATACCTTGGTGGAGGACAGCCTTTGTGACTTCATTTTACTCTTTGAATCAAATGCTTTTTTAGGTAAAAATACAGAAAATAAATCCATTGGGGATTTTCTACATTACGCTTTATACTTCTGAATTGCTTGTGTGACTGAAAATATGGTCTGATGTAGCGATGTTTCTGTAAAGACTGGCTTGCTTCTCTTCTCACATTCTCAAAGTCACCCTTAATACTCACATTCTCATAAAGATGTTATAGAGATGATAATATTGGCTATAGGTTAGTAATCATTGATGTGTTCCTGGTTAATTTTGGGGGGTGTAATAATACCATCTATTTTTTCATTCTTTTGAAATCTTCCCTCTGAGAAGTCTTGAAAATCAAAACCTTTAAAATCTTGTCACCTACAGTACAGATTTTCTCTGTATATTTTTGGCTAGGTACATCTGTTCTTTCTGTCTTCGTTTTCTTGAATGACATTTCTACCTCCTCATAAATCACATAAGGCATTGACTTAGATTCTACTGGTGGTAAATGATGCTAGACTCCAATTATTGTCGACACCTTACCATCATTGGTGAGACTCCTAGAGAAACACTGGTAGATCCGTTCCATTTCATATGTTTTCGTTATCCTGCTTATAGGTTCCTCTAGAAATGCTTTGGGGATAATCAACTTGACCCGGTTCTCATGCCAAACTTTCTTCTGGCTCATTTTTCCCTCTATTGTGTTTTGTTGCTTTTGGGCTGATGTACTTGTAATTTCCAATTACCTTTGTCTATAATGTTTTGCAAATGAGCTTGTATTCTTAACTGGTACTGCCCTGCACTGCCATGTCAAGATGCAAAAATGTGATTTACTGGCTGAGATGATTCCTGGGCGATTTCATTCTCCTCATCATGGCAATTGTATTATATTGGTTACACTTCTCTTTTAAAAAGTGACAATGTCTTTAATTCATTTGCCATACTTCATATTCAAATAGCTTTTTAAAACAGGATGGGTTGGGGCTAATGCAATGCTAATTATACAATGTAGGGCTAATTGCGTACAGTGACTTCTCTTTATCCTTTCTTCAAATTTGCTATTAATTTTTACCTTGAATCTAACCAGTTGATAATCTAAACGAATACAGATAGCTAACTCTGAAATGATTCCCACATTCATAACAAGTTGTTTCTTTTCTGCTAACATATAGTTCTAATTCAAGGCTAGACTTCAAGTTGGGAAGACCCAACTTACAATCATACTTCTGACATTAGTTAGACATACACTCATGGGCAAGCCTTTTAACTCTGCTGAACCTCAGTTTCTTTTCCTGTAAATTGGCAATAATTACCTATTTCCTTAGATTTTTCTAAGACTCAAATAAGATTAACATATGTAAAATGCAAACTTTAAAGCTCTCTGTAAATGTTAGTGATTGCTATATTCAATTACATTTTTTTAATACACAAGTAAAATAGGAACTGAATTTGTAATTTTTTGGTGAAGGAAGCTCCTGCTGAGAAATTCCCTCTACCAATGCAGGTTAATAACCTGCTATGCAATTATAGTCTTAGAGAGCTGACTGAGAGGTTAAGAGATTTGCTCAGGGTCACATAGCTGGTATATATGAGAGGCAGTACTTGAATTCAGGTCTTCCTGGCCAGTAGGCCAGCTCTCTATGCACTGCATCATGCTTCCTATCATGGTACACATAAAAAAAGTTTTAAAAAACCTCCCTTTGCATGCTCATGAATTAATGTAGGAGAAATAAAATCTGCGGCAAACTTAGACCCCTTGTCTTGGTCTTAACTCTCAAAGTCTCACTTGATCCTTGGAAAGACCTTTTTCTCAGCCAAGAGAAAGGGATTATGGGTCTCAGCACTAAATTCAATCTGTTGTTCCTTCTTTTAAGAACTTATCAAAAAATTTCTTGCTGTGATACCTGCAAACTCATTTCCCTTTATTTCGTTCTATCTTTCCACCCAGTGGAAAGCTTTATGTATCTCATGCTTGAGGTACCCCAGGCAATCCCTTTAATTGTTTTCCCATAGTTTTTGTTGTTGCTGCTGCTGCTGCTCCTGCCTTGCACTTTGGCGTTCTCACATTTTGGTATTCAAGAACAGTTGGTCTGTACATCGTCACTATTCTAATTAGATAAATCTCCATTGCTCCAATGTCCTACTCTAGAATGGTAATAGAAAGAAATCTGAGTAATTAAAGGCTATGCTAATGGACTACATGCTATAGCAGATCTTACCAAAGTGGAAAGATTTTGAGTACAGATCCAGTGTGCCAATTGTTTGAGAAGTGGCATGGCAGATAGAGGACTGGGCTGGGAATCAGAAAGATGCATCTTCTGAGTTCAAATCCAGTTTCAGACACTTCCTAGACATGTGACTGTGGGTAAGTCACAATTTGCCTCAGTTTCCTCATCTGTACAATGAGCTAGAGAAGAAAATGGCAAACCATTCCAGTATCTTTGCCAAGAAAATCCCAGTGGGGTCACAAAGAGTCAGACACAACTGAAAAACGGCTGAACAATAACACCCTAGATGAATTTCAAGAGGCTAATCACTAGAGGGATAGCTTTGGCCACAAAACTCATTAAATCATCTTAAGGGGCAAGGAGGGGTATAATTTGCTTTTTTGTGGGACTACATTTAAGCCAGTGAAATCATTTATCCTCAGAAGTATTGAGAATATAGAAAGTATTTAAAACATGTAAAATGTTTACAATTGCATCAATAAGTCCTTGCTTCCAGGATTTTATCACCTGATTTAAATGCACACATTCTGTAAATACCAATTGAAAATTGGAAGGGAAAAAGAAAAATTAAATTTTCAGTGTGGAAATTTATAGAAACATACTTCCTCATAAGATAGAAATGATGCTGCCTCCTCACATCACTGTGTCTCAGATCCCTAAATATCTATTCAGAATCTTAGTTAATCATGTCTTTTCACTATTTATAATCCCTTAAGGCCAAGGCTGTCCCCTCTTCCAGCATCTTCACATGATTCTTTAGTCTCCCTGCTTTGCCCCCTCTCTCCACATGACCTCTTAGAGGGTGACAGACTCACAGCTCTCTGGGAGTCTGAGAAACACCCTCATACTGCCTTGCTGGAGAGTCTCGCATTTAAATATCTGGCTCTGAACATATATTATAAATAACAGTGAGTTTTTGACATGCTGCAGTAGAGGTTAGGAAGGTTACAGAGACTGTGATATACAGCATTACCCAAAGGCTCCTTGCAGTTTTCCATAACATTTCCATTGCTAAAGAGAAAACAGCTGGGGAAGGATGCTAAGGTGGAAGAGTTGGAAACATGATTTGTCCATGTGACAGGGCTCCTCAGTGATTTTGAGCTGCTAGAGACAAGCTGTGGCCCGGCCTGTGGATGCAATCCATGCCTGGAATGCACTCCCTCTTGGCTCCCACCTTTTGTTTTGTTCAAAATTCAGCTCAGAAACCACCTTCTGCCCAAAGTCTTTCTTGATCCTCTCAACTACCCATGCGCTCCCCTCCCCAATTATATCTTCTATATATTTAAAGGATTGTATATCCTTATGGGATTTATATCATAAGCATATAGTTATACGGAAAGCTATATACTTATAAACACTACATACTTGTTGGGTCCTATAGATTTAAAGCTGGGAAGGACCTTGAAGGCCATTGAATCTGCCCCATCATTTTACATATGAAAAAACATATACAAGAGAGAGGTTAAGTGACTTGTGGCCAATGTTAGCAGTTAGGAAGTGTGAGTGGCAGAATTTGATCACAGGTCTTCCCTATTCCAAGTACTGCACTTTACCTACTATCCTATTTCATATACACTTATACATGTAAATTTTTCTTCCTCCATAGTTTGTCCTTGAGGCAGGGACTATTTCATTTTTGTCTTGTATCCCCAACACTTTGATGCCTGGTATATAGTAGGTGCTTAATAAGTCCTTGCAAAGAGATTGATTGATTGATTGTCCTACTGTGTACAAGTCAAGCTGATGCATTGGGATAAAGTCCAGTTTTCATTTGCTCTAGCAACCCAAGGTGGTCAATGTGCTCATTTTCCAATAAGCTGACATGTTCACCATTTCCCCCATACTTCACACCAGTACAAAGCCATTTTCAAGAAATAAGTAAATAGACGTGTGTATAGAATGGTTTCACACATCTTTGTGTCTAATGGTAACCATCTCTAGGGCAGGAGCGGGGGAAGGAAAAAAAGGAAAAAAGTAGAAAGTCACATGATAACTTAATCATATATTTAAAAGGAATAGCAAGTTGTATATAATAGATTTGCTGTTTCATCTATAATCATCTTTTTTCTATATGCTACTATATGTTGTAGAAATGCTTATTTTATTTAAGTTCAGAATAAAGTAAAATTTTTAAAAAGGAGAAAAAATAAATAGGGCCAACAACAAAAGGATTACATGAGATAATGTATATGAAGTGTTTTGCTAACCTGAAAGTGCCATGTAAATATTAGCTATTATTATTATTAAAAAGAAGGAAAGCTTGTATCTTTAATTAGACCTAAAAAATAGGCTGAAAATCGATCTGGAGAGTAGTACAATAGACCTGAACTCATGGCAAGCTTAAGATGCCTTCCTATATGTTAGAAAACACTGTTATAATCTACCTGCTGCCACAGCTGCCTTCCCTTGAGCCAGCCCCTGAGCTACTTTGTCAGAATTCTGCTGTAATTACAGATCCCTCATCTCTCCCATCAATTGCAGTCACTTTACTCCCCACATGCTATTATCCCAGGTCCACTCCCATTCTGACCCAGGATCCTGTACAAAACAGCTATTTCACAAATGCTGAGTGCCCACTGAGATTAAATCAGAGGTCCTTAAAATATTCAAGTAAGCAGAACAGGTAGAAAATAAATCCATTGCTTGTGCATCTGGCTCATGCTTCTGCTCATATTGCTAGTCTTACCTGACTGCAGGGATTCCAGGCTTCTTGCCTATCCTGACCTCTCTGGAACTCATCTATCCTTTCAAATCTTAGCTGGCTCATCAGAGCCTTGACCTCGCTCTTATTACCACTGACAGCCACAGACAACCTGGAGACTCTCTTGACTTCCTGACCCCTGAGTTATTCTGGACCTCAAGCAACTACAAAGTCCTTAATCTTAGCTTTGATCAATATCTGGCTCTCATAGTCTTCTTCCCTTATGATCATCGCAGTCCCACTTGCCATTTATGCCTTTAGTGGGGCATATAGCAGAGCATGCCTCAGGACAAGCCTGGCCTAGGTTTGGAGCTCAAAAGAAATACAAAGAATGAATATATGAAAAAAGCACATTAAATGCTTACAATATGCCAAGCACTATGCTAAGTACTAGGGATCCCTACCCTCAAGGAGTTTATATTCTAGTAGGGTGAAACAACACATTTAAGAAAATGTTCATCCAAGAAAGGGTGTTTTGGGAAGTCTAGGAAGGTCCTAATGATGATAAATAGAACCACCAGTGAGTCTACTGATCTATCCTTTTTCCAGAAGCAATGGTAGTGTTGATTCAATTACCATTCCCAAAGCAAGAGGCAGAAAGTCAAGGGCAAGGTGGAAGATGGCTGTGTGTGGTTTGTCCTTCGTTCTCGAAGAGGACATCAGGGAGATAATTACATGGCTTGCAGGTGACTTTGATTTGAGTGAGGGAGAGCTGTGCAAAGTCACCAGCCTCACTATCTCCTCCAGAGCCGTCTGGGTCCAGCGGCCAGATATTGATCAGGAATGCTGGAGATGGCCCAGGATGCAGTGGGACACCTTGGCCCTTTTAAGCTAAGGTCTTTTCAGATTCTCATTTAGCTCATTCAGTGAATAGGCTTCTTTAAGGAGTGAGTCAAGAGATGGTGCCTTTAATCAAAAAAAAAAATTCCAAAGAGATGGCTGGAAAGAGATAGAAGGAATGATGACCTCAGGTCTGGGGCTGGTTAAATATAACATGCCATGAACATCTGCCCTCCCATATTCATTAATCAAGGGGGAAGTCCCGGCTTAAGTCACCCAAGGCAAGAGACCCATTGGGCCAATCAGAACAACAGGGCGGATAGCAAAGAGACAGTTGGTACTGACCATTAGATAATACAGAGAAAATAACGTTAACAAGTATGAAAGACAACCCTGGAGAAAAGAATAACAATCATTCTAGACCCCCGTCAGAGACCTTGAGCCTTTACTGCCATCATAACTTTGGGATTCTGAAATTCTGCCCTATGGGACAGGGAATACCTCAGGTCAGGCAGAGCAACTTTCTATCGTCAGGTAAAAACTGGAATCCCAGTTTCTGTCCCACTAGTATCTTGTAGCCCCCGTGAGACAACCAGTTTTTGTTGGGCTATTTTTCAGGCCTGTTCGACTCTTGGTGACCCCATTTTGGGTTTTCTTGGCAAAGATACTGGAGTAGTTTGTCATTAAATTTTTGTTGAGTAGTTTTTTCCATTGCGGTTGACTCTTCATGACTCCATTTTGGGATTTTCCTGGCAAAGATACTAGAGTGGTTTGTCATTTCACCCTCCAGCTCATTTTATAGATAAGGAACTGAGACAAAGAGGGTTAAGCGACTTGCCCAGGGTGACACAGCTAGTAAGTGTCTGAGGCTGGATTTGAACTCATAAAGATGAGTCGTCCTGACTTCGAGCCACACACTCTATCCACTGTATTACCTGAGACAACCAGAAACAGCCTCCAGTTTCCACTCTCCCCAGAGGGAATTCTATTAAGCCAAATGAATCCTGTATGGGGATACAGAACAAACTTATTTCCACACACCATGTCTCTGTCATATTCCAAACCCTATTCAGGTGCCACAGAAGAGTGGCTGGTCCAATCATTAGTGGCTCGCTAGTGTCAAGACCCTGGCTGTGAACCCTACATGCATGTCATTTCCCCTGGGTGGGATGTGGATTCCCTAGAGGCATATTCTCTGATATTCAGGGGCAGGTGTGCTGAATCAGCAATATATGCTGATTACCTTCCCTGGAAGAGAAGCTGTTGAGATTTACTGCCTGTATATACTGGGTACTTTATCTTTAGAGTCTTGGAGTATTACACAATGTTGTTATTAATAAATGCTTATTGAATATAATTTAATTGGATTCCCTATATTAGCTAGCATTTACATAGAGGTTTAAGCCTTGCAAACCGCTTTGTACCTATCTCCTTTGGTCCTCACAACTACCCTAAGAGGCAGGTACTATCATTACCTCCATTTTACAGATGGGGAAACTGAGACCAGAAGAAGTTAAGTGACTTGCCCAAGGTCACATAGCTAGTAAGTGTCTGAGGCTGGATTTGGTTTTCCTATTCCACTGAACCTTCTAGCTGCCTTGTTTTAATAGCTCATTTTATTAGGTAATAATAGGAAAAGCTTGAGTTGGGATAGGCACGGGCAGCCACTCAAGGAAACAGCTCATTAGTGTTTGAGATAAATAAACAATTCCAAGTGTACCCAACGAGAGTCCCACCCATCACAGGATCATAAACAGTGGAAGTTAAAGAATGTGTGTCTTGGGGGATGGGGAGGGTGGTATGCCGGATAGTCACTTAGAGAGTACAACTGAGTAGCCACATTAACTAACCACTACCCTTGTCCAAGGCAAGTACCAAACTCTTTTAAAAAAAAAAGTCTGAGATATAGCTGATGCAGGTGATCTGATTACCTGTCTTAGACTAGGTGAGAAGTTATTTGAGCACAAATTCTGTGTGGTTTCAGAAGAAATAAATTCCAGCAGAGCTATATAATACAGGGAATCTCTGCCTTTTATGTTCTGGGACATGACTCCTGCTGTTTAAATTTTTATACAACCCTCAGGATTGCCCTGTTCGGGGTGCCCAGCCCTTGTGTCCGTATATCTTGTCTAGGTGTTCCGGGGAAGAGTATAGACCCCTGGCGCATCTAGGTGGCACAGTTAGTAGAGCTCTGTGCCTCGAGTCAGGAAGACCTAAGTTCACATCTGACCTCAGTCACTTACTAGCTATGTGACCCTGGGCAAGTCATTTAACCCTGTTTGCCTCAGTTCCTCATCTGTAAAATGAACCAGAGAAGGAAATTGCAAACTGCTCCAGTATCTCTGCAAAGAAAACCCCAAATGGAGTCACCAAGAGTTGGACTCAACTGAAATGACCCAACAACAACAACAAATAGACCCCCGGCCACCAGCTAAGCTAGTCTGTATTTGCTGGTGGGCAAGTGAGGAGGAGCTAGGGAATCAGCATGAGCCAGTTAGGTAAGAAAGGTGGCAATTGC
Organism: Trichosurus vulpecula; assembly: GCF_011100635.1. NCBI lineage: Eukaryota > Metazoa > Chordata > Mammalia > Diprotodontia > Phalangeridae > Trichosurus > Trichosurus vulpecula. The sequence goes on from NC_050580.1 coordinate 145,786,435, forward strand.
TAATGGCGACTGATTTCCTGGCTTGGCTAATGAAACTCTTGTCTCTTGGTCTCCCTGGCATTCTTCAGGTCCTAGTTAAAATCCTACCTTCTGCTAGAGACCTTTCCTAATCCCCCTTAATACTTGTGCATTCTCTCTGTTGATTATCTCCAATTTATCCTGTATGTATAAATATATATATATATATTTATATATATATTATATATAAATATATATATGTATATATATAAATATATATATATAAAAATATATATATATATATATCTTGTTTGCATATAGTAGTAGTTTACATGTCTCCCCCGTGAGACTACAAGCTTGTCAAGAGCTGTGGCTATCTTTTTTTTCCTTTTCTTTGTAACCCCAGAACTTAGCACGGTGCCTGGCACGCAGTAGGCATTTCATAAAGGCTTATTGACTTGACATGCCTAAAAGTGTAGCTCTAGGGCTCCCCCTATTGCATCACTCAAGAAATAATACACAAGGAAAAAGAAATGCCCTCAGAGACAAAGTTTTTATTTCCAAATGCTGGACTAGTAGATCTTAAAGCAATTTAATTCATTGATGTGGGTGATAATGGGGAAAAAGGCCAACAAAGGACCTGCCTCACCCATCAAAATGTAAATTAATATGAATGTATTCAGTATTTTTAAAAGTAAACAGCTCCCATTCCCATCATTTTAGATCATGACTGAGAGCTCCCAAGTAACAAAGATGACTGTGCTTTCCATGATAGTTTAGGTCACAGGCATGGGGAACCTACGGCCTTGAGGTCACATGTGGTCCTCTAGGTCCTTGCGTGCGGGCTTTTGACTGAGTCCAGATTTTACAGAACATTTTATTTTATTAAAGGGGAATTGTTCTATGAAGTTTGGACTCAACAGGCCACACTTGAAGACCTAGAGGGCCACAAGGCCACAGGTGCCCCATCCCTGGAAGAAGTTGAGAGGAAAGAAAGTGCTGATTGAAAGAAATGAAAGCATTGATTAGGAAACTGATAAATTATGATGCATGAAGGTAATGGAATATTACTGTGGTATAAAAAACAGTAATTCTGAAGACTGTAGAGAAGGAGGGGAAGACTCATATGAAGCAATGAAGAGTAAAGTAAGCACAAACTGGAAACGATAACTACAAAACATGAACATTTTAAAAATACCAAGAATCTGAATACTCTGTAACTATAATGATCAAGCCTGCCCTGTGCCAAAAGAGGAAAAAGCATACCTCCCTCCCTCCTTTGCATAGGTAGACAACTCTATATATGGAGCGTTGCACCTATTGTTAGGCTCAATGGATGTGTTTCTCTCTTTTTTAGTCTTGGCTAAGAAAGGAATGGTTCTCTGGGGTAGGGGAGAGATCATTTGGAAATGAAGATGATGTGAAAATAAAAGATAATAAAGCTTTAAAAAAGGCAGGGAACTATTCATAAGTTCTGCTATAGCATGGCGCCTGTTAAATTACTTGATTGTGTACTTTGTTGTACTTTCAGATCAGTGGATTTATGCTGAATCTCATTTTTTGCCTGCAATCTCTGCCATATGTTAATAAGATTGATTATACATGAGATAATCAATTACTTCCAGCAGCTTGTATCTTAAATGTTATGCTGGTCATCATGATTATGAGTTTAAATACCAGCTTGGATGATGTATTCCCCTTTTAAACTTTTCCTCTCTTAAAAAGAGCAAAATTGGGAAATCAAAATCCACCCAACATAGATTTTTCAATACTTAGTGAAAGTTGGTAATGGTGCAGTTGTAGCTGAGCTGGCATTTAAATGTATAATCTTGCTGACCTTGAATTCCAAAGGAATTTCTCATATCTTAAAAATTTGGAACATGTAAAAATATTATATTAGCATCAATTATTATAATCATTTCTGTTAAAACTTATCTTTTTAAACTTTGGTTCACTGGTATTATAACCCAGTATTTCTTTTTAGTCTTGTCACCTTCATTAATATTCATTGAAAGTATCTGATACTTCAATAAAGCCCAGACTAACTTTTTCTTAAATATTCATAAGTATTACTTTTTAAGACTTGAGCCAATTCCACCTTCATTGGAAATAATAATTTATATTTCATGGTAATGTAGGTGATACCTCGGAAATGGGTTAAAGCAATGGGACAACTTTGGCTTCAGTTCCCTGTAGCAAGACCACATCTACCTGCTTTACAGGGAACCATTTTAAAACCATTCCAACCTCAACATTATGTTGAGCCAATCAGTTACCCTGTCTGCATGATTCATACAGATCAAGAGACTAGAGTTGTTTTACTAGCATGACAATTCACACAGACCAACATCAATGATTTCAAAAGTATCATTGATCAAACTAGTGTCAACAGTTCTGACTGCCATGTAAACTCACTGTATTCATAATTAGACTAAAAGGCTGAGGACATCCCCTCACTCACCTGAATGCACTGCAAAGTCTCCAAGTAATACATTTTTCTGATCCATCGCTTTTTGGAGAAGACATCTCAGAGCCTGAAAACATTCACTATGTGACCAGAACATCACCTTTAATGTAAGTATAGTAGGCCTCAGAAAAGTTGATGTCTTATCTATAAGACCTTTACTTCTGTTATAGTGAAGCATGTGTCCTGTAGAAGGAGGGATGACAGGGTGAGGGAAAGGAATAGAGGGAGGGGGGTAAAGGAAGATGCATAAGATCAAAGCAGAGGGAAAAGGTCAGAGGTTCAAGAAGGCAGACATAGAAGGAAGCTAGGTACCCAAAAGAAAAAAAATGTAGATGGGGATATCTAATTGTAGCAAATAGATTCTGGTCTCCTGTTAGTGGAATTTCTGAGCGTGAGGTCTCCAGCAAGAGACCTTCCTAAGATTCCTGAAGGTAGCAAACTTTTTTCCTGTGGGTACAATCTCCAATAGGCAGGAAAGGCAGGAAAAATGCATAGCCACTAAATGACGAAATTGAAAATTACTCTTTTTACTGATCACTGGACCTGACTGCTACTACTCTATTAAGGGCTTTTAATGTGAACTTGGTCAGACATTTTTACCAATCAACTATTTTCAAGTTTTTAATGGTACCTTTACCTAAAGGTTGCCTGTATTAAGTACCCAATATTTCTTTGTCTCCTTTGTCATCTCTCAATAAAGCTTTCGGTCTTCTTACATTACTTTACCTAAGCTTCCCTTTCTAGGTAACCCCTTTGCCCAAACTGAAGAACAAAGAGAGATCAGCAGAGATTGATGTTGTCAACATTAATGTGAGCGTTGGATTGTTGTGGTTGCCCCGGAACATTGCGGTTTCTAAGGGGGCACAACAAAATGAGATTTTTAAAAAGTAGCATTAGGATAGATGGGATATAGCCACCCCCCTTCCTGAGTTTCCAAAACCAATGTAATCAAGTCTAGGTGGGGAGCAGACCCTAATGGATTAACTCTATTTTTCATAATCCAAGAATCCTTGTGATACATGCCAACTGTACAGAAACTAGGCTGACTCCTTTCTATTCAGCATGATATAATTAGTTCAATACGAGTAACAGCTCCGTGAAGTTTTTGCCTTGTATTACGCAAAATTGGGTATAGGCCAACAGCTTCACTAACATCTCAACCAAGAGAAAATATAAAAGGGCTTCCATGCCAGGACAGAGTCATCTATGAGCTCTACAATGGCATTCATTAACTAAGGGTGATTTGTCTCCAAACACTCGTATTACCCACTGCCTAGTTTCTCAGTGATGCCAAATGAAGTGCATGAAATGCAGCCTGGGGGATAAAATATTTGTTTTTAATTTCACATTGACAGTAAATGACTGGGAGTTCATTAGAAGATCGGAGGTCTTTTTCCTACTCTCCCCTTTTCTACCACCCTCCTTGTGAATCTGCAAGCAGAAACAGAGAAATAACTAGACCTGTCTATAAAGGGGATTTTCACCTTGAGCCAGGTTGGCAGTTAATACCATGGGAACTGCAAACCATGTGACTATTCCTAGGGAGAGGAGATAACAGGCTACACGGCCAGGCTACATGACCAGGTGTTTGCTTCCGATAGACTTGCACATTATAACAGTGGAGAGGGGGAACTGAGAACCCAGAGAAGGAATTTTTGCATATTCAAGTACCAGGACATTGCGGTTAAGAAAAAGGTGTTAGACTCCTCCTCTTTCCAAACAAACCCCTTCTCACTGACCCATGAAGAAAGGATGCTGGTTATGAAAAAGCAAAATGGAGTAACTACAGGATGAGATTTTTTTTCTTTCCACTGCAGAGATGGGCAGACAGCATTTCATCCCTGCCCTATTCTTTCACTGAGGTGCAGCTATGGAATTCTGGGAAACAAAAGCTGGAAAACTTCAGGAAACTAGGGGATCAAGTCTTTTTCAGCAAATGCAAGAAAGACACAGAGCAGCCCACGATGACAGGAAGCGTGCCACTTCAGATCAAAGGGCATTGTTCTGATGAATGCAGCATAGCCAGGGCTTTTGGCCATACACATCCTCTTAGGCACACGTGGAAGATGACACAAGCTGAAGCCAAAATACGCTCAAACACTACCTTCCACCCACTGCTGACAGGAGATCCTAAGCAAATACTGATTTCATAGAGACTAACTCATCTTGCCATTTACTCAGCTTAACTGAGACCTTTGTTGACATAAAAATAATTTTTAAAAAAATCTTTACTTATTGTGGTCCAATGAGAACTATAATGCAGCAAAATAATCTAGAACAGAGAAAGCTTATGAAACCCAGCAACTAAACTGAATTATCACCTACTTACCTAACAAGTATTTATTGCATTCTCATTATGTGTTAAGCTACTGTGCCAGGCTTGGTATCAACAATATAGAAGTATATGACACCATCTGTGCTCTCATCAAACTAAAAACTAGTAGACAGCTGAGTAGCACAGTGGAATGGGCACCCTGGGCTTACAGTCAGGAAGCTCTGAGTTCAAATCCAGCCTCAGATACTTATTAGCTATGTGACAGTCAATTAACCTCTCCGTGCCTCAGTGTCCCCATCTGTAAAAAGGGGATAATAATAGTACCTATCTCCATGGGTGGTCGTGAAGACACAATGAGATATTTGTAAAACATTTGTAAAGCATTTAGCAAACCTAAAGGAGGTACATAAACCCTAGTTATCATTACTATTATTATCATTTTTTTCATATTACCTCACCAGAGGAAAGGCGTGAACCTACAACCTCATAAAGAGAGGTCTGTTATGCTGTGACTGGTGATTTCTACTCATCTGTAGGGCAATACTACCCATTCACAGCAGTGGAATGGGTGGGAGACATGACAAATTGGGGGTCTTTTCCAGATAGGTGTTTCTAAAAACATCCATCTCCAGATGTAGGCACAAAAATCCCCAAGGTAAATGTTTATTTCCCAGAATAAATGATGTCCCTTTCCTTTCCTGAACCGCAATGGCCCTTTCTGTTTGCATTGTTTTCCTTCTAATTTCACACTCTACCTTTCCACATTTGCTACCATATTTCTCTTTGCCATCTCCTCTGTGACCCCAGGATCATAGGTTCAGAGTTGGATGGGACTTTAGAGCTCATGGAATCCAAGTCTCTCATTTTGCAAATGAGGAAACTGAGGCTGAGAGAGTTTAAGTGACCAGAGTCACACAACCAGCAAGTGTCTGTCGTAGAATGTGAGCTCAGATTCTCCTGACTCTAAGCCCAGCACCCTGACTGCACCACCCAGCTGCCTGCCAGGCCGTTAGTTTGGTGAGGGTAGAGATCATGCCTTATTCATCTGTACAGCTGATACCAAGCCTAGCACAGTATTTTAATGGGAATGCAATAGATATTTGCTTACTGGATAGAAAGTCAATAAGAATAACCTCTTTGTCCACTCTTCTGGGCCATCTTGTGCCACTGGGCCTCTTTATTAATGCTGAACCACAGGTACTATGTTGGAGTACTTCAACATCTCATACAGGAACATACCTAAGAAAAAAATGAATGGCTCAGATGGTCTTGGAAAGAAAGTAACAGTCATTATTAACCTTATGAAACTGCCCAACTCTGTTGGTATATTCTGAGGCTAAAACCTCAAGCAACTTATAGCACAGCTCAGTATGACTTCTAGCAGAGATATATATGCAACACAAGAGATCTCTAAAACATATATATGTAGGTATGCTTGTATGTGTGTGCATATATATACATACACATTTATTGGGTATATTTGTGTATATATACATATGCATACAATCAGAGAGAGAGAAAGAGAGAGGGAGAGGGAGAAAGGGAGGGGGAAGGAGGGAAGGAGGGAGAGAGGGAGGGGGAGAGAGAGAAGGGGGGTGGAGAGAGGGAGAGAGAGGGAGAGGGAGAGAGGGAGAGGGAGAGGGAGAAAGAGAGAGAGAGAGAGAAAGAGAGAGAGAACCAGGAAACAGACTCTCTAGAGCTGCACCCTCAGCCACAAAGAAGTTTCATCTGGCTCAATGGTTCTTCCTCCCTCCATAATACACAGCTCAACCCCCAAACCTGGACTCTCTCCCTGCATTTATCTGCTGTCTTCAGACAATTTCAGAGTTCAAGAGAGGTTAATGTCCTCCTTTGGGCTATTGGCAACTAGCTGCTGGCCTTCCTGACTAAGGGAATGCCTTTATTCTCTCTGACACTTTATCACCTGCTGTCTCATATCCCACATTTCCCTAACAAGAGTGAAATCTTCCTAAGATCCAGTTTGTCCTTTTCCCTTCTTTTGTACCCCTATAGTCACTACTACAATGCTAGTTGCATAGCAGAGGCCCAACAAACACTAACTGAATGATCTGTAGATAACTCTAGGTTTATGTGTGAACACATATATATATAAATATACACACTGTGTTGTATATACATATATTCATTTGTAGTGGGAAAAAATACTACATAGGGAGTTAGAAAATCTGACTCTAATCCTAGCTGTTTTGCTTACAAACTTTGTAACCTTGGACAAGTCACAGCAAGTCTGTAAGTCTTGGTTTCTTCCTCTATAAGATAAGGAGACTAGACAATTTTGAACTTCCTTTCTAGCTTTAACATTCTATAACTCTTACACTTAAAAATTTATAGAAACTGAAAACCAATTAGTATTTGCGATCAAAATAGGGACACAGTCCTGTATGAACGTTAATGTAGGACTTTCCTTTTGGTCCTGCCTGAAGGCATGGGGATGGATTAGTTAATCCCTCCAGGTCCCTCCCAGCCCTGTGGTTCCCTCTGTATTGTCCTCATGAGGGAGATACCATGGAGTGAACTGTATGACTAAACACACAAGGTTTACTGTATATTAAACCTGGCACCCAGAAACCACACTGGGGCTGCGTTGGCATGTTAATGTGGGTAATGTCAACCTTATAAATATCTCTCCATAATACTTTTCATGCCTGAGGGGGTCTTGTGGTTAGAGTCTAGTACAATATAAACCCTTCCTTGGTTTGCAGCATTAAAAAGAACAAGAATATGAGGGATATAAAATTTTACATAGCTCTATTTTCTAACCCCATGTTTGTTGAAAAACCTGGATATAAGTCAAAGAAATGGAGTTGTAAAGGTTGCATTCTGGGCTTGTGGAACCTCTTTACTTCCTTATCAACACAGAGTTTTGTTTGTAAATCAAAAGATCATTTTTTTAAAGTGCTCTTACTTGAGGTAGGGAGCCTACCCCTGACTCCTCCACCATCAATAGTCCTAGGCATTCTGCAAACAAAATTTGGTTGGTGACTTTGTAGGTAAGTGAGGCAGAAAAATGTTTGCCTCTGTTTTTCCAATACTTCATTCTTACCGACTTAGAATCACAGAACCTTCTAGCTAAAGGGGTCTCACACACACACACGCACGCACGCACACACACATGCATGTGTATATGTGTATATATACATCTATGTGTGCATACATACATATATACAGACATTCATTTTATGCCTGATAGCATTTATGTAAGGTTCGCAAAGCACTTTACAGATATTTCATTTTCTCCTCACAACAAACCTGGGAGGTAGGTGCTATTACGATCTCTATTTTACAGATGAGGAAACTGAGGTAAAGGTTAAGTGACTTGCCCAGAGTCACACAGCTAATAAGGGTCTGATGGGGGATCTGAACTCAGGTCTTCCTGATTCCCAGCCTGGCTCTCCATACACTGAGCTGCCACCTACTTCTTGCGGTACATATGTCTATATGTATATGTGTGTATGTGTGTGTAATTACCCATCTACATATGACTCATCTAAATACACTATGAGGGGTTAGGTGGCATAATAAAAAAGAGCAATTAATTCTGGATAAGGAAAGACCCAGGTTTGAACGTAACTTGACACATTAGCAGTAGGACCAGGGGCAGGTTCTTTAACTCATCTGATCCTTAATTTTCTCATTTACAATGATAAAGATGACAATAAGAACGCCTACCTCACAAGGCTATGAACAGGATGAAACAGGATAAAATGAGAACACGTGTGTAAAGCATTTTGCAAAACCTGAATGCACTCTGCAAATGTCATCTATTCTTAACCTTATTTCTACTGCTTGTTCTTGGTGAGTATATCCATTGACTTCTATGGAAAAACCATCCCAGATAGTAGAAGTTTCTATATAGACCAATCAGGGCTAAGTACCTTCCTTAGAGATGGAAATCTCCCCTACAGAAAATCTAAGAAACAAGAGTCTTGATTTAAGGTGTTAATTATTGTTTAACACCCTAAGAAATGGACTGGTGTCCAGCCTAAGGCGGAAAAGACATCTATGATAATTTGCATTTTGAAAGAGCTCTTTTCATTCATCTTGGGAGCCTTAAATGATCACTATGTACCAAAGTTCTGTGTTGGTTGCTTAGGATCACTTCACCCTGTCTCCCTAACATTCTTTATTTTTAAATTTAAAGATTTTTTGATCAATTTGCATCTACCTATCAGTGCCACAACTTTAAGCGCTAAAATGATTTTAAGAAGGATTTCGGTATACATATTTCTCTGTAAGTTGTTCTGTAGCCACTGCATGTGTATAGGATGTAGAGACACTAACAGATTTTAAATTTTTTTAAGTGAAGAACCATAACTATTTTCTGCAGAGCTTAACCCTTTGCCCCTACCATAACCAAGAACAAGCTTTCCCTGCGGGGCTCTATCTGGACATACCTCTGGCTGCACACACCTGGAAGGAAAAAAGAAAGAAACCTTGAGTCTTTCTCTTTATAAAGAATGGATATGTGGCATATAGAAACCCTCTCCCCTTCATTTTACATAGATTACAAAATCCAAATATTCAAGTTGGATATGGTCTTAGAGATAATTTAGACCAATCCCTTTAACACACGAGGAAACCCCATGAAGGCAAGTGACTCACTTAAAACCACAGAATGAATCAGTGGCTAATGAAGGACAAGAACCCAGATCCCTTATTGCCAGAGTTCCATGACCTTTGAGTACAGTGATCCCAGACCTCTCACAAAGGCACATCCAAGAGAATAAGGAAGGACTTTAGAAATATTGTCAGGATCACAATTCTTACTGCCGTTGTGGTAAACCATCTCTGCTGTCTGGCTCTTTGTTATAGTCTATATTTAAGACCTCAAGCAGTTTATAGCATAGTCTAAAACTGAAGACATTCCCCAGGAACAAACACGATACAAGAGAACACAAGTAATCAGACTCCTCAGAATCACATTGTCTCTCTTACTTTTCCCATCTTTTTAAAAATGTAGTTGAAGAGCCACAGTATAATACACCAGCCTAAACACCAGCCTATAGGTTTAAGATCTACCTACCTAAGCATTCCATTCAAATCCCAGGTCTTCTACTTATTACCTGTGTGACCTTGACCTAGTCAGTTTCTCCATCAGCAAAATGAAAGAGTTGACTAGACTAGGACCTCTAAAGTCTCACAAAGCTCTGAATCCTGAAATCTGCTTCTGTGTGTTGTCACAAGGAAGGGTTTAAATGGCAAAGAGACTGTTTTTCTCATTTGGGCTATTGGCAACAGCATCTACCTCCTGCTCCATAGATTACCCTGCTTCCTGATTATTATAACAGCATCTCCTTTCTCAGACATTTCTTTTCCCCTCCCCTTCCCCACCAAAAAAAGAGTGAGAGATGCCACACTGTATGTCCTGATAGGGAACCAGCCAAGGCTTATAAACATGTAAAAGACAAGATAACACTAGTCCCCCAAAATAGGTGGAGAAACAATGGTAGGCTGCTAATGGAACTGTCACAACTGTCTTCATGGGACAAGCCTACTATGTCAGATGTCCAGAAAGCACCCACCCCTTTCTGAAATTACTTCTCCAGCTCATGTATTCATGTAATCAGATCTTGTAGTCACGAAGGGTGAAGGAAGAGGGTTGGACACCACAGCATAGAGAAATTATCAAAGTCCTATGAAAACAAACTACTAGGATTCTTCGATCTCTAATACAGGCATACTGAAAGAATAGGAAAGGACTCAGGAGTTGTCCCAAAGGCATGTGACTAAATTTGAGATACAAAGCCATCACTGCTCTTGGTGAATTTTGAATTTAAGACCTCAAGCAGTTTACAGCACAGCCCAACATGCAAAACTTTTTCCAGGGACATGCAAAACATAAGGGAACTGATACATAAATTACATAGGGAAAGTCACTCAGGTAATAAGGCTCCCCAGAGCCTGCACTGCTCTGTTACAAAAAAGTGTCAGCTGACTTCCTTGCTTTCTCTTGTTCTAAAATACTTGACCACCAAAACATAATGAATCAGCCTGTATACCAACCCAAAAGTTTAGAATCTTCTATCTTTTATATGTCATCTACGAGAAGCCTAAGAATGACAGAGAGACTGATGCCTTTGTTAAGATTGTTAGAAAGAGATGTTGCCTTCCTGCCCAACAGACCAACCATCCTGCCTCCATGATTGTGAAAACGTTTATTCCCAGACCTGTGTGGTTTCCACTATAAGGAAAGTATGATTCTTTAAACCAGAGGCTCTTAACATGAAGTCTAGAGATACCTCCAATGAGTCCATGGATACATTTCATGGAGTCTGTGAATCTGGATGAAGAAAAATTAAATCTTTATTTTCCCTCGTCTCTAAATTAGATTTAAAATTTCCTTCCATTGTGAATTTTTTTAAAATTATTCTGAGAAAGAGTTTATAAGCTTCACCAGATTGCCAAAGGAATCCATGACATACACAAAAAAGTTAAGAGCCTCTAAACATTAGACTTAGAAAAACCACAAACAATAAAATCTGCTCTTAAGACCCTCATACTTCAGATCCAGATTCAAAACCAAAAAGTGACTAATGTTATCCAAACATACAGCATATGTGGAAAAAATGAGTGCAGTTAATTAAGTAATTTGGTGCACCAGGAAGACAATCAGTAAAGCTACATCACAGTGTCACCAGAGGCACCATCTTACCGGGCAACTCAGTGCTACAAAATTCATTTTCCCATGTCTAATTTTCTTAGCTGTGACTTGAGGGTGACATAGTCTTTTAAGGGCATCACACATGGGTTGAGAGGTTGTGCCAAGCTACCAAGGAAGGAAGGAAAATAGCTTAAGTGGCATATTCACCCATCAATCCAGAACAACTCATGGACCTGTGATCATGTCAAAACCAGGCCCTCTGCTGAAAGAGTAACAATGATTAGAAAGTTCAATAGCATTTGACCATTTAATTGCTTTATAATCTGTAAGAGAACCTTCCTACAGAGCTAGGTTTTTAAAATTCATATCCATTTTGGGGATCATGGTTAAGCATCAAAGCATTTGAATGCATTGATCCAATTGACTGACTACAATTTGACTGGACAAAATCCCTCCTGAGTACAAAGTTATTTAATTAACTCATTTTCAAGTTAGCCCAGAAGCAATTGCCTGGTGTAAATTTAGTCTTCCCAGACTCAGAGAAAGAAGAATAAGGGAGCAAATGAAACCAAGGTTTCTGACAGAGGTTTCATTTGATCAGAAGTTTCACATTCATGTCGGACTCATAAAACAGTATATTTTTTGTGGTTAAATGGTAACTGGCAAACTAACCGCCAGGGGAGTGCTGAATCAGCTCTGAAATAGGGGAGGAAGGGAGAAAGTTTGGATTATAGGCTGCATCGAGAGAAGGAAAGAGAACCTGGCGCGAGTTATATATTGCTCAAGGCAGGCACAGGTGGAAGGAACTGCAGGCCAGGTCAAAAAAAGAGAAAGATTTATGTTCTGTGGAAACAAAAGGGCAGAAGAAAAATTGCCAATCGGGTTGGGCAGCACTGAAGTGAAGGAAACAGCTGTTCATACAGTGAAGACATAGTCAGGTAAGACAGGGCTGGAAATAGTAATCAGAGGGCCATCTGCTGACCTGGGACCACGCACCCTCAAGGCACGGAACAAATCTTGTCCTTAAGGAACTCGAGCAGCCGCGGAGCCATTGCAAGTAAACAATGCCTGGACGAGGCATTAAAGTTACATGAGTTTCATGCAAAAAGTTGCCTGGGTAGTTTACTTCAGAATGTGAAGTCAAGTGGAAACCCATGGTTTTCTTATTTGAGTTCTTGGCAGACTCTCTCCACCAAACCTCTTAGAAATGGGAGGCTGAAGCAACGTAGTTCATCACATTCCACCCTTAGCTGCTACTCTACCTGACATCTGGTTGGGAAGGGATCGCCAGATGTTTGCTTTGGGTACCCACTGGCTTAGAGATACTGTCAAGGAACGTCTGGAACCCAGAATGCCCAGCAAGAGATGTGTGAGATTGGAGGGAGAGGAGGGGAGCCTATCTGGGGAGGACAGTCTCCTTGGGGGAGGCCAAGGGACTAAAACGAAGGGGTAGAAGAAGGAGGGGAAGAAGGCAGAAAACAAGGGAAGGAACTGGCAATGACCTTGCATTAATGAACAGCACACTCCATTGCAGGAATAGACAGCATTAGCAGGGCTTTGCTCTAAGGAAGCCTGCAGCAGCTGAGTCTCACTAATACTAATGAGTGTCATTATGTCCACTTGTACAAAGGAGCCAGATTTCAGACAAAAAGATTGGGGGCAGGGTGGGGAGGGGAAGCAAAGATAAAAGATTTATGGCATAATTGCAGAATCCAAATTTTAAGGCAGATTGTCGCTGAATAACTTCAGCTAGCAACTATCAGTTCAGAAGGGAGTATGGATTGCCATCAGGAACAAGTGAATGTTAGGACCTTGCTGGGATATTTTGAAGCCAAAATGAAGCATGAAAGGTCAGGATCCATTTATTTATTTACTGGTGGTCTCATTCACTAGATGCCTACTATGTGCACTAGAGATATGAAAATGGAAACATAGGCCTTGGCCTCAATTGAGTTTACATTTTACAAAGGAAACAAGTACACAGCTAACTAATGTAAAATTAATTAGCTAATGGAAAAAAATTTAAAATTTTACAACGTAAAAATAATTTTCTGGAGGGAGGGCCCTAGCAACTGTGAGGATCTAAATCAGCCTTGCTTAAGAGGCTAACACTTGAATTGAGCTTTGAAGAGAGCTAAGGACTATAAGAGGTAGAAGGATGGAGCATACTATACAAGGAACTGGGAATAGTCCAGCCGCACCAGAACATAGGTTGTAAAGGAAAGGAAGTCACATGCAATAAGCCTGGGAAAGTAGGCTGGAGCCACATTGTGAAGAACTTTAATTGCAAAATAGAGGTATTTGGATTTTATCCTATAGGCAAGAAGGACCCACTGGAACTTCTTAAGGGAGGGAGTAACATGGTTAGGTCTGTGCTTTGACAATATCAATATGGCAGCTGTGTGGAGAATGGATAGGAGAAAGCAGAGATTAAAACCAGGGAGATCAATTAGGAGGCTTTTGCAATAGTTAGATGAGGAGTAATGAGGGACTGAATTAAGGTGCAACAGTGGAGAGAGTGGGAAAGATGTGTGAGATGTTGCTGTTGGCAATTGATCGATATAAAGGAGGGGAAAGAGTTAAGGACTACTTCTAGATTGTAAATCAGGGATATTGGAAGGAGGGTAATGCAAGAATGACCTGATGGAAATATGGGAGTTAGAAAGAAGGGATTGTTTTAGGGAAGGATACTGAGTTATGTTTTGGACATGCTGAGATTGAGATTTCCTGTTGTAAATGTCCACTACTCAGATAGTGACAAAAGATTGAATTAGGAGTGAAGTTAGGGATGCTTCCATCTCCCATTTCCCCCTCTTCTAAGGGCCCCTTTCTTCTCAACCCCTGAGGGAGACGGGGGAAACTGAGGTACAAGGCACAAGGACAATGGCTTCTGCCCTATGGTGAAGAGAAAGTGCACCCACCCAGATGTCAGCACCTAGGGCAAAGCTGCAGCTCCCTGACACTCTGCATCTCTACATCCTTATATCCTTGTTCTTTGAGTGGTATAATGGCTGCCTTCTCCTAACTAAATTCTCATCTAGGGATTTTCAGGACAGAAGAGAATATAGTTTTACACTTCCCGTCCCTCCCTTAGATCTCCTTTCTCTTTCCTCCTCTCCTCTCATGCAGGGCCACCGTCAGTCGTCCTGACCTATGCTTTGCCACTGGTCTCCAATGACCCTGGAGGAGAGAGTGAGGCTGATGACTTTGCAAAGCTCTGCCTCACTTAAATCGAACCCATTTGCAAATCAAGACATCACCCTCCTGATGTCACTTGTCCTCTTCGAGAATGAAGGACGAACAACAACAATCTCCTCTCATCCATTGCACAATGATTATTTCTTTAAAGAGAGATAAATAGATTTTTTTTTTGTTTTTATATCACAGTCACTTCAAGAAATACTCCCCACCTCTACCCCATAGAAGTGAACATAAGCGCCCTTATGACAAAGAAAAATAGGCAAAAACAGCTGATCCAAACTGACACTATATACTACTTTCTGCCCAGGTAGGCCCCCATCTAATTATTGAATAAGAAAATATTTGAAACGTGCTTAGCACACAAGGCCTAGTGCATAGTAGGTGCTATATAAATACTTATTTCCTTCCTTTCTTCCTTGAGGTATGTTTCATGGTCTGCCCTCTAGGACAATTAACGGTTCTGAAATTACTCAGAGGGTTTTTTTTAATCCTACTTACATTGCTGTAGCCAACAACACCAATTTTGAACCCCTTGCCTTGGCTCAATAACTCTGGAATGTCTTCATTCTATCAATCCACAGCTTTTATTTCCACCAAGGACCAACTCAAGTTGTCCCTTACCCTTTCCTTCAATAAAGCTTTTACCTATCATTGTAGCCTGCATCCATCTTTCCCTGCTCTGATTTCCCTTATCACTTGTCCTCCGTACTGCGTAATGGTGAACTTCACTTTATACTCTTTTGTTTATACTTCTCTAATTGTTGTGCTATCACCCCTAATTCATTTGTAAGCTCCTGAAGGACAGGGACCCTGTCCCCTTACTTTTCTGCATCTATCATAGAGCCTAACACAATGATAGGTATAAATATGAACTTAATTAGTGGATGTTAAATTGTTTTTTAATGGTCTTTACCTGCGAAGCCCTGAACACTTGGGGGAGGAGAGCTCAGACTGGGGCGGGGGGGGGGGGGCATTGTTTACCACATGAGAACTGCTTCATTAATTTTCCTAAAGAATGTAGTAGCACAGGGAATAAAGCTTCAGATGACTGAATCTGGAGTCAAGAAGATCTGAGTTCAAATCTGGTTTCAGGTACCTACTAGAGATGTGACCATGGGCAAATCACTTACCTTCTGCCTGCCTCAATTTCCTGATCTGTAAAAGGGGGATAATAGCATCTACCTCCCAGTAGGGTTGTGAGAGCCAAATGTGATAATATTTTCAAAGTGCTTTGCAACCTTTAAGGCTCTAAAGAATGCTAGCTAATAATAATAATAGACTTCCATAGAAAACAAAAGGCCTCTTTAAAACTTTTTGTTTTACTGTTTAATGTAAAAAAAAATCAGAGACCATCTTAAATGTTGATTACTCTAATAAGGATAGTGTTCCATAAAACTATGAAAGTTGAACACCTATACCGTGCTCTCAAATATTCTCTAAATAAAGAAGCAAAACCAACCCCTCCAAAAAAACAAAATAAGGATCACTATGTGTCACCAGTCTCTATCCCTTTGACAGATACAGCACAGTACACCGTGTTAATGAATCAAGTCAGTTTCAAAAAGATAATGCTAATTACCAGAGATAATGAAAACTTATTCCCCAATTGTAACCCAAAGGGAATAATCCAATCTTTTGACAGGGATTGCGACCCAATCATTCCTTTTCTGCTGCTCATTTTATAATAGATGCAAAGAAAAAAAAATCTGAGTGTTTATAGAGAGATTTTGAGAGCAAACTGTCCAAGACACAGAAGGGAGCCATCTCATTAAGTCCTGGGCATGGTTAGGTAGGCTTGCAAAACCAGAGGCAAAGCCGAAGGCCCGTAAATTTACTACAAGCCTTGTTTAATGAAAGTATGCAGTTTCTTAGAGAAATTCACCCTCTGTGTGACAGCTGTGGTTGCGCATGGCTGTGTGTGCGGCAGTTTTGTTTTTTTTGTTTTTAAGGAAAAAAAATTCCCTTTCTTTAAAAATGCAGCAGAGAAGTGGTTAAGTTAAATCCAGGATTTGTGAAGCAGTAAGAGTATCATCATGGCAGCAAACTAACCCCAAGAGAGAATTTTAGCCTCAAAATTGAAGTATGGTACATCTGACTGTGGGTAAATTGGCTTTTCGCAAGATACTTTACCATAATGCATAGCAGGCATGTGTGCCAAGAAGGGCTCCTGGGTATTGAGCCACAGACCACAACTAGAAGGAAGATCATAGTGTATGTTGAATAAAATTACCCATTCTAAAGGTCCTCAGCTATCTTGAATATTTTATTAAAAACCTTTCGGTAGCAGAGACCAACAGGGACTTCTTGCTCGCAAGAGTGTGCTGTCAACAGGAGTAGAATTGAAAACCAGACAGAGTCAGGCTTAATTAGATTTCATATCCAACCTCCTCCCCATCGTTACCTCCACTCCTCACATTTCCAATATAGTCTTCCAGGGCCACATGCCTTGATAAATGGTAACCTGGTGGGATTCATTCCCTGGACCTTTCAAATAAGAAAGACAGGATTGCAGGTAGTTGGAAGGTGGAAAATGAAGATATCATAACAGTTCTTGGGCCTTTATGTGGAGTGTGACTCACATTCTGTCTCATCTGGTTGTCTATGGGAAGGCAACAACATAATTAGGAAACTTGGTGAGATCCCTCCTGGGTATGGCATTGTTCTAGGAAGAATTTAATGCTGAACTGGTTAAAAATAAATTTTTATTGATATCTTTCCCCTTGCACCCTTCCCACTCTCTCCTCCCCAAAAACCAAACAATAACAGTAAAATTTTTTAAAAGAAAAAATTAGCACAACCAATCAATAAATTGAAAAACATGAAAACACATGCAATGTTCTATATCCCCGGGCTTCTCATCTCTGCAAAGATTAAGGGAAAGTTTTTTCATTGCATAGCTCTTCTTTGAAGTCATGATTATTTTCTGTAATTTGGCAACTTCCACTTTTTATTGCTTTGTGGGTGACTGATTGTTCTATTTGCATAGTTTGAACCTTTGCATATACGTAGTTTTCTTGTCTATGCTTCCTTCACCTTGCATCAATGTTCATATTGAGTTTTCCCATATTTCTCTGTTAACAATGAATTTTAATGTAAAAATTCACTAAACATGAGAGTGCCTAGCACTATAGTAAGCACTTGTAAGATCATAATTGCATTGATATAGATACTCTTCCACCAGAAAATTTTGTAACCCTTCCAGACCTTCTGATCCTTATGTATAGCTTTTCCAAAATCCCAAAGAGAATTGACCCATCATTTTAGAGGTAGATATGTGTGAATGTGAATGTGAATGTATATACACATGCATATATGTGTGCATAAATGTATTCATATGCATATATATACACATTATTTGAATATTTATATTCAAATAAAATATGTTTCTTGGGGACAGGAATTTTTTAGGTTTTTTGCTGTGTGGCGGTTGTCATATTATGATGGGTTGTTTATTTGTTTTTTATCTTTGCATCCCTCAACTGCCTAGCACATAGTAGGTGTTCAACAAAAATTTGTTGAACTGAATTGAATTTTAGCATTTCAGGGATACTAACTCAGTGTTCTGAATATTGATCTGCTGTCTTTCATTCTAACTACATGGCTAATCTACTTGCTTTTCCAGTCATACACAACAAAGAGAATAAAAAATACTGGATCTCAAATCAGGAAGAAATAGATTTGACTCCTGCCTAAAGCACTTATTAACTACGTGACACTGAACAAATCACAATCTCTTGGAGTTTTAATTTCATCATTATGAAATGAGTAAGTGGTAATAGATGGCCTCTGAGATCCCTGCCCACCCTCAATACATGATCCTAAATCTCTGATACTATAATCAATCAGTATTGTAATACGGCTATTAAAAAAACAAATATTGTGCTAATAAAAGTATTGTTATTAGTGGCGGTCCTTTGTTTTCAAAGAGAACCAATGATACCACAGGTAATGACTTGAGCATGAATTGGAATCAAGTGAGACAGAGTTGCACAAAGTGGGTCAGCCTCACTCTTTCTTCCAGAGTCATCAAAGACCAGTGGAAAGACAAAGTCAGGATGACTGAAGATGGCCTGGGATACAGTAATACCTTGGTATCTTTGATGTCTGATCAAGCTCTAAGCCCTCCACAGTGCCCGCTTCAGCCACCTTTGTGGCCGCTGGAACAAACTGTACTCATCTGCCCATTACAAAAGAGGAAGTCTGGAGTAGACATCTCCCTAACTCACCAATGGTTTTGATGCCCATCTGTTATTCCCAACCTAGTTTAGCCTGCCTGCCAGGATGGTTTTACTGGAGTGTGCCTATTGTGCATGATAAAGCTTCTTAGAAGCTCAGGTGACAGTTGAGTGCCAGGTAGACACAAAAACTGGATAAGCAGCCTTGAAAAGGGTTTGGTAGCCCTCACACACCAGAGGTGCTAGTCCTCCCCGAATATTCCATGTGTAATAAAAGTATAGTGTCAAGATCAGGGAAGCTAATAACACTAATCTTACTCTTCGTTGGCCAGACTACATCTGGTTGGTTTTAGATACTGTACCATGAGAGGGACATTGGCAAACTTGAGCATCCAAAGAAAAGTCAGTAAGCTTTTATTAAGCACCTACTATGTGTCAAGCATATACTAAGTTTCATAGACACAAAGAACAACCAAAAAACACTATCTCTGCCCTCAAGGAGTTCGCAGTCTAATGAGGTAAGATAACATGGAAACAGCTACGTACAAACAAGACATCTACAGGATAAATTGGAGTAATCACAGCTTGAGAAGATCTGTGAATTGTACTATATGAAAAAGGTTAGGGGAAACTGGGCCTGATTAGCCTAAGAAGAGAATATTTGTGGGAGAAATAAAAACTATCTTCAGTTATTCTGTGGGCTGCCTTAAGATCATAGGATTTAAAGTTGAAAGGGACCTTAGTCATTTGGAAGAGAAACATTTACACAGGGAGATTTCATGTTGCCAAGTAGGAAGAGCAATTAAGAGAACTATAAGGTCTATCCAATGATAAAATTCAAGTTTTAATAACAATAATATTAGCTAATGTTTATGTAGTGCTTTAACAACCCTGAGGTAGGTAATGAAGAATATATTATCCTTGTATTACAGCTGATGAAACTGGGATTCAGAAAGTTTAAGTGATTTACTTGTCCAGAGTCAGATAGCTAGCATGTGTCAGAACCTGGAATTAAGCCCAGGTCCCTCAACCCCTAGCCTCCCCTTCTCTGTCCATCATACCACTCTAGCTCCCATGTCAGTTTTTAGAATCTTGAGTTCTCAAAGCTACCTCAAAGAAATGTAAATGGTGGCTAGTTCTGCCACATTTGAAAGACTTTATGTATTGTATATATATGGACTGCATCTCCTATCTAAAGACCAAGTGAGCTAAGTAAGGAAAGGCTTATTCCTGGTTTGGTGGCCAGCTAGGTGATAAATTCTATGGTCACAGCAGCTAGTAATTGTCATTCTCCCTGCTTTGGTAAGGTACAGATAAAGCTAGTATTCCATTTGGCATATGGTATTTTATTAAGAACATTACTCTTGTTACAATCTCCATCTTGGAGCATGCCCTTCAGATATCCCATTATTTTGCGCTAATTTTCATTTCACAAATAATTTAATCCTCTGTGCTATGTTGTCCAAATGTGATGTTTTGTATCTTTAATTTTCCCCTCGTTCTGTAACACACAACACATCTGTTATTTCAATGATAACAGATGTTATGCTGAAATTGTAATAACTTGTGAGCTAACTGTATTCAAAACTTTATAGTTACACACATTCTGATAACTTAATTCTCTTCTATTATCACTTCAAATTGATTTAGCTCTGCACAAGTTGGAGAAAATCAGATAGTCATCATGTTTGAGTGTGTGTGTGTGTGTGTATGTGTGTGTGTGTATGTGTGTATAAATCACATCATGATTCATTTTTCATGATATTAATCCTGTCTTCTGTGGAAAGATGGGGGTAACTATCACTGCAACACCAACAATCCCTCCACTCTTTGCTCATGAAGATGAATTTCATGAGCAATTCAGTCATATTATGCATGCATCTGCATGCAGACATACATTTTATGTGCTTCACATGAGCCTCATAAATCTCCCTCATAAACCTAATCTGCATTACCAGCAATTTGCCGTGTGAAGGAATGACCTTTTCTCTTATGTTGGGACACAAACTGGCCCAAGTTGAGATCTTTTCTACCATTTGGGTGCTGTGGGGACTTTTCCCCTAAATGCTCTTTGTTACTCATCTTCCTCACATTGGTTCTGAGACCCAGGCTGAAATATCTGTAGCCTTATATATAGTAATCACTTAACAAGTGTTTGTTGAATTTGAATTTGTATCCAAATCAACAAACATGTATTAAGTTCCTGCTAAGTACAGACACTGTATTTGGCACCTATAATACCAACACTAGCAAGAAAAGGCTACTGCCCTAGAGCAGCTTCAGTTCAAATTGGTGGGGGAGAGGTGGGCTTGTGGAGATGATGCAACATGCACACAGATCAGCAAATATAAAGTAAATACAAACTTATTCAGGAGAAGTTGAGCCCTAATGATTGGGAATGGAGAAGGCATTTTATAATAAATCAACTGAAAAGATGTAGTGGGTGATACAACAGTACCTGACCACCCCTCAGGGAATTTCCATTTTTGTTGAAGAAGAAAAGACTATGTGAAGAAAATATAGACCAAGACAAGATGGAGCTGTACCAAATTTGTGTTTCGGCTCTTAAGTGTTGTAAGAGTTTAGAAAAGAGAAAGATCCATGTGGACTGGAGTATTTAAAAAAGGTTTCATGGATGAAATGGATCCTTAGAAAAGAGATAGAATTTGCACAGGGAGTGACTGAGGAAGGACATTCTAGACAGAGGCAGAAATGATGAGGGTCTATAGTAGGAATTGAGAGAATGGACATACTAGCCTCTGGCTTCGGATTATTCACTGTCCCTATCACAATACTTTGCATGTAGTAGATGTAGCCCAAACCTTGTAAGCACTGCTATAGAGAGGAGAGACTCAAGCAGATGCTAGCCCAGAGTTCACAGTTTATGACAAGCTTCGAACTTGGATTTCTGTTACTGCATTTTGGACGGCTTCTGACAGAAGGAAAATGGAAGCTGGGTTGAGTAACTACCATTCCTATTGCCCAAAAGCAAGGAAGAGGGAAGAGAATCAAGCAGGGCATGCTAAAGCAGTCTCAGAAATTCAAAACATGACACCAGCTAGTGAACTCTGGATAGGATCTCATAGAGTCTCTGGTCTCCATAGCAGCACTTTCAATGAGGGTGCTTTGTCCACACTCAAATGTGTTTGTTGGGCTTTGTTTTAACTAGGACCACAGGATTATAGATCCAAAGAGGAAAAGACCCCAGAGGTCATCTAGTCCAACTCCATTATTTCATAGATGATGACAATGAGACCCAGAAACATAAATCAAGTTGGTCAAAATCGCACAGGTAGTAATTAGCAAAGCAGGGATGCAAAGCCAGGACTCAAACCCAAGAATTCTTTTTTTTTTTAATTTAAATTTATTTATTTAACATATTTGGTTTTCAGCATTGATTTTCACAACAGTTTGAATTACAAATTTTCTCCCCATTTCTACCCTCCCCCCCACTCCAAGATGGCTTATATTCTGGTTGCCCTGTTCCCCAGTCAACCCTCCCCTCTATCCCCCTCCCCTCTCATCCCCTTTTCCCTTCCTTTCTTGTAGGGCAAGATAAATTTCTACACCCCATTGCCTGTGTATCTTATTTTTTAGTTGCATGCAATAACTTTTTTTTTGAACATCTGATTTTAAAACTTTGGGTTCCAAATTCTCTCCCCTCTTCCCTTCCCACCCACCCTCCCTAAGAAGTCGAGCAATTCAACCTAGGCCACACATGTATCATTATGTATAACCCTTCCACAATACTCATGTTGTGAAAGGCTAACTACATTTTGCTCCTTTTCAACCCATTCCGCTTTATTGAATTTTCTCCCTTCACCCTGTCCCCTTTCCAAAGTGTTTGTTTTGATTACCTCCACCCCCATCTGCCCTCCCCTCCATCACCCCCCCCTTTTATTTTTTTTTATCTTCCTCCCTCTTCTTTCCTGTGGGGTAAGATACCCAACTGAGTATGTATGGCATTCCCTCTCAGGCCAGTTCTGATGAGAGCAAGGTTCACTCATTCCCCCCTCACCTGCCCTCTCCCCTCCTCCCACAGAACTGCTTCCTCTTGCCACCTTTATGCGAGATAATCCATCCCATTCTATCTCTCCCTATCTCCCTCTCTCAGTATGTTGCTCTTTCATCCCTTAATTTCATTTTATTTCTTTTAGATATCTTCCCTTCATCTTCAACTCACCCTGTGTCTGCTCTCTCTCTTTTACATATACATATATATATAAACACATATATATATACACATACATACATATACACATAGATATATACATACATACACATTCACTTATATATATACATAAACATATACATATATATATGCATATTCCCTTCAGCTACCCTAATACTGAGGTCTCATGAATCATACACATCATCTTTCCATGTAGGAATGTAAACAAAACAGTTCAACTTTAGTAAGTCCCTTGCAATTTCCGTTTCTTGATTGCCTTTTCATGCTTCTCTTGATTCTTGTGTTTGAAAGTCAAATTTTCTATTCAGTTCTGGTCTTTTCACTGAGAAAGCTTGAAAGTCCTCTATTTTATTGAAAATTCATATTTTGCCTTGGAACATGATACTCAGTTTTGCTGGGTAGGTGATTCTAGGTTTTAATCCTAGCTCCATTGACCTTCGGAATATCGCATTCCAAGCCCTTCGATCTCTTAATGTAGAAGCTGCCAGATCTTGGGTTATTCTGATTGGGTTTCCACAATACTCAAATTGTTTCTTTCGGGCTGCTTGCAATATTTTCTCCTTGATCTGGGAGCTCTGAAATTTGGTGACAATATTCCTAGGAGATTTCTTTTTGGGATCTATTTGAGGAGGTGATCGATGGATTCTTTCGATTTCTATTTTGCCCTGTGGCTCTAGAATATCAGGGCAGTTCTCCTTGATAATTTCTTGAAAGATGGTATCTAGGCTCTTTTTTTGATCATGGTTTTCAGGTAGTCCAATAATTTTTAAATTATCTCTCCTGGATCTATTTTCCAGGTCAGTGGTTTTTCCAAGGAGATATTTCACATTGTCTTCCATTTTTTCATTCCTTTGGTTCTGTTTTATAATATCCTGATTTCTCATAAAGTCACTAGCTTCCACTTGGTCCAATCTAATTTTTAAAGTAGTATTTTCTTCAGTGGTCTTTTGGACCTCCTTTTCCATTTGGCTAATTCTGGCTTTCAAGGCATTCTTCTCCTCATTGGCTTTTTGGAGCTCTTTTGCCATTTGAGTTAGTCTGTTTTTTAATGTGTTGTTTTCTTCAGCATATTTTTCAGTATTTTTTTGGGTCTCCTTTAGCAAGTCATTGACTTGTTTTTCATGGTTTTCTCGCATCCTTCTCATTTCTCTTCCCAGTTTTTCCTCTACTTCTCTAACTTGCTTTTCCAAATCCTTTTTGAGCTCGTCCATGGCCTGGGGCCAGTTCGTGTTTTTCTTGGAGGCTTTTGTTGTAGGCTCTATGACTTTGTTGTCTTCTTTAGGCTGTATGTTTTGGTCTTCTTTGTCACCAAAGAAAGAATCCAAAGTCTGAGACTGAATCTGGGCGCGTTTTCGCTGCCTGGCCATATTCCCAACCAACTAACTTGACCCTTGAGTTTTTCAGTGGGGTATGACTGCTTGTAGACTAACGAGTTCTATGTTCCACGTTTGGGGGGGAGGTGCCAGCTCTGTCAGACCCGCACTGCTCCTTCCCCAAGAACCCCCAACCCGAACTGGGCTTAGATCTTCGGCAGGCTGTGCACCCCTGCTCTGATCCGCCACTTAATTTCTCCCACCAGGTGGGCCTGGAGCCGGAAGTAACAACAGCTGTAGCTGCCCCACCTCCTACTGCCCCCGGGGCTGGAAGCCGAACCGTGAACTCCTTCCACTCCCGCAGCTTTTCCGACTAACCTTCTCCGCAGTCTTTGGTGTTTGTGGGTCGAGGGGTCTGGTAACTGCCGCAGCTCACTGATTCAGGGCGCTAGGGCCCCCTCCACCCGGCTTCTGGTCTGGATGGTCCACGCCGATGAGGCTGGGCTCTGCTGCACTCCATTCCCAGCTCCCAGCTCCCAGCTCCGTGTGGAATAGACCTCACCCAGAGACCATTCAGGCTGTCCTGGGCTGGAGCCCTGCTTCCCTCTGCTGTTCTGTGGGTTCTGCCGTTCTAGAATTGGTTCAGAGCCATTTTTTATAGGTTTTTGGAGGGACTCGGTAACGGAGCTCACTCTAGTCCCTGCTTACCAGCCGCCATCTTGGCTCTGCCCCCCTAAACCCAAGAATTCTAACCCCAAAACCATACTACAAACTGAATTAAAGGCAACCCAATCTAAGGTCATGAAGCTTCCATTCTCTATTCAATTTTCAATTTCATCTTTTTCCTTTGGTCTCCTAAACCAAATGTACTGATGAACCATTCACATTAATATGGTGATCACATGCTCAGTAAATCCATAAGGACTAGAGTTGGATAGGAGGAGGACAGTATGGAATGAGTGTTATAAGTGTCCAGAAGTATTTGCTAGGTCCCAATTGTCTCTGATGGTTCATTTATTCTGTTCCTGGTTTCCCAGAATTCTTTCAGTTATCCATGTTAAAATCTTCATTCCAAGCTAACTCTCCTTTATTAACCAGCATGCTTCTGGGTCATTTCCTCCTACTATCTAGCCAGAGGGTGCTTAGAGAATTTGACCTAGTACCTAGTACTGTATTTTGCATTGTAGCAGGGGCTCCATACACACTTTCAGACTTAATATTGGCCCAAGCAAAACATAATTAGGAAGGTAAATTAAGAAGGCTCCAAAACCTGACTTGGCCTTAACTCAAAAATTGCTGATGCTCAGATCTCTTTGGCTCCAGGACCCATCAAATTGCAAGTTATTAAATGTTTCCAATGATCATTTCTTTTTACTTTTTATACCACTTTCTACATTGCTGCTAATTTCCTTGTTTTAAAAACATGCATTATTTGATAAGAGCACCACATTAAACATACAAATGAATTGTATTTAATTTTTACTTTTATCTAATTTTATCAGAGTGCTCTTGCTGTATCAGTGGCAGTGGGACACAGTGGGGTGAATACTAGATTAGTGATCAGAGGACCTGTATTCAAATTCTGGCTCTGCTTATATATAGCCTACCTGACCTCATGCAAGGCACTTAACGTCTCAAAGAGGACCTCAGTTTCCTCATCTGGGGAAGCAGGATGAGACGACCTCTAAGGTTTCTCTCAAACCTAGACAACGTGAGTACCTATTGCTTACTTTTCTTTCCTGTTACAATCTTTTCTAAAAGTCATCTTTCATGGTAACATGGTTCACATTCTTTCATGTCTACTTGATTTGGTTTTATGGGATACACATGGAATCAAAAAAGATCTGACATAGATTTCACAGATTCGCATATCAATCATACATGACTCCTATATTTCATAGGAAACATTTTAAAATAAACATAATTAGTTAACTTGGAAATGCATGAAACACTCATATTTATCATTTCAGGTAATACATTAATCAGAGATGATTTTTACTAAATATTCATTTAGTTATGGTGAACTATTTTTTAAAAAATATGCACTTTTACAAGGCATTTTTCTGGGCAGGAAAGATTCAAAAATAAATCATATTATTCTTGCCTTCAAAGGGCTTACCAGCCTGTTAAATTGTAACATGTATACTATAAAAATCCTTCTAGGTTCACAGAGGTACGGAACCTGTGGCCTTGAGGCCACATGTGGCCTTCTAGGTCCTCAGGTGCAGCCATTTGACTGCGTCCAAGTTTTACAGAACAAACCTTTTTATTAAGGGGATTTGTTCTGTGAAGTTTGGATTCAAAGGACTGCACTTGAGGACTTAGAGGGCCACCCCTGTCTAGTACCTTAAAATACCCCAGTTGGATTAAATTTTATTCAGAATTAGATGAGAGCACAAAAGGCTACCCCTGATAGCTTCAATAACTTGATAATTGTTAAGAAAACTAGAATTTAGTCTTTGGGTGCTGCTTCTCCTGGATCCAGTCAGCAATCAGAGATTCTTCAAGTTATCTGATCCTTTAGAAAGAGCCAGGAATTAAACCATGTGGGAACTCATAGGAATTCCAATCCAGTCTCAAGGACATGGAAGCGAATACTATGATCTTCATTCTCAGTTAGCATGGGAGGGAAAGCATCTTATAACATCATTTTTCTTAAAATTGGACACAAGCCCAATTCTTGTAATGAAATTAAAGCTCTTCCTCCCAAAATTTCTCACCTTCCTATGTCACCCTATATCAATCATATCAAGATTCTCTATGACCTCTGTCACTCAGTGAATATCAAGTAATTTTAAGTCTCTCTTCATTCCTATAAGGATCCTTAGAAATGTATTGTCATGACCAGTTAAGTCTGGCTCCTTGGTAAGGTGGGAAAATTCTTATTCTGGGTCCATATCTTGGTTGGAAAATCATCAATTTATAACATCAAGGAGGAAACAAGGGTGAAAAGATGCCTAGAGAGATGCAGAGGAGGATATTCCCAAAATTCAAGCTGTGGTCTTTCAGCTGGAAATCCATCCATAACAGCATGGATTAGAGGACTCAGGTAAGAGATGATGAGAAACAAGGAGCAGCTGAGATGTATCAGATTCATCAAGAAAAAGCTCAAAAAACTAACAAAATCAGTGGGTCTCATATGAAATCTGTTGCAATGGTTCTGAGATTTTACCCAAGTACTGTGAGTAGCCACTTTTTCAGGACTGTTCTGCCTACATGATGCTACTTTGCTGAAGGATATCAGCTGGAACAGTTGTCTATTCTTCAAGGTGAAGCCTACCAGTTACCACTGTTTTATGTTGAATTTTTATGGCCTGTAGCAATACATGGCTAGCTGGCACTCTTGGGAATTACAAAACAGGCAAAAATTGTCTCCTGATCATTTAATTTTGAGTTGTCATTTGAACTTTTCTTTCTCAAAACCTCAGACTGGGTCCACCTTTGCCAATTATTCATCAGCATCCATGGATTTGGGGGCACCTAGATGGTGCAGAGTGTAGAGGGCAGGGCCTAGAATCAGGAAGACTTGAGTTCAAATTGGGCCTCGGATACTTCCTAGCTGTGCGACCCTGGGCAAGTCACTTGACCCTTTTTGTTTCAGTTCCTCCTCTGTAAAAAGATCTGGGGAAAAAATGGCAAACCACTCCAGTATCTTTGCCAAGAAAACCCTAAATGGGGTCACAACGAGTCAGACACAAGTGAAATAATAACAACATCTGTGGATTTCAAGCCATCTGTCATTCATGACTTTAACTTTCTTTGAAGTTGTAGCAAAAAGTCAAGGGTTTTCTGAACAAAAGACACCTCTCTTTATATTTATCATTGGTTACCTCCATTACCACCATCCAAAGGTTGCCTTGGGCCGTGCTCTTCCTCTCCTAGCAGCCATCTGACTCATCGAGGACTCAGCTTACTGATTGTGTCGCAGATGTGTTTACTACAAAGTGAGAAGCCTCGTGAGACAAACTATGTACAGGTAGAAAAATTACAAGTATATGGTTTGGTAATAGAACCTACATTTCTCTAGTTTCAGGCAGGATTCTAGCTCTTCTCCTTCATTCCAATCTATTTCTCTCTCAAACCAGCTAAGTTTGCTGTCTCTGCCTCTCTCTTCTCTGTTTCTGTCTCTCCCCTTCCCTTCCTCCTCTCCCTTTTCCCTTCTCCTTCTCTCTCTGCCTCTCCCTTGAGGACAACTTTATCTTCCCTGAAACCTGTTATATGATCAGAGTATTGCCAGATTTGGAGTCAGAAGAGCTGAATTTTAATCCCAGACCTGCTATTTTTAGGTACATCATTTAACTTCTCTGGAATTCAACATTCTCAACCGTTAAATGGTTGGGCTGGCCTGTCTTTTAGTTCTCTGATCCTTTTTTTAATAGTATTTTCCCCAGTTACATGTCAAGAAAAATTTTAGCAGTCATTTTTACAAGATTTTGAGTTCCAAATTTTTCTCCCTCCTTTTACTCCCTCTTCTGAAAATGGTAGGTAGGCAATTTGATATAGTTTATACAAATGCTATCAGGTAAAACATATTTCCATATTAATCACAGTTGTGAAAGAAGAAACAGATCAAAATTTTTAAAAACCATGAAAAAGAATAAAATGAAAAAATATGCTTCAACCTCCATCCAGACTCCATCAGTTCTTTATCTGGACATGGATAGCATTTTCCTTTTGTCTTCAATCGTTGTGTTGCTAAGAAGAGCTGAGTCATTCATAGCTGATCATCAAACAATATTGTTGATACTATGTACAGTGTTTTCCTGGTTCTGCTCATTTCACTTTGCATCAGTTCATACAAGTCTTTCCAGGTTTTTCTGAAATCTTCCTGTTCATCATTTCTTGTTACACAATAGCAGTCTGTTATATTCATATACTTAATTGATAGGCATCCCCTTAATTTCTAATGTTTTGCCACTACAAAAAGGCTGCTATAAATGTTTTTGCACATGTAGGTTCTTCTCCCTTTTTTATGGTGTCCTTGAGATACAGACCTAGTAGTGGTATTTCTGGATCAAAGGGTATGCACAGTTTGGTTGTCCTTTGGGTATAGTTCCAAATTGTTCTCCAGAATGCTTAGATCAGTTCAAAACTTCACTAACAGTACATTAGTTTCCCAATTTTCCCACATCTTCTCCAGCATTTATCATTTTCCTTTACTGTCATATTAGCAATCAGGTAGGTTTCAGAGTTGTTTTAATTTGCATTTCTCTAATCAAAGGTGCACTTCTTCATATGCCTATAGATAGCTTTGATTTCCTCATCTGAAAACTGCCTGTTCATATCCTTTGACCATTTATCAATTGGGGAATGGCATGTATTTTTGTAAATTTGACTCAGCTCTCTATATATTTCAGAAATGAGGCCTTTATCAGAGACACTTGTTTATAAAGATTGTTTCCCATCTTTCTGCTTTCCTTCTAATCTTGGTTTCATTGGTTTTTGTTTGTACGGAAGCTTTTTAATTTGATATAATCAAAATTATCTATTTTACATTTTATAATGCTCTCTATCCCTTGCTTGGTCATGAATTCTTACCCTCCCCCTTGATCTGATAGGTTGACTATTCTTTGCTCTTCTAATAAACTTACAGTGTCACCTTTTATATCTAATTCATGCCAAAGGTCTGTCATATCTAACTTCTCTAATATTCTATTTACCTTCTTAGTTTCTTTCTTGCTTATTTTTGGTGGGATTTACTGAGTTCTGAGAGGGGACTGTTAAGGACCCCCACTAGTATGGCTTTGCTGTTTATTTCTTCCTGTAACTCACTTAATTTCTCCTCCAAGAATCTGGATGCTATACCACTTGGTGCATATATGTTTAGTATTGAAATTACTTCATTGGCTATGGTACCTTAAGCAAGATGAAGTTTCCTTCCTTATCTCTTTTAATTAAGTCTATTTTGCTTTTACTTTGTCTAAGATCAAGATTGCTACCCCTGCTTTTTTTTTTTTACTTCAGCTGAGGTATAATAGATTCTGCTCCAGCCCCTCACCTTTATTCTATGTGCATGTCTCTCTGCTTCAAGTATGTTTCTTGCAAACAACATATTGCAGGATTCTGGTTTTTGATCCAATCTGCTATCTGCTTCAATTTTATGGGACAGCTCATCCCATTCATATTACAGTTACGATTACTACCTGTTCTTCGTCCTGTCTGTCCTCTCTCTCTCATTTCACCCTGTCCCTCCTCACCAGTGTTTTGGTAGGTCTCTGATCTTAATCAAGCTGAGGGACAGCATAGGAGAGGAGAAAGGGCACTAGGCTTGGAATCTGAAGACTTGCATTTGTGTTCTGCCATCTTTGCTGATGACTGGCTATACAACCTCCAATGCATCATTGGAAGTTACTTCCCCTTTTCCAGGCATTGGTTTCCTCATTTACAACATAAAGCAGTTGTACTAGCTTATCATCATAGTTCCCTTCCAGATGTATACTTTGTGAAACTGTGAAGGGAAAACTAATTTTTAAAGGCACGGACTCTCTTTTGCCTTTTTGGTATTCCTTGCACTTAGCACAGTGCCTGGCAT
Source organism: Trichosurus vulpecula (assembly GCF_011100635.1). Taxonomy (NCBI): domain Eukaryota; kingdom Metazoa; phylum Chordata; class Mammalia; order Diprotodontia; family Phalangeridae; genus Trichosurus; species Trichosurus vulpecula. Next base: position 145,817,170 of record NC_050580.1, read on the forward strand.
ATAATAGTTGTTTAATAAATGTTTATTGATTGAGGTAAATAGCTTTGCCTTATTCAGATATATTTCCTTAGGAAGATCATCAAATAAACTTGGCTTTCTGGCAGATTATCAAAGACGTGTGAAATCCAAATCATTTCACTTAAGGGTCAGTAATCTAGGTATCTAAACTTAGGGATCATTTCACAGCTGAAGTGAACGTGGAAGAGTAATTCATAAAATTACTCCTTTGCCATTCAGTGGCAAACACCTCTAGGATGCATGGGTACGTTTTGCAATTGCTCACCCAAGAGGCAAACTTTGGCCCAAAAACCAAGGCCACATTGCAGGCATATTTTGGGCCCTGCAGAACCACACCAAGTCAGCTCCTTGAAAAACAGAATCCAAGCCCCTTTCTTATAACACTTCAATATATCTCAAGCACAACTGAAAATATCATGGATTGAATCCCAAGTTTGGAAAAATATTAGAATTCTCTGCTTCACAGAGATGCAGGCTGAAACAGAGGATCAGACTAACAGATAGCAGATGTGCCTTCCTCAACACTATCTTGAGCTGGAGACATAAAGTCCAATAACATAAAATGTCTTTTCTACCTCTGATTCAAATTAACTGTGAAATTCTCATTCCTTGGTTGCCACTTCACTTCCGGCCAGATAGAGTTAAGAGATGTCTGCAGCTGCCTTCCTCAGCGGAGGAATTGCTGTCTCAATGGAGACTACAAAAGGCAGCCTGAGTCCTCTATCCATCCAGCTCTCCTAATTGGTTCATCTTATGCTTAGACAAGCATTATTTGAGGCGGAATTACTGAGGCTTAATTCCGACTGAGGCACTCTGAGTCAATGGCTGGTGCATCTTTCTTTTCCAAGGGAGTGTTTCTTAATACGATCATTTAAGTAGGAAGACAGGGAAGATGGCAAGCTTGCCATCCTTTCCTCCTTGTATGTGCTTGTGAATTGTGGGTTAATTGCATAACAAAGCAGCCAGTTAACACCTGCCTGTGGATTTACATACTTGTAGCCATATATCATCCTCTACCTAATGCGCGCTTCTGTGAAACCTAAATGTTTTACCTGGGCTGTAAGGTCAGTCCCATTTGTCAAAGCAGGGACAGTCACTTTATCTCAGACAGTCTTATCTGGGTTGTGCAGCAGCTCAAGGACATCATCTGCCTTTAGATCAGCACAGCCTTGAGAAAGTTGGGCGTCGGGAACACTGGCTCTCCTTACTCATTTATTTTCAGCATCTACTTTCCTACCTATTAGTAGGACAGTGACTATTCACTGATAAAGGGTAGATGATCTTTCCACAGCAAGGACTCAGAAGAATATTCTTGCCTGAGTGAACGGCATTCTGGCACCTTCAATGAAAAAGATGGGGTGTCTGCTAATGGTACTTTGCAGCAAAATTAATTTCAGGGGGTCATTATCATGGACGGTGTGGGATGGATGGGTAGATATAGGCATCACTAGAAAGACAAGTAAAGATATGCATGTGTCATAGTTTTAAAAAAAAGACAAAAACTGGCTAATGTCCTTTTCAGGGAAAAATGGAGAAAAATAATGTTAGGGCACTGTTGATGTTTTAATTGAAAAGAACAGTCAATTAGAATATCCTTACCTTCTTTGTTTAAGGGCTGTATTGTCCATGAGGACCCAGGACATAATATCTGTCAAAAGACATGGGTTCTGCTCCCAGTTCGGCCACTAACTGTCCATGTGACCTTGAACAAGTAAGTTATTTCATTTTTTTTTTACTTCAGGTCCTCATCTAAAAAAATGAGGGTGGTCAACTCATTGATCTCTGAGGTACCTTCCAGAAGGATATCAAATTAGAGTTTGCTTAATTCTTCCCACAGGAAGGCAGCCTGCTAACTCTGAACTTGAGGACAGGAAGCCCTGAGTTCAAATCCAACTGTAACTACTTACTGAAGCTGCATGACCCTGGGCAAGTCAATTAACATCTCTCTGGTCTTCAGTTTCCTCATGTAAAATGCTGTGTTAGACTCCAAGCCTATGTCTACATCTAAGTCTATGATCCTATGGTGTTGAATGTTAGATGTTGTCTGGGAACTAGGCTCAATCAACGTTGGTTTTTTCCCCCCATATTGGCATCTATCATCAAAGCATTGAGCCTTTCTTGAGGCAACCAATGGACAATAGATGGGTAAACAACCTTGCCCTAAGGCTTTGACAGATGTCCTTCCCCAACTTTAAACAGCAATACTGGGCCTTGAGCAGTAAAACCTATATCTGTGCACACTAAAGTTTTGAAATATGGAAAATGTAACGGGGAAACTGTTCTCTCCCATCTAGGTTGAACGAAGAGGGAAGGTATTTAGGGTACGTTTGTCAGAGGCTTTTACGTAGAATGCTGCCTGCCAGCATTCTCACTAAAAATAGCTGTCACTACAGTCAAGCCCTCAGTCTGGGAAACAGTCTGTTCTTCACCAAGATCCTTTTTTCACTGTTTTTTTAAGTTATAAGAACCTTAACAAAATTAGAAAGTTTGCTGGTTTGTTCCCTTTAGGATTGAAACTCTGAAACCCAGTGTTCATGAAACAAAAGGTTCAGATCAGTGGGAGAAACTAGGAAATGATGCTGTCCCTTTGTGCATGAAAAATGTTGAAGCCTGTGGAGGCTTAAAACAAATGAAACCTCTGAGTTATTAATGCTTGGGGAGTCGATTTTTTTCATCCTGCTTTCTTCAATATGTGCCTCTGTGTTAACGTTATAGCAGCGCCAGTCTATGGGATGATAAATGCTATACTATGTAAATAGATAAAGGCTTCAAAAGGACTCACTCCTAGTGTTTGAAAACAGAAATCCATGTCTTATCAAGCCCCTATGTACAATGGCCTCTAATGGCTCTAGAAGGGACAGTACTGAGTACTGGGTAAATGAGCATTTCAAAACTGCCTAATTGGATATGAAAAGGTTTCCTACAGCATTCAATCCAAGCCTCTTATCTTAGGCAGAAGAATTTCCTGCCACTCGAGGCCCCCAAGAGGTTTGTCTAACCCCTTTGCACTTAACATGGTCCTTGATTTCTAAATGGTTAGTGCCTGAAAGTTGGGAAGGCTGGGGAACAAATTCTATTCTTACACCTTTGCTTTAATCTGACATTTGTAAAATCCATTCTGTTACATCATCTCATCTGATTCACACATGAAGACAAAAGGGAGTACGGTTAGATGGAGTGAGGCAGAATTGTATAGGCCGGCATGGCCAGACTTTAAAATAGTCAGAAGCTAAGGGTTATAAATGTAAAGACCCCTCCAGCTCCCCAAATAGGCTTCTCCACCACCCTGCCAGAGAACTGTCCTCCCTGTCTGCCAAGCCCCAAATGCTCAACATTTGAACGACCTAAACCATTATCTCAAGAAACCCTGGGAAAATGGCAGGAGTAAGAGATTCCCAAGTTGTACCACACCAAATAATACAAGTAGAAAGCCAGAAAAAAACTAATACAAGGCAATCTGTACAGAATAAAAAGAAAAAAAAAAGAAAAACAACTTACCAACCCATCGATCCTAGGACTTCCCAAACTCCCTGCTATGCTTGGGATTGCTACAGTTTTAAGCACCAGGAGTTTACCCCTTTGCAAGGTGCCTGTGAGAATCTCACTAGCAGGGAAGCCCATGAGCCAGACCAGCCCTAAGATTCATAAAACAGAGAAAGCTATGTAGGAGTGTGGATGGCAGAAGAAAAGACAGTAAAGGAAAGAATTCCTTCCTCATCTCTGTCTCACGGAGGCCCTCTCTTCCTTCAAGAGGAAGTTCAAATGCACTTTCTACACAAAGTCTTTTCTGACCTTCCTCCAAGACTATGTATTTAACTCCCTAACATTTATATTTATAATCTTTATATTTATTCTGGACATGCTGATACATGCACTTGATTTCTCCCCTGTTAGAATGTAGGTTTGTGAGTAGGGATTATTTTTCTCTATTTGTATCTCCAGTGCCTAATACAGTGTCTGGCACTAAATAAATGATTATTTATTAGTGAGTGCTGGTTCAAATGAAGTAACATGGCATAGGAAGAATAAGACAGCCAGTAAGAGTGAGATAAAGGTAGAAAAAAATAGGAAAAGAGGGAAAAAGAAGAAAAAAGGAAAATAATAAAATAAAATTTTAAAAAGAATAAATAATAGTGAGATAAAGATAGAAAAAATTAAAAATAATAAAAATGAATAAGAAAGGTAGAAGAAAATAATAAAAATAAAGTTACAGATGCTTTCCTCCAACAGTGTAAGAGAGGACCCACCCACAAATACCCCCTCACAACCAGCCCCTGGAGGTTAGTTTAGTAACTGAACAAAATCAGTTGCAGAGCAGACTACGGAGTCCAGTAGAGTGTGACTGGTTGGAGAATAAGACCAATTACAGGGGCTATTCAGAGTCTCCCTGCAGCAGTGTCCCAATAGGCCACCTTTACCCTTGGTGGAAAATTGACCTCTCGCCATTGCCTGATGATCTGAGAGAACAGACAGCAAATGTGAAAGAGGGACAGGAAGTACAAAAGCTCTTGGCCTTCTGAAGGGAAAGGATTGCAAGTAAGCACATTTTAGCAAGGAAACCATAGAGAAATCAGCAGAATGACTGATTAAGATAGACAAAAGCTAACTGAATAGAAATTCAAGGAAAGATCCTTTTCAAAGGAGTACTTTACAATAAAAGAAACTGAGTCAAAATCCTCTGAGGAAGGTAAAGCTATCTCATAGAGGTTGAAGGGTTGGTCCCTGACCAATTGATTACCCACCTCCATCCCAGCACAATTAATTAAATCACAAAAGGTTGAAGGATAAGAGAGAGAGAAAAGGTGTTAATGTGTTAAAAGAAGTGCAAAAACATGTTTACACCCTGTTACCATTTGGAAGGTGTGAAGGAGTTCTTCTATAAGATTAAAGTCACGCTCCTCACTGGCTAAATGAAGATTGGTCATGCCCCTGGTGGACCTCAAAGTTTGTCAATTCTAGGAGCTGGTTGAGGTAGGAAACGATTATTGAATACGATTCCTCAAAACCAGAGAAGAGTTACATATGGAGGAAGAATACATCTCCTAAGAAAGTGCCAGTCTATATTGTACCTCTACCATAGGGAAGTGAGAAGAGGGGACTTGTCTCTCTTCTCCTTTTCCTCATCCATCGTGGTACCTTGTAGCACAGGTATTTGCCCACTTGGAGAAACCTCATCTAAGGGGGCACTCGAGCGGGAGTGGGAGGGAAGGAGATTGAGAGTGAGATAGAGATAGAGAGAGAGAGTGTGTGTGTGTTAGAATGTCATAGGGTGCATTTCTAAAAAGTGTGACCCTTGGTAGAAGAGAAGAGAGCCAAATTGAGGTGAAAGAAAGAATTAGTCTTGGCATTCAAGAATAAAGCTCAATGGAGGTGTTGACCCAGTTGGAGTAACCCACCCCAGCAGAGACACTATGCTTAGGAATGAGTAGCATGATATCACTACAAGAAAGAAAGCACATGGATTGCCTTGGGCACATTTTTCTCTTCATATGCGTCACACTACTAGTGTTATCTAAGTTTGGGCCAACTGTTCTTATTGACTCCATGGCGCAATGTACCTTAGATTGATGGAGGGAATATTTTGTAGCTACTGTTCTTACTATGATGTCTTAAGAAATACCATTGCTTTGAATTGTATTTCCTAACTGACTATTCATGGCAAGCACAAGGGTCATAGTTTGAGGTGTTCAGCTTCACAGAATATCTGTCAACTCAAGGTAACAAATTATCCCTTCAGGGCACTCAACCCTCAGGTAGGAGTATGAATAAGGGGACAAGCTAGAAGGGGTACTACAATAGCAAATTCTGCAAGGCCCCCTGCAAAGGCAATGGAAAAAGTTCAAAAACATACAGAATAGTTCAGAAGAGGAATTAGGGAATTAAGTGAAAATATCAAAGAATAAAGCACATAAATTAAGGCTTATAAAAAAGAATTATAATAATTTCACCCAGAAGGTAAACCAATGTAATTTAATAGCCACAACAAAGAGACCAAAAGAGTCCACAAAGTGCCTTAGGTAGAAAACATCTAACATATTTGCCAAAAAGAGAGAGCAGCCTGCCAAAGGCAACACTGGGTTAGAACATAAACTCGTCTATAAAACCTTACAAAGAAGCATGATGGATGATTTTGTCTCATAAAGCAACATGAAGCAGTGGAGGGTAAAACCATGACAGCTTGGCAGCAAGTCCAACTAAGCAAAGTCATCCCAAGGGCATTCCAGGATGAAAATGGAAGAAGGACTACAAACAAAAGAAAAATGGAAAAGATTTGAGCAAACTGCTTCAACAAACTGTTTCCTCCATCAAGGATAGTGGAACCATCACACTTGTCTTCTAACATCATTGTCCCTGAGGTCCATAAGAAGGAGGTAGAAATGGTACTAAACAGGAAAAAGCAGCCATACTGGAATAAGTATATGTAAAGAAGATCCATGCTGGTGGAGTGATACAATTGTGAGGGCGTTGAGGGGCCAACGGGCAAGGTATTTAAAGGAAGATGGCTAAGGCATGGGGAAAAGTTCAGGCTTTATTAATATGAAAAAAGGGAAACTAAAAGTATATTAATAATTAAAGACTTATCCTGTTCTTCCATCAATACAAATTTTTATTGTAATCTATACATATTGAGGGTATTTTCAACTTATTGGTAAGGAACAAGCAGGCTTTTACAAGCAATATTCAACAGTGTACCACATCTGTACCATTTCACAGTTAAATGAAAGATGTGAAAAATATAAATCCCATTGTTCTTATTTTTTTATTATTAAAGAAGCATTCAATTCAGTAGAACAACATACTGCCTTAAAGACCCGATGTCTCCCATCCCTCCATCAAGATCATTCACATTTCCTTAGAAGATATGATGACAAAAAATAACTCTTTTCAGTGAGCCTCTAATAATAAATATTAGGTAAAAAGATTGACCACTGTGATGGAGAAGATACAGCCCAGAACCCGCGTGTGGAAAATGAGGTCCCCAGATGTTATGCTGATCCATCAAGCCTGGAATACTGCAGACCCTTTTGAAGAGATCTGTAATCTCTCAAAGCAATCTGACCCATCCATTTATCCAGGAAAGACCAAGCACATGAAGAAAGTCTATGGTCCAGATTTCAATATGCATTTGGGCAGATACCTTATAGAACGTGCCTACCATTATTTACATCTCACAAAGTCAGTCAGATGGACAAAAAACTAGACCCATATTTGAAAAGGAGGAGATTGGGTTGGATTGCTTTCGGAACATTGCAAAGTATTTTTGATGACCTCGGGCTTCCTAGGAAAGGGAAGGCCCGTCTTGTCAACAGTGAACTTAGAACAAAAGATAGAGATATTTGATGTAAGTCAATCCTCTGAAAAGAAGATGACAGAAGTAGAATTTTAAAATGCAAAGACAGAAGGAAAACTAATGGGAAAGAAAAGAAAGGAAAGAAAACTCGGGAAGAAAGGGCAGCTGGATGGTACAGTAACTAGAGCTTCGGACCTGAAGTCAGGACTACCTTCAAACACTTACCAGCTGCGTAGCCCTGGGCAAATCATTCAATGTCGGTCTGCCTCCATTTCCTTAAATGTAGAATGGGGATAAGAATAGCACCTATCTCCACAAGGTCGTTTTGAGGATCAAATGAGATATTTGTAAAGTGCTTAGCACAGAGCCTAGCATATAGTAAGTACTCAATAAACACCTACCCTTTTCATAGTATCTTATATGGATTCAGTTATTCAATAAATTAGCTGGTTAGTCTAAAAAGAACAGAAATCCTGACCTTGAAGGATGAGAAAAAGGAAAACAAGTTTTTGGTAAGAATGGGATGGACTAGAGCATGGAAGTAACTGGAGAGAGTGAGGTGTTGGGGGAATAGGCAGCAGAATCAGACAGGGAATAAGGAATGAAAGATAATATGTTATAATAGAGGAGAGCAGACTCTAAGAGTGAGATATTCAGAAAGAGAAGATAGGATTAAATAGTTTCTGTTTCTCAATTTTGGCTAAGGGAAATAAATATATCTGAATGTTGCTATCGTTTACCATTTCCATTCATAGGTCCTAAGAGGCATTCCTGGTCTCTTTGAGCATGAACGTGGCAAAGGATTGTGAAGACATTCTCTTCCTCACTCCAATGCATCCTACACACAGACTTTAGATGAACTTCCTAAATTATTATTAATATTAATAATAATATAACTAAGATTTATGTAATATTTACTCCATCCAGGCACTGTGCTGAGCACCTTATAATTATCATCTCATTTATCCTCACAACAACATTGGGAGTTAGGTGCTATTATTATCTGCACTGTACAGATGAGGAAATTTAAGCCAACAGCAGTCAAGGGTCTCACTCAGGGTCACACAACTAGTAAATGTCTGAGACCAGATACAAACTCAAGTCTTCTGGACTCAGGACTGGATAGCTGCCCACAATTCCTTATGATCACAGATAAGTCCTCCCTCTAACTCATAGCTCACAAGTGGTCATCAGGCCTTTTCTTGAAGACCTTGAATGAGAGGAAAACCACTAGGTCCTGAGGCAGCCAATTCAACTTAGGATAGTTTTAGTTGGAAAATTTCCCTTATATAAAGACTAAAATTGTCTCTTGGCATCCATTGTTCTTTATTCTGCCCTCTAGGGCCAAGCAGAACGGTCAATTTCTTATTGTGCCTTCTATATAATAGCCATTCATGTGTGTAAAGAAAGCTACTATGTTCTTCTTAATTCTTCTCTGGAATAAGCATCCCCATTTCCTTCAACCTGTCTTCATGGCAACATATCCTCATGATCTCAAGAATCTTCATCTGGCCGGTTGGCCTCCTTTCGTCTCTCCCTAGCTTATCAATAGCCTTCCTAAGATGTGACATCAAGATCTGTACACAGGTCTCCAGCCACAGCAGATGTCCCATAGTCCTAGACACCATGATTTTTTCCATGCAGCCTAAGACTGCACTACCTTTCTCACTCTTCACTAATATTGGACTTGTAAACCACAAAAACTTTCATATCTTTTGCAAACAACATGATGTCTAGCCAAACCTTGGCCATCTTTTTTCTTGTGAAGTTGATTTTTTACCATATTAGGGGTTACATGACATTTCATAAATTATTATCTTATTCAATTTTGCCCAATCCTCTAGCTTTTCAAGGTTTTTGGTTACACTTTTTCAAATCCCAACCATCATCTGGTATAGTGATTGGCAGAGTGCACAGGCAGACAGCCAGACTGTGTGCTGCCAGTGAGCTAAGAATGGGTTTTGCATTTTTAAATACAATAAAACCTTATTTAAAAATATAAAAACATTCTTAGTTCTGAGGCCATAGAAAAACAGATGATGGGCATAATTTGCCAACCTCTGATCTAATATGTCAGTTATCATTCCAGTTTTATGTCCTATAAAAATTTGATAAGTGTGCCATCTATTCTTCTAAGTCACGATAAAATGTTAACCAACATAGATGAAGCACAGATCCCTGGAGCACTCTACCAGATACCTCCTTCCTAATTAATATCGCACTACATCACAGTACTGATCACTCAATGGGTAAACATTTATTAAGAGCCTACTATGTACCAGTCACTGCGTTAAGCATTGGGGATTCAAAGAAAGGCCAAAGACAATCCCTGTGGCACTGGAATTAAGGGGAATTGGGAGAGTCTTCCTGTATAAGGTGGAATTTTAGCTGGGACTTGAAGGAAGCTAGGGAAGGCATGAGGTGGAGATGAGGGAGGAGTGAGAACATTTGAGATATGGGGAAAATACCTGCAGTTGGGAGATGGAGTTTCTATTCTTGACTATTCTTCAGGTCTGGCTATTAAAGAGGGCAGCTAGGTGGTGCCATAGTGCATAGAGTGCCCACTGTGGAGTCAGGAAAACTCATCTTCATGAGTTCAAATGTGACCTCAGACATTTACTACCTCTATGACCCTAGGCAAGTCACTTCACCCTGCTCATCTCAGTTTCCTCATCTGTAAAATGAGCTGGAAAAGGAAATGGCAAACCACTCCAGTCTCTTTGCCAAGAAAACCCCAAATGGCATCACAAAGAGGGAGACAGAGCTGAAACAAGCAAATACCAAAAAGGTTATTGAAGGAGTTCCAAATCCAGCTAACTGTTCTGTTGCCTCATCCATGCTCCCCATATCTTGCACAGTTCCCATCAGCGATCACTCAGAGATCTTCAATAGCCCCCGAATGCCTACACAATCAACCCCAATCTCTTTGAAACCACATTTGAGGCCTTTAATTCAATGCAACAAACATTTATTAATGTTAATGCAAGTGCTACGGTAGGCACTTAGAACTTAAAGATGAAAATAAGCTCCCAGTTAGTATAAGAGAAAGGGTTAAGAGATACATAAAAATGAAGTATGATACACAACTAAATACAAGCAAGAGAAATCTAGACAAAACGCTATGAGAAATTTGGGCGGGCGGGATTGCTTTTATCTGAGGAAATCAATGAAGGCTTCTTGGTAATGGTGGCGCATGACGGGGATCTTGGAGGAAGAGGAGTTCCACAGGGGACGATGTAGAAGGAACACATTCCAGAAATGAGGAATTGCTCAGAACAGACAGAAGCGAGAGCTAGAATAAGTAACATTCACAAAGGGAAGTAGAATGAAATAAGACTACAGGCAGGAAAACTGGAAGGGACCTCAGGGCTCATCTAACCCACCTACCTCATTTTACAGATAAGGAAACTGAGGCCCAGATACGGTTCAGTGATTTGCCCAAAGCAGGATAACTAGGAAGAATTAACTTTGGATGTGAAGCCACGTCTTCTGATTCCAAATCCACTGTGCTGCTCACCTTACAAGGCGTCTGCCTTGATAAGAGGGAGGGCCAATTTCTCCTCTGAGAATTGAGACAAGGAGGGGTTTTAACCCACATTTCCCATCTTCCCACTATTCTCTGATTATTCCCCTACTCCACTCATACAGACGGACTCACTATTCTCTGATTAAGTCCTTTGCATTCTTGTCTTCATACCTTTGCACCCAGCCGAGGATAAATAACCTTCCTCCTTTTTCTTCACCTCTCTGGTTCATACTCATCCTTTGAAACCTGGTACAAATTTTACTTCCCCTGAATAAAGCAGCTCACAATGACATTTCTTTCAATTCCTATGGCACCGGCTTGTCTGTGTCATGTGGCTAGCAAACATTATCTCCTATTGTCAGTTGTGTACATTAAAGGTAAGGATCAGACCTGTGATTTCATTGGAATAGGGAGCTCTCAAGTGAAGAAACTTTCTCAGACACTTATTGTCTTAAAGAATGATCTGGTGCACTGAACGATTAAATGGTCTGCTAAGGGGCAACTAGGTGGTGATGTGGATCGAGTCCCAGCTCCAGAGTTCAAATCCAGGCCTCAGGCATTTACTAACTAGGTGACCCTAGGAAAGTCACTTAACCCTGTTGATCTCAATTTCCTCATCTGCAGATGAGATAGAGAAGGAAATGGCAAACCACACTAGTATTTTTGCCAAAAGAAAAAAAAAACAAAACAAATGGAGTCACAAAGAGCCAGACACAATTGACCGACTAAACAGCAACAAGAGTCACAGAGTCAGTATGTGTCAGAAGCAAGAGTTGAATCCGGGTCTTCCTGGCTCCGAGGCCAGTACCCTATCCATTAAGCAAAAGAGACAGCCTGGTGTAGTCAATAGAGAGCTGGCCTCAGAGCCAAGAAAACACACACACACACACACACACACACACACACAGAGTCTTCACTGGTGAGGAATGGTTACCCCCATGCTCCCAGCATTTGTGGAGCGGTGGAGAGTAGAGTTAATGAGAGCTCAGGACTGAGCCCCCAGTTACATTCTATGGTGGTTTACTTGTATAGAATTGTCCTCTCTTAGAGTTTGGAGAGACCTCTTTATCATCTCGTCATCATCTCATCCATACCTTCTCGAAACATGAATTTCTGCAAAACTTTGCCCCATAAAGAAAAGACATCTTTTGCTGAACTTACAATTACTCTTTTAAAAAAAATCTAGCCAGGTCTGAACCTGGGAAGAGTTGAAAAAAGTTTAGTACCCCAACACCCGTACTCTCTGCACTCTTGACCGTAAGCTGTCCTCGGATTGTCGAGGGTCAATAGTAGAGTGCCCCACTTAGACCTGCCCTTCCAGGGCAACACTCATTGTGACATTTTGCTTTCTCCTCATTTTATTTACCTAAAACGTATTAAATGTCCTTAGAGCCCTGATGTTTGCTTTCTACAATGTCTGTCTGACCAGTCATTTTTCAGTCACATCTGACTCTTCACCCCTTTTGGGGTTTTTTTTGTTAAAGATATTGGAGTGGTTTGTCATTTCCTTCTCCAGTTCATTTTACAGGTGAGGAAACTGAGGCAAACAGAGTTAAATGACTTAGAGTCACATGGCTAGCAAGTGTCTGAGACAACATTGGAACTCAGGAGGATCAGTCTTCCTGACTCCAGGCCCAGAGTTCTATGCCACCACCTTGTTGTGCTGCTTTCTAAGATAATGGCTAATTGATCTGACAAGCTTACTCAGGCTAATGAGACAATGGCTCCTTGTGGCTTAATATGTTACCTCACTCACCTGAGAGTGTATTTTAGCAGGAGATTTCTAGAGACCCAATGCCTTATGCCCGAGGAAATCAGTGGGGAAGATAACTTCATAAGATTATCGGTTGAGGGCTAGAAGGGGCTTTAGAGGCCAAAAAGTCCAATCCCCTCATTTTACAGATGAGGAAACTGAGACCCAGAGAGGTTAAGTGACTTGCCCTGGGTAGGGACAGGTAGGCTTGGACAATTGCCTATTTTGCCCAGGCTTAGGGCCAATCCTACTTCCAAAAACTCCATCTTAATAAAAAGAAGCCCCAAGAAAGGTTGATAAGACATCCAAAAGTAACTCCCATTTATCAGCGGATGCTCCATTTTGCTTTGCTAAGCATCTTTGCACAACACTTATCTTACTATTAGGCAGGCTTTTCTTGTGAATTATTTCCACATCTGAAGTCAGAATTGCAATGATTACTTTAGGCTTAGAATTAAGAAAGCACCAGATAGCCTTTGAACTGAGGCACAGTGTCCGAGCAAACTGCCTCTGCAGAAAAGACTCAGGAGAAAAGAGGAAATGTAGGAGTACTTTGAGTTATCAGCAGACTCTCAACTCACCTTGTGGAGCCAGGTGATTACAGGAACATCAGAGGGCAGATTAGTCTAGGAGACCATATGTTCTCAAGTGTTGGGAATGACAGGAATTCTTGAGGTCACTGATTCCAGTGTTCACATAAACAGAGCTGTCCTCTTGAGGCTAACTCAGGACAGTGGATTAAGGACAGCACAAGTTGATTGGAGGACAGAACTTTAGTCTAAACCTTGAATTTTCATGTACTGCATCAGTCATACCTGGATTGAATTTTTAAATGAAAAAATATCATTTAAAAATGGATCCCCCAATTTTAGTATTTAGAGGTTTTGATTATTAGAAATTACCTCATTACAGATAAACGGTATCTATAAGGACTAACTTTGATACGCTTGGCTCCTCTCATCAAGGCAAGGTTCAAAGACAGCTCCAAATGACTCATGACGGAAAAAGCTATGCACATCCAGAGAAAGAATTATGGAGTCTGAATGCAGAGTGAGGCAAACTATTTGCTCTCTTTTTTTCCTTCTTTTTCAGTTTTGTTTATTTCTCACGATTCATTCCGGTGGTTATAATTCTTCTTTACAACTGGACTATTATGTAAACAAATTCAGTGTGAGGGTATATATAGAATCTACATTGGATTACATGCCACCTTGGTGGGGGAAGGGAGGAGGAGAGAAAATTTGGAACCCAAAAACTTGTGAAACAATGTTGTAAACTAAAAATAAAAAATAAATTAATAAAAAAAGAAATTATCTCAAATTTTTAAAAACTAATTTACTAAATTTCTTTACATCATTAACTTAACTAGAGAGTTATTTTGGCTTACTAGATAGAATACTCTTCTTAAAGTCAGGAAGACCTGGCTTTGGACACTAACTAGCTAGGTGATGCTAGACAAATCACTTAACTTCTCTTAGCCTGTTTCCCCATGTCTAAAATGCAGACAACAATAGTACCTACTTCCCAGGGCTAGTATGAGGATCAAATGAGATAATATTAGATTGTAAGCTGCTTGAGGACAGGGACCGACTTTTGTCTCTTTTTTATAAACCCAATGCTGAGCATAGTGCCTAACACATAGTAGGCACTTAATAACGGTTTATTAATCAATATATGTAAAGTGTATCACAGATCTCAAAGTATGTTATAATGTTAGATAATATGAAAATCCATGAAGAAAAATATTCACCTCAAAAATACAGATAGATGTTACTATTATACATTGGATAGACAGTCCATCCAAATGAATGAACTGTATTTAATCATATATTTTTATAACTTTCAGGTAATACAAAATCTGTATTGGTAGGCATGGCTGAATAAGAGCTATCATTTCTATAGCTCTTTAAAGTTTACAAAACACTTTATATTATTTCATTTGCTTCTCACAACAACCCTTGTGAAGTGAGACTTTTATTATCCCCATTTACTGAGGCACAGAGCAGCTAAATGATTTGCTCAGGGTTACATGGCTAGTAAGGACTATGAAGCTAGATTTGAACTCAGGTCTTCCTAACTCCAAGTCTTGCAGCACTCTTCTGGGCCACCTAGTCAGCAGAAAGAGTCAGAAGAAACCTGGTTTTAAATCTGTCATTTAGCCTCTTTGAGCCTGCTTCCTGGAAGATACCAATAAATAATCCCTGCATCACCCTCTTTACAGAGCTGCTATGAGGAGTGACTTTTGTAACCCTTTAAGTGCTATAGTAAGGTAAGTAGATATTATTGCCATCAGTGGATTTTAGAGAACTCCCTTTAAGGATTAGGGAAGATTTCTTGTGATGAGCATATCAATTTTTATAAATAAATGAGTGTTTGGCAATGGCTTGTTCTTTTGAAAGTTTTAAACACTCCTAATGCCTTGTTGATCTTGGTAATTTTCCCTTTAAATATGAAGAATGAGTTAATGAAGCAAAGGTAAATTTCAGCTAGCTCTTGTCTGAATTCCCACTAATTCCAGACTAGAGAACCCTGTAGCTATGAGATTTTACCATACAGAAACTGACTGAATATAATATGCATATATGATATATATTCTATGTATGATAATATATGGTAATATAATGTATATTGTGCATTGTAATATGTGTTATGTTACAATTTAATAGTATATCTAATAATATAATGTGCAATATTATAATATCTAATTATAAGTATCACTTCGGGTAGGATACATAGATACGCAAACTATTCCATTTTTGACCTAAGCCATTGAGATTAAACACAGGCGCGCGCGCGCACACACACACACACACACACACACACACACACCCTACCCCCATTCTTGGAACTCTACTGTCACCAATCAATGACACAGAGGCCTGGGCCAAGATGTTTGGAGATGATAAAGAATTAGATTCATTGGAGTCACTATCCCAAGACAGCCATTTCAATCTGAGCTCCATTCAACACCAGTGGGGAGAAGAAATCAATAGCTGCCAAATGGAAAAAAAACAGCTCCCGATATTCAATTTATATTGAGATGTGGGCCTGCCACATTGAAATCCTCACGAGAATGATTTTATAAAGATTATAATGCCAGAGTCCAAATTTAATAGCAATTTATATTTTTATAGTGAGATAGAATTAATCTCACATAATTGAGACTCTTCCCTCTCGATACTTTAGCTTTTTGTACAAACTCTTGATTTGGTTTAAGGCTGTCTATACAATTCAATCCAACTCTATACAATTCGATAAGAGCCAATGCCAGGGGAGAGAGGTTGGCCTTAACAACTCAAAGAGCTACCTCTTTCTCTGAGACAGGAAAAGAAGCAGGACAGTAAGGGGGAAGACTCAGGGTCTTCTAACAGGGGAGGAGTGTTATGGAAAGGAAACCTAGATTTGGAGTGAGATGGACTGGGCTTGAATGGTTTTTTGGCTTATTTCCTGGGTGACCTTGAGTAAGTTTAACTTTTCTGGGCCCGAGTTTCTTTATCTATAAAATGAAGGGGCCAGAATCAATGATTTTTAAAGCTTCCATCCATCTCCAAATCCTATGATCCTGTGATAAGACTTAAGGGAACTTATGATGAATGGGCTGATGTCAGAAAAGTAGGAGGTGAGGCCATTTGCTGAGAGCATGGGAGGCAAAGGTCAGGCTGAAGACTTGCGAGTGAAGAAGGCTTGGTAAAGTTTTTGGAAGGTGGCATGGGGGATACTATTGAGAATCAATAAGAGATGAATACAAGGCCCTGCTGGGTAGCAATGAGTTTGCCTGAGGATAAATGACATGAAATTATAATAAACTACAAACTGGTTGAAAAAAAAACATTTGGATTCAAACAGGTTAGTTGAATTTAGTCAGTTTATCAGTAATTAACTAACTGGTGATTCAACTAATTTAAACAACTTATTTGAAGACTAATTTGTATGTACATGTCTCAGTAACTAACCAACTCTGCCCCTGTGGAAGGTTTTTCTTTCCATTACCTATGAATGTGTGTGCAGGCATGGGGATCAACAACTTTTTTTCCTGATGAAATAATTTAAATATTTCTGACAACAACAACATTTTAGGATTTGCAGTAGATTTAACAGATATTGGCTCATACATACTTTACAACAACCCTGTAGAGTCACACACTATAGGCATTATTATCTCTATTCTATAGGTAAGGTTCAGAGAGGTTAAATGACTTTCCTATAGTCACATAGCTAAGAAGAGTTGGGTTTTGAAATCAAATCTTCTCGACTCCATGTCCCTCACTCTATCCATTATGCCATATTGCCTCTCCACAAACAGATACACGTAATGGGGACTGGGGGAGAAGATACTGACCATTAAGGATCCAGTGAGAACATGCTTGGATTTGCCCTTCCTGATAGAATAATATACAGGGCATGCACAGATATTCTCTGCCTAGTTCCAATCCAAACTATGTAACTTCCCTCCATGCATGACTGAGGAATGGTATTGAATAATCCCCCAAAGTCTTCTAGCTGGCTTCATAGTCATAAGTACAGATGATTCAGGAGGTACTAAACAACAACTGAGTTTTCATACAAAAGGAACGATTCTCTACTCTTCATTTGTTTTTCCTTCCTGGCAGTTCTTGAGGTAAAAAACAGCTGTCAACCACCACATAGAAAAAATGGCAGGTAGCTACTATGTGTACTACTGTCCTGGTCTGTGTCATAGTACCACTGTTTCATCTGTGTTTATAATTTCCTAATCTTAGATGAATGAGTATTATGAAAGGGAAGTAATTATTTGCATTCCAGAGTTCCATCAGAGATCCCACCATCAATCAGTGTCCACTGCTACACTGGTGGTAGCTGAGGACAGAAGTACCTACAGATGGATGTGGATAAGGACTGCAATATCTTCAGGGATTGTCACCTCTTATGATGGAGAGAAGTGCAGACTACGGATTGTAAAAAGACAATGATCTTCAGAGTTCACCAGGGATGTACACAAAAAACAAAGTTTCATGAGGACTCCACAAAGGGAGAAAGGGCTCCCAAGGCCAAGAATTTCAAAGAACCCTTCAGTCTTATTTGCCTTCTACACGTGTCTAACTTCCTTTGTAGTTTGACCCCACTCTCCTCATGGACCTTATGTATGCAAAATGCCCCCCTCACCATGTAGAGATTGTTTTGTGCCAACTGCTCTTGTATTCCTTTTCAGTAAATCTTTTTTGTAAAAGCTAATGAGTTCAACTGGTTCTGACAATGGAAAGCACTCTAGTGGGGGCTCAGGAGCTACAGTACTAGAAATTCCAGCTCCTTAAGGTTACTCATGGAATCCTGGGGGAAGAAATAGTTAGTCAACCTCTGGGGACCTAGTCTATGAGCGAGTGTCCAAGCAGGGGAGTGAGCCTCAGAAGGTCAACTGTATATGCCTATGCAATGGTAAATTTTATAAAAACAAATCTATTTGAGCAAATGGCTGAGCTTGTCTTTAAATATCACTTTTCTAAATTGGAATGAAACCAACCTACTTAAGTGTTCTCTGAAGCTTAACAGAACCCGTCATTCCTTTCGGTCCAGTGCCTAGTTCAAAAACTAAGGGAAAACAATCACAGTAGGGGCTCCAGAGTTCACCCAAGTGACAATGTTGTAAACAAACCACATTCAAAGTGGGGGTGAGAGGTCCTGGGAAGATGAAGTATGTGTCACATTCTGGATGCTCCCAAGGTAGACATTTTATAGTAGCTCCTAGGTAGCATGTAGAAAAGAAGAAAGACAGACAGTGAATTCATACATTTTCTTTATGTGACAGAAGATGAAGGTGCTAGAGATGATGAAGGTCATGAAATTGGATTTTACTAATACATCTTGGTTCAACTTCTTACCCAGCCTAAGGTAAGTCTTCTCCCTACTCCCAAGATGCTCTTGTATGAATTGAGCCTAGAAATATGCTGAGTTGATCCATGAAGAAGAGGGGCAAATATCTGGGAGCCAAAGGAAGGATCCTTCTTCACATGTCACAGAGCCATGTTCCCTCTGCTGGAAAATAAACACATCGACTATCACTCTGTTCAACAGTGTGAATGAAGTATGAACATTTATTCTTCCAATCGACCTTTAGCCAGGATCAAGTCCTGTTTTTGTCTTGCATCAAAGTCACCTACTTTCACACACACATTTCCTCAGGAGTCAGAGCCTTTAAGCTAACAGGGGAGCTCCAAGTTCATATAGAAAGTAAAAACTGAAAAGTTAACTCGCACAGTTGCTATGTTAGCAGTTCCAGAAGGCTTATGGGCCACACATTCGTTCCCTTATTTCTCTCCTTGATGAGGGCATGTAACACCCATTAACATTAATGGAAGCCTACTGCAGAGAGCAGGAGCAGAAAATAGGCCCCTTTGTATGCAACTTCTAAGACTGAAAGTTGATGTTTGCCTGGCTGGCAATTTTTTTTAAATCATCATTTATTTGCTGTGGAATCATAAATTTGTTTACCAGCTCTCAAACGGGGGGAATATATTTCCTATCCTTCCTTTTTAAAACGTCCTTTTTATTAGAAGGTTATTTCCTTAACTATCATCTTCAAGGAACCTTGCACAAACTCATCCGTTTTACCCTATAATTTATGGGCTATTGGCCATGAAATAACTGAGGTCAGAGAAAATGCCTACAGGCCCAAGGCTGCACTTGGGAGGTCCTGTGGTTCTTGTGGGCACTGGGATTTCCTCATGGGAGGGATTGGAACCAAGACAATCTGTATACTCAAAAAGAATCCAGCCCTGCCATCCTATGACACCACTTTGGAAGAGATGGACAAACAGACAAATAAGCAGCCAGAAAAATAGAAAGATGTGAATATAGTAAAAAAAGAAGCGATTTATGCCAAGCCATGTTTCACTATGGCAGGATCTATTAACTATAAACTGTGAATTATTAAAAAAAATTAGATAAACTTATTTCAATATAACTAGTTTATTTTATAATCCTACATATTCTATTGTATGCATTTAAAAGCATTCTAAAAAGGAGTCTATAGGAGACGCCAGACAGCCAAAGAGGTATTTGGCACCAAAAAAAGGCTAAGTACCCATATTCTGTAGGAAAAGGGTGGTTAATAAATTTATTTATGAGCTGTTATATTTTTTGTATCTTTTTTGTTTTATCCCACAGTCATTTCCTGATAAACCCATTCCAACCTCAGGGATCCTTCTTTGTAACAAAGGAAAACGGCTAAGTAAAATCAATCAAGGCAATAACTTCAAATAGCAACAAACATACTGTCCTTTATTTACAGGCCCCCACTTTTATACATCAAGGAAGGAAGGGTGTTTCATCATCTGTTCTCCTAAAGTGATATTCGCCATTATTTTTGTGTCTATTTAAAAAAAACCCATCATTTGCTAGAGGTACAAAAACCCTGACTAGAATTTTCTATTTCAGTCAATAATCCAAACATGGTTGTCATTGTTCGAAGTCTTACGTCACTGTCAGTATCATGTACTGGTATTAGTGCAAAGTGGTAATGGTAGCACATAATGGGACCCCAGAACTCCATTCCACTTCCGCTTCAGTTCCCCAGTGGAAAAAAGGCAGTTTCCACATTCCTGTGTAGCCCACTAAGCATGCATTCATTCATTCAACATTGACAAAACACCTACCATGTGTATGGCACTCCACCACAAGCTAGGGCTACCAAGCCAAAATGAAAAACAGTCCCGGTCCTCAAAGAAAGTATCTTCTCCAGAGAAATGACTGGATGGCCACCTGTCTAGAATGGTAGGGACGGGGTT
The DNA here is from genome assembly GCF_011100635.1 of Trichosurus vulpecula. Classification (NCBI taxonomy): domain Eukaryota; kingdom Metazoa; phylum Chordata; class Mammalia; order Diprotodontia; family Phalangeridae; genus Trichosurus; species Trichosurus vulpecula. The sequence goes on from NC_050580.1 coordinate 145,837,518, forward strand.
CCTACCTCAAACAGGGATCCCATTTGATGACTTCTGAGGCCCCTTCCAACACTATGAATCTGTGCTTTCAAAGCATCTAGGTGGCAATTAGTGGCCTTGGAGGCAGGAAAACCTGAGTTTAAATCCTGCCTTGGATACTTACTAGTTGTGTGGCCCTAAGAAAGTCACGTCAATTCCTCCAGCCTCAGTTTCCTCATACGTAAAATGGGAATGAGAATAGCACCTACCTCACAAGGTTGTCGTGAGACCCAGGTAAGATAAGGTATGAAAAGTGCTTTGTAAACCTTTGAGCGCTATAACAACACGAGCTGCCCCGGTGAAGCCCCGCTAACATTGTCTACCACGTTTCTGACTGCATGTTCGCCGTTCACATGCTCGGATCCATCCAGGTGTTCAGATCCCTGCCTTCATCGCATCTTTTACCTCCAGATATCACTCTGTCCGTGAGAATCACTCTCAGAATGACGGCAGGTCCTGTACAAGTGTAGCACGGCGGTGGCTAAAGGAGCACATTCCTACCATTCGATTATCCCATTTTGGTCTCTGCCAGAAGAGACCATCTCCTGAGGAGCGCTTACTTGGTACAGAATCAGAACTTGTTTGCGATCTCTTTGTCGTGTATCATCATGGGGTCATAGACCAAGGGCTGGAGAGGACTTCAGAGGTCATGCAACCATACATTTATGACTGGAAGGATTATAGAGCATCACAGATTTAAAAGGGACCCCAGGGGTCATCAAATCAGACATCATTTTATAATTGAAGAAACCGTAGCCTAGGGAGTTTAAGCGATCTGCCCAAGGCCAGGCAGGTAACAAGTAATAGACGTGTTCCATGATGTCTCTGTCACATGGGATAACATCATCAATGATGCGGCATGTTGTATGGCTTGTCCGTTGTACAACATATCATGTCAATCACATAGCATGTTGCGTGTTGTGTCTGGCATTACAGTGTGTCTGTCATGTGGCAATCTGTCCATCATGTAACATAACATGTCTGTCAAGTTCATGGTAAAAGAAAATATAAAAAAAATTTAGACTTTGTTTTAAAGGAACTTGTATCTAGTTGAGTGTAAGCTCTATTCTAGTAGAATATAAGCTCCTTGAGGGCAGGGATGTTGTGTTTATCTTAGGATCCCCAGCTCTCAGCCCACACAGTGCTTCATAAAGTGTGAGAAATAACTTTTGCATTTAATTGAATTAGGAAATCGAGGCCTCAACTCTAGTCTCAGCTCTGCCCCCTAGCTAGAAGTCTAAGTTTAGGCAGGCTGTTTCTCCTTCATGGCTTTTATTGTCTCTATCTGAAAAATTAGGGGTTTGGAACATACGGTCTCTAAAATCCCTTCTGGTTCTAATTGTCTCTGGCCTTATGGATTATGTGTATATGTGTGGATTTTGTATTAATCCGTGTAAATATGGATTGCATGCACATGTATGCATTATGTATGCAATATATGTGTGGATTATGATTTATAAGAAAATAAAATTTTGAAAAGTATAGAAGCCTAGAGTAAAAAAAGTAAAAGTTGCCTGGAGAACAACTCCTATCCTGTCAAATTCCAACATGGCATGAAGCCTCACCCCAGCTCACTCCATTCAGCACCAAAAGAACATTTTTTTTCCTGTTATAGTTTCCCTTTTCCATTGACCAGATGAACTGGATCCAGAGAGAATTCAGCACATCAGGGTCTTGGCAGGTGGCTGTGGATGGGTGCATAATAGCATTTCACATTATCTGAAAACTGCTGTGGGACGCAGTGGGCACAGGCAAGGTGGTGAGCATGGCAGGCCAGCTCCAAGCAAAGGAGTACAGTTCAATGCCACCTCTTCACATAAGGATGCCGAGTGAGTGAGCATAATAAATGGTTATTGAGTGAACGAATGAATGATGCTCCCTGGGACTTCTCAGCCTGTAATATGTCATTGAATATTCGAAGTGCTGGACTTTTACCAAGACCTTCCATTTGCCACTACCGGGCTCCTCTGCTAATACATTTTGAACTCCGTTGTTTATCTCCACACCAAGAAACGTCTGGCTTTGAAAGTCAGACTGGAGAGTGTAGGGTATAGAGATTGTCTTGCTTGTGTATATTTGTGGCCTCAGTTCACACGACAGTGCCTTGCATGGTGTGATTGTGAAATAAATATTTCATCTATCAAAATCTTTCAGAGTACATGACTTGCCTTGAGGGAGAATTGTGCATATTACATATAGAAATATCTGCATGTACTTTTGTTCATTGTGTCTGACTCTGTGTGACCCTGTGGACCACAGCACACCAATGCTCTCCATGGGCTTTTCTTGGCAAAGTTGCTGGAGTGGTTTCCCATTTCCTCCTCCAGTGGAATAAGGCAAACAGATGTTAAATGACTTGCCCAGGGTCACATACGTAGTAAGTGTCTGAGGCTAAATTTGAACTCAAGTCTTCCAGACTCCAGGCCCAGGGCTCTAACCACTGTGCTACCCACCTACCTGTATTACATATATAAACATCAAATGTAGATATTACTTATAGAAATACTCACATTACGTAGTAGTGATCATGTTACATGGCAGCAGCAAAAAAAATACATCAACCTAACATTCTCTCTCTCCACATTGGTATTTTTCAAAAGACATAAATGGTGATCTATATTCAGTTATGAAAGATGGATGGAATAGTAGATAGAGGGCTGGTTTGCAGTCAGGCAGAGTTGGTTCAGGTCCTACCACCGAGACATACTAGCCGTGTAATTATTGGCAAATTGAATAATTAATCTGTGCCATAAGCCATACTGCAAGTAAGACTATAAGTTATAGCTGGGTTTCTGATATGCATTGGTGGAGGAAATATCCACACCGGGCATTCCTAACATATATGAAATCACCATTACATTTAGTCAATGTACAAACCAGGGCACTCCTCATTGTGTTACCTTAATCATTACTGATTAAAACAGGTATTTTCTATGGAACCCTGCACCACAGAATTAGCGCAGCTATACTGCTAATAACAATGACAAGGGATATGGACTGGACCTGCAATTTCGTTGCTATAATGAGTTCCTGGCTAAGGAGGCTCCTTCCAACAATACGGGTTGACACCTTCTCTTAGAGAGTTGCCTAGATCTTTGAGATGTCAAATGACCTACCCAAGGTCACACAGCTAACTGTGTCAGAAGCAGGCTTGAACCCAAGTTTTCTTGATTCCAAAGCATCTCTTTATCTACTACGTCACAGTGTCTTCTCTTTATAGCCTTAGAGAGTTGATTATGGCACCGAGAAATTGACCCACCTGTGATCACATGGCTGGTACATACGAGAAGCAAGATTTGGACCGTTTTCCTACCTCCAAAGCTCAGCCTTTGTGTCGAGCCACCTTCTGCAAGGGAACGTTGCTTGGCTTTTATTTCTCTTGAAAAAATACCAAGGGGAGGATATGTTAAATTACTGTCATTTTTATAATAAAGATAATAATAATGTATTTACATAGTGCTTTAAGGCCTGTAAAACTGACTGCCCTGTGAGGTAGGACATAAGGGAGTGATTGGCAGCAAGTTCCATGTCTAATCTGTCTTCTGCCTAAAAGAACTTGGACTGGGTTCTACCACATTAACATCACTGGCTCTGGCCCATCCAAGTATTTGATTTAATCACTTTGCAAGCCTCTGGCTTCATTTGGAATCACAATGCAAATTGTTTGCTCCCCTCTTAAGGACTTTATTTCCTCTCTGTTCTAACGTCTCATTTGTGTCCTTCCGTGGACCTTAGACCTTAATGGCTCATGGACATTTGCATTCATTCTTGTTTCTCCTGACATTTATAAAACGCCCTCTCCTTCTGGAAGCCAAAAAACCATACAGCTCTTCCAAAATGCTGTTTCCCAGGTCCTTCCTGGAACCAATATTTCTGTTTCTCTACTTTAAGAGCACTGGACTTAAAGGGGGAAGATCGGAGGTCGAATTCTGGTTCTGCCCTAGGGTCTGAGATTACCGTGGACAAAGTATTTTCCCTTTGTAGGCCTCCATTTTGCTCCTCTATATAATGAGGGGTTTGGGGACCCTGGGAAACCTAGTTGATAGTTAATAGCCAGCATTTATATAGTGCTTAAAGGTTTGCAGAGCACTTTACCAAACTTGTCTTATTTGATCTTCACAATGACCTGGGGGAGGAATTCAATGTTCTTCTCTCCATTTTACAGATGAGGAAACCGAGGCACAATGAGGTTAAATGACTTGACCAGGGACACACAGCTATTATAGTCTGAGGGAGGGTTTGAACTCAGATCTTCCCGTCTCCATGTCTACCTTCTGTTGGATAGATAAGTTATCCCCTGTACCACCAGTGAAGCAGCTAGGTGATCCTACTATCACAGGGCTAATTACCAGAAGGAAGTGAGAGGATTCTGCTCCTGCGGGACTGGCTTTCTCTTACCTAGAGGCTGCTGGTCTACTGTCATTTAGCACTTTCCATAAAAAGGACGGTCACATTCCCTCTCCAATGGGTTCAGGACAAGGGTATTCCATGAACCAAGATCAGCCAAAGCAGTCCTGGAAACAATCTGAGTTCAAATCCTCCTTCAGACACATAATGGCTGCGTGTTCCTGAACAAGTCATTTAACCTCATTGTGCCTCAGTTTCCTCATCCGTAAGATGGAAGTAAGGCTTAACACCTCCCCACCCCTCACCCCTGGGTTGTTGTGACGATCAAATGGGATAAAGTATATGAAGCATTTTGCAAACCTTAAAATGCTATATAAATGTCAGCAAATTTGGAGTCAGAGAACCTGAGTATGAATCATGATTTTGCTGCTTGCTATCTATGTGACTTTGGGCCCTTAATTTCCCCTCCCTGGGCCTCAGTTTCCACATCAATAAAACAGAGGATGGGGGAGGAGAACAAGATGACCTCTGAGTTCTCTTTCAGTTCCAAATCTTTAATGCAATGAACAGGACATGGTTATTACAGCTACCAAAAACATTATTCTTCCTTGGGTACAGGGTGTTAATTAGATAGCTTGTTATCCTGCAGGGGGTTATTTCATGACTGCTAGGATCCATAAGAAAGACTCAGAATGTGATTAAGCCTATAGTCAGTCCTAGGAACAAGATCCTATATTGAAATGCAGAAAAAAGCAAAAGACAGGGTATGTTATATATTGGGGGGGGGTGGGTATGGGTGGGTAGAACAGAGGGTAGTGGGTTCCTACTCCTTGGCAGTCTCCAAGCAAAAGCAGGATGGGTAATTGCTGAATATAATGTAGAAGGGGTTCTTTTTTTGGTACAGGTTACTACAGATAGCTTCTACGGTCCCTTCCAAATGTAGGGCTCTGGAATTCTTTGAAATTCATAAAAGCATTTAACAGAAGCAAAGAGGGTTAATGTACTGTAATCCTCCCCATTCTAGAGTAAATATGAGAAAGATGTCAAGGTTATGGTGACATTTTTTGCAGAACAAATAAGCTACAACATTAGACTTCTGACATCAAAATGAAATATTCTTACTAATGAGTCTTATGCAGAGGAATAGCTTCGACCAAACAGCATATCGGTGATTCAAAGAGAAATAGACTTTTTAAATGGTAAGTCATTGTCCTGTTAGGGATGGCAGTGGCCAAGAAATGGAATGAGGATTGTACAGAGATAACAAGAAGGTAAAATGACACCAAAACCTGCCCTGTCCCTTTCTACTAGAGACATCACTAACCCCAGGAATTCTGGCCCTCAAAAATGGCAAATGGTAGCCTAGCACCATAGTACTTCCTTGGCCTGTTATTCAGAATAAAAGGGCTCTAGCAGTGACTTTGCTATGTGACCTTAGGCAAGTCACTGGCCCTCTGGCATCTACAACTTCTTCATATGTAAAGTGAAGAAGTTGGACTAGAAATGCCTGAATCCTTGTCATTCCTCTTGAACCCCTGGGAGAAATATTTAGAGACCTCTCCTCTGGCAGGCAGGCAGGCAGGCAGGAGGGAGGGAGGGAGAGAGGGAAGGAAGGAAGGAAAGAAGGAGGGAAGGAAGGAAGAAAGGAGATGGAGATCATAGAAGTCACAATCTTATAGACTCATAAAATGATATATTCAGAGGTAGAACAAATGTTAGACATCATTGAGAGGGTCCAATCTTCTCATTTTAAAGATGAGCAAATCAGAGTCCAGAAATGTTAAATAACATACTCAGGGTCACACAGCACATTGGTTTCTGAGGTAGGATCTGAACCCAGGTCTTCCCTACACCAAATCCAGCAGTCTATCTACTATACCATACCATCTCTCAATTGTCTTCAAGACACTGATAACCTCAGCACATGTTTCTGTACACACAAGCGCCATCTCAAGAGTCTTGTTAAACTAGAATGGACAGGAAAAATCCTCCAAGAAGTAGAAAATAAACTTTAAGACATAGAGGTCTGAGAGAGGATTCTGGAAAGATGGCAGAGTATGTCAGAAAATTTCAAGCTCTCCAGATTTTCCTCCACAAAAAAAAAAGATAAAATAGTGCCTCAGGGCAAATATAGAGTGGTAAAAGTCAATATAAGTGGAGCAGAACAGGTGTCCTACTGGGACAACCAGTGAAGATCTGAAGAAAAATCCCAGGACAACATTTCATCCCTATGAAGAGTAAACACCTCCAGGTTAGGGACCCCTTAAAAAATAAATGGCAAGCCCTGGGGTTAGCTGGGTTGGGAGGCTGTCTAAGCCTCAGCCATAGAACTTTTACCCCCCAGGACAGTAAGGAGAGTTGGGCATCTGAACTGGGAAGAGCTGGGGAACCTCTGCTGACAAGAAATGCCCAACCTAGGTGGACTGCAGTGACAATGAGGTCAAGAAAGAACCAGAGCATGCCTGGTGAGTGTAGAAGCAGTGGGGCAGGGACGCTGCTGGCTGTGGGCACTTACAGGAGGCTGGAGGTCTTGGTTTGGGTTCAAGGTCACAGGGGAGAACTGAAGAGAATCAGAGGCCAGAGGCACCATCCCCCATACCCCAAGACTAGAGGTGATTACAAAAATTAAACTATTTTTTAAAAATGCACAGGCAAAGGAGAAAGAATTCAACCATAAAAAGTTACTATGGGAATAGAGAAGACTGGGGTTCATCTTCAGAGGAGGATAATAAAGCAAAGAAACTTTCATCTACCCCAAAGAGCAATGTCAAGTAGTCGCCTGCCCAAAAAGAATTTATTGAAAAATTTAAAAAAGGCTTCAAAAATCAAATGAAAGAGATTGAGGGAAAACTAAATAAATTAAATAAGAACAATCCAAGAAAAATAAGATTATGAAAAGAAAGTCAACCAATTAGAAAAGGAGATATAGAATCTTAAGGAAGAAAATGACTCCTTGAAAATCAGAATTAGTCAAGGGGAAGCCAGGGAAATTATAAGAGATCAAGCTATAATTAAAACATAAAGAGATTCATAGAGGGCTGTAGAACAACATACAGGCCCAAGTCCAGTTTTAACCAGGTACTGGTTAGTTAGGTTCATGTCCCAAGACAATGGGCCAAACAGCTCAAGAGTCAATAGGGAAGCACCACTCTCCCTTCTAGTCAGAGGTCCCGTAGTCAACAGAACAAAGACACAACCTTGAAAAAATGTCAACCATCTAGAACCCCTTCATGGGCACTGAGGCCCTGGTCTTGAAAACATCCACCCAAGGCCTAAATTCAACCAACATCAGACTGGAGACAGCAGTTGAATTTCTACTTCCCTACAGCTATGATATAGCTTTAGAAAAAAGAACCCCCAAGTTCAGTCAGCAGCTCTAACCAGTTACAGATGACCTTTGGGGCAGGAGTTAGAGGGAGTATGGTTGGGGAAGGGTAGTTACATTGGCTGAAAACATCCAAGAATGCTGCTGGGGGACTCCTGCCCTCTCAGCTCCGTGGAACCAGAACTGAGGAGGAGCTGGTAGAAAGACTACCCACCACTCCCTGGGCAGGGAGAGAAGATGCCAATAGCCAGGCCTCTCCATCCAGGGCCTTTTGCAAGCCTCTGGACACACAAGCCTAAGACTAAGCTTCTAGTCACTCCTTTGAGGAAGGTTCAGGGAGGGATTAGAACTTGCTGAGACTAAGGCCATCCCTCTTCTCATGGCAGTCCTTCAGATGTCAGCTTCTTCATGCCCAGTCCTACCTAGGTCTCTGAAAGTCAAGGGAAGGCTGACATTTAAATCTCTCTGGCCTTTCATTTTCTACAGGAGTGGGAAGCTGAGTTGGTGCCTGAAAGCAGATAGAGTACATCAAAAAATATCATCATTCTAAATACTGTGATTTGAAGCCATTTTTCACCGCCACAGTGGGGAAAATAAAAAAAGCAGTAGTGGGACAGGCTCAGAAGGCAATGTTTACTGTTCTCAGGAAAGTGGCACGTCGGGGGACTGCTGACAAGTCTGTCAAAATGTCTTCTGAGATTTAACTATTAATAATAATAAAAAACAACAAATAAAACTCTGAATTAATCTGGCATCTTTCATCTCCAGATATCAAAGACTGTCACCAGCATCCCTGATAACAACATGCCTGTGAAGTGCCTAAGTGCAAGCTTCATTATTTCGTTGATGGATGAAAACTCAGAGAGGCCAAGTCACTTGCTCACGGCCACACAGTGAAACAGCAGTAAAGCCGGTAGGAGGAATGATCATCTCTCCATAGTGGCCATGTTCCGTCCCTTCGGCTGCTCCGGGGACTGCATTCACCCAGAAGTGGTGGAGACTAAGAGGTGGCTAGATTTGAGTTGTAGAGAGAACTCTGCTCTGGTATTCTCTAGAAGCTTAGGAATAAATCCATCCACCAGAGTCAAACTGGATGGGTCAAAAGTAGCCAGGAAGGAATAAAGGCCCATCAGGAGCAAGGTCCTGGACCAGGTGCTGTGGGGTGATGGCAGCAGCCACGATCCCAGCCTATGAGAAGCTCACAATCTAATGGGTAAAACAGAAAGCCGTTCCCCTCTGTCCCTACCAATAATCACAAAAAGACCAGCCACATCAGCAGCACGTACAATCATGACATTTAATTAACACCCTGTCCCTCATATTCACAGTTGACATTAGTGATCCTCCTCATGAACTTGGCGTTTCTTCATATTTTTCTAGTAGTAGAACTGGGTTTACGGTGTTCCCTATGTGTTTTTCCTCCCTTTTGACAAATGACACACATCTACAAGATGGTTGTTCGTGACGGGGATGCGCTCTACGGCCAACAAACAGAACAAGGCTTACAAAACCAAGCATCGTTCAGGCCTACAATACTTGGTACCAAAGCCTGGTTTTTAAGAGCCTGAGTAAAGCACCCCACACTGTATAGCTATTGATGCATACAGATGCATCAATATGATGGGCAGGTATGGCAACAACCAGAATGATGCAAGCCAGGTGAAGGATCTAAGACTGGAAGTCAGAAGACCATGGTTCCCACTCCACCTGTACTAACTTCCTTAGGATCATTTATTTAGAGCTAGAGGGACCTTAGAGACTTTTAAGTAGAAATCATAAGTGTTGGGTCTCTCTGGGACTCAATTTCTTCATTAAAACAATGAGAAGTTTGAACAGGATGACTTTTAAAGTTCCCTTCCACATCTAACTTTTCTACTGCCTTTTGAGCCCTGCTGCTGGGCCCAGTCTAAGAGCTACCTACTGGTCTGTCAATCACTTTGTAATGGGGAGACTGGAAAATCAGGATCCAGTCCTCAAAGTGTGCTTTGCGTGCTGCCAATTCACAACGGAGGTTTGGCGAGCCCGAATCTGGAAGTATATCATGATTTGTAATGGAGGGGCCCTGTCCCTGATTCAGAGCAGGGAAAAGTAATCTGTGACTGTCTCCTATATGGTTCCTGCTTAGTAAAGGGAAGTTTTCATTGGCTGCTGCGCCGGAACTGAAAATGAATACAAGAGCGTAGAAGAGTAGGATAGATGAGACAACTATGTGGGCACTGCAAGATAGAACCACCAGTCAATTAGTCAACTAGCATTTATTAAGTGCCACTACTGTATGCCAGGTACTGTGCTAAGGGCTGGGCAAGCATGGAAGGATTTAGCCCTGAAAAGTGACCTGCTCCAGTCAGCCCAGTAAGAGATGGACCTGGCAGCTAAGATGCTACATCCTGCAGGCCGGGAAGTGAGCCACTCATCAGCTACGCAGCACCCAGAAGGGAATTTGATAGTGAGAAGAATATTTGTGGCTACCACTTTTTAAGTTGGAGCTTACTCAGCCCAGGACGGAGACAAGAGGGAAGAGTGCCCTGATTTGGGAGATATTTTTGTCCTTTGTGTCTTGCCATAGCTTTCCAATAAAACATCCCTGTATAAAAGTTAAGTGATGTTAATTGCTCCTTGGTGACATTAAGAAGATGTCAACAGGTTAAATTATGTCAGGGGTGGGGGGGCACACAGTGAAACTCAGTATAATCACTGAGGATAATACTGAGGAGAACATAGGAGAAGGAAGGCCCAAGCTGGCATCAGAGCTCCCTGACTTCCTTCAAATCCTATCTTCTATAGTAAGCTTTTCCTCAACCTCTTATTTCTAGTGCTTTCCCTGTGTTAGTTATTTCCTATTTATATTCTATACACATTGTTTGCACCTATTTGTTTGCTGGTTTTCTCTCTCTTTAGATCACAAGTTCCTTGAGGACAGGGACTGCCTTTTGCCTTTTTTTTTGTATCCCCAACATGGTATGGCACAACGCCTGCCACATAGTAGGTGTTTAATAAATGCATATTGACCCACTAACCTACAACCCCTCAAGGGCACCTCTAGAACCCTAAAGGGGAGACGTAGCCAGCTGTGCTCTGGGAACCCAACTTGCTAGGGTATTTGTGAGATATCAGAGGCAGTTTGAATGCCAGCGCTCTCTATTCAAATTTAATCTTCAGACAAAGAGGCACATATAAGTCATTGAATATAACTGTTTGCTCTAACAAAGCAAGAATGCAACCAGGGTAGAGCAGCACTAAGTTTCTCTGGGGGTAACACACCATACCCCTAGTCTCTGGACACAGACCCTCATATCATGAGGGCAGTGAAGGACATGGTAGCTAGAGTGACCTCCAGAAATCTACTGGGACTTTTTTTTAGGCCTTTAGGTGACCAGGAAGACACAGAGAGTAAATCAGGGTCAATCAGGGGACAGACTTGTCTCCTTTTAGGGAAAGCTAATCCTTACAGGGAAAAAGGAAGGGCCTGGTTTTCTCCAGGTTTTGGATATGGTGAAAGAAGGTCTCTGAGGGAAATGTTGGTGAATATTTATCCCATCACTAGAGAGTCAACCCAGAGTCCTGTCTTTTAATGTGGCTCAGCTGCTATGTCTCTGATGGATTTTCTGACCTCTCCATGCTCAGAAGGTTATAGCCTAGTTCATTCATCCTCATATACATCCACCTAAGAGCAGGAAAGAATGAAACATAACAGAGACAGAAAAGCAGCAAAGTCGTGGGTTCAGAGCTCCAAGGTGGCTCAGGATGGGGCCCCTCCTCAACCCAGTAACCCACAGAAGTTCTTGACTTGATGGCCACTAGGTGAAGAGAGACAGATCAAGTCTTTTCATTGAAGTCTTTTGTATACACACTCATTTCTGGCTCAGAAGCCAACTAAAAGGCTTTTTATTCACCACGTATTAATCTGAAAGGAAACAGTCATAGAATACCTGCACATGTCCTAAATCGAGGTCAGGGCCCCTCCATGATACATAATCACATGCTTCCAAAAAGCAAACTGACTACCCACCCATCCCACCCCACAAGTTGTTGTTCAATCGTTTATCAGTTGTGTCTAACTCTTTGTGACCCCATAAGGGGTTTTTCTTGGCAAAGACACTGGAATGGTTTGCCATTTCTTTCTCCAGCTCATTTTACAGATGAGGAAACTGAGGCAAAAAGAGTTAAGTGATTTATCCAGGGTCACACAACTAGTAAGTGTCTGAGGCTGGATTTGAACGCAGGAAGATGAGCCCTCCTGACTAAGCCTGGTGCTCTACCCACTGTGCCACCCAGCTGCCCCCACCCAACACATATATTGGTTGATAGCAGGCAGTCTCCCTCTGCATATTCTGAGGACTGTGTCCCCATCTCAAGTTACAAAGTAATCAGTCGAGAAGCACTTATTAAGCACCTACTCATTCCAGAGACTTCTAGGTATTGGCAATACAAAGACAGATAATGAAATAGTCCCTTCCCTGGCTTTCAGCTGCCTTCTGAGTACTCCCTAGAGTTCAACTCCACCTTTATTGTAAATTAACCTTCTCCCTAGTTGCCCAGAACAAAGACTTGGGAGAGAATTGTTTAAACCAAGTATTCAAAAGGAACAAACTCATCCAAAAGAAGGTTCAACTCTATTTAGGGGAGGGGTCTTTAATCTCTGATGTCATGCATCCCTCTGGCAATCGAGTGAAGCCTACGGACCCTTTCTCAGAATGACATTTTTTCAACAAGTAAAATAAAACACATAGGATTATGAAGGAATTCAATTACATTGAAGTAAAATATATATTTTCCCCATTCAAGCTCATGGTTACCCTGAAATCTGTCCATGGAACCCAGGTAAGAACCCTTGATTTAGATGGGAAAGGGGCCACAGCCCTTGAGCCAAAAGCCTAGTCCTTGAATGATTTTCCATAGTCCTGAATGTACATTATCTAACCAGTCTGCTCCTGCCTTTGATGACTTAGTGCTAAGATTTCCTTCTCTGGCCTTCCTTCTCCCTCCTCCTCTGATTCATCAAACATTTAGGTAATTAACTGGCAACAGATACAAAAAGGAAAAAAAAAAAGTAATATCCCACCGCCAGTAACGGTGTGTGATGTTGAATTTGATTTTTCAAGGAGAATGATCAGAAGTTCATGCATAAGTAAGAGAACCAGAGACAGACGTGTTGAAAGGCAAAATCAGCTAGGAGGTTTCAGCACTAAGAGCCAAATCTCAGCGAAGCCCTGCTCAGAGAACACTTCCGCTTAAATCAGAATTCTTGCTCTCACACCCTTAATATACTGAAAACCCTACTAGCTACCATAAGCTACAATGCTAGGGAAAGATAGTTGGGTAACAAACATATGAGTCGAACACACACATAAAGTCCATATATACCTAGTCATTGATTTATATACTCACGTGACCATTTCATTTATTTTCTCTGGACTTATCTGTTATTTGTAGCCACCGGTAAGTAACATAGACTCACAGCATCTCAGGATGGAAGGGGCCATAGAGGCAACCTGGACCACCCCAGACCTGAAGAAGGATCTCCTTGACCACATACTTGACAAGCTGTCTTCCAGCCTTTGCTTAAAAATCTGAAGCATGAGGAAACCCACTTTGCTATTCCATATTTGAATAGTTTTTATCATTGCCCCTTTGGAACTGCCATCGGTTACTCCTCCTGCTCCCCGGGGGCCAGGCATAACAAATCAAATCCCTCTTCCAGGTGATAGCCCTTCGAATACTAGTAGCCAGCTCTCCTGCCCCACCTAAGGATAAAGAGCACCTGTTCTATTCATTCTTTTAAATGGGTCAAAAGGTGAAAATAGTTGCCTTGGATATTTCTCTACATTTTCCCCATATGAAAGAAGGGGGATTAAGAAATAAACACAAAAATAAAACTAACTACCTAGATGCACTTTTACATACGTGGCCTCCACAACAACCCTCTGTATGATGTAGGGCCAGAATTAGTATTATCCCTGTTTGACAGATGGGGAAACTGAGGCATGCAGAGACCTTTGCAAAGGTTAATAATGAGGAAGAATTAGAGGCAACAGGAAAGAGTAGAAAGCGCTTTGATGGGTGAGAATTTACCTTATCTTGTCTGGAACCAAGTCGCCATGCCATTTCGAGACCATATTGCTATACACAGACCCTCTTCCAGTTCTAGCTTCCATCTATATATTATCTTCCCCTATTAGAATGTAAGCTCTTTGAAGGCAAGGACTATTTTGCTGGCTTATAGTCCCATCCCTGCTGCTTAACACAGGTCCTCTGATTTCAAATGCAGAGCTCTTTCCATCACAATGTGGGTTCTAGTCTTGCTTCTGCCTGGTCTTCTTTCATCTTCTATATAATAAGGAAGGAGAGTCAGATCACTTATATTTTCTTTCCAATTATCAAATTCTATGAACTGAAATGAGATTCTGAAAGTGCTTTGAGAATGTCAGGAATACTTATTATAGGGCTATCACTAGGGGTTTTGGGACCCTGGGAAAAACACATTATGTACTATCTCCCCCCTCCACTTCCCTCTTTGGCTGCACCCACACACTTTCTATAGGTGAAATCAAGTTAAAATGAACACTAAGGTCATCCTGGAGGGGAAAGAAGATCACACCTTTCATCAGATTGGTTTTCTCTTGACACCCTGTATGTGAGACAGTTGCCTGATGAGAAGGGAATTTTGATAGGAAGAGAGGAGAGAAACACAAGGAAAGGGGTCAGACCATTTTGGAGGCATGAAGCCTGCTAGATTAAACATTTGGGTGGGTGGGGGGGGGGTGCAGTTTGGGCAGCTGGAGGGAAACCTAAAGCAAGTGCTAAGAGACCACAGTATCATATACTTAGAGCCGGAAAGGAGCTCCAATGTCAAGTCCAAACCCCTAATTTTAAAGAAGAAACTGAAGCTGAGAGCTTAAGAGGAGAGATTGTTTCATGCTTTGTATCTGTATCCCCCTCCCAACCTGTACCTAGCACCTTGCCTGGCACAGAGTAGGCCTAATAAATGCTTAGTGTTTGCTCACGAGGAGTGACAAAGTCAGAATTTGAACCTAGGTCCCCTGACTACAAAGCAAGAGTGCTTCCCACTTCACCAGGATGCCTCCTAGGGGTGGAGGGGCAGAAAAGGAGACCAAAGGACTTCAGAGATAAGCACTGTCATTCTGCCTAGGATTAGCCCTACTTTTAGTGACCACCTTCTCTTCTGGGCTCAAATGAGAAATTATTGTAAAGCACAATGCCTGGCATTTATTGTTGTTGCTGTTCACTTGTGTCTGACCTTTCGTGACTGCATTTGGGATTTTCCTAATGTGTGGCACAGCAACTTCACCCAAAATTAAAAACTCACAGGCCTCTCAGGTAGAAAGTAGAAATGAATTGTATTACAATCCTGCGGGAAAGGGCGGCCTCTGAACCAATAGACAATCGGTAGGGAGAGGTGATGCCCAGAGGGCAGAACCCAGCTCTATACTCCTAAACTCCTAAACGTAAACAACCCCCGCCCCACCACTGACCTTTTTACTCTCATTGGTGGAGTTCAGGCTCACGATCTAAACATGGAAATCTACTACCCCTGGTACAAGGAATGAAGAAACGCTAACTTAGCCAATGCCAACTCTTAGGAACACTTTTATCCTCATTTGGTGAGGCTGGTGCTGAGGGGGTTCAGACTGCTCTAAGTTTCAGATTCCTACAGGTCAAGGATGCCTACACCTTCAGCTCTTTGGAAACAAAACCCTCGCCCCCATCTCTTACACTAACAAAGATGCTGGAGTGGTTTGCCACTTCCTTCTCCAGCTCATTTTATAGATGAGGAAACCGAGACAAACAGGGAAAAGTGACTTGCCCAGGGTCACACAGCTAGTAAGTGTCGGAGGCCAAATTTAAACTCTATCCTATCCACTCTATCCATTGCACAGCCTAGCTCCCTCGGACCTAAGAAATGCTTATTCCCTTACTTTCCCTGGATTTAACAATCATGGACTTGACATAACTTCAATAATATGCCATTTAGCTCATTGAGGAAGAGGGGTGTATTATGGTTCTCCTGGAGCCTGCCTGCCTCCCTGCCCCCGATGAGAATCAGCTGGTGCCCCTTCCTCCTCTTCCCACACCTCCCTAAAAAGAACTATAATGCCGTGATGAAAACAACCACATCGTCTTGTCTCAACTGTCACCCGTCCAACGAAGACCACCAACATTGGGTGGTGTGTCCCCCCTCCACAAAACACACAGTTCCTGAGATGAAAGGTCACAGTCTCTTTCTGTTAATTTTTCTCTTTGACTATCAGTACTGATCTAGTTATCCTCAGATTCCAGAACTCAGGAAATGGAACTCATCCTCATGTCATCAACGTTAAAAGTGAAATGGACTATTTGTGGTCTAAATCAAAATAGAACTGTGTCTGGCAAACTCATTTTTCTCAGGCGCTGCTGCTCCCCAAGATACATCGTATACTGATCAGAGGGAAGAAAAACAATGGCGAATGCCAGCCACCATTGATCACTCGTTTCATGCGCAGAATAAATCCTTAATCACTGTCTCTCTGGAAAGAAAGGGGAAATTGAGATGGATACTGGAGTGCCAAAGGCAGAGAGTTCTGTAATTGTGGCTCTTTCATTAAAACTTTGGAGCTTAATAAGTCAACCAGTGGTTGTTCATCACCGTCTGGCATTTTTCAGCCACCATCTTGGCTGACTGCTAACATGCCCCAGTAAAGTGACTCTCATTTGACAGGCACTGGATTGTGTGTCCTCCCTCGGAGATGGAGTCTTAGGAATTCTCTACAACACGGGCTCTTTCCTACTTTGATGGGGCACTCAAGGTCTTTCACAACCCGGTCTACATCTACTTTTCCAACCCTGGCATCTCATGGCTCCCACTGGTGAACCCTTAACTTTAGCTGAACTTGTCTATTCAATTCTTCTCTGAGCTGCTTTGTACCTGCTCTTCCTCCTACTCAGAGTGCTCTCCACCTACTGAAATCCATGTTGTTCAGTCATTCATGACCAATTCTCTATGACCCAGTAGGCCATACTGTCCATGGGGTTTTCTTGGCAAAGATACTGGAGTGGTTTGCCATTTCCTTCTCTGGTAATTAAGGCAAACAGAGGTAAGTGACTTGCCCCGGGTTACACAGCTAGTGAATGTCTGACTTCACATTTGAACTCAGGTCTTCCTGACTCCAGAGCCAGCGTTCTATCCTCTGAGCCACTTAGCTACCCCACTGAAATTTTACCCACCTGCTAAGGTCTAGCTCAAATCTCACCTCCTCAAGGAAACCAGGCATGAGCATTCCAGCTAGAAATGATCTTTCTCTCTTTTTTAATCCTATATTGCAATATCGCTCATTTTCTATTTGTCAGCTACTGCCTTGGATTACACTTACATTGCCCATGGCCATTCATTCTTTCAGTAGTAATAGTAGTAGTAGTAGTAGTAGTAGTGGTGGTGGTGGTGGTGGTGGTGGTAGTAGTGGTAGTAGTAGTAATAGTAGTAAAAGCTAGCATTTTATGTTGCGTTAAGGTTTGCAAAGTGCTTCGCATCTGTCATCTCCTTTGATATCTAAAACAATTCTCTGAGGTAGGTACTCTTATTATCCTCATTTTACAGATAAGGAAATTGAAGTTTAGAGAGTTTAAGTGACTCCCCTAAGGTCACACAAGTGTCTGAGGCAGGAATTGAGTTCAGGTCTTCCTGATTCCAAGTGATGCACTCTATTATTAGGGCCCTGCTATAAGTGTGTCATGACCCATGTCCACATGATACAGTCTAGGTAAGGGATGAGAGACACAGGTAGCAACAGCACATTAAGAATAAATACATTTGAGGCCACTAGGTGGTGCAGTGGACAGAGCACTGGCCCTGGAGCACCTGAGTTCAAATCCAGCCTCAGACCCTCACTCACTGTGTGACCCTGGGCAAGTCACTTAACCTCGATTGCCTCCAAAAAGAAAAAAGAATAAGTGCATTAGAGAGCTGCAAGGAGAAAGGGAATATCACAGAAAGGCTTTGTTGAAGAGAAAGTATTTGAGTTCAGTTTTATAGAACAGAGAGGAACTCAACAGGCAAAGGGAGGAGCTCGGTGGATAGAGCGGCACACCTGACGTCAGGAATACCTGGGTATGAATCCTACCTGGGATATTTGCTAGCTGCGTGACTCCAAACAAATCATTGACCTCTCTAAGCTTCGGTTCCCTCATCTCTAAAATGGGGATCATAATCGCACCCCCCTCACAGGGCTGTTGTGAGCATCAAACAAGTTAACATCCGCAAAGTTCTCTGCAAACCTCAAAGCGCTGTATAAATGTTAGCTATTAACATAAAGAACAGTATTAATGCAGTCGTGTGTGGATGCATAAGGGCATGCTGCATATTTATGGAGTAGATGGTTATTCAGTTTGACTTGAGCATAGAGTGCTTCAAGGGAGGGGTAAGACGAGACAAAGCTGGAAAGTTAGGCTAGCATCAGTCTGCGGATGGTCTTTAACGGCCAGCACAGGAATTTAAAATTTATTCCCTAGGCCACAGAGAGCCACAGGAGATAAGGGGAGGGACTTACAAGTCTAGAAGGCAAGTTTCTGTAGAATTCTATGCATCTTCGTACTCTGCCCCAGCATAGAGAAGAAGGGTGCTCTGAATGCAGGAGGTGCTCAATATTTATTAATCTCCCAAACACTTATTACATATCTACTACGTGCACAAGTCACTGCGTTAGCAGCTGAGGACGAGACACGGGAAATAACAAACTGCCTTTACCCTGAAGCAGATGCCATTCTACAAGAGATAATAACATACAAATAAGTGAATAATAATGATAGCTAGCATTTACATCATTCTTTAGGCTTGGCAAAGCTTTTCACAAATATTATCGCATTTTATCCTCACAACAAGCCTGAGGGGTAGGTACTATTTTAGAGATAAAGAAACTGAAACAGATGTTAAGTTACTTGCCCAGGTCACACAGCTAATAAATATCAGAGGCAGAATTTGAACCCAGCTCTTCCTAACTCAAGGCCCAGTGCTCTATCCACCATGGCACCTAGCAACCCTAAATGAAAGAATTTGATTTAAGAAAGAGAACTAACAACTGGGGACATCGATGTGAGAGTTGGCACCTGAAATGATCCTTGAAGAGGCAGAGACCAGAAGAGAGTGAATTCTATGAATGGTGGACAGTGTGTAAAAAAGAAGGGGCAGGAGATTCAATTTGGGGAGCATCTGGTAAGCCTGGTTGGGAAGAGGAATAGTATGCAATAAGTTCCGTCTAGGAGCTAATGAGGTCACCAAGACACAAAAGAAGGGAGACCAGCACAGAGCCTTGGAGGAGCCATCTTGGTGAGGGAAATATGGATGATTACCCAAAGAAGAGGACAGAGAAGGAATGGTTAGGTTGGTAGGAATAGAACCCACAGGGAGTAACGTCACAGAGGTAAGAGGAAAATGGAACATCCAGAAAATAAACCGTATTGAAAGCTGCAAAGAGATCAAATAGGATAAGAATTATTTTTTAAAGGCAATTAGATTGAGTAGTTGGGATTACTAGGTTTGAGAAATAAGTAGAAGGGGAGGAAATGAAGGCAACAAGCCCAGATCATATCCTCCAATTGTCTGGAAGAAGAGACATCAGGTTCAAAGGATGGCAGGGTCAAGGGGAGGTTTTTCCAAGAGTAGGGGCACCTGCACCTATTTGTAGGCTACGGTAGAAGCCAGTGGATGAGAAAGATTGAAATTGGGCCGGGGGTGAACAGAGAAGGGATGGGTCAGGTGGCAAGTCCCCAGAGAAACAGCACAGGTAGAAGAGTTGGCCTTGGCATGGAGAGGAGCCGTCTCTTCTAGAGAGACTGGAGCGAAGCAGGAGAAAATGAGGGATGAGGACAGTTTTGTGATATGAAAACAATGGAAGAGGAGACGCCATAGAAGGCCCCTCTGCAGTTGGCAAACAGGAAGACCTGCGTTCAAATTTCACCTGAGATACTTAATAGTTGTGTGACTCAGAGCAAACCGCTCCCTGGACCTGGTTTCATCCTCTGTAAAATGTGAGAATTCGACTTCATGATCCCTAGGGTCTCTTGCCAGCTCTCAAATCTATGGTCTATTTTTTTCCAGTAAAGTAAAGAATGAGGTCCTCTGCTGTGGGGTTGATACAGGAGGTTGGAGAAGGGAGGATGGAATTTGGTTTTCTCTCTGTATTCCCAGCACCTAGCACACAGTAGGTGCTTTATAAATGCTTGTTGATTTGAGTTACTTGAATGACTCAATGAGCTTTAGAACTGAAAAGGACCTTAAATACCATCTAGTCCCATTTCCTCATTTTACAGAGAAGGGCAGGGAAGTAAAAAATGATTTCCCCATAGTGACATAAAGAGGCAACTAGGTGGGGCAGTGGATAAAGCAGCAGGCCTGGAGTCAGGAAGATTCATCTTCCTGAGTTCAAATCCGGCCTCAGACACTTACTAACTCCGTGACGCTGAGCAAGTCACTTAACCCTGCTTGCCTCAGTTTCCTCATCTGTAAAATGAGCTGGAGAAGGAAGTGACCAACCACTCCATTATCGTTGCCAAGAAAACCCCAAATGGGGTCACAAAGAGTCAGACACAAATAATCAACAAAAATGGTGACACTAAGACAGTAATGGTCAAGCCAAGATCTGAACCCACAACCTCTGATGCCAATATCCAGCACTCTATCCACTGGGGTTCTTCTGCACCTCTTCTTTACAACTTCAACACTCCTCTGTTCATCTGAACCCAGATTAGATGGGGTTTTCCAATACTAATACGTCTGGAGCTTAAAGGTTAAACATGTTTTTACTGAGATGTTCTTCCTTTACTTGGTTCTGACCTTTTCAACCAACTTGCAAACAAATACTCCCAAGCCTTCCAGCCTTTTGAACCTAGAAAATGTTAAGCATCCCTTTAAACACATAGGTCTGTAGTCTTCTTTCCCTCAGGGATGGCTCCCCTTGGGTCCATTTTAACCGTTTCAGCCAGTCCTAAAGATCAGACACCACTTGCTTCATCCCCAGATTTCTTACAATTTCCCCAAAGATTAAACAAAGTTTTAAATGTCTTGAAATCCCTCTAACTGCAGGCACCAAATGCTATGTTTCTTATTAGACAAAGGAGTATGGCCCCAACTCCTACTGCATTCAGATCTGCCAAGGGTAGTGGTTGGTATTCTCCAGTGTTCCACCACATCATTGTATCATTAGCAACCAGATGGATTTATTCAGCAGACACCTTTTTATGTCAAGCCTCCATCCTTTAACTGCTCCACAAGCCAGGCAAGCAAGTGGAGGGGGAGGCTTTTGTGCAAATTGTTTTCTTTTACATTAAGTTCCAAGATGGGCTCCTTGATTTAAGGCTGGGACTCAATTGAGGAGCTGTGCTGATGGCACAATAAATAATAAGACAACATCGAGCCTGGATTGTCCCGCTCTTTTAGTCCGGGCCCGTGTACTGTGTCATTATTTATAATCAAGTAAACACTTGTTTCATCTTCTAGAAAAGAGAATCACGGAGGGAATTAATATTGGAAGTGGGAATCAAGTGGCATATAGGGGAGGAACAGAGTGTTTGTCCTTGTTGTTGGAGAACAGCACACAACAGGTAAAAATGACTTGGATGTGGTAAAAAAAATTAGTGATGAGTTTTTATTTTGCTTTTTCCTGCATGTTTTTGCATTGGTCTCCAATGAAATTCACCTGTAGCTTCCTGGGGAGGAAGGGTGGATGGAGAGGCAGGGTTAAGGGCTCTTTTAAAAAATCATTGATTTTATTTTGTGACTTACATTGCCTTTTACTCAGGGACCTCCAAGAGATTTCCTGAGGCAGTTTCATCATGTTCCATCCCTTTCCTAAGAGCACCACAGTGGCTACTCCTGGAGAAACCTTTCCCCAATATGGTCTCCCTCATTAGAATGTAAGCTCCTTGAGGCCAAAAATTGTTTTCTCTTTGTATCCCCAATTCTTAGCACACTTCTTCTTGTTGTTGTTGTTGTTGTGTTTGTCCTTCGTTCTCGAAGAGGACCATGACATCAGGGAAATGATGATATGACTTGCAGTTGACTTTGATTTGAGTGAGGGAGGGCTGTGCAAGGTCACTAGCCTCACTTCCTCCTCCAGAGCCATCTGGGTCCAATGGACTGATATTCACTAGGATGACTAGAGGTGGCCCAGGATGCATTGGGAGACCCTGGCCCTTTTAGGCTAAGGTCTTTTCAGGTTCTCACTTTGAGTGAGGTATCACCAATTCAGTAAATAGGCCTCTTTAAGAAGTTAATCAAGGGATGGCCCCTTTTTAGCACAGTACCTTAAGAAATAGTTGATTGGTTGTTGGGGCCATTGGGGTAGTCTCCTCACCTCTTACATCTGATGCCTAATGACATCACCTCTAAAGTAATGACCACTGAGAAGTGAAGTGAGGGTCCCGTCCCTACCCTAGAGAAGTTCAGACAACCCCCAAGAAAGTAGTTGGGTTCTAGGGATGGAATGAATTTAGGAGCACCATAGGGGAAATTCTATATTACTCCTCCTTCTCTCAAATAGAACTAGCCATAGCTGTGGAAGGAGTAGTTATCTGTGTATGTTCTGTGATTTCAGGGGCAGAGGAAAGATCCCCAATGCCCCAAATCAGTCTTCTCAGCATGTTTCTGAACGCTTGAAATTCCTGTAACATGACGCAAAGCCTTTTCACTGTACAGTTATTGTTTAGATTGGGCTGTGCCAAACAGCATGGTATGGCAGATTCTATTAATTCTCTCTTGTGGGGTGGAAGGAGGAAGAGGAGGAACCTAAATAGTGCCAAAGCATTGTTCCAGATGCAGGAGAAAGTCACGAAATTCTCCCTCTTCCCCACCAGCCCCATTACCAATGTGCAATCAGTTACAGAATAGGAAATAGTAGATGTCTAATAGACTCTAACAGTTTCTAATAGCATAGGACAGGAAATGAAGAAACTTGCATCTGATGGAAACCAGAGGGGAAATATAGCCTGTCCCTTGGGGCCTAATTATCTGGGAGTTAAGAACTCTGATGGCATCTAGGGTAAGCATCTGTCCTGTATATACCCAGATGTAGTCCAAACCTTCGGTCTCTGTCCAAGTGTCCAATTAAAGCCAGAAATGAAGCAATTACGTTGGTTTCCAAGAGTCATTTCTGGCCTAACCCCCCCCATATCTCAGATGTTTGGAAACTAGAAACTTGGGGGAGGGGTCTGCTACAAAGAATGTGCAGAAAATATAGAGGGGGGCAGTGAAAGAAATCACAGAGTCATACTTTATAACTAGGCAGGATCCAGGAGGTCACAGCATCACAGAGCAAGAGCTATAAGGGGCCCTAGTTCAAACCCTTGTCACCCAATTTTGTGGAAAAGGAAACTGATGACTGAGATCATTCAATGGCTTGCTCATGGTCACACAGGTAGTGACATCAGAGGGAGGATTTGAACACAGATCATCTCACTCCAGGGAGAGTTCTTTTTAACTGTCCTGGGCTGCCCCTATATAATCCGATTTCATTCATTTTACACATGAGGGAATGAGTTCTAGGGAAGTAACTTCCTTAGAGTCATCCATAATAATAATGATGGACATTTATTAACTCTTTAAAGTTTGCAAAGAGTCTTTCATTCGTTATCTCACTGGAGCCTCAAAGCAACCCTGACTTACCCTCATTGGGCCCTGGACAGAGTGCTGGCCTTAGAGCTGTGAGGAGCCAGCGAGTTCTACCTGTGACACACACCGGCCGTGTGACCTCCCGAGCCAGCCACTTCACCTTTTAGGGGTATCAAACTCAGAGAGAAAGAGGGTCCACTAAGCCACACATAAGGGTCCCTGCAGGCCTCAGATTGACCTAGAAAACCATATATCTATGTTTTTTTTTTTGTTACTAATACACTAACGCATCAAAATCCGAGAGGGACTCCATGTTCCTGTCACGTACGTTTGACACCTCTGCTGTAGACAACCCTTTAAGACTGGAAGTTGCAGAAAAGGTATAACTTACCTTGGGAAAGGGAGTTTCTTGGAAATCCTCTTCAAATGAAGAAAGAGGCTCAGTGGGGTTCAATGATGTGCCCAGGGTTATACAATTAGAGCCAGAACCAGGATCTGGCTCTACTGCTCCATCCTACTTCTCTTCCAGCCAATTAATGGAAGACCTGGGATTCTTAGGTCTCCTAACTCCTAATCCATTGTATTCATGCTCTACTACAGGAACCCCTACCTTCCCCACCCATCTACACTTCCCTTTTCCTCTTTTCTCGGTACTCATTTGGTCCAGCCCCCTATGTCCAGGTTGATTCTTAGATTTGCCCGCAGGCAAAGGAAACAACCAAGTTCCATCCCTTCTGAGCTATGCTACACACGGCTGCCAAATTCATCTTCCGAAAGGATATCATTTCATTTCCCTGCCCAAAAACCATCAGTAACTCCCCATCACCTACTCTTGACTCTGGCAGTCAAAATTTTCACAAATCAGGCTCAAATCTACCTTTCCAAACTTATTAATAGTCTTCTAAAATAAACGTTCCATTCCAACCAGTTTGGTCAACTCATTGTCCCCTAAACAGACATTACTACCCCTGGAATACCCTCCCTTCCTCTCTCTCTCTCCGTCTCTCTGTCTCTGGCTCTCTGTCTCTCTCTTTCTCTGTCTCTCTCTCTCTGTCTCTCTCTCTGACTCTGTCTCTGTCTCCCCACTCCCATTTCTGTCTTTCTCTCTTTGTCTCTCTATCTCTGTCTGTCTCTCCCTCTCTATCTCTGTCTATCTCTCTGCTCCCCCCCCCTCCACTCTCTTTCATTAACTCCCATGCATAAAGTAGCCCAGTTTGATGTACTTTTATAGGTTACAAAGCACTTTCTTCACCACCTTCTGACACAAGTAGCACATGTCCCCATTTTACAGGTACAGACACTGAAGTTCATAGAAAAGTGGTTTGAGCCTTATCACAGGATTAATCCAAGAGTGGGACTTACAGGAGTACAGTTCTTTCACCTACACCTACTGTCTCCAATGTTTTCATATTAGCTTTAGTCTAAGGCTTGAGGGAGTGGGAAAGAAGCCAGGCTAACGTGAAAGACAAGGAGAAGAGAAGGAAAATTTTAGAATGAAGGGCTCATCAGGGAAGGACAGGGCTTGATGGAAAGGAATAGAAGAAGGGGCAATCCTGGGAATCCGGGGGGGGGGGCAACATGGAGATCCTGGTAAAGAGCACCCAAGACTGGGAGCACCTAAATTATAAAATCGTTTATATCCAACCCTTCTTATGCCTAAAGAAAGAAAAACAGCCAGCATTCCTGAATTAGCATGAGTTTCTCTTGTTCTAATTTTCAAGGAAACAAAGCATCTTACCATAATTGTTCAGAGACAGAGAAAGAGACAGAAAGAGGGAGACAGAGAGAGACAGAGAAAGAGAACCAGAGATAGAAACAGAGGGAGAGAAAAGAGAAAAAGACTGTCTCTAAGACAGAGTTTTTAAAGGAAGTTTCACTTCAGAGAGGATTTTAACACTGGGGTTTTGTAATGGAAATGCTGACACATTCTTAATTATGAAGGAGAATTTCTCTCAGATGGAAATGCATTGACCTAGAAGCCTCCATTTGCAAGTCCCTCTGACCTGTGATGGAAGATGCCTGGTGGAATATTTTGGGTAATATATTATGCATCTACTTATCCTATGATCCCCATTTGTGGGCTTAGGCAAAGCACTGTTTTGAAGGAAACAATACATATATATTACACACACACACACACATATATGAACACTGGGTTTGAGAAAACTCAGCTAGATCAGAGACCAGGGCAAGGATTGGACTCTGCAGTGCTTTGCATTTCATATGAAGTGAAATCTATTTCAGGGGCTGCTGAAAATGCAGGAAAAGTAACACTGACTAGAGTCCTAGGAATTAGACTGGCCTCAGTTCAGAGACACAGAGTGGTCTCACACCATCTTTCCTGCATATTCATAACTCACCAACGTGAAAAGGTCTTTGTCACACACACACACACACACACACACACACACACACACACAAAAGTTCTCTGGAAAGTATCAACACATACAGATGAGGTGACACCC
Source organism: Trichosurus vulpecula (assembly GCF_011100635.1). Lineage (NCBI taxonomy): Eukaryota > Metazoa > Chordata > Mammalia > Diprotodontia > Phalangeridae > Trichosurus > Trichosurus vulpecula. The sequence continues at coordinate 145,863,268 of NC_050580.1, forward strand.
TATCACCCTATCACAAGCCTTTACTCAGGTTATCAGCATTCTTTACTGAACATTTATTTGACTTTCTCCCATTTTCATTAGATGTCTCCATACAGGCATCGTGAGTAATCTGTGACCTAAGTTTGATATATTATTCAAGAGAGAAGCTGCTTCCAGGGTTGGTGGAGGGGCATTATGTGACTTTTGGCCAATGTCTGGTTAGGCTTGCTTCCACTGGAAACAATATAAGCCTGCTTCATTCCTTATGCGAAAAGTGCAAACTCACCATGTACTGGGAAAATAAACAGCTGACCTCTGGACAGAGGAGTAGTGCACCTATATGAGGGCCAATTTGCATTCCTTCCTCAGTTCCAATAGTGAGACAATATAGCTTCCACGTGAAGGCTGAGTCATTTCCCGAGCTCTCTGATCAACCTGACCCCTACAAAGGAGAGAGATTAAAGACTCACAGAGCTATAACTCAGGTAGTCCAGCTTCCTCTTTGGCATCAGTACGAAATCTTCTATTTGGTATTTAATGCCCGGCACAATCTGGCTCTAATCTACCTTTCCGGTCTTATTATACATTACTCCCTTTCAAGAGTTCTATGGCCCAGCCAAATTGAACTTCATGCTAGTTTGGAACCTCATATTCAACATTCCATCTTTCATCTCCATGACTTTGCCCAGGCATGGAATTTATGCTCTTCTGACTGCTGTGTTTTAGAATCTCTAGCTTCTTTCAAAGTTCAGCTCAAATACCACATCCTGCATGAGGTTTGTGCCGATGGTACCAGCTACTAGTGCCTCCCACTGAAATTATCATACATTTATTATATATGTATATAGGTACGGATGTATATGTGAATATTTGTGTATACATATACGCTATCTCTACTCAAATGGATATATGTTGTTTTCCTTCATAAAATGTGATTTCCTTGAGAATAGGGAGTTTCATTTTTTTGTTTTTGTATCCCCAGAACCTAGTTATAGTGACTGGACCATAAATGGTGTCTAATAAATGCTTGTTGATTGATTGAGCATCATAATAACTGACATTTATACTTAGATATTTTAGGAGTGTAAAAGGGGTGAATTGAATTAAGTTGAGCCACTACCTCCTCTTTGGAAGGTTTTTCCTAATGGCTCAAGGAAACATTAGATTTTTAGTGAACCTTCTGAACTCAATTTCTTTCCTTCCCAACTCCTCCCACCTAAGTCTTCAGCATTCCTTTGCTTTATGCCAAGGAGAACCAAATTGTATTTTTTCCAACAGCCCTTTTCACTCTTAAAATATCTGGTTAGAGAAACAAGTTATGTTCATTAATGGCAGAAGAAAGGTAGGACCTGGCTGCCATTTCCCCATGGTCCTACCTCTCTAACATCCCCCTAATAATGGCTAGCACAAGGCTCTGGCAACAAAAGGGTATTATCAGGAAACGAGGGAATATATATTTCCCACTGTTTCAAGTATTTATGCTAATTTATCTTTTTCCCTCCAAGTGTTTCCACACTTTGGGCAAAAGCACCAAAGCAATTCACTCATGAAACATATTCTTCCAAAGTATTTTTAAAGTGATAGTACTATATTTTAAACCTTAAAAAAAAGACAACCCTATATCCAAGATATTCTAGCCTGAGCAACAAAGACAGAATTTCATAATTAGGCAAGATATTGTCATTTTTGAATATTGCTGCACTTTTGAAACAAGGCATCGAATTTGGGATTGCATATTTGATGCACAACTGATTTGGGATTTCAAGTCAACTGCAGCAAAATAATGAGCTAGGTTCATTGTTCAGCAAGTAGTGACATTGAGATACCTGTGACAAGATTCACAGGTACCCCCACATTTTATAAAGAGGAGCTAAAAACACCTTGATTGTGAAATATAGAAGTAAATCGAGTTGCTTAGCTTCTCACTGCAATAGCTTTCCCGACATGTTCATCACCAACATTTTTGCTTGAGAGGGGCACTTGTAAACTCAGGCTCTGTTTTGAGGTACATAACCATATTAAACTCCAATAGCTCAGTGGGTGCCAGTACAGTCAAGAAAATGCACTAAAAATTGCTTCCAATTTCCATAATAATTGATCCAGAGATATATAAATTTGGAGTAAGCACCCAGCAATGCAGTGTGATTTCAGAAGTGGTAGAAAGATCCTTTTGTCCCCTTCCTGCTAGTCTTCAATTAGAGCTTCATTCCTTGAATGATAGAATCTAAGAATCAGAATGGATTTTACAATGCATCCAGCGGTCCAAATGCCATCCCAGCTCAGGAATTCCTTTTACGTGTCCCACAAATGGCCTGTGGAGACACAGAGGGAAGCTGAGGTGAGTCTGTAAAAACTTCTATCTCCCGGTATCTATTATTGGAATTCAGAAGGGGAAAAGAGTCTTTCTGCTCTCCAAAGGAGGGGTTATTTGAGGTAGGCCTTAAAAGATGCATAAGAATTGTACAATTTGTGTGAATCATTCCATTGCTCCTACCTGTTGAAGTCTTTTTGGATCTTAATTCTGTCAACCCATATTAGTTATCCTTCCCAGTTTTGTGTCATCTGCAAATTTAATAAACATGCATTCTCTGTCTTCATCCAAATTGTTGATAAAAATGTCAAATAATATAGAGCCCTGTAGTCTTCCATTAGAGTCTTCCTTCCAAGTTGACATCAATCCATTAATCAATGCTCCTACTGTATTGATTAATAACTCTTCTGGCTCAAATAACTATGAATCTACATTGCCACGTGATTTTCCAGCCCACATTTCTGCATCCTGTTTATAAGTATACCATGAGACACTTTTAAAATGAATTGCTGAAATCCACATACACTGAATCCATACCATTCTCTTAGTCTAGTAATGTTATCAAAAAAGGAAATGAGATTAGTTAGACATGACATGTTCTTAGTGAATTCAGGCTAGCATTTACTGATCATAGCTCTATTGTCAGAGTACATAAACCACTTGCTTAATAATGTTATAGATTTTGTTAGGTATATACTGCAAGCTTATTGACCCCTAATCACTAGGATACTGGGGGTTTTCTCCTCCCTTTTCAAAACTAAGACATTGTTCCCTTCTTCTATTCTTCATGATTAAATTGTAGTATTTTCTGGCCCTCCCATGATTTATCTAAGATTACCAACAGTGTTTACATGAGAGTATCTGCAAGTTTTTGAGTACTCTGGGATATAATTTGTCTGGGTCCGGAAATCCTAGCGAAATGGAAAGTGAGTAGTCATATCTAAGCCTTGGTCCCTTCACCATCTAAAACCAGGAAATTTTACACCATGTAAAGTAAAATAATAACATAATAACAAAAATATCTCCAGGTCCCTCAACCAGTCCTTATATAGCATGATTTTGAGACCCATCATCATTCTGGTTGCCCTCCTCTGGATGTTCTCTCTATCTCAGCAGTTTTCAGAGAGTGGTCCAAAGACCCCCTTTGTTTTGTTGTTGTTGTTGTTCAGTCATTTCAGTCATGTTCAACTCTCTGTGACCCCATTTGGGGTTTTCTTGGCAAAGACACTGGAGCAGTTTGCCATTCCCTTCTCCAACCCATTTCACAGATGAAGAAACTGAAGCAAACAGGGTTAAGTGACTTGTCCATGGTCACACAGCTAGAAAGTGTCTGAGGCCAGATTTGAGATGATGTCTTCCTGACTCCAGGCCTGGCACTCTATCCACTGTGCAACCTAGCTGTCTAAGGACCCCTAGGGGTCCTCATAGTCACTTCAAGGGGTCCACAAACCCAAAACCATTTTTATAATACTAAGATGTGTTAACTTCTTATATAGTAAATATCAATAAACATGATACATGAAAATTCTTGGGAGATCTTTGATAATTTTAAGAATATAAAGGTGCCTAAGGCACTATTTGGTGAACTTGTGAACTGATCCAACCATCCTGGAGAGCAATTTGGAACTATGCCCAAAAAACTATAAAACTGTATATACCCTTTGATCTAGCAATACCACTACTAGGTCTCTATCCCAAAGAGATAAAAGTCAGAGGGGAGGACCTATTTGTACAAAAATATTTATAGCAGCTTTTTTTATGGTGACTAAGAATTGGAAATTTAAAAAATGCTCCTCAATTGGGGAATAGCTTAACAAGTTGTATTATACAATTGTAATGGAATACTATGGTGCTATAAGAAATGGTGAGCAGGATGATGTCAGAAAAACCTGGAAAGACTTACATGAACTGATGCAGAGTGAAGTGAGCCAAACCAGGAGAACACTGTCCACACTAACAGCAATATTGTAGGATGAACAACTGTGAGTGACTTAGCTATTCTCAGAAATACAATAATCCAAGACAATTCCAAAGGACTCATAATGAAAAATACTAGGCCCCCCAAAGAAAGAGCTGATGGTGTTTGAATGCAGACTGAAGCATACTTTTTATTTTTCTTTTTTTCTTTCTTGCTTACTTACTTACTTGCTTCCTTCTTTCCTTCCTTCCTTACTTTTGTGGTTCAAGTTTTCTTCCAGAAAATGTCTAATTTGGAAATATGTTTTACATGATTGCACTTGTATAACCTATATCAGATTGCTTATTATCTCAGGGAAAGGGGAGAGGAGGGAAGGAGGGATAGAATTTGGAACTCAAAACTTTAAAAAATTAATGTTAAAAATTGTTTTTACATGTAATTGGGGGAAATATAAAATGCTATTTAAAAAAATAAAAAGGTGTCTTGATATCAAAAAGCTACTTAGCTTATCGATGTCTTTCCTAAAATGTAAACTAGATTTAGTTTAGCTAGAAGGAGTAATGTACCCCAAGGGAGAGACAAGAGACAGCATGTGCCAGAAAAGTAAAATTTCCATGATTCTGACCACATGTCTTCTCAGACCATGATAGAAATAGCCTTAAGAACAGCAGTATCCCACCAACCCTTAGAGCGCCTTCCAGCCAACTCCCACAGCCATTATTGAAAGGGGAAGTTATTATACAAAAAGAGACCACCTTTCTCATCACCACTTACAACAGTTGGCCAACTTCCACCAACAAACAGATAAGTACAGGAGGCCTGGGTATGGCAGTGTTCCTCCTCTGCAGACCATCAGTCCCGTTTCCAGCTGAGTCATAACAGTCCTAACAACTTCTGGGGAAGTATCTCCTCTGGAGAAGGTGCCAGCCATCTCCACCAAATGTTAACCAACTGCCACACACAGGACAGACAAGCCAGGATAACTGAAGCAGTAAATGGAGTACAGGAGACAGCATGTACGAGACAAGTCAAAGCACCACCACTTTGACCACAGTCTCCCCTCAGACTCTGATAGAGAAAGCCCAGGGCACTGAACCCAAAAGCATCAGAAGCAGCATTATTTAAAGATCTATGCAATTAGTCATCATCCCAGGAAAAAACATCTACAGAGAAGAAACCTGGCAAGTGCTTTTGCACTGCTACTGAAAACTCAGAATGGAATTTCTTGTCACCAAAATCTTTGGCACTGTCAAATGGTTCGGCATCAGAAACCAATATTACTTTTCATTCGTGGAAATGACATTAAAGAAGGAACATTAATAGCTGCTTTGCCACTGTACCCTAAGGACCTCGGTACTTCCATCTGACTTACAACTGAAGCCTTCCATATGTGTTGTCTCCCCCATGAGAACATGATCTCCTTGAAAGCAGGGCAGTCATTTCTTTCTATTTTTATTCCCAGCACCTGGTATAATACTTTGCAAATAATAAGCATTTAGTCAGTGCTTTGTTCATTCATTCATAAAATGGTCGATATGACAGATGAAGAAAGATCTTTCATCTATAGGAATGGAACTAAAATCATTGAAGGAAGAACTAAAAAGAAAGACCAACATGAGACTCAATAGTATAGAACAGTCAATGGAAAATCTCGATAGGATAGCAGATTTTCTGCAAAATAGAATGGCCCAGATGGAAAACAAATTTCACAGAAAACAAATAACTAAATGAAATTTGTAAAAGCAGCACAACTGGATGACTTGAGATCTCTATAGATAAAAGCAAAGGAGCTAGCCAACAGAACTCAGCAAAGCAGTCTGAGAATTATTAATCTTCCAAGAAAAAATATAAACAGAGCCTGTGCACTATATTTCAGGAAACACATTTTAAAAAGTCTCCTAGCAATAATGGAAATAGAGAGCAGGTAGTTCTTATATTTTGTGGACAGCTTAATGAATAGAATTGTAGAAGTAGGAGTAGGTAACAAACAGGAGCTGGGGCCATGGCACCCATGAGACTGCAGCAGTTGCCAAGAGAAGGCTGCTCTCTGGGGCTAGTGGGTAGCCTCCACAACAATAGCTACATGGGTGCTGAGATCATTAGAAGGAAGCTGCTATCATTTCTGTATTTCTTCTTAAGAGTGTTACCTACAAAGAATTTTAAAATTTGCTACATTCCAAATGCAGTTTGTTAAATTGATATTAGGGGCACATGGGAAGTTCTGGATTACGAAAAAGTCCAAGGTCAATAAATCTACCATGAGACAAAATAGGCCAAGCTCTACAAATGAATTCAGAGGACTTCAAAGAGAAGTACAATCAAGTGTCACATTCTACATCTGATGGCCTAGTGTTTTCTTATTTAGCAGGCGTGAGAGGCAAGCAGACTCTAGATACTGCCTTATCATTCACTTACAAAAGTGTTCAACAAAATCCTAAAGATTAGAAAGAACAGGAATATCCAGAAGAGAAAATGGCATGACAATGACCTTTGAAATCCCAGTCAATTCTGTTCAAAAGATAAATTGTGTTGACTTCTGAGGACTAGACAATTTCTCCTATCCTCATGACCTCTCAAATCTCTCTAAAACAGGAATTATGCACAAGAGATGAAGCAATTCTAGCTCTCTCCATGGTGAGGCACCAAGAACCCTAACAAGTTAACAATATAATGAACTAACAGCAGAAAAGGCTAATCTCTAACCCCTAAAGAACCAGAAAGCAGTCTGGCAGAAATTAAGCTTAGACCAACACCTTCTGCTTTATTACATAATACATTTTAAATGAATAGGTGACCTTAATTTTAAGGATAATTCTAGAAAATACTTCAAGTAGCTAGAAAGAAACAGTTCAAACATCGCAGAACTACAGTCAGGATCACACAGGATCTTTCAGCTTCTACATTAAATGACAGGAGAAAATGGAATGAGATATTCTGAAAGGCAAAGGAGCTTGGACTACAACCAAGGATCAACTACCCAGAAAAATTGAGCATAATTTTCCAGGCAAGGAGATGGACATTCAATGAAATAAAGGAATTCCAGACCTTCCTGATGAAAAGGCCAGAGCTCAATGGAAAATTTGATCTTCAAATACAAAACTCAAGAGAGACATAAAAAGGTAAATGGGAGAAAAAAACCCTAGTTAATCAATAAGGCAAATTAGTCACATCCCCATATAGGATTATTTTGTTTATATATGTTTTATACATATGTCAATCTTGAGAATAGTACAGTTATTATGACAATTGAAAGGGATATACATAGACTGTGGGTGTCAGTGTAAAATAACTGATATAATGATAAAAAATATAATTAAGAGTTATAAAGGGTCAGTTCTGGGAGAAAGAGGTAAGGAGGTAGTAGAAAAAGGTAAATTATAGCACATGAAGAGACACAAAAACATATTACAGTTGAGGGAAAGAAAGGAGGGAGAAGAGCAGCATTTGAGCTTTACTCTCATCGGATTTGGTTCAAGAAGGGAATAACATTCCCTGATAAGTATAGAAATCAAACTTGTCCTACAGGCAGTAGGAGGGGAAAGGGGAAAGAAAAGGGAGGGGGGTGGTCAGAAGGGAGGGAAGAAGTAGCAAGGGGAAAAAGGTAAGATAAGGGAGGGGAATCAAGAGGGAGGGTAAACTGAGGCAGGCGGCAGTCAAAAGCAAAACTCTGTTAGGAGTAGAAAGGAGAAGAGAGAAAGAAAATCATAAACAGGGGGGAAATAGGATGTAGAAAAAGACACAGATAGTAATCATAACTGTGAATGTGAATGGGATGAACTCTCCCATAAAACGGAAGCAGATAGCAGAGTGGATTAAAAACCATAACCCTACAATATGCTGCTTACTAGAAACAAATTTGAAACGGGGGATACACACAGGGTAAAGGTAAAAAGCTGGAGTAGAATATATTGTGCTTTGGTTAAAGTAAAAAAGCAGGGGTAGCAATCCTAATCTCAGACAAAGCAAAAGCAAATACAGATCTAGTTAAAAGAGTTAAGGAAGGACACTACATCCTGCTAAAAGGCACCATAAACAATGAAGCAATATCGTTATTTAACATATATGCACCAAGTGGTATAGCATGCAGATTCTTAGAGGAGAAATTAAGGGAGTTACAGGAAGAAATACACAGCAAAACCATAATAATAGGAGACCTCAACCTCCCCCTCTCTGAACTTGATAAATCTAACCTAAATAAACAAGAAAGAAGTTAAAGAGGTGAATAGAATTGTAGAAAAGGCAAATATGACAGATCTCTGGAGAAAACCTAATGGAGATAAAAAGAAATATACTTTTTTCTCAGTGGTACATGACACATAGTTAAAAATTGACCATGTACTAAGGCATAAAAACCTCACAATCCAGTGCAGAAAGGCAGAATTAGTCAAAGCCTCTGTTTCAGATCATGATGCAATAAAAATTATTTGTAATAAAGAACCATGGAAAAATAAACTAAAAATTAATTGGAAACTAAATAATCTAATTCTAAAGAATGAGTGGACCAAAGAACAAATCATAGAAACAATTAATAACTTCATTCAAGAGAATGACAATAATGAGACAACATACCAAAACTTATGGGATGCAGCAAAAGCAGTTATTAGAGGAAGTTTTATATCTCTAAATTCTTTCATGAATAAAATAGAGAAAAAGGAGATCAATGAATTGGGCATGCAACTGAAAAAGCTAGAAAAAGAACAAATTGAAAATCCTCAATTAAATACCAAATTATAAATACTTAAAATCAAAGGAGAGATTAATAAAATTGAAATCAAGAAAACTATTAAATTAATAAATAAAACCAAGAGCTGGTTTTATGAAAAAACCAATAAAATTGATAAATCTTTGGTCAATTTGATTTAAAAAAAGAAAGAAGATAACCAAATTTACCAGTATCAAAAGTGAAAAGGGTGAATTTACTTCCAATGGAGAGGAAATTAAAACAATAATTGGGAATTATTTTGTCCAATTGTATGCCCATAAATTTGACAACCTTAGGGATATGGATAAATATTTACAAAAATAGAAATTGCCCAGGTTAACAGAAAAGGAAGTAAAATACCTAAATAACCCCATCTCAGAAAAGAAATTGAGCAAGTAATCAATGAACTCCCTAGGAAAAAATCTCCAGGGCCAAATGGTTTTACATGTGAATTCTATCAAACATTTAAAGAACAATTAATTCCTGTACTTCCTAGACTATTTGGGAAAAATAGGTGAAGGAGTCCTACCAAACTTTTTATGACACAAATATGGTACTAATACCTAAACCAGGAAGAGTCAAAACAGAGAAAGAAAATTATAGACCAATTTCCCTAATGAATATTGATGCAAACATTTTAAATAAAATATTAGCAAAAAGATTGCTGCAACTTATCAGGAGAATAATATACTATAACCAGGTAGGATTTATTCCAGTGGTTCAATATTAGGAAAACTATCAGCATAATTGATCAAATCAACAACAAAACAAGCAGAAACCATATGATCATCTCAATAGATGCAGAAAAAAACCTTTGACAAAATACAACACCCATTCCTATTAAAACAGTAGAAAGCATAGCAATAAAGGGAGCCTTCCTTAAAATTATAAATAGCATCTACCCAAAACCATCAACAAGCATTATTTGTAATGGAGATAAGCTAGATGCATTCCCAATAAAAGCAGGGGTGAAACAAGGATGTCCATTATCACCCCTATTATTCAATTTGGTGCTAGAAATGTTAGCTATAGCAATAAGAGAGGAAAAAGAAATTGAAGGAATTAGAATAGGCAAAGAAGAAACTAAATTATCACTTTTTGCAGATGATATGATGATTTACTTAGAGAATCCTAGAGAATCAAATAAAAAACTACTTGAAATAATAAAAAACTTTAGCAAAGTTGCAGGATATAAAATAAGCCCACATAAATCCTCAGCATTTCTATACATTACTAACAAAGCCCAAACAGCAAGAGATAGAAAGAGAAATTCCATTCAAAGTTACTATAGACACTATAAAATATTTGGGAATCTATCTGCCAAGACAAACCCAGGGCCTATATGAACATAATTATGAAACACTTCTCACAGAAATAAAGTCAGATCTAAATAAATTGAAAAACATCAGTTGCTCATCATTAGGCCAAGCTGATATAATAAAAATGACAATTTTACCTAAATTAATTTACACCAATCTAACTACCAAAAAATTATTTTACAGAGCTGGATAAAATAATAACAGAATTCATCTGGAAGAACAAGAGGTCCAGAATATCCAGGGAATTAATGAAAAAAATGCTAGGGATGGTGGCCTAGCCATACCAGATATTAAACTGTACTACAAAGCAGCAGTCATCAAAACTACTTGGTATGGGCTAAGAAATAGTGGCGGATCAGTGAAATAGGTTAGGTACACAAGACACAGTAGTCAACGACTATAGCAATCTACTCTTTGACAAACCCAAAGAGGCCAGCTTCTGGGCTAAGAATTCACTATTTCACAAAAACTGCTGGGAAAATTGGAAAATAGCAGGGCAGAAACTGGGCATAGACCAATGTCTTACACTGTATACCAAAATAAAGTCAAAATGGGCTCATGATTTAGGAATAAAGGCTGATATTATAAGCAATTAGGGGGAGCGCAAGGAACAGTTTGCCTATCAGATTTATGGGAAAGGAAAGAATTTATGACCCAACAAGAGATAGAGAGCATTACACAATGCAAAATGAATAATTTTGATTATGTTAAATTGAAAAGTTTTTGTATAAACAAAGCCAATGCAACAAAGATTTGGAAGGAAGTAGAAAATTGGGAGAAAATCTTTACAACTAGTGTCTCTGATAGAGAGAATTCTATTTAAAGATCATATACCCCCTCCAACTATGGGTAGGAGATGGATTCTTAACCAAACAAGGGATAACAGAAATTAGAAAAGATAAATATACTTTGACTACATAAAAATGGAAGCTTCTGCTCAAGCAAAATTAATGCATCCAAGTTAAGAAGGAAAGTGGTCATATGGGGAAAAAAAATCTTTGCATCAAATTTCTCTGATAAGGATTCGATATCCAAGACAAATTAACATATACACATTCTAAACAGAGCCAGTCATATAGGATCTAGACAATAAAGAATCAGATTTTTTTAAATCAGAAAGTAAATAGGTATAATCTAATGTTATAGATAGATAGATATGTTTTATACATATAGATAACATGTGTAGATGTTATAAAGAAAATATGTATGACATCATATGTGATATAATCTATATATAATGTCTTACATAATGCGTTAAACATTATATATTCTATATGTATTATATAGATACATATCTCATTAACATACAAATATTAACACATACTGTTTACATATAAATGCTCACAGGTCTAATCCCACCAATCCATAATGAGACTATGTTTATTGCCTTATTTTTTAATTGCAAGTTCACTTTGTTGCCATATAAAATCCCCCAATCCTCTTTCCAATACTTTACACATTAGTGTTGTCCTCCAATAGTACTCTTTTTTGTATGTGTTAATATTTGTTGTTTATTTGGGACTTTTCCCTCTCTACCATCAAAGCATTGTGATCAAGTTGATAACCCTCTTCCCTAACACACTCTCCCTTTTGTTTATTAAAAACTTTCTCTTCTTGGACAGGAGCTCAGCATTTTAGTATCACAAGTAGTAACATAGCAAATCAAATTCTATTCTTAATAGCATTCACAAAGCCTTTCCCCATCGTCATCTTCCAACGTCTCGGGCTTCAACTGGAAGAAGGAGTAAAACTACCCTCAGGTCTTTTAGTTTCCCATCCAGCATTTAATAATCGCTAAAAATGCAGTCCAGATTCCTTCTGGAGCCGTAATTTATTACCATACATATTAAAAGTAGATATGAGTCACCACATTTAGCAAGTTTTGGAGGATTGTCACATCATTTATATACACTCTTGGAAGACAGCATGCTTTCTAATTTACCATATGAAATGTATGTAGAGAGCTACCTTCTGAATCCTCAGTAAGGAGACATCTGCCACCACTATAGATTTCCTCTTCCAAAGAATAACAGGAATCCCTCAAACCTGTTAGGACCCATGATTCCTCCTTGTCGTTCCAAGGTGCCAAAAATCCTTCTTTTCCTGCAGAAGGAAAAAAAAGTTATTAGTGATCTTTTCCTGATGTAACCCATGGCCCAGCATCCTTAATCTTGGGCTCACACAGACTGGACTCAATCCTGGGTACCCCCAGTCATATCACTTTGGTTCATTTTGCCCCCATCATAATTCCCTGTGGGAAATTTCTCAACATATATTGAATATAGCTTATGGCTAGCTCTCTATAATATAGTTACAAGAGTCCTAAATACCTTGTAAGCACTCAAGAAAACAATGTGTGTCAGGTATAGGACAGCCTTGATTTTCATCACACACACACACACACACACACACACACACACACACGCATCTTCATATTGTCTTTTATATCCCTCTGCATTCTCAAAATTGTTTTTCTTGGATTATTTTTTCCATCTTAGGAATTATGTGTCTTTTTAAATGTTAGAGAACAGGGGAGCCGTCCTCAGTCCCTCTCACCTCTTTTGGCAAAAAGACCTAACAGGCCTGCTTAGTGATCAATTACTGTAAGAAAACAAGCATGATGCGCATGACGCATGCCCCAAAACCACTGGTACAATCTCTTTGGTACTTACATTTTCTGTGTTTCTAGTCAAACCATGTAACATTTTAAGGGCCTCTGAACCTCCCCCTTTCAAAATGCTACACAAAATGTCCAGTTTAACACGAAGGAAGGAAATAAGCATTTCTATGGTACCTACTATATATGCCAGGCACATATAAACATCATCTCATTTGATACTTGCAACAATACTGGGAAGCAGGTACTATTATTAACCTCATCTTACAGTTGAGGGACATTGAGGCAGACAGAGGTTAAGTGACTCCCCCAGGGTAACACAGCTAGTAATTATCTGAGGCGCAGTTTGAACTCATCTTTCTAACTCTAGGCCCAAATCTCTATCTACTGCTACCTGATAACCTAATGATTCAAGTCAAATAAGCCCTTTGAACTCTACTGTTAAGTATGTCTGACTCCTCCCTTCTCTTGGCTCCTAAACTTTACTTTTCAAATATGTATTTATTCCCTTCTGAACACCAAGCATACTTCACCCCAAAGACCCTTTACGGCAATAGTATGAAATGTTTCACTCACCTCTTGGGATATCTGTTTATCAGGGTTTCAGGTCCTTTAGGACATTTTTAACCTATTGAAAGGGTAGAACACTTTGACCTGTCATCAATCATATGCCCCTTATTGTAAGTGAGTTTTGGGTCCTTCCCTGGGAACAAATTTAGGCAGAAGGGAGAGAAGAGAATGAAAGTATAGAATGCCTGAGAGAGGAGGCAACTCCAAGCAGAGAAGTAAAGGATCCAAGGAGAAAAGCAGTTGCCACCCAATGCCAACTTTGCCTACTTCATAATTTTGCTTAGAGGTTAGTCATATTCACACATTTGGGTTCAGCATCACAGGCCAGATAGTATTCTTGTTTTTTACTACTGACTTTTGTCTTACCTTGGGCAAGTCATCCCCCACCCCCTACGCACTCTCCACCGTAAGTCTCCTTTTCAGAAGGAGAATGATTATTATTCTGTCTTTGCCCAAAGGAGTGAGATGAGTACCAATGTCTTATTCAAAAGGAAATCTATAAGCTACTTTGATCTCTGAGGCAGTAAATGATTTTTTCCCTAATATTTAAGGTCACTCCCTGTGACACAGAAACAAGAGCTTGGCCCGTGTTCAAGTTATGGGAGCACAAGGCCAGTTCCAACTTAGTCTAATTTCACCGGTTACCTATCTTTCTCAATCACCTTGCAGACACTTGATAACTATGCAGTGATAACAAATCATCTACAGACAGTATAGCCTGAATTCAGAACCCATCTCCAGTTTTCTTTCAAAAGTGAACACACCTTCATTCTGGCTGAATACCACTAGGGTCATATCCATCCCTAGGGTACAGTGAATCAGGGCGATTGGCTCCCCCACATTTTGTGGAGTTTCATAAAACTGTGGCAGCCGAGCAGTGACTCAGGGAGGTAGCAGAAGGGTAGAGCAATTCCTGCTTAAAATGAAAGGATAAAACCTCACCACCCCGAGTGAGATTCCTCATCCCTCTTCAATGCACCCCTCAGACTTTCCTTTTGTGATTTCTTCTCCCTTCCAGGTTGCCATTGATACCTAATTTAACCTTATTTCACTTGTATAAAAAAATGTTGGGGAGGGAAAGAGATGGTGTGTGTGTCTGTGCAAGTGTGTGTGTGTGTGTGAGAGAGAGAGAGAGAGTGTGTGTGTGCATGTGTGTGTGAGAGTGTGTATGAGTGTATGTGAGTGTGAGTGTGTGAGTGGCATGCGTGTAAGAGTGTGTGTGTGCGTGTGTGTGTGTGTGCACGCGTGCATGTGCGTGCACTAGAAATCCTCACCTTCCTACAAACTGGCTTATCCGGAGCTTTTAAAATTAAGTATTCTTACCTGTCACTCAATGAATGACTCTCCCTCAAAATAAAAAAGATGAGGGGTGCCTAGGAAGGCTGAAAGAAATAATCCAAGGAAGTAAAAAGAAAGTTCTGGTCAATGGAATTCAAATGGGAATGAGTTTCTTCTAGAATAAATCATGAGAGCCAGAAGGGACCTTGGATATCAGCAAGTGCAATATGCTTGCTTTAACAATCAGGAAACTGAGTCCCAGAGGAATGACGCAATATGCCCAGGTTGAAGGCGGAGTCAGAACTAGATAGAACCAAAGTCGGTTTTGTTTGTTTTTTATTTTTTTTCCCACCACACCACGCTTCCTCCACAATCCAGACCTTCTGAAGATGCAGCAGCATCCTTCACTTTTTGGAAAACTAAAGAAGATTCATAAGCACTAACAAGTGGGAGAAATCTTGTCACCAGTCCCAGAAGGAACAACACATAGGAGTTGTTGAAATCTCCCTGCTGAGAGTTGTAATTTGTTATTTATGGGGGATAAAGGGATGTTTGGCCCCAAGATAATTCCAGATTGTGCCTGATGCAGTCCTTGAAATTCCCAGACAAATTACTTCTTTGGCTTAAGGTATTGAAGGCTGCTATTAAAATGGAGTTCTCAGCAAGAATCCCCAACAACAAACAAGCCATAGCAAACAAGATGGGGCCTTAATTTCAGTTGGTATGGAGGGTAAGAAAACTGTTCCAGTAGCTAGCAGAGGTTGTGCCACATTTGGGTTTTGAGAAGTATGTGTGCATGAAGAACAAATCAGTCTCTATTCTGGAGAAGAAGGTGAAGGAGCTAAAAGAATGCTTCTCTGTTCTCCAGGATATTAGGGAGGATGAAGTACTCTCCAACAGAATGAAAGAAGAAATTAGATCGAGATCAATACCAAGATTTAGACCTTAAACTAAGATAAGTTTCAAATACATATGTGACCTACATATAAGTAAATTAGAGAAACATGAGGGGAAGTTATCTACCAAGTCTATGGATAGAAGAAAAGTTCACGGCCAAATGTTAGAGTGGATTCCAGAAGATATAATGAATAATTCCGATTACATGAAATGCGAACATTTTTGCGCAAACAAATCCAATTAAGCTAATTAAGCTAAGATTGAAAGGGAAATAATTAATTGGCGGGGGGCGGGGGGAAATCAGGTTTCTCTGATAAAGGTCCCTCTTCTAAGATATATAAGGGACTGATTCAAATTTATTAGAGTAAGAGTCATTTCCCAACTGAAAAATGGTCTAAGGATATAACCAACTGTTCTCAAGGTGAGAAACTGAGGCTGTCTATACTCATATGAAGAAAAATGCTCTAAATCATTACTAACTAGAGAAACACAGCTAAAGTAAATCTAGGATTCTCATACCCATCAAAGTGGCAAAGATGAGAAGAAACAGAAAATGATTAATGTTAGAGGGGCTGTGGAAGAACAAGCACACCGATGCACTGTTGGTGGACTTGTGAATGGATATAACCATTCTGGAAAGCAATTTAAGATTTTACACAAAAAAAATTACTAAATGGTATGTATCCCTTGACCTACCTCTACCACTGCTAGGCCTACACCTAAAAAAGATCAAAGAAAAATAGGAAAAGATCTTATATGTACAAAAAATATTTATAGCACATTGTACTCCCAGTAGAATATATATATATATATATATGTGTATGTATATATATATATATACACACACACACATATATATACATATATATATACATGTGTATATGTGTATATATATATATATATATATACATATATATATAGTGGCTATTTTTTGTGGAAGCATTGGAATGGAAAATCTGGGTTTAAATCGTGCTCTACTACAAACTAGCTACATATGCTTTTAAACCCTCTGTGACCAGCCCCTTCGTCCATTTCCAGTCTTCTTATTCTCTCCCACACCCCACCACCCCCATGATCTACAATCCTGTGACCTTGGCCTCCCGGCTACTCCTCATACAAGACATTCCCAGGAATCTTCACTGCCTGGAATGCTCTCCCTCCTCTTCTCTGCCTCCTGGCTTCCCTGGTTTCCTTCAAGTTACAGCTAAAACCCCATCTTCTACAGAAGGTCCTGTTGCCCATTACTACTAGTGCCATCTCTCTGTGATTAAATCCAGTTTATCTTGTGTCTATCTTGTTTGCACATAGTTGTTTGCTATTAGACTGTGAGCTCCTAGAGAGCCTTTCTTGATATGCCTAATGCCAGTGTCTGGCACATAGTAGGTACTTAGTAAATGTTTATTGACTGACTATGTGACCTTTAGCAAGTCCCTATAGATGTCAGTTTCCACCTCTATAACAGGAGTTGGAATCAATGATCTTTAAGGTACGTTTCAACTATAGAAACCCGTGGATCTACATGGCTAACATTTATTAAGTGCCCACAATATGTACACTACTCTCTTAGAGTTAGTGTTAAAAATATGATAAGGAATAGGGACTGGACTTGTGATTTTATTGGCAAGGGAAGTTGACATGGGTTGTCATCTGGTAACTCGAAGTTTTAGAAAGCTCCATAGAACCCTGGCTGAGAAGTGACTTGTCCAGGGTCACACAGCCCATATATGTCAGAAGCAGGACATATGTTGTTAGGGTTAAGGATATACATTTTTAAAAATCATAACCATTTTACTATTAGTCATCTATATATATATATATATATGCATTCAATTAGCCAAAATATTTGATTAGCACAAAAAATGCTAATTCTTGAACACACGGAATAAAGAAGTTTACAAACATCTTATGCTTCGCTCTTACAGTCACATGACCCACTATGGGTTGTGAGTGACCAAGAAGCAGGAGAAAGGGATGATTATGATGATGATGATGATGATGATAACTAACATTTATGTGGTGGTCCCTACGTACCAGGAACTGTGCTAAGTGTTTTATAATTGTCATCTCATTTGGTCCTCACAACAGCTCTGGGAGGTAGGTGCTGTTAATATGCCTATTTTACAGATAAGGAAACTGAGACAATCAGAGGTTAAGTGACAGGCCCAAGGTCACACAATTAGTGTCTGAGGCCATATTTAAACTCAGGTCATCCTGACTCCAGGCCTGCAGACAGGAATCTCCTAGAACATGAGTCCCTAACCAGTTAATTGTAATCTATCAGTAGGTTTCTAAGCCTACCATACTCCACTCAAGGACATTATGGTCAGCACCTTCTCCTTTTCTCCCTTAACCATTAGCCTCCATAATCTTAAGGTTTGGGGGGAAGTATAAAGTAATTCCTTCTCACAAAAAGGTAGAGAACCCTTGCCCTGGGTTGCACTTGAAAGTAACTGAAAGCAGTTTCTTCCTTGGATTAAATCTAAATCATGTTTTCAATATTCAATCATTTCTTTAGATGACAGTGTATGAATTCCACACCATTTTATTTAAAAGATAAAGAAGCTTAGAACCCCAAAGCTCTGAAGGACTTTGTAAGTAATACTATTTTTAAAAAAGCAAATTAGAGCCTGATATTTGAATCCAGTTAAATATGCCACCCCCCCCCCATTCCTGCCCTTTCCATGTAGAATGGTTGCCTCTAGGAAAATCTGCCAGATATTGAAGATATGCATTCATGCCTCACATAGTCCTTGCCACCCAAAAGAATCCAGGAGATTTTTATTACCCAGTGCATAGTCAGTACATATTTGTTGAAGATCAGTGTTGGCATAATCTGTGGGGCTGTGTTACACCCATAAGGCTAGATTTACTTCTTCTAAAATGTAGAGACAAGCAAAACTGCATGAATGAATTATTTGAGAAGAAGGGAGAAGAAAGGAGTAGGAGAAGAGAAAGCAGAAAAAACCAGAAAGGCTCAAGTCCAATAAGAACAATCCAAAAGAAAGAGAAAAATAATTCTGGCACAGAGGATGCAGGATGGATGTATAACTTGAAGCTGCCAAAGGGTTGGGTCCATATTATTTTGAGCTCACGTCCACAGGTCATCTATTAAGCATTTGCCGCTTTGTGGTGAGCAGGTCAATGAACACACTAGTCATAGGATTAACTGAGGCCACCATATATTTTTTAAAAGGGGTATTCTTTCTGCTGTTAGTTCTTTATCTTCCCCAGAATCCATCTCCCCCACTCCTCTGCAATCCACCCCCAATCATCAGCAGGCATTCAGTGGACAAAAATCCTTTTACCTCCATTTTTCGATATTTCCCCATAAAATCTAATTCTTTGTTAATCTTAGCAAACTCTTAATTGTTCCCTCTTTTCGCTTCGACTATGCTTAACCCATCTGTACAAAGAAACAGAAAAAAGAAAAAAAGAGTGACCAAATAGGAATCTTGAGTCATTCTTCCACCCAGTGGCCAAAAACAAAATAACATTTTTTCATCCCAGACAGAATCTATACCTTCATACAATGGGGTTTTAAGGCATATACATTTTTAAAATAATCAATATAAGTGGTCATGTTCTTAGAAGCTCACCTGTAATTACTAATTAACTTGAAAGTGGCCCATTTTTATACAATTTGTATAAATATTCTTTTGAATTAAGGCAATAACTTTATTATTTTGGTGCAATCATATCACTGAAAACAAAGGCAGGAACTCATCTTGTCTATCACTCTGTCTCCAATGAGAACTATTTTCAAACATAAATGGCTGGTTTTTCCTTGGAATCACCTAGATTTGACACTTTTATGCATCTCTGTCTGGCAATAAGCACTAAAATGTCTTATAAGTCAAGTATTCATGTAGATTTCCCTTAATGCCTAACTCAAATTCCTACTATGGCAAATATTATTAAAACACAAATGACCCCTGATGACTTACACTATTGCAATAGAGAAAAAACATAGAATTCTCACATTTCCAATTTCATATTTTGATGATGACAATGATGATGGCGATGATGATGACAGTGGTGTAGACGGTTGATGACGATGGTAGTGATGATGATGATCGACTCAATAAGCATTTCCTGGGAATCCACATATAAAGCTCTGTCCTTCTTATTTTTCCCTGGGCTTTTGCTCCTTCTGTTTTTCCATTCTTGAATGTCTCCTGACTCCAGAGCCAGTGATCTTTCCATTGTACCACAATGCCTGCAGTCTTATCTCAATTGCATCAAAATCTCTTTGCAGGCAGAGTCTAGGGCTCCTACATCCTTTGGGGAGACACCACCATACACATAGCTATAAGTATAAAATATGTGCTTATGTAACCTTCGTTGAGTTGATTGATGTTAATAATAACAATGTCTTTAATGGTGATGATCTCGGTGATTCTAGTGGTGAAAATAAGGAAATTACTACCAGGGCGGACTTCCTCTTTAAAAGCAGAAGATGCTATAGTGTCTGTAGGTTCAATTGCTCAAATAGTAGAGGCGGGAACTGATGATGCACAGGGGAAGAAAAGAGAGGTGGAACTGAGCATACATCTCCAGGACTTAAGAGGGAAGGCTAGGAAAGTGATGAGAGCAAGACCTCCTGGGGCAACACTGAATTGCCAGAGCTTTGGCACTTTGGCAATTCAAATTCAATTCAACATATAGTAAATACCTACTATATATCCTCTCTCTCTCTCCCTCTCTCTCTCTCTCTCTCTCTCTCTCTCTCTCTCTCTCCCTCTCTCTCTCTCTCTCTCTTTCTTTCTTTCCCTCTGCCTCTGCCTTCCTCCTCCTCCTCTCTCTCCCTCCTCCCTTCTCCTCCTCCTCATTCTTCTCTCTCTTATATATGTATATGTACATATGTATGTAGATATATACACACATATCTGTGTATGTTAACTGCATTTTGGGGTCCATTATATTTCAGATCACAGTAGACTTCTGAAATAACAGAAGCAAGACTCTTCACAGTTCAAGAAACGAAGAGGATGTCTTTGTGATTAGAGAAAAGGGGAGGGATACAAGGAATGTTGTTGAGATAGAACCAACTAAATACAGCAACTAAATAAACATGTAAGGTAAAGAAAAATGAAGAGCCCAAGATAATCCCAAAGTTGCAAACATAACAGGAAGGATGGCGGTACCTCAGAATAATTAGTAATATTTGGAAGAGGGATGGATTTGGGCATAAAGACAATGAGTTTAGTTTTAGACATATTAAGTCTAAGAAGGCTAGAGGCCAACAAGTTTTAAATGCCTACTAGGCAGTTGGTAATGCAAGACTGGAGTTCAGGAGAAAGATGGAGGTCAGATATACAGACCTGTGAGTCCTTTGCATAAAGGTGATAATTAAGTCCAGGGGTGCTGGTGAAGCCACAACATTAGTGCACAGGGTAAAGAAAAGAACGTGTTGGACAGAGCCTTGAGGAATACTCATAGTTAGGAGAATGGATATGGATGATGATCCAGCAAGGTTAGTGAGAAGTAGCAATCGAAGAGGTATGAGGAGAATGAAGAGAGATCACTGTCATCACAACCCAGAGAGGACAAAATAAACATCCAAGAGATGAAAATGGTCAGCAGAGTCAAAGGTAACAAGCAAAGTCAAGAAGGGTGAAGATTAAGAAAAAAGCAATCAGATCTGGCAATGAAGAGATAACTGGTGAATACGAAGAGAACAGTTTCATCTGAATGAAGATTCACGGATAACAAGGAGGTTGAAAACCAGGGAGACTGGAAGGATGGGGATACCCTTGCTGAAAATAGGAAGATTGAGAAGAGAGCTGGATTTGGAGGGAAGGATAATATAGTCTCCACCTCATCCATGACTACTCATCCTGTGCTGCTCTTTCCCATACAAAAATGCAAAGTAAGTCGGGAGGCAGGGAG
This sequence comes from Trichosurus vulpecula, assembly GCF_011100635.1. NCBI lineage: Eukaryota > Metazoa > Chordata > Mammalia > Diprotodontia > Phalangeridae > Trichosurus > Trichosurus vulpecula. The sequence goes on from NC_050580.1 coordinate 145,884,748, forward strand.
GAGAGGAGGTATTTACTCTCTGCTATCCAAAAGAGAAGAAGCCCCCACTAAGGGAAGGCTATGGCAGCCGTGAGATCATCAAAGGGACAGGGGGTTAGGGGAGAGCAAAGAATTTCTCCTACATAGCTGTTCCATATCTTAGTTAGTTTATAACTACCCTGAGGGACTCCCATCCAAAGTAGGCCAGCAGCAGGAGGGGGCAGAATAGAAGGATATTGATAGGAAGGGCATCGTTGCATCCACACAAGACCATGACTGACAATGGTATGGGGAAGGGTAGGATGGGAATCATCTTCCCACCAGGCAATTGATAACACACCCCTTGGTATCAAACCATAGCCCCTACAGCTTCATTCCTTGCCCCCGAGGGGTGCCCTAACCCACACTGGTGATCACTTCACTAAGCTATGCTACTTCTCCAACTAATAAAGTTTCATTGAAATGAATGGTAATTTGGGAGAGGGGAATTCAGTGGAGTGGCAGAACTAAGCACCCAAGAATGGTGTTTAGTCCAGGGGTTGGCCTGCAGGCCATAGTCTGTAGCCTGTAGCCCTTTTACATTTTTAAAATAAAGTTTTATTGTATTTTAAAATGTAAAAACCATTCTTAGCTCAGTGGCCCATAGAAAATCAGGCAGCGGCTGAATTTTGCCAGCTCTTAATTTGGTCTAAGCAAGGAGTTCTTCATCTTTTTTGAGTTGTGATCCCTTTTGGCAGTCTGGTGAAACCTACTGACCCTCCCTTGGTGTTTTTTAACTAATTGAAGGAAATGCTAAATTTCAGTTAGAAGTGAGTGAAAATAAAGATGCAAATTTTTCCCCACCCTAGATTGTAGACCCCTGAAATCTATCCACAGATTCTTTAAGCAAGGGTGGGGACTACTCCAGGTTATGAACCCACCCTAGTCTATGACCTTCTGAAATTGAGGTACCCACGGAAAGCTGGGCCCTTTTAGTCCTATTCTGAAAGCCCTGGGGCTTGAACTAGAACAGCCTTGAAAATCTCAGGCCAGACCTAGAATCAAGCTGGGGAGGACTTCCTGAGACCTAGACCTGTGACCTGAGACCCAGAGTCTAAGCCTGTTTCTGCTTGGTAGCTGGGAGCCAGGATGTCCTCGGAAGTGCCATTGGCCTATTTATGTTCTCCAACCTCTGAGGACTGGGAATAAGCATGGTTGGTAGATGGTCGCCCTCTAGTGGAACATTCTCAAAGGACGCTTGGCACAGATAGGGAAAACGCAGAGACCAAAGGTGGACGGAGAAGTTCGTTTTCCACGTTCAGTCCCTTGGGCGGCAGCTTGCAGCTAGTTCACACCTGCTTATACGTGCAGTTTTGAGACCCAGATCTTCTTTCAATCCAGGGAATGATCTTCAATTCATGATAAACGAATTAAACCTGGACATTTTTTCTGAACTGTTAGCGGGGTGGCTCCCTCCATTTCCAGGAAAAATAATGAAGTTTGGGCTTTGGGAAGCATTTCCTCTCCTTATTTCTTTCACAAACAGCACTAGCAGTGGAGGGAGGCTTCAAATTCTAGACAATAAACCTTTGGAACCATCCCTTCAAAGAGGAAATCTGAAAATCAAGACAAATAGTAATTATTCCAGCCCCAAACACTTACTAGCTGTGTGATCCTGGCCTTGTCACTTAACTTCTGGTGGTCTCAGTTTCCTCTTCTGCAAAGTGGGGATACTAAGAGTAACTCCTCCTAGGATTGTTGTAAGGACCATACTGAGGTAACGATTGTAAAACTCTCGGTGCAGTGCTATATAAAATGTTAGCTATCATTAGTTTTTTCCTTCTAGATTGTGTAATGTTATGTACAAAGGGCAGACATAGGAAAATCCACTTCATGAGAAACACATTCCTATGAATTAAGTTCTCGTAGTAACCCAGTTATATTCAGTCATATTTTCTAGACATGTGGTCTGAGGTGGGGGAGGGGGTGGGGGAGGGGGACATAGTGTAATTTAACACTTTAATATATATCAAAACTTCTAAGAAAAGTACTATTTTAACTAATTAAATGATGGCTGCTAATATTTTTAATTATTCAAAGGCACACAGGATTTAAAGTTGGAAAGGGGTTCCAACCTCCCTGTTTAATAGATGAGGTAGGCTAGAAGATCCAGAAAGGGTTAAGTGATTTAATTCAAATTTAATCCAAATCATAAAGAACAGAAATTTCACTAAGTTTTTCCTGATTCTAGATGCTGATACATAACAAAAATGACCATGGTGGGGGTGGAGGGGGGGAAATAAACATTTACAAAGCACCTACTATGCGCCAGTACTTTACAAATATTATCTCATTTGATCTTTACAACAACTGAGAGGCAGCTGCTGCTATTATCCTCATTTTGCAATTAAAGAAACTGAGGCAGAGGTTACTTGACTTGCTCAGAGTCATACAGCTAGTAAGTATCTGGCATTGGATTTGAACTTAGGACTTCTATACGTGAATATTTCACCTATGTTTCAGGGCTTCCCAAGGACCATGGTCTCACACAGACATGTATGTGATCCCAAAGAGGTTATTTTCTCTCTGGCTCAGAGTAAAAGAGGCCCAAAGTAAAACTCTCAGGAAATCTGAATGAGGATTTGTATAGATTGTGTCTGGGTTCACCCCAAAGAGAGTAACAGGGTCTCCACAACTACCAGATAAAGACTCAATGTACATAAAGGTTTCTTTTTTCTCTTTCTTTCTTTCTTTCCTTCTTTCTTTCTTTCTTCTTTCATAAAAACTTTAAACCCAGTTCACTCCGAACCTCATAGACTGGACCACAATAGTTCCCTGCCCAAGCTCTACTTAATGGCTATATTTTGGGCCTTTCTGGCTTAGAGAGAATGTCAATGGTAACTGTTTCTCTTTGGAACAAAGAGGGCCATCCCTTGACGCATTTCTTAAAGAGGCCTATTAACTAAATGGGCATTATCTCACTCTAAGTGAGTACATGAAAAGGCCTTAGCCTAAAAGGGCCAGGGTCTCCCATTGCATCCTGGGCCATTTCCAGTCATCCTGGTGAATATCTGGTCACTGGACCCAGATGGCTCTGGAAGAGAAAGTGAGGCTGATGAACTTGCTCAGCCCTCCCTCACTCAAATCAGTCAACTGCAAGTCATGTCATCATTTCCCTGATGTCACGGTCCTCTTTGAAAACAAAGGACAAACACAAGGTATCAGGTATGCAATACATAAGTCCTCACTGTAAAACATGGAGTGTCAAGTATGGGACAAGCCTTATGTCAACCACCACAGAAAATGCATAAATTGCAAAGGAATTATGAACAAATATATATATATATATATATAAAACACTGAAATAACCCATTAGACTCCCTTCTAGCTAGTGAAGACACCATATGGTGTTGCTAGATGAATATTTTCCATTCGCTTTGTACCTGGCACCATCTTAGAAAAGACACAATTATCATGATGAGATCCAGTTCCCCCCTTTCCATAATGTGAATTTAGTCCTTAAGCTACAATATAGTCCTTTTCCTTCTCCAAAATGAAGGCTGATAAATAAAATGTCTTACTGGGAATTGATGACCCAACTCTCAAACTCAGGAACTTTTGAAATCTTTATTACTCTAGAACTTGAGAAACTCCAACCCTGGATTATCCTTAAGGTATTCTCCAAGGCTGGAAAGGTCCATTCTCAGGAGTATAGTCTCTATCTGTACACAGAAAAAGGGGCAACAGAAAGTCCAGAAACGCCCCTCTCAGACTCATCCAAACAAGCACAGATGGTTTGCTATGCACTACTCTTGCAAATCAACATTTTCTGCTTCTGGAAAGGTGGAGGGATAAATTCAGAAGACTGCCAATAAATGTTTAACAGCTGACTATCTGGGGGGAAAACGCATATACAACACATTTACATTTAATCTGCATTAACATTTTCCCCTTCACTTTCTTAAATCTAGACAACCATCAGAATAATAAATCAAGCACTGATTTGAAGAGTTTGACAATTTCCGGGGTGTAAATGCTCACATTGAAAATTTAACAATCTGTTTCAGACCCCTAAGGAACTGGATCCTGCCCATCCCTGGATAAATCACTGCCTACCTCTCTCTCTCTCTCTCTCTCTCTCTCTCTCTCTCTCTCTCTCTCTCTCTCTCTCTCTCTCACACACACACACACACACACACATATCCCACATACATTTAATGTACTCTGGTCAAATAGTACAAAGAAAAGAGATGAGCCATTTCACAGCTTGCTCTTACAGACAAAATCTGCCCCTCAGATACCAGTCATCATTTCAAAAGCAGCCCTTGCCTACAAGGACCAACCAGAGGAATTCTTTTTAACCTCTCAACAAGAGGCTAGATTGCCCACCTATCTCCAAGCCTCAGATTAAAAAAAAATCCACTCTCAATAATCTCGTCAGTTTCACTAACCAAGTTCATTCAAGTTCATCAAATAAATCAAGGGTTCCCCTGTTTACCCCTTTACAAATATGCAGAAGACCTGTGATTTATTTCATCAATGGGGATTCCCAGTATGGGAACTCCCTCCACCAATGCAGAGTGCTGTTCTTCCCCTGGCTTAGCAGATGAATCATAGGGAGTTTGCTAAGTCACTCAGAGATAAAGTAACTTGTCTAGGGTCACAAAGCTAATATCTATGGAGAATTATTCCACATTGCCTCTTTAGATTTAAGTATTAACTGAGAATTATGGGCAAAAAAACCCCACCCAGGCAATCTGAAGAAGAACAAGATACCAATAGTTCTTGGACATCAGAATTTTATAAATTCAGATAAGAAAAAAACACTTCTGAAGTGAGATGATGCAGACCAAATGGAAAAACTAAAATTTCAGCTCTGAAAGGCCAGACTAAAGGAACTGGTTAAAAGGAAGAGCATGTACTGTAAGCATTCAGTGCGAAGTGTTTGCACAGAGATGCCTTTTTAAAAGAGCCATTCTCTTTACAGAATGTTTCCAATCCAAGCTCACATGAATATATTTTTGAACCTTGAAAAGTAAAATCAAAATGTATACAAAACAGGAGCAGGCACTTTCTAAAAGAATCAGAACACAAATTTAGCCAGTTGGTGCTTACAAATAACAGACTATGAAAACACAAATAGAGGCACACTAAAAACAACTTTGGGCTCCTTTGGAGAACTTGCTAAACATAATGAATAATTAAAGAAATAATTTCAAATGATTAATTAATCTTCAACTTCACCTTCTCTAAAATGAAATGTCTCCAGTTTTAAAGGCCTGGCTGGTCGATACAGAAGGAATTTATTTAGCATTTTAAGCTGTCAGTGTAAATATCTTTTCAAGAGACACATATGATCATTTTTAATTCAAGGAGCCAATTCAGCGTTTATAAAAGGTAACAAAATCCATCAACATGCCCGTCCATTTCTCTTTTTGCATTAATAAGACTGTGGTTCATAATTTAATTCTAAAATGTATAATTCCAGTGTTTAGATTAATAATAATTATGAATATATTAATACATAAATTTATTTATCACTCTGCTGGAAAATAACAGCAGGGAAACTTTGTCTGTCTTCAAAATTTCAAGAGTAGTGAAAATTATACAGCGAAATTATATCTTAGAAGCTCGTCCTTGGAGATTTCTTCCATTTGGCCTGGGACCAGCTAGTTCAGTTGGCTCGCATTGGTGTTAATGAGACTGAGGTTGAAGGTTCCATCCTGGTTAATTTCCTAAGGATGAAAGCTTTGTTCTCCACCCTCTAACCCAGATAGTTTTGTGACCATTGCAACCCATTGCTTAAAAAGAGGCCCCAGGGAAAAAGTATGGTATCTCAGCACCACCAGGGAAAATAAATAAATAATAAATGAAAAAGAGCTCAAAACACACATCTCAGTGAAAACAGGTCAGTAACAATAACTTCCTAAGAAAATGTCATACTTTTTCATATTTTTAAATCCTACCCCCCCCAACATTGCCAACCATTTTGAACTCTTCCAGAGAGTTGGACAGTCCAAGTTGATGAATGGAAGATTCAGCATGAACCAACAAATATTTATGACAAAACTTGTGTTATTAAATAAACTGGTCAGAGGCTTAGAGTTGGAAGGAGTCTTAGTGGTTCTTGAGTGCAACACCCTCATTTAAAGAAACAGAAATGAATTGAGTCCAGGGGAGTTTAAATGATTTGCTGAGGGTCTTGCAGGTAAGCAAGATAACAGATAAAAATATAAAGGGATCCTCATTCTTGAAGCCCCCATTCTCCTGCCTTTTTCACCCTTTCCAGCAACTAGGGCAGAGTATCAGAAATGATGCTCAGAACCCACACAGTTTTAAGAACATCTACAAACACTCATTTAACTCTGTTATTCTAAATATGAGATCTCTGTTAAACAACTATCGAGTTGGTTCATTATGGAAGGAGCTAAGCTACATTCATATAGATGCCATGGCTGTGAATGAAACCAAAAGACCTAAATAACATGTGAGGGAAGACTCACATCTAATTCTCAGGCAAATAAAGGAGTTGTTGAGGTTGGGTTTATTGCACACCCAAGAACGATTAGAGGGTCATTTCGTGGGATACTTGGTCATTTCACTGTGCAGGTATTTGCTCATGATGAGCAGCCAAGGGAACCACCATGAAGATTGTAATTTATGAGCCAATATCTGTTGTAAAAGATAGAGCAGAGCGATTTTTAAAAGAATGTAATGAGGTGCTTCAAACCAAGTGATTTCAACACACGTTACTCAGAGTCTAATACACCGAAGGCATCACAGTGCCCCATAGGCAATGAGGAGGACACAGTCCCTTACTTCCTCCCAGGGGGTGGGGGAGAGGAATAGGTTAAGTTCAATGCATGATTGAAACTGCATTTATTTATTAGGTGCTTAGTATGCTTCAAGCACTGTGCTGAGATCTGGGGATGCAAATAAAAAGCAATGAACATTTATTAAACACCTACAATGTTCCAGGCACTGTGCTAAGCCTTTTGCAATCATTATCTCCTTTGATCCCCAGGAAGTACACGCTATTATTATCATCCCTATTTCACAAGTGAGGAAATTGAAGCAAACAGAGGTTAAGTGATTTTCTCAGGGTCACCCAGTTAATAAGTGCCTGAGGTCATATTTGAACTCAGGTCCTTCCTGACTCCAGCCCAGTGCTCTATCCACTGCACCAACTAGATGGAGCTTCTCACACAATATCTGTTCTCAAGGAACTTATGTTATAACAGGATATACAATACACATAGCGAAGTGCTGGCCAAAGCGGGGTACTTTGGTCTTGAAAGTTTCAGGGGTGGTGACTGACGCGTCTCATACAGGAATGTTGGTGTAATTCAGTGACCACGGTTCATGGTTCAAAAACTGGAAGAGGTTAGGGGGAAGGAAGAAAGGATAAGAGACAGCAAAATGGTGGGCAAGGAAGTTTCAGAAGAAGTGACTGCAGCAGGTAGTGAAGTGAAGCCAGGATGGAGATTTCATGAAATAGTGTTCTGGGAGAGGGCAGTCACCAATCTGGAGAGCAGAGTCTTAGACCTTTGTCTGAAAACAAATTTTATTAAAAGTTTGGCTTAACTATCTACAGAAGAAAAGCCAAGTGGATGAAAAATGATTATTGTTCACACTAGGTTGTGCAATTGGCTGGAGAAACTATAATGCTCATCATCATATTAGAGGCAGCTGAGTGACTTAGTGCATAAGGTTGCACCTAAAATCAAAAAGTCCTGAATTGAAATCCACCCTCAAGTTCTAAAGGACTGGTCCTACATTCATGGAGACCTGAACCATTTCAGTCTTTCAAACTCCTCCCTAAATTCCCCTCCCCCTAACCCCAGCCCTCTAAAAACTATTACATATAAATTGATCAGTAGGGAGATTTTCTACTCCATGTAATTCCCCACAGAAATGAAGAATCACAGATCCTGTTCCTCTTTTCTCAAAAACAGTGTCAGATTTCCTTACATCAAGCTTAAATATGTATGTCTCTTTGCAACTTTCATTCATTGAACCTAGTTCTGCTCTCTAGGAATAATCATCTGAATTTGTTATAATAAAACATTATATTAATTTTTTAATGTGGGAAAAAAGTCCTGAAACTTTTTAGTACTCTTCCTACTAAGGGACCAATCAATTGCATACAATAAATTAATCAATAGGCCATTACTGAGTTTGAACTATTTCAAGTATGATGCTAGATACTCTAATAGTACAAAGTAAATTATAAGACATGGCCCTTATCCTTAAGAAGTTGGGTAGAAAAACATATATATATGTACATATACATATATATGTACATATATATATATATTATAAAAGTCAAAGGATAATTGTGTTATAATATTTGGCAAAGCCTAAAAATGTAATAGAAGTTCAGAGAAGAAAAAGAAAAATACATCACGAAGAACTGAATGTGGAGTCAGGGTGAGGAGTGGGGGAAAAAAATCTATGTACAACTCAGTTTCTTCATCTGTAAAATGAGGCTATTGAGCTATTGGAACTCTGAAGTTCATTTCAAATCTTAAATGTGGACTGAGGTAGTCAGGGAAGGCTTCAGGGAAAAGGAGGGATACGTGTTGAGCCATGAGGAATCTAAAAACATGTCAGTACTATTGGATTGAGAGGAGTCCTATTTGTTGTTAGGGTGGGGATTCCGAGTTTCCATAAACTACTAAGTACAGACTAGAAACCTTGACCAGTCCTTGCCTTCAGTCATCCAGGGCTTTTGGCAGGCCACCAACCTCCAAAGGTAGAAGTACATTAAGAGGCAGGAGAAGGTTGCCTCATACTGGGAGGCATACATTTTTGAAAACAAGGAGAGTTCCGTGAGTCATAGGCCCTAGAGGAAGGTGGCAGACTAGATAAACTATGGGAAGTGTCAGTGGCAAGATAGAGTGTTTTCCCTGAATACTAGAGGAGATCCTGAAGGGTATTCTGAGGTGACATAACTCCAAGTAGAGAATTTTCACTGGCAAAGTTTTGGGTCCCACTGGCTACCAGGAAACACGGCTACAAACCTGATTCACTTCAAGATTCTGATTTAGTGAGGCATGTACAAATAGTTTGGATGGGTTATTTTTTTTCTTTTTACCAGATGTTATGAGAGTTAAGAAAATGATTTCCACATGTGGAACTGGTTCCTAACAGCATTTTCCAGAGGTGGCTTAGAAGTCGATTGTTCTTTTTCCCCTCCCCTTGCCAACAATAGTATTAAATGACTATTTAATTGCATCTTCAAGTTCTCCTTTGCACAACTGGATTTCCAACAATGTATATCCTCCTTTAAGCTAAAAAAAATGTTCTAGGCAACAAACTCTCAATTTTCCATTAAAAAATATGAAAGGCAGAGCAGCAGTGTGGATAGGAAACTGGCCTCAGAGTCAGGAAGACCTTGGTTCACCTACAAGTGACTGATCCAGAAAATGAGAAGAGCTTTTCTGCCAGGACCAAGCAGCAATTCTCTCATTGTTGACCCACCTCTGACACATACTGGCTGGGTCACCCAGGCAGATCACCACTCATTTCCGGGGAACTCTAAGACTGTAAATTGCTCAGTAGATGCCAATCAGCATTGATAAAGAGATTATTTCCTAGTAGTTCCCTAGGAACTTGTGAAATCACCAGCCCCTGGCTACATCAACAACTAGAGGGATAATTTCAACCTGGAAAGGTGATTAGCATTTGGACAGTCAGGGGCAGAGCAAGGAGGCAGGGTGTCCCAGAGGGTGGGAAAAAGAAAAAGAGGGAACAAAGGCACAGAGGCAGCAATGGGCATGGCACATTCCTGAGATAGTTTGGTGAGTCTTTAGCATTGTGGAAGGTGTAATTTGGGGAATAATAGGAAGGAGTAAAAAATATTGTTGGAGAAAAAGGGTAAAATCAGATTAGACTCACAGTGGTGAGGGATCTGCAGCCTTGAGGTCTTCAAGGTCCTCAAGTGCAGTCTTTTGACTGAGTCCAAGTTTTACAGAACAAATCCTTTTATTAAGGGGATTTGCTCTGTGAAGTTTGGATTCAGTCAAAGGGCCACATTTGAGGACCTAGAGGGTCCTCACATGTGGCCTCAAGGCCGCAGGTTCCTCATCCCTGGATTAGAAAATTAAAGAATAATAGATTTTGAGAGTTGGAAGGGACCTCAGTAGTCTTCTATGAAGGCTACATATGAAAAAAATTCCACATATGAATTTCTACACAGGAAAGAAATTTCAGAATAATATCCAGTTTGGGGGGCGGGGAGAGACACATTACCTCCTAAGGCAGTCCATTCCATTTTGGGATAGCTCTAATTGAAAGGAGATTTTTCTTGGCATCAAACCTGCTTTTGTCACTTTATAACTTCCCCTGTTACTCCCAGTTCTTTCCTCTGAGGCCAAACAGAACAAATGTAAGCCTTGGAAGTACTTGAAGACAGCTATCATGTAACCCCTGAGTCTTCTCTGGGGTAAATATCCCTAATTCCTTCAACCACACGTGCCATAACATAGACTAGAGACTCATTGCCATACTTGTTTCTCTCCTTTGAATGCTCTTCAGCCAATCAGTGTCCTTAATCTGTAGCACCTATAACTGACCTCAGTACCCTAAATGAGATCGAATCCTCACTGGATCCATCCTCCATTGTGATTATCATCTCCCTATTCCTAGAAGTGATGCTACTCTTAACACAGTCCCCGATTGCATTTGTCTTTTCGGTTGTCCCATCACCCTGCTGAATCGGTTTGAGCTCACAGTCTGCTAAAACAAGAACAAAAGCAAAAAACCAACCTCACATCTTTTTCGGAACAATTGTTGTCTAACCATGACTCCCCTTTCTTGTACTTTTGAAGCTGATTATTTGTACTCTACTGAATTTCATCTTATTAGATTCAACCCAATGCACTAGCCTGTCAAAAATCTTTTTGGATCCTGACTTTATTATTCAGTGTGTTCTCTTTGTGTCATCTGCAAATTTGATGAGCATGCCATCTATGCTTTTATCCAAGTCATTGATTAAAATGTTAAACAACACGAAGCCAAGTTCAATTCTCTAACACGCTCCACTAGAGACCTCCTGCCATATTGATATTGAAGCATTAAAAACTACCCTTTTAGTCCAGCCATCTAACCAGTCTAGAATCTATCTAATTATACTATCACTATAAAAAAGATATATACTATATCTTTTCCCAAAAAAATAATATGAGATACTTTATCAGAGGCAGCTAGGTGGCACAGAGGATAGAGCACTGGGTTTGGAATCAGGAAGACTCATCTTCATGAATTCAAATCTGGCCTCAGATACTTAGATGCTGTGTAACCCTGGGCAAGTCACTTAACCCTGTTTACCTCAGTTTCTTCATTTGTAAAATGAGCTAGAGAATGAAATGGAAAACCACTCCAATGTCTTTGCCAAGAAAACCCCAAATGAAGTTGGACACAACTGAAACAACTTTCTAAAAAAACTTTGCTAAAAACTAGGTAATATATCTACAATCTTCCTGCCATTTACTAATTTAATAATCCTGTGCAAAAAGGAAATGAGGTTAGTCTGGCACAACCTATTCTTGATGAAATCAGTTCTTCAAAACCTTAGGCAGAGAAGTTTTCATTTTATGTGAAAGGAAATGAGGAAATATGGAAAGGTTTTGGCCAAAGCAAACTAGATTTGTTATGGGAAATGTCAAAACACCTATGGGCAAAACCCCAAAGAAAAATGGGAAATGGCCTCAAGGCCAGAAAGAACTCATGGAAGACCCTTTCCCTGCAGGAAGACACAGTCCCTGCTGGTGCCAGCGCCATGGGCCATCATCCTACCCACTGTTATAGGTACTACAAAAATAAGCCATACCCAAAGTCCTGTTTCTGCAGGGGAGTTCCTGATGTCAAGATATGAATCTTTGCTCTTGGTACAAAGAAAGTGAAAGTAAATTAATTTCCATTGTGTGGCCACATGGTGTAAGATGAATATGAACAGCTGTCATCAGAAGCCTTAGAGGCCACTGGGATCCATGCCAACAAGTACATGGTGAAGAGTTGCAGAAAGGGTGGCTTTCATATTCTTGTGCGGCTACATCCATTCATGTCATTGGCATCAATAAGATATTGTCATGTGCTGGGGCTGATAGAGTCCAGACCGGCATGAGGGGAGCTTTTGGGAAGCCTTAGGGCACTATAGCCCGTGTACACATTGGTCAAGTTATCATGTCAATTCGAACCAAGATCCTGAATAAAGAACATGTGATTGAAGTTTTGCGGAGAGCCAAGTTCAAGTTCCCTGGCCACCAGAAGATCCACATCTCCAAGAAAGGGGGTGTCACCAAGTTCAATACTGAAGAGTTTGAGGACATGAGAAGCAACTCATTCCTGATGGCTGTGGGGGCCTCTTGGACAAGTGGCCGGCACTCCACTCCTGAGAGGCATATGCTGTGACATCTACCTTTTTGCAGACACAAATAAACTAGACACTGCTAAAAAAAAAAACTCATGGAAGAACTCAAAAAGGAGCTTAAAAAGCATATAAGAGAAGTAGAATAAAAATTGGAAAAAGAATGAGAGTGATGCAAGAGAATTATGAAAAAAGAGTCAACAGCTTGGAAAAAACATCTGCTTATAAAGTAGAATTGACCAAATAGAAAAGGAGATACAAAAATCCACTGAAGAAAATAATTCCTTAAAAAGTACAAACGGGCCAAATAGAAAAAGAAAGCACAAAAGCTAATTGAGAAAAACAACTACTTAAAAGTTAGAATTGGGCAAGTGGAAGTTAATGACACTATGAGACATGAAGAATCAATCAAACAAATTCAAAAGAATTTTAAAAATGTAAAATACCTCATGGGAAAAACAACTGATCTGGCAAATACATCCAGGAGAGACAATGACAAAATCATTGGACTACCTGAAAGCCATAATCAAAAGGAGGACCTGGACAGCATCTTTCAAAAAATTATCAAGGAAAATTATTCTGATATCTTGGAACCAGAGGGCAAAATAAGCACTGAAAGAATCCACCAATCACCTCAGGAAAGAAATCCAAATTAAAAATCTCAAGGACTATCATAGCCAAATTTCAGAACTATTAGGTCAAGGAAAAAAAAATACTACAACTGGCCAGAAAGAAACAATTCAAATATCAGGGAGTCATAATCAGGATCCCACAGGACTTAGCAGCTGCAACGTTAACAGATTGGAGGTCATGGAACATGATATTCTGGAAGGCAAAGGACCTAGGACTACAACCAAGAATCACTGACCCAGCAAAATGAAACATAATACATGAAGGGGAAAAACGGTCATTCAATGAAAGAGAAGGATTTCAAGCTTTCATAAGGAGAAGATCAGAATTAAACCAAAAATTTGAGCTCCAGTATCAAGATCCCAGAGAAGCATAAACAGGTAAAAAAGGGAAAATGAGGAATTCAATAGAGCTAAACTGTTAACATCCCTACATGGGAAGATGATACTCATAATACTTAAAAATTGTATCATTAATAGTACAGCTAGAAGGAATACACATAAAGAGAGGCTATGGGTATAAGGTGAATTTGAGGGAATGGCATGAAAAAAATCAAGAGATGAGAAGGAGGAGTACACTGGGTGCAGAAGAAAGCGAGAGGTACAATGGGGTAAATTATTTCACATGAAGAGGCATGAAAGACCTATTACAGTGGAGAGGAAGATGGGAGGGTGGGCAATAGACATCGTTTGAAACCTTACTCTCATCAATACTGGCTCAAAGAGGGAATCTGTTGAATATAGAAATCTATCTTACCTGACAGAGAAGTGAGGCGGGGGGCACTAAGTAAATGGGGGGAGGGAGAATGACAGAAGGGAGGGCAGATCGGGAGAGGTGCGAGACAGGAGCAAAACACTGTGAGGAGGGAGAGGGTGAAAGAAGAGAGAAGACAGACAGGAGAAAAAATAGGATGTATGGAAATGCACAGTTAGTAATCATAACCATGAATGGAAATGGGAGAAACTGTCCCATAAAATAGAAACAGATAGCAGAGTGGATCAAAAACCAGGATCCTACAATATGTTGTTTACAAGAAACATACTTGAAGCAGAGACACACACACAGAGTCAACATAAGGGGCTGGAGCACAATCTATTATTCTCCAGGTGAAGTAAAAAAAAGTAAGGGTAGTAATCTTGATCTTAGACAAAGTAAATGCAAAAATAGACCTAATTCAAAGAGTTAAGGAAGGAAACTATATCTTGCTAAAAGGTACCACAGACAATGAAGCAATATCAATACTAAACATATATGCACCGAGTGGTATAGCATCCAAATTCTTAAAGAAGTTAAGAGAATTACAGGAAGAAATAGACAGCAAAACTCTATTAGCGGGGGACCTCAACTGTCCCCTCACAGAACTTGATAAATCCAACCAAAAAATTAAGAAAGAAGCTAAGAAGGTAAATAGAACATTAAAATAGTTAGATATAACAGACCTTTGAAGAAAACTGAATGGGAACAGAAAGGAATATAACCTTTTGCCAGCAACACATGGCATATACACAAAAATTGACCATATATTAGGGCATAAAACTCTCAAAATCAAATATAGCAAAACAGAAATAATCTTTTTGGATCAAAATGCAATAAAAATTACATTTAACAAAAGGCAGTGGAAATACAGATTAAAATTAATTGGAAACTAAATATTCTAACCCTAAAAAATAAGTGGGTCAAAGAACAAATCATAGAAACAATCAATAATCTCATTAAAGTGAATACCAATGAGACAATATGCTGAAATTTATGGGATGCACCCAAAGTAGTAGTCATGGGAAAATCTATTTCTCTAAATTCTTACATCAACAAAATAGAAAAAGAACAGATCGATGAATTGGGCACATGACTTAAAAAAAACTTAGAAAAAGAAAAAATTAAAAATCCCCAATTGAACACCAAATTGGAAATCTTGAAAATCAAAGGCAAGATTAATAAAACTGAAAGTAAAAACAAACAAACAAAAAACTATTGCGCTAATAAATAAATCTAAGAGCTGGTTTTTATTTAAAACAACAACAATAAGATAGATAAGCCATTGTTGAATCTGGTTAAAAAAAAAGAAAGAAAGAAGAAAACCAACTACTCAGTATCAAAAATGAAAAGGGTGAAAGCATCACCAATGAAGAAGAAATTAAAGCAGTGATTAGGAAATATTTTACCTAATCATATGCCAATAAATCTGACAATCCGAGAGACACCAATGAACATTTATGGATATAAATTACCCAGATTAACAGATCAAGAAGTAGAATGCCTAAATAACCCCACCTTAGAAAAAGAAATTGAACAAGCCATTAACGGATTCCCTAAGGAAAAATCCCCAGGGCCAGATGGGTTCACAAGTGAATTCTACCAAACATTCAAGGAACAATTAATTCCAATACTATATAAACTATTTAGAAAAATAGGTGAAGAAGGAGTCCTACCAAACTCCTTTTATGACACAAATATGGTGCTGAAACCTAAACCAGGAAGAACTAAAACAGAGAAACAAATTATGGATTAATTTCCCTAATGAATATCAATGCAAAAAATTTTGAACAAAATACTAGCAAGGCAATTACAGCAATATGTCCCAAGGTTTATACACCATGACCAGCTGGGATTTATATCAAGAATGCAGGGTTGGTTCAATATAAAGAAAACTATCAATATAATTGACTATATCAATAACAAAACCAACAGAAATCATGATTATTTCAATTAATGCTGAAAAAGATTTTGACAAAATACAACACCCATTCCTATTTAAAAAAAAAACAATAGAGGGGCAGCTAGGTGACGCAGTGGGTAGAGCACCGGCCTTGGAGTCAGGAGGACCTGAGTTCGAATATGACCTCAGACACTTGACACACTTAGCTGTGTGACCTTGTGCAAGTCACTTAACCCCAATTACCCTGCCCTCCCCTCAAAGAAAAAGGAAAAATACAATAGAGCGCATAGGAATAAAGAGAGCATTCTTAAAATAATAAGCAGTATCTTTCTAAAACCATCAGCAAGTATTATCTGTAAGAGGATAAGCTAGAAGCCATCCCAATAAGATTGGGGTGAAGCAAGGATGCCCATTATCACCACCATTATTCAATATAGTTCTCCAAATGTTGGCTTTAGCAATAAGAGAAGAAAAGGAAATAGAAGGAATTAGGATAGGCATTGAGGAAACAAAACTATCACTCTTTGAAGATGATATGATGGTAGAGAGCCCTAGAGAATCAACTAAAAACTACTTGAAATAATTAATAACTTTAGAAAGTTGCAGGATATAAGATAAACCCACATAAAGCATTTCTTTATTTGACTAACAAATTCTAGCAGCAAGAGATAGAGAAATTCCATTTAAAATACCTGTAATGTACTGTAATTGGTTAATATGACAAAAAAAGGAAAATGATAAATGTTGGAGAAGACGTGGGAAAATTGGGACACTAATGCATTGCTAGTGGAGTTGTGAACTGATCCAACCATTCTGGAGAGCAGTTTGGAACTATGCCCAAAGGGCAACCAAACTGTATATACCCTTTGATCCAACAATACCCCTACTAGGTCTGTATCCCAAAGAAATCATAAAAAGGGAAAAGGACCTATACATGCAAAAATATTTATGGCAGCCCTTTTCATAGTGGCAAAATAGTGGAAAGTGGGGGTTTGCCCATCAATTGGGGAATGACTGAACAAGCCATGGTATATGAATGTAATGAAATACTACTGTGAAATAATGATGAATAGGCAAATTTCAGAAAAACCTGGAAAGACTTGTATGAACTGATGCAAAGTGAAATAAGCAGAACTAGGAAAACATTGTACACAGTATCAGCAACATTGTGTGTGATCAATTATGAATGACTCAGCTCTTCTCAGAAACAGAATGATCCAGGACAAGTACAAAGGACTCCCAAAGGAAAATGCTATCCATATCCAGATAAAGAACTGATGGACTCTGAATGCAGATTGAGCATATTTTTTTCACTTATTCTTTTTCCTGTTTTTTTCTTTTGATCTGTTTCTTCTTTCACAACTCTGACAAATATGGAAATATGTTTTATATGATAGCACATGTATAACCTATATCAAGTTGCCTACCATTTTTGGAAGAGGAAAGAGAAAGGAGAGAGGAAGAAAAATTTAGAACTCAAAATCTTGTGAAAGTGAATGCCAAAAATTGTCTTGACACGTAATTGGGGAAAAAAAAATACTATTAAAAATAAATAAAAAATAAAAGTGCTGACCCTGAGGGAAGAATCAATCAAAATGCTCTCTTGGGTAAGCTAGCATACCAAACCCATAAAACAAAATATTTATAGCAGCTCTTTTTGCGGTAGCAAAGATTTGAAAATTGAAGGGATGCCCATCAATTGGGGAAAGGCTGAACAAGTTGTGGTATATGAATATAATGGAATACTTTTGTGCTATAACAAATGATGAGCAGGCAGATTTCAGAAAAACCTGGAAAGACTTACATGATCTGATGCTAAATGAAGTAGGCAGAACCAGGAGAGCATTGTACATAGTAATAGAAACATTGTGCAATGATCAGCTATGATAGACTTAACTCTTCTCAGCAATACAATGATACAAGACAATTCCAAAAGACTCATGATGGAAAATGCTATCCATATCCAGAGAAAGAACTATGGAATCTGAATGCAGATCAAAGCATACTATTTTTACTTTCTTTTGTTTTTTTCTTTCTCATGGTTTTTCCCTTTTGTTCTGACTCTTCTTTCACAAAATGACTAATGTGGAAATATGTTTAACACGATTGTAAATATATATATTATATATATCCTATATCAGATTGCTTGCTCTCATGGGGAGGGGGAAAGGGACGGAGGGAGGGAGAAAAATTTGGAACTCAAAATCTTATAAAAATAAATGTGGAAAACTGTCTTTACATGTAATTGGAAAACATACTGTTAAGTAGGTAACTAAAAAGTCATATTTAAGAAAGATTAGTTTGGCAGTTGGTTGGATTAGAATGATAGTACTTGGAGTCTAGGATTCTTGTTATCAGAATAATCCATACTTCAAACAATGTGGTCCTGGAGTACGGTGGTATTGGGAATAGAGAGAAAAAGATGGATTTGGTAGTCATTTGGTTTTATAATCTCTTTAGCAATGCTAGTTTAACTTTCATTTCTTTAAACGTAGCCTTTATCTAGCTGAGGTCATTTCTGGGGGTTGTATATTTTGCCATCTCCATTGTTCTGATGTGTTAGCTGATTGAATAATTCTACAGTATTTTTAACCATTGTATCAACATTGCTTGTTTTTAATGCCTTTGTTCTTATTTTCTTGGGCAGGTTTTTAGCCGTACCTATCTCTTCTCTTTGGTGTTTCTGTTTGTTACCTTTTGCAGGTTGTATGAAGATTCCATCTCCCTTTAAACATAGATATTTTGTATTAGTCTTCTTTAAGAGACATTTCAAAGAAAATTAGCAAGACTTGGTGACTAATTGAATACAATTTTCACATGCCACCCACAAGTAACTAATATAAAGGCCAATAGCAACTCTAGATATAAACCTGCAGTAACTTTGACAAATAATTACCAAGATATTAGCAAAGACATACAAAGTATGAATGATATGAAAGAAAACTAACTTTAAAAATCTTCATTATATTTTTAGTCACAAAAATAAGTATAGCTCAAACAAGATACCTGTCATCACAAGAAAACTAACTTTATTACAAATTATTTTTCCCTCCTTCATTCTCTTTTTTATTTGAAATAACATTTTGTAAATAATACTGAGTAACAACAAAAAATTTGCTTTACAGCTATTTATACTTGAGTAAATTATTTTCAATGGATACAGTGTTCATAATTAGAATCAGTCATTCTTTTTGTCAAATTACAAGCATTTTAAAAATTAATCTGTTCTTCCCACTCCTCCCTGCCCCAAACTGAGCAATTAAAAAAACTCTTTTTTACGTAGTCCAGCAAAACAAATTTCCACATCAGCAATGTCTTTCTGTATCTGAAATTCATTACTTCTCTGTTAGGAAGTGAGTGGCACATTTCATTTTTTAAATTGAGTTACAATTTAGAATATTAATCAGTAAAAAGTTTATTTTGTATATTAAGTTACAAGCCATGGCAAAGAGAAGCATCGATTGTCACACAGAAAAGTGTCTTGGTGGGGGTGGGGGGAATGTGGGTTTTTCCATATGATCTATTTCTCATAGGTACTTATAGTACAGTCAGTTCTGCTTTAACTTTGCATATATGTTTCTAAAAATCACTACACTGTAAAATCTTGCAATAAAAACCATAAGGTTTATGGAGAAAATGGAGTTGGGGCACAACACTGAAAAATATCATGGAGTCACACACACACGTGAGCACACACATACATACACACACACACACACACACACACACACACACACAAACCATAAGGAACTAATTAGAACGTTAGCATGATTTTATGCATATTAAATGATTAAGAAATACCTGAATACTACACTAAGTAACGGTGGAAGGGCAGCCTCATGATACCGGTTGGCCTGCACCCCAATTCTCAAAGTGCAAGTTTGAGTAGGCAAAGTCAATGGCTACTGGTGAGAGGGCAGCACTGATGTTGGGGGATGGGGAGGGAGGGCCTCTACTACCCCCACCACCCCAGACAAGGTAGAACTTAGGCATGGAGTGGGTGGATAACCCCCCCACCTGCTACTTCGACTGCACCAGGAGATATACAATACATGTGGTACTTTACTTTGAGAAAGACCACTTCCCGTGGAAGGGGCTGTTAGAAGGGTTGCAGCCTATGAATTATTGTGAAATGGTGCTGTTTTATGCATTCTCACTATTTCTTGCAGATGAAATCACAAATAAGTAAATATGAAATTTTTGTTATGCTCAAATTGTTCCCTAACACATCAATCATGTTGGAACAAATTCAAGTTTTGAAAAACAAGCATTATGGCAGAACTGACTTTATAGAAAAACACAGTCATTCTGGGTTCACACCTGGGCACTCACTAGATTTGGGACCATTTGTTATTTCAGAGAAATGGAGAGAGGCTTTATCTGTCTCATGGCTGTCTTTGTTCACTGGGGTAAAGGAAGGCAAAGCATCGAGATAAGCAATGACTACTCATCTAACACTGGAGCTGAGACTTGTTCTAAAATGGCATTACTCATGTCAAGAAAGAGGCAATAGAGTACCCTCTTTCTCTGCTATCACACCCCCAAACGCCACGTTGCCTCCTCCACTTGATTCTCCAACTGATCAGAACGGGAGTGTAAATGTAGAAAAGAGAGGTGCCCTGTGACAAGTTACAATGGCGCTTGCTCACTCTCTCATATAAAGATATATGTGTGTGTGCATGTGTATGTATGCACATATACATAGATGTCTATGCACACATGTATATACACACATGTGTATATGTGTGTACATATTGTATATAATGTAAGATATATAGTGTTATATGTAATGCAATCTATAAAATTGTATATAATGATTTTATATATAATATGTCTATACACCCACACACACATACACACACATATATATACAAACACATTTATGTGCGTATATCATATTTGGCCCTAGATAAAAATGATATGTTAACAGAAATTTGGTATCCGCCCCCTAACTCTCATCTGTTGCCATTCCAGGAGTATCATACTGCCTCAGTCCTTCCTCTCTAACACCCTGACCGAGGCCGTACTCCCCATACCATGATCAATTGCATTGATCTTCTCACCACCCACAAAACATTCCTGCCAGCTTTTCATCTTATCTCCTCTCGACTTTGCACTTGCTTTTTGGATACAAAGGTAGTGACATCTAGTTAATCTAATAAACAAATCTATATAAATGTGTTAATGAGCTCTCATCACATGACAGGGGCCTTCTGGTGATTATTTCTTAACCCAAAAGGATGACTCTAAATGGTGGGAATTTCAGGCATCAATCTCATAGGATCATAGATTCAGGACTAAGGGATCTTAGAAGCCAGCTGGTCCAACCACTTCTTTCTACAGATAAGGAAACTGAGCACTTTGGAACCACTAAGTAATTTGCCCAAAGTCATGTAGCCAGTAAGTATTAGGGAAAAGATATCAACCTTTAAGATTTAGCAATGGAGAAATATATATACATGTGCATACACAATATATGCATGTGTGTATG
This sequence comes from Trichosurus vulpecula, assembly GCF_011100635.1. NCBI lineage: Eukaryota > Metazoa > Chordata > Mammalia > Diprotodontia > Phalangeridae > Trichosurus > Trichosurus vulpecula. The sequence goes on from NC_050580.1 coordinate 145,905,853, forward strand.
CACGTGGAAGCAGCTAAGTGATATAGGGATAAAGCACTGTGCCTGAACTCAGAAAGACCTCAGTCCAAATACAGCCTCAAACACTTAGTATCTGTGTGACCCTGGGCATGTCACTTAATGCTGTTTGCCTCAGTTTCCTCACCTGTAAAATGAGCTGGAGAAGGAAATGGCCATCCATCCCAGCATCCTTGCCAAGAAAATTCCAAATGGGTTCACAAAGAGTCAGACATGATAGAAACAACGAGCGACAACAACAATATTGCATACATGTAAACATATATTAATACATATGTACATATTTATGTGTGTGCACACATTGTTGACCTCTCACAAAGTTTAATCTAAGAAAGCGACAAATGAATTAGGTCCTGTCCATGTTTTTAATTTCTCTCACAAGCTGGAGACACGCATTGCATGGGAGTTACAGTCCAGAACTGGCTCGATTTGAGAGCTGGGGTGCCTAGTTTATATACCTTTTCAACTGGGGTTGATATCACCCCACCTCCTGACAGAGGAAATGCCTCTTCTATCAGATCACCCCCCAGACTTTCCAGACCACTCCCAACCTTGGTCTATCTAGGCAGAAGACTTTGTCTCCAACCAAGACTGAGCAGAACACAATGGAGCTTCAGTACCTTTGATAAAATCAATTCAGGCTTGAGTTCAGGGTCTGACCAGCATAAGAAGATTCCATGCAATCTCATTATCAGTAATGTCCTTCTAAAGGAGAGACTGAATTTGTAAGGGGGAGGGGGCTGGGTTTCCGGGAAACTCTGAGTCTCCAAGATAATGATTACTAAGGAAAATCATTTTTCACAATATACATATTTTTTTTCAAGCAAGGGATCACGACACCCTTCAAATCACATCATGGGGAAAGCTATTTATTCAGTTTAGTCATAAGGTTGACCCTACTCACTTATGAACGAATTAGAAAAGGACCATCAAGTGCTGAGAAAAGCCACTTGTGAGAATGTGCCCTTAAGAAAAGGTAAATAATTTGTTCTCCAAAGCAACAATATAGCTTCACCTTTAGAATTCTACTATTTTAGATTTAGAGATAGAATGGATCATCTCAGTCTGACCTTCTTAATTTACTACTGAGAAAACTTTCCTGCCCAGACTTTACCACCATGTTTCAGCCACCTTCTCCCTTTGCCCTGTGGTCTCCATCTCCCATTGGTGACTTCCTTCCAGAACTTCCACTTTGAGCAAAAGCCCAAACCAGTCATTCTTCATTCTCTAGATTTTGCCACCTTGCCCCCAGGAGAGTTACCTCTTCCCATTCCAGCTTCCTTTTATTTCTTGTCTTCCCCCATTAAAGTATAAATTTTCTAACAAGTCAAAAAACCTGAACACTATAATGAAAGAAATGATACAAGAAAACTTCTCAGAACTTCTGAACACAGAAAATGAAATACCAATGAAAAGAATTCATACATTACCCCCAGGGAAAAAATCTAAGGCTGCAAACTCCAATACACATAGTGGCTAAATTTAATAATTCAGTTCAGAAACAAGTTCTACAAGTGACCAGGAGGAAGAACTTCAAATACAAAGGAATGGGAAAACACAAGACCTTTCTGCACTCATCAGAATATATAGGAAGGAATGGAGCATAATGTAGTTCAGGGTGCAGCCCTGTGTGACTTATTCTGAAAATCTGGCTTAGCTGTAAATGAAAAAAAGATGGATGTTCAATAATAAAGAGGCGTTCAACAGGCAGTTTTCAGAGGAAGAAATTAAAGGTATCTATAGGCATATGAAAAAATGCTCTAGATCACTACTGATTAGAGAAATGTAAATCAAAACAACTCTTAGATACCACATCGCTCCTGTCAGATTGGCTAAAATGACAAAACAGGATAATGATAAATGCTGGAGAGGATGTGGGGAAATTGGAACATTGTTACATCGCTGGTGGAGTTGTGAGCTGATCCAGCCATTTTGGAGAGCAATTTGGAACTATGCCCAAAGGGCTATAAAAATGTTCATACCCTTTGACCCAGCAATACCACTTCTAGGGTTGTATCCCAAAGAAATCACACAAGCGGGAAAAGGACCCATATGTACAAGGATATTTATAGTGGCTCTTTTTGTGGTAGCCAAGAATTGGAAATCAAAGGGATGCCCATCAATTGGGGAATGGCTGAACAAGCTGTGGTATATGAAGGTAATGGAATACTATTGTGCCATAAGAAATGGGGATGATACGGACTTCATAACAACCTGGAAAAACCTACACGACATAATGCTGAGTGAGCGGAGCAGAGCCAGGAGAACATTGTACACAACCACAGATATATGGATTCCGTGAGGACCAACCCTGACATACTTTGCTCTTCTCAGCAACGAAAGGTGCAAGGACAACTCCAGGGGACTCACGATGGAAAATGCTATCTTCATCCAGAGAAAGAACTGTGAAGTTTGAACACAGATTGAGGCACACTACATGCTCGCCTTTTTTCTTCTCTTTTGTTTTTGGGTTTTTTTTTTTTGGTTCTGTCTCTTCTTTCTCATGATTCATTCCATTGGTCATAATTCTTCTCCACAACTTGACTAGTGTATAAATTAATTCAATGTGAAGTTATACATGGTAGTTATATGAGATTCCATGCCGTCTTGGGGAGGGAGGGGGGAGGGAGGGGAGAAAATCTGGAACTCAAAACTATGTAGAACCGTGTGTGGTAAACTAAAAATAAATTTAAATTAAAAAAAAATTAAATAAAGAGGCATTCAAGACCTTCTTAGAAAGAAAGCCACACATAAAGAGATCTTCTCAAACAGACCAGACAGCAGAAATACTGGAGAGGTGAATGAATGCTGTAGGCAAGGAGAGCAGCAGCAACAAAACAGGAGAGACCAGTAAGAGACTTATTTCTGAATATAGACAAGGAGACAAGTGAAGAAGGAAGTCAAGCGGAGATAACAGTGGAGAGGCGAAAGTGGGATATTATGGGCAGAACTTTGTGACACTGTGCCAGCAGGTGAATCAATGTGGGGTTTTTTTGTTTGGTTGGTTTCGGCAGAACTGCATTACACAACGGGAGGGTGCGTGAAAGAGAGGAAGGGAGCAGGTGGATAGAACGATGATATACCCGAGGCAAGTCAAGGGGAAGGTGTCCTCAGTGGTATTTAAGGAAGAGAAGATCCTGCAGGAGACTGCATGAGGGGGGTGGAGATTAAAAAGAGGGCAGAGAAGGTGTGCCTCTGGTGGTGGGAGGGGGTTCTACTGATGAATGTTTCTATGGGTGAAGAGAGATGCTCTGTAAAGAGAGATGGAGACCTAGTGCTGGGTGTTGTCTGGGGGATCTGGTGCTTGAAAAGACCAAGGGTTGAGGAGATTTGGAACTCCTGGAGGCAACTGGCACCTGGGGAACTGGAAGGGCATGGATCCAGGAAGGAGATATTGAGTCAAATGGAGAAAGAAGGTAACCCTGGAAGAGGGTAAAGATCAATAGTAGGCTCCACAGTCAGGGATGGGGTGGGAGAGGGAGGACCTACCATGGGGCAGTGTCCTGTCGCTTGAAGCAACTGGCATTTTTCTGGAAGTCACGATGGAAAAGGGGAATCCACAGGGCAAGCTCTACAAGGCAGTGGCAGAAAGTGCCTAGAGGGGAGAGTCTAGACTGGATACCTTGGAAGTTTTGATTCCACGAGGAATGCAGAGAATAGAGAGGGACTAGGTTATGTATCAAGAAATGAGGTTCTAGGCAGTGATGGGGAACTTTCAGCCTCAAGGCCACATGTGGCCCTCTAGTGCAGCCCTTTGACTGACTCCAAACTTCACAGAACAAATCCCCTTAAAAGGATTAGTTCTGTGAAACTTGGACTCAATCAAAAGGCCTAACCCAAGGACCTAGAAGGTCACATGTTGCCTCAAGGCCGAAGGTTCCCTACCCAGATAGAGGACGCACAGGAAGGATAATGAAGAGAGTAAGTGAAAGAAAACCCTTCTACAAAGGGGCACAAAGAATGAAAATCTAAAAACTAATAAATAGGATTAGTTGAATAGGACTAGGGGTTATCTACTTGACTAAAAGAGGAATAATTAAATAGATAGTTAACTAATGGGAGGTGGGGCAGGGAGGTTGAGGGAAAAGTGGGAATATGGCCACCTTAAAAAAAAAGATCCAGTAAAAATAACTGAAGGAATATAGCACTGTGCATACAACAGAACAGGGGAAAAATCGTAATTTGAAAAACAGTAAGTCTTTCTTTTCCCTTATATCTGTATTCCCAGAACTTAAGCTGGAATGCAGCAAATGCTTAATAAATGCTTGTTGACTTGAAACTGAGGCCAAGGAAGTTAAATGATTTGCCCAAGATCAGACAGGAAGGAAGTGTCATAGTCATGAGTTCAGCCCAAGTCCTCTGGCTACTCTTTATGCTGTACCAATCAACCAATCAATAAACATTTATTAGGTGCCTACTATGTACCACATTCCTTCTTTTTTTCATCTTTTTCTAATTAATTAAATAATTTTTAATTTTCAACATTCACTTCCACAAGATTTTGAGTTCCAAATTTTCTCCCCATCTCTCCCCTCCCTCCACCCAAAGATGGCATGCATTCTGATTACCCCTTACCCCCATCTGCCCTCCCTTCTATCACCCCCCTTCTTTTATTCCCTTCCCTTCTATTTTCCTGTAGGGCAAGATAGTTTTCTGTATCCCCTGTCTCTTGTTATATTATCTATATCCCCTATATCTTATTTCCCAGTTGCATGTAAAAACATTTTTTAATATTTGTTTTTAAAACTTCGAGTTCCAAATTCTCTCCATTCTTCCCTTCCCACCCACCCTCACTGAGAAGGCAAGCAATTCAATATAGGTTATACATGTGCAGTTATGCAAAACACTTCCATAATAGTCATGTTGTGAAAGACTAACTATACCTCCCTCCATCCTATCCTGCTCCCCTTTATTCTATTCTCTTCTTTGACTCTGTCCCTCCTCAAAAGTGTTTGATTCTGACTACCCCCTCCACCAATCTGCCCTCTCTTCTATCATTCCCCCCTCTCATATCCCCTTCCCCCCTACTTTCCTATAGGGTAAGATAGATTTTCATACCCAATTGAGTGTGTATGTTATTCCATCCTTTCAAGCCAAATCCAATGAGAGTAAGGTTCACTCATTCCCTCTTACCTCCACCCTCTTCCCCTCCAACGTGAAAGCTTTTTCTTGATACTTTTATGTGAGATAATTTACCGCATTCTACTCCTCCCTTTCTCCTTCTCCCAGTACATTCCTCTCTCACCCCTTAATTTTATTTTTTAGATATCATCCCTTCATATTCAACTCACCCTGTTCTCTCTCTCTCTCTCTCTCTCTCTCTCTCTCTCTCCATATTATATATATATATATACATAAATACATACACACATATTCCCTCCAACTACTCAAATACTGAGAAAATTCTCATGAGTTATAAATATCGTCTTTCCATGTATGAATGTAAACAGTTCAACTTAATTAAGTCTCTTGTGATTTCTCTTTTTTGTTTACCTTTTTGTGCTTCTCTTGAGTCTTGTATTTGAAAGTCAGTTTTTCTATTTAGCTCTCATTTTTCTCAAGAATGCATTAAAATCCTCTACATCATTGAATATCAATTTTCCCCCCTCATTGACCACACTCCATTTTGCTGGGTAGGTGATTCTTAGTTTTAATCCTGGCTCCTCTGACCTCTGGAATATCACATTCCAAGCCCTTCAATCTCTTAATGTAGAAGTTGCTAGATCTTATGTAATCCTGGTTGTGTTTCCACAACACTTGAATTGTTTCTTTCTGGCTGCTTGCAATAGTTTCTCCTTGACCTGGGAACTCTGGAATTTAGCTACAATATTCCTAGGAGTTTGCCTTTGGGGATCTCCTTCAGGAGGTAATTGGTGGATTCTTTCAATTTCTATTTTACCCTCTGGTTCTAAAATATCGGGGCAGTTTTCCTTGATAATTTCTTGAAAGATGGTGTCTAGGCTCTTTTTTTGATCATGGCTTTCAGGTAGTCCAATAATTTTTAAATTATCTCTCCTGGATCTATTTTCCAGGTCAGTGGTTTTTCCAATGAGATATTTCACTTTGTCTTCTTTTTTTCATTCTTTTGGCTCTGTTTTATAATTTCTTGATCTCTCATAGAGTCATTAGCTTCCATTTGTTCCATTCTAATTTTTGTGGAATTATTTTCTTCAGTGAGTTTTTGAATCTCCTTTTCCACTTGGACAATACTGCTTTTTAAGTCATTCTTCTCCTCATTGGCTTTTTGGATCTCTTTTGCCATTTGGGTTAGTCTATTTTTAAGGTGTTATTTTCTTCAGCATTTTTTGGGTCTCCTTTAGCAAGCTGTTGACTCATTTTTCATGATTTTCTTGTGTTGCTCCTATTCCCAAGTTTTCCTCTACTTCTCTTACTTGATTTTCAAAATCCTTTTTGAGCTCTTCCATGCCCTGTGACCAATTCATATTTTTCTTGGAGGCTTTGGATGTAGGAGCTTTGACTTTGTTGTCTTCTTCTGGTTGTATGTTTTGATCTTCTTTGTCACCAAAGTGAGATTCTATAGTCTGATTTTTTACACAGTTTGCTCATTTTCCCAACCAATTTCTTGACTTTTTAACTCTTTGTTAAGGTAGGACTCTACTTCTGGTGTGGAGGGTGTACTGTTCCAAGCTTCAGGGTTTTTGTGCAGCTGTTTTCAGAGATACTTCTAGGGGCCTGTAAATTTTCAGTTCCTCCAAGGTGGTATGAGCAAAGGAGAGATGTGCTCTTTCCTGTGCTCTGGTCTGTGGGTGACTACAAGCACTCTTTTCTGCCTTGGAACTGTGAGGAGGATTTCCTCTCCACCACTGCCACAAGCTTTGCCAGGCCAGTGCTCCTCCTCACTCTAGGACTACCACCCAGGACTGCGACTCAGATCCAAGCAGGACAAAGCAAGAGAATCCTGCCTCACTACCAGCAAAGAGATCCCTTCAATCCCCCTCTGATCAGTCGCTCCTCCATCTGGGGGCCAAGAGCTCCAGAAGCAGCTGCTGCTGCTGCCACCACTGCCTCCACCACCACTTCTGCCACCCTGGGGCTGAGGCTGCACCATGCTCCTCTCTCACCCAGGTCAAGCAGACCTTTCCTACTGACCTTCTAAGTTGTCTTTGGAGTTTGTGGGTTGAGAACTCTGGAAACCACCACAGCTGCCAGTGATTCAGTCCCCTGCAGCCCGCTCTAGGTTTTGGCAGGGGGGTGGGGGGACCCACTCTGTGCCAGTGTGGCCCAATCTGGACTGCGTTCCTCTCCCAGCCTGGTGCAATAGACCTTTCCTCTCAACCTTCCAGGTTGTCTTGGGCTAGAAATTTGTTTCACTCCGTCATTTTGTGGCTTCTGCTGCTCTAGAATTTGTTTAGAGTCATTTTTTACAGGTATTTGGAGGGGTTTGGGGGAGAGTTCAAGCAAGTCCCTGCTTTTACTCCACCATCTTGGCTCCACCCTGCACATTCCTTCTTGTTCATGTCCATTGCCTAGTGTTTTTTCTGGGCACATTTAAAGACTTAATCTATGTCATTTTCATATGTCAGAGGGAGAAGTCATCAAGTCCCTTAGGGTCTCGAGCTAAAAAACTCAAACTTGTAAATAAACTTTTTCATCATAGGTCAGGCGCCTGAAGTCACTGGACCTCAGTTGGTCAATCAACAAGTATTTATTAAGTGGCAGGCACTGTGCTAAGAGCTAGAGACACAAATTCTTCAGACTTCTGCCCCCAAAGTGATTGATTCAATGGCTGAAATGAGCTTTTCGGCTCATACCAAGCACTCATTCCCTTAGCATTGCCCCTCTCAACACAGAGTTCACAACAACCAGCCCAATGAATTGCTTCTAAGAGATGGTCAAGCCCTGCCAGCACATGCATAAGATTCAATAAAAGCTGCTAACTCAACACCTGCCATGGAGTAATTTGAAAAAGAGAAACAACCCCAAGCACTTAGGAAAAGTTTTTTTTTTTTAAAAAAAAAAGGCATGTAAATTCTTAGAAGGCAGGAACAGCTTTATTTCTGTCTTTGTCTCTTCACACAGTATCTGGCATACAGTAGTCATTTATTAAATGCTTGTTGACTGAAGATACAAACAGATTGTTCAGAAGAAGCAATAAGAGAAATTGAAATTAGTAATGCCATCAGCAAACATCAAAAAGGTTCTCAGACAACCTGGACTTACTTGTGGGAGAAGAAAAGTTAGATACACTAAGTATGAAGGCATTCTACAAGTATTTATTAAGTGACTCATACATAAGGTAGTAGTGATATAAAGATGAGAAGGAAAATAGACCCTGCCGTCAAGAAGCTTACAGTTTACTGGAGGCCACAACAGATAGATAAATAAATAAAATTTTAAATACCTAAAGTGTATACAAATAATACAAAGTCTTTTTTTTGAGGTCTTGTATAGGATATGGCACATAAGTAAGTCTTTGAAGATAAATAGGAATTCTATGAACTGACCATGAAGGAGTGCATTCCAGACATGAAGGACCATTTGGGTAAAAGGACAGAGATGAGAGATGAAATGTCATGTATAGCAGGCCACTTTGACTAGAATGGGGAGGAGAGCAGCAGAATGGAAGTAATATGAAGAAAGCCTGGAAAGGTAATTTGAAGCCATATTGTATTGGACGGCTTTAAAATACAGACTAAAGATTTTATATTTTATTCTTGAGGCAATAGAGAATCATTAAAGTTTTTTTTGTTGTTGTTTGCATTGTGAGTGACACAGATCTATATTATAAGAATAGCAATTCAACAGCCATGTGGTAGATGAAGTAGAGAGAGGACAGACTGGACTCAGGCAGACCGATTCAGAGGCTATTGTAAGACTAGATGAGAAGCAATGAAGGCCCAAACTGAGGTATAGACAGTATAAGCAAAAAACAAACAAAAATGGATGAATGCAAAAGAGGTAGGATTGGCAAGAGTCAGCAACTGGCTGGCTATGAGAGTTAAGAGAGAATGAAGCATTAATCATGGTTTCCTCTTAGAAAACCTGGGTGACCGTAAAGGTTGGAAGAATCATCAAAATAAATCAGAAAATTTGGAGTAGAGATGAAAATACGACAAGCTCCGTTTTGGATATGTCAAGATCGAAAGCATCTAGTTTGAAACATCAAATGGGTAGTTAAGGCTGTTGGGTAGTACAGAGGATAGAACACTGGGCCTAGAGTGAGGAAGACCCGAGTTCAAATCCAGCCTCAACATTTACTAGCTGTATAATCTTATCTGCTCTTTGCTTTAGTATCTTCAACTGTAAAATACGGATGATAACAGCACCTACCTCTCAGGGTTGTTATGAGGAACAAATGAGATATTTGTACAGTCCCTGGCACACAGTTGGGGCTGTATAAATGTTTATTCCTTGCTCTTCCCTGATATGAGAGTCATCGGCACAGAGGTGCTGACTGAGCCTGCAGGAGCTAATGAGATCACCAAAGGAGAGAGTGTCAAGGGAGAAGGAAGAAGCTAATGCCCAGAGGAGAGAGATAGGATCAAGGGAATTGGTGGGAAGAAAAGGCCTAAGTGGAACACTCAGGCTACAATGATATGGCGAGTTCCCAAACCACAAAAATTCATAGGTGGGAACCCAAGAAGGCAGGGAAGAAAGGGTCTGTCTAATAAAAGGCCTAGAAAACAGGGAGAGAAAAAAATTGAGGAATAAAACCTGCTAAGTACCGTATTTTTATAGAGATGAAGGAGATGACACAAACAAATGAACTGTCAAACTTAGCTGCTTTTTAAATCGATGCCTTTGAGAGCTTCTTCTGTCAAAGTGATTTCCTGATTTGCTCTCCCCACCTCAGTGAACCCTCTCTTGTAACAAAAACAATCAAGCAAAACTAACCGGCAAAGTAATGCACTTTAGGGGAGCACGTGCAACATTTTTCATCTGCAGCCTCCCACTTCTCTATCGATAGGAGAGATTCTCCACAATCAAGACCAGATCAAAACAAGGTTTTCTTTTGGTGATTGTGCAACATAGGGAATAGATCTGCAAAACAGCCAGTTATTTCACAGAGTAAAGAAAGCATTAGGCTCCCTACAACCACCTGGACTCATGGACTACTTTAGGAACCATCTCAGTATGTTTATTTATATGTTAACCTTATGAAAATTAGTCAAAAACATGGAAATTTTCTATGCTACAGGTACTGCTGAAATAAAGGATGAACTAAGAAATGATTAATTTCCCCCCAAAGTCATAATGATAACATTAATTAGGATGAATCTATTTGACATTAAATAAGCATTACAAGTGCTTCTCCATGAGCTACATTGTAATTCAACATTAATTGACCGGGTCATTAATTTAAGGTAGTGCCGGCAGTATATTCTTATTCCCTAGTCTTATTCCCTAGTCTGAGTCATGGGTAATCAGTCTTTATGGCCTCTACAAAACACAGTGGGTTCTGTGGAGTCCATTCACCATCTGGAACAGAAGAACAGACATTTTAGAGTTCACTCCCTTACCATGTGGCTTATTTTTTTAAAGGGGCCTCTCCCAGGTCCCTAAACTTTAACCACAGGTAAGGCATAAAGTCTTTTACATGTAAAAATGCACCACTCGTAATTTTTTCACTCTCAGTAGGCCCAGATTCAAATGCCCTCAGTATGAGGTCCAAGAGTTTAAGGTTCCAAAAAAATTGCTGATGCACACAAGTATCCTAGACCCTACCTTAAGAAGCAAACAAGTAAGTCAGCTTTCTGCACCTGGGAACACCTTAGCATGGCAGTATAAAAAGTAAACACTTACTCTTTTCATAGCACAGCTGGCTTTTTGTTGCCTTGAGATCATAGCATCACAGTTTATTAACAAGCTGGAAGAAACCTTAGACACCATCAAGTCCAACCTTCTTTTCTTTTTACGGGTGAGGAAAGGGAGGCTGAGAGAAGTCATATGATTTCTCCAGAGTCACATAGTTAAAGGATCTGAGGCAGAAGTCTAAGCCAGGTCTTGTGGGCGCTGAGGTCATCACTCTAGACGTTACAAGATGCTACCCTTTGATAATGGTGAAATTCTGACCAATCTTCACTTGAAAGGTTATGGATTATAATGATTATAGGGTTCTGAACTTGGAGTCAGCTAGATCTGAATTCAAATACTTGCCAGTTTTGTGACCCTGGGTAAGTCACTTAACTGCTGTCTGCCTCAGTTTACTCACCTGTAAAACAGGAAGGATGCTAGCACTTAACCTCACAGGGTTGCTGTGAAGATCAAATGAGGTAATGTGAAATGCTTAAAGAGGTATGTAAATGTCAGCTATTATGAAGTAGAGGACTATTGGGGAAAGCTGTTCATTAGTGCCTGTCTTATAGTTTTTGAAAGAGTATGCTACCTTTCACTAGCGAATGACAAGGAGGTAGATTGAGCCACTCATCTTTGGAACTCCACTCTGGTGCTGAACCCCATAAATCATGAGTATACACTCAACCCACTATGTGCAGCTGACCCCAGACCATGTTTCACATCTCACTCGTCCCCTCCACTAGGAAACCAGCGCTCACTCAGGCATCGTGCTGGTCTGCCTTCTGCTCTCCCTCCCATTCATTTTTCACCTGTTGCTCTGGAAACAGTAGTCAAATCAATACCATCATTGCTTCTGCAAAGACTGACAACTGACCGTTCCGCTCACAATCCCTGCCTCCCCAGACCAAAACTCCCACTCTGTGATTGAAGGATAGAGTGGGGAGCTCCTCCCCAAACTTCCCTTAAAGGAGGGTGCCTTGGCTAACCATTTCTTCATATCTCACCAGGCTGCACTGTTTTGGACTTCCCTATCATGACTGCCCCCACTCTACAAACTCTTCTGGGTAGTTTCCCTTCCCATCCCCTCTTCCCTTTTTAGCTTTCTGTTGTGTGTTGTCTTCCTCCATTAGATTATAAACTCTTTGAGGATAGGGACTTACTGTCTTTTCTGTATTTCTATCCCCAGCTTAGCATAGTCAAGCCTGAGTTACATTACCTACTCATCTGCTAGGCTTTTTATGCCTTAGTTGACAAAGAAGCTACATCAACAGTCAAACTTTTGTCCCATGGAACAATTAATTCTCAAATTGCTGCTTTTTAGGGGGTGGGGCAGGGGAACAGGATTGACTTATGTGGCAGGGGCTTTCCAGTCTTGGTTGATATTGTTCCTACCACAAGTGGAGAGGGAAGAGAAGAGGTAAAGAGAACAATTAGAAGGCTTTTATGGTGAGGCAGGGCCAAGATGGTGGAGTAGAGGGAGCATTTTAACCAAACCCTCTCCTAACAACTTTGAAATAAAGCATCAATTTGAATTCTGGAGTGGCACAGCCAACAAAAGGTCAGGGTGAGACATTTTTCCGGCCTAAGATAACATACAGAGTCAGAATAAAAGGCTTGTAACACTGGGGTGGGGGCTGGCAGGGAGTGCAGCAGGTCAGCAACACCAGCTATGGGCCTTGGAGACACCTAGAGTGATAACGGCAGCGGCAGTAGTAACAAGTATGAGACCTCTCACAGCCCAGATGCAGTAAGGAGATTGGACACCTGGTCAGGAAGAGATGGCAGGGGACCCCGTGCAGGCACTGACCAAGTGTCATTTGGCAACTCCATTGCCCATTACCCAGTTCCAGGAGGCAGTTCCAGGGTGGAGAGCAGGGCCCTAGTTCTAGGGTAAAGAGGAGAGCTAGCATTAGCACTTGAGGTTGAAAGGGAGCAGGTGCCCTACTTTCAGAATCTCAGTTCCAGGATGGAGTGGGCACTTGAGGTCACAAGGAAGTGGAGGCCATAGTTCCTGGTTGCAGTTCTAAGGTGGACAGGATGTGTGATCCTGAGGGCAGGGGCCCTTCCTGGTTGAGGAGCAGAGCTCAGACTAGGAAAGCCATGACCACACCTCTCCCCTAGATCATATCACTTTGAAGCACCGAAAATTTACAGACCCCACCCCGCCAGAACTAGCTGTGAAAACAGCAAGGCAAAAAAGCCTTAGGTTGGAACAGTGACCACCCCAACCACCCAGGTGAACAGAGGCCAACTCTAACATAATGTTCAGAATCAAGAAATAGGTTGAGAAAATGAGCAAAAAACAACAAGAAAAAGAACCCAATCATAAAAACAATTTCTTAAAAATTAGCACCCAAGGGTAGTAAGAGTGATGAACACCTGGGCAGAAAGAAACATCAGGGGACTCCTGTATTAGTAGTAGGACCAGGAACAGGTGTCATCTGGCAGCTGTTATCCCATCATCTAGTTCTGGGTCACAGTGCTCATCAATTGGAGAATAGCTGAACAAGTTGTAGTACATGGTTGTGATAGAATACTCTTGTCTTATAAGAAATGATAAAGGGGCCAGTTTCAGAAAAACCTAAGAAAACTTATATGAACTGATGCAAAGTGATGGGTGCAGAACAGGGAAAACAAGTTACATTGAAACAATATTGTAAAGATAATCAACTCTGAATGATTTAGTAACTGATCCATACAATCACCCACCACAGTTCCATAGGATTCATGATAAGAAATGCTATCCACCAGTAGTAACAAGTAACAATTGAACAGAACTGAGGGACTCAGAGTACAGATTGGGGTATGATTTGTTTTTTCTCAGTTTTTCTTACCCCATGCCCCTTTTCAGAATGTGGCTAATATGGACATTGGTTTTGCATGATTTCATATTTGTAATGGACTTTTTTATTTCTTATCTTCTTAATGGGTAGGATGTGTAGGTGAGAATCTAGAACTGAAAAAAAATTGGATTAAAAAAAAGACAACAAAAAACAAAAGACTGGTGGAAGAATATAGGCAATATTGCCTAATAAAACAACAAAAAGAATTGGAAGGAACAAGTTTAAAGAAAATTGGTGACAGACTCAATTGAACAGTCATCCAGAGAACACTTAAGCATGAAACTGGAAGACAACAAATAGATGAAAGACAGAAAAAAAATCTGTAAGGATTTTCCTAACAAACTCATGTTAGTATCAAGGAGAATAGAGCAACAACATTTGGATTTACTTTACGATAATTTTTAAAATCCAACATTTTATTCAGAAGAGCTGAATGCTGCCTTAAAGGCCCTCCACCATCAAAGTATCTTGCCTGAATGACAAAATTATATGAGAATTAATGAAAGATGGAACAAAAAAAAATAACCTTGTTTGAAGCCCTTTAATAATTAATATCAAGTGAGCCTCCTCATATGAGAGACAAATGTTCCCTAAAGAGGTCTGTCAAGGTCATGAAGGAGATACAGCACAGAGTCAAGTTGAAGAGGGATCCAGTAAATTGTGAGGACCTTCAGATATTCCCATCATAAATGCTTTTGTGTTCACTGTATCAAACCATAACAACATTACAAAGCCTGCATAGCCTCTCAAAAGTCTGGTTTAACAATTTGCACAAGAAAAATTAAAAGAATGAAGAATGATTATTTTTCAATCTAGAATATGTAGTTGCAGAGATAAACTATAGAGTTCTTCCATCAGCATCTCTGTCTTAGAAAGACACAGCAAAAGACTAGTGGGAACAGGATTTAAAAGGAGATTGGATAAATAACTTGAGAATTCCCTGTTGTGTTGTTTTAAGTCTTACTCCTTCTCTTTTAGTTTAAAAAAATTGTGTTTTTTATTCTGAAACACCAAAAAGAGCACATCCACATACACAGCAAAACACAAGCAAAGACTGTATTTGAAGAATTTATATTTCAAATCACTTGCATTTTTAAAAATGTACATAACAAATGCAACACATTACTTTCAAAACTGTCCTGCTTGTCTGTGATTCCATCTGAACTTTCTTTTGTTCTCTTCCACATATGCTTTATTAAAAATGTTTCAATGGCTCTTCCCGCCCCACCCCCCATCATTATTACTAACTTCTTCTCCCCAAACTCCCTTTCCATTCAAAAATAAAAGAAAAAAGTCCCATGTAACAAATATAGTCAAGCAAAATGAATCCACACAATGGCCATGTTCTAATTATGCTCCACTAGAGGTCAATTTTAAAACATCCACCAACAGATGAATTTGCTTAGTCATTATACGGAAGCTGAAAATCATCATTTCTAAAACTGTTTTCTCCTCAGAGCTGTCATAAAATTTGATTATGTATAATGATGTGGCAACATTCCAGTGGACTATATGTAGACATCAATTACTTTGAACATTTTATCAAAACAACTATCTGCTGGCATAACTGTAAAATAAACATTGGCATAGATTGGAGAATAGAGAGAAAAACCGCCCTGTTCTTGGTGTTATTTTCCTGTAACATACACAGCATTGGTGACTTTTCTAAGATTCAGAAAACCTTTACCAAATTGAGGACTTTTAGAGTATTTTAAAGGAAAATACAAGCAGGTTCTTTGCTAAGGCATGGAGTACTAATTAAGGGGGTTTAACTAAGTTTTATAAGTAACTTGAGGAGATAAGTCAATTTCCAAACTGTTAAGGCAAACACTCGATATCTGGGTATGAGAGCAATTAAACAAAAGGCTTTTCTAAGGGCAAAGAAGGGGGTAGCTTCCCTTTTCTACTATCTTGCTAGGTTGTTTTCCAGGATCTAGAAGCTGTGGCAACTCTGTTGTTAATGGTAATATTATTATTACTGCTACTATTAATAATGATTATACTGTACTTTATGGTTTAACAAGTACTCATCTATGAATCACCATGGCAGGCACATAGTTCAAGTATTAGCCTCCTTTTAGGGAAGAGGAATAATAGCATTTGGAGCTAGAAGGTACTGGAGAGGTGATTTTGTCCAATTCCTTCCTTTTACAAGGAGGATAACTTAGAGATTAAACGACTTAAGTTCACAAAGGCAGAAGTGGCAGGTCCAGGATTTGAACCACACATATGGCCTTTCCTTTACCGTATGTTTTCTGAAGCTCTGAGAGGTTAAGTCACTGGCCAGTAAATGACAGGCAGAGATGGGATATTAAAAAGAACTACCTATCAGACCCAGGATTATTGCTCCCTAGTAGGTGGATAAAGAGAGGAGAGAGGTGATTCCTTGTTTACCTGGGTTTCTAGAGCATTTGGGGTAGGGGAGGTGGGGGAAGCCTGTATCAGTCTGGTGGGGACATATCTCAATATCTGCAATATGAAAAGCTACCATCTACCATCTATTTCTTCCTAACACTTTGATTTCTTGCTGTTAAGAGTTGGAAGAGGTATGGCTAGAGGAGACAAAAACCACAATGGGAGAGGGAAAGGAAGCAATGTAGTTGAGCTCTTCTCCACAAACTGTCCCTAATATACCTAGAAAATGCACCAGACTGAATCCTAGTGGAGAAAAACAGAAAAGGTAATAGTGAGTCCTTTGTCTAGCTCAGGTATCTGGGAAGCCTGGGTCAAGCCAGGAGCATGTTGCATGCAGAGTTACTTCTGTGCCCAGGGAGAGACTGTAGGTAAGAGGAGTTCCCAGACCCATAACAGGGCACCATCAGACCTACACTGGGGTACTGAGATGGAAACAGGTGCCTTCTGCCAAATTTTGTCTCCCACTACCATGTTCCTGGTGGCAGATCCTGGGCAGAGTGAGGTGACGTACCCATTCAAAGTGGCATTCCTAGGTAGGGAGGAGATGCTGGGCAGTGTAGTGAGAAAGGAGGAAGTTCAGTAGCAGCAGCAGCAGCAGCCCTGTGGCTCAGACCTCAGGTGCACAGCAGGGCCACACTTCCAGCCTGTAGAGAAGTAACAAGGGCAGAAGTCCCAGGCCAAAGGGGAGCCTACAATTCTGCCATTATAAGACAAAGAAATTTTCCAGTTGGGTGATAGGGGCTGAGTCCCACAGCAGTCCACTCTTGTTCAGAAACTCAGGTCAGGAACTTGAGAGCTCAGACTAAGGAGGGAGCATTTAGACTTTGCCCTAGATCACCCACAAAGCTTACAGGGCCCCAGCCTGTCCCTAAGACCCCCAGTATCATACAGCACTCAATACCCCAAGAAAGAAGCAGTGGGACCAGCCCAGACCTTCCCTCCAGAAGTGCCACAAAGCCCAGCTTTAACATCAAGTCCAAAGTCAGAAAGTGGGCTTGAAGAATGGGCAAAGAAAAAAAAAAGAACCCCACCATAATGAGGTACTATAGTGGCAGATACTCAAGACACAAGCACAGAAAAGAATAACTACTATAGATAGATAGATATAGATATTGCCTCAGAGAAAAACACAGCTTGAGTAGAAACTCAGCTAAAATTCCTGTAGGCAAGAGTTAAAATGTTTTTTACAAATGGAATGAATACTTGAGGAAAAAATTGGAAAAGAAATGAGAAAGAATTGGAAGAAAGAATTGGAAAGGGTATTAACAACTTGGTACAAGAGGTACAAAACCTTGTCCAAGCAACAAATTAACTAAAAATCAGAATGGACCAAATAGAAGCCAATGACTCTGTAAGTTAACAAGAAATATTAAAACAAAGTCAAAAGGCTGAAAAAAATGGAAGAAAATGTAAGATACCTCTGTTATGGTTATTAGGCTGGGACTTTTTTGCTGTTCTCTTTTGGAATGCCAAGGTCATCAAATGCCTTTAATGAGTCTTGCCTCTGTTTGAATGAGACAGGTAAAGTGGGAACCCTTTTGTTTTTTGTTTTGGAGTGCTTCTCAGCACTGAGGTAATCAAGTACCTTTGATGAGTCTTGGCTTTCAAATGTAATAGCAAGCAAAGTGGACTTTTTGTCTTTGGTTTGGAATGCTTCTCAGCACTAAGGAATCTTTGATTGAATAGAGGTTTTTTGATAACCTGCTTAAGTCAAGGAAGGCCTAATTCACATGGGTTGTGATGTCTCTGACCCTGAAGAAGTGCATATATACTTAGAGGTTAGTGTTTTGTCTTTGGGGGGCGCACTCATTGAAAGTGTTGGTGACAAGACTCTGGGTAGCTGTTGAAGCAGCCTCCCCCCACTCCCACCTTTAAAAAACCCAGATGTTGCTTCTCTCTCTGGTAACTATGTATGTATTGCTATGGATAGACTGATTTGTACCATTTGCTCTGTTTATGTATTTTCTGCTTGTAATTTCTGTTTGTATTCTCTTTAAAGCTCAAGGTGCTGGCTTTTCCCCTTAAACTGAGTGGTATATGTATGTTTAATTAAAGTAAGATTGTTAACCCCTTAAAGTTGCTTTCCTTAGAAAAGCAGATCAAAGAATCTGTGCTAGCAGCCCTCCTGTATGCTGGTGTTGTTGGTGTTTCACCCCCACAACAGCTGCTAGCAACATTGTTGATACAGTCTCCCAGGAAAAAAACCAGTAACACTGATCTGGAAAACAGATTGAGGATAAAAATTTAAGGATCATTGAACTTTCTGACCATGATAAAAAAAAAGACTAGATATTATATTTCAAAAAATCTGAAAACTGCCCACATCCCTTAGACCCAAAGAGCAAAGTGGAAATTGAAAGAATCCACCAATCATCTCCTGAAAGAAAACCCAAAACCAAACCTCTAGAGTTCCCAGGTCAATTGAACTTTGGTTCAGTAATGTACAAAATTTGAAAGTTTTATTTTTGTTTACATAAGGTCAAAGAAAAAATATTGTAAGCATCCAGAAAGAAAGAATTCAAGTACTGAGGAGCTACAATCAATGGTTTAGCATCACCACTACAAAAAGGCAGAGAATTTGGGATGATGTTCCAGAAGTCAAAAGATATGGGCTTACAGCCAAGAATAACTTAACCAGCAAGAGTATTAATGCCATAGGAGAAACAATATACCTTTAATGAAATAGATGATTTCCAAGCATTCCTGATAAAGAGGCCAGAGGACTAGAGAAACTTTGAAGTATAAAACAGAAGTGAAAAGAGATATAAAATGCTATAGTAGATTGGTATGGCACTGAATAAGTTAATTACTTTAGGTAGAATTGTAATTTTTATTACATTGGCTCAGCCTACCTGTGAGCAATTAATATTTTTCCAGTTGCTTACATCTGTCTTTGTGTGAAAAGTGTATTGTAATTGGGTTCATATACAGTTCCTGGGTATGTCCTGGTACATAGACTCCCAATTATTTTATACTGTCTGCAGTTATTTTAAATGGAATTTCTCTATCTCTTTTTGCTGGGTTTTGTTAGTAGTATGTAGAAGTGCTGATGATTTATGTGGGGTTTATTTTATATTCTGCAACTTAGCTTTTGTTCATGGTTTCAACTGTGTAGTACCCATGTAGTTGATTCTTTAGGGTTCACTACAATGCCATCGTATCATCTAGAGAATGAATTTTGTTTCCTCATTGCCTACATTTATTCCTTCTTAGTGTCTTATTGCCAGAGCTAGCCTCTCTAGTATAATGTTGAATAATAATGGTGAGAAGTGATAGAAGACTAAAGAGTTGATTACTTACATTCAAACATGGGGATATATGTGTACCCACTGATTCCTAACATCATTAAGGTTCATAGAATAAATTTAATTAGATAAGGTCAGTAAATGTTTCTGTCGTTTCTTAAGAACAGAGAGGGAAAGAGGAATAGACTAGGAAGGGGGTGGGACTTGGGGAGGGAAAGAAAGATTAGGGAAAATTATCTTATGGGTGCATAAGCAGGTGTCTATATAAATGAGGAGGGGGTGTGGGGAATGGCTGACACTAGAACCACACTTTCATATAAACTGGTCAAAAGAAGGAACACACACACAGCTGGGTACAGAAACATAATTCACTTAGCAAGGAAAAAGGAGAGAAAGGGAAGTAGGAGGAAGGGGGAATGATAGGGAGGACAGATTAAGGGAAGGATAAGTCCTAAGCAAAACAAACTCTAAGCATATACAAAAATATTGATAGCTCTTTTTGAGGTGGCAAAGGATGAGAATCTGAGGGAGGGTCCCCATGAAGGAATGAATAAATAAGCTGCTGTGTGTAAATGTGATGGAACACTACTGTGCTGAATTCTTATTGGCATAATGACCAACCAGGATTCCAAGGGACAAATGATGAAACATACTATCTCCACCTCCAAGATTGAGACAAATATTTTTTAGGATATGGTCAATGTGGAAATTTGTTCTGAATAATATATATGTGTGTAACAGGTTTTGTTTTTCTTATGTTCTCAATGAGGGGTAGAGAAGAGCTGGGAAGGTGGAACTCAGATGGTTACAACAAAACATTTAAAAACAAAACAAAACAAACAACTTGGGAACTGTGATTGACCAAATGAGTAACCACAATTCCTGAGGACTCATGATGAAACATGCTGCCCACTTCTTGAAAGAGAAGTGATAGACTCAAGAATGCAGATTGACACTAAAAAAAAAAAAGACACAGCCAATGCAAAACTTCTGATTTGACTACACACGCTTATAATGGAAGCTTTGTTTCTCTTGCTTTCTTCAAAGTGTGTGTATGGGTGTTGTGGGAGGGTGAAAAGGCTCTTTCTGTTTGAAAATAAAATTCAATATTTTTAAAAAGGAAGAGATGCGGTTAAACTTAAGGATATGAGCAGAAAGAAGAAGGATGAAACAATTGACTCATGATGAATGTCTACTGAAGCTCAACATCAGACAAAACTATTTAGTTCATCTCAGTAGAATGTGAGCTGCATGAAGGCAGGGGACATTTATTATTTTGTCCTTGTGTCCTGGGCACCTAGAATAGGGCCTTGCATACAGTGAGGAATTAATAGACGCTTTTAGATTGGACTAAGCCACATCTATAAATGACATCACCAGCAAATGCATCAAGTGTTTTATTTCTTTGAAAAGCTTACATGCAGTCACTGACAGTCAATGTAACATACACAAAAAAGCAAAACAAACCATTCTGATCAATGATGAAATGGAGGATTAACTCAAAAACAGTTTTATAATAAAACTTAGAAACACTTAAATATTTAAAGCAAGAATGTTGGTTTGAGGAATTTCAAACCGGACGTTTGCATAGTTTTAATATGATAGCCATGTTATATTAGAATAAACCAATAAATTGAACTAATGTTCAATGGCTCAAAAATGAGCTATTCTTAAGAAATATGATTTTCCTACGGATAAAATAATATGGTATCTCAAAGTCATGATTAAGAAAGTTTTAAAGAAAAAAATGGTAGCAGACTTTTTTTCAATGTTTCTTTATGCCTTTTTAAAAACTATCACTATTCATTAGTACAGAAATTTGTTCAAAGATGCAATTTTTATAAATGATGATTTTCTTAACAGGAAAAAAAAAATGATGACCAAAAGGCATATACAGTAACATAAAATAAAGATACCGACTGTTCTCTGTTTTAGAAATAAAGAGTGGTTAACCTCAATTTTTAAGGACATACTAGTACTAGAGAAGTGATCCATGTAAAACCTACCTGGTGATAGCACAATGTTAAATTTCAGATCTCCACTCGTTATGTAAACAAAAAATGAAACAATATTTAATTTTGTGCATTACTGAACCAAATTTCAATTTTATTTCATTATTTTGAGAGAGATGATGATAAACTCTTTAAAATGCAATAATTTTATTCCAATTAAATTACTTTTTTGTGAAAGTTTAATAGACAGTGCATTAACAGTGAACTTTAGCCAGATCAAGCTTAAATAAAAGAATGTTGTATTGAGAAGATCACTTCTTCAAAGGATACTTTTCCTTCAATAATCTGTTGCCAGTTGGGTTTGTTTTTAACTTATACATATGAATTGTAGGGATTTAATTGTTCCTTTTAATCAGCACTTCAAAAATATTTCTGGTCACATGTGATAATTAAATGTTCATTTTTTCTGACTGCCTTAAAATCCTTTATAATGTTTAAATGATACTCTTTGGGATACTGCTAAACATTCAATGTATAAAAAAACATTTCATACCACTAAGCCCTAAAACAAATTACAGTGCAATATTTTCAAATACCAATACCTACAACTTCTGACAAATCACTTTTTCTGGGACAGGCATACAGTTTTCCTCAGTGTATGAATTTTACTCAACATGGATATGTTATAAGGTATACAGGTATACACATAAGATATGCAGACCACTGAAGAATTTAATGTTGCAATTTATCCCAAACCCATCATATTATAATATGAAGAGGGAAAAAAGGATATCAAAGAAAAAACATGAGTAAAAATGTGATTTCATTAGGAATTTTTCATTTTTTTTATTTCATAGATTTTTTGTTCACAATTACATGATTTACTTGAAATTTATCTCAAATTTAGTTATTTAGAATGGCTAAATAAAACTTATGAGTGTCAAACATTTATCTGTTGCTTAAAAACCACTAAAGAACCAATGATCATTTATAAAGTTCTCTTCCTCATGTCTCAGGATTAAAATTTACAACCAGGCCTTTAGTTCTTTGTTAATTCATTCTTCCCACTCCAAATTTGAAAAATTTTAAAGTAACAGACTCATCTAGAGGTAGTGTGCTACTCAATAAAAAAGTACATTATATATGTGCATATATATATATATATACACACACACATGCATATGTATATATCATGCAACTGCTTAAAAAATTAATTTAGCACTTGAGAAAAAAAAAGAATAATGTGGCAAGTTCAGGTCAATAGGTTTCTTAAATGAAAGATTATCTTGGTTACATTCTTCTAGAACATGATGAAAGTTCTGACTGCTCTACAAGACAGCCATGACATCTAACTGATTTCCAACAAGATGATCATAGAATAGAAGAATAGTATCCGCCCGTATCTGGTAGAGTAATTAAGGTAACATTTACTGCCTAACTAATTTCAGCGATGATTGCTTCACTAGTTTTTGCTGTAGTCTTTTTGATTGGGCGTCATCAATGGCATTACATGCTCTCTGTAAAATAGAATATTATGAATTAGAAAAATAATCATTAAATTGTAGAAATAAAGTTTGGAGGAAGTAAAGGAGAAGAGAATAAACGGGAGAAATTGGCTATGTTATATCTGATAAAGTTTCAACTAACTTTCACCTACCGCATAGATATTTATACTCCAAAGGGCAATAGTATGGTAGGATCTAGTGAAAGTTTTTTAAGGAGAGGGGGGACTTGGGCTTGTTTTTAGCGAGTAATGAGTAAATAGGGAGAAATTAGAAGGAGAGAGAGAATACTGTCAGGGAGCAATTGTAGAGGAGATAGATTAAGGTTATGTGTAGAGGAGCAGCCTTGGCTGGGGAAATGGCCACCTCTTCATCAGAGAATAGAATAAAGAATATCGTGGGAATATCATCTCAGGGGCATGTGAGATGAGGAGAAAGGGAAAAGAGTGAGCTTGTGGTATGCAGCCTCAGTGTTTCAACAAAGTACGAGGTGACATCTTCAGCTGAAAGAGGGAAAGAGGAGCCTGTGGGAGGCTTGAGGAAAGAAAAGCTGCTGTGGTGAATGGGATAGGGAATTGATTAGAGAGGAAGAGAGGGATTGCTTTCTGACAGTGGGGGCCCAGCTGAGATTATGTAACTCTGTAGTGGACCAAGGAAGCACTGTTTTATGACTTCTAGGGTATCACTTAGCAGCATATGAATCAGAGCAAAGGAAGTGGATGGTGAGAAAATAAAACAAAGATCCCACACTATGCCACTTTCATGAGTTATTTCTTTTTTTTCTCCACCTTTACTTAGAGATAATGTTGGCAACCAAACCAGAATGTCATTTCTGCAATCAGCAGTGAAGAAGGGCTTGTTCTCAACTATCAGAACTATCAGTTTATATTGCTTTTCATTACATCTATCTCTCATGCTTGTCAGAATTTGTTACAGTAGAAACAGAATACACCCCTTTCTTTAAAGAGGTAGGTCTCAATTCCACCCAAGAAAATGTTAATTTATGGACAAAAAAAAATCCTGACTTATAATCTTCTGATCTTTAAATACCATTTAAATATGTGGAGATCAAGATGTAATTTACATAAAGTTTTAAGATATGCTCCTTTCCATATGTAACATTGCTCTTTTAACATAGAACCTTGTTCTTCAAATTAGTCAACGTTACCATGGCAATCATAAAATCTGGGCCCC
Organism: Trichosurus vulpecula; assembly: GCF_011100635.1. Taxonomy (NCBI): domain Eukaryota; kingdom Metazoa; phylum Chordata; class Mammalia; order Diprotodontia; family Phalangeridae; genus Trichosurus; species Trichosurus vulpecula. The sequence continues at coordinate 145,929,777 of NC_050580.1, forward strand.
TGTTAACAGGCTGAGATGATGAAGACAGAGACAAAGAGATGTAGAGAATCCTCAGACTAGCATTTTCCCCATTCTATGCTTTTCACCTGTCCTCTCAAGACCAAATTTTAAGTTACTTGAAGGACAGGAACTTTGTCTTAAACGACTTTGGGTTCCCATATAATACTCAGGACACGGTCATACATTAACATGACAAACATTTTTAATTGTCTGATGGTGACGCTCAGCACTCCCATCAATAATTATAGTACAAATGACGAGCACCGTAGAGGCTGAAGCAAACCTCCAATAACTCGTCCCCAAGCAATACTGCTGGAAATCAGAGTCTAAACTGGCAGGCCAGATAGAAAGTGGAGGAATGGCAAAGGGCACCTTCCCTGCACCCTTGGAACCTCTGCCTCCTGCTGAGTTCCAAGTCTAGTTAGCAAAAAGCCATGCAAGATGATTCTGAATTTACCTACCAAAATTCTAACTGAAAGGATTACTGTCCCTGCATATTGAAAGAATACCAGTCACTAACTGGCCAATACTAATAGATCTCTTCTCTTTATTTTTCACTTACAAAATCTTTAAATGATTTACCATTGCTATCGTTGGATCTTGAAGATCAACTTTTCGTAAAAAAGCTTGATTGACATTGTCCTTTTTGTGAAACAACCCGTGATCCTGTTTCAAAAGAAGAGAGAACAAAAACAGGTCTGGCTAGGCACAACAAAACAAAAAACATGCCACGGTTTTTAGGTGCTTAAATGCCAACTCTCCTTTCTATTACGCCTTCATTCCCCAGGACGCTCATCAATGGAAATTTCATTACTCTGCAAGATTGAATCTTTCTGGTCCTCACTTCTCACCAGCACCCTTGATCCCCTGGCTAGACCCTATGACTGGAGGCCATCAGCTCTGGGGCCTCTTCTTAAAGAGGAAGCCCAGTAGTTTCTTCCACCAGCTTCTCTGGAATTCTCCAACTCACCCCCCACACCAGGTACCTTTCCCCCTCCCCTCACCCACTTTTCAGCTTCATTTTATGTACTGTCTCCTCCCCCCATTAGATTGCTACCTTACCTTAACTGAGATTTGTAGAAGATTTTTCTCAACACTTGGAGGTAACACAAAATCTTCAAATGGGTGCTGCCATTCTACAGACATGTGGCCTAGGATCTCTACTTCCTTTACAAAGAGCACTCGCCTATTCATAAGTAGAAAAAATGATTAACAGAGTTAATCTTCTCCACACAAAAGCTATGTTGAAAAACAGTATGCTTAACGGATCACTGCCTAGTAAAGTGTATATTGCAATTCAGATTAAAGAAAAATGATATGCATATTGGTTTAGGAAACTAAGATTAAAAACAACCTAACACTTTCAAAGTTTACCCCCTGCCACTTCTGTAAGATTTGGAAAGGTGTAATATTTCATGAAGCTACACAAAAATGAACAGGTATATCGTTTGACACAGAAGGAGTTTCCAGTTACAACTGCCTTATGCCGAAGAATATGTAAATATGACACAATGGCCGTACTCTGGCTAGAGAAACCAGATAGGCAGAAACCTCAGAAAATGCTTTACCTGTTTCCTAACAGTATTCATTTATGAAGCAGTATATCTGCTTGTCAAGAAAGAACATGTAAGATGTCACAGACGTTAAATGTCAAAGGGTTTATTTATAGCCCATGTTCAGATTTTGATGCCTTAACGGTTACTACAACAAGACATAAAATAGAAAGCAGAAATAAAGACATAACAGTGCACTTAAGGAGTAAGTCTACTGGCTCCTCATTATATAGTTCCAATTAATTGCTTTCGGAGACATACACAGGATCACACACACACAGAGCCAACCATCCTCATTTTATAGATGAAGAAACTGAAGCCCAGAAAGGTTAGGGGACTTGCTCAAGATCGTACAGCAAGAGATGAAGCCAGGATGGCAGAGCAGAGGAAGCACTAAAGCTCAGCTCTTCCAATATTCCCCTCCAAATAACTTTAAAACAACAACTCAAATTGAATTGTGGAACAGCATAACCAAAAAAGGTTGAGATGAGATAGTTTTCCAGCCCAAGAAAACTTAGGAGGTCAGAAGCAGAGATCTGCAACACTGGCCTCCAGCCCCTGGCCTAGACTGCATGCAGATGCCACACCAGTTGTGGCCTTGCGGGTGGCTGTGATAGCAGCAACAGCGGTACTAGGAACTCTCAGCCCAGAGAAGGGTCAGGGAATAGGGCAGCTGGTCAGAAGGAGATTTGAGAAAATGCCTGTACTAGCACTGGGCACAGGACCAGGCACTATTTGGCTACTCCACTGCCCATACCTACTTTTAGGTCACAGTCTCAGGGCAGAGAACTTAGGTCTTCCAGGCTTGGTGCTCTAACCACTGCACCACCTATCAAATTCTATCAAGCATTTAAAAAATAATTAATTCTAATACTACATAATCTATTTGAAAAAAAAATAGGTAAAGAAGGAATCTTACAAATTCCTTCTATGACATAAATATAATTTCAATACCGAAACCAGGGAGAGCAAAAACAGTGAAAGAAAACTACAGACCAATTTTCCTAATGATACTGATACAAAAATTTTAAATAAAATACTAGCAAGAGGACTACAGTGATATATCAAAAGATATACTGGTACATGACCTGGTGGAACTTGTACAAGGAATGCAGGGCTGGTTCATTATTAGCAAAACTATAAGAATATCTGACCACATCAATAATAAAAACAATAATCAATGAAAAAAAATGTGAAGGAAGGTGGCCCAGAAGTACTAAAGTACTTTGTATACTACAAAGAGGTAATCATCAAAACAATATGGTACTGGCTAAGAAACAGAGTGGTGGGTCAATGGAAAAGGTTAGGTACACAATATACAGAAGCAAATGACTGTAACAATCTAGTGTTTGATAAACCCCCAAATCCAAGCTTGTGGGGCAAAAACTCCCTATCTGACAGAAACGTTTGGGGAAACTTTGAAAAGTCTGGCAGAAACTAAACATCAACCAACATCTCACACCATATATCAAGATAAGGTCAAAATAGGCACATGCTTTAAACATAAAGGGTGATATTATAATCAAACTAAGGAAGTATGAAAAAATTGCCTGTAAAATCTATGAATAAAAGAAGAGTTTCTGACCAAACAAGAGATAAAGAAGATCACCAAAGGTATAATAAATAATTTTGATTATATGAAAATAAAAAGTCTTTGTACAAACAAAACTAATATAACCAAAACTAGAAGGAAAGCAAGAAGCAGGGGGCGGGAGAAGGGGAAGAGTGTTTTTAAAGTAAGTTTCTATGATTAAAAAAAGGCCTCATTTTTCAAATATATAGGGAACTAAACCAAATTTATAAAAATAGGAGCCATTCCCTAATTGATAAATGGTCAAAGTATACGAACAGGCAGTTTTCAAAAAAAAAAGAAATCAACGCTATCAATAATTATATGGAAAAAAATTTTGAGTCACTAATTATTAGAGAAATGCAGTTAAATTAAATTAGAGAAATGTAAGTTAAATGTAAATAAAAATTAAAACAACTCTGAGGTACCACCTCACACCTATAAAGGCTAATATGACAGAACAATTTGGAACTATGCCCAAAGTGCTATAAAACTATGCATACCCTTTGACTCAGCAATACCACTACTAAGTCCATATCCCAAAGATATGAAAGAAAAAAGGAAAGGACTCATGTTTTAAAAATATTTAGAATAGTTCTTTATGTGTCTGCAAAGAATTGGAAACAGAGGGAATGTTCACCAGTTGAGAAATGGCTGACCAAGTTATGGTATATAATTGTGATGGAATACTACTGTGCTAAAAGAAATGAAGAGCAGAATGGTTTAAAAAAAAAAACAACCTGGGGAGACAAATGAAGGGAGCAGAACCAAAACAACATTGTACACGGTAACAGCAATATTGTAATGATGATCAACTGTAAAAGATTTAGCTCCTCCAATCAAAAGATTCATGGTGAAAAATGCTATCCATCTCAAGATAGAGAACTGATGAACTCTGCACGCAGACTGGAGCACATTGTTTTCACTTCCTTTACTTTTCTTGCAAAATGACTAACATATGAATGTTTTGCATGATTTCACATGTATAATGGGCATCACATTTTTGCCTCTCAATGGACTGGAGGGGGGTACCAGAGGAAAGAAGAGAATGTGGAACCCCAAACTTTTTTAAAAATGAATGTAATAAAAAAACTTATAAACTATAGGAATTAATGAGCTTTTATTAAAATGACTTTTGTTGTTGTTTAGTCATTTCAGTCATGTCTGGATCCTCATGATCCCATTTGGGGTTTTCTTGGCAAAGATATCAAAATGGTTTGCCATTCCTTTCTCCAGCTCATTTTATAGATAAAAAAAAACTGAAGGAAAAAGTGACTTGCTCAGGGTTACACAGCTAGTAAGTATCTGAGGCTGAATTTGAACTCACTTTGAACTTCCCGACTCAGATCTTCCTGACTTCATGCTGGGAACTCTATCTACTGTGCTACCCTTTTAAAATGATAGGCAGCATCTACCTAAAACCCCGAGCAAAGATTATCTGTAATAGAGATAAATTAGAAGCCTACTCAGTGAGATAAAAGGTGTTTATTATCATCATTATGATTCAATATTATACTAGAGATGCTAGCTATAGCAATAAGACAAGACAAAGAAATTGAAGGAGTAAGTATAGGCAATGAGGAAACAAAACTATCATTCTTTGCAGATGATATGATGGCATCTTAGAGAATCCTAGAGAATCAACTAAAGAAACTAGTTGAAACAATGAATAACTTTAGCATAGTTGCAGAATATAAAATAAAGCATCAGCATTTCTATATATTACCAACAAAACCCAGCAAAAGGAGAAAGAGAAATTCCATTTAAAATAACTGCAGACAATATAAAATACTTGGGATTCTATGTAGCAGGACACACCCAGGAACTGTACGAACACAACTACAAAATACTTTTCACACAAATAAAGACAGATCAAACAACTGGAAAAATATTAGTTGCTCATGGGTAGGCTGAGCCAATATAATAAAAATGACAATTCTACCTAAAGTAATTTACTTGTTCATGTGTCATACCACTCAAATTACCAAAGCATTATTTCATAGAGCTAGAAGAAATAGTAACAAAATTCATCTGGAAGAACAAAAGGTCAAGAATATCAAGAGAATTCATGGAATAAAAAAAGGTGATACCCATGATGGTTGTGTCACATAAACCTAATGGAATATTGTGCCATATGAAATGATAAATATAAAATATATCATAAGCAGGCAGGCGGTGCAATGGATAGTGATTAGAACTCAGAGGCAGACAAGTTCAATCCCACCTCAGACACTAGCTGTGTGACAGTAGGTAAGCCACTTTATCTCTCTGTGCCTAAATAAGGATGATAACAGCACCAATCTCACAGGGTCATTGTATGAGGACAGAATGAGGTAACATGTGAAAGTGCTTCACACACCACAAAGTGCTATATGAACACGAGCTATAATCTATTTAAAGATAAAGAAATACGGAAAGACATATAAAGTGATTCAGAAAAAAAAAGCAGACTAAAACTAATATGTATGCTGACCATAATTCCCTAACAAAACAGATGATGTTTTAAAAGGGGCAAAGAAACAAACAAGATGTTTTTGTTAGCTTAGACACTTTTAAAAAAAACTCGTCTAAATAATAGTCTTTACAGTTAATATGGATCTTTTTTGTTTATTTAAAGGGGTTTTTTTAGACAAAACTATACAAATAAAAAATAAAAATGTAAAAAGTAGGAAATTCCTCTGAAGCTGTAATTTGAAAGAAAATGATGATTTCTATTAATTTTTCAACCCACCGAGGAGAATGTGTCAAGGCATTTGTCAATTCTCTTCAACTAAATGGTCATTTATTAAAGGCCTATTGTATGTTCCAGGCTTTGTACTTTTATGGAAAGAAAAAAATAGACCCTGCCTTCAAGGAGCTTACTTCTAATAGAGCAAAATATCACAGACACGGAAAAACAAATAGAAAGGAACTACAAAGTAATTCTAGGAGTTAGAAGGCATGGTAACAATTGAGGAGTTCAAGAAATGCCTTGTACAGGAAGTGGTGCTTGATGTGAACCCTCAATGGTACAAATATGGAAGAATGCAAGAATCACTAAAAGAGTGGTGGATAAAATGAACCTAAGAAACATCAGATAAGTTTAGAAGTCCTCACCAAGTATTCATCAAAAGTGGTAGATGGAATCTAATGCAAACTTTGCCTTCTATATCTATTCTACTTTAAGCCTATAGAACTATATTATCTAGAAAACTTGAAAGACAGTATTTAGAAAGAATCCTCAAAGTTGGATACTGGGACTAATCCCAAGGAGAAAAAGAAAGGAATATTTCTGTACAATTATTTCAGAAAAATAGAACTCTGTCTCACAAAGATTTAATAGACTCTAGGGCACAAATAAAAAGAAAAAGAACTAGCCTGTAAAAGAGAACATCAGGTACTCTAAACATAATCTTACATTTAAATGTGATACTATAACCACTCTCTTTATGAATGCTGAAAGTTAAGAGACCTAGGTTTCAGAACCAGTTCTACCACTGATTAGTTGTGATACCTTGGATAAATCATCCAACTTGTCTAAACTTCAATTTTTTTTTCAGTACAATTGAGAGGTTGGGTTAAATGATCTCTAAAAGTGACGATTATTAATTAAATCAATTATAAATTTAATTTGAAACAATCATCGTTTAATATTTTAATTTTATTAATTATTGGTTCATTTATATTTTAATTTATTTAAATTTTAAAGTTCACTCAGGCAAACAGTTATCCTTCCAAAATTCTCTTTTTTATATACACGTTAAGTTTTATTTGAAAAATGCCATTTTACCTATTTGTAACCACAAGATTTGCCTTTTTGCATCCAGGAATGGCACAGTGGTACTGGTAGGTTTCATTGTCCAGTTTTTTTATGTGATTCTGAAAAAGAAAAAAAGACTCAAGCACTGGAAGCACATGTTCATAGTCATCACCAATACTGAAAAGTAGATTCACTCATTACGGTGAGAGATCTGAAACATCAGTTCCTACAAGTAGAATCTGAATTTCTAATATTGGCATAGGAAGCTAGAAAAAAAATTCCTCCCATGCCCTTCTCCAATCAATTTCCCTTATTGCCTATACAGATAAATATTATTAAAGGCATACTAGCAACATTTCAGTTAAAATACATTTTGTTCAGCTTTAATAAATGATCAAACTGTTAATTAAACCCAAATTACAAAATACCAAACGTATGAAAAGGAAGCACTATAGCATTATATTTACAAACAACAGGGAAATGGCTGTATATGGGGATGATTTCCCCTTGTACTGCAAAAAGGCAATATATACCATTACTTTACTCTAAGTATATAATAACAGATACATTTGTAATTATACATAGGCAGGATTATATTTACCTGCTCAGTTTTATTTCAGACAAAAAGTACAATGACAATATTAATAAGAACACAGAATTTCTAACATTTTAAAACAGTTACCATAATATTTTGCTATAACAAATATAAACATAAGGCAATCCAGACAGATACAATAAATACACTAGAAACATATTCTACTAGGCTCTTTCAAAGTCACTGTTACATGTAGTATGTGCACAGTCACATTAAAAACTGACATACTGGACATTTCAATAATCAAGTTACCACTGAGATTATTAATCAGTATTTCCATGTGTATTATGAAAATAATGTGAAGTGACTGGCTTCAAAATACAGAGAATTTGTTGTTAACTAGCAAATAACAGTTTAACAATTTGTACACAAGTAGCACAGGTTAAATGTCATAGAAACACATTATATAAACAGGCACAAAGTTATTCTGTTCTTATGTCATTTTCTAAATTTCAATTCTTCAGATGCCTGGTCCAAGCTCATTCTCAGGTAATCCAAAACTCCAGCCAGGAAGAAGGGAAATCCATTTTCATAGAGAAAGTGAAGTCTTAATTTTCAGAATGGGTCTCAAATTGGGGAATAATTGTCAGATCAGTAGTCTGTGTTAGAAATTCACTTAAATACCAACTCTTAGATAAAATCATTTTACATTTGTGCTAATTTTTCTAACTGGAGAAGTTATGGTAATTATCTAGATCTGAATTTCAGCTTTGAAATACAAATTTAATATATATGTTACATTCAAATCACAATATATATTAAATTCTAACAATTTCTATCTTGTAGACATAAATATTAGCTTACTAGTCCAACTTTTAGATTGGTAGTTTAGCTTAACAAGAAAACTTTTAAGTATAATTTTAAAGTATGTGACATTGTATTCAAAACAGAAAGTAGTTTCTTTTCTGTTTTAAGAAATTCCACAGGCCAATGTGAGAATTTATTGCTTGACTATGCATGCTTATTACAAGGGGTTTTTGCTTTCCTTTTTTCTTTTCCAGTAAAGGGGAAAGAGAGAGGAAACATGAGAGAAATAAATTAAATGGCTGTTAAGTGGAAAAGGAAATTCAACTAAAAAAATAGCATTTAGATATTTCGAACAAAGTTATTTAGGCATGTTGTCCATGAATAGCTGGTGAGTTAGAGACTAGATCAACTGCTAAAATAACTAATTCCCAGAACTTTTCTTACTTCCATTACAGGAGGGTAGAGAGTCGTTTGGAAGAATTTATTCTATTCAAATTGGATTAAAATATGTAACAGGATTTAATACCCATCGATGTGAGAAAATCAATAATCATTGTCACTAGGCAAAAATAATATATCGGGAAGAAAAAAGAACATGAAAATCATGAGAAATATCTCATAAATGGCTAGTCGACTACCTACTGAACTTATGGTTAGTACCATACTGTTAAGAACTTATTTGTACTTTAGTTGCTTCATTCATGTTATGTATTTTTATATATATACATATACATATATGTGTGTGTGCATAATATACCATAAATTCCCTGAGGGCAGAGATCATGTGCAGTACTTCTTTTGTATTCCCCTTTGTACTTACTATACAGCTTAGGATATAGTAGGCACTCAATAAATGCTTGCCACTTGACTGATTATTATAGTATGAACAAGGGAGAAAATTCTAGTTTCCCCAGAGGACAAGCTTGAACAACCATGTTATGAAGTTATCAAGTCCTCTTCCTATTTACATAACATAATGGACCTTGTAGAATTCAAGGTTTTAGAATAATTGTAATATTACTAATGAGTAAATAATATATTACTAATGAATAAAAGTAAGAAGCCCACTGATAAATCAAACAGGAATACATATTTATTTACCTAAAACTTTAAAAAAAAGTACCTCTGAGTTATGTAGTTATTATCACTCACATAAAGAAGGGAAACACTAGATAATATGTATTAATATAAAGATTACTTAAAGTAACAAATAAATATTAAGGTAAAACACATATAAGTAAAGGAATTTCTAAAGTTAACCATTAAAACCTCAGCATACCCTAGAAAAGAAAATATTCGTTTTACCTTAAAATAAGGAATTTATGCATGATTTAAGACTATAGCTCTAATTTGTATCCATCATTTTCATAGAAAACTATATGAATATACATATACACAGCTATTTCCCAAGCCCTAAAGTATCTAAGAGAGCCTTTTTATTTCCTCTCTGGGTAACAATCTTTTAAAAACAACACATAATCCAACTCAACATTTGAGATTCCAATACTCATTCTACACAGAGGCAACATGTATCATATCAACGATCATTTAAAATTTCAGTCTAATTTTTTAATGTGGGAAAGCACTATAGATGCTGGAGGAGGCACTGCCTCATTTTTCTGTGACATTGTGTATAGAAAACTGCATTGCATTACAGCAACGCTGTGTGGCTCAAAGCCAACAATTTCTCTTCTAACAAAAATCACATATTGGACCAGATTATGTCAGATGAACGTTAGGAAAAATACCACCAGGTTTCCCTGATCTTGGATGCTAATTTTCATATAGGTATATTAACTCATAAATTGTTAGCCGTTGCATGAGAGGCAGGAGAATACTTTTCTCTAAAATTAAAAATCTTAAAAGCCCACAGTTGGTTTGTAAAACATAGATAATTGTGTAAATAGAGGGGCTACTTAAATAATTTTCTTAAGTGCAGTAATATATGGAGTTATGGTAATTAAGACCAAAGATTCTGTGATAAATGTTCTGTGCCAAAGTGAGTCCATTTTAAAAAAGCTTGTGTGCAAGAAAGGTGAAGAGATATTTATTTATTTACATTTATAAAAAGGACCATTGCGGTCACTATGAAGTCAAGGCAGAATGCGATGAGATCAGTGTTTATTCTACCTCTTAGCTAATTGTCTTAAATCCTCAGTACAAATTGATCTGTAATTCATCAGTCATTCATTATTAAAACAGGTGCCCAAAATGACATACCTAGGGCATAACAAAACCTAGGGCATTCTGGGAAATAGAAGCTGTGTAATGAAAGTGTTAGGGTCTCAGAGTTAAAAGAAACAAAACAAGGATTCTAGTGATTAGTATTTTCTATGCTGAAGTATTACAGTATTAGAAAAGCTGAAAATTCTGAACTTGAAAAGCAAAAGCATATCATTTTGGAACCTCAATAAGTCTTTTCCCCATCTAATTAAAGAACATAATTTTTTTTTTACTGCATCTTTCTGCATTTCAAAACCATTTCTTAGTGTTGCCATTCATAACAGTAGGAATACCAGGAGTGCTAACATTTTGTCTTTAGTGCATAAATGCCTCTCAACTAATATTTAAAAGTTCAACAGAAATTAAGGGTCTAAAGAACATTTCATTGAAATTGACCCTCAATCTAGACACTCCAAAGGCAGTACATTAATACCACAGTATTTTTAAAGGATGAGACCAAGTAGTAGTATGGGAAATATTTACTCCTCTATTTCCAGTTCTTGCTGTGTAGGCAGAAAAAAGAAAGATAGAAAATAAAGTTAGAAGCATGCAAAAAAATAAAAGCACAGTAACTTACAATAAAAAAATTAAAGGCTAATAACATTACAGATTCACTTTCTTTTGGGGACAAAACTGTTAGCAATCAATTTCTCCTATTTTAGCGGAGAAGAAAAAGGGTAGATTGCAAGACAGCCATACTTACTACACAACAAAGATAAAGCTTGAAAGTCAGAAAAAATAGTTTAAAATATGTTCTAAGGATCAGAAAGTTTTATGTTATACTATCTTTCATCTACATCATCCTACCTGGGCGAATTTATATTTATATTAGAAGCCAAATCAATTTGATATAGAGAAAGAAAAGCTGTGAAACTCAAAATGCCCAGGTAAAGTATAAGAATGTGATAGATACCTAAAAAGTATGAAACACAAAGGAACACTCAGTCACTGAACAGCCTGCCCACCCTAAACATGCTTCATATCCTGTGGCTTCATTTAATATTCCTGCTCTTTCCTGGCCAAGCTATGTTTTTCAAGCAGATAACTCCCTGCAGCTCCCATTCATAGCCTTGTGTTAAATCAATCCCCAGAGAAGTCCAATAATGAGGAGCCAACTACAAGGACAACCCAAACAATGTGGCACAACACAAAACTTTCTTGAAATCTAAAAATACACACAAAACTTCTACATGATCAAAAACCATAACAATTACCTCAAATAAATCATGACCCTCAGATTCACTTCTGTCATACGGTCTTATGATCCCATCTTCATGGATCAGGCGAGGAGGGCGGAGCCTACATACATCTTCAGTTGATTCTGCTGCCCTGTAGGAACAAAGAAGTAATAATAAAACAAATGCGGTGTAGTGAATTTGGAGTCTAGAGGACTAACGCTCACATCCCCACCTGGCATTAGTGTGTGACCTGGGCAAGTCGCAGTGCCTGGTGCATAATGAGCGTGTAGTAAATGCTTGCTGACTGACTCTGTGGCTCAGCTGCCTCACAGCGGGATGACTCAATGGCCTCCATAGCTCTAAACTATGATCCAATGACCCTCCAGGGCTGATTAATTTCCTACTCTAATCTCAACCCCAACAGTCTTTAGAAATGAAATGAAAAGATGACAGTAGCTTTAAAAAGGAATGGATAAAGAACTACGGAAAAGATGAGGAGAAACAGAGTAAAGAATATATGCAGATTCTAGCATATTATAAAGAATCCTGAAAATGATGTGCTTTCCACAGACCAACAAAAATATTACGCCAGAAACAATACAGAAGAAAAAAACAAAACAGATGAACTAGCTACTGAGCATTGTATACATTCTCTCCCAAAAGATTATTTTTATTGAATTTTTCATTTAGTTTGTATTGCTACTGGCTATAATACAGACTTGGTGGTTCCCTTTAATTATCATGATAAAACTGAATCAAAAGTACCTAAAGTACCTGACTCTCAACTCAGAATGGTGTATTAATATCTGTTTTTGCAAAGAAACAGAACAGCTAAGTTACTATAACACTACACTACCACGATAGATAGTATAGCATGGTGAACAGAGCTGGGTTTGTAGTTGGAAGATGTGGATTCCGGTTATGTCTTTGATACCTACTACCTGTGTGACCCTGGGCATATCACCCACTACTCAGTGTACAGGGTAACTCTAAGGCTGTATGTTGCAAAATCAGCCAGGCCTGCATTGTTACAAGATTTCCCTTATGAAGGAGCAATGCATACTCATGAAATCACAAGTTCAGCCAATTCCTCCACCAAGAGTACTATCAAAGTTTTAATCTACATTTTTGGACACAAATTGAGATGTTCAAACATCAGTATAAAAATTGTGTTTGTTAATATATTTAGTTACTTGTTATAAAAGCTAAAGTCTTCTTTATGCATTGGATACCAGTAAATTCAGGGCTTTATTTAGGGGTAAACCCACTGGCTAATAACTACACATGTGAAAAAAGAAGTGGTTCATTGCCTCAGTCTTCTCTGCTTCATTTTTAAACACAAGAGCCCATAAAAAAATAAGTTTTTGGTCTACATGACCTCTGTTCATATAACTGTGTACAACCAGTCATTTTAAAAATCTTGTTAAGAAATAACACTCTCTGTGAAAACTTTTTTTTTTACCTCTGAATTCCTTGGAAGGTACTGCTGGCCATATCAATGATGCCACCGGTTGGACGAGCAACAGCACCTACAAGCCCTTTTCCGATTCCTTTAAAGAATCCAGCGGCTCCTTCCTTTTTGGCTCCTTCAGATAAATAAGATCCATTTTACTTACTGAGTACTTGGCTAGCTAAAGAATACAACACAATTCTGTATCCACAAAATGCAGAATAAAATAAAGAATTGGTGTTAATAAAGCAAACTTTTAGAAATTTCTGAGATATAAATTTAGTTTTATCATGCAATAAACCTAAGAGTACAGCTCAGAGTGGGAAGTATAAGAAGACATTAGGAAATATGCCTTCTTTATGAAGAATCAGCAACCTCTCCACCCTCCTCCCCTTTTTTAAGAAATAGGAATAGATGAGCCAGAGGAGAATTATCAAAATCCTATGCATTATCATCCTTATTTTAGTAACCGAGGCAGTAACAATATATATAATTAGAATCAACTACTAGTGTGTGCTCAGAGATTTTCTAGCTCATGGCATGAGAATAATATTCAAAGTATTCTCAGTTTGGGACTAGTATTTGGTTAATAATTCAATCAAGATCATGTGTGAGTGAAATTCATTTTGTTCATAGCATACAAAAGTGTTTCTAACATGGTTCATCAGAGAAATATTTTCATCCTACCTTCCATAGGCTTGGTAATTATTCCAGTCACACCACCTACAACTCCCTAAAAGAGAAATCAGTAATATATTCAATTAAAATTGTCTTAATTTTAAATGGCCACTAGAGGTCTCTGCTGCCACATTAAATTCATTTTTAAGCACCTATTTTATTAACAGGTATTATTTGGATATAGCTGCTAACACTTAAAGATAGTTACTTGGTGTTACAAAGTATATTCCCCATAAAAATGAGATTTTTGATATTCGATGTCTAATATCAAACTTTGTGAGAGGTCTCATAATAAAGTAAAACAGTTAAGTAAAACCACTAATATAGCAATCTTGTCTAGAAGAACATGCAGCATTGCACATCTACTGCACCCTATCATCTATCTTTAAAAAAAAATTTAAATCTAATTTTACTCCATACTACACTTCCCACCCCATTGAAAAAAAGAGAAAAATAAATTTTTTATGTAAAGCAAAATAAATACCTCAATCACTGTGGTGGTATTATGTATTATATTTAACATATATGATATAATATTTATGTCTGTCATTTTGAACCTTAAGTCCATCACTTCTCTGTAATAATTATGTTTCATCATGCTCTGGAATTGGTCCTCTGGAATCACAAACGACCACTGTATAATTCTTATAGTTTTTTATATAATTCTTATAGTTTTCCAAGTTGTTTTTATAGTATCATTATTGGCTAAACTATTCTCCTGGTTTTGCTCATTTCATCCTTTATCAGTTTAGGAAAGTCTTCAAAATAGTTCTTTTTTTATAATACTAATGCAATAGTATGAAATGTACAGGTTCTACTTACATCACTCTGCATCAGTTCACATAAGTCTTTCCATGTCTTTCTGATATCATATATTTTCCTCATTTTTAACATCACAAAAGTACTCTATCACATTCATATACCACAACTTAGCCAATTCTCAATGGATAGACATCTCCTTAGTTTTCAGGGTTTTTCTCCACCACAAAAAGAGTTTCTATAAATATTTCTGTACAAAATAAGTTTTTGTTCTTTCTTGGTCTCTTTTGGGGATAGGTCTAGGGTCAATTGGCATGTACTCCTTAGTAACTTTTGTATATAATTCTAAATTACTAATTTACTTTCCAGAATAGCTGCAATCATTTGCAAGTCTACCAATAATATATCAACGCACCTGTTTTCTCACAGACCCTCCAATTTTTACTATTTTTATTTTTTTGCCCTCTTTGCCACCCTGAGGAGTATGAGATAGAATCTCAGAATTGCTTTAATTTGAATCTCTCCAATTAGTAGTGCTTTGGAGTATTTTCTCATGTAGTTACAGATAGTCTGGGTTTCTTTCCTTGAGAACTGTCCATATCCTTAGACTATCAATTGGGGAATGGTTTTTTTTCTTATGAATTTGAATCAGTTCCCTTTTATCTTTTAGAAATGAGCCCTTTATCAGAAACATTTGCTTCAAAGATTTTCCCCAGTTGTTTCTCTTTTCACTTTAGCTTTATTATATTTGCTTACGTAAAAACTTTTTAATTTTATGTAATTAAAATTACCAACTTTATCTTCTATGATCCTCTCTAATCCTTATTTGATCATGGACTTTTCTCTTATTCACAGAGCTGATAGGTAATCTTTCCCTGTCTCTCTAATTTGTTCATGACATGACCTTTTCTATCTAGGATACATACCCATTTGGAGCCTGTCTTTGTATGAGTTTCATGTTTTAAAAAAAAAAAAAAACATCAGACTACTATCCACTTGATCACTGTTTCTTTTCTGTTTAGTATCTGGTAGTGTCATGAATAAAATCAAATGACTGCCACCATCATCATCATCACATCTGCCACAGTGCTGTCATCTAAATATAACTTAATTCAGTGAAAAGAGCTGAAATAGCTCATTGATTTTTGAGGTCTCTTTGCCTCCTGAAAATTTGCTTCCGATAATTTCCTAACAGTAGTCCTAATTCTGTACTTTGGAACCAACCCTAATAAGCCTAATCCCTCACTTCTGTGCTAATCCTTCAGTCACCACAGCTGACATTTGAGGAACACCAAAAAGTTTACAAAGTGCTTTCAAGTGCTTGCTTATCATTAAAAAAAACTATAAATATTATAACATTCCTATTTTACAGAGGAGGAAAGTGAGGATTAAAGGGGGTGCATGACTGGCCCAAGGTCAAACCAGGAAACATCAGAGCTGTTGCATGAACCCAGGCTTTATCTGATCCTATAGCTAGCCCTTTCCCATAAACACAATTTCATGCATTAACGAAAAATAAACTTGGTTTTCATGAAGTCCTTCTGCTCTATAAAAATTGTTCAAGTAAAACTGTTTAAAATTGTAATAAACCACACACTTGGTCTGAACCTAAGTGAATCAATGAAATATTAACTTAAAATAAAGCAAAAAGTATACTGGTTGTGGCTATGTACTCAGCCTTGACTCTAAAATTTAATTATTTTAGCAAAGCCTGGTTAAAGGAGATAACCACCCAGTCCTTGCCTCAAAAAGAAAGTAACTAAAAAAGGCAGTGTATACAATACAAGTATTGTGGCAAGTTGAGCCTTATCATTTCCCAACACAAACTCTAGTCTAAATTTTTTAACACATATATACAAAATGGAGATTTCTCCATTATTGTTGTCTTCATATTATTAAACAAATATCAAGAAGCAAGTGCAATACTGATCCAAAATGAACATAATACCCTCAGGAAGCCCTTTCCTCCTTTGGCTAGGCTGTCTCCAAAATCTTTAGGTTGACGGCCCATCTCTTCTCGTCGTTTTTGCTGATATTCCTTGTCCATTGTAATTGCAGCCAAGCCTTTCCCAACAGAACCTGTTATTCGGGACACAACCCCTGCTGCTCCTCCTAGCATAAATAAAATGAAAAGTTTTTTTGGTTTGTTTTTTTTTTTAAATCACACACACAAAAGAAGACATAATTCCTTACATGCCTTAAATTTTAAGTCCATCTTTTTCTTCATGATGATTAGGACCAGGCTGACAGGATATCATTTTGACTCAGTTAGAGGGCCTTTGTTTTTTGGAAAATACTATTCCATTCTCTCTGGCAATTTCTAATGAGCATGTAATAACCATATTTTTCAAACCAGCTTTCCTTATGTGCAGATCTCTGTCCTGGCTACTTCCAAAATTTTTCTATTATTGAAACTAAATTTAACTATTGCATGCCTTGGAATTTGAAGCTTTTTTTTTTACCTAGAAGCAATTAAATTAAACAATTAAGCATTGTTTATATTCATTAAGCTCTGGACAGGTTTTCGTATTACTCCAAGGAAATCTACACTCCTTAAGTCATTTCTGTACATTAAAGGTCTTAAAGGTCATTTGCTTTGGTTTGTAATCAGTTCATGTGTTCACTTAAGTTTGTCTTCATGCCTGCAAAACCTTCTCCCACTTCGGGGTTCTTGTGATCCAAATCTGTTATTCTTTCTCAGACATTTTGGTGATTATATTTTTTCCTATTCTATTGCTTGTATCCTTTAAACATATTTTAAAAAGCTAATTTCTCACTTGAACTTATTCCTAATGTCTTATTTTATAAATTTTATTTCTCTTTCAATCAATTTTGGAGCTTCTTACTTGCCCTGTGATCTTCGGCAAGCCAAAAGGATTCTCTTTCAATAGTTTTCAACAACTGGCTTATTTCCTTCATGTTATCATATTTGTTCAAAATGTCTGTTTCTTTTGTTTTAATCATTCTTCCTTCTGTCTTTATGATCTTTTCTGTTGATTTTTTCTGCTGAGTTGGGTTTTAATTCAGGCTCTCCTGACTTTTTGGTCTTTTCAGATTTTTCTCTTATACTGCCTTTCACTTGTCTTTGGAAATTCTCTTCACTTTTTAGCTCCTCCTCTTTCCACTGCTGTGAAGACATCCTGCAGCTAGGCTGCTGTAAGCTATCAGTTTTCTCAAGATGGTGGATAAAGGAACTAGCTGGGCCTAGGTCCCTTCTCTGAGTAACTTCTGGAGCAGAACGAGGTGGCAGGAGAAGTGGGAAGGAGAAGGGATGTATTAGACTGGACTCCTAAGTGTCTCTGATCCAGACTTGATGCTGTCTTCCTTTCTAGCCTGTGGACATGAAGGCCAAATTTATGGCTCTTCTTTCCTGGATGAATCTTCTTCTCCTCTTTCCCACTTTTCCTTCAAATCGCTGGGCAAAACCACTGTCTGTCTTTTCTTGCAGAGCTGAGCATGCCTGGGCAGGGTCATTGCCATGGAGGAGAAACTTGGGAGTTGGTTGGAGATAGGAAGGCTGGATGAAATCTCTAAGTATTTATTAACAGACTTCAACTTTGCATAAGGTTTTACGTCTGATTATCTTGTTGATTCGGCTGAAATTACTTCATACCTGATTAATAATAATCATAATCATGATAACAGTAAAACTGCTACTAAAAGCTAGCATTTAAGGTTTAAAAATCACTTCACATATGTTAATTTAGTTGATTAATGTAATTAACTTATTTTGAGGTTTTAATTCAGAAAAGTTTATATTAAACAACTACTTGGCTATCTTGCGGGTCATGTTAAATCTCTCTAAAATAGATCAACTCAGGACAGCTGAGTGATAGAAAGAACCACTGCTGTCTTAAAATTATCTTTCACTTAAAGGCAAGAGAGTAAGTATTTTTTTACCAAGTGATGCTAGAAGAATAGAGACCCCAGTTTGATTAAATATGAAGATTTTATCATGAAATACCATTTAGTGACTATTATGAATAAATGAAATGACACATACCTACGGTATGTCCAAAGAGACTTCTTACTCCAATTACAATGCCCTCAGCAAATTCTTCAGGCCCTTGAACAGCTCCCTGATTAAAAAATTAAATTTCAATGTCTCATACTTTGATTAAACAGCCTCTATTCATACTTTTAAAACCAATAAAAACATACATATTTTTCCAGACACAAACTTCAAAAAACCTTGAAAATTCCATTTAATACCATGTTTTAACATTCTTCTCACCTATTTTCCCTCTCATAGAAGCAAATCTATTGAGTATATGTTATGGTCATACTGTCCTTATCTCTAAAAGAATTGTGTCAAACTCTGTGAAAGAACTAAAAATGTCAAACAACAGAGTCAAAGGCTTTATCATATACTTTAAGCATGCCCCCAGGAAGAAAGCACAGGACATACAATTCCTGCCTCAAATAGCCATTTGAAGTCAGACTTTTCAACAGAGGATTGGGAAAGTTGAAGTGCTGATATCAGGACTCAGAGCGTAAACTCAAACCTGATACGTCAGAAACTCATTTTCTCCAATTTATCTTCTCTGACTCTATGTTTTCTTACCATCTTTAGAAAGGGGTTCTTAGTCTGCAGTCCATGAATATGAATTTGTTTTAATATTTCGACAACTGTATTTCAATATAATAGATTCTTTTGTAATCTTAAATATTTTATTTTATACATTTAAAACTCTTATTCCTAGAGGAGATACATAGACTTCACCACACTGACAAAGAGGAGCATGACACAAAAAGAGTTAAGAATGCCCACCCTTGGGGCAGCTAAGTGGCACAGTGAGTAGAGCACCGGCCCTGGAGTCAGGAGGACCTGAGTTCAAATCCGACCTCAGACACTTAACACACTTACTAGCTGTGTAACCTTGGGCAAGTCACTTAACCCCAATTGCCCTGCCTTCCCCTCTGCCAAAAAAAAAAAAGAATGCCTACCCTAGAGATATATACTACTACTAACTCCTTTAAAGAGCCCAGGTAATGCTGAAAGCAAATTTAAACCTGTCAAAATAGATTAATGCTTTAAATGATTCATTAATTCAGTCAAACTTAAAGTCCTACTTCAGTTCGAGAAAAAGGTGAAATGGAAACTCAATTTCAGCATGACTGGAGTCAAAACAAATAGAATTAAATACCTGAAAAGGTTCATAGAAGAATGCTTCAACACCTTCAGACAGACCTCTAATTAATCCAAAAGGATTTCCAAGTACGTCTAAGCCCAATACAAGGACATACATCTGTTTCAAAAACTAAAGAATTAAAGAAATAGTCAATATAGCCTCTGCAGTTATTTATTTGTTCAGCATTAACAGAAAAAAAATGATACACACTTTTAAAACAACGGTACTAGTGAAGCTAAATATTCCAGTCGAAGGGAAAAGTAAGATGGGCAATATTTGCAAATCAGAGCAAAAAAGGAAGTGGAATGGCAGTACCACAAGTAAATGACACTTTAATGTTACATACAATATAGAAATAGTACCCAAGAAGCCCTAAATAGTTAATATATATTTCTGAGCACAGACAATACCAGAATACTCTGTGGATGCCTCAGCCTTTTAGGTATCTAGTTATAGGATTCCCCTCGTATAACTTACAGAACTACATTCTCTTCAGGTTCAAACTATTCCCAGGAGGCTCCACTCTTAGACTCCTCTGAATGTTAAAAGCCTGAGAGATATGCAGCTTCTAACTACAATAAAACAAACATCCTAAAGCAATGTTTTATTGAAAAAAACTACATGAGAAAGAAAAAGTTAAAAAAGCATTTTCATTATTCAAGTAAGGTACCAAGTAAATAATTAGGTGGTTACCTGGCCTACTGGGCAAATGAAAATGGGTACATCTGCTGGTCTCTTGAATCAGAAATTACCTGTTCACTGTAGTGCCTGACAACACTCCACATGAGCTGATCTCTCTTGTAGAACTGATACTGAACCTCGTAATATGCAAGCCTGAAAAAAGTACATAGAGGAACTGTCATTCTTAGTAACTGACACTTAATTTAAATACAACTGGAATCTTGAGTACTTAAAAATTTTAACAATTAGCCTTGCAGAACCACACAAATTTGACAATTTCCCCCTGTAAAAATTTCTGGATTTCTCCAAATTACCTTTTTAGTATTTCATTCTCGTAAAAAATTTAGGAGAAATAAAATCTGACCTAGAGCCTAAGAAGCACTATACAGCTTGATGATATTTATTTTCATTAATAAGCAGATACTGAACTAAACTCTATAGGAAAATCTCATCTTGACTATACTAATGCAGCATTTAAGATAATGTAAGGAGAAACTAGGTTAAAATTTACCTCTGTTTAAGGAACCCTTTCTTCATAGAAAGTAGAAGACCTTAAGAAAATATTTACAACCACTCAATTATTTAAGAAGCGCTAACTTACATGAAAACAATCGATCCTCTAATCACAAATCCTTCTTATTTTCCATAAAGGACTTTTAGGAAATTCTCTGAGCCTAGTTTAAGTTGTTGTATTTGCTAGAAAGTTAGACAACCATACCTTTTAAAGGAATGCAGAATTAAAATTATTTCTGATTGGTACGAATAACAATGAACTGGGGGGGGCAGGAGTTCTGGGGTCTACCATTTATTCACTGAATGAGCAAAGGGGGTTTACAAATAAGGAAATAAGGAAAATAAGGCCTCAGACTACCACCACAGTCATCTAATTGGTCTTTCCACTTATCCTCTCTTACTTCTCTAATCCTTCCTTCACACTGCTGCCAAAATAATCATGCCCAATGAATGATCATGTCACTTCCTCATTCAAAAATTTTTAATATCTCCTACTGAAACACAAACTCCTCCACCTGGCATTCAAATTTTCTCCATCGTCTGGCTCCAAAGTGACCTTTTCAGGGCTTTACACGATTTACATTCATGCATTTTATGCCCTAGCCTCAAAGGACTTTGAACCTTTTCCACTCAAGACCCCTTCAGCACTTCTTACACTGTGGGTAGAGAGTTTTAGAAGCAGAAAACTGCAGCATTCACTGTTGCAAGATTACCACCTGTTCTCCTGTCTTTATGCATTTGTCTACTTCATCTTCCATGTCTGAAAAACTTCCCTCACATGTCTGCCTTCTGGAAATCCTTCTTCCCTTCAAAGTCACCTACGTCCTCCCACATCCAAGCAAGAGGTTACCAATCCCTCTAGGAATCTCTCACAACAATAATGACAGTATTTATTTTTTGAAGGCTTCCTCAGCACTTCAACAGCAACCTCCAGCCATCTTCCAGCCACCACAGCTCTACAGCCTTAATCCTTTCATGACTGGAGTCCTGCCCTGGGGAATAACTGCTTATTAGTGGCTGTCTCAATCACCCACTCTTACCTAGGAGCAGCTCTATCCAGGCTTCATTTCATTCCCAGGTTCTGACAACTAGGCCCTTCATCCCCTGCCCCACTACCTTAGCCCACTTTCAGTTCTGGAACCACAATCAAGTCACTTCTGTAACTGTTTTCAGAAAGGGTACATCATTCTACTCCCCTATGGCTCCACTCAGCAGCCCCTTAACTTTACAAACCAAAATATCCCCTCCTCCCCACCCCTAGTCTACATGTCTTCTATCCTCATCTCCCCATATGTAAGTTCCCTGAGGGCAGGGTTTATCTATATATCACACAAGTAAGTTTTGGTAGATTCTTATATGTTTTTACATGTGACATGATATAATATGCCATGATATTGACATGATACATGATGTGACATGATGTAACACATGGCACTGATGGCATATGATACAGCATACAACATGGTATGCAACAGAACTTTGATCACATGCAGTGACGTGCGGTTGCACTGTGAAATGTCATGCCATATGACATGACATGAGACAGTCTATCTGAGCAAACAAGATATAGGTGAATAACAGGATCAGAGTAGATGGTATTAGAAAAGCATTGGGCAAGGAGTCAGATCAAAGTGATGCAAAAATAATATATTAATATGAAGTGACGTGTGATATATGATTGAGCATATGGCATGACTGGTGACACGAGATGATATGTCACATGACATGACACACAGTGTCATTACACATGGTGGCATGTGACATGATAACATGTGGCAGGCAGAAATATGAAATTACATGACACGAGGAGCCCCACAGTGTGACATGTGACAACACATGACCAACAGTGCATGACGTGATGGCACTATGGCCCAGCACCAACATGTAGCTACATGTGACGTGACATGCAATGACATGTGATGTGCAGCATGATGTGTGATGGCATGTGCCATGGCATGATGATCTGATGCAATATAAATACTCTATTAATATAACACAACATGATGGGACATAACATGATATGATATTGTGTACTGGAATATAAAAAAGAATCTGGTTATTACAGGGAACATCCTGGTATGGAAATACCAACACCATCACAAGTTGTAACCAGTCTATGAGTTAGTCTATTAGTAATAGGGAAATTAAGTAAAATTACCAAGGTCACACAGCTTATTAAATAGCAGAGTCTGAATTGGGACCAGATCCTCAGACTCTAAATCCATCACAAAGACACTGCCCTTGGCCCCATGGAACTTACGCCGTAATAGGCAGGTGAAACTAACACAAATAACTACAGCAAGTAATATTAACAAATGCACTCGAGAGGTGTCAAACTAAATGCTTTGTGGAGTCTAAAACTATCCTACCTCTGACATGGGAGAGCAACAAAAACTTTCTTGAGCAGAAGACACTGGAGTTGGGTTTTGAAGGATGGATGAAGAATTTATCAGGCAAAGTCGGGCAGGAAGGAAATAATAAATGTGATGTTTAAGGAAGATTGTACAAACAGCTCAATGTAGGACTGTTTGGGGTAAAAATCACAGGCCAAAAGAATAGCAAGAAGCTTCAGATTTACAGTCATGAGCCTCCAGGCCCAATGAGGGGCTGAAGAAATGTAAAGACGGAGGTAGAGATGGACAAATCTGAGGAACGTGATGGTGGAAAACTCAGCAGGATCTGGTGACTGGTTAGAAATAAGAGATAAATGTATGCGTATGCTTGTTATGTATGTATGCAAGTGTCCCCAGCGATCAGTAAGTGTTTGCATAAGTCCATAATAAATGCCTCTTCCATGAATTCATTCATTAATCTCATGAGGCAGTACTAATATCCCCATTTTGCAGATTTAGAGACTGAGGCTAAAAAAGGATTATGTAACTTGCTCTTGGTAGGATTTGATCTTGAGTCTCTTGATGTCACTCCTCTTTCCACTGTACCATGCTACTTCTTTCTCATACTACTCTCTTCTCCTATAAAATTACATTATCTTCATTTGTGTTAATGGCTCAGACTCTATACAAGATTACAAGGTTCCTTACTGGCAGGAATTGATTCATCTTCTTTCATTTTCACATCCCTAGCACCTAGTATAGTTTTTATTGAAGTGAAGTGTATTTAAGATACAGTTCATGTACTGTATACTCTATAGTTCCACTTATTAAATAGAGCTTGGTGAATTTCTACAACCTGTGACATATAAAGAGTTCAAGAGACACAGGTTCTGGGTAATTAACCATTTTATTAATCATGCTAACAATAATTAATAAAAGGGGTCAGTGACTCTCTCAAATGCCATGGAACCCACTTGACCATATATGCCCTTGGAAGAGTGGGTTTTTCTGAGAGTGGTAATCAACTCTGATTGGTTAATCAGTAATGAGATATTATATGAATATTATAATGAGGTGGTCTTATACTAATGAGGGTCTAGGGGATGTGACTCTGACTACCCAGTCTTGGTCAAAGAGATTTATCTATACCCCTATCACCCCCTTTAGGGTTATCTAGACAAAAGGGAGAATCCACTTTTTCCCAGACCTATCAGGGTAAAACACAATGGACTGGAATCCATCAATTCACCTAAACTTCTTTACCTTCTGAACAGATCTGAGCTCTCCCTCTCTCTCATTATCAGCCCTAGACTTCAAAGTAATCTGCCTAAATCTATACGGGCTGATTTCTGAATGAAGAAGTAGAAAAGGGGAAAAACCCGAGTCCTAATTCAATAATTAGGAAATAATTATTTCTCTCAAACCTAACTTTCAACACTTTTAGTCTATGGCTTATAAGCTGCTAGTGAGAATGATGTCTGTTAACTTCTAGAATAAGACATGATGCTTCCTGCATAACAACAAAAAATTAACAAATATAAGGTCACTATTCTCAACCACTACATACCTTTTCTGTGAAAGTAAAATCAGCTTAAATAAGAGTATGATGGCAATGGGAATGAAATGCTTATGTGTGAGTAACAACAGTTAACAATACATGCTCTGGATTGTACAGATAAATGAAAATTAATCATTAGGAAAAAAAAAACTAGTAAAATGTAGCCTTCTAAGATCTCAGTTTATTTGAAAATAATGCTTACTTGAATATGAGGTCATCCACATCAGTCAGTGTAGCACCTATGCTTTTCAACAGCAGGTTGACAGAATGAAGTGCTATCATTTCCTGTTTTTCGTTGTCTGATTCTTCACCACCAGAACCCAAGGAAAGGCTTAAATGTAACTAAAAGAAAATGATTTTTAATAATGATATCCAAAGAAACCTATCAGATTCCTTGTGTGAAATAGCTTACATACATAACCACCTTGTAATTCTTTCAAAGAAAAATTTGCTTTATAGTGTACCAACAAAAATGATCAACCTACAAATTGCTTAGTAATTCACTTAAAATATAAAACTTCAAACTGATTTATCTAAAAACTGTTGAGAATTCTAATATTTTACCAATACACCTATTTTTTTCCTTATAAGGTAGCTAAGACTACAATCCAAACAGATATGAAATTAGCTGAAAAAACACAGTGAATCAGCCACAAGGCATCCATGTTCACTGGCTAATGCTTTATTTTTACCCATTTAACTAAACATTCATTTGTTGTAATGTACACTGTTGAACGCACTGGCTATCCCCTTTATAGAAAAATTGGGCACATGCTCAACTCTAATATTTTGATGCTTCCTCCGGTCTCTGTGACTTCTCAAAAAATTATTGATAATTACCTCACATTATATTATCAAAAACTGTGAATTACTGATGCAATAAAGGCAGCTAGGTGGCACAGTGAAGAGAATGTTCAAATATGGCCTCAGATATTTACTAGCTGCGTGACCCTGGGTAAGTCATTTCACCTCTGTGTGCCTTAATTTCCTGACCGGTAAAATGGGGGTAATAGCACCTACCTCCCAGGGTTGTGGTGAGGCTAAAATGAGATAATCTATGTAAACAGTTTTGCAAACTTTAAAGCACCTGATAAATCCTAGCTATTATTGTTGTTACTATTAATAATAACTGACACTTTGAATGTGTCAGTGAATGGTCATGAATAGCCCATAGCACTGATTTTCTTTCCTTCTTTCTATTTTTTTAAGATGATCAGAACTCAGTTCAATATAGTGAAAGAGTCCCGGAGTCTGCATGGTTCCTTTTAATGAGTTTGTAATGTCCCTCTACACATGTATCGTAAGAAAATTAAAATCAGGTTTTTGTTCAAAACCCAAATGTCCATTCATTCACTTGGCATTAACTGAGCAACTACTACAGGTTACGCTAGACACTACTACTGTAGGAAAATAAGATATATCCAAGTAAGTAAATACAACATATATAAAGAAGAATACAAACTAATTTCATCAAGGTTGGAGAGCAACTGGGGGCAGAAGAGGAAGATCAGGAAAGGTCTCAAATGGGCCATAGTATCTATGGAATCCATGAGGCAGACATAAAAAAGGACACACATCTGAAGGCCAAGAGACAGTCTATGTAAAGTCATAAAGGCAGGAGATGGAAACAATCTGTTCATATGATGCAGTATGTATATATTTGGGACAGAACATTAAATTTCTTCTTAATGACACAAAAATGAAAAAATAAGTGCCTAAAGGACTTTCAATCTCTGTTTTATAGTTCCAAGCATTTAAAGTCTTTTTCATAGTGTGTTAACATAAATGTTTTTGGTTATATTATGGAATATTATCAAATAGTATGACAGTAAAAATTGTAAAAGAAACCCAAACCAGGAAATGTTCAGGTCACTTTCTTGTCAATAATCTTTATTCAACTTTATACCTAATTTTTACACCATCTTAAAAAAAATTCTACAAATCCTGTGACATTAGTGCTAAATTTTAACTACTGATTGCTACTTCAATAATTCCGTATTATTGAAAGTGAATGCTGGATGGGAAAGAGTTCGTGAAACACACACACACACACACACACACACACGACCATAAAAGATAAAATGGACACTTATACAAACTGAAGAGCTTTTGCACATTTATATGAATAAGAAACCTTAGCAGATCAAAGAGTACAAACAGGTAGTTTCCAAAAGAAGAAATGCAAGCTATCAATATCTATGTGACACTAATAAGAGAATTTCAGGTTAAAACAACACTGTGGTTCCACCCCAAATCCATCAGAGCGGTAAAGATGACTCCCTCCAAAAATGAAACTAACAATCGTTGAAAGTACAATGGAAGGACAGGTATACACGTGCTGTTTGTAGAGTTGTGAATTATTCTAACCATTTTAGAAAGTAAACTGGCATTAAATTCCCAAAGTCATTAAACTGCGCATACTCTTTGACCCAATGGTACCACTACTATGCATGTACTGCAAAGAAGTCAAACATTGATGGAAAGGACCTATATTGTACAAAAACATCCACAGTGAAGCCTTTCGTCAGAGCAAAGAAACGGAAACATAGTGGATGCCTATTAGTTGGGGAATTGTTCAACAAATTATGGCGTATCAATTTGTATACAGATAACTAACAGAATATTATTGTGATGTAATAAATGACAAAAGGAATGGTTGCAAAAAACAAACCATATGAGACTTGTATCAATTGATGCAGTCAAGTGAGAAGAACCAGGAGAACACAATGACCACTATAATGGAAAGGGAAACAAGTTTTTTAGTCTTAAGAATTCTGATCAATTCAATGACCAGTCATGATTCAGAAAAATAATGATGAAGCATGCCTCCCATATTCTGACTAACAGGTGATGAACTAAATGTGTGGACGAGACATACTTTTTCAGACATGACCAACATGTAAAATTAGTTTTGCTTGACTTAAATACTTATTTGTAACAAGGGAAGGTTTTTATTTTATTGGGGGTGGGGAGGGGGGAGGTAGAAGGAGTAAGTGGCTATTGATGCAAAACGAAGAAGAAAATAAAGAAGAAAACACCAATGAAACAAAAAAGCATACAGACAAAAGTAGAAAGAAGTTCAGAAAGGATACAGACAGGCAGGGCAATGTTATTACTATATTGTTAAATTTATTTTTTTATATTGTTAAATTTAACACACGCTTTTAAAAATGTTGCCTGTAACAAAAGTTTACAGTGTTATATACAATCCTATTTTTCTGTTCTTTGTATACTGAAATATTCATGTTTGGCAACATTTGCTAAGCTCATAAAAGGAAAAAAGTGAATGCTGACATGTTTTACGTGTATTGTCACAAATAACTTAAGTGAATGTAAAATATTAGACAGCAAGCATGCTTGCCTTGGAATCAATTCATGATGCTATTTCAGGTACTTGTATTAGGACTGTTTGCATTCTTAGCTACCTATTAATTATGCAGCAAGATATAAGAATTTCTGTAAGAATGCATAGTACTCTATATCTATGAAATGCTTATAGAAATGTGCAAGGTTTTTAGATTTTTTTTGATATGCTTAGTTCTTAAGTTTATAATCTCCCATTTTGTAACTTCATAGGAAGACAAGGGCAAACATTTTTCAATATAAGACTAAATATATAAATGCAATGAACCAATTTTCCTTTATCATTTGGTCATTTTCTAAGTATTTTACAAGAAGAGTTGGGGAAGGCTACTTGGCAAGGGGTACTGGCAGGGCAAAAGCAGATACTTTTTGTATTGTTTTTAATTTATACATCTCTATACCTCCAGTATGGCCGTGAAATATCACATTCACATTTTTGCCTGGGTATTTTATAGTTCTTGTTCAAGAAATGGCTTTGATGATGGGGTCCAAAAATAAACCCATAGAACCTATAGTTTTTACACCTCCCTCAGGGTATAGCCCTTTTGAAATGAGGTAGGCGGGAAGAGTTATGGTTCATGCTTTTCACATTCACAACTCAGTGTGCTTTAGAATAATAGGTAAATTTCTATCATCTTTTTAAAAGTGCTCTTTCAAAAGGAGAAAAATTACCAAATTTGACTCTCTAATTGTGTCTCAGTACCCAGTGAGATTGACTTGTCAATTCAGAGCAAAGGGATAATCAATTCTTTTTTACATATCTTTCCAAACAATTGTTTCACTCAGCTAAGTTAAAATGGTCAAACCAGTTGGTATGGAGCTATATACTCATGGACTAAATGCAGGATCTTAAGATTTTTTTTAAAGGATAATCTGTTATTCTTCTAGCCTACTGCATGAGTTTACAGTGTTAGAGTGGTTAATACACATAAGATATATTTCTCTAACTAAGCTAAAAAGGAAAATAAAAGGGAGAAAAGCAATAAGGAGCATGAAGTTCAAATACAGAGAAGTGAAAGGAATCCCATTTTCCTTTTGCTGGGTTCTAACAAAATTTTAGAGAGGGAAAAACAGCAACAGTACATAATATCACCTTCAGCATTTTCGCATAGTGATGAGGATGCCCATTAAGACTTTCTGTTTAGGCAGAACTTCTTTCTGGCCACAACTGATCCATTAAATGATGATTGACACTTCCAAGCTTAATTAGAAATAGCTTCTGTCAGATAGTTCTTCAACTAGTCAATGAACTTAAGGGAACTGTTAATTTAAAATTTAGGAACATGCACCAGTAGTTTATTTGTGGGACACTGGGTCATAAACATGTTAAACATACTATTACATAGTTTCCTTTATCAGACAAATCCACTCTAATTCCTTGAAATAAAATTTCCACCTAATACAACTTTTTTTTTCCAAATTTCAAAATGAGTATTTGTTATATTTGTTTCCCACATTCACAAAATAGCTACAGCATACCTTAATGGGAGAAATATGGAAATGTTCAAAGAAACTGAGACTTGATATGTCTGTCAAGGATGTTTCCATTAATTCAGTGTTTAGAGCATCAATATCTTGCTGGATTAATTTAGTCTAGAAGAAATGAAACATTAACAGAAATTCTTAATTATATTTTCTTTTTTAAAAATTCACTCAATAAAAAACATCTAATTTTAATTACTTAACACTTCATGTTTTTCTAAGAGACAGAAATGAAATATATTATATGAGACTCTCAATGAAAAAGTATGATTACCCTTTTCCTTTCAGCTTCAGGGTCAATGGCTGGTGTGAAGAGTGCAAGAATTGCACCTAAGAATCCTTGGTCAATTTTCAAAGCCATTTCTTGGATAAGAACCATAAAATACCTAGCAAAAATAACAGATATTAAAGGTAAATAATAACTTTTCCTGTATACACAATAATTGTACTACCATATTTTCAGCAATAATTAAAGATAAAAACTAGAACCACAAACCAACATTAATAGAGCACAGCACAATTTACTCCACTCCCTTATTTGATTTTCACAGTCCTGTAAGGTAGGTACTATTTACATTTCTAGATATAGATCTCATCTCTATCTAAAGAAACTGAAGCCCAGAGAGGGAAGCCAACTTGTTAGTCCTAGGTCCATGACTTCTTGCTTCTGGCCAAAGGCCACAGCAGAAGGCCGCTACTCCATCTACGAAGGGCTCTCTTATGAGGAGATTAGTGGGATCCATAAGCAGGGGAATGATCCGTCATTAGCACCACAGTTAAACACTCGTGCCATTACTCAATTCATTGCAAAAATGTGACCTAGATAGCTGACAACTGCCATATACTGATTTCTCACCAGGAATACCAATACAGACAAAAATAAAGACAGCTCCTGCCCTCAAGGAACTTACATTATAATGAAGGAAGACAGCACATAAAAAGAGAGGTGAGTAGAGGGAAGGTACCCACATGACAGCAAAGTCCAGGGAATGATGAAGGAAACATAAAGGGTCTGGGCCCTTGCTCAAAAGGGAGAGGAAACAAGAGATGGCCAGCTTTCGGGAGTCCTGGGTTGAAGCCCCTGCCTCTGGCACAGATTAGCTCTACGAACACGGAAAAGTCAGTGAACCTTTCAGTGCTCAAAGCAACTCTCTAAAACTATAAACAACAGACAAGATGCCAATCTGTTTCAGTATACAGTTTCCATACTTCAAGTTTCCTATATCAATAAAAGCAGAGGTCCAAAACAAAAAGTAGTAACCACTGCCATAAAGTAGATTATCACACTCAAACAGGAAAAAAGACTTTATATTACACATCAGTTTCTTATGAAGTTGACCTTGACTTTATTAGAATACTAGCAGCCAGATCAGTATAGACACATGTTAAAGCTTCCTTACTTTACTTACTTGAATTGCAGCACTTTACTGTACTCATTAAATCTTGTGATGATGCTAATATCAATAAATGGCCTGGGCTCTGAAAGGTAAGAAAGAGAAAATATTGGGTCTCTATACAAAAAGAGTTAGTATTTATTACCTTTGACAAACATGTATGCTTCAAATTAAATTTTACTTTTTCTCTACCTGAATCTAAGGCAATGGACTTTGGAGGGGCTACAGGATGAAATGCAACTGGGAACATTGAACCTGGTAACTGGTTATCAACCTAGAAGAAAAGAAAACACAAAGAGGATTCAAATAAGAAAAAATCCATAAGGATGTTTCTGCTTTCATTTTATCTTCAAAAATTTTTATTCTTATTTTCTATTTTCATAACACATTTATTTTCCAATAGAATCCTTTTTTCTATCCCCTAGAGAGAAATTCCACACAACAACAAAGGAAGAGAGGCAAAAACCCGAAATTCTAGAAAACCAACCAATTCGTCAACTAATTCTGAAAGATATTTAATTCACTATACCCATACTTACCCACAGAGGTGCATTTTCTCATACCTTATTGAGGGGTAAACTTGGTAATTATAATTATAGCATTTCAATTTTTTTCTTTCTATTTACATTATTCTTGTCATTGTGTATACTGTTTCCAAGTTCTGCTTATATACCATATCTGATCATATATCATTCTATAATTCTACATATTCTTTATAGTCATCTCAAAATGCAGCAATATTATATTACATTTCTATATCACAATTTGTTCAGCTGTTTTCCAACCAATGGATATTTTCTTTTTTTCCATTTCTTTGCTACCACAAAAAGAGCTACCATAAATATTTTGCTGTATACAGAACACTTTAATTCTTGAGTTCAAGATATACTAAAATTAACACATTGTTTTAAAATAAGTCACAAATTATATCATTCCAAAGTTTATACATTCATAATGTGAAACTATGACAAATATGAAGTAACATATAGATATTATGCCTAAGTTAATAACTTGAACAAAAGAGATGATACAAAAAGGACACAGGAAAATATATGAAACCACACAAGCAATGTGCAGGATTCACATACAAGGGCATTAATATAAATCTCTGTAGCCACGCACCATATGGCCACTCCAACAGTAACTAATTTATTATGTTACACTGGAAACTGCATGTCATATTAAAAAGGGAGTATAAAGGAAAAAACTGACTTATTTCCAGAGAAAATAATGAAAATCTCTCATGATAAGTTAAAAACAAATGGACAGTGGAAACTCAACTTGTTCAATTTGGGAATAAGTCATAAACTGCATACATAACTGAGGGTTTCTCTGAGCAAAGGGTAATGAGTCATGAAAATATTGCCCCTCTATCTGGAAATACTTTCATGTGCCAAACAGTTGCTATTGCTTTTAAAACAAAGTGCTAAAAAAAAAAAAAACTAAACCCAAGACATAAACAGAGTATGTTTTCAAAAAGTCTGATCCCTTTTTATAAGTGATTTAAGATTAAAATTATCTTATTCTAAAATAATTTACTAGAGATTTCAAACAACATATTTTATATTATCACATACTCTTTTTGGCAAACTGGAGATTCTGACTAAAATGGAGAATTCCAGTTCTTCTGCATTAATATGTATGTCAGAAGGTAAACAGATAAATTATATTTTTATAACTACTAGAAAAAATTCTCTTAACAATGCTGAGAAACTGTAAAAAATGTAGACACACAATCATAACCCAAGTTAAAATTTATAATCCCATCCTTGAAATTTGACTAATGACTTTTATTCAGGTTTATTTTTTGAAACCGAAAATAAAGGAATATTACCTGAATCCAGTACAACTGGGCCCGTAAACTTCTTTGGTGTGGAGACTGCTTAAATTCAACATGGATACCTGATAAGAAGTCTCTCTTAATACAACACCGGATTGGGACTCGCATTTCCATTGGGGATTTACTAAAATTTACCTAAAACGAAAAAAGCTTATCTATATCTGAACAATATTTTTTGAGTTACAAGTATTGGATTTACATAAAATCTCCTATAGTAAGGGCAAAAGCACCATTTAAGGAACAGCACCATTATAACATGGAATACTTAGCATCTTTGTTGAATCAATGGGAAAAAATTTAAACATATGTGTGTACTTGTATATTATATATATATATATATATATATATACATATATACACATAGATCCCTTTATCTCATCAAAACTGTGGTAATCATTTAAAATGTTTTTTAAAATTTTTTTTGTTGCTGTTGCTCTCCATTCATGCTGACCTTAAGTTCAACAATTCGATTTTTTAAAAATATGGCAGTTTTCTATTAAACACAAGGGAAAGACAATTAGCAGCCTGTTCACTTAAGGAAAGCACTTATACATAGCAACAAGCTGTATCCATAGGAACTAAATCTCTTGATGTTCAACTCTTACATACACTTTATTTTTACTGTGTCTACTGAATTAACCATACAGATATTTATTCAATTTTCTAACTATTAAAAAAAAACAATCAGTTCCACCAACACTAAGCACCTGGGGCACCTAAGCAGCACAGTGGATAGAGTGCCAGGCCTGAAGTCAAGAAGACTCATTTTCTTAAATTCAAATCTGGCCTCAGACACTTACTAGCAATGTGACCCTAGGCAAGTCACTTAATCGTGTCTGCCTCAGTTTCCTAATCTGTAAAATGAGCTGGAGAAGGAAATGGCAAATCACTCCAGTATCTTTGTCAAGAAAACCTCAAATAGGGTCATGAAGAGTTAGACATGACTGAAATGAATAAACAACAATAATTAAGTGCCTACTATATATAAAAGTTTCATGCTGGGAATAGAAAAAATAAATTTAGTATCTCTCCTCAAGGAGCTTATAATCAGTCTCATGAGAGAGGAGTGATTACATATGCAATTAAGTATGATGAAAAGCACCATGTTATAAGTGAAAATTAGGGAGTCAAACAAAGGGTTTTGCCAAGCAAGGCTGAGGGGGCAGAAACTGGACCTTTAGGATGAGAACAGAGAATCATCTGAAAAAAAGATGAGAAGTGGTTACAGACGAGTATGCCAAAAGAGGCAGCAGAGAGAAGGAAGAGGTGCCTTGACTGAGCTTTGGGAAAAGAGAATTACCCATTACAGAAGGGCTAAAATTTGCTTGCCTGACCTGAACTCTCACTTTCAGCTACAAACGGACAGCATAAACGGAAATTTCTTGTTCAATCTAAGAATAAGTCAAAATTGTGTTCATGTAACTGAGGATTTCCTTCATCAAATGGCAATAGGTTATGTGAACACTAGCTCTCTGTCTCAGAATACTTTTCATGTACCAAAGAGTCTTCTTGACTCCAGGCCCAGCACTCTATCCACTGAACCACCTGGCTGTCTCCGAATAAAAAGGGCTAGGTGGCAAAATGGGTAGATTACCAATCCTAGAGTCAGGAAGACTCCTCTTCCTGAGTTCAAATTTGGCCTCAGATATTACTAGCTGCGCAACCCTGCAAATGTACAGAATCAGGAAATGGAATTCCATGTGCAAGACATAGGAAGAAAGTCAGTTTGGCCAGAATGCAGTGTGTATAAGGAGTAATGATGGAAAGGTATAGTGGAATTAGGTCATGAAGGGTTTTAAATGCCAAACAGGAGTTTGTACTTGATAGCAGAAGCATTTAGGAGCCACCAGAGCTCAATGAATAGGGAAATAACCTGGTCAGACTTGTGCTTTAGGAAAGCTTTATAGCAGCTGTGATGGATTGGAGAGAGGAGAGATTTGAGGCAGGAGACCAATTAGGAAGCTATTTCAGATGTCTAGGAAGAACTGTTCCCTGTGGCTCTAAGAAGCTGTAGTATATACAGTGACCGCACCCTGGTAAATCGTCTCAGCAAATGGGATAAACCAGGTTGAGAGTAACTGACAAGCCTCAAACCCATCCATGAGTTTGAGGGAAAATACAAGCATGTGAAGACTTTCCCTGGCAGAATAGGCAGATGAGAACAATTTGTTCCAAAAGCCATGAAAGCAGCTGAAACAGGTGTTGTGAGGTGCTTAGAGCTTGGTCAGGCACCAAAGATGCTAAGGTCATCTTGACTTTTGTCCTGTGCCTGGACTTCAGTAACCCAGGAATAGAGAGTGAGGCTGATGACTTTACGCAACTCTGCCTCACTTAAACCCAATTCACACAGAAGTCAAGACATCAATAGTTCAGAGTCACTGTTTTTAAAAACAAAGTGCTAAAAAATAAAATACAGGGGTGGAGCCAAGATGGCAGCTGGAAAGCAGGGACTTGCATAAGCTCCCCACCAGGTCCCTCCAAAAACCTATAAAAAATGGCTCTGAACAAATTCTAGAACTACAGAACCCATAAAATAGCAGAGGGGAGCAGGGCTCCAGCCCAGGACAGCCTGGATGGTCTGTGGGTGAGGTCTATCAAACACGGAGCTGGGAGCGGAGGAGAGCTGAGCCCAGCGTGGGCAGCGGCAGGACCAACCAGACCAGGAGCCGGGTGGAACAGGCCCTAGCACCCTGAATCAGGGAGCTGAGCCAGTTACCAGACTTCTCAACCCACAAACACCAAAGACAACAGAGAAGGTTAGTGGGAAAAGTTGCAGGGGACACAGTGGAAAGAGTTTGCCATTCGGCCATCGCCCCAGGGGGCAGCGGGGGAGGTGCAGCTACAGAACTACAGCTGTAGTTGCTTCTGGCCCCAGGCCCACCTGGCGGGAGGAATTAAGTGGCAGATCAGAGCAGGAGTGCAGAGCCTGCTTAAGATCCCAGTCAGGTCCTGGCTGGTGGTTCTTGGGGAAGGAGGAGTGCTGGTGTGGCAGAGCTATCTGTATAGAAATAGCTCTGAAAACAACAGCGCATCCCCTCAAGCTTGGAACAAAGTACTCTTTGCTCTACAAGCAGTCATACGCTGACAAAAAACTCAAGGGTCAAGTAAGTTGGCTGGGAACATGGCCAGGCAGCGAAAATGCACCCAGATTCAGACTCAGACTTTGGAATCTTTCTTTGGTGACAAAGAAGACCAAAATATACAGCCTAAAGAAGTCAACAAAGTCAAAGAGCCTACATCAAAAGCCTCCAAGAAAAACATGAACTGGTCTCAGGCCATGGAAGAGCTCAAAAAGGATTTGGAAAAGCAAGTGACAGAAGTAGAGGAAAAATTGGGACGAAAAATGAGAACGATGCGAGAAACCATGAAAAACAAGTCAATGACTTGCTAAAGGAGACCTAAAAAAATATTGAAAAAAATATTGAAGAAAACAACACCTTAAAAAATAGACTAACTCAAATTGCAAAAGAGCTCCAAAAAGCCAATGAAGAGAAGAATGCCTTGAAAGGCAGAATTAGACAAATGGAAAAGGAGGTCCAAAAGACCACTGAAGAAAATACTACTTTAAAAATGAGATTGGAGCAAGTGGAAGCTAGTGACTTTATAAGAAATCAAGATATTATAAAACAGAACCAAAGGAATGAAAAAATGGAAGACAATGTGAAATATCTCATTGGAAAAACCACTGACCTGGAAAATAGATCCAGGAGAGATAATTTAAAAATTATTGGACTACCTGAAAGCCATGATCAAAAAAAGAGCCTAGATACCATCTTTCAAGAAATTATCAAGGAGAACTGTCCTGATATTCTAGAGCCACAGGGTAAAATAGAAATTTGAAAGAATCCACAGATCACCTCCTCAAAAAGATCCCAAAAAGAAAACTCCTAGAAATATTGTTGCCAAATTGCAGAACTCCCAGGTCAAGGAGAAAACACTGCAAGCAGCCAGAAAGAAACAATTTGAGTATTGTGGAAAAACAATCAGGATAACACAGGATCTAGCAGCTTCTACATTAAGGAATTGAAGGGCTTGGAATACGATATTTTGGAGGTCAATGGAGCTAGGATTAAAACCAAGAATCACCTACCCAGCAAAACTGAGTGTCATGCTCCAAGGCAAAATATGGATTATCAATAAAATAGAGGACTTCCAAGCTTTCTCAGTGAAAAGACCAGAGCTCAATAGAAAATTTGACTTTCAAACACAAGAATCAAGAGAAGCATGAAAAGGTAAGTAAGTAAGAGAAATCATAAGGGACTTACTAAAGTTGAACTGTTTTGTTTACATTCCTACATGAAAAGATGATGTGTATGATTCATGAGACCTCAGTGTTAGAGTAGCTGAAAGGAATATGTGTGTATACATATATATACATAAATATACATATATATTTATGTATATATATGTATATATGTATATATATATGTATGTATATACATACATACATATATATGTGTGTATGTATATATATATTCATATGTGTGCATATATGTATACATGTAGGTGTGTGTGTATATATATATAAATATACACATACATATATATATACACATATATATGGGTGAGTTGAATATGAAGGGATATCTAAAAAAAGTCAAATTAAGGGATAAGAGAGGAATATATTGAGAGAGGGAGAAAGGGAGAGATAGAATAGGGTAAATTATCTAGCATAAAAGTGGCAAGAAAATGTGTTTCTGTAGGAAGGAAAGAGAGGGCAGGTGAGGAGGAATGAATAAATCTTGCTCCCATCAGATTTGACCTGAGGAGGGAATACAATACACACTCAATTGGGTATCTTACCCCACAGGAAAGAAGGAGGAAGAAGATAAAAAAGGGGGGACAATAGAAGGGAGGGCAGATAGGGGGAGGAGGTAATCAAAAACAAACACTTTCGAAAAGGGACAGGGTCAAGGGAGAAAATTCAATAAAGGGGGACAGATTAGGAAGGAGTAAAACACAGTCTTTTACAACATGAGTATTGTGGAAGGGTTTTATATAATGATACGCATGTGGTCTATGTTGAATTGCTTGCCTTCTTAGGGAGGGTGGGTAGGAAGGTAAAAGGGGAGAGAATTTGGAACTCAAAAAACAGACATTCAAAAACAAAAAAAAAAAAAGGTTTTTGCATGCAACTAGGAAATAAGATATACAGGCAATGGGGCATAGAAATTTATCTTGCCCTACAAAAGAAGAAGAGAAAGGGGGATGGGAGGGGAGTGGGGCAACAGAAGGGAGGGCTGACTGGGGAACGGGGCAACCAGAATATACGCCATCTTGGAGTGGGTGGGAGGGTAGAAATGGGGAGAAAATCTGTGATTCAAACTCTTGTGAAAATCAATGCTGAAAGCTAAATATATTAAATAAATTAAATTTAAAAAATAAATAAAATATACTTTTTCTGACCTAAATTCAGTTAAGGAGAAACACCTAGCAAATTATTAAAAAGTGAAGTTAAACATAAACTTTTAGTATATTTACAAGTGGGGTATGGGTCAAGGGAGAGAGGAATCCTATTCCACATGAATTTATAAATGAATTTAATCTTTTAAAAATATAATTAATGTCTATGCTACAAAAATTATTCTCAAAAATTGAGAAAACACTCTACTAAACTTTTAATGAGACAAATATAGTCCTAATATCTAAACAAAGAAAAGATAAAGCAAAGAAAGAAATATTAATATTATTTATTATTATTATTATTAATTTAAAATTTTAATTTTTTAATTAAAATCTATGCAAAACAACCATAACAAAAGATCATTATTTTTTTTTCACTATGACCAGGTTGGATGCAAAGATAATTCAATGCTAGGAAAATAATTAGCATCATTAATCATACTGAAAAAAAAAAACCACCCCAAATCACATGATTTTATTAATAGATGAAGAAAAACTCTTTGACAAATTAAAACATTCATATGTGCTTAGAAATGCTACAAAGCACAGGCTCAAAAATGATCTATTTTAATACAAAAAAAGTATATATATGAAATACAGACTTTATACTTGACACATGGAGCACTTATGTACACCATAAGTAATTTCAATTTCTAGAATCACATGCTTTTCAATTCAGAAAGGATTTTAAGTCATTTTGTACAAGCCCTTCATTTTACAGTTGAAGAAACTAAGTACCACCTGTCAAGTGACTTGCCCAAAGTAGTTAAATGGCAGATTTAGTGTTCTCTCTTATTGCTTCATCAAAATCTTCTTAAAAATTCTTGAGAGTCTCCCATGAAAATATAAAAGAACACTTTTACAATTAAAATCACTTATTAAAACTTAAATGGAAAAAAATATTTGTACATTTTTGGATGAAATAGTTTCACTGAATATATGTTAAGCATTGTAATTCATAATTATTTGAATGTTTTTAGTGGTACTTTGATTCTTATCCACTCTACTGAAAAATAATTAAAATAAGTATATAAATAGATTTTGTTTGACGTATCATAAAATGAAATTAACCATACTTCAAGATTGCTGTCTAGTTTAATCCATTCATGCTCATTTGACCGAAGATATTTCTGATAAGCCTGCTCCAAAATCATTATTTGCTTTTGACTAAATGGTTTCCATTTCCGTTTTGGTTTCATCTCCCAAACAACATCCGAGCTAGAAGAAGTAAATAATAAAATTTACTTTAATAATATACATATCTAAGCATGCTAACAACATTTATGCAAAATTTCCATTCACCTCTAGAATATGATAACAATTTATTCTAAAGAATATATACATTCCAGAGATTTCAATAAATATTAAGATAAAGCATTAACACAATTAACAATATTTTCCAAAGGAATTCCTCTAAAACAGGGGCAGTTAGACTTTTTAACGTGTTATGGCAGTCTTATGAAGCCTATAGACCATTCTTAGAAGACTATTGCATAGGGCATTTTAGGGAAATCAATTATATTGAAATATAGTTATCAAAATATTGAAAAAATTCAGATTGTAGCTTAAGAACTTCTGCACTAAAACATTTGCTAACTACTTAATACAGGATGATGACTGCATATATAAAGGCACATAAGGAAAAATAAGTTTTTACTTATATAATTTGTAGGTATTTAGTTACTTCTAGAGCTAATGAGGCTCTAAGAATACTTAGGGAACACCATTCAATGAAGACAGGATTTAAATGACACAATGGGGAAATAAATCTACTGAACTAATAGTTAAATTATTTTTCTCTATTTTGAGAATGATAAGGAAAGTTGATTACATGAAAATCAATTTTAAAAACATTGCCTTTCCATCCTGCATATTTTCTTATGCAAGACCAAAAGGTAATTCTTTGCATAGAACTCACATAGGCAGTCATTTCAGACTGAGTTTCTGCAAAAGTATTGAGCGGGGGGAAAAAAGAGCTTTAAAAGCAAAATCTTTATTAAACTTATAGCATGAGCAGGACTTTCATTTTTGTAATGTCCAAACTCATGCAAGTTAGTATATCCAGTAAAAGAATCAGTATGGTTGATTACATCCTTCTGTTTTTCAGATAGCAACTCAGTCCTAAAATAGTTTACTGAATTCAAGAAGATTTGTGTGTGAGAAGGAGCTTGACACAATGTACAGTTAGGCTTAGAACCTGGAGAATGGGGTCAAGTAACACCTCTGACACATACTACCATGTAACCCTAATCACAGAACTGTGCCTCTTGGTGCTTTTAGTAACTCCTGCTGTCTTGCACTGGTAAGGGGAGTCTCTTCATCTAGGAGTTCCCTATGCCATGAAATCTTTAGTTTAGTCCCTATGACCCAACCCTTATTTTCTATGTGCAGGTACTGACTTAAGAGATCTAAAAGAAGTAATTGACATCATCATTCTTATAAATCTCTCAGGGATTATAAGATAAGGGATTTAAAATAAGAAAATGGTGCCTCCAAACGTAACTGTCAGCCAGATTATGTTAAGTATTTCCAACTTAACAACTTTTAATGTTTGTTCTTCCTTCCATACCTAGTTATCCCAATATATGAGATTTCCTGCTTATTTTCATTGTTAACTAGTGAAAGTCCAAGACTATGAAGTGACACATTTATTTCTTGATCAGCCTGTTCCATTTCTTCTGCTTGACGTGCTTTGGAAACCAATGCAACATCATCAGTAAAAAGTAGTACTCTTTGGCGTCCATCCAGGAACGATACCCAGTGTATCTGGATATTTGCATCATATGGAAATTGTCCACATTCATCCTAAGAGAACAGAAAAAAATCATTGAAAAAATATATGTATTTAATATATAATGACTAAAGTAATTAAGGAATAATAATAACTAGTATAGTACTTCAATGTTGTCAAGCAATTTTATATGCAATTGTTCCATTAGATCATCACAACCATCCAGAGCAGTAAATGCTATTATCCACATCCTGCACATCAGCAAACAGTGGCTGAGAAGGTAGGTCACTTTATCACATAACTAGCAGGATTTGAACTTAAGTCTCTCCTGACCACAAGTACTGCCCTCTTTCCAATGAATCGCACTTCTGCTCATTTTAAAAGGAGAAAGGAAGTATGACTATGAGAAGTTTCCATTCTCAAAAATGGAAGAGATTAAGCAAAGTTACATTGCTTTTAAAATTATACTAGTAGATTTTCTATAAAATACCACTCTATATGTATATACTATTTTACTTATCATAGCACTTTCGTGTTCATAATCTGTTTTTTAGCTTCATAAAAACCAAATGAAACTGAAAAGAAAAGCAATATTGTCTCCCCTTTATGGAGGAGGAAACTGAAAGTCATCTAGGTACTTAGTGGTAAAAGTGCATAAAACGAGGAGCAGTAACTGATGTGGACAGCTCACCACAGCACCTATGACAAAGGATTTTGTACCCTGTTCTTACTGTGATATTATAGACCCAAGGTAATGGCTATATGATAGGAAACCAATGTAAGAAACGATTGAAAAATAACTTCATTCTACTCTATTATGGTTCATTTATATGACAGTGCAATCAATCAAAACAACCATATTTCTTTTAAGTGTGCTGCCACGTAAATGGTCTTTGATGATAAGCTTGACCTAATAACTTATTTAAAAACCATTCTACTGCTATGCATAGAAATTTTGTTTTAGTTTTTGTATAAGTTTCAAAATAAAGTTTAAAAGATACTACTTTATTTGTTCAGTACTGTAACAAAGAAATTTAGATACATATGAGACCACACATCAAATATTATGTTCAACTTTGGGTACATTTTAAGAAATACCTTAACAATCTAAAGTAAATGGCTGAAGAAGGGAATCAGGATGGTAAGGGATCTGAATCATAAGAAGGCAGAAACATTGAAGGAACTGGGATGTTCAGCCTGAGGGGAAGGCAATAAGCATTTATTAAGTGCCTACTACGTGCCAGGTATTGCGCTTCATACTTTCCAAATATAACTTCATTTGATCCTTACACAACAATCCTGGGAAATAGATACTATCATTATTCCCATTTCGTAGTTAAGGAAACCGAGGCAGAGGTTAAGTGACTTGACTAGGTTCACAAAGCTAGTACATGTCTAAGGCTAGAGTTCAATTCAGGTCCTCTGGACTCTGGGCCCAGAACTTTATTCACTATATCACCTACTGGCTTCTTGGTTATTAGAAGAAAAGAAATACTGGGAAGAGACACGGTAGCCGTCTTCGACTATCTGAAGGGTTGCTATAGGGGACAGGAATTAACTATTGTTCCACAAACCAGGGTATGAGGGGAAAAAATATTTCTCCAACAGGTGTCCAGCAAAGGAACAGGCTACCTAGCAAAGTAGAAACACTCATTCATTACTGAAAACGTTTAAGCGTTAATTGTCAGGGATTTTGAAAATGAGATTCTTGTATTAGCTGAAAGGCAGAACAATGACTTAACCTTTAAGGATCCTATTAACTTGAGAAATCCATGAAAAACTTCTGACACTTATTTTTATGGAGGTATCAAACGCAAACTATTAGAGACGTATATAGCTTTGACTATTAAAGAATCCTAAAAAACAAATCCCACTGAGGAAGTAACGTGGTACAGTTTCAATAGTGCTGGGTTTGAAGGGCAGGGGGCCTGAGTTCAAATCCTCAGCCACTTATCACCCAAGTAAACTCAGAGAAGTCACTTAACCTCCTTAAGCCTTAGTTTTCACATCTGTAAAACAAGAGCATTGGACAATATGACCTTTAAGGTACCAAACCTAGGCTGCTCTGATCATGTGAACCTCAGAACCAAATAAACCCCGATTGCGTACGGGTAAGGTCTGACTCAGGTCAGTACCCCTGGTATACAGGTCTGAAACCAGAAATGAAATAAAACATCTGTAGTCTGCCTAACAATTAACCAAAGGAGATTTACTTAGCCATTCCAGGAGAAAGGCATCCAGAGCACAAAAAGAGATATTCATACAGGATATAGTCTTGATTCAGCTAACAACAGTTCTCCTGTGTTGGTGCTGATTGCTGTATCAGTCAATAGCCTGAGACTTAGCCCATTAAGCCAATTCCATTTTGAAGGCAGTTTGAACACCTTCTAAGAAAAAAAATTTTCTTGCATGGAAAGGAAAGGAAGGGGGCTTAGGAACATGCTTATATCGCACCCCTTTCTATTTAACCAAATTTTCTTTTCACTTAGTCTTAAAACTACCTCTAACATGACACTCCCCCTCAAATTTCTCTCTTTTTTTTTAATAAAGGCATTTCTTTTATTTGACAACACTGGATTTTTATGCCACAAGGACACAGGCTCCACCAACACCCTTGATTTTTTCCTCTGCTGAAGAACTCTGCCTTCACAACGGCTAGCTGTTTGGGGAGTTTCCCTTTCCCTACGACTCTGTAGTAGCCTGACCACACAACATCTGTGATAGGGGCAAGCCCCTCCTTGTTTTGGGCAACATTTATCCTGGTCTGCTCACTGACCAGCATCCACAGCTTATCAAGGCTGATGGCTGGGCAGTAGCTTTGGTTCTTCTCCAAGTAGTAATGCCTCATACCCACTTTGCCGAAGTAACCTGGATGATATTTGTCCAAGTTGATCCGGTGATGGTGCAGCCCTCCGGCACTGCCGTGGCCTCCAGGGTGCTTCCCGATGTGCCTGTGGCTGTGGAGCTTTTTTGTCTTCCTTAGTCGGGGAGGTATGTTGCAGGACGCCGCAAAAAATAGCCCAAATTTCTCTAAATCTGCAGACACGAGGCTAAATGGCTAAACTATCATTTTTTATCTTCAATTTCAAATACATAGTTATCTTACTATATAATGAAATGCTCATGCAGAGATTATCTGAAACCTTTAGCTCAAATGGAAATGCACTTCGTATAAGACAAAATCACATAGTATAATATGTCAAGAAAGGCCTTTGTGTCATCACCCTAATCTCCTCACATCCAAATGGTCATATTTAATAGCATTCATTTCTTTTTAAGCTATACCTTCAACAGGTCATGTTCTCCCACATTTTCTGCATATTTCCATGTTAGTTTTTTGGTACCAGTAGGATCTGCCCAAGCAAAGAGACGTACTTGTTTCGGTAG
Organism: Trichosurus vulpecula; assembly: GCF_011100635.1. Taxonomy (NCBI): domain Eukaryota; kingdom Metazoa; phylum Chordata; class Mammalia; order Diprotodontia; family Phalangeridae; genus Trichosurus; species Trichosurus vulpecula. Next base: position 145,974,086 of record NC_050580.1, read on the forward strand.
TAAAACCATTTCTTCCTGTAATCCACTAAAGTACAAATGACAGAGTAGAGAGAAAGGAAAAATGATAAAATGAAAATGGAGAAACATGTAAAATGTATACTATTAATTCTAACTACAAGTAATTCCCTATTTCAAGGCTCTTTAATAATTCCTATTACATCATTAAGTGATATCATGCAAGTTTATATTAGATATTACCTGGAATACAATATTCTCACTACGTTTACTTAACAGATAATGAAAGAAAAGGAAGAGATGTGTTTGAATGAAAATGGCATTAATTTGTAAAAGGAAATATAGATACATCTATAAGAAATCTGTATTTCCTATTAATTCTTTACATACCTCTGCTTATACTGAAGAATATCCCATTGTGTATGGTTAATGATTAAGGCAGGTGCTGATCCTTCATGGTAATCAGAGAAGGTTATCACAGTTGAATGTTCAGCAATGTTTACATCTACCAAGATACCTCCATTCTATTATAGGGAAGAAAAGTATGAGAAATGTTTAAAATTAATATTTAAATTCAAAAAAGTTTTCAAGGAAAATCTTTTATGATTTGCTTTGAAATAAAAACTTTCTCTTCCAAATACTTGCCAGACTCTAATTTATATAACACCATTCCATGAGATTTTCTTAAACTGAATACCAGTAAATTTTAAAAAGTAGCACACTGGATTATCTTAAAACAATTTTAAAAATGAAGACAGTCGGACAAAAAGTCAAAACTTACCAGTTCTTCTAAGCTCAATAAAGTGCCATTGTCTTGTTGATTATAAAAGAATGGCTTGGAAGATCCTTCACAGCCCACCACACGCACACAGAGTCTGCCTGACAAATTTTCAGGCCAAAATGGAAGACACTAAAAATAGAAAAGGTAGCAATTAGTCTGTTCACCCAACATTTTAGTCTTGGTTTAAAAATAATTAATTTATTTTTAGTTTTCAATATTCACTTCCATAACATTTTGAGTTTTAAATTTTCTCCCCTCTCCCTATTCCCCCCTCCTCAGGGCAGTGTGTAATCTGATATAGGCCCTATTTATACATTCATATTAAACATATTTTCACATTAGTTATGATGCAAAGAAGAGTTAGAACTAATGGGAGGAACCACGAGATAGAAGAAACAAAACAAAACAAAAAAAAAAAAAAGAAAAGAAGGGCAAATAGCATGCTTCCATTCAGATTCCAAAGTTCTTTCTCTGGAGGTGGATAGCATTTTCCATCGTGAGTTTTCGGTGTTGTCTTAGATCCCTGCATTGCTAAGAAGAGCTAAGTCTATCAAAGTCAGTCATCGCACAGTGGTGCTGTTACTATGTACAATGTTCTCCTGGCTCTGCTCATTTCACTCAACATCAGTTCATGTATGTCTTTCCAGGTTTTTCTGAAGTCCACCTGCCCTTCATTTCTTATAGCACAATAGTATCCCATTACATTCATATACCACAACTTGTTCAGCTATTCCCCAATTGATGGACATCCCCATAATTTCCAGTTCTTTGCCACTACAGAAAGAGCTGCTATTAATTATTTTTGTATGTGTTGGTCCTTTTCCCATTTGTATGATCTCTTTGGGATACAGCCCTAGAAGTGGTATTGCTGGGTCAAAGGGTATGAACATTTTTATTGCCCTTTTGGGCATAGTTCCAAACTGTTCTCCAGAATGGTTAGATCAGTTCACAATTCCACCAACAACGCATTAGTGTTCCAATTTTCCCACATCTTCAACATTTATCATTTTTCTGTTTTGTTATGTTAGCCAATCTGATAGGTGTGATGGTACCTCAGATATGTATTTCTCCAATCAACAGTGATTTGGAGCATAGCTTTAATTTCTTCTTCTGAAAACTGCCTGTTCATATCCCAAAACCATTTATCAATTGAAGAATGACTTGCATTCTTATAAATTCAACTCCATTCTCTATATATTTTAGAAATGAGGCTTTTATCAGAGGTACTGGCTATACAAATTATTTCCCAGCTTTATGCTTCCCTTCTAATCTTGGCTGCATTGGCTTTGTTTCCAGCATTTTAGTCTTAAAGAAGCTATGTTAGTTTCCTAAGATTTTGGATTTAGAAAAATGTCCCAACAATTACAACTGTCCCAAAGTAGAACTGGACGTCTCAGAAGATAATGGATTTGACTCCATTATAAACAAATCTTTAAGCCAAGGTCCTAAACTGGGATTCATGGATTTTTTAAAATATGTTGATAACTATATTTTAATACAATTTATTGCCTTTGTACTTTTATGTACTTCTATCTATATTTTTGTTTTATTCATTTACAAACATGATTCTGAGACTAGTCCATAGTTTTTACCAGATTGCTAAAGGGGTCCATTACACAAAAAAAGGTGAAGAACCTCTGCTCTAAGGAAAAGGCATGATAACTACTTTTAGGGGGATAATGTAAAGAATAATTCTTGCATTACACTAGATAGTCCCCGAAGTTCTAAGACTGATTTATAATATCTCCTTGCCAAGGCCAATCTCTCTGTACATACCTTGATTTTCATCAACAGATCACCCTAATATTATCTCTATTGTCTTTCTTATCTTCAGTCTCTACCTACTAGCTCCTTTCCTACTACGTGCAAATACACCCATGTGGCTATACATCCTTAAAAACTCCTCAAAGCAACCACCACCCTACTAGCTATCATTTGAGATTTCTCTTCCCTTTCTTAAACACCTCAAGAAGGCTGTCTACATTTGGTTCCTTTATTTCTCCTCTCACTTTCTTCTCTAAACCCTCCAAAATCTGGCTTCCAGCCTCATGGTTTAAATGAAAATTCTTTTTCCATTAATAGTAACATTGTGAGATGGTCAACTTTGATAGACTTGGCTCTTCTCAGCAATACAATGATCTAATACAATTCCAGAAGACTCAGAATGGAAGACGCTATCCACAGTCAGAGAAAGAACTATGGACTCTGAATGCAGATCAAAGGATACTATTATTACTTTTTTTCCCCTTTCTTGTGGTTTTCCCTTTTTATTCTGAGTCTTCTTTCACAACATAACTAATGCGGAAATATGTTTAATATGATTGTACATGTGTAACCTTTGCTTGCTATCTTAGAGAGGAGATCAGGAAAAGAAGAAGGGAGAAAAAAATTTAAAACTCAAAATCCTATAAAAGTGAAGGCTGAAAATTATCTTTACATGTTATTAAAAAATAAAATACTACTAAGTGGGGAAAAAAAAGAAAATCTTTCTCCAAAGTTATCAATCATATTTTAATTGAAAATGCAATGTCCTTATTTTAATCCACTTCTCTTTTGAGCTCTCTGAAATATTTGACACTCTTAATCCTGTTCTCTTCCTAGACTTTCTCTTCCATAGACATGCCTACATCTCCTACCTATCTATTTCTTGTCAGCATCTTTTACTAAATCTTCATCCATGCCATGTCCACTAAATCTGGATGTCCCCAAGGTATTGTCACGGACCCTCTTCTCTTTCCTCTGTTATGTCACTTAGTGATCTAATCATCTCACTGCAGATGACTCCTAGATCTTTATATCCTGCCACAGTGTCTCTTCTGAGTTCTAGCCTCGAATCACCAGATGCGTATTGGACAGCTCACAAACTGTATGTCCCAGAGGCATCTCAAACTCAACATGTCCCAGACAGAACTCATTATCTTTATCCAAAAATATACTGTCTTTTTAAATTTATTTTATTTTTAATTTATGGAATAAAAACAAGTATTTCCATAACATGGTATAATAAAAAATATGACTGCACATGAAACTGCAAATCTATTGCGTACAACCTGCTCTTCATTTTAAATATATAATCAAGTTTCATGTAAATTTCTTTTTTTTCTTGCCTCTCTCCCCTGTTGCTGACCCCACCCTAGAGACAGCAACTATTAGTCACAAATAGGTATATACATGTAAATTTATTCTACACATACTTCTATTTATGAGTTCTTTCTCTGGATGCAGATAGCCTCTTTATTCCTATGACTTTTATAGTTAATTTGGGTATTCATAAATTCATAAATTAAGTCAAAATGACTTAATCACTCAAAGTTGTTCTTAAAACAATATTGCTATAGGAATGATGTTCTCTTGGTTCTACTCATTTCGCTCTTCATTATTTTCTACAAGCCTTTCCATGTTTTTCTACGATCACCAAGTTTATCACTTATAGCATGGTAGTATTCCATCAGAATCATACACCACAGTCATATACCACAGTCATTCAGCCATTCCTCAATTGATGGGCATCCCTGCAATTTCCAGTTCTTTGCCACGACAAAGAGAGCTGCTATAAACATTTTAGAACATATAAGTTATTTTCCTTGTTCACTAATCATCTTTAGAAATAGACCTAGTAGTGGTATTGCTAGGACAAAGGGCATAGGCAGTTTAATAACTCTTTGGGCGAAATTCTAGATTGCTCTCCAAAATGATTAGGTCAGTTCACAATCTTTGGGCGAAATTCTAGATTGCTCTCCAAAATGATTAGGTCAGTTCACAATTCAACCAACTGCAAATGTGTCCCAATTTTTCCTTTATCCCCTCCAACACCTGTCACCTTCCCCCTTCAATCAATTTAGCCAATCTGGTAGGTGTAAAACAATTTCTCGACATTGTTTTAATTTGTATTTCTCTAATAGATAATGACCTAGATTTCTAGAGCATTTCTTCATAAGACAATAAATTATTTTGATTTCTCTGTTGGAAAATTGCCTGTTCATATCCTTTGTCAATTGGGGAATGACTCATATTCTTATAGGTTTGACAAAGTTCTTTACCGTATTTGAGATATAAGACCTTTATCTGAGAACTGTCTATAAACTTTTTTCCTCCAATTTTCTGCTTTCCTTCTAATCTTCACTACATTTGTTTTATTTATACAAAACCTTTTCAATTTAATTTATCCATTTTAGACCTAACTTTGCTTTCTATCTCTTGTTTATTCATAAATTGCTTGCCTCTCCATAAGTCTGATAAGTAATATGTTCCATGTTCTTCTAATTTTCTTGTAGTATCTCTCTTTATATCTAGGTCATATATCCATTTTGACCTTATCTTGGTAAATGGTATAAGATATTGATCTATGCCCAGTTTCTGCCATTCTGCTTTCCACTTTTCCCAAAAATTTTTTACCAAATAATGAATTCTTATCCCAAAATCTTAAGTCTTTATACTTGTCAAATACAAGGTTATTATATTTATTTGCTCCTGTCTGTTCCATTGATCTACCTTTCTATTTCTTAACTAGTACCAGACAGTTTTGATAATTACTATTGTATAATATAATTTTAGATCTGGTACTGTTAAACCTCATTCATTTACATTTTTCCATTAGTTCCTTTGACATTCTTGACTTTTTGTTCTTCCAAATGAATTTTGTTATTGTTTTTTCTAATTCAGTAAAATAATTTTTTGGTAATTTAATTGGGATGGCATTGAATATATAAAGTAGTTTAGGTAAGATTGTCATTTTTATTATATTGGCCCTGCCTACTCATGAACGATCAATAGTTCTCCAGTTACTTAAATCTGATTCAATTTGTATAAAAATACACTATTCACTTTCCAGACCAATCAAGAGAAAGTGGCCAAACAATCTACATAGAAAAATGAAAACGGATAAAGAATGCCTATTTGGTTTTTAACTCATGGAAAATACTTGTTTTAAAAAGCACTTTGGAACCATGATCAAAGGGCTATAAAACTGTGCATACCCTCTGACCCAGAAATAAGCAATACTACTGTTAGGTCTATACCTCAAAGAGATAAAAGAAAAAGGAGAAAGACCTTTACATACACAGATTATTTACAGCAGATTTTTTTTTTGTGGGCAAAGAACTGGAAACTGAGGGGATACCCCTCAATCAGTGAATGGCTGAACAAATTACAGTGTATGAATATGATGGAATACCGCTATGTTTTAAGAAATGATGAAGGGATGGTTTCAGAGAAACCTGGGAAGACCTATATAACTGAAGCAAAATGAAGTCAGCAGAACGAGGAGAACAATGAACACAGTAAGAGCAACGTTATCAAGACAATCAACTGTGAAAAACTTAGCAACTCTGATCAATACAATGATCCACAACAATTCCAAAGGACTTATGAGTATTATCCACCTTTCGATAGAGAACTGATGAACACAAAAGTACAGATCAAAGTACATTTTTTTCTCTTTCTTTTTCTTGCTTTTTTTCCCTTGAACATGGCTAATGTTAAAAATGCTTTTCATGGTTTCACATATATACTCATTATATATATTCATTATATAAGGAATAGTATATTTCTTGCCTTCTCAATGGGTGGGGGAAGGAGTAAGGGGAGGTAGAGAATTTGGAACTAAAAATAAAAATTTAATTTAAAAATTAAAAAACAACTTTAGAGCTACTTTTGTTTTATCCTAAACTGAAATTATATTGGATGTACATGAATCTGTTCTAAAAGGTTCACTTATTTTTCCTGAAACACCAAGTCCTATGCTAATACTTGGCTTTATTATCTTTCCTAATATTAAAACAACACAACCTGGTCCTTTTATCTCCATATCATCCTCTCCTCCTTCCAGGTTCAGGTCAAGGTCTCCCTTCCTCCAGTCATTCCAGCCCACAGTGATTTTTTCCTTCTTTGAATTCCCCTGTACTTTCTTATTCTTGGTGAGTCCCTTTACTTCTCTGAGTTTCAGTATCCTTCTCTGTAAAATAAGAGGGTCTAGAATGCTTTGATCATTTATACCTCACATCTTAATACTTCTTACATAGTGCTGTATTGGTGAGGTGTTTCATGGGTGTAAGTCTCATTCCCTTAATGTGAATACAGACATGATTCTTTCATTTCAGCTACTGAGCACAGAGGATATCCAATACCTGTTCTTTAAATATGTGGTTAAATTGTGTTGTGAGTGAATGTAAACAACATGTCTCATCTTTGAATATACACAGTTATAATATGAAAAGGAAAAAGCCTTTCAAGTTAATGGACTTTATATAGAAATCTGGTAAAAGAGTGTCCCTGAAGCTCTTAGAAGGCCAAAGAGAAAGATATTTCCTCCATACATACCACTATTTATTAGAAAATAATTTACAATAATATTAATTAAATATTTTACCTCAGAAGAGGCAATATAGTTCCATTTATTTGTTGGTAATGAGCTATCCAGTGCAATTTCTCCAACTTCTAATTCCATTGAAGACTTATTGGCAATGGTAAAGAACGGAGTCAGAGTAACTATCCTTGTAAGATTAAAACTGCTCATTTTGATGCTAACTCCAACCTGGGGAAGGAAAATAGATTAATACTATACTTCACCCTACCTATTTTAGCCAAATATGAACAACAACAAAAAAAGGCATCTTTAGAACTCAAATTAAGACTCTTTAAAACGTTTATGACCTATTATCATTTTAATGCTGCAAATTTTTTTTTAAATTAAGCATTTTTCTACAATCAATAACTTTTCCAGAAGATCCAAAATATTATCCTTTCACTCTGACACCATTGGCAATCAATTCAAAAAGCACCTATAATTTCATTAATGCACCAATAGTGAATGAGTATATGCACAGATGAAAATAATTTTATTAAGCTTTTCTATTATTCTTTTAATTTTCAAATACAGAAAACTGTTCAACTATTTATAAAATCCATAACACATGATAATATAGTATTATTTTAAATTATGAAATTTCAACACAATATCAAAACACTTTCTAGCTTCAACTGATATATTTTGTCTATACAGCCAACTTTGGGAATAAATTTAGTAAATAATAAAGATGGTGTTTTCTTTTCCTAACCACATATTAATATAGCAAAAAATTCAAGGAATTTCAGACATTAAAAAAATCATTATAAAGAGGCTAAAGAACTTTAACAGTTCAATCACAACATCCTGAAAATTGACTGGTGCAGCCAATAACTTACATTTTAAGAGGCAAAGACATGTCCAGAGAATAGGGAAATTCACATAAAATACCAGATTTCTGATTCTCTGGATATCAAGTTTTGAAAATACTATTGGGGACAGCTTGGATTACTATCACTGTAGTAAACATAACATGAGATAAGATTAATAAACAAGCAGCATCTTACCAGATATTCCATATTATTGGCAGGACATTTTACACAACCATAACTTCCTACTGTGTCCAATGAGAAACTACTGGACCAAGCACTAGTTGAAATTCTTAATTGAACCTGCACCAGAGAATATATATCATATTATTTAAAATTGGTTGACATTGCATCAACTTTAGTTGATAAAATACTGTTAAGCATTTTTACTTGTTGACCCAGAACACTGTGAATCTGTAGACCTAGGCCAAACAAAAAAACAGACAACAGAGTCAAATAAAATTAAGCCCTAGGAAATTCTCTAACTTGGACAAATAACAGTAAACTTCATTTTCCTCATCTGTAAATAATACATATGTGTTGAACCAACTTACAAGGCTGGCATGAAGATAAAGTCAAAACATATAAAGTGTTTTGCAAAACCTAAGTGCCACATATGCACATCCAAAGTCAGTTGACATAGAGACCAAGGTTGGTGAAATGTGAATGGCCCAGCGTGGGAGGAATCTGAGATGAAGCTGCCAAGGAAACCACAATCTGAAGGGAAGGAGTCAGGAAGTGAGCAATAAGGAAAATAAGGGGAGGGGTGAGGGGAGGGGGGAGAAATTAAAATTACCAAAGATTTCAGGGAAATCTCAAAGACCTTGAAAATAGGTAAGTCACCAGGAAAAACAGTAACAACAGAAGTAAATATAGCTTTCCAATGTAGTAAACGAATCCAGGCCTTTATGAAAAGTGCAAAATGAAGGGAAATGATTCGACATTTGATGAGAAAGAGGACGCTGTAATTCATGGAGAACATGGAACAACATGCTGTTCCAAGTGGTTTAAAAGAGAAATGAGAATGTTCGGCACAGCAAAAATAATGAACAAAATAGCAAAACTTGAATCTCCAAGGCAAGACTCGCTAAAGAAACAAAAGAAAGAACAAATGGGAATGCAAATACACAGAAATAAAAGACAACCTAGAAGAAAAGAAGAAAAACCAAAAAATATTAGAAAATAAACCTTACAATCATAATGAAGGATATAATAGAAAAGAATTGTCCAAAACTTCTGAACATAGGAAATGAAATCCCAGTTGAGAGAATTCACAGATGGCCTCCAGAAAAAAAAACAAAAACAAAAGACCAAAGGCTCAAAACCCCAACACACAATAGTTAAATTCAACTTAGAAACAAAAAGTTCTTCAAGCCATCAGGAGAAAGACTTTCAAATACAAAGGAAGAGACATTTAAACGATGCAAGACTATTCCTCGACCATTAGAAAAAGAAACAGGGATGTGTTCTGAAAAGAATTTGAGCTCAAGATGCAGCCCAGGGTGATCTATAACTGCAAATCTAAGCTTAACCAAAGAGGACAAAAGATGGACATTCAGTAATAAAAAAAGAGTTTGAAACATTTTAGAAAGAAAAAGAGAACTGAAGAAATTATTTGCTTCCTGAACACTCCAATCAACAGAACTATAGGAGTGAATAAATGCAGACATAATCAACAGAGTGACAACAGAAAGACTAGTAAGATACTTCTTTCTAAAAGCACAGAAGGAGGCAGGGGTGAAGGTGGAAATTTGGTAGAAGTTAGCAGTGAAAAGGTGGACAAGGGGCACTGTGGACAGAACCTAGAGGCATCCTGCTTACATGTGAATGGTTCTGTTGTGGGACTACTATACAACACAGGAGGGTACATTAAAGGGGGAGAGGGAAAAGGAAGATAGAGAAGATTGACTGATGTGCCAAGATCAAATCAAGGACTTATAATAAGGGTAAGGTGACCTCTGTGATCTCAGAAAGAGAAGAATCTACAGTAGAGTGGATGAGACGGAGAGGGGAAAGATTACAAAAGTCAGGTGGAAGGAAGGAGGCCTTATTTGGGAGTTAGGAAGGGTTCCACTAATGAATGCTCCTATGGATGATGGGAAATGAGGACTGTGTGAGGCCCAAATGAAGGTACTAGGAAAGAGAAGACTTATGGGAAATATGAAAACTCTTTTCAAGTCTCTGAAGGGTTGTCCTATAAAAAAGAGAATAGACCTGCTCTGCTTGGCCTTGCCATCTGTTGCAGACACTCAGACCCACCTCACTATAATGCAACCATCATCAGGCCATGCCCTTTGAGCACATATTCTACCTCCTCATGTCTCCCATAAATACTCCTTCCCTTTTTTCACTTCTTGCTCTAGAAATAATAATCAAATAAGCACTATTATAATTGTCCTATGGTTCCAATCATCATTCCTGTAACTTCTTTAACCAAAATACTCTTCACAGACTACCACTCCCCTATGAGTTACCTTCCTCTAATAGGATTTAAACTTTCTGAGGGCAGGCATTGTCTTTCTTTTTGTATTTGTAAAGTACAGTACTTAGCCCAGTGCCTGGCACACTGTAAGTGCTTAATATTTTTTTTTAACTCATTTAACTAAGAACAATGTTACAAGTTATAGAGGCTTGACTGTAGGGGAAAACCTCTTAACACCTAGAATCATCCAAAATTGAAATGGGCTGCCTCAGGAACAAGTGATTTCCCCTTCATTAGAGCTCTTCAAGCTAAGAAGGGGAGGAGTTATCAGGCACAACACAGATGGCTTTTAACGTCCCTTCTTATCTTAAAATTGTGTGATTCTATGGATGTATCATCTAGAACTTATGCTTGTTATTTGTCATTTATTAACCAATATTGTCATTTATTAATTGATAATTTCTTAGTATGTTACCTTAACTACCTAGACCCCTAACTTTCTTGCTAGATGGCAGAGGCCTGTTTTTTTGTTTGCTTTTTTTTGGAGGGGGGAAGGCAGGGCAACTGTGGTTAAATGACGTGCCCAAGGTCACACAGCTAGTAATTGTGTCAAGCGTTTGAGGCCAGATTTGAATTCAAGTCCTCCTGACTCCAGGGCCAGTGTTCTACTCACTGTACCACCTCAGATGCCTGTTTTAAAGCCCCCTAACTAGCTGCTCTTCTTTGGCCCACGCTAAGGATCTGTTTTACTCCCTTGCGCACAACCCATTGTGATCCTAAGTTCCATTTCCAAATGCAATGCAAAATATTCCAGGTCCTGTGACAAAATGTAACAAGCCCATGGGATGAATTTACCACCTATCAATATGGGATTAAAAATCTTGCATTTCTAACGACCTTCAGCTCTGTGGGATATAGAAAAAAAGAGGTTCCTCCACAGCCCACTGGTTCTGACCATGGTACTCCATAACTTATGTCTCAGAAGACATATTCTGGCCCTAATTCCCACTGGGGCACAGAGCCAACAGGTAAGTATATGATTGGGAGGCTAAGTGATTCTCAAAGTTTCTATGTTACAACTGAGAATGCAACTACTGTACTCTCTAGCATCAATGAAAACATACCTTGTTTTTACTAAAGATGTTCTTCTTCTTGAAAGAGAATAAAATAATGTCCCTATAGTCAGCTGGATGCTTCACATGGATATCTTCTGCACGATACTGGAGGACACGAGAAGTTTTATTGATGAGCCAGTAGGGACTAAAGACGGACAATATCATACGGCTGCCAATTCTCCGGACATGTATTGATAGGTCTACTGTCATCGCTTCCGTGGAGTCCGATGTAAAACACACGAGAAAGAATTCAGGTAGTGCATCTTGTATACGAAAATGTCCATTCCAGTTTTTGCCCTGGTATTTCATCAGGACTAATTCCATTATTTCTCCATTTATTCTTGAATAAAGAACATCAGCAGTACTACCTTCTGACAGTTCATGAGTGTCTGCAGTTCCCTACAAAGAAAATAGTTTTGGCTAATAAACGCAGCAACATTACATACCAAGGACTGTTGACCTGTAGTTATTTTGATAAAGGGGAAAAGCAAGAGTAATAAGCAAAAAGAAAGAACAAAAAGCTGCAAACAGGGTGGCTACATTGTAAACCTCTTTCTATCACTAACTACAGGAGATGTATGACTCAAGACATGCCACCTCATTTAACAATACCTGAGTTTCCTGTTCTGCCAAAGAGGAATTATAATAGTAACTCTATTAATTTTGCTGCATTATATCAAGGACAAAATGAGATAACAAATGAGATAAAACTTTAAAACTTAAAATTCAGTTAAAAAACATAAGGCCACAGTACAGAGAATTGTATATTTTATCGGTGGGTGTATATGTACAATACATATATACAAACACATATCTATAAACATTTACATACCCATATTAAGAACAGCAGTAATAATAAGAGCTGCTAACATTTATACTGGCCTACTCTGTTGTAGGCATTGTGCCAAGTGCTCTGGGAAGATTATCTCATGCGCTCCTCACAACAACCCTGGGAGAAAAGTGCTATCATTATCCCCACCTTACACTTGAGGACACCGAGGCCATGAGAGGTTAAGTAACTTGCTTAAGGTCACACAGCTAGTACGTGTCTGAAAGTGGATTTGAATTAAGGTCTTCCTAACTCAAGCCTAGCGTTTTATCTACTGCACCTTGTGGTTGCCTACCTATACCTGTACACATACGTATAGACAAATGATACGGAGAAATCATTCTCTTCCATTTTTCCAAGAAAGAAATCAGGGAAAGAAGGCCATGAGTAACTGAAGGATGAAACTGGAGGTATGTCAACTGAAGTTACCAGCAGAAACAGACTCACATTCGTGGCAGTAATTCCCAAACAGTCTTCAATAAATAAACACACTTGGTTGTAGTATTTTATGTATGTGTGCGTGCATGTAGATATGTAGGTAGCTAAGTAGAAAGGAACAGATCAACAGAGCAACACAGAGACTGACAGACAATTATCCTACATAATTGATTTACAGCAATGTCAGGGCTCCTATACTACTGAAATTTAAAACTGATTTCATCTTCATGTAACAATATTAGCCAAACAATATATAAAAATCCTACCTCAAGTAAATATCTTAAAGAATATGGAAGTAGATTCCTCAAAACTAGAGATGGATAAAGATGAATAATGTATGCTGGATCCCAATCTTCCCCATGAGTAGAAATATAACTTAATTCATCAGGAACAGCAACTGTGTTTACTATCAGTGGTAGGAAGTTGATTTCAGTTGATGGGCACTGCAGAATGCACCTGACTTCACTGCTTCTATGAAGCTCCTCCTTCCAAGAAATATAGGTTGTTGACTCTTTAAATTGACCCTTCAAGATTCCAGCTGGCTTAATAAACAATTGACATCTATGGAAAAGTAAATAGGAAAAAAAAATCTTTAAGGAAATCAGAAACAAAAGATGTATCTTCTAAAACATTAATAACTATTTAAAATGAGATGCAAATAAATGCACAATCAATGAAAAGAAGTCTTAAAAAGACATCTAGAAAATTACTGCAATGCCAAACATACATTAATTATTTTTATCTGGGAAATAAAATGTGCAATAATAAGAAAGTATATACCAATAATTCATTTCTCAAGGAGAATAAGCTTTATTCAAAGCTCATTAACTCTCAGTATAAAGTCAAATTTTGGAGCTGCATTTCCAGTCAGAAGAAATTAACTTAGAAATTATGAAGTTCAGGGGGCAGCTAAGTGGCACAGTGGGTAGAGCACCAGCCCTGGAGTCAGGAAGACCCAAGTTCAAATCCAGCCTCAGACACTTCACACACTTACTAGATGTGTGACCTTAAGCAAGTCACTTAACCCCAATTGTCCTGCCTTCCCCCTCCAAAAAAAACTATGAAGTTCAAAACACAAATTTTAAATTTCTATATATTAAGAAATAATCAACCTATATGAATCTAATGGAACATGGAATTCCTCTTCAGGTTTGGCTGTTCCAATGGGTTCCATTAACTTAGCAGTCTTGACAAATTTATAGATGGTAAATGGAATAGAGAAATGGTTCTTGATCTATGGAACAAAAAGACATATATATTATTAAATGAAATGTCATCCCCCAAATTCAACTTCTTGTTGCCTCCAAGAACTACTGAAAAACAGAAGACTTTCTTAAAATTGGAATATTAATATAAAGGAGGTAAGAATTATTAAACTATCCAAAATATCTCTGAAACTAGTGCTTAGGGATGGTCTGTCTTACCTTTCAAGTACTTATCCATTTTTAAGTGGTCATTAATATTTAAGAAAAACAGTTCCTTGTTCCTGATATCTTTACAGTTTTTCCCCCTTACTATTGGTTAGGAAGTTACTAAAACCATCCAGGAAAGAGTTATAGAGAGTCATAACTAGAGTGGTTGCAGCTGGGGTGGAGGAGAAAGGGTATGAATGTGAGTGCAAAAACAAAATTAACAGGATTTAGCAAGTGACTGGATGGAGCTGGGGGTAGTGAAGAAGAGAAAAGAAACATGCCACTGAGCAGTGCCTGGGCCATCAGGATGATAACACTGCTATCAAAAGAAACAGAATAGATGGGAAGATGAACCAGTGTTCAAGGAAGATTTTGGATACATTGTTTGAAGTGCTACAGGTAAAGATATATAGGCAATTATAGATCAACCTATCAACCTTTATTAAGTTCCTATTATGTGTCGGGCACTATGCTAAACACTGGGGATACAAAAAAAGGTAAAAGACAGTCCCTGTCTTCAAGGAGCTTACAATCTAATGGAGAGGGTAACAAGCAAACAATATATACAAAGCAAGCTATATACAGGATAAATGGGTAACAATTAACAGAGGGAAGGCACTAGAATTTAGAGGTGTTGGGTAAGGCTTACAGTAAAAGATGGGATTTTAATTAAGACTTAATGGAAGCCAGCAATGTTAGTAGGCAGAGCAGAGGAGGGAAAGCATTCCAGGAATGGAGCTCATGCCTAGGAAGAAGATGTAGGACTTCAGCTCAGGAGAGATCCCAGAGCTGGATATGTATTACAAAGCCCCGGGAAGAGATGAGATCTTTAAGAAAAGGTTGAGAGAGAGACAGACAGAGAGCGCCAAAGAAAGGGTTTTGAGGGACAATTATTATTAAAGGGAACAGTATGGAATGGGGAGAGGAACAAGAGACAGGACTGTTGCCCATATTTCTAAAATATAAAGTGGCATAGCCAGTACCTTTGTATTCTAAGATGCCACATCATGTATCATTACATCTTTTCAAAAGGAAACGCTTACTTAAGATAATACATAATGAATACCATGGATAGTTTGGGAAAGAAGGTTAGGTGGCAAAAAGAATTTTTTTTTAAGTTTTCCCAACAGCAAGAAATTAGAAGCCATTATCTTTAGCACAGTAGTACTTCAAAACAGGATAAAAGATGTCCAAAAAAATGCAAAAACTTTTTGAGTGGTTTCTTTCCAATATTCTCTTTTGTTTCTTGAAAAATGTAGTAAAAACCTGAATACAAACAAAATAAAATTCCATACTACTACTTGTATACCAACCTCCACTAAAAATACTACTCAGTTTTTGAGTCTTAATGTATAGTAAGAACTCATTAAATTCTAAAACATAAAGGGCCTCAAAAATGGCCTTTAAAGTTAACAGTTATGTTAATACATATTTTAAATAAAGAACAACAGAAAAGCAGGCTTCTTAGAGAATAAAATCTGCTTAAAAATGCCTGCTCAAAAAATAAACTAGTGTTGGCTTAATAAAGCTTTAATATGATGTTTGCCATAAATACTTAGTAAAGGGAAATAAATGTCAAGCTGAAGGGGTACAGACCAAACAATCAACAAACATTTATTAAGTGCCTACTATAGACCTAGTACTATGCTAGGTGCTGGGGATACAAATAAAAAATATGAAACAATCCTTAATCTCAAGAAGCTGTCATTCTTTAAAGGATATGTTGTGTACAGGTATTAGTACATACAGAATAAATATATGCAGAAAAATACAACATAGTTACAAAAGAAAGGCACTAACGAATTGGAAAAAGAAAAAATCACTTTAAAGTCTTACCTGCAAACAAGACCGAAGGGTAATCACTTTATTCCCTTCTGTTGCATCAATCTGTACCAAAGCTGAGTCAGAAAAATTAACACAGGGATTCCGTACGTTATATAATCTTCGTCCAGGTCGTGTGATAGGAATATTTGCTATTTCTGTGTATCCATAAGGCACTAATATAAATAATTAAGATTTACATAAGTAAAATGTCAAAACAAAAAAGGCAAATCAAAATTTATCATCATTTCAGTAAAGTAGCAAAATTAAATCCCCAAAACTTAAATTTCTGTAGAAACTTACTTCATCGAGCATGTTTCTAGGACCCAGCAACTAGATAAAGAGTAGTTAATTTGTGGCTATTTAATGACCCTTATACCTTTTTCATTATGTCATAATCTTCAAAATGTTACATGTAGCTCTTGATTTTACAAAAATATCAAGGAAGAACATTTTTTCTATTAATTACAACCATTTGATTTTAATAATGGCTCACATTTATAGTGCTTTAATATTTTAAAAGCACTTTTCATGCTTAATCACAATTAATCTCAGAATTCTATAAAATAAGCATAGTATTATCCATATTTTAACAGATGAGGAAGCTGAGGCTCAGAAAGGTTCAGAGGCTCAGATTTGCCCAGAATCACAAAAGTTATTTATTAAGTGTCTGAGGGAGGACTTGAACATAGGTCTTCCTGACTACAAGTCCAGGACCCTATCCCCTACTGCCTGTCTTGAAAGGAGAAAAACATCATGTTCCATGTGACAGCAGAGTGGGACGAAATTTTGGTATTCCTTTCCCATCATTTTTGTTCACATTTTATTTTGGTACTCTTTTCATTGTTTTGAGATGATGCCAACAAGCTGTGCTTTGTTATGATGACTTACTCTAATATCTGCTACAACTTGATTCTACAAACAAAAGGCAATTATGAGATCTAATACTGAACTTTCTCAAGTACAAGAAAGCGAAGTTGGGAGACTGGAGTGAACTAAAGTATTAGTCTCAGTTTCAAAGGATCTTAAAGCCTAGAACAAGTAACACCAAATAAATATACCAAAAGTCAGAGTGAAGAGAGAGCTTTCTTGACGGCTCAATGCAGACAGTCTCCCGCGACGCAAGGGTTCTGAAGTGGCGTATTCCAGTTCCAAAATCTGATCAACGTCAACATCATAAATATCACCTTTTACAGCTGAGCCCATTACTCGGAGATTAGAATTAGTTTGCACCTTAATGGGAACACCTACTGCATTCTTCACAGTGAAGGGAGCCCTGTCTTTTAAAGAATAATCAAAGGTGGATGCAGTTCCCTCTGAAAAAGCCTAAAATTTACAAAAAAACACAATAATAGTACAAGTCTCTTTTACTACACAGTCTCTTACACTATAAATATTCAGCAACAAAAGCTAATTAAGCTAAGGCAAAAGGATGACAATCTTTTTATAAATTCATAATTTTCAAATAATTTACATTTTAAACAAATAGATATACCTTTGATAAGTTGTTGAAAACTGTGAGGCAACATTTGGATATTGTTACATTCATTGTATCTCTTGAAGAAATGTGAATTGCTGTTTGTGGCTCAGGAAGAAAAATAAAATCATCACCTGGCATCAAACTTTTATCCTGGACTGGGTTATTCCTCAACTGCAAGGAAAAATAAAAATAACAACTATTGCAGCCTCATAAATTCAAGGAATTTCCAACATACTTAAGTATATTTATCCTTTGACAGAAATACTCTACAAGTATTTTATTTCTGTGTTGGCACAAATCAGCCTTCTTTTAGCATGTAGTTAATAAAAAAAAGAAACCTTTTATGATTTGTCATGGAAGCACCAAGGTTATTTTTCAAAGTCAGCTAAACTACTTCCCTCACACGCTCCCTAGAGCAGCTATTCACTTAGTGTTGCCTAACTGGTAATAATGTCTTAATGAGCAAACTAAAAAACAAAGGGCAAGGTGACTTAAGAGGTCCAAAATTATTTTTTAAGAATGTAACAACCTGGAATATATTTCTGCTTTTCCTATAATTTTGCTAGTTATAAGTAAATGAAACTAATTTTCACATTAGTGATCGGTTTCCAGCAGTGTGTTATCAAAAAATTTTAAAAGGCTCAAAAAGTACTTCACAATTATTGACGGCTATTCAATAGCAGAGGGGCAGATGTAATATCCATCTCTTTTTAATAAAGGAGAAAATAAATCACAGAGGGGTTAAATTTCAGCCTCTGAAAGTCCATTTCAATATACAACTTTTGAAGACATGCTGCCTCACCTATGCACATTATGAAGATTAGTTAATATTGCACCAGAGACTATGATCACAGCAATAAAAAAGGATCGGGGATTTGTGTTAAATTTTTCCCTAAGTGCTTTTAAGTTTTAACTGAATACAGTTCATACAGTAGAATATGCTGATGAACACATTCAGACGTTTTAAAGATTGGCACAAAGAATACAGTCATGATTCCTTACTTCAAGCTTTAAATTCCATTGTCTGTTTCCTTCCACTCTCTCAATCAAAGGTTCCCAGACAGCATGTATTTCATTATAATAATGAACCTGGAAAAAAACAGGATCTAATTTTAAATAAGTACTTCGGTCTCAACTACTGAATGCCGTTTCTGCAGCAAGGAGAAAAAAGTCCAACTGGCTAATAGTACATATCAACAGTCATTTAAAATTATTCAGGTAACTGTATAAATGTACCCAAAGACGGTTTCTTGACCCCCTTCTGTTCTTTTACTAAATGGTTCATTGCTAAAAATAACCTGTTTTAGAAATGAAACAAATAAGCATTACTATAAATTGCACTGCAGAGTGTAATTTATTAGACATTCATAAATTTAAATGTGAAGGACTGCTAAAGAAAACATAAAACTTTAACAGTAGAATTTTGGTTTTACATTTGCACTGGAAGGTGACAATGTGTTGGTAGTACCTCAAGTGTCATGTCAGCAGTAGCGGCCATGAGAGAAGACCAGTTTTTAAAAGTTCCTGAAAATGTAGACTCTATCAATAATAACGGTATAGTCCGATGCCCCAAGCCACACTCAAAGGTGACTTGAACAGATTTTATACCCATGACAAAATTCTCTTTTATCGATGGTTGTTCAAGCCCTCGGAATGTTTCTGTTACTTCTGTTGCCACGTCGACTCCAAGAAACCAAGCATTACAATCATCAATAGACTTGATGGCCCAGAGGTTTTCAGTACTGTCTGATGTACTTTGGGAATCATCATCTTTTTTCTTTCGTGACATAGCAGCCATGATTGTCATTACAGTATTGAGAATTATTGGTGAAACCTTAAAAAAAAAAAGAGCACAAGAAAGAAATTAAAAGCTGCCCCATATGACAATAGCATAGTAAAGAAAAAGAACTTATCTCGGTCAAAAATATGCTCAAATTTTATGTGAAATTAAAAAGAAAAAAATGTTGTATTTCATGCAAGAAAGCATTACTTCGCGAGCTCTAAGGAACTTCTCCGTTCATTGTGTTTGCATCAAATTCCTATTAAAAATATAAAGTGGAAACCAGAAATTCTTCAACTTCTAGTCCCAGCTCTGGGCAAGTCACTTAACTTCTCTCCATTTTCATTTCCTCAGCTATAAAATAGGGATGATTCCCGATTACCTCAGTTGTTACTGCACCTCCTACTAATTATTCTCCATTTTGTACAAACCCTGTTTTTACTTATTTTTAAACACATTGTAGCCTCCTAACACGATGAAGCTGCTTGAAAGCATGGACTCTCCCACTTTTATATCTGTAACATTAACATCTAGCACAGTGCCTGGCACAATTGTCTGCTGACTGACTTCTAGTACCTATCTCACAAGGTTGTCATGATGCTCAAGTGAGGTATTATATGAAAAGCACTTTGCTACTTTTAAAGGTCTAAATGGATATCTGTAATTACAATTATAATTTTATTTGTATGTGGAGTCAATACATGCACAGGAGTGTTCATCTATTATTTTAGGAAGATTAAGCATATTATTCCCTTTCTCAAAAGTCTTTAAAGTCTCCCCATTGCTCACAGAAAAGAGGCAAATTGTTATTCAAAGTCCTTTACAATAGGAACTGCTTTTGCAGTTTTGTCATCCTCATTCCCCTTTTATAAATACTGGGCAAACTGGCCTACTCACGATATCCTAAACATGTCAGGGTTGTTTTTTATTTTGCTCCCACTGTGCTTTCTTCCTCTTTTCCTTCCTTCTCCCACACTTTGTCCATTTAAATCCTACTCAACATTCCAGGCCAAGTTCAAATGAGGTATCTTCTGTGAAGTTTTCTCCTATTTTCTAATCAGATGTGACTCTTCCCTCATTTTTGACATACACTAAAGTGCTTTGAACCTCTTAAAATACTTGTATTCTACTTTATTTTGCACTAGGCCCGAAGGAGGTACAAAAATAAATAAGACAAAATTCCTGCTTTCAATGAGCATCAGCTCCTCCTTAATAATAATCTCCTCCTTAACATCTTTGTGGATGCTGGAGCTTGCTCATTCAGAATCAAGCTGAAAGATTTTTTAGGATAAGAACTGTCTCCTTCTCACAAAACAGATCAATATGGAAAGAGCTCTCTACATCCAGAGAAAGAACTACGGAGTCTGAATGCAGATTCAGACAAACTATTTGCTCTCTTTTTTGGTTTTGTTTCTTCTTTCTCATTATTCATTCCATTGGTCATAATTCTTCTTTACAACTTGACCATTGTGTAAATAAGTTTAATGCAAAGGTCTATGTAGAAGATATATCAGATTCTCGTTCAGCCAGCCAAGATGCCAAAAGGGAAGAAGGCCAAGGGGAAGAAGGTGGCTCGGCCCCTCCTGTAGTAAAGAAGCACGAGGCCAAGAAAGTGGTCAATCCTTTGTTTGAGAAGTGGCCCAAGAACTTTAGCACTGGTCAGAACATCCAGCCCAAAAGGGACCTTACTTGATTTGTCAAATGGCCTCAGTACAGCAGACTGCACCGTCAAAGGTCTATCCTTTATAAGCGTTTGAAAGTCCCACCAGCAATTAACCAGTTCACCCAGGCTTTGGATCTTCAGGCAACTACTCAACTGCTGAAACTGGCTTATAAGTATAGACCGGAGACAAAGCAAGATAAGAAGCAAAGGCTTCTGGCTCAGGCTGAACAAAAAGCTGCAGGCAAAGGAGATGTCCCCACTAAGAGACCACCTGTCCTGAGAGCAGGTGTTAACACCGTTACTACCCTGGTAGAAAACAAGAAAGCACAGTTGGTGGTGATTGCACATGACTTGGACCCCACTGAGCTAGTGGTCTTCCTACCTGCATTGTGCCGAAAAATGGGGGTTCCTTACTGTATTATCAAAGGTAAAGCCAGACTGGGTCACTTAGTTCACAGAAAGACCTGCACAAGCATTGCCTTCACACTGGTTAATCCTGAAGATAAGGGAGCCCTGGCTAAGCTGGTAGAAGCCAACAAAACCAATTACAACAACAGATAAGATGAGATCCGTCCAAAATCAGTGGCTCGTACTGCCAAGCTGGAAAAGGCAAAAGCTAAGGAGCTTACAACCAAATTGGGTTAAATGTATATTTGATTTTTCCCTACGTAAAAATTTAACAAACAAAAAAAAAGAAGATATATCAGATTCCATGCTGTCTTGGCGGGGAGAAGAGGGAAGGGAGGGAGGGAGGGAAAGAAAATCTGGAACTCAAAAACATACAGAACTGAGTAAACTAAAAATAAAAAATCTTAATTAAAAAAATGAACAAAATAGGTCAGTATCTTTCACAAAGTAAGAATTCAATATACTGTTTCTTAATAAAGGTAGATTACCACAAATAAATGTATAATCCTACTCCCTCCCACCACAACTACCACCACAAATAAAAAGCTGAAAAGGACCGATTTTCTGAAGAAACTGCATTTCAACCTTTTAAGGAGAAAGAACATAATATTTTATCATTTGGAACAACAATTTAATTCAATTGGACAGATATTTATCAGGTACCTACATACTAGATTTTGCACCAGATAAAAAACAAAACATGTGGCCTCTAACCTTTAGGAATCTAAATTTCGTTTGGGAGACAAAACTAAGTTCTCACCAGTACCAACCTTAATTATAAATTCTTCAACTAGAACATCTACATTTTGTTCTCCTGAAACATGCTCACATTTTTCCATAAGTAAAGAGCAAGGCTGTAAAACCTAAAGCAAAAGAAACAGAATTCATACTTTAGCAATTATGTAACCACTGCAGTTAAATGTACATATACTAGTACAATGCTTTTCAGAACTCAAGATGTTAGGTAAAGGTATCATGGCAAGTGAAAAAAGCATTTTCTTTCATATTAGCTAAAATCCTTTAGGACAAACTTTTTCTCATTTATGGCAAATATGTTAAGCTTTTAAATTTTATACCAGTACAGACTCAAAACTCTTATATTACATTAATTAATACCAAATCCTTGGTCAATGACAGAAGCATGTGTCAGCCAACCCCCTGTAGCCCGGCCCCCCAAATACACATTCTCCCCATGGTATAATTTTAATATTTCAAAGGCTTATTAGAGCAGCTAAATAGAAAATTTACAGGCTATTCAAAAATAATAACAGAAAGCTCTCACTGGAATATGTTTATAATTTTTCAAACTCCACAAATAATGTGCTGAAGACATTAATTAAACCTGATTATACAATACCATAGGAAAAGTTCAAAAGTTAATAATATAGCCAGATTAGGAAAAATAGCATAACCTTTATCTAACAATTTTTACTTATGCTATCAATTCAATGGTTAAAAAGCAATCATTTGCTGTCTCAATAAAATGAAATTATTCTTTTTAGACTATTAGATTACCTAAAATACAGTTTATAAATTAACAGTTCAGTTTCTTAAACTAAGCTGAGAACTGTATTCCTTTTCCCAATTCAGTCTACACATCAAAAAATTATTACAGTTCTAACATCACAATTTTATAATTCTCCTTTCAAATAGCTATATATTAAGCATGCCAAGTAACTAGAGCAGCAATTATGACAACTAGTAAAAGTCATGTTTTCCACAGTGATATAAAGTAAACTTTTAGGGGGAGTATGACACGTTAAAAATTATGCCAAGTGCTAGTAAAAAGATTTTCCTAGTCCCTAAGTTTATACTGTTGAAAAAAATGATACTGATTCATGCTAATACTCAATTTCCACTCAGCACAACAATTAATATGTCTGATAATTTTAATCACTCATTTGTGCAGTTCTCTAACCTGAAAATTAGAATCAGAAGTGATTCTTACCGTAGTAACATTTTTTGCTCCTTTTTCTCTGAGAAAAGGGCAGGCCAACACTTTAAGGTCTTTTACAGATGCTACCATCTTCTGCCCAAGATTGGAAGATGACAAAAAAAGGTCACACTTAAAAGATGCTGTCAAAGCAGGAGCATCAGCCTTTGCCAAACTGGCAACAAATACCACTTCTGGATCTGTTATCTTTGCCTTTAAAGTCATATTTGGCTTCCCGGAACTTTCTGAAGGAAAAAAATGAGAAGAAACAATGCCTAAGACACAAAAAAGTTGACAGAATCTCATAACAATAATGTTATTATGTAAATAGAGTATTGTACTGTTACCAACTATTCACAGAAAGATTAAAGTACACTGAAAAATCTTCCTTTCAAGTTCCTGATATAATTACTGGTATGTTCAAACATTTGAGGAGAAAAAAGCAAAAGACACAAAGAAAATCTCTGATTGATGTTATTAGTTGATATTTGTTTAATTTTATTTTTCTGTGGACTTTTAAGTCTACTATACACAAAATTTGGAATAAAAATATATGAACTGCAGATGACAGTTTTCTAGTCTTTAATGTTTTTGTGGCTATTTAAAGAAATGGCTAGGCCTACAGAAACAGTTTATCTGGGAAAATCAATACCTGGTGAGTGACTTTAAAAGTCTGATGAGACATAAAGATTTTTATTTTCTTGAGATATAACAAAACTCCAAAACCACAGATGTAGATATCTAAAAGAAGAAAGACTTTGGAAATGCCTAGCCAGATCCTCTTACTTTACAGATGAAAAAACTGAAGCCTATTGAGCTCTAAGACTTGCCAACACAGATCTCCTGAAATCTCCCTCCTGTAACTCTTTACAAAATACAGTTTCGTTGAGGAGTTTCTAATTAGTAAATCTTTTTGAAACGATATGCTCACATTTTAAAGTCTAATCTATACGCTCAAAATTTTCCTTTTGTTCCTTTTTCTGATAGAAAAAAGTTCTACCAACCTCTCTCTGGTTTGATTTTTGCTGAAGTAGTTTGCCTTAATGAAATATGTGTGGTTTTTTCAGTTGTAGCTGTTGAACTCTGGGGAATAGCTTTGATAAAAAAATCTGCCACTGTCATTAGAAATTCCACACTGGCACATACAAACAGCTTGTCAAGAACAGCATCTATTTGACTTCCGTTTTTGTCTTGCTTGTAATTTATATCAATCATTGAACTTTTATCTTGACCATTCTTCTTGTCAATCATCCTGAAAAAATATTAAGATTAAATATTTTAGCATATTTCTAAATGAATAGTTTTCCACCTTTCATTCAACTTGTCAAAATTCAGTTCAGATCAGGGTGAAATGGAAGCTAGTTAAATAATCAGCCAACACATGGCCTGCCAATCACTTCATGTTATGAAGCAATTATTGACTATTTTAATTATCTTACTTTAAGGAACAAAACTTTCTTTAAGGCTTTAATCTCATCATCTTTCTTCACAACCTGAAGGACCAATCAACTTAATTTAGTTCAATTCAACAAATGTTTACTAAATGTTTGTTATGCACAACTGGACACTATACATTTGATTAGATCGAAAAGAATGTGTCACCAATAAGATAAGAGCTCATTAGGTAGAGTTGATGGCAAATGTAAATGGCATACCACTTGCAGACTAAAAAGATGATGCTAAAACCGGTCTTTTTTATTTATAAAAATTATTTATCATAAATAATTCAGTTTAGTCATTTTCCAGTCATGTCTGATCCTTTATGACCCCATTTGGGGTTTTCTTGGCAAAGATACTGGAGTGACTTGCCTTCTATAACTCATATTACTGATGAGGAAACTAAGGCAAACAGGGTAAAATGAGTTGCCCAGGGTCATACTGCTAGTAAGTGTCTGAGGCCAGATTTGAACTCAGGAAGAGGAGTCTTCCTGACTCCACATTGGGCATTCTATCCACTTCACCACATAGCTGCCCAATCAAACTTATTTTTAAAAAATAAGCTTTTATTGATATCTTTTTTTTATACTTTCTACATTTCTCACTGTGTTCTTTCCTGCTCCCTTTCAAAGAAAACCATTTCTTATAATCCAGAATTTAAAAAAAAAGAGGAAGAAAAACAGCTCAACAAAACTAATCAACATGTCAAAAAAGTCTACTGTTATATACATCAGTAGTCCCCCACTCTGGGAAGAAGTGGGGGAAGGTTAAAAGCTGATTCAAAAAGCCTGGTTAGGGGCAGCTAGGTAGCACAGTGAATAGAACACTGGTCCTACAGTCAGGAGGCCCTGAGTTCAAATCCAGCCTCAGACACTTGACACACTTACTAGCTGTGTTACCTTGGGCAAGTCACTTAACCTCAATTTCCCTGCCTTCCCCCCTCCAAAAAAAAAAGAATTAAAAAAAAAAGACTGGTTAAATCCAAAGTTACCCATATAGAGAGAATATACGTATAGGATATGTTCAATGAATTTCGAAGTTAAACAGGGTATTTTTAACTATTTTTTCCCCAAGTAAACAAAAGTAGGTGCTTCTTAGTTATGAACTGGGGGAAAGCTTAAGAATGGTATTAAAATGAAAGGTTCTTTTAAGTTTGCTTGAAATTCTCATTGTTGCTGTAGAATAATGAAAGGAGTTCCAATGACATGCATTTCCTATTTGTGGAGACCATAAAGGTGTTTATCAAAAAAAAAAAAAAAGAGCTAAGCAAGGGAAGTACAACCCCGATGATTTTAAGGAAGACAGATTGTGTTTTTGCAAACAATTCAGAGAAACAGTTCATTAAAAGAAGCATCCCAGCTTTAAAGCCAGGAAGGCCTGGGTTCAATTTTGACCTCTGACACATACTAGCTGTGTGATCCCACCGAGTCACTTAACCTCTCAATGACTGAGAAATTCTTTGAGAACATAAAGTGTAGAGAAAATGCCAACCTGCATTGGTAGAAAAAGCTTCCTCACCCAGGAGTTTCCCGGACCAGTGAAATCGCTGTTCTAATCCTTAATCCTGTCACTGGGTACCAAAGCATCTCCTTCCCCCAAATAATTATTTCAATATCATCTTTATTTCTACTCTGAAGGTTTTAACGTATTTTATCATTAAAGTTTTCTTTAAAATAAAATGATCCATTTTGCCAGCTCAAATTTTAAAGTCCCATATATCAGGATTACTATTTCATATCTTCCACGAAAAACATAACTATACTATGCTCAGCCAAATTTTTGTACATTTTTCAATCTCAAATATCTATTTCATCCAAAACATAGCATCAACAAACCTTGATGTAGCTTTTTCGACACCTTCTCTGAGATCATCAAGTGTACAAGTCTGAAGTTTAAGGTAGATATTCGATGAACCATCCTTAAACATCTTTCCTGCTGAAGTCATAAGATGTAGCCTGAGTTCACCAAGACGTAAATGGTCACTGTGAAATGAAAGTGTGGAACCCTATGGCACATTTTTGAAGAGGAAGATAATAAAACTGAGTGGTAATTAAATAATATCACAGAATCACAGAATTACAGAACTCTATGAGAGACACTTAATTGGCTTGACAACTCTTGACACGATATCAAACAACTGTACAATGAATCTTTGCCAGAAATCACACCTCCTGAAGCACACAGTTTCCTTTTTGGTCAATGCAATTTCTAACCTCTGTGCTTTTGCTCATACCATTCCATATGCCAAGATGTTCTTCCTCTCTCCTCTCTCTTTTCCCCATCCATTAAATTCCTGTTCAACCTTCAATGCCCAACTTAAATTCCCCTGTTTCATGAGAGCCTACTGAAACTCCTAGTTCATAATGACCCTGCCTACCCTGGGCCTTTACATACCATTTTGTTGGTAGTACTCTTATCTTTTAGTATTAAGACTTCCAGTTTATGTGTGAAACTGTCAACAGATTTTCATTTACTTCATTAAATATTTCTCAATTATGTCCTTTAACATTTAAAGGACATTTAAAATTATGTCCTTTAACATTTAAAGGACATTTAAAAAATGTCCTTTAACTCTGAATTTTAAAATTTTGAGTTCCAAATTATCTCCCTCCCTTCCTTTCCTCCTCATTGAGGAGGCCACAATTTTATTATAGATTATACCTGTACCATGTCGCAAAAGAAAACACAGACCAAAAAAATAGACAAAGTTTAAAAAAGTATGCTTCAATCTGCATTCAGGCTCCATCAGTTCTTCCTACTGAAATGGATAGCATTTTTCATTATAAGCCCTTCAGAACTGTCTTAGATCATTGCATTGATCAGAATAGCTAAGTCATTCATATTAGATAAGTCTTACAATATTGTTGTTACTGTGTACAATGTTCTCCTGGTTCTGCTCACTTAATTTTGCATCAGTTAATACAAATTTTCTCAAGTTTTTCTGAAAACATCTTGCTCATAGCACAGTAATATTCTATTACAATCATATACCATGACTTGTTCAGCCATTTCCCAATTGATGGGCATCCCCATCAACTTCCAATTCTTTGTAAATACAAAAAGAGGTACAATAGCTACTTTTGTACATATAGGGCCTTTTCTTTGGGATACAGACCTAGTAGAGATATTTCTGAGTCAAAGGGTTTGTGTGGGTTTATAACCCTCAGAGCACAACTCCAAATTGCTCTCCAAAAAGATTGGATCGGTTAACAAATCTGCCAACAGTAAAGTACGTTAGTGTCCCAATTTTTCCACATCCTTCTCAAATCTATCATTTTCCTTTTCTCTCATATTAGCTAATCTGATAGGTAGTACCTCAGAGTTGTTTTAATTTTCATTTCTCTAATCAATAGTAATCTCAAGCATTTTTATATGACTACAGATAACTTTGATTTCTTCTTCTGAAAACTGCCTGTTCATATCCTTTGACCATTTATCAATTACAGAATGTAAAATTTGACTCAGTTTTCTATATATTTGAGAAATGAGGTCTTTATCAAAGAAACTTGCTGTAAAACCCAGTGGTTTGTTTTTCTTTTAAGTATTCACAATGCTATTCATTCATTCATTTATTCAACAAATATCTGAGTGCTTTTTATATATAAGGCACAATTATTCCAATACTATTTTTGAAATTATTCTTTGGTTTTTACAATGTTAGAATCTGTTTAGGAGTATACGTGTATTCCACTTTTCTTAACTACAATTCCTACTGTGAAATTTTACTACAGTATACCTGATTTATATCATTGTTGTAGAGGACAAGTGAAAGAGACTCAAAGTGAAAATCAAATTGGAGAGTGACATTTTGATTGTCAGAAGGCTTCAAGTCTGTCATATCTTGTTCAGGGGTATGCAATACTGAACCTGAAAAAAATTTTAAACATAATTTTTTTATTTACAAATACAGAAAAAATTAGGGACTTGACTTTACATTACGAGAGTATTTTTCAAAGTTCTGTATGTTAAGAGACTTGATGGAAAACGGGATCTTTTCCAAATTAACCTAGAATTCAGCAGAGTGGCACTGACAAAATCTGTCTCTTTCTATAAAGAGCAAAAATACAACTTCTGCTGACCTTGACCAAGTCTTTTAACATCTTTTTAAAAGCAGTTTTTCCATTTGTAACATGGGGGTTATAAAGGTTGCTTTACCTACTTTGTAGATTTTATTTGAAAGTAGAAGGTGGTATTATTTTGAAAGAACTGTTAGTATGCATTTTGTATTGGTACTTTCATATATATACTGACATACATACATACACACACACACACACACACACACACACACACACACAATTTTAAGATTTCGAGAGATTATCTAGTTTATCCTCTCACCTTTAAGTGGAACCATAACCAAATCAACAACACACATACATACATATGTGTGTGTGTGTGTATATGTATATATATGTATATGTATGTAATATATATGTATATATACTTATATACAGTTACCAGGTATTCTTGATCCCACCACCAAAACATTTTTTATATTTACTTTCCCCACCACTTCTACCAGAATCTCTCTAATATTCATTAGATTCATTCATTCATTCAATATTCATTGCAATCTGCCTAGATTACTACAATAGCCTCATCTTTCCACTCTTCTTCCAAACTCTCCCATATTTGTCAAAAACACTACCATTCTTTCTGTCTTCCAAGTTTATAATGCTGGCTGGCACTTTCCTTAATTCCTTACTCTCCTTCACACCAAACATATAATGAGTTGCCAAATCTTGTTGTTCCTACCTCCTCAACATCTCTCATATCTGACCCTTTCTCAGTTCAAGCCCTCATCGCCTCTCTCCTGATTACTGTAATGGTCTAACTTGTCTCCCAGTCTCAAGTCTCTCCCCAAGCCGGTCCATCCTCCATACTATTGGCAAAGTGATTTTTGGCAAGTGCAAATAGGACCACAACACTCCCCTACTTCCTAAATTCCTGTAGCTCCTATTACTTCTACAATATCCTATAACTATTTTTTGGCATTTAAAGCCCTTCACCATGTGGTCTCAACCTATCTTTCTGGCATCGTTATACATTATTGTATTTACTCAACTTCCTAAACTCTGTAATCCAGCCAAATTGGCCTGCTCTTTATTTGGCAACACAGACCAAAACAACGCAATAATTTGTAGTACTGAGGGGTTAAACATAAAGAAAACTGAACTGTTACACAGCAGAACGAATCGTGGAACAAAATCATGGAACTACTTTCCCTGAAGATCTTTCAAAGTTATTAAGTGTTTACTATGCGCCATGAACTACACTAGATGCTGGGGAAACAAGTACAAAGAATGAAAACCTACCCAAGGAGCTCACGTTTTAATTGAGAAGAACAGTATATATAAATTTAATAGCATAAAACTCCTCTCAGACCTTTAAAAACCTGTGTAAGTTTATTCAAAAGGAATATAAATAGAAAAAAAATACAAGTGAACACAAAACAGTCTAGTGTAGAAAGCACTAGCAATTGGGGTGGGGGAGGACAAAAAGACTTAATGAAGAAAGTGGTACTTGAACTGTAGCGTGAAAGAAGAAGGGAATTTTGAGGCAACAGTGAGGAAGGAGAGAGTGCATCTGAAGCATGGGGGAAGGTTACTGAAACGGCACAAAGACAGGAAACAGAATGCCATGCATGCACATGAATAAAATTATAATGAGTTCTATTCTGGAAGGGCTGGATTAGGACTTCTAATTTGAAATGATCAACAATTAGTGATGTGGGGCTGAAGCTCAGGGAGAGAAACTAGGGCTGGACAAAGATTTGTGAGGCATCTGCCTGATGAACTTACTAAGAGAGAGTGTAGAGACAGAAGAGAAGAGAGTCCAGTTAGAAGGTGGGATATGGAAGGAGGAGGCAAGACGTGTTAAGAGCATTCCTAGTATCACAAATTAAGAGCTGGAGGGGGTAAGGATTCTGGAAATATGGCAGAGTAGGTGAGAAAATTTCAAGCTCTCAAGATTTTCCTCCACAAAAGAGATAAAATAGCGAACACAGAGAGGTAAAAATCAGTAAGAGTAGGGGCAGGACAGACATTCTCCCAGGACAAGGTTTCATCTCTATGAAGAGTAAACACCTCCAGATTAGGGACCCCTTAAACAATAAGTGGCAAGCCCTGGGGTTAGCTGGGTTGGGAGGTTGTCTAGGCCTCAGGCACAGAACTTTTACCCCCAGGATAGCAAGGGGAGTTGGGCATCTGAGCTGGGGAAGACCTAGGGAACCTCTGCTGACAAGGAACACCAGACCCAGCTGTGCTGCAGAGATGCTGGCAGGGCCAAGACGGAACCAGTATACATCGGGTGAATGCAGAAGCAGGGGGGCAATATCTACATATAAACATATCCGCCCTTAATTGTAGCCTGGGGCAGGGGGAAGGGAGGAAGGAGGAAAAAAGAACAAAGTAAAAAGTGTACAGCAGGGACAAAAGAAAACCAACAAGCAAGCAAAGAAAAGATGGACAGGTTTCAACATAATATGCAGTATTTAATATATAGGCTTTCTTGAAATATAAAGTTATTGCTATATATTCTGAATCCTTTCCTACATTCTGCTGTACACATGACAAGTTTTTTTCTCCTTTTCTTAGTTTATATTTAAGTTTAATTTTTAAGTTTATAATTTTTAAAAAAGAGCTGGAGGGTATCTAAGAGGCCACCCGGCGCAACCCCCTAACTTAACAAACAAGGAAACCAAGGGTCACAAAAGTTAAGTGACTTGTCCTGGGACCCAAAGTTCTATGTTAAAGGAAAGATCTGAAGCCAGATCTTGCTGACTCCAAGTCCAGTACCCGCTCTATAATACCTTCTTGCAAGTAATTCTTGAACCATGAAGAAAGAGTTCAACTATATTCTACACAATCTGATTAAAAAAACAGGAATACGATACATTTTAGAAAGATTTCCATCAAACTTGATTAATAAGAAAATGTCACATGATAAACATAATAACCCCTAATCTGGAAAAATGCCTTATTTTTTCCCAATGACACCAGATAAATGAAGTGACACTTTCTTATTCCACACTCTCTTGGTCAGTTCAACAGATGTGACTAAGATCTTTCTTTCTTCCTTTCTGTATTTGTACAATTTTTTTCTCTTCTTGGTAACAAAGTGCACTGCACTTAAAATGAATTAGAAACTACATAAACAATGCTACCAAATTTTTTAAAACTTAATTAAAAAAAATTTCTCCCATTAACTTTAGCAAAAATCTTTATTTTTTACCTTTCACATGATCAGAACCATCCTGAGATTTCTCCACTTTCACTCTTGGACCCTCTTGAAGAACTGGTTGTACAGAACTCGGCTGTAAAGATCCCTCTCCAAGATTTTCCATTAAAATTTTCATTAAGATGGTTAAATCTTCTTCACTGAGGGCAATCTAAAAATCACCAACAACTTATATGTAAGAGATAATTAGAACCACAAAATTATAAAATAATAAATCTTTCATTCACAAAATTATTAAATTATCAGTTGTTTATATATGAAAAAGGGAATGAAGGATCAGCAATATAACCAAAGAGGCATTACAAATTGTTTTCAAGATAATCTAGTAGTATTTAAAGAAGACTTCTTTGTTTTTTTAATTACAGTACCTAAATATATTGCAATAAGGGAAAATGGGGAAGTATGGAAAAATAATATGCCATCATTTACAGTTAACTTATTAAGCCCTTTTCAGACATCACCACTTTGGATGTATATCACTGTGAGGGTTACAAAACGATAAACGCAAAACTATGTGTGCTGATGTCTATATTGCTTTTTCCCCATACTCGCCTGCATTGGTTTCAGGTTTCCTTTTATTTTCATCCCTGGAATTTGTGTATACCATTCTGCTGCTAAGTTTCGTTGGATGGACCAACACATATTCACTGGTTGTAAAATTTCAATGTCAGGTATTGGACATCCAGCCTGCAAAATAGTTCTGATAAGAGAACAAAATATTTAGAAGTACGAAACAGCTACATGAAATTTATTATAGTGGGCAACAATTTTACTATTACTTGTTCACGAACAGAGATTAACATTTGTATTCTTATAGCCTACTTATCGTCACATGGAAAGAGTTTATGAAAAGTTTTTTGACTCTACAAGTTGACTAGCCTTATTTTTCAACAACCATGTTAACATTAATTTAGGTTCCCCAACCACAAATATCCTAAGACATGGGCACTAGGTTTTTTATCTTCATCAATGTATACGACTTGGAAAAGGAAGCCATGTCATAGAACAAGATGCGATCAGTGTAGAAAAATACTGCTGAAACCAGACAGAGAAAGCTAATTCACAATCTACTCCATGAACAGTATACTAGAAACATCATCAAACTAGAAGGAAAAATATATCCAATTTTAAAGACTTGTCATGTACAGTAAGTAATGCTACATTACCTGTCTTGCTGCTGTTAGTTATGGTGCAGCAGTAACTGGCATCACATTTTTATTTTAACCTAGCCTTCTTCTTAACCTGTCCAACTGCCCAAACAAAAGTGTTCATACCATTCCACAGAGCTAACAAACTAATCTGTTTTAAGCAATACTCTAGCCATTTTTAGAATATATTCTCAATATAAAAGGATTGGAAACAAGAAATTAAAACTCTTTTAAGGGACCCATGTTAACTCATTGTTGGTTAATATACTATCATCAAAAGCTATCTAAAACAGCAAAATTAAACTAAGATCAGTTTTCCTTTTAAAAAAAGGACTAAAATTGAGACCAATTCTGTGGAGTGTTCAGTGGCCTGAAAGGCTAAAATAAGCAGAGAACTCATTAATTTGGGGTAGACACTGTAGAAAAATGGTAGTTTGGATCAAAGGAAAAACATTCACATTCTGGCTCTTCTTATTTGCTCAGTAAGCAAGTCTCAGTTTCCTCATCTATACAATGAGAAAGTTTAACTAAATGACCTCTAAGGTCCTTTCCAGTTCTAAACCTACAACCCTGTGACTAAATAACCTTGTAGGCACAATCACTGAATCAAGTTTCTCCGTAACATTTGTATAATTCTTTGGACTGATGCTGACTGAGAGTTGTCTTCTAACTGACCCAGTATAGTGGGCACAACTATTTTTTTTATTATTTTTAGTGATTTCTAATAAAGTTGTTACTTTAATGGACAAGTTTCATACACTGGAAAAACATGGTTGCAAATTCTAGAAACTCTTGAATTGCTATAGCTTTTTCCACCTTTTATGTTCTTTCCCACTCTATTTTGTCCTATATGTATTTGTGATCATGACCTATTCCTTGCTACAGTGTGGAACAGAAGTGACACTAGGTTCTCCAAAGCTATGCCCAGTAGGCCCTACATAAAGGTGGAAAGTGACTAGAATTCCTTGGTAGACTGTATGTCATTGGCCATAATATGATGAATTTTTTAGCCACAGCAACTCTTAAAGATTAAGTCATAAAGAGGTTCTAATCTCTACCAGGAGAAGGAGTACCCAACCAATGAAATCAGAGACCCTGAAGTATTGATGTCTAATTCCGTCTACCATACTGCAAATTCTATGAGGTAAAGAATTATATCTTATGTGTCCTACCTCCCGCAGCAAGTATCAATATATATTAAATGTTTGAAGAATGCAATTAATTTGACAAAATACAATGACAAGAAAGTTATTAAAGCACAGCAAATGATTCTGTGGTAAGACAAAAAAGGATAAATTGCTGCAATATTTTACCCAAATAAAATTTTATATTACATTTCACCAAGTAACATATAATTCAATTACATGGGGAAAAATTGTATTTATACCTTGATAACTTCAACTGAGTGAGTTGTATATCCATTTTGTCAATGACTGGAGGAAGAGGACATGGCTCCACAGGGACCAAGTTAAATGTGTTTTCAACTTTGATTAAACCTAAATCTGCTAAAACAGCATTAGAGGATACTGAAGACTGAGGGACAATAATAACTGGTGCTTTCAGATTGATGTCCATGGAAAGACGGAAACTCTTTTGAGCAAAATCTTTCACACTGGAAGCAGCCTTCTCTGCAGCCTGGGCTGTGGCAGTACTCACGGCCTCTTTAGCTTTCTGGAAATTGTTGAGGAAGCTCTGTTGGAAGAGAGAATTAACTTGGAGAGTGAAAAATAAGTATATTGTACAAAAAGTGAAGAAATAAACAATGTGCATAATATCAAAAACAAATATTAGCCACTGATGAATTTGGTGATTTAAAAAAAAAAATCAAAATGAAAAAAGGCAAAGAACAGAGAAGGAAACAAAGCCTACTCAGGAAAAGTGGCTTTAGCACCTTATAACTAAAGATTTTTTTAAAAACAGTTATGGAAGTTGTCCCTCCCCATACTTTAAGTTGTTGATGAGGTAGGTACTAATATGCATTGGTCAACTCCACATGGAATTACAAAAGTTCCTTGAAAACAAGCTGTTTATCACCAGTAAAATGCCTGGTAAAATGCCTCACACAAAGGAGGCACCTTTGGTGAATTTAAGATAGAAAGTAAGAAAATTTTATATGTTCCTTTCACTTAAATTTCAATGAAAAAAATAAAGGCAGTTAGTTATCTTTAAGGAGAAAGGAGGTAATTATTAGAAACTAAACAGACTTCCCCAAAAAGCAATATGTAAAATAAAAAACTTCAGTTCTTACAGAAATTCATGGACCAAAGTTAGAATAACAATTCACTAATTCTAGTGTCTATTAGCTGCCAATAACTGCAATATGCCAAGGAAAAGGTCTCTTAGATATTTGTCTCTTTGTTTAAACCAGAACTGAGATTTCCTAACTATAAGGAACTCCAAATAAGGACACTTCCTCTGCCTATGTAGAATGGCACAAGCTCTACAACTTATTTTTTTACAGAGATGTTTAGGGCAATGATAACCGGAATGCTTCATAACTGGGGCTTGGTAATGTTAAATATGGGTCATTTTTGACTACCACGGGATCAAACCTGCTTTTAAAAGTTGTTTAGGTACCTTCTCCCCCTAAAAATATATTGTGAATTGAAAAGAAACTTACCAGAAGAGACATGAAGAATTTATGAAGATAAACAATTTGGATGCAGCCCACTTTAAGACTTAGTTTACCATCTACTTTAGACATATCAGTATAGGCTTTCCCCTCTGTGGCATCTGGATAGAGAGTCATTTGGAACCTAAAGACTTCTTCTCCCACTATAGAGACAGCCTGGAAGTATGACATTAATTGTGTTATCATGTCAGTTTAGTCTTGTGAGCTTTTTCCTCGTGTAACAGCAAATTTTATAAATCAGGAGAAGATAGCAGACAAATGAGACAACTAACATTTTATTTTTAATCAAGATATTAATAAAAATAGAGAAAAGAGAGAGGAAAAAAATGTGTCACTTAGGACATACACATACATATGCATGCACACTGTTCACTACATGTTACATCAGCCAGCCCACTGTTAAGGATTTATTTATATCATGTGAGGGAGGCAGTGGCAGTACTGTGGAGGGAAAGCGTCAACTCTAACATACAAGGGCCTCAATTCAAACTTCACCTCTGACACTTACTCTCTGTGTCACCATGGTCAAACTATTTAATTGCCCTGAGACTTGGTTTCATCATCTGTAAAGATGAAGGCAAACAGACTGGTGTTTACAGATACATACTGACATTTTGTTGTTGGTCAGTCATTTTTCAGTCATATCTGACTCTTCATGGCCCCATTTGGGGTTTTCTTGGTAAAGATACTGGCATGGTTTACCATTTTCTTCTCTAGCTCATTTTACAGATGAGGAAACTTAGGCAAACACAGTAAAGTGACCTGTCCAGAGTTACACATCTTGCAAGTATCTGAGGCCAGATTGGAACTCAGGAAGATTATTCTTCCTCATTTCAGGCCTGGCACTCTATCCACTGTGCCACATAGCTGCCCATACATAATACATATGGCTATATCTCCCAAATGACTTTTTAAAAATAAAACTGTTAAATAGTTCTTTCTACCTATGGAACATTTCAGTTATTTACCTGGTCATAGGTTGCTTTCATATATTGTTTCTTATTAAGTTGTTTCCCTAATCGAAATTACAAAGAATAAATTCTAATCTTGAAATTTATATTTTTTAAAAAAATCACCTTTTTGTGAATGGACACTGGATCAGCATTTGTAACTATGATATCTCTGAGCCTGGCAAAAACTTCTGTCTCCTTCGACTGCACAGAAACAGATACATCCATTCCTGTTGGAAACAATTAGTTCTCTCACTTACTTTGAAGTCCAACACAAAGTAAATCTAACAATATTTAAGTAAAGTAGTATCCTGTTAAGAGATAGAGCATTCTCCCTCTTTGTAGGGAGAACGATTTTTTTTAATGAACTAAATTTAAGTAATCATAATTATAGATACTACTACCACTAAGGTGAAAGAATATCTTCAAATTAAAATTTAACATTTTAAATAGATATGTGAAATATGTTAGCAAGTATCTCTAGAATGCTGAAGACAATCAGATTAAAAATGTGATAGAGACTTGTTCCATTAGATTGTAAGTTCCTAGAAGGCAAGGGCTGTCTTTTGCTTCTTTTTGTATCCCCAGTGCTTGGCACAGTGCCCAGCATATAGACAGGACAACAGGGATAGTGCCCCTAATAAAAGGGTCTACTGATTGATGGATCTATTACAGATAATGAAGAATTAATGTTTTTAATACTAGCCTAAGGAGGTGGCTAATGTTCAACGAAAACTAAACACTAGGGAAAACTCGCTGAATGGCTTTCATAATGGACCTCATAATTTTAAATTACTTCCAACTGAAAATAAACATTTCCTTGCATGTTCCATTAGGATGAATACTGAACATTAGCCAGTCTACTATTAAAGATTTATTTTATCATATCAGGGAATGCAGTGTAGTACTGTGGGTGGAAAAATGCTATTTCTAAAGTTCGAGGGCCTCCATTAAAATCCTGTCTCTGACATTTACTCCCTGCGTCACTACAGTTAAACCACTTAATTGTCCTGAGGGGGTCTTCATCTATAAAACGAAAGAACTCATCAAGAGGGCCTTCAAGGTCCTTTCTAAGCATGAGCTCAGATCTATGGCCCCATGAAAACTTTTATGTAGTCACTGACATTTTTTTGTCATTATACTCTTAATAATTAAAAATCCTTATCCAAAACCAGAAAATCTCTCTTGATTGCTTAACATAGTAGAAGTAGCACCACCTGAATTTAAAACAGCTACAGAGCCTTCAAACCACAGTGATAAATTAAAGATTAGAGTCAAAGTAAGAGCCATCAAATTACAAAAGACAACTATGCTCATAAATCTTAATTTAAATATCCAAAAATATCCTAAGTATGTGATTACTTCAGCAGACTGTTACACTTGATAGACATTCAAATATCTATTAGGCTATATACAAGCTATAGTTGACTTACAGAGATTTCAATCAAGAGATGTTCTCTTTAGCTATACTTATTTTCTCTGACTCTGTACTAAGCCTACAACAAGGATATCATCAGACAGGTCTCTGAAAAAGAATTCTTATAAAGATGATCTACAACTTCCTGGACAGAGTAAAAAAAAACATACATATTGAAAAATATGATCATCTTCACAAACTATAAAACTATTAATAGTTTTTATATTTATGAAGCAGTAAATCAGTCCTATCTATTTTTACAAAAAACAAACTACCTCTCAAATTGCTTAATACAAATAATACATGCGAATGGTTATATTCAAAAATATGTAGATATTATCATTAAATGATGGTCTCTATCAGAGCCATCAGTAAGGCTTTAGAAATCCTTTCAGACTCTTGACACACACTAACAATATACAATTTTTGGAAGTTGTGTTTTGTATTGAATATGACTTCTGTTCCAATTCAAGATGTCTCAAAAAGGAATGAAGATAATATCATGACCACTGCTGACAATTTGTAAGCTCTAAAAATGGCACAAGTTGTTTTAAAATTATATTTGTCAGTCTTAAAAATGTAACTAGAATATCTGTAAGAATAACTTCATTGCTTCACTTAAAAACGATGTGAAATAACTAGGAAAAAATTCTCATATTACTTGTCACCCTAATCAAATCTATTTCTAAAATTACAATGCATATACGTGAAAAAATTTTTAAAGTAATTTATTAACTACTCACAACACATCTACCATACTGTTAACTTAAAAGGAAAGTAATAGCCATCAGATTTCAAAATAAAACTTCTTACATACATTTTTAAAACTAGAAGACTATCACAGATCAAAGTAAGGTGACTGGTATAATTACTTGCCTTGTACTCTAATATCTGCAATGTTACACTTCTGATCACAGACAAAAATATTAAAAGCGTTCAGTTCTGCAGTGACTTTCAGATCAAAAACATCTTGATGGGAAATGTCGGATACTGAAAAGTTACAGAAACATCAAGATTAGCAAATTATAATTATGATGTGATAAAGAAATGCAATCTCAAACTAAATGGAATAATAAGTACTTTAAGTACCATGAATAATCAAAACAGCGAAATGAAAATAAGGTCCTTGAGGTCAGGACCAGTTTCATTTTTGTCTATCTCCAGTACTTTTAACATAACGAAAGCAAAAGCAATTCCTAATTAAGCACTTAATTTTAGCTGAATTGAAATTAATGTTTAAATATTAGGTTAAACTAAGAAGGAAAGCTCTGAATGAAGAGGAAAACCAACTACAAATAACAAAAGTCGCATTTACATAGCATTTTAAGATCTGCAAAGTGCTTCCTCACAACAGCCCTATGTGGTGGTATTCGTATCATTATTATTCCCACTTCATTAAGCTTCAGAAAGGTTAGGTGGCTTCAAAGCAATTCAACAAATTTTTGTGAAGTGTCTACTATCTACCAGGTCTTAAGGACAAAAAAAATTATTTCCCCCTAAGATTACATTTTTCTGGGTCTTGCCCAGTGGTGAGATTCAAATGAATTAACAAGCGGTTCTCCATGGAACAGAGCCGAGGCGCCACCCCCGCTGCTGACATGGCAGGCCCAGGTCCCACCCAACTAACAACTGGTTAGTGGAACTCAACCTACAATTAAGTAACAGTTCTGCCGAACCGGCTGAATCCCACCACTGGTCTTGCCCAAAATCACACAGCTAGTAAGTTGTCAGTGCCAAGACTTGAATTCTACCCTCTGACTCCAAAATCAAGGGGTATTTCACCTCCCTGATGCTACTACATCACACTGTCTATATTCTTATGTACTTATATTTTAATTTTCATTCTGGCTTATTCCTATTAGATAGTTCACCTATTTAGGACTGTTGTGTTCTTCTTTGTATCTCCTCCAGTATCCAACACAACTGAACATAGTAGGCACCTAAGAAATGATGACTGAATATTGCATGAAGGAAATAATGAGTCCTGGGGACTAAAATCATTTTTGATTTATCTCCTCCTTCAATCCCTCTATACATTTGGTCAAATAGCATTCATTAAGCGTCTCCTATGTACCAGGCACTGTGCTAAGTGCTAGAGATAAAAAGAAAGGTAAAAGATAGCATATGTTCTCAAGGAGCCACAATATAAAGGGCGAGACAACATGTAAATGATTATAGACAAACAAGACAAAAAACTGCAGGTAACCTCAGAGAGAAGTCACTAAAATTAATGAGGACTGAGAAAGGATTCTTGCAGAAGATGGGACTTTGAAGGAAAAGACTTGAAGGAAGCCACAGAAGCTAGGAGGAAGAAATGAGGAGGGAGAGAGTTTCTAGATATGGGAGATAGCAAGTGAAAATGCTCAGTCACAAAACAGAATGAATGTCTTGCACAAAGAAGAGTAAGGGAGGCTAGTGTCACTGGATTACAGAATATGTGAAGGGGTGGAAGGTATAAAAAGATAAAAGCCAAACAGAGGATTTTTTTATTTGATCCTGAAGGTAACAGGGAGTCAATAGAGTTCAATGAATGGGAGGTAATGAGCCCAGATCTGTGCTTTAGGAAGATCAATATGACAGCTAAATAGAGAATGGAGTAGAGTGGGGAGAGACTTGATAAAGGGAGACCTACCAGCAGGATACTTTCCATGCCTGAGGTGATGAGGGTTTGAACTAAGGTAGTGATAGTGCCACAGCAAAGAAGAGGGTTTCTACCAGAGATGTTAAAGACGAAGAGTGACAGGACTTGACCACTGATCAGATATGGGGGTGAGAATGAGGATTACAGGGTGACAACTTGATGGTGACTGAAAACCACTCACTAAAGTACCTTATTATCAAAGTAAGTAATACATTTGCTTTTTCTTTTATAGATGACCCAGTCTGCCTTCGTAGACGTAAACTTGTAAGATTTGTATACTCATTTTCTTTTGCAAATTACAACATCAGTTTTTTTTTTTAATGACTATTCCCATTTTGATTAAAAGTTATTGACAAAATAAATACCAGCTTTGACAGTGGTGCTTTTAGGTTCCTCTATTGGCAGTTTCAGCTCATATCCCTTCTGATTAGAGGGAAGACCATGGGATGGAACAGCTGATGACATAAAGTCCATGATGGATAGCAAAGATTCCAAATGGAGGACTAAATCTAATGATGAAAATGACACCTAAGTCAAGAAACAATAGAAGAGACTAATTTTAAAAATCACAAAAAACAGAAACAAAAACTTTTGCTCAGGTTAATCATACAAAATACCTCAAAATACCAGGGGGGATTAGAGAAAGTTATCTTCACATCTATTCTTACTCAGCATAAGCGTAATTTTTTTTATCTCTAACTGGTTTTCAAAGCTTCACAAACCTATTAGTTTACTCAAAGATGTAGGCACTTTGATAAGACATCAGATCACATTTCAGAAAAAAACTGCACTGAACGCTGAAATACATTGTAGGCAATGTATTCCATTTCAGGAGGCTAAAATCTTTTACACACTAAAATTCACTCTGAATCTAAAGTTATGAGAAATTGTCATCTATTTAAAAGAATATTCCTATACAGAATTCCTACATTAACGCTAACCAAAAATTTTAGCCAACATCATATTGAGCCAAAAAATGTAGTTGCCTAAGATTTTAGAAGGCACTTCTTAGGGAATATATTATTTATTTGCTCAACAAGCACTGAGTCAATTCACAATTGAACTCAGTGAAGCAAATTAATCCTTCTGGGAAATTAAGTTTTCTTCCTATGAGACCTTTATTTCGATTTTATATAGCTACCAGAAAGACTGCTACTATTGTGCTATACTTATGTTGATATTAAAACTCTCAAAATCCAAGGAAGCTACTGGAAATAGATTAGATGATTACCCCCAGATTTAACTCCTGAGAATGAATCATAAAGTAATTACCTTTACTGTTTGTTTGGTATTATTATGAACAGTTTTAAATTCTGGTCCATCACTGTCTGCCTGTAAGTAAAATAAGATTAGAACACTCGAATACAAACATTAAAAATATACACACTCAATTTAGTTTCTTGATTTATTTATAGGGTTATAAACTTAATTTCCAAACCCTTCACATTTTTAATAAAGCTCAGTAAATTTATATCCACAGTATAAAAATGTTTCCACACAATATAGCACTTTGAATGTATGGCAAAATTTAAGAAAGCATATTCTAAATGTACCACACTTACTTGATTATTTTCTCCCCACGCATTTCCTCTGCTGTATTATGAAAAGAAAATGTAAGGGGAAAAATGGTTCTCTGTATATAATTATTGTTTCTGCTTTTAAAAGCAAGTGTTGCTACTGGAAAAGATTTCTTGTAGTATATTTTTTGGCACTGCTAAAAAAGATGAAAGGTTAAAATGAAAAGAATTCAATAGCCTGAGTTGGAACAGACTTTGAAGTCATCTAGATTGTCTCATTTTACAGATAATGAAACTGAGTCTCAGATAAGTGACTTGATCAAGGTCACATAGTAGTATCACGGCTATAAATAATTTAAACCCAAAGGCTGCTTGCCACCAGCTGAGAAATAAGACTTTGAACTAGTCAGGACTCAGTCTTTTAACTCCAATGTAACAATCTTTGCCTTCTCATCCCTTGTTGTTGTATTTCTATCTCCCTTTTAGCTCCCTTAATTTAAAGCAATGAGGTTATATATGCTCCACCTTTATAAAGCCTGTTCTAGGCCCTATAAGACAAAGATGAAAAATCAGTCACTGTCCTCAAGAAACTGTCAATTTAGCATGGCAAAGGGAAGAAGCTTTGACAAAACAAGATTACCTCAAAGGTTCCTCCCAGCTCAAAATATATGATCCTTGCTAAAACACGATACAAAGGAAACTATATGGGCAAAATTTGAATAATACATAGAAATATAAGGAAAACATAAAGAAAAAAGAACTTTTATTAGGGGGAGGGGGAAGCAGGGAAAAGATACAAGGTGCTGATCATAGAAAACTTCATGGATGAGGCAGAACCCAAACTAGGTCTTAAAGCAGAGAAGAATTTCAGGAAGCAGAGATGTGAAAGCCTGGACATGGCAGCTTCCAGGTAAACACACAGTGGTGGTACAGGACTGGGAAACAGCAAGAGTTCAGTTCAGTCTGGCTGGAATACAGTACTGAAGAGAATAGTATAAAATAAGACCAGAAATGTAGGGTGGAGTCAGACTGAAAAGGGTTTTGGCTCTTTGATGACAGGATGAGGAGTTCATTCTTTTATCCCTTAGTTTAGGAGAACCAAAAAAGCTCTGGATTTAGAATCATCACACCTGGCTTACAGTTCAGTCCCTGCTACTAACTTGCTATATGCAAGCGACTAAACTTCTCAAAATTTCAGATTCCTTACTTGTAAAAT
Organism: Trichosurus vulpecula; assembly: GCF_011100635.1. Classification (NCBI taxonomy): domain Eukaryota; kingdom Metazoa; phylum Chordata; class Mammalia; order Diprotodontia; family Phalangeridae; genus Trichosurus; species Trichosurus vulpecula. The sequence continues at coordinate 146,017,472 of NC_050580.1, forward strand.
AAGAGTGCTGAACTATAAACAAAAACAAAAGCAGAAACAAAAATAAAACCTCTAAAGGGTCTTTTACTTCTAATACTTTGATTATGTAACAAAAAAAAATTTAACAGGGTAGTCACATAGTTGGACCTTGCTTTGACAAGACTGTCTTAACAGTTATGTAAAGGCTACATTTGGGGGAGAAAATATTAGGAACAAGGAGATCAGTTAAAAGGTTATAGTATCCTAGATGAGAACTTAGGCCTTCACTTGGAGGGTGACAACATAAATAGAGAGGAAGGGAAAGATGATTCAGGGTTTGTCAGGATAGATCTGTAACTGACTGGATTTGTGGTGCCAGGCAGGGATAGAGATGACAAGGCAACCAGGTAAATATCAACCAAAAAACAATACTGATGCACAGTTAATAAGCAGTTAGGTGGGTAGTAGATTGAGCATTGGGCTTAGTGTCATAAAAGCCTGGGTATAAATCCTACCTCAGAAACTTACTAGCTGTGTGACCCTGGGCAAGCCTTAACTGCTTTTCAGTTTCCTTATCTGTAAAATGAGGGGAGAGGGGTTATGGACCTTTTAAAGAGCCTTTTCAGCTCTAACTCTATGATCCTACCATTCTATGATAGTTTGTACTAATGGCTTCTAGCTAGTCAACTACTTGCAATTAAATTTCTTCTTACTCTCTGTCTTGGTCTATGTGTCTGATGAAGTTTCACTTTAACAGTAGATTTGTAGGAAGAACAGAAATAACTAAAAGGAGTGACATAAAGAAATCTAGACTACACTAAATGCACCTAAACTTCTATTTGATTCTAAATCTCTAGTAAATGGAAGTGAAAGTCTTAAACATGAATGGAAGTTTCCACAGGTGGCAGCAGACCAGGACAAGTATAAATAATTTTCCATAATCATACATTATAGATTTTTTGGAAATATCAAGTAAAGGAGAAGAGGAAAAAAATTCAAAATAAATAACATTATTCCAGACATACAAATAATAAAGAATTCTAGAAAACAAATAACAATACCTTTATGAATTCCATTTTTAGAAGTGCTTCATCAGTTACATTACAAGAGCTAATGATATAAAGAGGTTCTCCTTTAGAATCTGTAAGAAAGACAGAGTTGCCTGAAAAATCGACATACTTGAAAGCCACATTTTAAAACAGTACCCAATGACAACTGTTCTAAAACTTCATTGTTAAGACATAATACAGCAACTGCTCCATTTTAAAAAAACCCTAATATACAAAAATGTGAACTTATAAAACAGGTGACAGTCTCCATTTCATTTATTATAATTATGCTTTTAAAGAAATTAACAAAATTTTCTGTTAAAACAATGAGCACCCTAGTGAAAACAAAATTTTATTTACTAAAAACTGTTACATGAAATGTTTTAGAATACCACCCTGTAGTCCCTTAGCATGATAATGAGAAAGAACAAAGACCTCTTTCTGCTATAAAGATCTTTCATTAAACTTACATTTTACACTTACCTGTGAAATCATGACATTTCATATTAATTTTTTTTAGATACATCTTAGCAGTCATGTCATGGGTTTTAACTCTGGCTTCCACTCCAAGGTGTAACACATTTAGTTCATGTAAAGGCTTTGGGTTTTTTTCTGATTTTTTCATCAATGTCACCAGAACCTAAGAAAATGAATACCATACATTTAACTGATTATACTATTCTTACACAAGATAACATTTTAAAACTTCTCAAGGTAGAAGAACCAAAGAGTGATAGCATATTATAAGAAATCCAATTATTCTACACCTAAATTACTGTCTCAGCATAAATTTAGGTACACTAAATACGTAAAATCAGTGAGATCTCTGGAGTATTATAGCTATACAACTATAACTCTCAAGAGTTATTAAATAAAAATTATAAAAAGAGTGCAATCTAAAAACTGAGATTCTAGATTCAGTAAAAGTTATATCCTTTCATATTTTCACTATTCTTCCTATACTAAACCTCAGAGAAGGAAGCTGTTATTAAACCAATAGGATCTAGGCCTGGGAAATATCTTTAAGGATCATTTTCACAGGGCACATCATACATAAATTGTCCAAAATCAGAGAGGGAACAAATAGCCCAAATGATATATGAAAAACATTTAAAGACTTTTTAAAAAAAATCTGGAATGTTAAGATTTCATAGGCTGAAAAAAACTTATAGGTTGTGGGCTAGTCATGTAGCAGGGACAAAAAAATGAATAGCTACATCATCTTAACAGACTTACAGAAAGGTCTCTAAGGCATTGGACACAAATGAACAGATGCAAAGTAAAGTAAGTGCAACCAGAAAAATAATATACACAATGACTACAATAACAGAACAAACAACAATAAAAATGAATACTGAGTAATTACAATGACCAAAAGGGATGAGGAACACTGAATATATTGTTGATTGCTTTTGATAAACTCCTTTTTCAAAATCTTCTCTTTTATGTTTTTCCATTTTTTTTTTTGTTCCAAGGGATCATTCCATGAGTAGAAGAGGTAAGATAGATATATTTGGAAATACAAAGAATGTTAAAAAAAAAAAAGATAACGACAAAAATGTGAGGCAGGGACTGTAACATAATAATATAATTTATTTTTGTCTTTTCAGCACCCAGGACACAATGCCTGGCACACAGCAGGCACTTAACAAATGCTTGTTGTTGACTGATGGTTCCTCAGGTCAGATTTTTTTACTGCCACTGTTTTCAAGAACCCAGATACATGCCATTTGGGCTATCTACCCATTTACAAATGGGCTGGTTCCTACATGTAAGTTTAATACATATATTCTGCTTAAGGGAAAAACCTAATTAGCTAATAAAAGAAAAAAAATTTTCAGAAGACTCCACAAAAAGCAGAAAATGTCTGATTTTACTATTTAAATACACTGCTATTACCAATGAGGTCATAAAGGTAGCAAACAGCAGTAGTAACCAAAGGTCAGGGTCTTTTTCCTTCTAAACCACCACATTAGAGTTTTGCCTATAGCTTATATTCTATCTTCTTTTTAGCAAGTGATCTGAAAACTGCTTAGAGTGACAATAAGGATATCTATGAAGAATATATAATTAGGAAATATGATTATTTATGTATTAGTAAATCCAATTTCATTATCTAGTTCTTTGGGGGTTAAAATGCCCTTAACCTAGTAATCATGTTTCAAGTAATTAAACAATAATTAAAATTGGGACACAAATAAAAGTAATTTGCCATATTTTCTAATAAGAACTATATTACTAAGGTTTCATGAATCACACCAAAAAAATCAAATGATAATTAGAAATAACTACTAAACATAAAGAAAACCACTTTTGGAAAACAAAGAGAAACATGAAGACCACTCAAAATGGAAGAAAACAAAAATACTTTTATACATGTAAATGGTCACATTCTCCTGACATCACAGAATAAAGTATTATCTCAAATATTATTCAGTGTTTAAGTTAATAGTGGTAATGGTACAAATGATGGGTACAGATAGCTATTATGCTGTATTACGCTATTATTTATATGCGCTAGGAGTTCTTAATTCATCAAAGTAGCTCACTCTCTTGTAATATTCTTTTTGACATAGACCTGTCTCACAACTAGATTAAAGGAAGAGCTCTACTAAAACTATATGATAATAAAGAAAACTAAGAGGGCATGGGAAATCCATTAATAGGAATTTGTAGGGTCAAAAGGATAGATATCTTCTATACTCTATATGATATTCTCTCTAATCTTAAGGATTTTTCAAAAAAAAAATCCTTTAATTTACTCTTTACTCCCTGTTTTTAATGCCTTATTCCTGTTAAAAAATTTCCTTAAGTCTAGGCCAAGGTATATTCCAAGTCTCATCTTACTTTTTACAAATTAAGTCATAGATCATGCTAAAATTTTCCCTCTGAGATATATTCCTTAAATACAGCCAAAGCTTGGTAAGCATTCCCAACATAAGGATTTAAAAACATCACTGAGACAAAGACAAGCTACTGTACACGCTTCTCAAGACAAGAAGCACATGGTTTACCTCAGTAGGCTACAGCACATTACCAGCAAAGAGCTGTACAGGAAAAGGAGCAAAAAAAGATGATGCCCCCAGACAGATGTCAGTCTGCACAAAAAGGGGAGCTAGTTTTAGTGTAAGAGTAAGAGATGACCCAAGGATGGGGCACCTGCTGTATTGGCATCTCCACAACGTCAAGTGATAAAGAACAGTAGGGGACCCCTCCCTAGGACATAGACAAGAGCCCCACAGGATAGGAAGTCATGGAAGGATTGTGATCATGGAAGGGAGTATACAAAGCCATGGAAGCACAGGAGTTCCAGAAAGACTAAATTAGTAATGGGGATATTTTTACTTCCAAAGAGCTGCATAATTCCAAATTTCTAAAAGTAATTCCAAGCTTGCAACTATCCTCTGTCAAAAAGTAGTTATAAATGCCCACACACACACACACCTCTTTAATTTCAAATTTTAGCAGCACGTTAGTGACATCTTTTGGCACAATTTCTTCAACTCCAGTAGGCAGAATTTCTTGTGACATATGTAAACTTTGTTGTGATGTGAACTTCTCAAAATGTTCTTTAACTTTACCTAAATAAATTCATAAAAAAGGAACAAAAATTATTTAATTCTGTCCTAAAATAGCCACAGAATTTTAAAATAAAGTTATTTTTACAATTACAAACTAAACATTAAAGACTAGGAGGATTTGGTTATATCACATTCCAAAAATCCTAATTAAATTACCTTTTTAAAAAAGTAGTGTTAATTATCTCTCTTCTTATATTTCAGTTTCTCATATTCTCCTACATATTTACATCAACTTTTACCTGTTGAGGAACTTTATCTGAAATTGTGTACCAGTACCTTAAATAAAATTGGCTTTATTAAAAATGATTAGTATAAGAGATACATTTTACATAAATTTTTGTTGATATCTTTTGTTTTAATATCATCTGCATTTCCTCACTGTCTGCGCATATGTTTCTTCCAAAAGAAAAGATAACAAAGAATTTAAAGAGCCAGAAAAAAAGGTCAGCAAAACCATCAACACATCAAAAAAGTCTGGTATTACATGGGAAAGAGGGAAGAGGTCTATTCTTTGAGTCCAAGCTTTGGTATTAAAATTTCCCAACATTCATTTTCAATTGTGTTGTTGCTGCTCTCTTTACTTTGTGTAGTCAATGTGTTTATTTTCTACTTGCTCTGCATCAGTTCATATAAATCCTTCCAGGCTTTCTTATATTCATCATGTAAATTATTTGCTGCAGTATATTCATACTTAATCAAACTAACATACCAGAATTGATTTAGTCAGTCCCCAAAAGATGGAGGCCTATTTTCTTTCTAGTTCTTGGATACCACCAAAGTGCTATAAATATTTTAATGTACATGTAACCTTTCTGCCATTGACCACATTGGGGCATAAGCCTATTAGTGTAATTTCTGGGCCAAAGGATATGGACATTTTGATCATTTTTGTTTGCAAAATTCCAAATTGCTTTCCAAAACGGCTGTAGCAATTCAAATGCTCTGCCAGTAATGCGATGCATTTGTAGGTTTACCTTTCTGCAACCCCTCCAACACTATTTCCATCTTTTGTACTCTTTGCCAATTTGTTTTAAACATCTGCCTAATGGAGAGTGGCTTTTGGTCTTATATGTTTCTGACACTTGTCTGGATATCTTGTATATCAGACCCTGATCAGAGATTTTTGATACAATGATTTTTCCAAGTCAACCACTCTCTTTCTTTTCCTAAATGCCCTGATTTGACTTACACAAAAACTTATGTAAAAAAGGTGAGTGGACTTGAGATGCAGAAAAAGATACGCATTTTGGCCATATCTAAGGTGGGAATTTGTTTTGATTGACCATATATATATTTTCATTACAAGGGTTTATTTTCTGTTTATTTTTTTCCAATGGGGGGATGGTGACAGTGAAGAGAAGGAAGATTAGAATCACTGACAATCAGAACAGCTTTGAATATTACACTATTAAGTTGTAACAGAAATACTCTACATAAAAGATTTGCAGTTTTACAAACAATGCTCTTTTTTCTACAGTATACATAGAATGCTCATTTTATCTGGCATTTGTTAAGATTTCAAAAACAATAAAATGGCAAAAGATTTATGGCAAAATCTTTAATATTGAGGACATGCACCCATTTTGAATTTATTGTAGAATACAGTACAAGATGCTTAGTCTAATCCTAATTTTTGGCCAGTCTGCTTTCCTGTTATCCTAACAGTTTTTAGTAAATATTCTTTCCTTAGTAATTTATGTTTTCAAGTTTATCAAACACTGGATTATTGAATTAAATTATTTCTGATTATACTTTGTATTGTCTTTTCTATTGCTTGACTTTTTTGTCTTTTAACCAGTATCAAATTATTTTGATGATTGCTTCTAACTCTATTCAAAGCACTGGAAATACAAATAGAAAAGCCAGACAGCCCCTCCTCTCAAGGAGCTCATATTCTAATAGGAAGAGATAACATATAAAGGCAGTTTCAGCTGCAAGAAAGGCCTTCATGATCCTTGGGAAACAGCACCAAAACAGATCAAAATGCACAATTCGCAACAATTATTTCCACTAATAAAACCACAGTGGAAACAGGACCGTTGTTCAGGGGGTGGAGTGGTAAGGGTTTGATGCTACTTCCCAAGCTTCAGACCCAGGGATCTGAGTCCTAGGCTGCCTCCACTGGGGTCTGAGAGGTGGAATTCAAGGTCATGGAAGTGGTTTGATTCACCTGGCGCATGCTGCCTCCCATCTCTCTCTCTTCTTCCTCTTATTGCTTCTGCTAGGGTGGCTTGGTGGCATCTGGTAGGAGTATTCGGAGAACTAAAAGCAGGGTTGGTGGTAGGAGCAGGATGGACTGCTACCCTAGTGGTTTAGGGAATTTGGGTCATACGTTGTCTATAATGGTGTCTGAAGAGAATGTAGTATTAGAGGAAATAGTGTCCATTTGATCTACCTGGCACATGCCACTTCCTTTCTCTTCCTCAAGATGCCTGGCTACTTCTGTGAGGCTGCCTTTACATGGCAACTGGTTGATAGATGGTGGTGGCAGCGATAGCAGGGATGGTGGGCCCCTTCTCCATAGGACTGCAATTTATTAGTATGATTTCATCATTTCCCCTGATATTATAGTTCTTTCATTCCTCCAAATAAATTTTAACTCAAAAAATCTATAAATGAACCTTGGCAGTACTATCATTTTCATTACATTTACATGGTCCAATAATGAGCATTAAATGTATTTGTAGCTATTTACGTTATTCTTTATTTCTTGAAGAAGCCATTGTAATTAGTCCTATAAAGATAATGAATGCTGGCAGGTTGACTCCCAAATATTTTAGGTATTTTTTAGTTATTTTGAATGGGATTTAACTTTCTTTTGTTGCCTACTGGATTTTGTATCATATAGAAATGCTGTCGACTTTTGTGAATTTATTTTGTAGCCTATAATGTTGCTGGATTTGTCTCCATTAATTTCTCTGCTAAATCCCTGGGGATTTTCTTAATAAAAGATCAAGTCATCAGCAAACAGGAATACTTTTGTCTCTACTTCACTTATCATTATACATTGAATTTCATTCTCTTTCTTTATTCTTATTGTTATAATTTCTAGAATTACATCAAATAGTACTGAGAAAAGGAAACATCCTTTCTTTTTTTTAATTCAATATTTTATTATTTAATATTTTTTAGTTTTCAGGATTTCCACAAGATTTTGACTTACAAATTTTCTCCCCAAAGTCTGAGTTTGAGTTTGTTTTTGCTGCCTGTTCATGTTCCCAGTCAACTACTTGACCTTTGAGCTTTTTGTCAGTGTATGACTGCTTGTAGAGTAGAGAGTACTTTGTCCCAAGCTTTAGGAGCTGCGCTGCTGTTTTCAGAGCTACTTCTACACAGCAAGCTCTGCCACACCACTGCTCCTCCTCCCCCAAGAACCGCCAACCAGGATTGCCACCGAGATCCAAGGAGGCTCTGCACTCCCGCTCTGATCTGCCATTTAATTCCTCCCACCAGGTGGGCCTGGGGCCAGAAGCAACTGCAGCTGGAGCTCTGGAAGCAGCCACAGAGCTGCACCACCTCCGCCGCCCCAGGATTGGGGCCGACTGTGCACTCCTCTCACCCAGATCCAGCAGTTTCCCATTAGCCTGCTCTGTTGTCTTTGGCATTTGTGGGTTGAGAAGTCTGGTAAATGCCACAGCTCACTGATTCAGAGTCCTATGGCCTGTTCTGCCCAGCTCCCAGTCTGGTTGGTCCTGGTGCAGCCTACGCTAGGCTCTGCTCTGCACTGCTCTCAGCTCCATGCAATAGACCCTCCCCAGCAACCATCCAGGCTGTCCTGGGCTTCAGCCCTGCTTCCCTCTGTTATTTCATGGGTTCCACAGCTCTAGAATTTGTTCAGAGCCATTTTTTATCGGTGTTTGGTGGGACCTTGGGGAGACCTTAAGCAAGTCCCTGCTTTCCAGCTGCCATCTTGGCTCCGCCCCCCAAAACATCCTTTCTTAAGCTTCATTTCCCAATTGCATATAATGCTTGCTTTTGGCAAGATAGACAGACTCACACTATATATATATGTATATGTACATATATATATATACACACGCATACATATACACATATATACATATATATACACATATACATATATACATAGATACATATATAATCATATTGAAATAATGGTCTCTCTACACATATACTGTGTTGAGGTTTTATTACGAATGCTATTTTGTCAAAGGTTTTCCATTCATCTATTGAGACAATTGCAGATCGGAATTTTTTAAAAATTTGATTAAGTATGTTACTGGTTTTCCTAATGTTGAACCATCCCTGGTGTTAAATCACCTGATCATAATAAATAATTTACTAAATAAATTGCTGTAGTCACTTAGCCAGGATTTTATTTAAGAATTTCTAATAGATACTCATTAATAATATTGCATAACTCCATAATATAATCCAGGGCTGTCCAAAATGCAGCCCACAGGCCACATGTGGCCTGCAGTGCAATTTATGGAGCCCACTACAAGCACAGAAATTTACATAAATGCTTTAGTAAATGAAGCCGAGCTACCACAGAGCTCGCGCTAAAATAGCAAATCCAAATATATTCTCTATTGTTTCAATAAAAACCTAATACTGTGCAGCCCTGAATAATCTATGGCTCATAGTTCAATAGCTTTATTGTACCCTGATTAATAAAATCTCAATTTTTGGGGGAAAAAGTTGTAATATCAATATTAACTTTTCCTTAAAAGTTTAATAGAATTTTCCAGTGAATCCATCAGGACCAAAAGGTTTTTTTTCCTTTGGTAGTCCCTTTGTAATTCTACCTCCGTTTCTGAGACTGGAATAAAATCTCTATTTTATTAAGTGTTTTGTTAGTTTCGGCATTTTATATTTTTGGAGGTAATCCCAGTTTTGAGGTCATATAACTTCATATTAAGTTCTAATAATTTTTATTTCTTCTAATCTTGTAACAGTACTTACTAAATTTTTTATTTGATTTTCCATCTTCTTTTGAACCAAGTTGGATAGTATTTATTAATCTTTTTAGTCTTTAAAAAGTACTAGTTTAACTGTTTATCAATTCTATCTTTTTTATTTCCAACTTACCCATTTATCATCTAAACTTCAATATTCCCTCTTTTGTGTATATTTTTGTTTGTTTGTTGGATTTCTAAATTGTTTAAATATATATTCGATTAATACTTACTCTAATTTTGTTAGCATCTCTTCCTAGGGATATAATTATTCTCTCAGGATTGCTTTAGCTGCAACCCAGAAATTTTAGTATGGTGTCTCATCTTTACTATTGACTGTCAAATAGTTGTTTCTATTTGTCATTTAAAATCATTTATTATTTAGGATTTCATTATTAAGTTTCCCTTTAGATCTGTTATTTTGTTTGTGAACCTTGAATGAAATATTATTTTTAATGCATTATGGGCTACAAGGGATGTGTTTAGTACTCTGCTTTTCAACATCTCTTTGCAACTTAACCATGATTTAATATACACTGCATTTTTATAAAAGTGCCATGTGGTACTAAGGAAAAGAAACATTCTTTCAGGAGGTTCTATAAAACTTTTATCTGTAAATTCTCCATCAATTTGTTCTATATTGTCTGCTTTTGCTTATTTTTTGTTAGATTTGTCTAATGCTGAAAGAGAAACATTGAAGTCACTTATCATTGTGTCATGCTTTTCTGCAATTTGGCTGACTTTCTTTTATAAATTCAGATGCCATGCCTTTTGAGACATGTAAGTTTAAATTAATATTGATACTGGCTCCTTGTATATGGGTTCCTTAAGTATAACGTAACTCCCTTGCTTATCACTACTTATACTGTGTATTTTTATTTTTACTTTGATAGCACAATTGCAACTCCTGCTTTTTTGGATTTACCTAATGCACAAAAAAAACTGAGTTAAATTTTCTCACTTTGATTCTCCTTATTTTTGCTTTTGAGATATTTTTTCTGTCACTTTTTTTTTAGGTTGAACTGTTCAATCCATTCACATTCAAAAATATGAGAATGAGTTTTATGTTTTCTTCCATTTGTGTCCCTAATATTGCTTTTAAAAAGACTTTTTGTTCTCCTTTCTCTTTTAAGTTACAACTTGGCCCCTATAATTAGTTTTGCTTAAACTAGTTTTGTGCTACCATATTCCCATAAGCTCTCTTCCCTCACCAATTCCTACCCTCCTATTTGCCAATTCATTCTCTAATCTCAGGGTTTCTATTTATTTATTTATTTTATTTATTGAATTCTTCTTCTTTTCCCCCCTTAGTCAAGTGATTAATTCAAATTATCTCCTCCCCTCCAACTTCTTTTGTTAGTTTTTAAAAACATCTTTTCTTGCATCTTTTTCTCAGGATTTATCTTGTTTTCTTGTTGGTCCATCTGTTCTGAATGTTGATTCTTTGACCAATCTTCTACAACCACATTTTTCTTAAATCTGTGTTCTTTAAGGATTTAAAGCTTCTGAAGTATCAAGCCTAAACTCCCTCTTCTAAGCAATTTCTATGTAGATCTTGCCCCATCTTACCTTTTTTTTCCTGCTGTACCAAACTCTTAAAAATTCAAGAGGGAAGTAATATAGATAAAAGCATTAAGCTGTGATAGACGTTATCATGTCCCAAATATACCTCCTGCCCTCCCCATAATCATTCTCCTTCCCAACTGCCAGGGATTCTCAACTCTAGGTCTGTATTCTCCCATTCTTCTTAATGCTAGCTTCTCCCCAGAGCTCCAATTTTCTTTCTCCTGAGGCTAAATTGATCTCTTTGTGCAACAATTATTCTCAGATTATAAGGCATCAATTGTCAGCACAGACAAACACCTCTTCCCCCATGTAAAGCCTTCAGTGAAATCCCTAACCCTACTCCCATTGAAGCCTCTCCAATTCATTTCCATTTCAATGCCCACCTCTTTCCACATCTTCCATTTTCCTAAGTCCTATCTTCTTGTTGAGACTAAATAAGTTATCTTTCTTTTGTTCTTCACCCCCAGACTTAATGAAGGCTTATCACATATTCCCTTCTGCCCTTCACAACTCTTCTCTCCCCATTTATGTATCTTCCAATTTTGCAATTTTTTCTCACAAAATATACTGCTTCACCCATGGAGGTTGTGGGGTTTAATCCATGGCACTTCAGTCCTATTTCTCCCTCCTTTACTTCTGTATCTTTAAGTTTCATTAAAAATTCAATTTTCATCTTTCAGTTTCATCTTTATCCTTGTATAGTTAAAAAAAATCACTTAATGATCCCTCCTGTTTTTTATTGTTGTTGCTGTCGTTGTTTCTTTTCCCACATTGGTCTTTTTTAAAAAATGACTCTGTAGAGATGAAGCAAGTTATTTTGTTATTCCCCCCCACCCCCCCACCCCCGCCTTGGGAGTTGTACTTTTTTATCTTTTGTTTGCAATATGAATATTCTGCTTATATTTTTTTTTGCAGAAATGCCTTAAATGTACTTTTTTGTTGCAAATCCATCTTTTCTACTGACAATTAGGTTCAATTTTACAGATATATCATTCTGAGTTGCAGCTTGAGCTCCTCCACTTTTGGGGGGAATATATTACCCTATTCCCTTCTGCAATTTTTACTGAGTGAAGAATAGACTTGTATTATTGGGATTTCCTTTCAATTATATTTGAAGATTTTTCTTCTTACTGGACATAGAATTTGTTATTTGTCAATGAAACTATTAAATTTAACCACTGTGTGTCTTGGAGTTTGAAGTATAGGTTATTTCATTGTATTTCTTTCCTGGATCTGTGGATTCTTTAAATACATACTCTATTTTTTTCCTGTGGAAGAATTCTGGGCAGTTTTCTGTATTACTTCCTATATTATGGTGTTCAAGGCGTGATGATCAAATGAGATAACTTATGTACTATTCTGTGCAAACCTTAAAGCACTATATAAATGTTAGCTAGTGTTGTTATAATTATTATTGGTATTTGGCAAGTTCTCCTGGGAGACTTTAGATCCTCACTTCTGTATCTCCTTTCCCAAAGTAATTTATGCAAAGATGTGAGTTCTTTTAAAGTTCTTGCCTTTTGTTTATTTTCTTCCAGACTGCCTCTCTGTATTTTATATTCCAAATCTACTATCTTTTTATTCTTTGGAAAACTTGCCATCATGGCAAGCTTTCCAATCAGATAACTATTTCTGCTATGAATATTAAAAGTTCTGACATTTATTCCCTTCTAAAATTGTTTAGGCTTTTCATTTCTCTTTCACACCATCCTGGAAAATGTTGTTATTGGTTCCCCGGGTTCTGTTTTTCATCAGGCATTGGTTCAATTTCTTTTGTATTTATAGTGCTTATAAAGACAGTTCTATAAACTCTTTGAGGATTTAGTGTTCATTCTTTCTTCTTTTTAGTATCTTCCCTGTTGGTTTATAGTTGCCTATGTGCTAGATTTTTAATTGAAATTTTTTTCCTCTTGAAATATTTTGTTATAACCTTTTTTCCCCTTTGTATTTCTTCCTCATTGGTTGAGTCCAGTTTTCTGTCTGAGTTCCATATCTGGTCATCTTTTCTTAAGGGCTAAGTATGGTATAGATGGCAGAGTGACAGCCTTGTCGTTAGGATAATTTAGGTTAGCATTCTACCTCGGACACTTACTTTGTGATGTTGCACAAAGCATTTAATCTCAGCTTTAGTTTCTTCATAGGTAAAGTGGGGAATAATAATAATACTCATTTCACAGGGTTGTTGTGAAAATCAAATGAGATAACATCCAAAAAACACTTAGTAAACCTTTAGGTTCTATGTAAACATCAGCTATTATTAGTATTATTTTAATTATATCAAGCTTCCCTTCAATAAATAAACAGGAATATAGTTATAATATAATTATGAACGTGGGAAATGGTTCGGGGTGGGGGAAGAGGAATATTATTTCTGTATTAACTGGTCTCTTACTTTTCTCTTGTATTCTTGGTTCTATTTTATCCGGCCCTGCAGAAGCCTCCCCAAGATTTTCTTCTAATATCCTAAGCAGAAGACTCAAATCATCCTGATTTAGGCCAACCTGTAAGGTAATAACATTTGCAGAAGTGTAGTGAATATATACATGTATGCATGTGTATTATAATAAGCCTACAATAAAGAATTCATTAGATGTGTATTAATCTAGATCATAGGATAAGGTCATCAAAGCACTAATTGAGCAAATCATATCAATCCAGGTTCAAGTATTTCACCATTGTTCCATATGAAAATTTTACTTAAGACTAGCACATATATATATATATATATATATGGATAGTAAATTATTTTACCCCTACTGGAAAAGTAATCATGCAGGCATCAAACTAACTAAAACAAACAGAAGGGGTAGCTAGGTGGCACAGTGAGTAGAGCACTGGCCCTAGAGTCAAGAGGACCTGAGTTCAAATCTAGCCTCAGATACTTCACACACTTACTAGCTGTGTGACCTTGGGCAAGTCACTTAACCCCAATTGCCCAGCATTCCCCCCCTAAAAAAAACGGAAAAAGATAAATTTCTTTAAATGGATAAAACTCCACTGTCTAAATAATTAGTACAAATGGCTTTCCAGTTGTGTTAAAACACTTTGTTTTCCTTTTACTACTCAGATTACCTTAAATGTATTTTTCTCTGTGTGCGTGTGTGTGTGTGTGTGTGTGTGTGTGTGTGTGTATGTGCACACACAGAATATACCGGGTAAAGCGTACTTCTAGAAAACAATAAGAAGTAATACTTAAAAATTTAGACCCACTCAAAATCTGAAAAATTCTCTTTAGACAACCTGCCAAATATTTTTCTACAATTTTTTTCAAGCCAATGAATAAATATCATTTGTGTTTATAAATATAATAAATAATTCTCCATATTTCAGAAATTTCAAAAAGGGAAATAAATATACAAATACATATTTATACTTACATTCATTGTATCAAGATGTCCTGTAATTTCCATTATAGGAATTTTGTGATACCAAGCTGCAGCTAAATTCCGATTCACCAAAATATTCAAATTAATAGGGTGCAGCAGTTGAATATCAGGATGAGAGACACCTGGCTGAATCACTGTTCTAATGAAATATCAAAGTATAAAAACCTGAAACTGATGCTCACCAATTACGACATTCTACTGATAATAGTTCACATTCATAAAACTTTTTTTCCAAAGTACTCTTCACCAAAAATCCTAGAAGCAGGTGGTATAAAAATTACTATCCTTGTTTTGCAGGCAAGAAAATTGAAGATCAGCAATTTAATGACATCCTCAGGTATATTTTAAGGAGCCAAGACTAGAACACAAGACTTTTGAGTCCATGTCCAGTGGCTACTTTCACTAAAGAAAAGTCAAAATCACTGTTCTGAAAAATGATTAACATTTTGACTTGAAATACTTAACACATTACCAGCACTGCATTTTTAGGACTTTCAAAAATCGATCTATTAAAAAATTATTAAGGGGCAGCTAGGTGGCGCAGTGAATAGGGCACTGGCCCTGGAGTCAGGAGGACCTGAGTTCAAATCCAGCCTCAAACACTTGACACATTTACTAGCTGTGTGACCTTGGGCAAGTCACTTAACTTTAATTGCCTTGCTTTCCTCCCTCCAAAAAAAATAAAGATAACTTATAATAAAAAGAAATTATTAAAAGAAATTAAGTAATAAAGTAATGATCATTAGAGGGCAGAACTGATTAGAATTACAGAATTTACAAAAACCATTACAGAGACATAAGCATGATTATAGTCAACAATATCTAGCCTGATGCAGATCAGAACATATGCCTTCGTCTTATCTAGTCATCTATTCTGGCTGTCTTGCCAAACATCCTACCCGCTTCCTCATCTCAACAGCCCCTCCTCTGCTACTTCTCACAACTCTTGCTCTGGGAACCACCATCAAAACAATATTACCACTGTTTCCAAAGAAGGCACAGAAAGCAACTCTTATAAAGGTCCATTCACTATGCCTGTGATATCCCAGACTTAGACACACTCCCCTAGCCACCACTCCCCTCTATGTATTGTCTCCTCTTAGAAGGAAACTCCTAGAAGGAAAAGTACTTTCTTGTTTTTGTGTTTGTATATTCAGTTCTTAGCACAGCACCTTGCACATAGTTAAGTACTTACTAAATATTTTTTATTGCTTCATCAAGAAATATTAAATACCTATTAACGCATTTTATCTAAGTCATGAGTTTTATCCAAGAACATAACTGAACTAATATACTCTGCATTTTACATATTACATACACAGTCATCTTTCAAGTTAAAATGGATCCTCAAAAAGCTTTCTTCAGGATTAACGCCGTGGAATTATTTTACAAAAACATCTCCTTGGTATTTCAGTAATTCTTTCTCCTGGATAGGGTCTCATTAAATGTGCTTTCAGATATATAATTTAAATTAAAACAAGTTCCAATGTGGTAAATTGGCATCACGAAATTCTGTGGAAAGGCATTGGTAAAAGACATAAATAAATCAATACTAAAAGATCATACCTAGAAAGTTTAACCTCTGTTAGCTGCACAACCATTTTGTCAATTACTGGAGGGAGTAAGCAGTCTTCACCAGACACCTGACTAAACTTGTTTTGTATTCTAATCAATCCAAGATCAACCACCACTGCATTAGAGGAAATGGAAGACTGTGGAATGACTATAACTGGTGCCTTCAAGTCAATACTGATAGAAACACGAAAACTCCTCTGGGCAAGATCTTTCACACTTGTGGCAGCCTTTTCTGCAGCTTGGGCGGTGGCAGTGCTCAGTGCTTCTTTACCCATATGAAAATTGTTCAAGAAATTCTATTCAAATAAAAAACATAAATAAAATGTCAGATGTAAGATGGCCTTCAGATGTTACTATGTTACCAGACACTTAAAGTCGTTTTTAGTTTACAAAATATTTAAGAAACATTTTTCCTGCATGTGTGTTTCTACTAAATGATGGCACCTATCTATGAGACTCCTGACAGGGTCAGAAGTCTGTGGCCATGGAACAGACCAAAAATAAATTGCCTTAACATAGTCTCTGAATCAACTACCTTCACTTCACTAGGTTTTAGTTGGAGTTTACCAATCATAGCCCAAATGACTATATGACTCACACAACTCAGCTACCTGAACATAGGAATACAACATATTAAAACATAAATACTATCAGTATATGTAATATATCTAGCACAAAACCTCCAAGCATCTAGAATTTTCAGTGTCTGAGTGTGCAAACATCGCCAACTTGAAAATGAAAGATACAAATTATGGTATTACCAGGAGTGACATGAGGAACTTATGAAGATAGACTATCTGAATACATCCCACATTCAGGGACACTACACCATCCACTTTAGACATGTCAGCATAAGCATCTCCTTCAGTAGCATCAGGATACAAATCCAAATTAAAACGGAAGACTTCATTGCCCACTATTGAGACAGCCTGAAAAAAAATCACTGTATATATTATTGTGTCCATTTTACAGAAGAGTAGCCTATGGGCTGCAGAAGTAAAGTAACTTGCTCGTGATGGGCATCAGAGGTACCATCTGACTCCCTGTCTTTCCTGAGTCCAAAGCAATCATCTTATGCCTTGGTGCTTCCCATAATGTTATATATGACCTGTTGCCACAGAACGTCAATAAAGTGAGAGAAGTGAACCCAAATGAGGAGACAGAAGGGAATCCAAGGGGTGCCATGTACAACATCCTGTAAGTTCTCCTGGGAGGCCTTCCCTGTGCTAGCTAGGACCATGGGGCAGCTGAGGAGAGGAAAACTTCTCCCTGTGACTTATGCTAGCAGGCAAAAGGAAGGCTATGATGTATTACTGAGAGACTGGCTACAGATATTTACAAAGAGCAAAAAGTCCAAGGGGAAAGAACAGTAACAGTGGAGTCAAGTGAGGCAAGCAGGGGTGACATTGCCCTTCCTTTAGGGACAACATCGAAGGTAGTTATGGCATATGTGTGTCCCTAATTCACACAGTATGTGGTTTTTGACCAGTTGGCCTGATTCCCAGGAGCCAGTACACTTGTACAAGGGGGAGAGGCTATGATTACAGGACAGGGCCTAAGTCAGAGGTCAGGCTCCACCGAGTCCGGATTGATTCATTTCCCATCTCCAGGGCCTGGCATAGAGTAGATGCTTAATAAATACTTGACTTATTAGTTCTGCATCTATTATGTCCATGCTCTAGGGAGCTACATTCAGAGCCAGAGGTCCTTAGTTCTGATTGCCACCTATTCTGGCTACCTATGAGATTCTGTCACTTCACACCTTTGGCTCTCAATTTCTACACCTATGAAATAAGGGAGTTGGGCAAGAAGATCTCTACCATCCCTCTCTTCCAGCTGTGATCCTATTCTAGTGGACAAGTCATTAACAAAATACCCACATTTTTATAGGACTTTATTCTTATTATCATCATAAACTTACACTTAAGTGCTTTCTTCACAACCCTATTAGGTAGGCAGTAAAATTACTACCTCTCTTTTCCAAGGACGTGGAAAGTAAGGTGCAGAGAGGCTGCCCTTGGTCACACAGGTAAAGGACCCTGAACTCAACACACATCTTCTAACAACAAGAAAAACACCTATTCAATCATAAAAATATTTAATATTTATTTAAGTTCATATACCTGTTTATGAACTGTATTTGTATCAACATCTGTGACGGTTATATTCTCTAGTCGTGCAAAAAGTGACTGCTTTTTTGACTGAAGAGAAAGGGAGGAATCAAGTCCTGAAAAATAAATCACACTTTTATACTGCTACCGAAAAATAATTGTCTCTTCAAAAATATTGAATTCAGTTGATATTTTTACCTTGAATCTTTATTTCAGCGATACTGTGCTTTTCATCACATACAGTGACACAGAAAGCATTCAACTTCGCAAACAGCTTGAAATTAAAAATGTCATTATCTTTGGAGGGTACAGTCACTGAAAATTTAAAAAACATATATTTCTGAATGGCTTTTAATAATTCAAAATCTTTGGATTTTTTAAATTAAGTAAAAAATACATATTTAAGGTGATTTTTTTTTCTTCTTCAAGTTTAACTCTGGGTTAGTAAAAGTAAGCATAACATAACTGACTTCAGTCTTTAAGATTCAATTAAACTTCATAATCTAATATCCTAGTAAGCAGTCAATATTGAAAATGTAGTCTTTTTGTTAATCCTTAAATATACATTTGTAACTGAAGCACTAATTCTCCCCTGAAATACAAAATGTTGAACCACAATTTTGTTAAAATAATGTCAAACTCTTTCAAGATCTATAAGAATAAACTCTAGACTTTAAACATTAGAAAAGCCTATCAGAGATCTAGGAGAAATGCCAAATTTAGTAAATAACTCTTTAATTATCTTACTTAGAAATAATAAGTGTTCATCATACCTTTCTTCAGAGTAATATTTTTTAGTTGCTTTTCACTATGAAGTTGTGACTCTGTCTCAGCAACAGTTTGGCCCTCTGATGGGATAACAGTTGTCAGGTAATTAATAGAAGACAGAAGGGCTTGTGTTTGCAGTAAGAGATTTAAAGACGAAAAGGCCACCTTTTTCAAGGGGAAAAAAAAAAGAAAATTAACCCTTTGGTGAGAAAAAAAATGTACACCATTCATCCCTACAGGACAGGGGTGTATAATTATATAAGTGCAGCTTGAACTTTCTTTTTCACATGACAACAAAAGCCTTCAAGAGGAAATCAGAAGATTAATGCACCTCAACAGCTTCCTTACCCAACAGTTTTTTAATTCTTTTCTGTTGGTAATCCTAATCTTCACGATATAAACTGTTTCTTGTTTGGAGCATTTTCTATCATTGTCATACAAAAAATAAAGCTAAAAATTGAAGTCTATAAAACCCTGGACATTGGACATGACTAAATGACTCAATAACAACAACAACAATCAGTAAAATACTGGATTTGCAAAAATGATTCCATGTGAATGATGACATAAAAGCATACATAAGAGTTCTCAGTTGCTAAATGGGCTGACAAAAATAAAGCTGAATAATTAAAAGTAAAAAGTTCATGAAAAGAAAAATTCAAAACTTAGAAAAGTATTTTATCGAGTGACTACATAAATCTTATAAATCTGAACCCCTTCCAAGGTGTCACTTAAAAACCTTGAACAAATGGAAGAAATTAAACTGAGCAAAGAGAATCAAGACAGAAGTAGAAATACTGATTTTTTTTAAGGTACTAAGGCACTTAAAGAATATGTCGTTTAAATTCAGAATTGTTCTGATGAATTTATACTCTTAATGGATAATGAAAGTAGTTGTTTCTGAACCTAATACTAACTCCTTTACTCCTCAGACAAGCAACCTAAAATTCATAGCTCCCTGTGTTTTCTCATGTTTGTTGTTTCTCATGCCTAGAATGTTCTCTCTTCTTACCTCCACCTCTTAGAATATTTCATTTCCTTTGAAGTTCACCTAAAGCACCACCTTATAGATGAAGTTTTTCCTGATAACCTAACTTCTAGTGTCTGCTCTTCGTTAGCTTTTTTTTTGTATTTCACACATACTTATCTATGCATATGTTGCCTCCCCCAGTAAAATATAATCTCCTTGAGATGAGAAACTGTTTAATTTTTAACTTTGTACCCCAAATGCCTGGCAAATGGTAGCAACTTAATAAGCACTTGGTAACTGATTGCTGTGTACTCGCTCCTCACCTTTGCCTCTTGGGATACCTTATTTCCTTCTAAACTTAGTCAAGACAAATCAATATAAGTCATGAGGATTTCTGCATATTATTAAGAAAATCCAGGAGGAAGATACAGAAGGAAAATTATATCTAAATAATTATAAAATATTTGGGAATCTACATACCAAAGTATACCGAGAAAGAAACCATTAAATGAATACAGCTACAAAACACTCTACAAAAATAAAGACAGACTTAAATAATTAGAGAAAGAATAATTGCTCATGGGCAGGCTGTACCAACCCAATAAAAATGATAATGCAACTTAAGTCAATGTATTTATTCCGTATCATGTTAATCAAACTACCAAATAATTATTTTATAGAACTGGGGAAAACATGAAATTCATTTGGAGGAACAAAAGGTCAAGAATATCAAGGAAAATAATGGGGGGGGGAGGGAAAGGTGGAAAGGAAGGGGGCCCAGAAGTACCAGACTTCCAAGTTACACTAAAAAATAAAAATCAGCAACTAACTTGGTATTGGTTAAAAGAAAAAAAAGAGGTCAATCTGTAGACCAAATTAGAAATACAACATACCGAAGCAAATTTAGAGGCGTAATATAGTTGAATAAGCCTAAAGACTTCATATGCTAGGCTAAGGATAAGTAGTGCTGAGAAAACTAACAAGCAGTCTGGAAGAAAATAAGTTGAGACCACCACTTCATATCATACACCAAGATTTGCTCAAAATGGATACTTGGCTTAGATATAAGGTCACATAATAAATAAATTATAGAAACAAGGAAAAATTACCTTTTGTAACTATAGAAAAGGGAAGAGTTTACAGTCAAACAAGGGATAAAGAAGATCCTAGTATAATCATAATACATACACATAATCACATGTATTTGTTGAATACACAAAATTAGAAAGTTCTGCACAAGCAATACCAACAAAGCTAAAATTGGAAGAGAAATAGTTAACCGGGGAAAAAATTTTCCAACAAATTTCTCTCATAAAGGTTTCATTTCCAAGACATGTGAAAAGCAGGTTCAAATGTATAAGAGTAAGTCTTACCACAAATGATAAAAATGAACAAAGGATATGAATAGGCAGTTTGCAATAGAAAGTATACAAAATATCAAAAAGACAAATCTCTAACAAATAGAGAAATACAAATTAAAGCAGCTCTAAGGTTCCATTTCACACCTCTCAGTTTGGCAAAGACGAGCAAAAAAAAAAAACAGATAAATGTTGGTGTGAGAAAAATGCACATTAATGCACTGTTGGCAGAGCTGTTAATTGGTCCAGTCATTCTGAAAAGCAATTTAGAAGCATGCCCAAAAAGTAACAACACTATGCAGAACCTTTGATTGAGTGATATCACTATGAAGCATTCTATGGAGTATTCCAAAAAGATCAAAGAAAGAGGAAAAGGACCTAAATGTATAAAAAACATTTATAGTAAATCTTTTTTATTCAGGAGAACTGGGAATTAAGGGAAAACTACTCAGGAATTAGGAAAGGATTAAATATGGTACATGAATGTAGTAGAATATTTTGCTATAAGAAATGATGATAGCGTAAATTTCAAAAGAAACCTAGAAAGACCTGTATGAATTGATTTAGAGTGAAAACAGAACTAGATATCACCCTATTAATCAACAATCATTTATTAAATGCCTACTATGTGCCAGACACTGTGCTAAGCACAGCAATAAGCACAAGGATAACTAGAAGAATAATTAATACAATATCATTTTAAGGCAAAAATTTTGAAATACTTAAGAATTCTGATTGGTGCAGTGACCAGCCACAATTCCAGAGGACCAATACTAATGCATGCTACTTTCTTTTTAACAGATAGGTGATGAATAAGATACAGGTTTTTGGACACTGCCAATATGGGAATTTATTTTGCTAACTCTGCGTATTTGTATGAGTTTTGTTTTTCTTTCTTTTTTTTCCATTGGGGAAGGGATAGTAGCAGGGACAGAAGAAAAGAAAAAAAGGGATAGAATACAGGATAGAAAAAGTAAAAGCTTGTTGATTGAAAAATTTAAAAAACAAACAAGCTCAGCTCAAGTGCTACAGATACATGAAGCTCCTCCTGATTTTCCCCAATAGCAAGTGACTTCCCTACCCAAATTAACTTGATTTTTATATATTTTGCAAATACTTGCATGTGAACATGTACTCTCCCTAAAAAGAATATTCTACTTCTTGAGTACAAAGATACTTTCACTTTGTATCTCCAATGCTTAGCACAGTGGCTGGCACACAGTAGGCATTTAATAAATGATTGTCGATTCATAGGATGAAATCTAGTTCTGTCTGTCCAGTACCTGGGTAATATCTGGTTTTCTTGGAACCAAATTTAGGTTTAAATTGCTTCTACCTTTGGGAAAAGAATCCTTTTGGTTTTCTAGGGTACAATTTAGAATATTGACCCAGTAGCTTAACTAAATTATATCTTATGCAATGTAAAAAAAATAAATTTTAAATTAAAACTACTTTGACAATATTCCTTAACTGAAACAAAAAAGGGCTTTAAGTAATAACCTCTCTTGAGTGAGATGTTTTTGTTTAACATAATTTTCATTTACCTTAAATGTTTGCTCGGTGTTTTCAAAAGTACTCTGAAAACTAGGTCCATTCTTGTCAGCCTAAAAGAGAAATTAAAAGTTCTAATATATGAAATGCAGTCAAATCTAAAAAGTCTTCTTAATCAAACTTTTTGGCTAATATCAGTTATTTCTAAGTTGTATACAAAATATAGCTGGTGACCCAAAGATAAGGAAGACTATTGTAAACTGACTGCAACACATTAACAAAATGACTTCTATACTACAAATGGCAGAAAGAATATTGCTAAGGAATAGCATGATCCCAGAAAGAAGTGGGTCAATCCTGAATACAGAATGAGGAACAACAGCTGGACAACCCACAGGCTACACTGGTAGCTTCGAAATGTCAAAAGAGGAAGGTCTTCAGTACCCTCAGGGGATCCTCTAAGGAGAAGTTATAGAAAGACACGGAAAAGAAATATATTGTCAGAAGGAGAGCCCACCCTATCCAGATCACACATCTAAGTATAGAAATAAGTTTAAAATGTTTATTTAGCAATGATACGTGAGTAGCTCTACTCTCCTTTAAAACTTGGAAGAACATGCCCTTCAGGGTCTTAAAGAAAAAGTATAGTAAGAGAAGCAACCACTTAGGGACACTTTTTCAGCTGGAGAATTATAGTTATCTCTAAATGGCTAACAAAATGTTCACCTGCAAACACAAAAAGTGTAAGAGGGTAAAGCACAAGGAAGCCGATGAGTACACTAAGAGTAAGCCAGTGTATTTCAGGAGTTGCTCCATCAATCTAATTGATATGGTGATATATACATGTACATACACACACATATACATACACATACATATATACATGTATGCATGTGTACACACACACACACACACACACACACATATCTTTTGCCCACACCCCTGTGAAGTGAATGGAATGCAGGAGTAGTTGGGGAGAGGGTAGGATCTATTTTGAAAATTAATGATGTCTTTTTCAAAGTCTTCTGGAAATCTACTCTCTCCTCTTTCCTATAGATATACTTGAAATATGATATAAACATCTTAAAGACTCATACCTTGATATATTCCACTTTTAAAAGATCTAACCCAGATTTGTCAGAAGAACTAATCAGATGAAGTGGTTTCTTTCTGGTCCCTGGAAGAAAGAGAAAAGTAAACTGCTTGTTTATAGGTGAAAATTTAAGATGAGGTTTTCCTTTTAAAGAGATCTTTTGAAGGGTTAAATTTGAAATCCTTATCTCTGACAGCTTAAGAAAAGCTTCACTAGGTCTACTGCAAGTTTCTTACATAATCTGAACTGGGCTCTCACTATGGTAAGGCAGTCCTTTCATGCTTTCCTAACTGATCCATTATCCCACTCCCAAAAGCAGCTTTTCCAAAAATTTTCATCCCTCCTCAAACCTCCCACAGTTCCTCCTCTCCCCATCCTCAAATGAGAACCATGCCTCATATTTACCTGAAAAAATTGAAGTCACTCACAGAGGGCACCTTCTTCTCCCCTGTTCCTCATCTTACATTCTGTCACTATCTCTTTCTATACCCCTTTCACAGGAAGAGGAGGCCCTTCTTGCCAAGGCAAATGCCTCTTTATGTTCATTATCCTATTCCATCATGTCTTATCTGCAGATTACCCCCCATTCTCCTTATTCTGTCAGTAATAGTTCTCAGACACCTGACTGCTTCCCTACTGCCTACAAATATGTTCATGTCTCTTCCATCCTCAAAAAACCTCCCCTTGATCCATCTATCCCCACCAGCTACCATCCTGTATTTCTCCTCCCTTTTGTGGTAGGGAAGGTGTCTCCACTTCCTTTCCTTTCTGTCCTTAACTCTCTGCAGTCTGGCTTTTGACCTCCTCATTCAACCAGATGATTTTCATTAAGGTCACCAAAGTCCTTTTAATTGCCAAATCTAATGACCTATTCTTAGTTCTCACCTTTTTTGATCTTCCTGCTGCCTCTGACATTGTCAATCACCTTGTTTTCTTGATAGTCTCTTCTAAGTTTTTGTGACATCACTCTCTCCTGGTTCTCCTCCTACCACCTGACCACTCCTTCCATCTCCTTTGCTTAATCTCCATTCACATCATACCTGCTAACTTGGGAGACCTCCTAAGGTTCTGTCCTGGGCACATTTCATCTCTCTATACTATTTCATTTGGTAGTCTCATCACCTCCCATGATTTCAGTTATCATCTCTATGCAGAGATCTTTCAGATTTACTTTTCAAACCCTAACCTTTCTCCTGACATTCAGTCTCATGTCTCCAGATGCCTATTAGACATCTCAAACTGGATGTCCCATAGGTGTCTTAAACTCAACATGTCGTCACAATCTTTCCCCAAAAATCTTCCTAGTCACCCAAGTTTGCAACCTAGGTGTCAGCTTCAGCTCCTCATTCACACACACACACACACACACACACACACTCAGCCTCCCCACTATATCCAATCAATGGTCAAGTCCTATTGTTTCTACCTTCACAATATCTCTCACATATGCCTGCTGTCCTACAACACTGCCACTACCCTAGTGCAGGCCCTCATTACTTCATGCCTGAACCATTCCAATACTCTGCTGGTCTCCCTGTTTCTAGTCTCTCCCTAGTCCAATCCACCATTCTCTCAGCTGTCATATCTTTCTAAATTACAGGTCTGACCACATCTCTCCTTTACTTAATCAACTGCAGTGGCTCACCATCACCCCCAGGATTAAATATAAAATCTTTTATTTGGTTTTTAAAGCCCTTCAAAACCTGTGTCTTTCAAATCTTCTTATACCTTACTCCTCTCCAAGTACTCAGTCATCCAATGACACTACTAACTAAAAAAATTTCACTGGCTTTCCTTCAAGTCTGGAGCTCTCTCACTCCAGCTTCCCTGACTTCTTTCAAGTCCTAGCTAAGTCTCACCTTTTTCAAGAACCTTTTCCAATCCTCCTCAATCTTAGCACCTTCTCTATGACTTTGCTCCCCCAATCTATACGTGACTTTTTGTACATAGTTGTTTGCATGCTGTCTGTGATCCTTGAGAGTATGCACTTTTTTTGCCTTTCTTTGTATCCCCAGCACTCGGCAAGCACTTAATAAATGCTAGTTTACTTGATTTATTCCCACCTAAAGATCATGCCTACTTTTCTACGTTATTTTTTAAAATACCCTCCCTTCATCTATGGAAAGAAGCTACCTAGCCCAGAAAGAACTCTGAAGAAGTCAGGTGACTGCGGCTCCAGACCTAAACCTGCTACAGTCTCATATGATCTTCCAAATGACGCTTTGTCTGGGACAGACTTTATCATCTGTAGAACGGAGGTGAGAGTAGGGGGTTTCCATGGCCCCTTCAACCACAGGTCCAGAAACAGAGCATTCTAGGTTTGGTCAAGAATACCACAAAGGGGTCTGGAGTCTATGAGGGGCAGAAGCAGCTCCTCAGGAGGCACCACCACCAATCCTGTGAGGCTCTAGTGATAGAAGAGGAGGAGGAGGGGTGCTGCCTCTTCCAGCTCTCATCCAGACTCACTTGATGGTACTACAGTCCCCGACCTGTGGTACTTCTGCTAAGTGAAACCAAGGTACTTTTGGAGACAAACTATGTGCCCTCCTCTTTCTCAACCCCAGAGGGCTCCTTGTTCCTGCCTGGGGTCTCCAACCAGATGTTCCCTCAAGTCAGGAAAAAATAAACCAGAACCTCTTTTCGCCTTTGAATCTCTGGTCCTTTTGTTGTCCACGACTCGGTCCATGGTAAATGACCCTAAGGCTGCCACTGGACAAAAGCAAGTAATGCAAAAAAGATAAATTTTATATTTTCAGAGGATACATCTCATCAGACCCTCTGTACCAAGCAGAAGGCTAAAGAAGCAAGATCCAGTTAAAAAGATGCTTTTTTAGCTGAGAAAACAGGCTCAAAAAGCTGTTCAGTAATCTTAGATTACGGGGGAAAATGTGATGAAAAGGAGCCATTTGCAAAGTTTATATTATACTTAAGTAAGGTGTGTTTTTTTTTAAATTAAGTTGTCTTAGTTCCTCAGCGTGACAAATAAAAATTGTCTCTTGTGATTCAATATTCAATACATTTTTACCTTTTAAAAAATAAAATGCCCTAAGTGCACAAAATGTGCAAGATACAGGCCTATCCTCTCAACAATTAATTCTAGAAATCTATGAATATCAATCTTGGGGGACATAATAATAGAAGCTGACATTTACATAGTTCTTTTAAGATTTCTGAAGTACTTTACGTACATTATCTCATTTGTTTCTCACAAGGGAAGGTAAGAACTGGAGGTATTATCATCCCCTATTCTGCAGATGAGTAAAGCGAGGATGAGAAAAGTTAAGTGACTTATGCAGGGTCACAGAGCCAGGAAGTGTCTAAGGCAGAGATCAAACCAAGAACTTTCCTAAGTCCCTCACTTGTTACACGCTAACATTGCTTCCTTTTACCATAATTAAGTGTCTTCACAATTAATCAGAGGAATAAAGAGCTACAGGGAAATGAGGGGAAAGCAGACATAATGAGGGTAAACTTCATGCTGTGCTTTCAACAGGTGTTAAAATGCCATTTCTACCCTTACAAAACAATGGCTGAAAGTATGGAGGCAACAGACAAGGAGGAGGTTCTTCTAAGAAACCACACAGTTGCTACTATCAAACTGCTAACAATATCCTCAGTTTCTTAGAAGAACCTCCAGAAAATGAGGAAATTGAGACACATTAGACATTGGAGCAATTTCCTCCTAACCACTCAGATAATGCCCTCCATTTGAAGACTTAACTACAAAATTCTTATGTAAATAGTCTTTTTGTAGTGATTAAAATGTCCATACCCTCTGACCCTGAGATTCCCCTGCTAGGGATATCCGCCAAGGAAGTCAATGACCAAAAAACAAAAGCCCCATATACATCAAAATATTTATAGCAGCATTTTTTGTAGTAGCAAACAACTGGAAACAACATAGATGTCAATCAACTGGCAAATTACTAAACACACTATATTATGTGAATGCATTGGACTATTATTGTTTTAAGAAAAAATAATGATTAATACAGTGCAAGAAAAGTATTATATTAACTGATGGAAAACGAAGTGAGCATAACTAGGAAAGCTATATATACAATAACTACAATGTAAACAGAAAAACAAGACAATCAAAACTGAATGTAGTCAAGTTATAATGGAGTCAAGGTAGATATGAAGGAGCACTCCTTCTCTGAAGCAACGAGAGGTGATAGGTATAGAACAGGGTGCATGTTAGGAATTTTCAAAATGTTAGGTTTGCTGAACTGCTTTTTTTCCTCTTTTTCATTCTTTTTTAAAATAAGGATTGCTTTTGGAAGTGGTAAGAGTATACTGTAAGATGTAGCAGATACAAAAACAAAATATATAAATAAAATTTATTTTTAATGGCCTTTTCTTCCAACTTATAATTGATGGGGTTACTTCTTGCATTAAAAGGCCACTTTTTTCCCTAATCTGAAGATGATATCTAGTTTCAACTCAGACAAAAATAAAAAATAATGGTCTAAGAATCAGCATTTGTCTATATTTAATCTAGCAAAAAGCTAGAATAATTAATTTTCTAAGGCTTAAGGTACAATGAGATTTAATTAAGCAACATAAAACAATCCACTATTTTGATTTTTATAAATATTACCTTGAATTTCATGGTAATCCAAGCTTATTTTCTTCAAATAAGATACTACAACCATGTCAAATGGTCTAACAGTAGCTTCTGTTCCCAGTTGTACTACATTAAACACAAGAATTGTATCTTCTTTTTCCTGTTGCTTGGTAAGTTCCAAAATCACCTAAGAAAGTAGGGTAGGGCAATAAAGTAAAAGTTGGTAGAAGTTAAACCCACATTTCAAAACTGAATACTTCTTTTTCATAACTTGGAGGGAAGGGAATAAATGTATTTGAGCTTGCATTCCTTTCCTATAGCAAAAAAGGAGCCTAATATCGGACAGTTTATAAGGATGATAACTTACATGTAGATGTTCCTATGGTTAAGAGATTAATATGTACCTCTTTAATTTCAAATTTGAGCTTAAGATCGATAAGCTCTTCATTTGGGGGTTCTGTGACTTTAATTATCTCAGATCCTTTAACATTTCTATCAGTCTGTTGTGCTGTTCCATCTTCAGCATCAAAGTATTCATCATCAGACTCTGAAGGAAAGAAATATTTATTTAACCTGAAATACCATAGTTGATAATTACATATAAAGATTCAAAATTTAAATCAACCATTATTAAAACATCATTTAACCTATGAAATCTTAATATAAGGATCACATTAGTCTTAATGTTTAAGTCCCAAAAAATGACTCAACTTATTGCTGTGACAGCTGGGGGGTCCAACAGATAAAGTGTTGTTGGACCTGAGGTCAGGAAAATCTGAGTTCAAATCCTGACTTAGAAATTGACTTTGTGACCCTGGGCAAGTCACTTAGTCTCTTGTCTTCTTCCATTTCCTCACCTGCAAAACGGGGATAAAATAGCCCCTACCCCCAGTATTGTTGTGAGGATCAAATGAGATAAAGTGTGTAAAGTGTTTTAAAACCCTAAAGGGTTACAGAAGTGCTAGCTATTGCTGTCGATGCTGCTGTTGTTGTTTCTCCCTTCATATACTTGAAAATACAAAAAAAATGCCATATTCCTACAAATAGCTTTCCAGGAAGAACACTATTTCCATTCAACCTCATGGACAGCACCACTGTTTCCTTGTTTTGTTTTTCTTTAATTTCATTCTTAGCTACAAATAGAGGTCAATTTAAGAAGTGTTTTTTTTTTAACAAGACCACTTATTCCTCACACTTAGAATCACAAAATTTAAGGTTCTGTAATATCAGCTAATCTAACCCCTTAACTTACAAATAAAGAAGCTAAGGTTTCTGATCTCAGATGAGATACTCAGTGCCCTGCCTAGTTCACACAGCTACTTACGGTTTAGCTATGGCTAAAACTGAAGCATCCTGATAGCCAAGATCTTTACACTGCACCATGATGTCAGTAAATTGCTACAGAATTTTTTATTATTTTTGTACATCTTAATTTTTCTAGCATTAGTTTATAAAATTTTTTAAAAGCACTCTCAATAATTTATATTTCCTTACCTGACTCTACTTCTTCTAGCAGCAGTGAAGTGCTAAGTAGTTTTTTTGTTCTATCAGAAATAATGGGAATAGCTGCTACCTAGAAAAGAATGGAAAAGTAAAAATAAAAAGTAAGCTCTTGAAGACAAGAACTCTTCAGCTTTGTAGCCCCAGGGTCTGGCACAATTTGGATGCTTAATAAATGTTTACTGAATTATTCAGGATTAAATTCAAAAAGAGTCATTTTATATAGACACATATCTTTTAATAAACCTTGTCAGATACACAGTTAACTTTTATACCTAGCTAGAATTTGCCAATATTAGACTACCATAAATACCTAAAAGATGCTAAATATGTACGTGTATATGCATACATCGGTACACACACAAATATATACATAAACACACACATATGTATACATATACATAAAAACAATTATTTATGACCAAAAGACACTGCAAGAATGACCACAAAGGTAACAAAAGATAACTATTACGAGTACGAAAGTATTTCATTTTTCTTACAAATGGCACTTAGGAAGTTAATATTGTAACAATTCCAATCTACAGTAAGTGACAGCAGGCAAGTTCAAAGTAGAGTAGTCAAGAACTTTTAACCTTTTCATACTGGGAGGTATATGACAAACAAGCTGCAGTCTAACACAGGGAATTCTATGCCTGGCTGTACTGATGGAGAAATCTCTCTTTTGTTGGCCGCTATATTCTCCTCACATACCTGGCTAATCAATTCTGGAAGTGAATCCCAAGTTTTAGTTATTCAATGATGCAATTTTATCAAGTACAGCCAAAATAAACATAAAAACCACCTAAAGTTCCAAAAATCTCTACATGAGGTGAAACAGATTTTAAAGAAAAACTGAAGACCCAAAATAAGTTTCAAAAAAAAAATAAGAAAAACTACCAAAAATAGTAAATTTAAAATATTTTCTAAGTGCATTTACCTTTCTCTCTGGAGATGGGACATCTGATTTTGTTGGCAGGGGGATGCTGTGAATCAAATCCAGTACATTTTTCATCTTTTGGTCAGATAGTCTCACATGCATTAAAGGAAGCCCACCTGAAACTTTAAATCTGAAAATGAAATTTAAAGACAGTTCATTTTTCCAAGCATGTCTTTGTAATTATGTCCCATTCTACAACCATATGCCTCAATCTAAGAGTATGTTAATCTAGCTATGCTAATGCAAACTAGCACAGTATCATAGGAATACTTACCTAAACTCAAAATGCAATTTCACTTTTTAAAATTCCTTAGATAATAAAAACTTTTTGTTAATTTTATATTGATGCTACAGATTATTCAAATTTTACATTCTACTTTACATTTATATCATTTACATTTACTAATGATGAGAGTCCCTAGTTCCACTTGAAAACACACACATACAACAGTCAACATTTAAAGACTATAAATCTGTATACAGCCCTAAAGTAAGAGCTATGTCAAATCACACACTTACGCCATAAAATATTTTCACTTTTAAGTAAGAGGTAAGAAATCATTGAGCTATCACTTAAAGAAACTTGCCTTTGTTTATCAAAATCAAGTAACTGAAGCAGTTAAATTGTTCTTACAAAAGAAAGAAATTCACATAACAAACATATATTACCTGGCCATTCTAATGTCTTTTTCCACCATAGCCTTAGCCAACTCAACATGGATATCCATAGGCTGTAATATATGCAAAGATGACGGGTGCTGAAATCGGGCTTTTTTCCAATCTTCTCCTTTACAAAAAATTACCAAAACATTAATAAAGAAATTACCTAAAACTTTTTTTTCTTATTACAGGCATTCAGTAAAAATCCAGACGTTGCTTGAAAAGAATTAAGAAATAGAGGGGTGAAAGTAAAGATTTGAGCCTACTGTTCCAATTCATATAGATCTGTATTTATTTGGGTAGTGGCAGTATGGGCCACACACTTTCAAAGCAAATAAAGATGTATAGGCTAATAATACCCACTTTAGTCCCAAAGGTTGTTAGCAAATTATAGAAGGAGAAATAAAAAGGGTGAAAATATATATACCAAAATATTTACAGAAGTATTTTCTATGGTAGCAGAAAACTAGAAACAAAGTAAGAACCTATCAATTGGAGAATGGCTGCACAAATTGTGGTACACAAATACAATGAAATACTATATTGTGCTAGAAGAAACAGAGAATTATGAGGATTTATGTGAAATCCGGGAAGGTTTCACTTACTTGATATTGATATTCAGTTAACTGAACTGATACTAAGGAAACAGAATCAAAAGAACAATGTATCCAATCACTGCAAAGATGTACTGAAAATACCAATAAAACAGATAACCTCAGATTAAATGTAATGACAATCCTGACCCTGAAAGATGACAAAAACAATCTACATCTCCCCCTTGGCCCACTGTATCAACAGAGAGGTGGGGGACTATGGGCGTAGAATGTTGCATACACTCTCAGATATAGCTACTGTGTCAAGTTAATTTTGGTTAACTTTTTTTTCCATTTCAAGTAAGTATTCAATGTATTGAATTGCAAGTATTTCAAGAAATGGCAGGTATGAAAAACAAAAGGCACTAATAAAACTTTAAAAAGAAAAAAAGAGCAAGGTAATTGAGAGAAAGCACAGTACAGAGCCAAAAACACTGGATTTGGGAATCAGGAAAGTTGGGTTTACTCCCATTTAATCAAAACATTTAATAATCTTTCATGTTACTCTCATAGAAAAGAAAGAGATTTGTGTGAAGAACATTAAATTCTACTTCAATGTCAACTTGGAAGAAGGTCTCTAGTGGAGTACCCTGAGAATCTGTGCTTAGCTCTGTCCCATTTAACATTTTTATCATGATTTGGATAAAGTCTTAGTGAGCATCCTTACCAAATCCCTACATAATAAAATGTTGGGAGGGATAACTATCACAGTTAAGTGTCAACAACAATGACAGAACACAAGGCTGGATCTAATAACATGAAAAAAGTGAAAAATTACAGCTTACATATAGGTTCAAAAAATCAACTTCATGAATCCACAATGAAGAAGGCACAGCAAGATAGCAGTTTGTCTAACAAAGAACTTGGGGTCTGAATATACGAATTTCTTAACATGACACGGCAGCCAGGAAAACTAACATGACATTAGGTAGCAATAAACGCAACATCACATCCAGGAATACTCTAACCAGAACAGGCCACATACACGTTCAATTCAAGACAATACGTCTTAGGAAGGATAAAGATGAGCTAAAGAACATCCAAAGGAGGACAATCTTTCTCTGGCAAAAACTCATGAAATGAACTCCAATTGAAGGAATTAGAGATGTCTAGCCAAGAAAAAGAAAACTCAGGGGAGACAGGATCACCATTTTCAATTATGTGTCACATGGAAGAGGGATTAGACTAGTTCTATTTGGCCCCAGAAGACAGAACTCAGAGCAAAGGGTAGAAATTGCAAAGGGGGCTTTGACTGCAGCTTGATTTAAGAACCAGTATTCTAAAGATTAAAGCTACCCCAAAGTAGGACAGTCTACCTGCCTTGGGAGGCAATACCCTGGGATGATCACTTGCTACGCGCATGCAAAAGGAATTTTTTTTCATACACGGGGCGAACAAATGGGCACTGAGGTCCCTTCCAACTCTGAAATCAGGGGATTTTTGTGATCTGAGTCTCAGTACTGGTAATTACTAGTTATGTGACCTTAGTTAAGGAGCCAGAATGTTACAATATAACTCACTGAGAAGAGAGAGTATGTTTTTACTTTGCATTCCCAACAATTTGGTGCATTCAGGAATGTTCTAAACAAGCTTGTTAACCAAGAGAAAATAAATAATAGCCTGTACAAACCATTTTAATTTTAATAACAAAAAGCACCCATAGTTTTTTAAATTAGAAAATTAAAGTTAGGAGAATTTTAGACTTTATAGTTTTTATCTCTGGAAAAGAGAACAAATGAAAACAGGGACTGGTTCATTCTTTGGACCTGTATCCCTAGCAACCAGCACAGTTCATGCCCGATAAACTCTTGAACAGACACTTAATAAATATTTATTTAATGAGTGATGCAAGAGTATTTTTGTTTAAGGCAATAAAACACAGTAAAAGTGTTACTAGTTAGTGCTTTAGCTAAAGTAAGTCAGCTACATTTTGTTCTATTAAGACAAAAATTTTAAATCTCTTTGTGTACTGTCAAATATTATGGCATTAGAACAGGCCACATTATGTTTGGGCTGAGATTCAGATAATATAAGGAGGGATACATTGTGAATTGTATTTCTAGCAGAGGTAACAATTTTCACTGAATCATCGACACTCCTTTGCCTAAAAGTCCTTAGAACCAGTAACAGTCCTTCACCTAAATATCTTTGTGCCCATGTATTTGACATGGCAACCAGCATTAGAATTCCTGGATTCCAAAGTCACAGCAAGAAATTTTTACCTGATCTTCCAAAAAGGCACTGGACACTTTTAATCTCAACATCAAACTTGTCATATGCCTTGTCCATTATTTCTTCTAGGGATGAAGTAATAGTTGGTCTTTCACCTTGACCTATGCTGTTTAGCTACAGTGAAGAAAGAAAGATTTAATTTACTCCCCACACATACATTAAACTCTTTTTAGTTAGACTGAGTAGCGAAGAGCTGAATAGTTCTCTCTGAACCAGAAGGATATCTTGGTACTATGTCACCAGGCCCTCGCCCTCACACATAGTCCTTTCATTGTCCTCGGTTTTCTCCTAGGAAGCAGGAGGGTTTGAGGAGAATAACCCTCGAGTCTCCTAACCATATCCCTCCTGCCCCTACCAAAATTACTTTGTATCTCTTTTGTAGTTCCAATAGTGGGAACAATTTTCACTGAACTGTTCTGACTCATGTCTGTGCTGTGCCCTAACCCATGCCCCCAGAAAGTAAGTGCCATGATGTTAGCAATGGTCTCATTTTTAATTTGTATCCCCAGCGCTTAGGAAAGACGGAAGGGAACAAGCATTTACTAAGTGCCTATTATGTACCAGGCACTGTGCGAAGTACTTTATAATTAGAATCTCATTTGATCCTCACAAAAACCCCAAGTGAGAGGTGCTGTTATGATCCCCATTTTACAGACGAGGAAACTGAGGAAGACAGAGGTTAACATCTAGAGTCACACAGCTATTAAGTGTCTGAGGCTGGATTTGAACTAACACCTAGAATTTATCGTTTGCTATAACAGATGCTTAATAAATGCTTGCTGTTACAACAATACTAGGACAAGAACCACCAACACAAGTAACAAAATGATTTCAGCAAAATTACAAAGAATAAACATGGCCCCCAAAGAAGAAGCATGAGAAAACACTTTTTCTCACTTCTTTACAGAGCTGGACAATCCACAGATGTGAAACATTGAATATATTATTAGATTTTTTTTTCAAAATCTTAAATTGGTTTTGCTTATTTTTTCTCCTTTTTCTTTAAAAAACTTTATTTAGTATATGGAAGAGCTCTCCAGGATAAGAATAGCGATAGGCAACATAAAATATAAATAAAAAAAAGTTTAAATGCATGCTGAACTGAATAGTTCAGCCAGCAACTACGTGGAAGACAAGCTGCAGTTTAACAGCCTAGGACTTGGTTTTATTCTTCCTTCCCCCAACTATCACCAATGCAGTTAGGTCACCTTGGCCTTACTTTCAGTACTACTGCTTTCCCCTCCCTAAGCCCATATGGCCAATGGGTTGGGGATCCAGGGTTTAACTCTTCAAAATCTCGGTCTTTGTCTTCAGGTTTAGTTTTCAGTTATTCACCAGCAAAGCTCCTTCTCTCTATGCTAGTCACTTAACAAATATTCATGAACTCACCTTAACTTCAATTAAAAAAATTCAAACAATGAACAACAAAAAATTTTGAAAACACAAAAACAATCAGTAACTTCTCTCAGGATATATTAAAAAAAAAACAATAATATGATGATGAAGAAGAAAATCATTTTAAAACAGTTTCAAAGTATACAGATTAAGACAACATAAGATGATTTAAGGAAAGGATTAAAAACTGGAAATGAGTTTTGCGAGAATAAATACTGGATGTAGAAAAACACACACACACACACACACACACACACACACACACACCTGAAAGGTACCAAAATCCAAAATTAAAATGTCTGAATTTTCATAATGGAATCCTGTCCTTGGTACTATGAGGTAGGAAGGCTTCAAATTAATCCTTAAATCAAGAACTTTCCGTGTTTCAATAATGTGTGTAAGTCCTAAAGATGACAAGTTGACAAGAAAATATCTATTAGATGGACAAGTTAGAAAATACAAATGATTAACAAACATTAAAAATACAAAGTGAAAAAAGAACATAACATAATACAAAGATAAAACAGTCATTTTGACTATTCTAAATAGTCCATGACTTTTTCTAAGCAAGCATTCAAAGAACCTCAGATAGATGAACAATCAAATAATACACTCCAGGGGAAGGAGATTGTTATGACTTTCAGAATTAAAAGCCACATGATCACTAACTTACAAATAAGGTCTAGAAGATGTGTCTTATTTTTGGTTTTACACTGGGCCCAGGAAGTGACATGCTATAAGTACGCCAAGACAGATTTTTCTGAATATTGGTATTACTGTTGAAAAATCATGGCTCAGGCACGTGCACTTTTTATTGGTTTCCAGTTGCAGTTTCAAAGTCAGTATCAGAAATCCTATGTTTGTCATTACAAATAATGAAATGCTCAAATAATTTACCTGTAGCTGTTTTCTCTTTAATTTCTTCCAGTTTCATCAATGTTGCTGATGTTATCTGCTCAAGGTCTAAACTCTTACTTGCTTGAAAGAATTCTACCATTGCATTTATTGTTTTCTGTAAAATAATTATTAAACTAATCTTTCCATTTAACAAATATTGCTTTTATACTGCATCATCCCCAGACTCAGCTCAGTTCCAGGATAACCTCGGTCTTGCAATCCTGCTTTACTGCACTCTCTCTAAATTTTAGGACCAAAAATTGGAAATGATTCTTTGTTACATTTACCACTTATAAGCCTCCCAAAGAGAACCTCCCAAAGAGTAAAGCCAGGGACTCTGGGCAATTGTATGAGAGACGGCAGGAAGATTTGGTAGAGACAGTCTTCACAGAGATTAAATGGAGAGGAATGAGAGTAGCACCTTAGAAGACAGAAACAGAATCACAGGCCCTCACATCCACAAGGTGATCTAAATCAGAGGCATCAAACACACACCCTGAGCTGCAAACTCCCTAATGCTGGCCCAAACCAGACTAAAAGGAAATGAGGAAAAGTTTAACATTTTCCATTGTTGTACTTACTGCATCATAAATGATCTCTACAGGTTGAGACTCGACTACTAGAGTTTGATCGGCAGTGCTATCCACTGGATTGGTCTCAAATTCAATTTTAAGCAGTGATGAGCTGGTATCCCCAATGGAGGCCACAAGAGATGGAACAATATTTTGCTGCATTAGACCAGTTACATACCAATGTTCCAATTTTGCTTCTACCCTGCAAACCAAAAAAAAAAAGATTAAATGCAAGTTTTCTTTAATGAGATGGATGGAAAAAAATTAATCACATAAAATTCTTTCAGAGAAAGAACTACATTTTCAAGCCAAAGAATTAAGTCCAAATTAGCAGGTAAGCCCTACAAAATTTCATACCACAATACCCTTTCAAATTTATCTTCTACTGCTTCCTTCCAGGACAAATTGGTCTACTCACTGCCCATCCAAACACAGTTTAGATTTTCTCATCTCCTTGACCCTGCTCTGACCTGTCCATGTCCATAGGAGTTAAATGGTAAAGGACCCATTTCAATTTTTTTCACTCCCTCTTTTAACCTATATAACATTTATTGTTTGTACCATTCCCTCAGCACTTAATCATATACTGTCTTCTGACATATTGTATAGCATTATTTTTTAATGTTTATTTAACTTGCTCATCAACTTTTTTGCCTGCTTAGATGAATTCAATGCTACCTAATTCAATTATTCAAATGTCTTTCATTGTTGGCCCTTATTTTGCTACATATCTGGGAAATAACTGACTATAGCTTTCTATTACCGGTTTACTCCTGGCTCTGGAATGTCAGGAAGATGGGCAAAGCCTTCGGCACCTACTCTCACGAGAAAAGATGCCCCATTATCTTCCACAGTTTCTTTTTAAAAGGAGTGGAAATGGGAAAATAGAATGAACAAGAAAAGATGATTTGCTTATTTTTTTAAAAAGACAATCACAATAATGAAACATAATATGTAGCTGTGAACTTTAGGGGCTGGAGAATGTCTTACTTAGAAAACAAACTTATCTGGGGTACCTCAGACACAGTTGATGCTCACCATAAACTTGATGATTTGATGCTTTCTCTGGACCTTTCCTTCCAACATTTTAGTCCCAATCAACTCTAAGCTTCTCTAAACATAAAGTAAAGTATCCATATGTCTTGTCTTTTTAACGTGAGGATAAGGACATTATGGGCAAGCACTATGTATGTATTCATATACCTTTGTAGCTAATATAATACAAAAAATGAAAATCTCATTTCTTTTCTTTTTAACTTACTTAAGTGCCTGTGCTCCTGGCCGCTGAGATGCTCGAGTACTTAAGCCAATAATTTGTACTTTAAGTATCTCTGGAACATTTCTGTATTCTCTGATTGTAATAGATGTACTTAGCAGTTTCAGTGTCATTACATGGGCAATATACTAGATAGAGAAAAAATATTTTTAAAACAAAGTTTAAGGAGCTTCTATTTTCTTGCAAAAGAAGCCTCTGTTCAAATGCATAGTATATGTAAAGATTAAATTGAGTTTGAATAATTAATAGTAATAATTATTATATAATTAAATAATTAATAGATTAAGTAATAATTAACACAGCCAAAATATTAGCATTAAGTTTTGCAAAGCATTTTACAGAGACTATCTTGTGTGCTCCTCACACAAGTAGGTGCTACAGACTTTATTACTCCATTCTACAAATAGTCAAACTAACGGCTCAGAAAAGCTGGGTGCCCACCAAGGTGATACAGCTAATCAGGTAGTATCTTAACTCAGATCCTTCTGACTTCAAGTCCGGTGCTCTAACATTTAGCTTTAAGGTTTACAAAGCATTTTATATACATTATCTCATTTGATCCCACAATAACCCAGTGATATAAAACTGTTCATGGCTCAATACAACTACTGTGGTCAAGTAAGAACCTCAAAAGAAAGCTTAACGAAAAATCGTATTTTCTAAAATTGTAAGAATACAACTAAGCAAACTTATGGAGGGTCATGAAAGAAACCATAACTTGATATCAACAAAATCCCAACTCTATAATGATGTTTTTTCAGGTAATTCTTAAATCTGCTAACATAACTAAACCTAAGCAGGAGACAGAATTTTAATAAGCAAAGATCCAACTACAGACATTCAACAGTTAAGAACATTAATAAGCAAACTCCTGGCACACAGACCATAAGTGAAATATCTAGAGCCACACAGCTAGTGGCTGTCAGAGGAAGAATTGGAACCCAGGTTTTCCTGACTCCAAGCTCAAGATTCCAACTATTCTTAACAGCTTGCCTCTAGCAACTGAGTATCACATTGAAATAAAAGCTAAACTTAAACTCAAATATGTTTTAACTGCTTGTCCTAGATTGGTTCATATTTTAACCCTTTCAAGCTTAGAGCACAATAAAGAAGTACAATATTTATTTTATCAACATATTTACCTGCTTCGGTAAAGTTAAGTTGTGGGTACTGTCACTATATCCAATGGCAGTGAAGAGTTTTGCCTTTTCCTCTGGAGTCATGAGGTCATCAATGGCTACAATGAAAATTCTAAATTTTTTAGGGAACTATACAGAAATATAATTTCAGTATGATAGGTAAAAATCTTTTAAGGAGCCTGATTAAAGTACTCTACAAGAATCAGCCAAAATGTTAACGTAGTTTAATGACATCTATATTTCTTTGAATAGGTATTAAAATAGAGTTGGAAATTCAGGCAATACTGCATTATGTATTATGTATTATTTTAGCATGTAAAAGTTTTATGCTTGCAGGTAAGTTATTATCATTATTACTATTATTATCTTAGTCTTATTTAACACAACCCTTTCAACCCCTTCTATGAAATTCTTGTCTATTTTCCAATACATACACCCTTCAAAAAGGATCAAAATAAAAATCTATCATAATTACAATAAGCTTTTCACACAAATAAAGTCAGATCTAAATAAATGGAAAAATATCAGTTGTTCATGGTTAGGTCAAGCTAATACGATAAAAATGACAATCAGTGCCATACCAATTGAACTACCAAAAAATTGTTTTATAGAGCTGGATAAAATAACAACAAAATCCATCTGGAAGAACAAGAGGTCCAGAATAGCTAGGGAATTAATAAAAAGAAATGCTAGGGAAGGTGGCCTAGCCATACCAGATATTAAACTGTACTATAAAACAGCAGTCATCAAAACTACTTGGTATTGGTTAAGAAACAGAGCCATGGATCAGTGGAATAGATGAGGTACACAAGACACAGTAGTCAACAACTATAGCAATCTACTCTTTGATAAACCCAAAGAGGCCAGCTTCCGGACTAAGAATTCACTATTTCACAAAAACTGCTGGGAAAATTGGAAAATGGTAGGGCAGAAACTGGGCATAGACCAATATCTTACACCATATACCAAAATAAAGTCAAAATGGGTTCATGATTTAGGAATAAAGGCTGATACTATAAGCAATTTGGCAGAGCAAGGAATAGTTTACCTATCAGATTTATGGGAAAGGAAAGAATTCATGACACAACAAGAGATAGAGAGCATTACAAAATGCAAAATAAATAACTCTGATTATGTTAAATTGAAAAGTTTTTGCATAAAAAAGGCCAATGCAAGAAAGATTAGGAGGGAAGCAGAAAATAGGGAGAAAATCTTTACAACCAGTATCTCTCATAAAGGTCTCATCTCTAAAATATACAGGGAACTGAGCCAAATTTATAAGAATACAAGTCATTCCCCAATTGAGAAATGTCAAAGGATATGAACAGGCAGTTTTCAGAAGAAGAAATTAAAGATATCTATAGGCATATGAAAAAATGCTCTAAATCACTACTGATTAGAGAAATGCAAATCAGAACAACTCTCCACATCTCTCCTGTCAGATTGGCTAACATGACAAAACAGGAGAATGATAAATGCTGGAGAGGATGTGGGAAAATTGGAACATTGTTATATTGCTGGTGGAGTTGTGAACAGATCCAGCCATTCTGGAGAGCAATCTGGAGCTACGCCCAAAGGGCTATAAAAATGTTCACACCCTTTGAACCAGTAATACCACTTCTAGGGCTGTATCCCAGAGATCACCCAAATGGGAAAGGGACCTTTATGTACAAAAATATTTATAGCAGCTCTTTTTGTGGTAGCAAAGAGTTGGAAATCAAGGGGATGCTCATCAATTGGGGAATGGCTAAACAAGTTGTGGTATATGAATGTAATGGAATACTACTGTGGTATAAGAAATGGGGAAGATACGGACTTCATAATAACCTGGAAAGACCTACATGATATAATGCTGAGTGAGCCGAGCAGAACCAGGAGAACACTGTACACAACCACAGATACATTGATTCTGTGATGACTAACTTCAATAGACTTGGCTCTTCTCAGCAATACAAGGTTCAAAGACAACTCCAAAGGACTCATGATGGAAAGAGCTATCCATATCCAGAGAAAAAACTATGGAGTCT
Organism: Trichosurus vulpecula; assembly: GCF_011100635.1. NCBI lineage: Eukaryota > Metazoa > Chordata > Mammalia > Diprotodontia > Phalangeridae > Trichosurus > Trichosurus vulpecula. Next base: position 146,059,092 of record NC_050580.1, read on the forward strand.
GAATGCAGACTGAGGCAAACTATTTGTTCTCTTTTTTGGTTTTGTTTCTTCTTTCTCATGATTCATTCCATTGGTCATAATTCTTCTTTACAACTTGAGTATTGTGTAAATAAGTTTAATGCGAAGGTATATGTAGAAGATATATTGGATTCCATGCTGTCTTGGGAGGGGGAGGGGTGAGGGGAGGGAGGGGAAGAAAATCTGGAACTCAAAAACATGCAGAACTGAGTGCTATAAACTAAAAATAAAAAATCTTAATTTAAAAAAAATAATAAAAATCTATTCACTTTATCTTATTCAGACACTATACTTACAAATAATGTATGTTATATCCTTATTTCACATTATTTTAGGGAACTGTGTAAATTATTTAGACAAGAATGATTATGGGCTGCATTTCTCTATCAATGTGTGTACTTACACATTAGTTTGAATTGAAACTTACTTTCAGGAACCAAGGATTCTTCATCATCCTTTTTCTTAGCTTCTTTCTTACCCCAGAACCCACTAAACCAGCCTCCACTACGCTTCTCCCCTGTATCAGTTGATTTTTTTCTCAATTTTTGCCCAGATCGAATCACCTAAGAAGTAAAAAAGATTATTTAATATATTTTTTAAAAGATCACTCTAAAAAGAAAATGGTATCATATCTAGGAAATATATACTATGCAACAAGGTGCGGTGATTTGGGAGCTGTCCATCACTGTAGTCAGAAGGAACTGGATCCCAAACCTACTATTAAGAATTTACAGTCTTTGTTGTGAGCCTGGGAAAATCACTTAAATTTTCAGTGAGTCACTGACCTCTCTAAGACTTTAAGTTGTAGAAAAGTTACTGATCTGCACTGGTAGAGGGGATTTCCTACACCAATTAAACCTGAAATATGGACCCTAAAAACCCCATATATTTCAATTTTGAAAGGTACCATAACTGACATTTGTGCCAAATTACCCCTTTTCTTAACGAACAAGCCAAGTAAGGCCCAGAGAAATTAAATGACTTACCCAAGGTCACAGGGCCAAAAAGTGGTATATCTATCTATCAAATCCCAACCCTCTAGTTTCATAGCCACTACTCTTTCTACTGTCTACAATGCTATATAAGAACACTCTAACACATCTTTCTGTGCAACTTAGAATTTACATACAGGTGTCTCTCAATTATTTATGCTAATTATGTACGGACATAGAAAAAGGGGTAAAATGTCTCATTTTTCAATAAGACTTAACTAAATTGACTTCCAACTCAATCATTATGATGGTCATTTTCATTAGTCTAATTTATAACTATTTACACTGAAATAAATCAGTGTATAACTGTTAATAAGACACAGGTTTGCTTAAGTTGCTTCATCAAAAATTAAAATTAGATTTCTGGATGTTAGGCTTAAATAACTAATGATAACAAAATGCTTAGAAATATAAAAAAAGCTAGAGAAAGTTACCTACTTCAACTTGTGCTTGTTGTCTTGCTAAAACAATGTTGAAAACATCAAGAGTCTTCTCCAAGTCCTATAAAACAAAAGGATAGATTTTAAAGTAAATGAATGATTAAAAGGACCCAAGAGATGTTTTTAACCAAATGATTTATGTTCATCCAAACAATTTCTTGTCCATCTGCAAAAACTCCATGAAAATAAAAGTCTACTTTTGAATCAACAATGCTTTAAAATGAGAGAAAATAAATTCTACAAGGTGATAACCACTTCATTAAAAAGTTTGAAAGTAAGATTTCTCTGTATGTCTTATCAAGCACAGTAAGCTTGAAGAACAAAATTAGAAATACAAATGTTCAAAAAGAAGCCTTGTTTACGTATCATCTACTCATGCTTGTAGCTGGTAAGGTTTGTCTCTGTCCCTCAAATACCTTTCTTCTTAAAACTGATGACCTACTCCTTCACTCCACCTCAGCCATACACTGGATCTACCATTACCCACAAGTATTCCCCTTCCTTAATTAAAAAACTCAGACCTTCCTTTATCTGGCTATAACCCAGCACATAATTCCATTTCTCCCTATGCTATACTCCTCCCAAACTCATTCTTGTCCTCATGGGGGCCTCCAATCCCTCCACTTCTCAGTTCTCTCTCAGGCCATTACCCTGGCTCAGACTTCATTTCCCTCTTCCTATCTTGGTCCTATAGCAAGACAATTAAACTCCAAACCTGACTTCTACTCTGAAATGCTTCATCCCATCACCATTCATTGCTTGCCAAACCTCAGCCTAGGGGTTATTCTCACCATCCCCCTCCTCCACTACACTCAGTGATGAACTGAGCTGGAGGAAGTTAGAAAACTATGCTAACTGGCCAAATTATAAATTCGCATTATCCAACTTTTACTGGAGGTTCACTGTTGCAAAGCAATCGTTTTATTCTTCTTTAACTGACTAATCTTTCCCCACCAAAGTTCTTCCAGACCTCCTCTTTCCATAAGCCTCCTGTAGTTCCCTCTCTCCTCTTTCTCAGTTGAGGAATTTGACTCTTACTTTACTAAGCAAACTGAGGCCCTTCAAGGTGAGCACTCTCTTCACCCCAGTGATTTATCTCCAAGCCCCTCCTTTCCCCCTAGTCTCTGTCAATGAGGTAGCCTTTCTCCCTGCCAAGGCCTGCACATGTGTCCTTGATGCCACCGATCTTGTCCAGCAGACTGCAACCTCAATTGCTCTCCACCCTCCACTCTGACTCCCACTACCTCCTCACTGCTGTCATCTTCTATATCTTCCTAGGTACTGCTTTCTTCCTGACTGCCTTTAAGCATATCCAAGTCTCCCTCATCTTTACAGAACTTTCATTTCACGCTGTCATCCCCTTAAGCTATATCTCTTCTCCCTTTCTCAGCCAAACTCCTTGAAAAAGATGTTTGCACTCACTGCTTCCACTTCCCCTGTGCTTAGCACAGTGCCTGGCACACACCAGGTGCTCAATAAATGCTTGTTAAAAAAAAGACAAAAATAAACCCAACAATTAAGTAATGATTCTTCCCCACTCAGGACAACACAAATTCTACATTTATCATGTGTTGTTAGTTATTTGTATTATGTGCCATGTTCCTCCACCCTTACCCCTCAGCCCTTTGCAATCTGACTAGTGATCTCATCATGAGACTGAATTGGCTCTCTCCAAAGTTAACAATGATCTCTTCTCTTGCTTCAAGAAACAGCTCAAGCACCACTTTCCACATGAAGCCTTTCCTGATCTACTTGACTTTTAGTGTCATCCCCCTCAAACTACTTTGTGTTTTATTTGCACTTATTCTCATTATATTTTTCTATATACAGTTTTCATGCCCTTATTGACTCCTGTCAAAATAGAAGCATTGTTTCATTTGTTATTTATATCCCTAGAACCAAGCACAGTACCAGGAAAATAGCAGGTGTTTGATTATTAATTTTATTCCCTTCATAAACAAAACTTTATGGGCTTTAATGTCTTTAATAGTTTATTAGAACATGAATATGAGCAAAAAATATAAACTGATTAGGGGAATCCAAAAATACCATTGGAGTGAACATTCTTCTCCCTTTTCAAAAGACTGGGGATTCAATTCACAGTTCACATGATGAATGAATAGCAGAACTGAAGATCAGATTGGGAGTACTGGAGCCCAGCTTCCCTGACTTGGAGCAATGTGCCTCAGTTTTTATATCTTCAAGTTGCTAAACTATGTAAATACCACCTGTTAGACCAAACTGCTGATGAACTATACTTTAATAATTGAAAAAAATGAGTTTCCTGGAAGAAATACATACTGTTAGATGTAATTATTACTATATTCCTACTATTAATCAATAATGGAAAAAATTTAAATGTGAATGTGAAAGTTAGATACTTTTCTGCAAAACAGCACATGCCAAAATTAATATGCTACTAAAATGACATATAATTGAAAAGCTCACATTCATCAAAATTTGTTTTTAGATAAGATCACTAACTAAAAGAAATCAGGACTTCTGACTTTGAAGTCAAATAGATTCAGAAGGAAATCCACATTTTTCTTTAATCATTAATCAAGACGTTGCAAAACAAAGCCAATTATAAATAGTACCTGAATTTCGTTTTGTACTTCTTCTGTGATTTTACTCTGGGTTAGCTTATTTTTGTATGCATTTTTATAACGCTTGAGAAACTGCCTGTGCTTTTTTATATGATTCCAAGACCACATCCGTGTATATCGTCTTATGTGAACTTCAAGAACAGCATCAATTGCATACTTCCACCTGTAAATAGGATTTTTTTTATAGAAAACTTGAAGATTTGCAAAGGAAAAACATTAAAAACTGCAGGAAACTTACTTCAGCAACAGAATTAAAAATACCTACTACATTTCACTCTGCTTAAAGAAAACCAGTAAAAAGACTTCATGTAACTTTGGTGGACCCCTTACTCTTATGAAAAATCCTTTCCCTCAACTTTTACCATTGCTCTATTGTACCTTTCATAGCCTCTATTCTGAAATCCCCTTCCTCAGTTTCAGAAAAACCTAGGAAGACTTGTATAATTGATACAGAATTAAGTGAGCAGAACCAGAAAAATTTATACAACAACAATATTGTAAAGACAAAAAACTTTTGTGACTTAAGAACTATGAAAAATGAAATAACCCTCTAATTCCAGAGAACTAATGATGAAGCATGCTACTCAATCATATTGCTTGCCTTTTCAATGGATGGAGGAAGAGCTAAGGGAGGGAGGGAGGAAATCTGGAACTGAAAATTTTTTTAATTAATTTAAAAAAAAAAAAGCATGTTACCCACCTCCTGATGGAGAGGCAATGGATTCAAGATGCAGACTGAGATATTTTATACACACACACATACACACACACACACGCACTCATGCACACATATGTATATATGCATATGTATATTCATATGCATATATACATACATCTACACATATACATATATTTGTGTGTATGTGTGTATTTTTTTCTGGACAAGGTCATAGGAGAAATTTGTTTTATTTGACTACACATATTTGTTACAAGGGTTTTATTTTTCTTTCTTTTCCAATATAGGGGAAGGGGTAGAAGGGGGGGTATGTGGAAGAGAAAGACGATGGGTTTTTGCTCATTGAAAAAAAAATTTTAAAAAAACACAAAAATTCCCCTTCCTCCAATTCAGAACATATATCTCCCTCAAGTAGGAAAAAAAAAAACCACTGTATACAAACTCTCCCTTTCACTCCTCAAAATTGATCAGTAGCCTCATCCATATTCTTCACCTTCCCTTTTTAACAACTCTTTCTTCTCCTATTCTCTTCATCTAAATCACTCAGACATTCTCCTACTATTTCCTCCTTCATGCCAGTCTCTGACAAAGTTACCCTTCTACTTCCCAAAGCCCTCTACAAATACCCTTGATCCCATATGATCCTATCTATTCCGTGAGATTATGCCCATCATCATCCTGTCCTCTTAATCTTTCTTCTCTTCCAATCTTCCTGTTCCTTCCCTAATCCCTACAAACAAGTCCTTGTCTCCCCCATGAGTTTCTCCCTATGCCTGGAAGGATCTCTCTTCCTCACCTTTCCCCTCTCAATAACTCTAGTTTCCTTCAGGGTTCAATTCAAATGCCACCTTTAACTGGAGGGCCTTTCCTAGCTCCTCCAGCTACTAAAGCTTCTACCTTTAAGAATGCCTTCCATCTAGTCTGTATTTACAGGCTGTTTCCCCTAATTCCCATTAGAATTTAAGCACAAAGGATGAATAGATGTGTATAGGTGGAGATTTACAGGTTGAAAAATGCCCACCTACTACTGGAGGAAGAACTCACAACAAATGGATCATAGAGACATTTTAAACAGAGACATTAAAATGTCCATAACATCCTGTTAACCATAATAACTTTCTTTTTCTAGAATGAATTAAAGGATAAGCCTCCAACTTACCACCGTCGACCATTGGTATGTAATGGTAAATAAGGTCTATATTTCCTATATGGAGCATTTCTAACCATATAATCCACTGATTCCAGAAGATCAATCATACTGAGGTACTATCAAAACAAAAACAAAACAGTAATTATTTTATCATTTACATACAGATAAGCACTAAATTTTATTCTGCAGATGTCAAGCAATTTTCCCAAATAAGCATATCACCCTCCCCTAAGATTCTATCCTCTGTCAAATAAACACAGGATTCCAAAAGCTGTGCTGGGAGAAGGCAGGCTCTGTTATATTGCACCAAACTAAAAAGGTTGCAGGTAGAGGTCCATCATTGTATTTTGTGCCTGATATCTAAGGACCCACCAATCCAAGTTTATAAAAATTTACCACCAAAAGGATGGCTAAGTAATTAATTTCCTGACCACTTACAGAGAGTCTTTTAATCTGCATGAAGAGAATACCCCACCAGTAAAACCATGTACCTGTGAAGTATAGGTGTCATTGAAGCCTAGTGGAATAGAAACAGAACTACAATTCCTCATTAGGTCCCTTAGTCTTCCTCCTCAATTTCTCAGAACCTGTCATTATAATCCCACCCAGAAGAAATAACTGGTCTAAGCAAGGAGAACTTCTCCAAAAAAATTCTACCTGCATGGCTTCTCCCTATCATCAAAGGTCCAATATTCAGCATTCTCCAAGCATTCCTACTTTTAAAAGGTTCAAAGCATACATGAAAAAAAATCCCTAGAAACTTTCATTAATAACTAGGGAAAGACGAGTATGCAGTTTGCTATAATCTACCAAGAGCTAGCTTTTAAGAAAAGATTACAACAAATAATAATTTATTGTCTCTTTTTTTAAAATATAAGAAAATACATAAAATTTCTAAGAAATATTCAAAATATCCAAAGCTATATTCAAGATGAAGGCATAGGAAGGCAAGGATTCTACAAGTGATTAAGAGCAAAGAAATACCCAATGACCTCTTACCTGGGGCTTGGTCAATTCAATAGCAATGTTCTGTACTTCTATATTGCAATCAAGTTTGGGTGTTTTGAGTTCAGTTTCTGCATGAGGATTCATATAGAGTTTTGCAGAGGCAGATACTGGCCTGAAAACTTAAATAATGCATAAAGTCATAAGATATTTATACTACTGTAAGTAAGCTTTTGGAAACAATAATATGGAATAAAATGATAAATTAAATGCTACTTAGAATCCCAAGATGAAAATTACAAAAATAGACTACCACCATCCTCAAAAAGTATCTATGTACCTACTCTATTTACATATGACCCTGAAACTAAACATAAGATAACAAACAAATGATTCTGTAGTAAACTACAGGAAAGGAAAAAATAATTATGAAGTTCTGTGGTTTCAAATCCCCAGCACACTAGATAGACCTCTTGTGAGAAAATTATAGAACATAGAAAAGTCACACAAGATAGGCAGGCAAAAATGAGCTGCAATGTTCATAACTGGAGGAAATATACATACTGATGGGATCAAGATTCATCTGACTATATGAATGGCTGGCTCCAAATGGAAACTATATAAACATACATTATATAATTAACTTAATTCAATTTTCTGTTTTGATGCTACCTACTATTTTGCATTTACTGCTTAACTGTTCATTGTTAAGTTCTATCCAAGAGGAAATAATAAATAAAGCAGAATTCAAGTCAATCTTCTGTAAAACTCAGAAACAGGATCATAAATAAAATTTTTTAAGTTATACAGAAATCCTTGAAAAATTAACTTGAGATGGAAAACAGGATTTAAAAGATCTGCTATAAAATGAGTTAACTATTGACTTGTCTAGAAATTAACTATATGTCACAATTCATTATTTTAAATATCCTATCTTATTGACAATTTGCTTCCATCAGGTATCTTACCAAAGTTGCTAAAATCAAACACTGACAATCAGCATATCTACAGAATGACAATTCATTAGTAATCAAAATATAGAATTTCCATAACTATGTTTAGAAGACACATAGGAAAAATAAAGTCATACATTCTAGCAAAGACATAAAATTAATTTAAGCATACTTACTATATTGATAGTTTGGAGATCCTCTGCTACCACTACTGGAAGGGATTCCACTTTTCAAATGATCCTAACCAAAGGAAAAAAATTCAAAAAATCAAAGCGTGTGTGTGTGCGTGTGTGTGTGTGTGCATGTGTGTACACTAAGGCCAAGAAATTTATCACTGAATCCAACCTGATGACATTTTTAGCTGGGTTGGTTATCGAACAAAGACACTCAGACATACAAGAGGCATGGATGGGTTAAGATCCGCACTGCTTCAATGAGATCTGAGAGGTATTGATGCATTTAAGTTTTCAAGTATATATCTAGGCAATAAATGCATAAAGTGAATTACCAATATCTGTTCCCTGGATCCCCGGTAACATGTACTGCAGTTTACATTCCAATAGGCACTAAAACTATCGAGGCGTACAAGCTATAAAAGAAAAAAAGATAAATGCCACCAATCAATTAGAACACTGTCTTTCCCTGATACCTGTCTTATTCTTGAAAAAGGTATAGAAATAAATTAAAAATTAAAAATTCTACTCAATTTATACTTAGAAAACTTTCATGGAAAACATCATGTGAAGGAAATATAAGAGCAAAGAACTTTGGAGCTATTAAGGCAATACATTTTACATACTGAGAAATTAAAATCCTGAGAAGTTAAGTGGTTATCTCAGTCAGAGAAAGAGTGAAAAAGCCCGGAGTCAAACCCAAATTTCCTCTTTTCAGTTCAGTGTACATTCTATTAAACAAAGATATTGTCAAGAGACAAAATAAGTTTTCCGATATTAGGAAATGAGAAAATTTATCTCCAATACATCACCTTGTATATGATCTTTGCAGCTTCATTTAATATACATGGAGTCCAATTTTCATTGGTAGTCTAAAGAATGAAAAGAAAGACAAAATTTAGACGTTGAAAAGATATTCTGAATGTCAAAATGCGTAAAATGAATATATTTTGCTCAAAACGAAGGAACATGAAAAAACATGACACACTGATTCTTTTTTGAAGAATATAACTTCATTGTCACTTAACAAACCAAAAAAAAAGAAAATGAGATAGTTGAATTTTCTATCTAACTATGAGTTATTTTAACCAGTTCATAATTCACAGAATATTTTTAAATGTTTATTAGAGGAAAATTGAATCAGATTTACCTCACTTGATTTTGCCTGCAAAACTAGGGAAAGGGTGATTTAATTACAGTTGATTATATGAAAATATATATAATGTAGCCTTAAAAGTTGTCAGCATTAATAAACTAAAATACAATAAGCTATTATTCCACCAAAGAAGACAAAAATGAGAAACGCCACTCTCTACTTTTACAAAGGAGTCAATTATTGCTTCTTTTCCACTGAAAATGAGTCTTTTTCAAGAATACCTATGCTTCTAAACTTTAGCAGAAATTAAAACATTTTATATGACATTATGGCAATATTTTTTAATCTAGAGGATATATAGTCACACGAGATGGGAGGGCACGGATGGGTCACTAACTACACTACTGGAAACAATATTTATTCAACTAATTGGTTGGGTATTTGTAAAAACAAACAGCTAAAAATATTGTATGTTCAAATAAAATATAGGAAGCATTTTGTATCTAAAAAAAGAGGAGAGAGACTAGTTTAGAAAATAAATCTGCTAAAGAACCATGGCTATATTGCTTTCCTATATAGATATATAAGGGTAAGAGGAAAAAGCTAGGAAAAAAAAAGAATGGAAGATTAACCTGGAGTGAGGGGCTGGAAGGATGCTCTTCTTGAAGTAAACAAGAATCAGACTTTTGGAAATATGTCTAACAAACTCAATCACATAAAGTAAAAACAAATATCACAAGACTGCTGGGATTTTTTTTTCCAAAAACAGAAAAACAGTTTAAAATAGGTTAAACGTGTAACTGTCAGGGCTTTCAACAAACATTGAAAAAGTTTCCCCACTTCTAGGCAAGCTGAATTATGCATGCATAGGTTCTTCTTCCTAAAATGCTTCTGTGTCTCTCTCTATTTCTCTCATTGTCTCCTTCTACCCACCTGTCTTTCTCCTATCTCCAAATTTTTCTTTCCTTTCATATTTTCTGCCATAATATAGATCTGAAATATATTCTATTATTACAACTAAAATAGTGTTATGTTTCCTGTCTTAATTTAAAAAGCAAATTACTAAAATTACTCCGGTACTCTGAGAAAAAAAATTAAGTTTGCTTTTGAATTATGTGGCCCATGATTTTTTTTTATCAGTGACCCAAGAAAAAAAAATGGCTTCTGACTCCTAAGCTCCTCAAGTAAGGATCCTCTGTTGTTCTCACTCTAACTTGATGTCATAATGCATGGAATACAAATTTATATGTATATACTACTTATGCCCAAAAAGTACTTATGATTAAGTCTAAGAACACTAAGGATTGTACAAACCCTATGAGTATTTCACAATGAGAGAACGTAAGAGCTGGAAAGAGTGGTATTAGGGATCATTTAGTTCAGTATTTCAAACTCAAATAGAAACAGGGGCATTAAACCATACATAAGGATCGCTGCAGGCTGCCTACCAACTTAGAAAATCACATATTAATATTATCTATGTTTTACTTTATTTTTATTTATTTTGTTAAATATTTCCCAATTACATCTCACTCTGGTTCATGCTGCACTCAGTTCCTCATTTTCCAGAAAAGGAAGCTGCAGGCCAGGGATGTACATGGAGAATTAATGGAAGAGCCAAGCCAGATATCCTTACTTACCCACAGAAGAATGAGACAGGAAAAACATCAGGACAATTCAGAGTCATGGGAGCCAAAGAAAGAGTTTTGAAGAAAAGATATGACAGTATAAAATGCTGCTGAGCGGCATGGATGACAACACGACTAAGAAAAATGCACTGGATTTGGCTATAAATGTAGGTCACTAGTGATTTTGGAGAAAGCAATTTGGGTAAGATGGTACGCGTAAAAACCAGATAACAAGTGCTTAACTGATGAATTAGTAGTGAAGAAATGCAATCAATGAGTGTGACAGCCCATACTTTTAATAAGCTTGGTAACAAAGGGAAAGAGATCAAGGGAATATGTTAGCTTAATGGCAGGAGGGTTGAAAAGGTGATTTTTTTTAATATAAAGACTTTTAGGAGTCCCTGAAAATGAAGAGGCTGAAAATGTGAATAGGAATAATGATGTGAGGAGGAGGATATAATATGGGAAAAGGTAGGAATCAAGAGGACAGGTAGTAGAGTTAGCACTGGAAAGAATGGATAGTGATTCCTCTGCGAAGGGGGGAAAGAATGAGAAGATGTGTGAGGGCTGAGAAATGCTATTGTAAAGCATAAGTAGGAGGCAAGGTCGCCAGCTAAAAATGAAAAGGACAGAAATATTGGATTGACGGATTCAGAAGGAGGGAAAAGATTTCAAATAGCCACTGTATGATGAAATTCAATGAAGAGATTAGCAAGGGGTTGCGGACCAAGTGAAAGTCTTCAGCTAACGTCTGACGGCATGAATTTGCAGGCTGAATGAGAAACAAATATTAAAGCCTAACTTTGACCTTTACAATTCCAGCACAAACCAAGCCTGCTCATATAATTGTTTTTTGAAACATGTTTTAGAAATAAGTAGAAACAAAATACCACGTAAATACACTACTCTCATGCCAACTAGATGAACTATGAAAAATCTTCTAGAATGAATTCGGCTATAGCCTAAAAGCCTAATTTTTCCTTGGTGGCACCCCAAAGCCAGACAAAAACAGTTAAAGAAATATGAATGTAATTAATAACAATAAGTTCCTTTCACAACCCTTATCATGCCTCTTGATACTGCTCACAATTAGAAATTAGGGAAACACATACTACAAAGAAAAGTCTATGTACCACTGAAAAATATGAGGGAGTGAATAGGAAAGTAACAGAGAAAGAAGAGAACATCAGTAAACATTATATTTATTGAATACATTCACTTAATAAAATTCCTGAATTATGAATTATTAAAAATGATTACTATTCTGCAAATAAACATCTTTCTGAATCACAAATTACCTATTTATGAATCTTTATAACACAAGTATAAAATTTGACAAGTTTTTAGACATCTGTAAATAAGTACCATAATTACAAGAACATCCATAGAATTTGTAGAATTGTTTCTGTTCTTTGAAAAATCTACCAGTCTTATAGATAGCATTTGTGTACTAAGTGGATTTGTTTTTTCTTTCAGATAAATATATCAACTTCTCTATTAAATAGAAAAGGTAACAGTTTCAGACTTCTTGTATATGTTAATTAAAACTGAGAACCAATAGGGTAAAATTTCTTTTCTTTAACAGTCAACCACTTTAATATAAACCTCCTGAAAAATCATTCAACTGGTGGTGGTTGTTGGGAGGTTTTTTGCTTATACTTTCCGATCTGTGTCTTTAGTTCAAGGCACATAATTTGACTGTCTCAGTAAGTCAGGGTAAAAAAACTGAAAGGGAAAATTCTGAATGTAACATTATGCTACAATTCCAAATCACTCACAAAGTTATAAACTTCACTGGCATAGAGTTTACTTTAAGAATTATCTTTTGATTGTAGAATGTAAGGAATCTGAGGGACTATTTCATCCAGAGCCTAGGACAGTGGCCAATACATAGTAGGTACATAATAAGTGCTTGATTGTTGATTTAGACTGATAATAGATAACTTCATTATTTTTATGTTTATTAAATGCACTATTTATAAAAGTCAACTCAATTTTTCAGAAAAACATAGAATTAACATGACAGAACTTTTCATTTAATACTCTAGACTGTAAAAGGATAGTGGTCATAAACATTAGTCACAGTAATCTACAGGTGCTATAAATAATTCATCCTCTTTATAATAATACTTTACACATTCCATAAAAACTACTGAAATAAAATCAACATTACCAAAAGACTAAGTTCTCCCAATGACACTCCCAATGAAAGAGGTCTCTTTGGATCAGTGACCTATTAGGGAAAAAAATGAAATGTGCAATGAAATATACAACACTGTAAAACAGAACATATAAGTGTATGTGTCTCTTTCATATGTGTGTGTGAATATATATGTAAAATACATGTATACACACACATATATACACACATACATACACATATGCAAAAATGGATATATATTTATATCTATAGCCATTATCTATATTTTCTCCTATCTAGCCTGCTGGTCAAAGCTTAAATCTGCAAAGAAATCACTAAAAGGGCTACCTTTTATAGGTTTATAGGTGGTAAGGAGATGGGAGGAATCCATACTTTAACACTTTAAAGTACAGAGTACGATACTATAAATAGTAGTGAAAAAAATACAATTCTCCAGATTTGTGAGTCCAGTGTTGGGTCCAGTTAAGGAGGATGAAGGGCATTTATTATCTACATATTTGTCTCAGTAACTTTAAACATCTCTCTCAATGTTTACTTATGTAAGCAACTAAAATTTCTGTTCTTGTCATACTTTCTAGAGCTCGAGTACTTTAAATTTTTTCTTACGTTATGAAATATGTTATCCAATTGTGTAATGACCTAAATAATGAAGGATGCTAATTTATTCCAAATGCAAATTTCAAGAAAAACTGAATTTTTTTCCTTATAGAGGACTAAGGACAAAACTAGGAATTTTCTTTATATAAAAATCCAATGAGAAGAATTACATCTAATACAAGATTTCTGTATCTGCATTTAATGCAACCTATGTTCAAATGAAAGCTACTTTTTCTCCCAGGAGATAAGGTAAAGGGGCTTAAGGAACACCTCTCCATTCTCCAGATTATTAGGGAGAATGAAGTATCTAATCCTTTAAAACCAAAAAGAGAATTAAAGGTAGTATTTAAGGTTGAAAAGGGGAAAAAAAGCATCTGAAGAGGCAGAAGGAATCCTTGCATTTTCTCAGGAAGTTGGAGGAAGAGTGTGACAAAAAGAAGGACAGGAAGGAAGACCACTGAACACCTGGAGCTAAGTAATAAATTAAAGTTTCTTTCCATCAGATTCTTCCCTTTGCAGGTATGGAGGATAAAAGGATGAAGAGGCTAATACTTGTGACTGGTGACTCCCTAATGAGGCAGATAGTTGTCAATCAGACATTAATAATAAAAAAAAGGGGGCAGCTAGGTGGTGCAGTAAGTAGAGCACCAACCCTGGAGTGAGGAGGACTTGAGTTCAAATCCAGCCTCACACACCTCACACACTTACTAGGTGTGTGACCTTGGACAAGTCACTTAACCCCAATTGTCCTGTCTTCCCCCTCCAAAAAACAAAACAAAAGGAAGCCAGTATTTTCAGAGATGATGGTCAGAAAAACAAAATGAATCAATAAAACTTATAATAACAATAATAATAATAATAAAAAGATATGCTTTTTTGGAGAGGAAGGAGAGTATTTAACCAGGAATGGAAAGAAAACCATCCAACATTTATTAATTCTGTTGATTACTATCCATTCCAGTGATTCATACTGAAATAAATTACACTATAAAACTAACTGTAAAAAACATTACTAACTATGAAGTCTTGGGCAGGAAATAAAAGCTTTTAGGAGCATAGTTATTGTCTCTATCACTACTTATTTGTGAAGTCAAAGACTGGTTTTGAAGACTGTGTCTGAGAACAGGAATTAATTTCTGGAGGAAGGTTTAAAACATAGAAATTATGAGGATGAAGTGTTCCTAACAGCTATAAAGCAAACAAGGAAAATGGCCAATGGGACTGCTAAACCACCTATTTAGGATGCGATTCCTAAATAAGCATGGAGAATGAGAGACATGCTTCAGGACTACAAAGACAAGCATCTTTATTTTTTAAAAATGCTGATAGCATTAGAGTAAAAATGTATTTGCCTGAAGCATTGTAAATATAATAAAAAGAGCTTCAAACTAAAAAGGAAGGGGTTAAGAAGTAAAATGCCTCGTGTATGTATTCACCAAGCTCAATCCTAAAGAGAAAAGCTACAAAAAAGTAGAGAATTTCTTAAGATACAAAAATCTCAAGAAAAGAGCCAAAAACAGAGCCTGGTGGCTAAAGATGACTATAAATAAATGAACTATGGCTAATAAGCAAGAGGAATATACATCCTAAGGAGTCAAATTTGATATCACAGGTATTATTAAAATTTGTTTTGATGGGACCTATTAGAATATAGCTAGGGAAACTCATACCTTATTCAAAAAGAAGAGGATAGTTAAAAGTTTGGCTAAGTAGCACTGATACACTCATGTGAGAAAATACAATAATGAAAGGGGAACACATTTAGGTAAGAACCAATGGAGACAGAAGCAGAGTTAATACTGTCATCTACGTTGACTACAGACTCTCTGACCATAGAGAGAAAATAGAAGAGTGTTCAAGAAATAAATAACAAATCTGGTACAGAAACATGATAAAGAAGTGACAAGAGTCTTTTAATTGTTGAGAGCATTTTCTCAGCCAAAAGCAGAGCTAACAATTTCTTGACTTGTCTTAATGATAACTTCACCCTTCAAAAAGCAAAGGAACAAAAAAGAAACTGCTTTTCTAGATCTGACTCTCATTACCAAGGAGGAAATGGTTAGTGGGCAAATGAATGGCTTGGAGAACAGCAACCAATCCATCTTAAAGTTTGTGATAAAGAGAAGCAATCTAGGAATAGTATGACATGTACTCTAGATTTTAGAGGAGAAGATTTCAAAGGGTTAAAAGATACGTAGGCTTCTGGACTAAAATCATATAGAAGTCATCTTAGATGGAATCAAAAGTTCCCTAAGAATGAAATTCTGAAAATACAAAGGGAAATAATACTGATAGTAAGAAAAGGAGAAACTGAGATTGATGCGGATACACAGTGAATTTATCAACCAACTTAGATTTTTAAAAGACAAGTACAGAAGATAGAAACAAAGGCAGGTAGGTGATGCAAAATGAACAAAAAAGCACAGCACTGTCCTATAAAAAAAGCATCAGGAGTGCTAAAGCTCAAATTGTACTAAAAGTGAAGTGAAAGCGAAGGACAATAAAAAATGGGCAGGAGAGCAAGGGCTATGCTAATGAGAAAGAGGGCCCAAAAATGAATAAGAATGCTAGATAGTAAAACTACTCAATCTTTATTTTGCTTCTGTTTTGTCTGTCAAGAAGAATCATATTTAGAAGAATCATATTTAGATTAAGACACAAATGATTAATAGAAAGTTGAAAGCCAAGATAATCAGGAAGACAGTAAAAGAGCATAGTAGCTATTTTTAATGAGATTAAGTCACCAGGGCAAGGGAAAAAAAGGCAGATGTGACTGCCAAGCCACTTATTTAGGATATGATCCCTAAATAAGCATGGAGAATGAGAGACATGCTTCAGGACTACAAAGAAAAAATGTCTCGATTTTTTAAAAATGTGAGCAACCAGGATGACAAAGGGTGTTGAGATAATCTCACATATGACATATAAGGACTGGCTGAAAGGAAAGTGAATGTTTAGCTGTAAAACAAATAAATAAATGGGTTTTCCCATCTCACCCTGGAGTTACTTATGGACTTGATCTATTGATGGGCCTAGGTGCTTTGACTTATTCTGTTTCTGACCTGGGCCAGTTTTCATTTCCGTAGGCAACCTGGTGGCCTCTGCCTCCAGGGCTCACCACACTGAGGCCTAATAGTGCAGACAGTCACTCTACATAGCTCAGAACTTAAAAGCTCAAGACAGCCACAAGCCTTAGCCTCCCTGGCAGCTGGGACTACAGGTGTACAATGTACATCTTGTTTAGTTTGTAAAAGACTTGGCTTGGGGTGAGGAAGAAGGGAAACTATATTATAGTTGTCTTCAAGTATCTGAAAGGCAGTCATGTGCAAAAAGTACTATGCTTATACTCCTTAGTATCATAGGGCAGATCAATAACAATAGACAGAAGTTACAAAGAGGTAGATTTAGGACTGATGTAAAGAAAATTTCCCAACAATTGAGGCTATCCAAAAATAGAATGGGCTGCCTTGGGAGGTACTGGGTTCCCCTTTATGAGAAGTCTTACAGAACAGGCTGGATTCACCATTTATGTATGTTGTTCAAAGTATGCTGTTATCTTGTTTAGATACCATGTGGACTAAAGTAATATTTTAGATTTACTAAAACATATTTGGGCTTTTCCCCTAGTTTTATCATTTTTGTGGGGAACTTAATTAATTTTAGCCCCAACATAAAAGTAAACCTAATGTTTGCAATTATTTCCAAAATTAAGTTGTAACCTCCAGATTTCACTGCTAGTTTGAAAACTCATTAGCTGGTTTGTTAGCCATCAAAGAGCTATAATACATCACAAGAGTTTGCTTTGTTTTGTTTTGTTTTGGGGGTGAAAGGTGGTTTGGCCCAAAATAAGAATTTCTTTGGTACTACTGAACTCCCCATGAAGAAAGCCACACTTGCCAGAGCAGATATGCTCTACAACTTAAAGTCTTACAGAGCTGCTTTGAACAGTAAAAGTTAACCTTTCACTGTCACTTGGCCCACATCACACACTGTACATCAGAGGCAAGATTTGAACCTAAGTGCTGTGGACTCCCAGGCTCCCTCTATGTCATGCTGCCTGTCAACAAGGATCTCTGACAACATTCCGTTAGATTTTTTCATACACATTTGTTGTAGCAATTAGATCTGAAGATCTTTCCCACCCATTAATAGGCCATGTGAACAGCTTACATCACAGGAAGCCTAAGTTACATGTGGTGGGAGGAACTTCCTGACAGGAAAAGGAAGGAAGTTATGTCACAGAACATGCTGTGAGAGAGAGAGAGACAGCGAGAGAAAGAGAGAGACAGCGAGAGAGAGAGGGGGGGGGGGGGGAGAGAGAGTGCAATTATGGCTGCTAATGGCTGCTCATGGCCACTGTCCTGATAGAACTGAACAGGCTGACTTAGCTGTACTATGAGTTTGTTTTGGGGAAGACCCCAGCAGGGGGTCGGAGAGGTTTTGGGATAGTGAGTCTCCGGGCTGCGATATGGTATTTTAAGTTCCTTGCTGTTATGATAAAGTAGGCTGACTGAACATTTGGTTATGGGATATGATTTTCTGGTGTCTGAATAAATGTTATACTTCTTTCACCTTCTTTATGGAGAGTCTCTCACACTTTGCGATAAAGAACTGCATAGGCATATTCACGATTATCGTTGATGATGTGTTTATTGCCTTACTACTGCTTCAGCATTAAACACACACAGACACACACACACACAATATTACCTATATTATATAAATACGTCTGTCATTAACCATATATTATCATTACTATTATTAAATATCTACAATGCACAAAGCACTTTGTTATACACAGGGAGAAATAAAAAGTTAAATAATAAAATATGCTTCCTTGAACTTGAGAGTTTAATAGTAGCATTTACAACAACTGAAGCTAAATGGAATTGTTATCAGACAGGATTTTTTTTTAAGTAACTGGGGAAAGCATGTCATCCTCCTGATTCCCAGGATACATTACAGAATAATATCTGAATTTTATCCATGTGCAACTGCAAATAAAAGACTACCATTTAGCTTGATCTGCAAGTGTAATTGGACTTATGTATAACAGAGCAAATGAAATTCAAATATATCTTAATATGCTACCAAAGACTATATTATTCAACCCTCTATATTTTATCATCACTAGGACTATAAGAAAATGGCTTCATTAAAACTTTTTGTGAAACAAATTATTTACCACTATTTCTTCTAAACCATTTCCTTCTTTAAATATACTTAGTTTTCTTTAACTCTCATTTTAACACAAACTACAGTCATTATGCTTGCATTCTTATTATTCCATTAACTACTGAGGGGTTTTTTTTTCCTTCTTCTACTCCATGGTATTTTTTATTTTACTACTGAATCAAATCTTAAGAATCTCAAATCAGAAAAGGCTAAAAACAAGTCAGGTCTTTGTACTTTTACCTTAGATCCTGTATCAAGGTATTATTTACAAGAAGCCCTAGGAGTCATGACTGATGTTTTCCAATACATGTCTTAACATACATTTTCCTATTTAGTTTTTACTCTGATGTAACAAAATATCTCTCTAATTTTACTTAGGAAGTGAATGGTTATGTGTTTAAATTTAAACTCAGGTTCTACACCTTAATAAAGACATTTCACTTACATATGGAAAGTACAGCTAGGTGGCTCAGTGAACAGAATTGCTGGGTTTGGAGTAAGGAAAACCTTAGTTTAAATCTGCTCTCAAAAATGACCTGTGAGACCTTGGGCAAGTCACTTAACCTTTGTCCTGTGTGATTTCCTCAGCTGGAAAATGGGGATAATAATAGCAACTATCTTGCAAGTTGCTGTGAGGATTAAATGGGATCATATTTGCAATGTGATTAACACAGACCTAACAAATGGTAGATATTTAATAAATTTTCTTCCTTTCTTCATTCTTTCTTTCTTCCTTCCTTAGAAGAATCTATAGACTGTTATATTGTGTTTTCTAATGAGTAATTTGTTATCTAAAATTCATTTCAAAGGTAATTTGGACAAATATTATAAATACATGGTAGGTTTAAAAATACTATATTAAATATTCAGGAATGTTTTTGTTGTCTTCAATGAGACATTCATCCATATTTCACAAACTTTGTAAAAAATTAAGAAAAATTCAACCATGAGACATGTCAGAACTAGGGAAAAAATGCACAAAAAAATAACAGCTACTGAATTCACCAAAATAAACCAATAAAATATCTAAATTTATTTGTGTCACACCAGTCAGTCCATTTATGTAGTTTAATTTCTGAAGGTGCTTTAGTTCAGCTGTTTGAACTAACCATGGTATATGAACGTAAGTATAAGGTGTCACAAGACATAGGGTCTATTCATGTGTGCAAATAACTGACTACAAGACTTCCCTGTGCCACCTATAGAATTATAAGAATAGATGAAGGGATCTCTTACAGTTTCAAGTAATAAATTATGTAAGTCTAGTTTTTGATCTTTTATGTAAGTGAAAGACAGCAGCAACACAATTAACAAGAGCAGAATAAAAGAATGATTACATGTTTAACCTTAGGGTGCAGCATATAATATTTTGTACTAAGTTTACCCACATAATCATACTTCTGCTTAATCAAATTAATGATAAAAGATGCATCCTCCAAGTACCAAGTGACAAGGGGATAGAAGGCATATATGATACAAAGCATCAGAAGAAAGCCAATCTGGGATTAAAATTTGATCAAATACAGTCCAATTAAAAATTTGCCACATGTAACACATATATAGATAAATTAAGAGCTGACTACATAAAGAAAACTAACAGTCTTTATTTTAACATTCACACCCTGGTAATCCTACTTTCAAAAAATACATATTAACTTGTAGGGCCAAAGAATTCGTTGATTTTAAAACTATTATCAAAAGCAAAATGAACTTACATCATCTTCATATTTAATATGAATATCTGTGATTTTCACTTGTACATTTTTTATGACCTGAGTTGCCAGCTTTTCCAAAAATGTATCCTTCTTTTCTTTCTTTGGCTTATCTATGAGAAAAGAGAGAAGTACTGAATTAAGTTAAATAGATGATCTTTGGATTAAATATACCAGATATACAATGATTTGTAAAATTCAATACATTTTGAAGAGAAAATTTTCACACCACTAAGAGTTTTTATCTTCTGCTTTTTGTGATATGTTTAAGAAGCATTAACAACCCCAAATTCGACATTATTTTTAAACTGACATAACATTTTAGTGAACGCCTTCAAAGAAATATACCACACAACAATGTATTTGAAACAATACATATTATAAAAAGCTACAAGTACCTACCTTTTGAGCGATCAAGACTTTTAAAAGGTTTCTTAAAATACTTTTTGTGCTTTTTACGTTTACGTCCTTCTCAATGGAAGCATTTTTGTGAGAAAAGGATAGAATTCAAGTTAGACTATTGGACAGAAAAGAAAAACAAGAGGAAAAGACAGACTTCTTCTTGATGGCAAACCTCTCTATCCTCATATTATCTCTCTCAAAACAGGGTTCTACTACTTCATGTACAAATAAAAGTTGTGAAACCAAGCTACTACCAATCTTAAATCTCTTTGAATCTAGAAATAAAATCAGCAGGCACATTTACCTGAAATTACCTTTAAAAATATTCTCCAAGCTTTCTTACAACTTTATTTTTAACTTGAACATGTTAGCAATACTTTGGAAACCTAATGCATTAGTGATTCGATGAAGAAACTTTGGGGAAAGGTGCTGATATATGTTTGCTGCAGGGGACACAGGGGCTTAATAAGAAAATTAAATTTCTCATCATTTCCTAAGAATATAATGCTAACAGTATTATGTATTACTGATTACACTGTTCACTAGCATTGCCTCCTTACTAACTTCAGAAGGGAAGAAAGCGTCTATAGAACACAAAAACAACACAAAATTGAGTCCTTAAAGAAAACTATAAATTAAAATTTATTTTATAATACATTGGCCCCAAATTTCTTTATTATAGTTTAGATTCATATTTTAGCAGCATAAAGGAAGAATTCAGCTAATAGTACTTTAGTTTTAAAATTGCTACCTTAGCTTTGCTTTGTCATATGTGTCATAGTTTTTCTTACATTTTAAAACCAAGACATCAAATCTTTAAAACTAAATTACTGAATAAAACATTTTAAATGTTCAATAATACAGGTGGACGTTTCTGCCATAGTAGCGGTTTCTGCCTGCCTCCTTCATATTCTTGCTCCTGCTGAATAAGAAAAAGAATAGGTAGGGTATATGAAGGGGATATATAAGAATATATGTAAATCACAAATCATTGGCAAATTTATGATTTGTGCACTCCTTTGATGAGGCCATAAAATTAGCATGCAAGACGAATTATTTCTTAAACCTAAGCAAATTCAAATGTGTCACCTTCAGCGAAATTACCCTATTATTTCACAATCAATTGTAGTAACTCCAGCCTAAAATCTTCACCATAAGAAAGTTTATTTTTAAAAAGAGACCAAAAAAAAAGTGAAATCTCAATTACTGAGGTTTTGTGTTGCATTAGCTCATTCAGGTCACAATGTATTAACAACACTTACCACATGCTATTTATTAGTATTAGTAGATATTAAAATGTTATCATGCAATTAACTACATCCAAAGCTTAGCTTATATCCTAGCAAAATCTGGCAAAATTACCTATCACTGGTAGAGGCCAGACATGCTCACAGCTTGTCAAATTTTATAGGTAAAAACTAAACTACTATAGATTGTCATGCTATCAAGTCTATATTAAAAATAGTAGCTATGTAATCTAGACCTGCCATTGAGTATCTATCATGCTTGGGTCTCCTCCTCCTACCTCCTCCCCCCCCAAAAAAACAACACGTTTGATAGGAAGAAACATTAGTACTAACCTTGTGGCACAGAGCAATTTTCTACAATGCTCTGACAAGTGCTGTACAAATTGTTTAATCTATCACAGTGAAACCAAATGTTAACCATTTCCAGGTAGGTCAATAGTTTCAGCTATATCATTTTAATATGAAGACAAACTTTTCCTTGTTATTTAAATTAAACTTAGAGACGTACTTCACTTTACATACTTATTTCTGAAAAGCTCTACACTAGTCATCTGTAAATACACCCAGGGAGTTTATTACATAAAGGAATACTACCGTGAACCCTTCAGCAAAGTAAATCATAATCCTTGTGCCTTTGTAGAAAACCAAATTTTCAAATGTGGTATTAAGTACAACAAAAGCCCTAAACCAAGATTTTAAAACTCCAAAAGTTATTTAAATAACATTGGAGCAGCAGAGCAGACTCCCAAATCAGTGAAATTATGAATTACATTACCATACTATTCAAAAGTGCAACTCCACAAAAATGGATTTTAACCCAAAAACACAAGCATAAAAAAGTGCTTATTTTTGCAATTAGAGAAAGTAATATAATTAATCATGCATACCCACCCGGCTTGATGTCCTTGTAAACAAAGTTCTCCAAGCCATATATGAACTCCCCTGAGTGTACGCCTGCATCCCCATGATAGCAGTAACCA
Organism: Trichosurus vulpecula; assembly: GCF_011100635.1. Classification (NCBI taxonomy): domain Eukaryota; kingdom Metazoa; phylum Chordata; class Mammalia; order Diprotodontia; family Phalangeridae; genus Trichosurus; species Trichosurus vulpecula. The sequence goes on from NC_050580.1 coordinate 146,082,043, forward strand.
AAATGCAAGGTATTTATAATAAGACTGTTGAAGAAAGTTGCCTTTCATTCAATATGCAACATATACTTTAACATAATTCACTGAATCAACTATCATTTAACAAGCCAACTGAAATGAGATTATATTGAACTCATCTATTTCTAAATAAACAGGTTAGTTCAGTACAATTTCAGTTCAGAATGTTTCTTAAAAAAAAACATTCCTGCGGTTCTATTTCTATCACTTAAATACAAGATGAATAAATTTTATTTCATCAATTTAGGAGTTAAGATATTCTTTATAATGTATAATTTGTAAAATCAGAGAGCAGCATATCAACTATAGCTAATGTTTTACTGATTTCACAAACAATAAATATCCCTAAACAAAATCTGTTTATGCCTTGTTTCTGCATGGTGAGAGACAAAAAACTGGCAAGGCATAGATCTAGCTTTGATTCTACTATACAGGAATTTAGATAATTTAAGTATCCAAAAAGAACAAAAATTTCTTGAAAGGAAAAGAATTCTATCACTAAGGACATGGAAGATTTGGAAAACCAAGAAAAATGACTAAGCTACAAGGATTTTTAATACTACTACACAAGTTATATTGACCAAATTTGGCCCAGGAAAAGAGACAAGAAAATGCAATTCAGAGGTGGTAGACTATGCATGTGGACATGGCTGATGTGTTGGTTGGTGAAATTTTTTTTTAATCCTTTCTCTTTTAAAATCTTTGTTATAAGGAATGTTCATTTCTCTAAATTGAGGAGGAGGAAGGGGATATTTTCTGTAATGAAGGTGATATAAAAATATATCAATAAAAATAAGATTAAAAAAAAAAGAATGGCACAATTCTCTCCTTCTCTCTAAGCCTACACATCACTATTTTCAGTCATCCCTCTAAGCTGAAGACTTCAAACCATACTTTACTGAGATGCCATTAGCCATGAACTCACTCTTTTCCCCTTTATTCTATACCTCAAAGACCCCTGACATCGCCCATTCTCTAGTCTTTCACTTCAGTTTCTAAAGAAGGGGCCCTTCTCTCAGTCTCCATAAAAACCATTTCAAAACAATCATTAAAAAGATGGTTGGTGAAAGAGAAACAGTGACAAAAAAGGGCCACCAGGGCTTCATCAATAAAAGATCATCTTGATTCCCTTTTTGACAGAATTACTAAATAATATGGATATAGTTTGCCTAGATTTTAGCCAAGCTTTTGACAAAAAAATCTAATACAATTATTGTGGGAAAAAAATGAAAAGACATGGATTAAACAATAATACAATTAGGTGAACTCTAAATTGGTTAGAGATGGCTGGACTCAAAGAACATAATTCATTAACTACACAGCAAGAGGTTGGTCACAAGTGGAATATTTCAGAGAGCTGTGCTTGGACCTATGCTATTTAATAGTTTTATCAATGACTTAGATAAAAGCAGAGATAGTATGGTAATCTAATTTGCAGATGACAGAAAACTAGGAGAAAGACGTAATGTACTGAACCACACAATCAGCCAAATGATACGGCAACCAAAAAATTTAATGCAATATGGGGCTGAATAAAGAGGGACATACCTTCCAGGAATAGGGAGGCATTGGTCCCATTGTACTCTAACCTCATCATACCTCACCAGGAGTAGTGTGTTCAGTTTGGGGTGCCAGGGTTTAAAGAACACTGATAAGGTAGGGAGCATTCAGAGGGCAACCAAGACAGTAAAAGGCTTTGAGTCAAGGTCATGTAAGGATGAGTTAAAGAAACTAGGTATGTTTAGCCACAGCTTGCAAGGTAGGTCTCTCTCTCTCTCTCTCTCTCTCTCTCCTCCCCTTCTCTGTCTCACCCACCTCTTCCCCTATCTCCACCTTCCCACCCCTACTATCCATATCCAATCTACTGTTAGGTCCTGTCAAACCTCCACAGTATCTCTCACATATTACTCTTTCTCTTAGCTGACATTGTCACCATACTGGTACAGGTCTTCAACAGCTCATGCCTAAGCTTTTGCAACAACTTTCTACGTGGTCTCCCTGCCTCAAGTCTCTCCCCACTCAAATCCATCCTCCCTTCAACTATCAAAGTGATTTTCTAAAAGCTCAAGTCTGGTCAAGTCACACACAGTCCCAATCCAATCAACTCTAATGGCTCCCTACTACCTCCAGGATCAAACATAAAATCTTCTGTTTGGCTTTTAAAGCCCTTCATAACTTGGTCCCTTCCTAGGTTCCAGTCTTCTTAGACCTTACTCCCCTACACATATTCTATGATCACAAGACACTCTATCCTCTATCCTTCACTGGCAGTTCCCCCAAGCCTAGAATGCTCTCTCATCTCTGTCTCCTGGCTTCCTTCTAGTCTCCATTAAAATCCCATCTTCTGTAAGAAGCCTTTGCCAATAGCCCTTGATGCCCTTTCCCTACATTTACCCTTTACACATCTTGCTTTTACATAGTGGTTTGCATATTGTCTCCTCCATTATACTGTGAGCTTCATGAGGGAAGGGGCTATTTCTGTCTTTCTTTTTATCCCCAGTGTTTACCACAGTGCCTGGCACATTGCAAGTACTTAATAAATGTCTACTGACTTGACTTGAAATGACAGCAATGTTTAAGTATTTGAAAAGATATCATTTGAAAGAAAGATTCGAATTGTACTGTTCAGTCGCAGAGGCTTGAGCAGGAGCATGAGTGGAAAATGTAGAGGCAAATTTAGGCCAAAAAACTTTCTACCAATCGGAACTACCCAAAAGCAGAATGAGCTACCTTGGTGGTGGTGATGGGTTCCCTTATTTGGTGGTCATGAAGAAACTGGACAGAAAAGAATATGGGCAGTAAGTAGGTAAAATTTAATACGGCTAACTCTCTTCCAGTTCTGTCTACAATATCTGAAAATATTCACAGGAAATCCTACACTGTATTTTTAGAACTCATATAATAAGGCAGATGGTACCAAAGTAGAACTTATTTTCCAATAAGAACAATGCTATAACTGAGGAATGTATAGCTGAGAATCCAGGAATCCTAACTTCTACCCCAATGCCCTTCCCAGTGTATTAATAGCCTTTCTCAGGTTTAAGACAAGGTAATTCTGTGCCCTAAAAAAATTTGAAAATTTCATTTCCCTCCTGTCTTTCCCCAAAGTAAGAACATTATTTTGCATCTTAAAAATTAGTTTATTTCAAGTTGAAAGCACAGCAACAGTAGCACAATTAAATTAGTTCTATACATACAGGAATTGTTGGCACCAAAAGTATGTTCGTTTATACTTTAAAAAGTAATCTTAAAAAGCATCCCTCCAGCAACTGGGGAATGGCTGAACAAGTTGTGGTATCTGATGGACTCAAGAGTGCATACTGAAGCATATGGGAAGGGGATGGAGGCCACAGGGGAAGGGAAGAAAGACATGGCTAAGACAGAAATTGGTTTTGCTAGACTACACATACTTTTATTGAGCTGTTTTTCTTGCTTTCTCAATGGGGAGGGGAGGGTGTAGTAGAGGGAGTAGAAGGGATATAATTCAGAACTGAAAATAAAATAAAATGAAAAAATGAAAAAGAACAGTCAATTAAGTTGGGTAAAAAAATACAAATCCATGCACCCATCTCATTTTTATAAAGGACTTTTTGGGGGACTTCTGGGAGCCAAGATGGCGGAGTAAGAAGTAAATGGCTCTCACTCTCCCTTCTTGACCTCTGAAAGCCCAGAAACTATCACCCCAGGAAAAACCCTGGAACAGCTGAGCCAGAAGAAAGGTGGGGTATAGCAGTCCTGTAGCCCAGGAAACTTGAAAGATTAACAGGAAAGACCTCTCTCACTCTGGGGAAAGGGAAGCAGTACAGGATGGAAGGTATCCCCACAAACCAGCAGCAAGTCCCACTTCAGCAAACCAGAGGGAGATCCTGAGCCCAAGGGTAGTGAAGCAGGCAAGTGCCAACACCAGGACCCCCCCAAGTGCCTCAGCACAGGCAGGGGAACTTGCAGACACCGGCTCCAGCAGCCAAACCTTCCAGTGCTTTAAAGAAGATCAGGTGAGCAGGCATCCTTCAGGGGCCAGACCCCCCCCATCCCCACCTTGAGAGCTCCAAAAACTGGGAAAAGAAGTAAGAAGTATGCAAGAGTCAATAGCTTGGAAAAGGAAGGACAAAAATTGACTGTTGAAAACAAGTCCTTAAAAAGTACAATTGGCCAAATGAAAAAGAGGCACAAAAATTCACTGAGGAGAAGAACTACTTAAACTAAAGTGGGCCAAAGGGAAAAAGGAGTACAAGACCTAATAGAAGAAAACAATTCGTTAAAAATTAGAACTGGGCAAGTAGAAGCAAATGACTCATGAGATAGCAAGAATCAGCCAAACAGAACCAAAAGAATGAAAAAATAGAAGAAAATGTAAAATACTGCACTGGTAAAACAACTGACCTGGAAAATAGATACAGGAGAGATAATTTAAAAATTACTGGGCTACCTGAAAATCATGATAAAAAAAAGAAGCTGGAAAGCATCTTTCAGGAAATCATTAAGGAAAACTGCCCTGAGGTCCTAGAACCGGAAGGTAAAATAGTCATTGAAAGAATCCATCAATCCCCTCTTGAAAGAGGTCCCAAATTGAAAACTTCAGGAATATTGTAGCCAAATTCCAAAATTACCAGGTCAAAGAGAAAACACTGCAAGCAGCCAGAAAGAAATAATTTAAATATCATAGAACCACAGTCAGGATTACATAGGATCTTGCAGCTTCTGCATTAAACTACTGAAGGGCATGGAATACGATATTTATTCCATAGGGCAAAGGAGCTTGGATTACAGCCAACGATCAACTACTCAGTGAAATTGAGCATAATCTTTCAGGGGAGGAGATGGATGTTCAACAAAATAAGGGACTTCTAAACCTTCCTGATGAGAAGACCAGAGGCTCAACAGAAAGTCTCATCTTTAAATACAAGATTCAAGAGAAGCATAAAAAGGTAAACAGGAAAGAAAAAAACAACATGTTATTAATAATCAGGGCAAACTGTTCACATCTCTATAAGGGAAGAAGACACTTATACCTCTTGAGAACTGTATCATTATTATGACATTTAAAAGGGCTATACATAGACAGAGGGTGTGAGTATAAGTTGACTTTGACATGATGATAAAAAAAATCTAAGTAGTGAAAAGGGATCATACTGGGAAAAGAGGAAAGGGTAAACTACATCACATAAAAAGGTACAAAAACCTACTACAGTAGAGGGAAAGAAGAGAGGAAACGAGCATTGTTTGAACCTTACTCTCACCAGATTTGGCTCAAAGAGGGAATAACTTGATCAGTCAGATACAGAATCTAACTTACCCTATAGGAAATAGAAGGGGAAAGGGGAAAGAAAAGGGAGGGGGTAGAGAGAATGGAGGGAAGAAGTAGTAAACAGTAAAGGGGAAGAAAACTAAAAATAAATAAATTATTAAAAAAAGAAAAATAATAAAGGACTTTTTTTCATTAATATAGCTCAAGTAGTAACAATAAAGTAAGTTTTACTTTCTAAGTTTTGGTCAATACTACCCAGCAACAAAATTCTCTTTGGTTTTATAATACAGATATACCTTTTCAAATTATACAAAATGACTATCTTTCATTCTAAATGGTTAAGTCACTCATTTTTCATGTTCCTTCTCCCAAACTTAAAGGCATCAAAAGTCTTAACTCTACCAGCTGTAGCATTTAGGGGCCTTAATTCCAAAAAAGCCCTTACACATATATAGAAAGTAGAATACAAATTTAAGAGTGTCAACTAAAATGTCAATTCCCAAGATAAAAGAATTACTATGCATATCTTTACAACACAGTAGAAATGTTTAATCTTTTTCCTTAAAAATCTCCATATATTATAATCTCCAACCATTTATCTCTTGCAAGGTATGAGGTATATTTTTGAAGGTGAGAAAGGAATAAAAGGAGCTTTCAGGTATCATATTAACATACTATGACTATAGGAAAAATACATTTGTTTTGTTCACTGTTATATAAAAAGGATAAAATTCCAAAGTTTTCCAAGTTATTCTTCCTTCCATTGATTCAGAGAATGTTAAAACTGAAAGAGGCCTCAGAGCAAAGGTTGTTAACATTTTCCACCATGGAGCCCTTTGGCAACCGGGTAAAGCCTATGGAACTCATCTAAGAGTAATGTCTTTAGATGCATAAAATAAAATACATAGTATTACAAAAGAAACCAATTACATTGAAATATATTTATCAATTTTTTTAAATGCAAAACACCAGGTTAAGAAGCCCTGAGTTAAAAAATGTGGAAATTACAGTCACACAAGTAGTAAACAGCAGAATCAGGCCACAAGTCCTTCCTGACATTAATACTAGGGCTCTTTCCATAACACCAAGTTAGAGTACTTTAGAAAATGTACTGAAAGATAGAAGTTAATTCTAATGAAGCAAAATTAAGTCATTTAGGGATAATATGTGTAGGAATAGACATATTCACTTATCAAAAAAAAAAGGATTTAAAAATATTATTGTACTTGGGAAATAAGTGAGAACAACATATAAAAAGTAAGTTACCCAAGTGAGAACTAAACATATAAAAAGTTATCTTTATAGTCAGAAAAAAAAAATCTAAGTTGCTAAAGAAAGTGGAAAGGAAAAAACTCAATTTTTTTCAAAAAATTTAAGAGTACTAAAGTTTAGGGTTTTCTTGAATTTGAAGAAAACCTGTACTTAAATATTTTAATAATAATAGCATTTTACAGCACTTTAAATCTTACAAAGCACTTTATATGTTATCTCATTTATCTTCACAACAACCATGTGAACTAGGTGCTATCATGACCTTCCTTTTGAGGAAACTGTAGGTGAAAGCAACTCAATGTCCCAGGGTCAAACAGCTAAGTAATCGTTAAACAGGATAAAAACTCAGGTTTTCCTGACTTAAAAGTCCAGCCCTCTTTCAACTGGGCAACATGGCTGCCTTGCTTGCTCATGTTATAAAGAGAAAATACTTGGCACCAAAAGTGGCAATACTAAGAATAACAAGTCACATTTCTATAGTGCTTTCAAAGTCTACAACACATTTTCCTCATACCAACCCTATGAGATAGGTTTAATGAACAAGCATATTCAATCTCATGACAGATTTCCCCCATTTCATTAATGACATACTTTATGCCTGAGCTAGAAAAAGAAATCATACTAACAAAAAAAAAATCTACTTTTATTCAATTCTGGACAACCAACTCCAGACCAAAATGTAAGGCAACTACATTAGCATTTTATAATTAAGAAGTCTTCTTCCAATAATGAAATATAGAAAAATGATGCTATATGTTAGTACTTGCCACATAGTACCACCTTAGGCTTAACTGGAAACTGGAAACAGAAAGAAAAAAGTTTTCCCTCTCTTACCAGTCCTAGCTGCCTTCTTTCTGTAAATAAAATTTTCTTCTCACTCCAACCTTATCTTCCCCAAAGGAATGGAAAATATTTACCACACGCAGAATTTTTCTAGATTAGAAAGAAACAACTCAAAGGAAGGCAATGAAAAGCCAAAAACTGAACAACACATAGTTTAAGAACATCCAGGACAATGACAAAGGGAGAGCCAGTTTGCAATAAAATAACAGAGTTGCCTTAAGATTATCCATTTTCTCTTAGAGTGATGTCATCATGGCAAAGAATTTAATTACAATATTTTCAGGAACTTAGGCGACTATCAAACAAGCCCTAGCTTTTTGTTTAAAACAAAGAGGCTTGCAATAATAAAAATCAGTTCTAAAAAGGTTATTTAAAGTACATTTAAGCATACCCAAAAAATTCAAGCTGCTATAATATCCATTTTTTAATGTCATTCTCAAAGGAAAACTATCATGACTTCTTGAGGCAAAAGACTGAGAAGAAAAATGACCCTTTTCCAGAAAACCTGAGTTTATCACAAGTGACAGATTATCACAAATACCTTTATCAGCAGCTTTTTGTAAGGCTTCTTCAATTCTTGATAGATCTCTCTGTTTAATTTCCTGCAGGTATTTTTCTTCTTTTCCAGCATCATATTTAATACCTAAACATATAATATTTATTTTAACATCACATTTACAGTACAGTTAAATGAAAACACTTCTGGCCAGAAACAAATTTATTATGCATGCAAATTTTTAAAGATAATTCAAAAATAAAATATTAAAAGGAAACTTAAATAAGAAAAGCCATTGCCTTTAATTAGAAATTTACATAGAAGCACCCAAAAAAAAGATTATATACAAACTGAAAGTCTTTTTTCCACAAAATTAAGTTAAACCAATTTATTTTATCTTAATGAAAATCTTAATTAAATACATTTATTAGTAGAGAATAATTATGATAAATAATTGAAACAGCTTTGCCTGGTAAAAGGTAAAAATATCTCATATTTGTAACTAGTTCCTTTGTATGATCTTCTATTTTGCTATTTGTTAGTTCTACAGAACTAACAATGTTTCTAATTCACTGTGATAGAAATCAACAGTTAAATAATAAAATAACTTACTAGCTCCAGGGACAACAAGTAGGTACAATCCTTCTAATGTTGCAACAACTGCTTCCCCATACAAATTCTTCCAAGGAATCTTCAAAGTAAGTTTATCTAAAGAAAAATAATTTCAACCTTAAAATTCTAAACTATTGAAATGATACACATCTCTAAATCTTCATTGAAGAAAAAACAGATCCTCTCTTTTTGCTGACAATGCTGCCCTCAACATGGCAAACATCTCCAAAACCCACAGAACATACTCCAAGAAATAAGGCAAGCATCAGTCTCACTAAGTGTCAGAGTACAAGAAGGACAAGGATTCACTATATGCTCAGGAAAAAAAAAGAGAGAAACATCTCTAATCAGAAGCAAAGGGGCTATCAAAGTCAAACAGACAATTTCCTGGGAAAAGACTATAATAGGACCATTACTAAAGGCATGTTGGCACAGTTAGAAGCCACAAGGAAACTGTACTAATGGCTTATTTTATGCATGTTAACATTATTCTGAGAAAAGATGCAAAAGCTCAATGCAAAAAGGACTCATTACACAAAAAAGGTCAAAATCCCTGTTCTAGAGGGAATAAAAAATTAAGGCAATTAGGACCACTTTGAAGAATTCTACACTAAGAAATCAACCTATATTTATAAGACAAGAGAGGTACAGGTATTTAGTAGTTGATACGAAAAAGATCTGGGGGGGGGTCTTAGTAGACTGGAAACGAAACACAAGTCCAAAGTGCAAAATGGCAGTGAAAGAAAACTAATGAGATCTTGGGCTACACTGAGAGGTGGAGTGTCAAGAACAGGGGAGGTGATTGTACCACCATATATGGAAGGTTACATCAGTTCTACATCCCTAATGTTAGGAAAGACAATCTGTAGAGAATTCAAAGAAGGTTAACCATAATGGAGAAGCTTCTAAATATCAGGTCACATGAGGACTACTTGGGGGAACTGTGGATTTTCAATCTGGAAAATAAAAATTTTAGGAGGGGACATGATAAGGGTCCTTCAAGTATCTGAAAATCTTTATGAAAGGTTTGTTCTGCTTGGCTCCTAAGGAATATACAGACAGAAAAGAAAAAGTCCCTGCCCTTAAGGAATATATTCCATTGGGCACTGAAGAGGAGATTCTTTTTCGGGTTTCAAGTGGGACTAGAAAGCCTTTGAGGTCTCTTCCAAGTTTTTACGATTCTCTGAATCTTAGTTTAAATAGACTATTGGGAGATTCCTTCAATGCAGACTTCAACTTATTTATGAATTATCATATGGTAACAGTTTTACAAGAAAAAAGAATGCCAACTTACCAAAATTCTTCTTCTACATGAAACTGCTACATAATAAAACAGTGGTGAGAAAAGCTAAACAAAACATTTTTTAAAAAAATAGAAAGTAAGGAAGAAAGGCTATACTTAAAGCTGCAGCAGCTTATATTAGATTCAAATTCTATTATTTTTTCTTTGTGAAAGGTGAAAAAGTCTATCTCCTGAAAACGTAGGATCAAATAAAAAATGAAATTACAAGAGGGCAGGTTACTGTGGCACAGTCATATTACAATAAAAATTTCAAAGTGTTTATTTTGTCTCACTTTGTAGAACATTTTTCCGTACTCTATTCCACCAACGCATGTCCAAAAAAGACTAAAATATGCTGTTTTCTCAAACAATAATTAGAATTCGCCTAGGACCCTTCAGAATTATGGTCGAAATTTTTAAAAGAATGGAGCACAGAACTAGAACTATTTAACTAAAATCTGAGAACAGTTCAAGTAAATTTTGGAAATCTTACCTATTTGTCCAGCTTTTACTTTAAACGGAACATCCAATTCACTCTTAAGAAGGAAAAGAAATAAGATCAATCTAATTTATAAAACAAAATTTCAAAAGTTTAAAAATCACTTAAATCAACAACAAAAAAGACAACACTATCTGTGGAAAATTTTATTCATTATAAGAGATATTTTATAGGCAGTGAAAACAGAAGTTATTAAAGATAAGGATTAGATAAGGATAGAATTACTAAAGACTGATTAAGATGGGTACTGGAACTATGGTTTCATTGATACACGGAATTGCCAGGTAACAAAACTCCCTATACCAATGTAGGTTGGCAAGTTGTAGTCTTAGAGAGGTACCTAGAGCACTGAGAGATTAAGTCACTTGCCCAGGGTCACACAGCCAGCATGCCTAAGAGTTGTAGCAACTATGTCATGTGGTCTTTCATATACGGTATTAAAATCAGAGAAAATTTTGGAGCTAGAAGCAATGTTACATATTTTATTTTTTATCCAACTAAAATGCTGATTAGAAAGAAGTAAAATAATTGTTTAAAAGGATCAAGTTCTAAAAGACTTTACAACATTAAAAATGTATTGTTAACTGTCCATTTGATTTATTAACTAAAATGAAAAACTATTACAAATTAACTACTCTTGGAAAACTGTACCAATTATGAAAGAGAAATCCATTTAATTTTAATGGAACAGATGGCCACCGCTTCTTTGCAATGCACTGTGTGACAGGAAGAAATATCTTTGAATAAATAAGCTGAAAATAATGACTCAATAAATCTGGAAAGAAATAGCAGATTCCAAATACTGTTCATAAACTAAGTCTTAATTTAGATAACTTAGTGACTAATGCTGGTCAAACATAATCTTGAATTTATCTAGTATCCAAAATACCAAGAAGTTCAAATAACCAGGATATTTCAACATAATTAACATGAGAAATGATGTTCAGAATCGTCATCTAAGATGCTGTAAAATACTGAAATGCCATATGAATAAAAAAGTGTATCATGTAAGTATAGTTTTGTTGTGGAGCATACTTTGCCACATTCTTATAGTTTCATAGATAAGCTAACAGTAGATTAAAACATTCAACCAGTCAGAACATTCCATTCCTCAACTACTCTAAATAACTGAGAATTTACTCAAAAATTCTAAGAACACTTTAAGGGAAGAAAAGTCTTTATTTTAGTCAATAAAATAATCCTAGCTCAGAAGAGAGCATTTTATCTGAAGAAAAGAATCTACGAATCTTTATCACTAACAAGTACACATACAAACATATCCCACATATATTAGTATTTATATTGTGTGCACATCCTCACCTAAGAAAAACCTCCACATAAATTCAAGAATTTTCATACCATACAGGGCAGAAAGTGAATAGCCAAAAAGCAAGTCTTCCCCCCTCAATCAATATAAAGAACTCAAAAAAGCACAGTATTTGCTAATAGCTAAGGGCTGGCACTCACAGAACATATTTGATCCTCACAACAGCACTGTAAGGTAGGAGCCATTAAGGGGGAAATTGAAGTGGAAAGAGGTTACATGACTTGCCCAAGGTCACATGGAGCCACAATTTGAACACAGGTTCTCTGATTCCAGATACTATGTACTTTTCACCATATCTTGTTTACATTAATTTATTCATTAAATTACTTTAAATAGATGGAGCAAAATAAATTTTCAGTCTAACACTTATCCAAATAATAATTAATTCTGAATTAGCATAAGTGAGATTAACAAAGTTTTACTTGAAATACACAAAAAAAATTTGGCTTTAGGGACCAAGTTCTACTACTAGAATAGTCAGAATCCATGAATGACTTCTCCTTAACAAAATTCACTGTAAAATTCCATGCAAAATAATCACCCTCAAATCAACTAGCCCAAAAATTAAGTATATGCACACCCATGCAGTAAGAAGCATCTCTCAGATGCTCTTAGATTTTTCAGTGACACAGGAAAGAAGCCTAGTAACAACACAGTTAGAAAGATTTTTTTCTTACATGACTTAATCATAATAAAATAATAAATGCACTAGTCAATGGTTAGATGTAACCATAATTCTGTTATTTTATCATTCTCTAACTTAACAGTAAATAAATCTGGATTGCTCCCTAATTTCCAAAAATCAAACTCATGAAATACAACCACTTAAACTGAATGTTAAGAAATAAAGCAAATGAAGTTTCGATAGCACTAAACTTTAGTCTTCTTTCTTATTTATCTTTTCACTGGAACCAAACTGGAACAGAAAGAAGTACTCTCTACCTCTATGACATATAAGGAAAACCCCAGGTCAATCCTAAAATTTTCCTACACCACCTTTAAATATGGCATTAAATGGCATTTACTTAGTGCTTTGAAGTCTGCAAAAAGATTTACATATATTATCTCACCAACCTGGTTTATACAAAAAGTGTCTACCTGTGAGGTTAGACACTATAATTACAATAATCCCCATTTTAGATGAGGCAAGTTAAATTCAGAGGTTAAATGGTCACAAAGCTAGTAAGAACAGGAGGCAGCATTTGAATCCAGGTCTTCCTGACTCCAAGTTCAGCACATTATCCCATTATACCAGCAATATCAAACTCAATTAGAAATTCGGGCCTCTATTCTGTGCATAAGAATCCCTGTAGGCTGCATACCGACTTTGTTTAAAATGTAATGTGCTTTATTGTATTATTACATATTTTGTTAGCTATTTCTCAACTACATTTTAATCTTGTTTGGGTCACACTGGGGAGTGCTGTGATCCAAGTATCTGACACCTCTACACTATACCAACCACACTACTGTTTTAAAGACATGGAACATGTTACTTGCTTTCATTTTGTTTGGTTAGGCATCTGGCAACCAAGTTATTTTTAAGAACTAGCAAGTTATTTTTAGGAAATTAACTAAGAGGAGTTGGCTCATTCAAAAATACTTACCAGAGCATTTTCTTTTATTTGCAGGTTATCTAAGGCCACATTACCTAAAAAACAAATTAGAAAAGTGAGAGGGAAAATAGTATAAAGTTAGCATACCAGCCAATTATAATATCCATCACTAATATTAAGAGGTGGTGACGGTGTCAAATTATAGAATTGACAGAACTCAGGACAGGAGAAATACCAAACTACTTAAGTTGTTTGATACTAAGAGACAATTTGGGATCTCCTTCACTGGAAAGCCAGAACCCAAGAATTCTAAATGGTTTATGAACAAGTGTAAGATAAGAATGTTAAAAAAAAGGGCGGGGGGCGAAGCTAATACGAACCTAAGAGAACAAATAGCGCAGGGGTGCTTAAACTGAGGGTTTGTGAATTTGCTTTTTTTTTAATTTTGATAACTGGATTGTAATATCACTGCAATCCTTCATAATCTTATATATTTTATTTCATGTATTTAAAAGCACTATTCTGAAAAGGTGTCCATAGGCTTCACCAAACTACCAAGGGATCTGTGACTTTAAAAAGTTTAAGAACCTTTGATCTATTTCAAGGCCTTCCTTCATCAAAGGACACCTATGGATCTCATTTACAATTTCAGCTTATACAACAAAACACTACTTGTTAATATAAATTATCACTTCTTTTTTTTCACTAAAATTACATCTTTCACACTCAAGAGTATCTACATCTTATTTCTGGTACTCCAAAATCTGCTAAACCACACCAAATTATAATTCACTTTAATTCAGATGTCATTAAAGTATGCTAGCATTGAGATGTTTTCCCCTGATTTAAAATACTGATGTTGCTATGTCTATTTTTAATATCTCTTTAGAAAACTATAATTGGCACTAATTTTTGTTTTCATATGGACTAGACACAAGTTTCTTTAGATTAAAATCAGATATCAGCTTAGACAAATATAATCATTCAGATCCCACTTATCCAATCATAACACCCTTATGCCTACTACCTTAAGGTGGCAAAGGAAATCAGAAATTTGGCATCCTAAATTAGAGGATATCTAAATCAATTACAAATGATGAAAACCATGTTTCAAATTATTCATTTTGGTTAAACAGGCTTGTAGGAGTGCCTTCTGAAACTTATATTCTTATTAGCAATTTAATTTGGTTCTTCAGTCAATAGTCACTTAAATTATACCAAAAATGATGAAATTGTATATTTTCTTATAAATCTCAGCTCCTAAAACAGAACAGTAATAGGCCCTAAGTGGGAATGCAATGAAGGCAACTAGTATAATGTCAATGTGACTATATTTTTTTCCTTAGACAAAATGTAGACTCAATCTACCAGACCTAAAAACAAAAGGAACAAAAGAAAATGTCTTTTGCCAACCCACAATCTAGCAAATGTTTGTTTCCTCTATAACAAATGTAAATGTTGTCTAACTAAACACTAAGTGTAGCATTCATTCTATAGGTTATTTTATTTGCAATGTAGGAGGAGACACCTGTTCTCACACAAGTAAAAGGAAGGCACAGCCATAGATTAGATTAGCACCTGGAACTCAAGTTCATTCTAAAATAAAAGTTAAGTTAAACTTAACTTGGTCAAGTCTTAATACCAGAACAATTCAATGACATCTAACTAACAAAATGTAAAACTGCAAATAATTCATGAAATACTTAACAAAATGAGACCAGACCAAATCAGGCATTTTGAAATTAATCAAATACCTAAAAATATGAAGAAAATGATTTCAATTTCAGTTTTCTATTTTAGGCTAAATCAAGTAAATGATTCTTTAAAAAGTGCATATAAAAGGTACTACAATCATTAAATGGTAATACCTGGGCTAGAACCCACCTATCTCCTGACACTCTGGATCTTAACTCAAAATTATATGGAAAGAAGTTGCTTGTCCTGATTCAGTCAATCAGAAAACACTTCTTGAACACCTACATTGGCCCAGGCACCATGACAGCCCCATTGGGATACTAATATAGTAAATCAAGCAACGCCAATTCACAAGACAGCTTGCAAGTTGTACTTATTAGAATATGAGGAAAAGTAGTAGAGTAGGGGTCAGATCTGGTATCTAGTCCTAACTGTGGACATCAACTACATATGTCACATATGGTAAATCAATTAAAACTCTCCGGGCCTCAGTTTTCTCATCTGTAAAATTATGGAATTAAATATTGACCAATGCATGTCCAAGTATTTTATAGCTTTTGTATCTATTTTGAATGAAATTATTTTTCTTTTTAGCTCTTCTGCTGAATTTTGTTATATATAAGAATACTTTTAAATCTGGCAATAGTCATTTCAAATAATTATACTTGATTCATTAGGGTTCTGTAAACATATCATCATATCATAGTATCATCTACAAAAAGTGATCATTTTTGTTTTCACTCTGCCTATTCTTATTCCCTCAGTTTCTTCTTCTTGGTTTATTACTACAAATAGCATTTCTCTGTGTTAAACAGTAGTGGTGAGCAAGCATTTTTTCTTTATGTTAGCTGCTCCTAACTCCTGCAACAAAAATTCCATTCAAAATAACTAAGAAGCTATAAAATATTTGGAAGTATATCTATCAAGATTAACCCAAGGAGTCAACTCTCTTTGCATAAATAAAGATAAATGATTTGAGAAATGTTAAGTGTTCATGGATAGGTTGAGCAAACATAATAAAAATGACACTATTACCTAAATTATTTTACTTATTCAGTGCTATACCAATCTAAATCCCAAAAGAATATTTGATAATTTAGAAAAAAAATAATAAAATTCATATGGAGAAATAAAAGGTCAAGACTATCAAAGGTAATAGTGATAAAAACTGGCAAGGAAAAGGGTTAATCAGTGCCACATCTCAAACTGTTCTACAAAGTTGTAATCATTACAACAAACTGTTACTGATTTAAAGGGGAACAAAGGGAGGTATGGTGTGAGAAGATTGATTGTTGGAAAAAATTAGGTATGTAAAATATGGAAGCAACTAAACACGGTAGCACAGTGTTTGATAAAACATATTAAAGATCTCAATTACTGGTAGAAAGACTCACCATTCAATAAAAACTGAACACTAGTAATTAGAGAAATGTAAATTAAAGCAACTTTGAAGTTCCACCTCCCTTCTATGTCAGATTGACAAAGATGAAAAAAGAGAATGATGACAAATTTTAGAGGGGCTGTGAAAAAAACCAAGTACACCGATGCACTGCTGATAGAGCAGTGAACTGGTCCAGTCATTATGGAAAGCAATTTAGATCTAGACCTGAAAGTTACCAAAACTGTTCATACCCTTTGACAAAGCTGTATCAGCACTTAACTTATAACCCAAAGATATCAAAGAAAAAGAAAAAGGATACATATGTACAAAACCACTTTTATCAGCTTTCTTCCTGACAACCAAGAAATTGGAAACTAAGAGGGTGTCTTCCTATGGGGGAATAGCTAATCACTGTCTTCTTAAATCTCTAGTCTGACTTCCAACCTTATCATTCAACCAAAACGTGTTCTCTCCAAAGTTACAAAGAGCTCTTAGTTGAAAAATCTATTGGCCTTCTTTAAATCCTCATCCTTCTTGACCTTTCTCTCATCTTCTTGATCTCCTTGACCTTTTTGATCAATCTCTTTTCCTTGCTATTTTTTTCTCCAGGTTTTTGAGACATTACTCTCTCATGGTTCTCCTACCTGACTGTTCCTTCCAACTGTCCTTTATAGGATCTTCATCCAAGTCATGCTTGCCAAATGTAGGGATCCCACAGGACTAAGTATTGGGCCCACCTCTCTTCTCCCTCTATACTATTTCACTTAGTAATCTCAACAACTCCCATGGGTTTAATTATCATCTCAATGATGAGGATGTCAAATCAACTTATGTAGCCCTCTCTGCTAGCCTCCAGTCGCATATCTCCAATTGCCAACTGGACATCTCAATATGTCCTGTAGACATTTTAAACTCAATGTGTCCAAAACTGAACTCGTTATCTTTTCCCCAAAACCCTTCCCCTTTCTAAACTTCCATATTACTATCAAGGATACCACTAACCTCCTAATCCCTAACCTACATATCATCTTCAACTCCTCATTCTCTCACACTACCCATATATAATCTGTTGCCAAAGCTTGTTGATTTTACCTTTATAACATCCCTCAGATACACTCCCTTCTCTCCTCTCACATGCCACCACCTTGGTACAGGCCCTCATGGATTATTGCAATGTCCTGTTGGTTGACTGATCAGCCTGCCACAAATCTCTCCCCACTCCAAGTCCATTCTCTACTCAACTATCAAAGTGATTTTTCCCCAAGTGCAGGCCCAGACTAAGTTAACTCCCCTACTCAATTCCAGTGGTTCCCTATTACCTAAAAGGTTAAAAGGCCGCCCATTTTGCACGTCTCTGCCTCACTTCAATCCAATTCACAAGCAAGTCAAGACCTTGTAATGTCATTGGCCCTCTTCAAGAACGAAGGGTTAACAACAGCAACGACCAGTATTCTTAATAGCTAATAATAGCTAACATTTATATAGCACCTATTACACACCCGGTATTGTGCTAAACACTTTAGAACTCTTATCTCATTTGTTCCTAACAAAAACTCTAGGAGGTTTTGTTTTATTTTTTACAGATAAGGAAACCGAGGCAGAGGTTAAGTGACTTGCCCAGGGTCATGAAGCTAGTAAGCTGACTCTAGGCCTGACACTCTATCCACTGTACCACACCATTACCCCAATCTCCAGACAGTCTTCAATCCAGTGACACTGGCCTCCTGGTGGTTCCATGAGCAAGGCCCTCCATCTTCACTCCAGGTATTTTCAGTGGTTGTCTTCCCATGACTACAACATGCTTCCTCATCTCCACCTCCTGGTTTTTCTGGATTCCTTCAAGTCTCAACTAAAATCCCTTCTTCTACAGGAAACCTTTTATTCCTAGTTCCTTCCTTCTATGATTACCTCCAATTTAGCCTATACTTGATGCTTTATTGGCAATTTTTGTTTCAATTGTTTCAGTCATGTCTCACTGTGTGACTCCATTTTGGGATTTTCCTGGCAAAGATAATGGGGTGGTTTGCCATTTCCTTCTTCAGCTCAATTTACAAGTAAGGAGCTTAGGCAAACAGGGTAAAGTGACTTGCCAAGGGTCACACAGCTAATAAGCATCTGAGGCTAGATTTGAACTCAGAAAGAGAAGAAGTCTTCCTGATTCCAAGCCCAGTGCTCTATTGATTGCACCACCTAGCTGGTACACCAATAATAGTTTGGTGAATTAAACAAAAATGTTTCTTGGATCTTCTACATATACCTTGTTTGAAGAATGATTGAGTTCAACAGTACTGAGTGAAATTTTAAAAGTTGGTGGGGCAAGCAAATGGAGATTAGAGTCAACTTGCTTTCCAAAATGAATGCATTGTTTGAATCATATCAATTTGACATAATTGCTACAAATAATGCAAGAATATAAAAGAAAACTTCACCTAATAGAAGGATGGTTCAAATTAATTGTGGAGAGACAAAGAAGTTAATGGAATTGCCTTTACTATCTATCTAAAGGCAATTAAGAAATACCATTTCTCTTACTATTCGTGATTCGGAGAATTCTTTCCTATGGTTTTAACAGTATGCAATTCTTCATTTGAGAATTGCTTATTCGTAGCCTTTGACCACTTACTTTCAAAATAAATGTCTTAAAACACATCCAAGCCAACACAACTAAATCCAAGTTACAACATCTTTGTTTTCTGACACATGCTTTGAGCTATGTATTACTCTTGAAAACAATTATTTCCTGGACACACCTCAAATTGCTAAAGGCGGAACAATTTCTCTCCTGGCACTAGCTGAACAAAACCTGATAAACCTTCAAACTTGTGTGGGCAGCAACATGTTCACCATGAGCCACTTTTCTAAATTCTTTAAAACCTTTAATATCAACCAAGCCGTCAGGAGATCTGACAGTGTAACTGCAATTTTTTTAAAAAATATTTCTATGAGGGCTCTCTTAGCCTCGTAGTATTAATCTTATACAAAATTTTCCAACTGTGAAATCAGTGAACACAAAAAGGAAAACAAGGCTAAGCTGCAATGTCAAAGCTAGATTACTCTAACTAAAATATCTGCAGTGGAAAAAATTAGGACAGGGAAAGATAAAAACTGTAAGTTTTACAGGGACAGAATTTCATTCAAAACATTCTGACCTTAGTCAGTGAGTGGAATCATGAGGACCTCTCATGAAATCATGAAATCTAAATCTCAACCTTTCTGTAAACTGAATGGGATCAGCATGGCTCAGGGCTTCTGATTGACAGCTAGATCTAAGTCTCCAGTTACTGAGAGATCACGTGACTAACAGGAATCCAGAACTTAGAGTAGCTGGACCCACTTCCTCCCCACTACCACTTCAGCATGGGCCTCGTCAAATAAGTAAAAAGATGTTTTTCACTTCCTTGTTCCTAGGTTAGATTTCTCGTGAGATTATGAGCTTGAACTCCACCAATGAGGGTGAAGGTCAGTGGTGGGAGAAGGATGGAACCACTAAGGTATATAGTCACGCTTCACTTCCTGTACTGCGCCTCTCCTACTAGCTCGCTGCTGGTAGTGATGACGCCCTTTCTTGCGAGATCATAATAAAGAAGTTTTCTGTTTCTACCTGGAGAAACCTCTGGTTTTTGTTTTGTTTTGTTTTTATTAAATGCTGAGTGGTCTCACCCCACACAGTCAGGAATTTATTTATGTACATAAGCTTAGTGTGAAAATTCCCACAACTATTAGTGCACCTCTTCTAAAAAATGACTTCAAACAGTAAGATCATGTCCACACTAATACCTCCTGGCTTCATTCATTCCATACACTAATCTCATTTTTTCATCTTTCCAATTATTAGGTACTCTTATATAGCTCCAAAGTTAGTTATATAAGAATATCACTTTACATTTACACAGCACTTCATTTTGCTATGTGATCTTATATATGTTCATCTCAATTCATTTTAATCAACAAGCATTTATTAAGTGCCTCTCTATCCCAGGCAGTGTGTTAGGTACTGGAAATACAAAGAATTGAAGGGCTCACATTTTATAGAGGAGATAGAATATACACACACATGCACATGCAATGCATAAGCAAGATAAAATACAAGGTAATTGGGGGAGGGGATGCACTAGCAGCTGGGTTATCCCAAAAGATTTCCTATAGGAAGTAGTACCTGAGACGAGCTTTGAAGGAAACTAGGGATTCCAAAAGACAACAATGAGAAGGACGCATGTTTTTGGCACGAGGGAGTGTGTGAAAATGCACGGATATTGGAGATGGAGTGTTGTATATGAGGAACGACAAAAATGCCAATTTGGCTGGATCAAAAAATTTGCAAAGAGAAGTATTTTAGAATAATGATAGAAAGGTAGGTTGGTACTAAGTTCTAAATGACTTGAAATTCCAAACCGAAGAGCTTATACTAGATTCCAGAACGGCAGTAACAAGAAGTCACTAAAATTTATTGAGTTGACTTGGTCAGAACAGTGATTAAGAATTATTACTTTGGTGGCTGTGCGAAACATAGTTTGGAGAGGGGAGAGACTTCAGGAAAGGTTAATTAGAAGGCTACTGCAATAAGCGCCCAGAAGATGAGAAGGAAGCTGGTGATGTGAATGTCAAGAATAAGGCAGATATGAGAAATGGGAAGATCTGGCAACTGCTTCAGAGGGCTCTACAGCTCCTGCCTCCTTGACAGCCAAAGCCGCTGAGGATCCTTAATAAGAAAGTTCTAGATGCCACAGTCCTTAGCATTATCAAATGGTTCAATATCCAAACTGGAAATGGTTTTATAAAGAGAAATAATATTAAAGAAGATGCATTGCCATCTGCTTTGCTGCTGCACCCTAAGGATCATGGGACCTTTCTATCTAACTTGCAGTTAAACTCTGTGTGTGTGCGCGCCCGCGTGTGTGTGGGTGTGGGTGTGTGTGGGTGTGGGTGTGTGTATGTGTGAGACAGAGACAGACAGGCAGAGAGACAGACATAGAGACTAAGTGAGCATTTATTAGTACTTACTATGTGGCCAAAAAGGAATGGGGGCAGTATTAGGGTGGGGAAAAGGAAAGAGTACAAGGCCACTCTTCTGGTGAGGAGAAAGAAAAGTCTGGAAAGGTAGTTGGGAATGGAGTGAGAATGAATGGAGTACCTCAAGAAATGGTGGCCTAAGGTCAGCCCTCACCAATCAGGAGAAGGATCCCCAAGGCAGAGGTACCTCCAGGGTAAGAAGATTGGTGGAGAAGTCAAGAAAGCTGTGAGTGCCTTGAAAGCAGAAAAGCCTAGCTTTTCCACTGGCAACCCCAAGCACTTAGCACAGTGCTTTGGACATACAAAGCACTTCACAGGTTTTAGTTCATTCATTTGATCTGAGGCTTACAACTTCAAAGGATTATTCTAGTCCTGTAAGGTAAGGAAAGCTCAGAGCATTTTAGAGAAGACACCCATTTCCTTATCTGTAAAACAAGGGTTTGGGTAAAATAATCTGTAAGATGCAAATCTCTCACTCCTACTATTTGTCCTTTTCTTACCTTCCATGATGGCTTTAATGTCCTTGAGGGCTAAAAGTATGATTTCTAATCCCTTTTTAACTTCATTCCTCACTAAATACTGTACACAATACATTGACTGCCAGCTAACTACAAGTTCTTGTTAAGCCACTAAAATACTACAAATTCAGGAGTTTATTGCCAATATTTGGAAGAAAATGTCAACTTGTTCATGTAGAGTTTTTCAAACTTCCATTCTCTTCATTTCTTAGACAGCTGAAAATCCAACTAGAACTAAGCTAAGAGAAGAAAGAATCCATACTAAACAGGAAAGGCTCATTTGCCAGAGGAAAAAGCTTTCAAACTTAAAAGTTTAAAATATTTTTTGCACTTTTAACATTGTAATTGATAAGTGATGACTCTTCAAAATCCTAAAACTTTGTCTTCCTAAATTTATATATTTAATATTGCCTTATTATTTCTCTTGCTAGACTGTTGGTGGAGTTGTAAATTTGTCTAACCATTCTGGAAAACGATTTGGAGTTGTATAAAGAAAATTATTGCAATATCAATACCCTTTGAAACTGAGATTCCAGCGCTGGGCACATACCACAAAAAAAAAAAATACTAAAAAGAGAAGTCCCATAACACACCAAAATATTCATAGAAGAATTTGTCTATAGTAACAAAAAACTAAAAACAAAGTTTTCCTCATTGATTGAGGAATAGCTAAACAAGTTGCTATATGTGAATGTAGTGGAATATTACCAGACTGTGAGCTCTCTGAGGTCAAGGAGTGTCTTTTGCCTATCTCTGTATTCCCAGCACTTAGCACAGTGCCTGGCACATAGCATGCACTTAATGAATGCTTATTGCCTTACTGAAGTAACAAATATCATGATTATGGAGTATCAAAAAGACATACAAATAAATGCCAACTAAAGTAAGCAGAACCAGGAAAACAATGATTACAATAATGTAATTGGAAAGAACAGCAAAACAATACTAAAGATTGGAATTATGACCAAGCTTGGCCCCCAGGGAAGAAAAAAAAACTGTGCAGGGAATACTACATATTATACTGGACTTAGTTGATGTGCTGGTTCATTTTGCTAAACTTTTTCTTTTTTTAAATTATTTATTATAAAGAGTAGCTCTGCAGGAAGGGAGAGGGGAAAGATCTATTGGGAAATGTAGATGCTACAAAAACAAAAGACATCAGGAACATTTTTAAATATATGGTAATAGTTAAGAAACAGAAACAGCATTTTCGTTTCCAATAAAAGATGACTATAATTGTAAAAATAAAAAAGTTCAATATACTTGATGTAAGAAAAGAAACACTCTGTTAGTCAATAAGCATTTATTTAAAGTTTACAATGGCTCAGTAGCGTGCTAAGCGCAAAAGAGACAAAGAGAAATAAAGGAATAAGCGCATAAAGCATGTGCTGTGCCAAGTACTTTACAAACACTACCTCACTTGGCCAACGGAAAAACAAGGCAAAAACCTGATCCCTACCCTCAATGAGCTCACAGTCCAGTGGTATAAACATGCAAATGACTTTGTTTATATGCCATACACAGTGTAAATGGAACTGTAAATCACAGTGGGGGGGGGGGGGGCAGTTTTGTTTCCACAGAGTTGAAAGCATTCCTCTTCCTCTCCCTCCTCCAGCCCCCAGCTTTAGCAGAATGTAAGTCAGGTGACTGGTTACAACTAGTTCTAATCAAAGCTCTAGGGTGAAAGGTCAGGGGCTTGTATGCATGCTTAAACAAGTCATTTGAGGAGGACATGACACAGGCAGTCAGGGGTTTGCATCTGGCCAATGAAGAGCCTGGCAGGAGATTCAAAGGAAGGGTCTATAAAAGGATTGGTGTCCATCTGAGTCCTTTGTACTCTCCTGCACTCTGTTCAGGGGATGTACTCATTTATTCAGACCGAATAAATGTAAAACATAATTAAAGCGCCCCCAAGCTCTACCACTTGGGTGGCAACCTTTCCTCATGAGAAAGAATAATAAATACCTTTTCTGATTTCGGGCTCGGACTCCAAACTCCTTATTGTGCCGTTGTACACACAGGGGACAGAGTAGGGAGTAGGCAGAAAGGCCTCCTGCACAAAGAGGATATGAGCTGTGACTTGAAGGAAGGAGGTAAGCCAGGAGTAGGAGGTAAGGAGGGAGAGAGCATTCCAGGAATGGAAGACAGCCATTGAAAAGGCACAATCAAGAGACTGGGTTAATGTATAAGAAAATCTGAAATTTAATGACGGGATCAGGTCGTGAAGGGCTTTAAATGGCAGAGAACTTCATAGCTGATCCTATAGGTAACTGGGGTACACTGGAGTTCACTGAGTAGGGAGATGACATGATCAGACCTGTACTTTAGGAAGATCACTTTGGTAGCTGAGTGAGAGCAGACTACTGCAATAGTCCAAACAAGAGGTGAAGGGATGACAAGATTTGACAACAGATCAAAGCACAAAAGGTTGAGAATGACACAATCAGAAAATATATTCAGCACCTGCTATGTGCCAGCCACTATGTTAAATATCAGGGATACAAAAAGAGAGCAAAGACAAATTCTTGCCTTCAAAAAGTTCACAGTGTATTATAGAAGACAACAAGCAAACAAATATATACAAACAAGCTGCATACAGGATAAATAAGAAATAAATAAAGGATATAAGGCACTAGAATTAAGAGATATCGGGAAAGGCTTCCCGTAAAAGATGGGATTTTAGTCGAGACTTAAAGGAAGCCAGTAAGTAGAGATGAGGAGGAAGAACAATCGAGGAATGGAAGACAGCCAGAGAAAATGCTTGGAGCCAAGAGATGGAGTGTCTTGTTTATGGAACAGTTAGCAGGCCAATGTTACTAGATCAAAAAATATGTGCCAGGTGTAAGAAAGTGAGAAAGGTTAAGAAGAAGCTTCAGGGGTGAGAAACCTTTGGCCTTGAAGCCACATGTGGCCCTCCAGGTCCTCAAGTGCTGCCCTTTGACTGAATCCAAACTCCACAGAAGAAATTCCCTCAATAAAAGGATTTGTTCAGTAAAACCTGGACTTAGTCAAAAAGCCACACCCAAGGACCTAGATAGCCACATCTGGTGTGGCCTGAGGCTTCAGGTTCCCTACCCTGGCTAGGGTATAAAAGCCTTTGAATGACAAACAGAGGGTTTTGGTTTTGATCCTAGAGGTGACAGAGTCACTGGGCTTATATCTGAGTATGAGAGTGATATAGTTGGACCTATATCACCTTAATGGCTGAAAGGAGGACAGACTGAATTTGGGGAGAGACTGAAGACAGGCAGACCCAGCAGCAGACTATTGCGTTAGAGAAGACAGTACTTTCAACAGTAACAGTAAAGTAGTGAAGAGAGAAAAAGATGATAACTTGTTTTGAACATTTTGAGATTGAGATACCTATATGTCACCCAATTCAAGATGTCCAAGAGGGAGTCGGCTGAAATAAACTCAAAATACCTCAGATATAAGTTAATAAAAGAATTATTTTAAAATATATACATATATATGTATATATATATATTACAAATACATATAGTAAATTAGATGGCCAGATTTTTCTTTCTAAATAACATTTTCACTTTATTTACTAAGATGGCTAATTTAAGACAGGGAAGATATTTCTCTACTCTGCCTCCCTGCCCAAAAAAGCACCACACATTTCTCTTTCAAGCTCTATGAAAAATCAAACACAAGTTGTTTTCTTTAATTTGTTATAACAATTCATTAAAGATATCTACCAGTTTTGAACAAAAATTTTTATTTCTCTAATTTCTTACACCCCCAAAAGTAAAAATAAATACAAAATAAAAAGCTTTGTTTTGACTTCCCTATTGAATCGTTTTATCTAATAACCTAGAACACTGCTTTATTGTTCCAGAGCTAAAGCTTAAAAAATCCCTACCATGTGATTTCACTACGTCATGGAACGAACTGCTTGATATTAAAAACTTAGATTAGGGCTTTGGAGCAAAACTGTATTTAGAATAAGAAACAGGAGGTGATCTTGCAACATAGGAGTTGTAGTGCATTAAGGGGAGACAGTTGCATGAAACATCTTTTCCTCCAATTCACAGTCATTAAGAGGCAGTTAGTTATAAAGAAAGAGCACTGGATTAGGAAAGGCCTAAAGCCACTCCTGATACTTACATGCTTTTAGTCCACAGACAAATTACTTCTTTTGGACTATCTTTCTTCACTTGCAAATTTGGGTCAATCATATGTACCTTACAGGGTTCTTGTGAGGATCAAAAAGAAAGAGCTTTTAACCCTTAAAGGGCTGTGTAAAATGTGAGCTCTATGACATGTAGCCTACACAAAGGAGCTAAAAATCATGGCATTTCAGTGTCAGGCATAAACTAAATCACAGGGCAATCGATATAATCCCCAATTTCATAGTGAAAAAATATTTTTATTTCAAAACAGCCAGCTTTCAAATGGCTCTTACAAGCAAAAGGAATGGGGGGGGGGGGGTGCGCCAGGGGATAATAAGGATAGTTGGTAAATACAATGGATGACACTTGACAAGGTCAAAAGACCTTGGACCACATCAGTATTTTAATTGGTACTGTAAGGTTTGCTTAATTCTATAAACACCAGTCCATTCTGTACATCCCTAAACCAATGGCATTTAAATCCCCCAATTTACCACCTTAATCTCTTGCTCTTCTAAACCCCCTTATACAGAACCATCATCTTTTTCCCCCAGCTACCTCTAACATCTATCACCATCCCTACCCAACTCAACCTTAAACTGCCCTTCCAGTAACATCCTCTTCTTTGTGTTCCTTCTGTGTGACCTTTGGAACCTCACCACTCAATTATTAACAAACTTCATTTCATCCTCAGGTTCTTGCTCTTAGACAACCTCTATCTCCTAGCTATAAGCAAATCTGGCTTTCCCCTAAATATACCAATCATCCCTTACCATTCCTCCTCTCCTGTCCCCAAACTCTCAAGCTCCTCAATGAAATTTGCAGATGCACTATGTTCTGTGACCATCAACTCACAATCTTAGAAGTTCTTAACATCTGATTATATCAACCTCTCAAGATCCTTATCACCTTCAGGACCTTCCTCTACCACCTTCCTCAATAACTTTGATATTTGGTTGTTTTCTCCTCAAAACAACTCCCTACCATCAACTTCAGCAACTTCCAGAGTCACAATGACGAGTTTCTAACTCTGTGGACTCTGTTTCTTCCTACTCAATTTCTTTCTGCTCAACTCCTAAGACCTCCACCTCCAACAACTTTATTTACAGTACTTGTGAATTACCAAGAGCTTTCCTCACCAAAGCTCTCTGAGGTAGGTATTGCAAGTATGGTAACATACTGGATTCTGAATTTGGAGTCAGATGACTTGGGTTCAACACCTATCTCTGTAATTGATTACCTGTGTGACCTCTGACAAGTCACATAACTTCTCTAGGCCACAATTTCCTGCTATGTGCCAGCCACTATGGGGATTATACAAGATGCCTTCTAAGGTTGTCCCAGCTCTAAACATATGATCCTACAATACCCATTTTACAACTAAGGAAACTGAATCTCAGAGAGGTTAAATGATTTGCCCAAAGTCACACTACCAATGAACTTGCAATTCAAACCCAGGTCTCTCCGGATTCCAAGCATTTCTCTCAAATCTGCTTCACCTCTAAGACCCTTATCTCAAATTCCCTTTCCTTTTACCTTTCCCAAAGGCTCACTTTTGATGCACCTACTCTTCATCCTCGTCCAGTGCCACGACCTATCTTTTCTCCCCATTCTATCACCAACATCCTTGCTTCATTTCCAGCACTCCATAATCTAGAACCTTCGATTTTTTTTAAATGCCAATGATCTGACTCAATTCATCCCTGACCTTGTTCTGTCTCTGCTCCTGCCCTGCTAATTCCATCCTGGATAATCTCTACCATCCAACTATTCTTGAGTGGCTGACTACTGCTGAAGGAAGTCGAAGCCATGCTGACCAGGGTCATTACAAACTCATGCTGTCTTGGAATCGGGTCCTCTAAATCCTGGGCTCCTTCCCCTACACCACTTCTCCCTCCTCTCCACTGACAGCATCAGTGCCAAGGAACCTCAGAGACCATTAGACTCCACCTGTACCCAAAAAGGATCACCTCTACATGATACCTGCTTACAAGGCGTCCATGTAGCCTTTATTTAAAGACTTCTTTCTACTGAGGGAGAACTCATTCCATCCTTTACACTACTTACTTCTACTTCACAGCGCTCACAACGTTTAGGGGTGCACTACTCACCACCAATCTTTGTTTAAAAAAAGCACTGTTTTTAAGACCAATAGCAACTTCCTCTTTCCTACAAAATAGAAGGGCCTCTATAACCTTTCTTTTATCTCCCTTATAGATCTCATTTCCGCACAACTTCCTGCTATACTCAGATCTCTGAGGTTCCCTCCATTTCTCAGCTTTCTGAATTCCTTTTCTTATTTCCAGACCCTATACTACCTTTTCCTCTATCTTACTTCCCTTTGTTTAACCTCTCCTGCTAAATTTCTTTGAAGGGAGAAACTACATTAGAATACCACAACAGCATATTCATAGGAGCTAACTAGCTAATAAGACCAGCTAATACCAACACCTTCAGTCAACTCAAAAATCATCAATGCACCACGTAATTTTTTCTGAACCTCGTAACTGGACACTTCCTTTACTCCTAATTCCTCCCTCCAAAATGCACTTGTTCTTGTCACAATTTTCATATAAATGCTAGTAGGGCCGTTAAGGTATTCTATCACGTGCATGTTCATCTGACTCAGTGTCAACTGACGAGAGTGTCCAGGGTGATTACAGGAGGAGGGGGGAGGGGGTCCCTGATGGCAGGTTAGAGATAAGCTTCCCAGAAGGCTGAATGCCCTGCCACATGCAACTGATTTCCAAAAATTTTAGTGCATTTTTTAGTTTTAAGCTTTTAAGAACTACAAAATGCACTATGACTTCTACGATATCCTTCCTATTGGATCTCTAGTTTAAAAACCATCTAGCTTAAAAGGAAAAGTACAATGCTTTGCACAATAACCCAGCTGACTGCTCAGGGAGGATGATACTGGCTGCAACTTCTCCAGCCAGTAATCACTTCCTCCCTCAGAAACAGAAAAGGGAGTAGTGAAACTTAAACATTGTTCAGAAGCTTAAGGTTTTCCGTTTTTAAGAGGTGCATGGTGGGGACACACACACTTTTTAAAAATTCTTGATTTTCTTGCTCTGAATGTCTCCAACCTGTCAGTTTCTTGATTGCCTCAATATAGAATAAGGAAATATGGAAGGTTAGGATGGTACATGCTAATGCTTACACCTGTGCTATGGAGGAACACACTTTTTTTAAATACAAAGACGCCAGCCTGAGGATTATATAGCCGTTGTATATTTATCGTACGTTTATTGTCCCTCCCCCCAATCAGCCGGTCCTCTGCGCAATTCCCTTTTCTCTGATGCTATCTTCCACAAGCACAGGGTCTGGCCACGCAGGAGAAAAAGTGACTCTTTCAAAAGCAAAAGGTTAAAGATGGGGCATTACGCCCACCCTCCCCCCCCCTCCTCCCAGGTAGGAGCTCCCCAAGCAGCCCCCAGGCTCCTCCCGACAAGGACCCCCGCCCTTTTCAGAACCCCACTGCCGGAGGGATGCCCGCCCAAGAGCCGGAGAAAAGAATGCCGAGGGCCAGAGCAGGCCCAGCCCACCAGTCCAGGAAGAGGGGCAGGGGGAGGGGAACCTCACGCCCGCCCCCGGGGGCGGAGTTTCCCGGCGGAGAAAGTAGGGAAGGGGGAGGGGGGAGGCTGGGGAAGGGCCGTCCCAATTGGAGGACGGCGCCCCCCTGGGGGGTCGCTTACCGCCCCATATGCCCAGCTTCAGCTGGGACTTGTCCAGGTTCTCCACGTAGTCCCCCAGGAAGCGATTGAGGAGATCCGCGACCACCGACTCCAGCACCATGGCTCGACTCGGGGTGGGGGAGGAGGGTCAGAGGGGACGGGAGGGGGAGGGGGAGGGGGAGGAGGAGAGGAGTGGGTGAGAGCCCCGGAGCCGAGCGCGGGTCTCCAGAGGCGGCTGCAGCGGCCCGGCGACGATCAGAGGATGAAAGAGAAAGGCGGTGTCTGCCGGCTGCGAGGTGAGGATCTTCCCCCGCCCCCTCTTTCTCCCCACCCTTGGAGCTCCGGCGCGCGTGACCGGAACGTGCGCGCACGCGCGCTGCTCCGCCGTCTCCTCGCGCTCGCGCTCGCGCTCGGGCCGGCTGCTCCAGACTAGGACTGCCCTGTCTGGGCGGCGGCCACGGGGAGCACCCCGAGCGGTTCTGCCGGCGAGGAAAGGCAGCAAACTGCGCTAAGGGTGACGGAGTCTGCGGGCCGCGCCCACTTCTCCGGACCACACCTGCTCTGCTGTCCAGATGTTCTTTTTTAGTACCTAACCAGGTAGTTCCGGTCCAGTCTCTCCCATTTCAAAAAGACCCTAGCCCCGGGAATTCAGCTGAAGCTGCCCTTATCCCTCCCCCTTAATAGAGAGGGAGCAGAAACTAACCCGGAAATATTCAGAAAAAGGAAAGAAACCTGTCGTTAAAGAGCCCGGGGGCTCCTGCCTCCCAGACTCCTCCACGCACGGAAACTCACCCGAGGACCAACTTTTACTTTAGTCCTTGCTCGAGCCACCCGTAAGCCGCTGGTCAGGTGACAGAGTCACTTTATGGGGCTGCAAGCATAGCCTGCGGGTTCACTGTGTTTTCAGTCTATCGGATCAGTTCCAAACTTTTAAAAGGGAAATACAGCATAGAGTGAAAAGCAGTGGTATAGAATAAAAGAAGGCAGAATAGGATTCGAAAACGAATTCTGATGAAAAATTATTTTGCTTCCTGGTTCTGCTCCTGACCAGCCCCGGCCTTAATGAAGTCCATTTCTTGATTGTTCCAATAAAGCATATAGAAGAGGAGGAGGAGGTGAGACTAGGGCGTACTACTGTCCTTCCTTCTTAAACCTGTGTTATGGAGTAATTACATTATTTTCCAAGCAGTGTCCAAAACTTCAAGATGCCTCTAACCCAATGGGGGGGAGCGGAGAAGAGGGAAGGGAGGGAGGAATATTGGCCATTCAAAAATTGGATAATAGATTTGGAAGTTGAAGGGACCTAGTTTAAGGATCTAGTTTAAGCCCCATCTACAGATGAGAAGTTAAGTGATTCCCACACTTATCAAGAAATTTACCTTTTTAGTTGGAGAATGGAAAAATAAATAAACCCTCTCCCAGAGACTCTCTTTGAAGAGAATTATTTAGCTAATACTTTATCAATAGTGAAGGAAAGTGTTAAGAATCTGTGCATGCATGGTGGAGCAGTATGTCTGAAAGACTAACAATAAGCAATCCACAAATATTTATGCAGAGCACTATGCTAGCTGTCTCTAGGCCATAAAGAATTATATGGTATACACAGTCCCTGCCTTTAAAGAGCTTCTTATAATCTTAACTGATCAGATAAAGTGTAGAAAAGTTAAATAAGCAAGGAAAAATATAATTATGTAAGATTACATAAGAGATGTAACAGTACAATATGAGATTCATTGCCAAATAAGTGATATAAATACAGAAATGGGAGTATTCACCAGGGCGTAATCTGGATAGGCTGGATCTAAAAGGTGGACAGAGGTATTGCGTGCCAAGATAATGTCTTGCATTTTGAAATAGTTATATATTTCTGAACCGTCCCCTTCCTACCTTTCCTGTCTTCTTAGACCTCACTCCCCCTCCTAGTAGTACTTTGTGATCCAATGACACTGGCCTTTACACATCACTCCATTTCTTGACTCCTGCATTTTTTCTGACTGTCCCCCATGCCTGGAGTTGTTGCCCTCCTCCTTATCTCTGCCTCCTGGTTTCCCTGGTTTCCTTCACATGGAAGCTAAAATCTCACCTTCTGCCTGAAGCCTTTCCCAATTTCCCTTAATAAGATTATCTCTGATCTATCCTGTTTATGTCATTACATAGTTGTTGGCATGTTGCCTCCCTCATAAGACTGTGAGCTACTTGAGAGCAGGGACAGATTTTTGTCTTTCTTTGTATCCCTAGTACTAACATTCCATGGCAAATAATAAAATCCATCTTGACTTGCTTGCATACATACTAGCAAATTTAATTCTTCCATTGATGCTTTACCAAGGCATGGAGGTTCTTTCAAGCTTTTCAATCAATCAACAAATAAGCATTTATTAAGTACCAACTATGTGCCAGGCACTGTGAAGAGTCCTGGAGATACAAAAAAAAAAAGTAATGGACAGTCTCTGTCCTCAAGGAACTTGTAATCTTAATCGGGGAGACAACAAACAAATATGTTTACTCAAACTATATACAGGATAAATAGGAAATAGGGAAGGCACTAGAATTAAAAGGGGTTGGGAAAGGCTTTCTGTAAAAGATGGGATTTTAGTTGGATTTAAAGGAAGCCAGAGAGGTCAGGATTTGGAATAGAGGAGAGAGAGCATTCCAGGCATCAGGTAAAGCCAGAGTAAATGCCCATAGTCAAGAGATGGAGTGTCTTGTTCATGAAACATCTAGGAGGCCACTGTCACTGGATCAAAGAGTATGTATTGGGGAGTAAGATGTAAGAAGACTGGAAAGGTAGCAGGGGACTAGGTTATAAAGGGTTTTGAATGCCAAACAGAGCATTTTATGTTTGATTCTGGAGCCAATAGGAAGCCACTGGAGCTTATCGAGTAGGGAAATGACATTACAGGACCTGTGCTTTAGGAAATATACTTGATAGGGAGAATGGATTGGAGTAGAAAAAGACTTGAGTCAGGCAGACCCACCAGCAGGCTATTGCAGTAATCCAGGCATGAAGTAATAAGGGCCTGCCCTAGAGTTGAGGCAGTGTCCAAAGAGAAAGGAGGATGTATTCAAGACAGTTGCAAAGGAATCGCCAGACCTTGGCAACATCTTGGACTTAGTGGGTAAGACAGTGAGGAGTCCAAGAAGACTCCTAGGTTGTGTGCCTGAGGGACTAGGAGGATATTTTCCTCTATAGTAATAGAGAAGGAGGAGAAGGAGAGAAAGTTTGGGGGGGGGGGGAAGATAACCAGTTCTGTTTTAGACATATCAAGTTTAAGATCTCTACTGAACGACCAGTTTGAGATGTCCAAAAGGCAGTTGGAGACCCAAGATGGGATGTCAGCAGAGAGTTTGGGCCAGGATAGGTAAATACGAGAATCATCAGCATAGACATGGTAATTAAATCCATGGGAGTAGATGAGACCACCAAGTAAAGTAGTATATAGAGAAAAGAGAAGATAGCCTAGGACAGAAGCCTGAGGGACACCTACGGTTACAGAGTGTGATGTGAAAGAAGATCCAGCAAAAGAATCAGAGAAGGAGTGGTCGGATAGATAGGAGGAGAACTGGGAGAGAGTGATGACCCAGAAACCTAGAGAGAAGAGAGTATCTGGCAGATCTCATAACCAACATCCATTGAACCAACTCCATTAGAAAAGGGGCCAGCCAACCTCACCAGCTGCCAACCCAACTGTGACACAGAGTAAGCAAGCCAACCTAGCTGAAGAAGCAGAGTAAGGTACTTTGAGGGAGAGGCAGAAGGCAGCATGTGCCAAGCAAGTCAAACCACTCCCACTATCTTGACCGCCATCTCCTCTCAGTTCCTAATGGAGGCAGCCAAGGACCCTGAACCCAAGACTCTTGGGAATAGCAATGCATTCAGCCCAGTTCTCTCGGCCATCATCTTGGGAAGAAAGCAGTTTGCCAGGTGCTCCTGCAGGTGCTACAGCCATAGCTACCAAAAACTCAGAAAAGAAAGTTCTTGTCACTAAAGTCTTCAGTATAGTTAAATGGTTCAACCTGGGAAACTTATGTCATTTTATCAATGGAAATGACATTTAAAAAGAGACATTAACATCTGCTTTGTTGATGCATCCTAATGACCACAGGATGTTTCCATCTGACTTAAAGCCAAAACCTTCCATATATGTTATATCTCCCATTAGAATGTGAGCTCCTTGAGAGCAGGGACTGTCTTTCATTTCTGTTCATACTCCCAGGACAAAGCAAAGAGCCTTGCGTGTCATAAGCACTTAATAAGGGTTTCATTCAGATCTTACCTGCCTAGCAAGGCTTCATCAGATATGGACACGATGACAACCTGTATGTGTCTCTTACCTAAGGACCAGCCCAGCTAAGTGTAGAAGGGTTCATCACCAGGAAGGCTGCAGAGTAATGAAATTTCACCACCTTCAACTCTCAATGACACTACTAAGGCATGGAGGGATTGCTCAGATCCTTGAGGTATAACAAGCAGTTACCTCAACTCTTAGAGGTAGACAGGTAGATGTCATCTTATAGGGGCTGACTTGAGACATAGAGAGAGGTTAAATGACCTATCCAGGGTTACATAGCCAGTAGAAGGCAATGTGGCCCAGTGGATTAAGCCTAAAATTCTTGGAGTCTCTGATTCGATAACTATGTGACCATGGGCAAATCATAACCTCCGTGAGTCTCAGTTTTCTCATTCACAAAGTGAAGAAAATTACATACATGTAGTACATTTCCAATCTTAAAGTACTATATAAATACCAGTTTATTCTTATTATTGTTGGTGACAAAGGTAGGAGTTACACAGAAGGTCTTCTAATGCTCATCTGGTGTTTTATGTACCCATTTGCTTCCATTAACACTTACTCAGGTCCCTGATTAAACCCACTTTCAAGAACTACACAGTTGGATTTGCTATGGGACTCTAGAGTTCCCACACATATATATTCATTCCTGTACACAGGGCTTATTTCAAAAGGCTAGTGTGAAGATGGAAAATCCAAATTTGCATAATTGGACTCAAATAAAATTAACTATGGTCAGTGATCTCATAGCATAAAAACCTTTACACAGAAATACTTTGTATATTCCAGACTCTTGAACCACAGTGTCATAACAACTCACTTGTACTCCTCAAAGAACATCCGTGTCTTCTCCAAGAAGCCTTTTCCATTCCTCCTTAGTCTTTGTGCCTGCCCTCTGAAACCCACCCCAATTTGTCCTATCTATATTTCTTCCCCATTAGACTGCAGAGCAAGAACTGTTTGGTTTTTGCCTTTCTTTGTATCCTCAGCACTTAATACAGTGCCTGGCACATATTAGGTGCTTAATAAATACTGACTGAGCTAGAATGATCTCTGAGACTCCTTCAAGCTCTAAAGCCAATGTTGTTGTGATTCTTACGATCCTAAACAGCAACTAACAACATTGTTATCCCAAGCATTAACTGAGTACCCATTGCTGTGAATACATCATACAAAAAGGAACTTGATTAACACAAATTAAATTAATTTCAATTAGCCAAAGAAAAAAATATTCATATCCATCCTGGAAAAGTTTTCAGAGATGGGAAATGTATAAGATATAAGAGTAACAATGGGTTGAAGAAGAAAATAAACATTCTTGTTTATGTCAAAATCTAAAGGTAGATAGCCAGTAGCTTTTTAATCATAATTTTTCTTTGTCCCTCCCTCTATTTCCCTTTTGTGGAGTGGAGAACATATAATAAGAAGTTAAGAGGCAGAGAAAAAGGAATATTAAGAATAAAGGCGGGGGGGGGGGGGCAGAGCCAAGATGGCGGCTGGAAAGCAGGGACTAGTGTGAGCTCCCGGCCGAGTCCCTCCAAAAACCTATAAAAAATGGCTCTGAACCAATTCTAGAACGGCAGAACCCACAGAACAGCAGAGAGAAGCAGGGCTCCAGCCCAGGACAGCCTGGATGATCTCTGGGTGAGGTCTATCCTGTGCGGAGCTGGGAGCAGAGCAGAGCTGAACGGAGCAGAGCCCAGCATGAGCGGCGCGGACCAACCAGACCAGGAGCCGGGCGGAGTGTGCCCTAGCACCCTGAATCAGTGAGCTGCAGCAGTTACCAGATTTCTCAACCCACAAACACCAAAGACAACAGAGAAGGTTAGTGGGAAAAGCTGTGAGAGTGGAAGGAGTTCGCGGTGCGGCTATCGCTCCGGGGGCAGCGGAGGTGGAGCAGCTACAGAACTACAGCTGCAGTTGCTTCCGGCCCCAGGCCCACCTGGTGGGAGGAATTAAGTGGCGGATCAGAGCAAGAGTGAAGAGCCTGCTGAAGATCTAAGTCCATTCTGGGTTGGGGGTTCTTGGGGAAGGAGGAGTGCTGGTGTGGCAGAGCTGGCGCATCCCCCCAAGCTTGGAACATAGAACTCTTTAGTCTACAAGCAGTCATACCCCACTGAAAAACTCAAGGGTCAAGTTGGTTGGGAATATGGCCAGGCAGCGCAATCACACCCAGATTCAGTCTCAGACTTTGGAATCTTACTTTGGTGACAAAGAAGACCAAAACATACAGCCAGAAGAAGTCAACAAAGTCAAAGAGCCTGCAACAAAAGCCTGCAAGAAAAACATGAACTGGTCTCAGGCCATGGAAGAGCTCAAAAAGGATTTGGAAAAGCAAGTTAGAGAAGTAGAGGAAAAATTCGGAAGAGAAATGAGAAGGATGCGAGAAAACCATGAAAAACAAGTCAATGACTTGCTAAAGGACACCCCCCAAAAAATGCTGAAAAATACACTGAAGAAAACAACACCTTAAGAAATAGACTAACTCAAATGGCAAAAGAGCTCCAAAAAGCCAATGAGGAGAAGAATACCTTGAAAGGCAAAATTAGCCAAATGGAAAAGGAGGTCCAAAAGACCACTGAAGAAAATACTACCTTAAAAATGAGACTGGAGCAAGTGGAAGCTAGTGACTTTATGAGAAATCAAGATATTATCAAACATAACTAAAGGAATGAAAAAATGGAAGACAATGTAAAATATCTCATTGGAAAAACCACTGACCTGGAAAATAGATCCAGGAGAGATAATTTAAAAATTATTGGACTCCCTGAAAGCCATGATCAAAAAAAGAGCCTAGATATCATCTTTCAAGAAATTATCAAGGAGAACTGCCCTGATATTCTGGAGCCACAGGGCAAAATAGAAATTGAAAGAATCCACTGATCACCTCCTCAAATAGATCCCAAAAAGAAATCTCCTAGGAATATTGTCGCCAAATTCCAGAGCTCCCAGATCAAGGAGAAAGTACTGCAAGCAGCCAGAAAGAAACAATTTGAGTATTGTGGAAACATCATCAGAATAACCTAAGATCTAGCAGCTTCTACATTAAGAGATCGAAGGGCTTGGAATATGATATTCTGGAGGTCAATGGAGCTAGGATTAAAACCAAGAATCACCTACCCAGCAAAACTGAGTATCATGCTCCAAGGCAAAATATGGACTTTCAATAAAATAGAGGACTTTCAAGCTTTCTCAGTGAAAAGACCAGAGCTGAATAGAAAATTTGACTTTCAAACACAAGAATCAAGAGAAGCATGAAAAGGTAATCAAGAAAAAGAAATTGCAAGGGACTTACTAAAGTTGAACTGTTTTGTTTACATTCCTACATGAAAAGATGATGTGTATGATTCATGAGACCTCAGTATTAGGGTAGCTGAAGGGAATATTCATATATATATATATATGTGTGTGTGTATATATATATACATACATACACACATACTCAATTGGGTAACTTACCCCACAGGAAAAAAGGAGGAAGAAGAAGATAAAAAAGGGGGGATGATAGAAGGGAGGGGAGATGGGGGTGGAGGTAATCAAAAACAAACACTTTTGAAAGGGGACAGGGTCAAGGGAGAAAATTCAATAAAGGGGGATTAGGAAGAAGCAAAATATAGTGAGTCTTTCACAACATGAGTATTGTGGAAGGGTTATACATAATGATATTCATGTTGCCTATGTTGAATTGCTTGATTTCTTAGGGAGGGTGGGTGGGAAGGGAAGAGGGGAGAGAATTTGGAACAAAGTTTTGAAAACAAAAAAAAAAGTTTTTGCATGCAACTAGAAAATAAGATACACAGGTGATGGGGCATAGAAACTTATCTTGCCGTACAAGAAAGGAAGGGAAAA
This sequence comes from Trichosurus vulpecula, assembly GCF_011100635.1. Classification (NCBI taxonomy): domain Eukaryota; kingdom Metazoa; phylum Chordata; class Mammalia; order Diprotodontia; family Phalangeridae; genus Trichosurus; species Trichosurus vulpecula. The sequence continues at coordinate 146,119,733 of NC_050580.1, forward strand.
GGGGATAGGAGGGGAGTGGGCTGACAGAAGGGAGGGCTGACTGGGGAACAGGGCAACCAGAATATACGCCATCTTGGAGTGGGGGGTAGGGTAGAAATGGGGAGAAAATTTTTAATTCAAACTCTTGTGAAAATCAATGCTGAAAACTAAATATATTAAATAAAAAAATGAAAAAAAATGAGATTTGCCCATGTAAAGTACTTTACACACCTTTTGTAAATAGTAGCTACTTTTATAGTTACTGTGATTTATTGTGTCTTAGTCATAGTCCTAATAAATGCATTTATGTATACTTTGTATACATTTATATGTAAAAAAAAAAGAATAAAGAGCATGATGACAGTATAGAGAAAATGTTAAAACAGGAATTTTAAAAGTAGGATAGATGATAAAGAAGAGAGGTAGAAAGTAGAGTTAGAAGAGAGAAGTCAACATATGGGAAGGATAAGGGGGAAAAGCAGATATAGTAACATTTTTGTAGCCACAATTTCTTATCTTCATATTATTCATTCATTCAACAGACATTTATTATATACAAACAGACCACTAGACTAATGTCTAACCCATATTATCCAGCTTTCAAACATTCACTTCAAAAATCACCAGCAGCCTAATGGTCTGTCATCTGTTGATGCTTTTTTCATGGAACTGTTTTCCAGCACCATAACTGAATGTTCCCATAGCTCCGTCTGTGAGCTACAGAGGTGACAGCAGTCTTCCTTGGAGTACATGTGGCTCCTGCCTTTGCACGTGGCTTAGCCCAAGCTCCCCTGCTCGTGGCTGAGGAGTATAGCATGGGGTTATGGAGAGTCACAAGGTATTGCGACCATACACACACCAGGAAACAAGCATCTATACTTGCTGCCATCTGCAGATCTCCTGTGTAGATATTATCTAATATATTACTTTAGAAGATTAATTGTTAATAAAAACAAGTGACTTTGCTTAGTCAGAAGGAGAAACATTTTCATGATTTTGTGCTTGAAAACAACTAATCCCTGAAACATTAAATCTAAAAATGTGACTTTAATCATTAACCAATATTTCCTTTTTTAATACTTTCAGAATCTTAGTGTTGTTCTGTCCTACCACAATTACCTCTCATTCTCTGTTCTTTCCTATTCCCTCCAGTAGCCCTAACCCTAATCTCTCTCTCTCTCTCCCTCTCTCTCTCTCTCTCCCTCTCCCTCTCTCTCTCTCTCTCGCACCAACTTCCTATCAAAAAAATGATACAAACCACATATCCTAGGCACAAACTTGGTCAATACAAGTCCAGTGGATCAAAGAATTTGTTCTGAGAATGAAGAGGTACAGTTTTAGTACTTCCAACAGAGATAAAGGAAGGAATTAAACATTTATATAGTACCTACTGTGTGTCAGGCACCACGCTGAGAGCTTTTTACAAAGATCTCCTCTGATCCTTAAAACAATTCTACAAGCTAAGTGCTATTGTTATCCCCATTTTGCAGCTGGAAAAATTAAGGCTAAGTTAATACAGGTTACATAACTACATAAATGTCTAAGCCCAGATGTGAATTTAGGTCTTCCTGACTCGAGGCCCAGCACAATATCCATTGCATCTGCTAGCTGCCTCAAATAAGAATGGTGTGAAAACTAAGAAAATATAGGTCAGGAGATAGAGGAATCCCCTATACTAAAATGTGTGATGTCCTCCACACGAGGGTCTCCTCATTCCTGCCTCTCCCTAGTAGAAGTGTTGAAGAAAGAAAATATATTTTGGAGTTGGGAGACCTGGATTTGAATCCCAGTTAAGCTACTTGTGAACTGTTTGACCTTGGGCAAGTCCTTCAGTTTCATCCATAAAATGAAGGGTTTGGACTAAATTATCTCTAAGATCTCTTTTGGCTCTAAAACCTACTATTCTATCAAGCGGTCTATAAAATTTGGTTCCATTGCCAGTTTCATTATGTGATTCACGAGATGATTTATAAATTGCAAATTGCTGTATAAATGTGAGCTATTGCTGCTAATTTCGTGAGACACCTTGGTGTAGGTAGAAGGAAATAAACATTTTTTAAGCACCTACTACATGCCAGGTACTGTACTAACCACTTTATATTACTTCATTTGGTAGATGCTATTATCATCCCCATTTTACAAATAAGGAAACTGAGGCAGGCAGAAGTTAAGTGACTTGCCCAGGGTCACACAGCTTATAAATGTCTGAGGCCAGGTTTGAACTCAGATCTTGATTACAAGGTATTCACTTCATCCACTCTTACCACCTAGCTGCCTCCAAACAAATATGGTAGAAAGATGACTCCAGTGAGAACCAGAAGATATGATTTATGATACTGACCACAAGCTAGCTGTGAATTTAAGCAAAGCAAAGCTCTTTATCCCTCTGGACCTAAGATTCTCCATCTATAAAACAAGAGGATTAGCCTACATCTCCATCCTTCCTTTCCTCCTTTTTTTTTTTTCCTTTTTTCTGGCTCTAAAAGTATGTGTGTTTCTAATGCTTGAACAGAAAATGAAATAGTAGCATTTTTAATATAAAATTCTTCTTATAAAATAATTGTAACATATCTGAAGCTATTATAATTAATTCATTGTTCTTTTGAGTAGGTGTTAAAATATTTCTTGAGCATCCTGTATATAACATATATAACACAATCTAGGCAGGTAGTAGGCATTCAATTTATACTTGTTAACTAACTGGTTCCTATGATCTTATGACAGAGAGAGGCAAAAAAGGTTGCCCACTGCCATTACCATAAATCTATCCTTCCAGGCTTAGTTTTTTCTTTTTTTAAAATATAATGCCATAAACTTGTCTAGCCAAAATTACATTAGCCCACATAAGTATTAATTTATCTTGATCCAATTTTCCACTGTTATTTTAAATGCTAACAAGCGATATAAAGCATATCCCAGCATAATCACTAAAATGGATTATGTTCATTATCCATTTTATGTGCTGCACTATCTAAGTACTGCTCTGGTATTCCTGTATCCCCACGATCTGTAATTTCACTAATATGAATATTCCTTCCAGTGACACACGTCTACCCCCATCCCTACCTTCCCATCCTCTGAAACCCTCAACCATGTCCTACTGAAAACATCAGAGGTGGTCCGTGGGCTCATTCCCCTCATTCTTTTGACATGGTACAGAGACTAACAGAGCATGTGGGCTGTCCAACAGTTATTTCTTGCTTTCACTATGTGACCAATCCATCTTTTTTGTCTAATTCTACATTTCTCAGATAACATCATTTATACCACTTCTATATAATTCCTAATTTATAATGGGTTACAGCCTGCTCATGCCCATCATGCATTCCTTTATTGCCCTTTGGGGGATCCATAGTTTCTTCTCTTCAGAGATTTCAGAGTATCCCAGAACTCTCAGCCATACAACATTGTCAGAAAAATATGTATATAAAAAAGCAGGCTTTTGTTTCAGTGACATTGAAAGAACTTTGCAATTTCTCAATAGCAATTCAGTCCACTCTCCTCCTATTGTTCAATTCTGGGCCCAGTTCATTATCCACTTGGTATCCGTCCAGAATATTTGTACTCATGAATAATCTCAGTGAGTTTTCCATCCAACTGTATTGTATCATTTTACCAAACTCTTATGAGTGATCATGGATTTCAGTTAGGAGGTTCTTCAGTGTTCTGGAGCTTGATTCAGTCAGCATGCCATCATGCACAATGAACATTTGGAGGATTTTACCACACAAAAGCATCTTCCTTAATGTGGATTTTCCAAATCAAAGCTTAAGGACTCTAAATGTTCACCAAAAGCATTTGCCACTGTCATGGAAGATGTCTAGCACTACACTGGTATCCATGAACTATTTTTTTGATTGAGAATTGTCTACGGCATTGACCTATTTGTTTATTCATTTATTTTGTTTTTCTACCTCTTTCACTGCATTGAAGGGCTTCTAATTTTTTTTCTGTTATCAAACATTTTTTTCTCCCCTCATTAGGGAAAAAGAAAAAGAAATGCCAAATACTTGTAGCAAATGAGTAAGATCAAGCAAAACAAATCCCCACGTTGGCCATATCCAAAAATGTGTCTCATTTTTATATTAGCCCATATCCAGGTATTATTAAAATGATAAAGGCTCTAGGACATTGGTTAGATATCTGTGTTGAACTAATGGAAAGAGAAAGACTAGAATCACATAAGATGAGAAGGGCTCATGTTCTGCACCAGTGAAGGGAGCACTCATACACAATGAGATCACAGATCCATGGTAGCACCAGTTGAGATCCTCATCACTTCTTACCTAGGCTGCTGTAACAACTTCCTAATTGTTCTCCTGGCTTCCAGTCTGTCTCTTCTCCAATTCATTTTGCATACAGGTGCTAAAATCGTCTTCCACATGTCTGACCATAGCACACCTCTGTTCAAGATCAGTTATTGGCTCCCGTTGCCTGCAGCATTAAATACAATCTCTAGCCTGGCAACTAAGGCTTTTCATATCTGGCTTCCACCTACCTTTCTAGCTTAATTTCACATTACTCCCATTTATCGACAGTGTTCCAGCCAACCTGGATTACCAGGTGTTTCTCAAACTTGATATTCCATCCCCTACCCCATGCATTAACACAAGTCATTACTAATGCATGGAAAGTACTCCTTCATTTCCAGCCTTCAGAAACCTTGTCTGCCTTCAAGACTCTGCTTAGGTACTACCACCTCCATGAAGTGGTGCCTCTCCCTTATCTCTTTAGTCGTCAGTGCTTTCTCCTTCCTAAGAGATTGCTAAATTTAGACTTAGATACAATATCCTAGCTCCACCACTTAATACTTGAATGACCTTAGGCAAGTCAGTTAAATTCTCTAGGCCTCAGTTTCCATAAGGACAATGGACCAGATTTCCTCTATGGGTCCTTCTAGTTCTAAATCTTTGCTTCTGTGTCCTGGTGGCTGCAAAGAGGCTTCTGGCTTCTCATCTAGAAGAGCATAAATACTTCAGGAGTTCTTCACAGCTGTCTATGATTATTCCTATGTGAATCTCTACTCACACCAAAAGACTGTGCTTCAGGTCAGAAGAGACTCAGTTTTGAATTGCAACTGAACTGAAAACTCTGCGACTCTGAACATGTAATTTAACTTTTCAGTTTTCTTATACATATGATGAGGGTTAAAAATACTTGCACTGCCCCTTTTGAAAATGGCCAAAGTTGCTTCCTTCTAATTGGATGTGACTTGGAAAGAATATTAATCTAATTTATGCTAAAGTGTCCCCCGATACCAGACTTAATATGTTGCCCCCTCCCAAGATTTCTGGATTTTAACATTCTGTAAGCAATAGCAAGCACCAATAGAAATATGAATTATTTTTATTATTTACTTGAGAGACTTAGTTGGTAAACCTATTGATGTAATCTGAAAAGTATTCCTTCCCTCAGATTATGTGCAACTCCCTTTGACATCTGACTTTTCTTTGGGGTTAAAGAATGTTAAAATCCAGGAATCCTCGGAGGGGGCAACACATTTAGCCTCGTATCAGGGGACACCTTCCAATAAATTAGATTAATATTCTCTACAAATCACATCCAAATAGGAGAAAGCCATTGGCCATTTTCAAAAGTGGCAGACAGTGAGATCCTGGATCACATGACAGCTTTAGATTTCCATGAATAAGTAAGAAAGGTTGCTGAAGGTCAGAAAGAGGAGGGGGCGAAGAGTGTTAAAGACAAAAGCCACAATTCCACATAAAGGCAGCCTTAGGTTTGTGTTGGCCGGATGAAGGAAAGGGGAAGGAAATGACCGGGCAGAGAAAGTGATAAAGAAAAGAGACGGGCGGGGGGAGGGGGGGAGGAAGAGGGGATCTTATGCGGTTTCTAGACATGGCTTAGAAATAGGGTTTCCTGAAGTTCTTCAACACCTTCTGCCATGTGGCATGGCAAAAAGAAGGGGGAGGGGTGGGACCACGTGTATGCATCTGGTTACACAACTGGCGAAATACACCGAGGGGCGGGGCTTATCTCCAAAGCTCCGTGGCTTCAGATTGGCTGGACATTTGCCGTAGCCCCTATAAAGCTGCCGATAATTGTTCCGCCGCTGCTGCTGATTTCTAACAACATTTGAGCAGACCTATGTCAAGGCAGACACCACTACAAGCAGCCATAACCCGCAACCGTGGAAACTCAGAGTAATCAGTGAATTCTAGGTAGGTACGGAGGGGTCACGTCTATTTGCTTGATAATCAGGGACTGGAAGGAAGACCAGTTTCTTGGCTAGGATCTTTGGGTTACTTGTCCCCTTCCCTCTTTCAAGGAAAATATGCAATAATCTGGGAATTCACGAAATGATTGCACAAACTACTTATGGGAGGCAGCGCGGAAAAAACGGGCCAAAATTTAGACATTCTACGATTACGGGTTTTAGGGATGTAAATTCTATTGGAGTGGGGGAGGGGGGGACGAAGATGGAGAGAGTAAGAAAGAAAGGAAAGATTTTTCAATCCACTTGAAGCAAGTTGAAATATCAGAACGTGCACTTGGGCTTCGATGTCGTTTACCAAGTCTTGGGGAGGCCAGGCGTGGGAGGGAGAGGTTAGCGTTTCAAAACAAACAAACAAAAAAAACAAAATTACTGTCCCCTGATCGACGTGTCTCCTTGTGTGTTCTTAGGTAGATTAGCCTGATCCAAGAAACTTCCTCACGCACGCCGCCACTCAAATGTGGTGCCTGGAGCGGCTCCTACGGGTGCGGACACGCCCAGCGGCCACCTGTGCATTTACCAATGTTCTCACCCCGGACAGCATCCCAGAGTTCTGCATCCCGCCCAGGCTCCTGCCTAATCCTTCCCCAGCCCCTACCCGAGATCCTTGGCAGGAGGAGGAGCTGCGGCCAGCCCTGGTAGGAGCCAGGGAGGACCCGGACCTCACCGACTGGGACCCGCGCTCGCAGGCTGCCCTCTCGCTGCTCCACCTGCCGCGCCGGCCGACCTCGTACGGCTTCTGCGCCTTGCTGGAGAGCCCGAATACCCGCCGCAAGGAATCCCTTTTCCTTGGGGGCTCTGCAGCCGCGGCCGCCCTTCTCCTGCAATCCCCGTCCGGTCCGCTACTGCGGCCTCGGGCTTACACCTACTGCGGCAGCGGCAGTACTTGTAACCCACGAGGGCAGAGAGGCGCCCCAGACAGCCCAGACACAGCCTCCTGCTCTTCCTCCTCTTCCTCCGCCAGCTCGTCCCCCTGCGTTTCCCAGCGCTCACAGGACGGCCCCGCCCTGCGCTCCCGGAGCCTTCCGCGCTCCTGCCGGCTCCTCCTCCGGGCCCCCGACGTGCTCTTGAGCCGGGCGCTGGCTAGGGCCCGATCGGTCTCTAGCGCTGAAGATGATGACGAGGACTATGATGCCGTCCGGGACGCAGGTCGCGTCACCCTGCCAGCCACCTGCCAGCCCGGCTCTGCTCGGGCACAGGCTCCATCTCCACCCCCATCCCTGTCCCCTCTGAGCCCACAGCCCGAGCTCTTGCAAGTCGAGAGCACCGTGACCCTGGGCCGCGACGGCGGCGCCTTGCACTTGGCCGCCGAGTACTGCCCGGTGTCCCGGCGGCTGCGCATCCGCCTGCTCAGAGCCGAGGGTCTCTACAGCGGCACGGCCGAGCCGGGGGCCATCGGCTGCAGAGTCAGCTTCACCCTGGTGCCTCCGGGGAAGACGCGCAAGCAGCGCAGCGCCGTGGTCCGACGGAGCCGAAACCCAGTGTTTAACGAGGACTTCTTCTTCGACGGATTGTCAGAAGATGACCTGCGCCGCACCGCCGTGAGGGTCAAGGCCGAGAACAAGGGCCGGGGCCTGGAGCGGGACCGTTTGCTGGGCCGGGGAGAGCTGGAGCTGAGGTCCATACTGCTCTGACAGTGGCCCAGCTCCACTTCTCCTTCCTGGTGCTTTATATTAACCGGGATAGGCCCGGGCCCTGGCAGCTATTTTGTAAAAAGAAATAAAAGTGTATTTTTCTTTAAAGTATTACTCAGGTTCACGTTCTGACATCTTAACGTATGGGAGAACATTTAAGCACTCATCTATAGATGGTGACATAGTGCTTAATGCTGGACTAGGAGTCAGGAAGGTTGAATTGGAATCAAGACTCTGAGACCAAAGTGACCCTGGACAAATCACTTAATCTCTCTGAGCTTCAGTGTCTTCATCTGTAAAAATGGGTTAATAACACCTACCTCAAAAGTTGGTAAGAAGGTCAAAGAGATAGTGTATGTAATGCACTTTGAAAACCTAAAATCACTATATAAACTTCATACATTCATTATATAAACATTTTCATATGTACATGAATTTGAACAGTGCTCTGAAATAGCAAATTCATTCCTTTTGGGGAATATAATTCTGTCACCTACTGTATCTCAAATACTTCAAACACTCATCCCAGACCTTCTTAATAGTCAAAGTAGCAGAAAAGCACAGGTTGAGAGTATTTGTGTTACTGGATTCCAGAACCAAGACCTAAATTAGAAGGATCCATGAAATTTGATGTCCTCACTGTCCTCTCCTTGCCTTCTAATAGACAGATTCATTGGTTGAACAGAGCCATCAACTCCCTTGTGCCACCAGCAATTGAGAACTCAGATGGGTTGAAAAGGATTTCCCAGGTCATAGGATCTTGAAATCCTAGATATAGAAGAGAAAGGGACCGTAGAGGTATCTTGTTCATATTCTTCATTTAGCAATGGGTAGTTATTAGACCTAAAGTCAGAAAGACCCAAGTTCAAATTTTACCTCGGATACTTTCTGTGTGACTCAGGGCAAAGCACTTAACCTCTCTCTGCCTCTGTCTCCTCCTCTGTAGAATGAAGATAATAATTGCGCCTCCCAGGGTTGTCATAAGGATAAAACAAGATAATATTTGTAAAACCCAGTTCTCTTTCCAGTTCCCTTCAGTCATTTCAAAAAAGTTAGACATCCCAGTTTTTCGTTTGACTAATATGTTTACTTAAGTATATGGAACTCCTAGGAACTTCCTCTATCAATGCAGATCAGCACTTGCTGAGCAACTTAAAGTCTTAGAAATTTGCCTGGGATTTAAGTGATTTGGTCAGGGTCATATAGCCAGCACGTATCAGAGACACAACTTGAACCGAGGTCTTCCTGACTCTGTGGACAGCTCTCTATCCATTAGGCCAGTGGTGTCAAACTCAAATAAAAATGAGGCCACTAAACTATGCATGGGTTTAGAAAACCACATGTTAACATTGTTTTATTATATTTTGTTTTTAGATTGTTTTATATTATTATTTTGTTAAATATTTCCCAGTTACATTTTAATCTGGTTCAGGCTCCACTCAGGAGTATAGCCTTCAGGCCTTGTGTTTGGCGCTTCTTCAGTGGGTCGTGCTGCTTCTCCATCTTTTATTAAGAAAGTTATTTTCTCTTCTGAAGGAACTAACCATCCCTCTAATGCCAGAGAACCTGGTCATGTTAGCACCATGTTCTAATCAACTGAGGTAATTGGCACAAATAGTTTAGATTGGAGATTAGTCAGGCATATATCTTCAACTCTTTTCCCTCTCTTTCTCTGTCTCTCTGTTTCTCTTTTTCTCTCAACTTTGTGAACCTTAAGGTATCATAGAAATGAAAGCTTCTATTCTCATTATTTTATCGCTATTCTCATTCAGTCTTTTAAAAAGTCAGACAGTACAATATGAAGAGCAGTGAGGTTCCCTCTTCCTAAATAAGAAGCGGTTAGTCCTACTTTGTTAATGGTGCACAAATATGGGATAAGGTTTTTCCGTCTAAATCTGCTATAATTGTACCAACTGTTGATGACACGTGACCACCCGCAACATAGATCTTATTAAATAGACTCTATTTTAGTCTAAATGAAATCAGTTGACACCACAAAGATAATGGTAATGCAATTCGGCAAGCATTTACGTGCCTCCTGTGTAAAGAGATTCAATGGAAGAGTGAATGGAGGGACAGATGTGGCCTTTCTACATCTATGGAAGGAATTTTTTCCTTGGGAGCTCCCCGGACTAATGAAATCATAGTTCTGGTTCTCCCTCCCCCCAAAATACCATGTATTATACTGGGGTGCAAGAGTACACTAAGATGCAACTGAAGGCTATTCTATGAAACTCTAGCATGGTAGAGGAGGTAGGGCCCTAGAAGAAGAGTCAGAAAGACCCGAGTTCAAATGCCGCTTCAGAAAATTCATGTTACCTTGAGCAAGTCACTTAACCTCTTTTGGCTTCAGTTTCCTCATATGGAAAAGGAGGGAGTTCGATTTAATGGTCTTAATTTAGTGGCTACCTTACAGCTCTAGATCTATTATCCTCTGTCTTCCATAAATCTACCATTGGGAAGCCATACATTAGAATGAGGGGCTTCCTCGAGGTCTCTTGACATTGTGAGGATATATGACCACTCCATTATTTTTCAAGTGATACTCTGATAGCATTCTTTACACTGTTTCTCTTGCACAAGTCTTCATTAATAGGTTGCACTCTGCTCATGAGCTAATTCACTGTTTCTCTTGCACAAGTCTTCATTAATAGGTTGCACTCTGCTCATCAGCACCTTCACTGTTTCTCTTGCACAAGTCTTCATTAATAGGTTGCACCCTGCTCATGAGCACCTTCACTGTTTCTCTTGCACAAGTCTTCATTAATAGGTTGCACCCTGCTCATGAGCACCTTCACTGTTTCTCTTGCACAAGTCTTCATTAATAGGTTGCACTCTGCTCATCAGCACCTTCACTGTTTCTCTTCCACAAGTCTTCCTTAATAGGTTGCACCCTGCTCATGAGCACCTACACTGTTTCTCTTGCAGAAGTCTTCAATAATAATGAGTTGCACCCTGCCCATGAGCACCTACACTGTTTCTCTTGCACAAGTTTTCATTAATAGGTTGCACCCTGCTCATGAGCGCCTTCACTGTTTCTCTGGCACAAGTCTTCATTAATAATAAGTTGCACCCTGCTCATAAGCACCATATGCCTTTCCGTTGCCCTTTGAGTGATCCTCAACTTTAATTCTTTGGAGATTATGATTTTCCATGACTCACAGCCACGCAGGATCTCCAAGAGGATTGTTATTAAAAAGATGGGCCTTTGTTTAGGGGATAAAATCTGAGTCATTAAAAGCACTTTGCAAGGATAAGAAATTTAAAATAATACAATCCATATATTCAAATTACAATATTGATAAGAAGTGACAGTTATATATATAATCTCATGTGATTCTCACAACAATACTATGAGGTAGGTACTAACAATATTGCTATCCTTATTTTGCAGATAAAAAACCCTCACGCTTAAAGAGATTAAGTGATTTATCCATGGTAAATCAGCTGATAAATGTCAGGGGTGGGATTTGATCCTAGGTGTCTGCTGACTCATAGGCCAGGGCCCTTTCCACTATTCACTGTAGCCTCTCAAGCGTGATACCAAGTAGAATGTGAAAAGAGTAAAGGGGAGATCCAGAAAAAGGTGTGTGAGAAAATTTGAAAAAGGAGAAATCTTTTAAAGCTGTGGGCATCAAGGTTTCCTTAAACAGTTAGGAAATGAGTTGAGAAAGAAAAAGATTTCAAGTGATAGAGAGGCATCTAGAGCAATGGTTCTTAACATAATCTGTGAACTTAAAAAAAATTCCTGATAACCATTTTGTTGCTATTGTTGTTCAGTTGCTTCAGTCCTGTCATGACTCTTCATGACCCCATTTGGGGTTTTCTTGGCAAAAATACTGGAGTGGTTTGCCGTTTCCTTCTCCAGCTCATTTTACAGATGAGGAAACTGAGGCAGAGTAAAGCGACTTGTCCAGGATCACACAAGCTAGTAATTATCTGAGGCCAGATTTGAATTTAGGAAGATGAGTCTTCCTGACTTCAGGCCCAATACTCTGTCCACTGAGCTATCTGGCTGTGTGACAACTGTATTTCAATATAACTGGTTCCTTTTGTAATCTGATGTATTTTATCCATAGGTTTCATCAGACCACCAAAGGGGTCTGTGATAAAAAAAAGGAAGCCCTGATCTAAGATGATCTGCATGCATGCAGGAAGGCAAAAGAGAGACAATGATAGGGGAGGATGGCTAGTAGCAGAATATGGTTGTGACATAGAGTGTGTGAAGGGGAGAGGAATGAGGAAGGTTGAAAGCATGGGTTTGGGCCAGACTGTGCATGGTCCTCAATGACAGAGTAAGGAATCTGAATGTTGTCCTGTAGCCTAGAGAGAGCCTACATAGGATATGATCTCTGGTTCCTATATACTTTATTTTGGAGTCCAGAGACATATAATTTTATTTCTGTATAAAAACTCCCTCCATCAGTGAAGAGCAATAGGTCTTCTGTCACTTATATTAGTCTTGCCTGGGGCATTAAGAGGTCAAGTGGCTTGCCCATAACCCCACCACTAGAGTGCTCTGGAGGGAGAATGAAAATCCAAATGCTTCTGATACCAATTCTATTCTTCTACCTCTTCTATGACTGGCTACCTCTTTTGCTCTATCTATAGCAAAGGGAAAAGGTGGATTGTGAAAACTTATCAGTTAAGTACAATCACACCCTATAAAATATATTAAGGCAAAATAAATTAATGGTTGCAATAACAACAAGTAGTTCACACTTATATAGCATCCAGCCCCTTGTCTCTTTGTTTTTCAGTCTTTTTTTAAAGTAGGGAGTAGGTGGGAAAGAAACTAGATTTCTCTTTATTAAAAAAAATAGAGAAGTAGGGATATGCTACAGATGTGAAATGTTGCATCATATTAATATGAGACCACTGAATTATTAGTTCTACTTAGTTGTTTTACTTTATTGTAAGAGATGTCTCAGAAAGTGAGGGTAATTTGTAATTGTAAAAACAATATATATGAACTTAACACTAACTTTAATAAAATTTTTTAAAAAAGAGAAAACAGAAACAGAACTAGGATCCAGGCCTCTTGACTCTAATCTAACACTGAGAATTCTTTTTTTTCCATTTTATTTTATCTTACTTTCCCCAGGTCCTTCCATTTTAAAAAAAAAAAACCAAAACCTTTCTAACACAGTTATTTGTATAGTCAAGCAAAACATAGACTGTGTCCAGAAACGTATGTCTCATTCTGCATCATGCATTGACCCCCTCTGTCAGGAGGTGAACAGCATGGTTCATCATCTGTCCTCTGGAATTATGGATGGCTTTTACACTGATCAGAGACATCAAGTGTTTTTCAAGCTAGTGAGTTTTTTCACCTTTAAGAAATTAAGAAATACCTGCATATAAAGTTTCTTATATCACTAAATAGTTTTGAATGATTTTTGACATAAAAAATTATGACTATATATTTGAAATATCAGTTTTGTAAGATTGGTTTTTCCAAGGGAAATTTTAATTTGGCTACATTTTGGTGCCATCTAGTGGATATTTTAAATTACATGCATTACTTTGTCCTTCCTATTCTGTTCAGATCCGCTCACGTCATAGGTCCCTATCAACTAAATACCAATACCAAAAATTATATGCTCCTTATTTCTATTGCTGCCCCCAGAATGGGCCTATTTGCTCATCTCATGAGTATTCATCCTTCTGATCAATGACTCTGGTCCCATAAAATCTAGTTTGCATTTCCTGCAACTCACCTAGGCTGTCAACCATGCACCATGACTTGACCAACTTCCCTTCTTAATATAAGTTGATGGTAGAACACGGGTACTGCCTGACTTTTTGTAGAACTCTTTATCTTTTGTGGATTCCCACAGTAAGAGCTTTTGTGTTGTTATTCTTTTTTTATACAGTCCATAAATTTTTATTCTTTGTCATGATGTGTAGACCATTATGGGAAGAACTGCTGAGTTCCTTATTCCTAACCATCATGGGCACCTCATCAGAGGTTAATGATATACATGTGAGGATGAAACATTAAAAACCAAAGCAGATTCAGCTATTTTTTGCACTCTGATCTGTTCTCTATGTAAGCTATCAATGCATTAGCCAACCTTTACCTGCCAATAAATGTACTATATAAATGTGATAAACAACACCTCAAGGATGAGACTAAAGAACCATCTAACAGCAGAGGTACACCCTGAAAGTATCTGTGGAAAAACAGATAATTGATAAAGAATGACAGCAAAGGATAACTATTAAAATCATTCCATTTGTATAGAAAGCTCAAAAGGTTATGTGGGGTAGTGTTTGCTTTTTAAAACCTTTATTGAGGTTTATCAGTGATGAAGCTTGTTAGTGGCTTATTTTGTGACATGCTGAATTTTACAAAAGGTTTTCATAATAGCTGAGTTTGCATAATTCCTCATTCTTTGGATTCAAAGAATTAGTCAGTGCAAAGAAAATAAAAAGCCCACAGAGTTCAGCTAATTGTACAGAATAGCTCAACTAAGTAGTTATGGGAGGATCAGGCAAAAAACACCAAAAAGAGTAATGTTAGGAAAGGCAGTGGGGAGAAATGGAAAGAATATTAAATTTAGACTCAGAAGACAGAAATTTAAGTCCTGGCTCTACTACTTGGCAGGTATGTGACCTTGGGCAAGTCATTTAATCATTCTGAGCCTCAACTTTCTTATCTATGAACAAGGCATACTAATACTCAGATCACCTCTCTCATAGGGTTGTTACGAGAGAAACACTATATGAAAATGAGATTCAATTCGTAGTGTGGCAGGAGGCTTTATAAAGATAGTATAACAAAAAATAAGCCTAAATTCCAGATTCACTAACTGGCCTAGAAGACTATTTCCTTAGGTTTTATGCCCAGTTATTATTGCTCTCTCTCCTTCCTGAAATTGACTTAAATGTACTTTTGTATGTATTTTATATTTATTTTGTATCTTCTTATCTGTATGCATTGTACCTTTTGTACTGGCCAATAGAACGTATATTCCCTGAGGGCAGAGATTATTTCATTTTTTACTTTGTATTTCCAATACTTAGCACAGAGCCTAGAACATTGGATGCACTTAATAAATGTTGAATTGAACAAAATTAAATTGAATTAAAGATTTATAAACCAGAAGAGGCATAATTCATTATTTTAAGACTAGGTCTCCCTATCTACCTAGGCTAGAAGTACAGCCAGCACTCAAGGGCCCAATTACACTACTGATTGGCACCCTGCTCATTGATCTGCTCCATTTGTGACCTAGGCAAGTTCACCCTTCCATAAGCATCAGTCACCCTAGTGGTCCAGGATTTACGATGGCCACAAAACTGGCTTTAGTCTACTGTAGCTAAGAGCTCCTGAGCTCAAACAATCCACCAGCCTTAGCCTTCCTACTAGTAGAGATTCCAGGCATGCAGCACCACACAAAGCTCAATCTTTAAAATAAGCTGTGACAATCTAAAGAGAACACAATTAGAGCTAGGTTTCTAAGTGTAAAAAGAGGTAACATTTCAGGTCAGATTTCTTTAAAAGGGTCATCAGAACCATTAGCCACTGTGTACATTAGTTAAACTCTACTGGCTAAACTAAGTTTGATTCTGATTTTTGGAGCTGCCAACAATTTCATTGGACAGTAAATAAAGGAGTTTTTCTGCCAATGTTTCAGAAGGAGCACCAATTCGGGCCTCTCCCAAAAAACTTTTGGCATGGTTCTAGATATCTACAGCAAAATGAAAAGCCTTGTAGAAGGTCCACTGGCTAGGGCCTCCACAGATGTGATTTTGCTGGGCTAGGATAGTCCAGTGGCATCTTTCTGCCTTTGCCAGTATCCATGATCATGACTTGGAGAGCTATTACTTTAAAGTCTTATCTGAGCTTAGTTGAGGAAAGCTTGACAAAGCAGAATTTGATCATCTTTAATTATTCCATCTGAAAAATGTCATAGCTAAAAGGGCCAACCATAGTGTTTTGATCAAATATCTACTTGTGGTGATCCCTACCTGCTTTGTAAACAATATACAGTAGCATGGGACGATGATAGGCTGGATGGACAAGAAAGGGAGCATTATGCAGCCACAGGTAAGACAAAAAGCATCTGTGGCAAATTCCTTGCCAGAAATGGAGATAATTACACATAGTGAAGGCTTCCAAAGTAAGACCTTGCTGAAGATTTTAAGATAGGCCAGCAGCTATACATTTTTAAACAGATAATCCAGCATATTAGTGCATGTGAGAATATGAATATGGTCAGTCTCCCATTCAGCATTCCAATGCAGCCAATGATGGTAGCAGGGGAACCTCAGTCCTAACCCTCAGACTCCTATATATAATATTGTAGTCATTCTCTCACCTCATAGAGCAATGCATGAACAAAGCCATTCCCTACATCTAGAAGGTCCTCTATTCAATCAATCAGTATTTATTAAACATCTATTATGTGCCAGGCAGAGCACATTTCTTCTCTACTGTACTTGAAAATCATAGTTATGTGTGGTCCTGTGTTACACTATCAGACTCCGGGTGTCACGAAGGCCAGTACCATACCTTATCTAAATATTTCTCTCACATCCAGCACAGTCCTTTGCACACATTATGTGCTTCATAAGTATTTGTCAAACAAATAAGAGCTGTTTGAGCCTACAGGAGTGAAGGAGTAGAGACTAGTCTCTTGAGACAACAACAGTGACAAAACAGTTTTCTTTCCAGACTTTACTGCTTACCTTGTGCCTGTAGCACCCTACTACTGAGCTTCCTTACCCAAATAGTTCCTGTAGCTGAGAAACCCAGCCTTTGACATGTTGGAGAACTGATCCATGAATGCATAGTGACAGAATTTAAATAAAGAGGTCTATGGGTTTTTTTTTAAGTAATAGACATTTATTTTCTCTCCCTCCCACCCTCTCCCCAATTTAAAAGAAAAAGAGAAAGCCAAAGCACTTGTAACAAATATATATGATAAGAAAAATAAATTCCCACAAAATCCATGTTAAAAATGGATATCTCATTCTTCATCTTGAATCTATAATCTCCCTGTCAGGAGGTGAGTAGCATAGTCCTCAGAATTATGGTTGATCATTGCATTGTTCAGAGATCTTAAGTCATTCAACGATATCTTTATTATTTTGTTACTGTACAAATTATTCCTCTGATCCTGCTCACATTACACCAGTTCATATAACTCTTCCCAAGATTCTCTGAGACCATCCATTTCATCATTTCATATGGTACAGTAATGTTCCATTGCATTCATATACTATAATTTGTTCATCTATTTCCCAATGGATGAGCACTCTTCTAGTTTCCCATTCTTCTCTCCTCTCTCTCTCTCTCTCTGACTCTCTCTCTGACTCTCTCTCTCTCTCTCTCTCTCTCTCTCTCTCTCTCTCTCTCTCTCTCTGACTCTCTCTCTCTCTCTCTCTCTCTCTCTCTCTCTCTCTCTCTCTCTCTCCACATACACACATACACACAAACACGTATATGTGTATTTGTACATCTGGGTCCTCTTCTTTCATTGATCTCTTTGGAGTATATGCATAGTACAGGTATCTTCTGTATCAAAGAGTATGCAAAATTTAATTACTTTTTTGGGCATAGTTCCAGATTGCTTTTCAAATTGGTTGGACAATTTTGCAGGTACAAAAATAGGGCATTGATGTGCCTATTTTCCCTCTGCCCCTCCAGCATCTGTCATCTTTTTTGTTATCTTTGCCAACCTGATGGATATGAGGTGAAATCTCAGAGTTACTTTAATTTTATCTAATCTTTAATTATTTGGAGTTTTTTTTAATGTGACTGTTTATAGCTTGAATATTGCCCTTTAAGAACTACCTATTCACATCATCTGACCATTTATCATTTGAGGAGTGACTCATGCTTATAAATTTGAATCAGTTCTTGCATATTTTAGAAGCAAAACCTTTACCAGAAGTACTTTCTGTGAAGATTTTTTTCCAGTTAACTGTTTCCCTTGTAATTTTAGCTACATCGAGTTTGTTTGTGCAAAACAGTCTATAATTAATAAATTCAACTGTTACCGTACAATTATGTAGCTGGACATGGCACAGGTTCTTCAGTGAAACTCATTTTGATTAAGTATTTTATTCTGGCCATGGGTTCATTGAAGGGACTGCACATCCTACCCAAAATAGTCATCAGAGTATTAATAAAAGGTTTTGATTTTTTAAGAAAATAATTTTTTAAAAGTAATTATACAGATTTGTTGTCTCTGTACCATCCTAGCCTCTATCACCTCTACTCCATGAAGAATGTGAGCTACATATTTACTATGGAAGAGTTTTACAGCAAGATCAATTAGATCGATTAGAAAGCTGAATTTTGAGTGATAGAATTTCCTTTCTTTTTCTTTTTTTGGAGGTGGGGAGAGGCAATGCCTGGCAAGTTTATTGGATTAGAATTTCCTTTCTTAAAAAAAGAAAGTTTTTTTGATGCTTTTTCAGGTTTTCCCCAAATTATTTTTACTAAGCTCCTTCTAACATGTATAATAATTAGCTGGAGTAAGATGATTACTAAATCATAAAGACAAACAAAAAACATAAGTTTATTGTAGACCAAGTCATATATTCTTTTTTTAAAATGTGTTGATGCCTTGTGTTTTATACTAGTCATTTTAAGATATAGCACTTGCCTATTTCCCCAATCCTTGTAAAAAAAAGTTAAAGCAAAACCAACCAATGTAATTATGTATGACAATCTATGCAAGATTTTACACTCATAGTCTCACTTCTCCAAGGAAAGTGATAATATTCATTTCCTCAACTCTTTTCTGGTGATAAAGTTAGTCAATCCAACTATACAGCAATTGATTCAATCTTAGTGTTCTTTTCATTTACATTATTGTATTCATGCTACATATCATTTCCCTAGTTCTGTCTTTTTTTTAATGCCAAAGTCATTTTCTAATAAACCTCACTCCCCATGAAGCTTCCCTGGTTACAAAAGAAAACCATTAAGAAAAATCAAGCAATAAATTGTCTTTACTGAGAGTACATGCTATATTCCATTCCAATAGCATCCTGTACTTTTCTACTAATGGAAGGGAGCGCTGTTTTGTCATCTGTGCCTTGGGAAAAAGATTGATCATTGCAGTTGACCTGATTTCAGCTGCCTTGTAGTGTTGGTTTTCATTGACTGTAGTCACTATACATATTCTTTTCCTGGTTCTGCTTTCTTTTCTTCTGTATCAACCTGAAAAGACCTTAGCCTAAAAGGGCCAGGGTCTCCCATTGCCTCCTGGGCCATCTCCAATCATCCTGATGTATAGATTATCTGGCCCCTGGACCCAGATGGCTGTGGAGGAGAAAGTGAGACTGGGGACCTTGCACAGCCCTCCCTCGCTCAAATCAAAGTCAACTGCAAGTCATGTCATCATTTCCCTGATGTCATGCTCTCTTTGAGAATGAATAAGAAACACAACAGTTCATATGAATCTTCCTTTGTTTTTTCAAGTTTCTTTTATTATTGTTTCTTACAAAGCTGTAATATTTCAGTACATTCATATATCATAATTTATTCAGCCATTGATATTCACCCAATTGATGGGCTTCTACCTAATTATCAAGTTTTTTTGGTTTTGTTTTCCTATAGTAGAATTTCAATATGGCTCCTATGAATTGACTGTGGTCTTTATTATCTTAGTGTGTGGTTTCCAGTAAATTAGTTTATTGAAACAGACACATGGGTAATCTATACTGCATATTTGGAGAATCAGCTTTTTATTTATAGCAGTTTGGAATTGCCAGATTTCTTTCTAAAAACTCTCACTTTGGTTTTTATATCATTACTCTATACTGATTCCTCTTTACAATATTCAGAATGTAAACAGTGGTTCTTTGGAGACCAATTCAATTTAATGACTCGTTTAGAGCTGCACACTCTTAAAAATGTAAGCAGGACCTCAAATAAAAATATATAAAGAAGGAATCTGAAGAGGCATGGAGAAATCCTGACCTGTTTCAGAGGTCTGGGGAGGAAAAAAATAATGTGACAGAGGGCTAAGTAATAAATATGTGCTTCTTTATGAAGAGAAGGAGGTGGACTCTCTAAGAAGGAAGCAGCAAGTTATCCAACAAATAATAGCAATATGGATCTACAAGTGTTGTCAGGTGAGAAAAATGTCCAGTAAGGTTCAGGAGAAGAATGGTGGTTGGTAGCTCCCTGCTGATGAGTTCTGAGGTAGCACTTAACTGATCTCATATGAAATGATGCTGGCTTTTGGGACACACATCCAACACATGGCAGGGAACTTCTTAAGGCTTGTCAAAAATAGATGACTATTACCTGATTCTGGTAATCCATATTTTTGTTTTTTTTTTTTAAAGATTCTGCTAAAAGGTATAAAGCATTGGCAAAGACAAGCAGGGCAGCTAGGTAGCACAATGGATAGAACACTGAGCCTAGGGTTAAGAAGACCTAAGTTCATATTTGGCCTCAGACACCTACTAGCTGGGTGACCCTGGGCAAGTCACTTAACCCTATTTGCCTCAGTTTTCTCATCTGGAGAGAGGAAATGGCACAAAAGAGCTGGAAAAGGAAATAGCAAACCACTCCAGTTTCTTTGCCAAGAAAACACCAACTGGGGTCACAAAGAGTCAGACACTACTAAAACAATTGAACAACAACAAAGATGAGCAAATCTTGGGTGAGAAACTGAAGACATAAGGGGCACAGATACTATTTTCATTACTGACACTTATATGAATATACATGGAATTCTTCATCCAACTGAGATTTTTAAAAGGTAAATAAGAAGATAGAAGCTAGGGGGAGGATGCAGGATAAATACGAAAGCATGTTATCATCCTATAAGAATAGTTCCAGAAGTCCTAAAACTTAGAATTGGGAATGTGGTGGTGAGGAAAGCCAAGAAAACAGAGAGAAGAGGGAGTGGCATTACTGTGTATCAAGGAAAAAGAGGGGACCAAAGATGGGATAGGATCACTTCTCAGGGTGGGTAGAATGATAATAATGGATGGCAGAGAAAATCCAAGTTAAAATCTTTATTTGTATTTGTATTTGGTGCCAAAGAAAATGACCTTGAATGACCTTAAAAAGACAAAAGAAAAATGGCTAATATGTAGTTGATGCCAAATATAAGTAAGGAGATTTTAGCTGTCCTTGATGAGTTCAATTCAACTAACCCAGATAAATCACATCCTTAGGTACTAAAATAACAAGAGATGTGATTGTTGAGCCATTGCAATAATCTTTGAAGTATTATGAAGAACAAAAGACTTATGACACAACTGGAGAAGAACAAATATTTTCCTAATTTTCAGAAAGGAGAAGAAAATGGAAACTGTAAAATACAGGCCAGTGAACTTGATTTCTATTCCTGGAAAAATTCTAGAGTTTTTTATTAGGGCTTGTCAGTGAACAGTAGAAAAGGAAATGGCGATCACCAAGAGCCATCATGACTTCATCAAGAACAGGTCAAATATTAACTTTATTTTCATTTTCAACAGGGTTGAACAGTAGATTGGTTGATCAGCAAAACACCATAACTATATAATATGCCTAGATTTTAGCAAAGTGTGTGACAAAGTCTCTCATCTTATTCTTATGGAAAACTTGGAGAGACTATGATAGAATAAGTGGATTCACAATTGTTTGTTTAGTTGGATCTAAAAACCCCTTAATGGTTCAGTGCCAACTTGGAAAGAAGACATCAATTCAGTGCCCCAGTGATTTGGACTTGGCCCAATGCCATTTAATATTTTTATTCATGACTTAAATAAAGGCATAGATAGTATATTTTCCAAACTTGCAGATGAATCAAATCTGGGAAGGAATGGTATATTGAATGACAGAGTTGGGATTCAAAGAGATTTTGGCTAGAATACTGATCTTAATTAAAATGAAAATTAGTAGTGAAAAATCTAAAGTCCTGAAATTAAGATTAAAAAAATTAACTCTACAAGCACAAACTAAGGGAAGTGAGGCTAGATAGCAGTTAATCTGAAAAAAAGAGAGGTTTTTGTGGATTGTGAATTCAGTATAATTCAACAGTGTTGTATGGCAGCAAAACAGCTAATGTAATTGTAGGCTGCAATAAATGATAATAATAATAGTATTTATATTGTGCTTA
The DNA here is from genome assembly GCF_011100635.1 of Trichosurus vulpecula. Lineage (NCBI taxonomy): Eukaryota > Metazoa > Chordata > Mammalia > Diprotodontia > Phalangeridae > Trichosurus > Trichosurus vulpecula. Next base: position 146,141,659 of record NC_050580.1, read on the forward strand.
CTACGTGCCAGTCATTGTGCTAAACACTTTACAAATATCTCTTCTGATCCTCACAACAACTCTGGGAGGTAGGTACTATTATTACCCCTTTTTTACAGATGAGGAAACTGAGCTAAAGTGACTTGCTCAGTGTCACAGAAGTACTAAGACATAAGAGAAGTTCAGTGTATAAGACAATGGAGGTAATAGTTTCACTGTGTTCTACCCAGTCAGACCACATCTAGAGAGATGTATTCAATTCCAGGCACCATATTTTAGGAAGAATAAGCTGAAGAGGATCCGGATATGGGCAACTGGGGAAGATCCTGGAGTTAATACCATATGAAGATTGAGTAAAGGAACTAAGGGTGTTTATCTGGAAAAAAGGAGACTTAGGGATAGAACAATAGTTTTCAAACACTCAAAGGGTTATTATGTGAAAAACAGAATTGATTTGTTCTGATTGGCCTTAGAAGGCCAACTAAGGAGCAATGGATGGAAGTTCCAAAGAGACCAATTTCAAGTCGATTTCGTGGAAAAATCTTTGAATAATTAGAGTTTTCCACAAGTGGAATGTCCACCTTGGGGGACGGTGGATACCCCTCAATGAAGATCATCAATGGAAGAATATTTTAGACAGATACGATGACAAGGCATTCAAGGATGGGTTGGATGATATGGTATCTTAAGTCTCCTTCAAATCTGAGAGGCTGAAGGCACTCTGCTCTGTGTTCCAAGTAGGCACCAAGATGAGGAAGACATACTTCCTGCCCATACAGAGCCTACAAACTAGAAGAAGAGATAGCACATGTTTATCAATAATTATAGTACAAAGCAGATTATTGTAATTGTTACAAGAGAGCTATAAAATTTATTTGCATAGGTTCCATAGAGGGTAGAAAGCTGCCGTTGGAGTCAGGAAGACTTGAGTTCAAATCCTGATTCAGTATCTGTGTGAGCCCAGACAAGTCACTCACCCTTGCTCAGTCTAAGATTCCTCATTTACAAGATGGTGATAATGATAGCACCTGCCTCACAGGGTTGTTGTGAAGATTGAATGAGCTAACATGTTTATGCACTTTGCAAACCATAAATGTCCACATAAAGGCTAGCTATTATAATTATATTATTAACATACAGAGAGATTAAAACATTGTGAAAATTAGGAAAAGAAAAAATTATTGGTGGGATAATTTTATTCGGTATATATTGATATAAATTGCCATTAAGGTAACAGATGAATAGAAGTAAGGTTAAGAGATTTCTTCTGGTCAATATGCATCATCTCTATTAGGAAACTGGAAATCTTCAATTTTATTCTAGCGGTACTATCAGTATGAAGCTACTAGAATACAAGTAAGACTCCAGATGACATTACTTCAACATTTGAATGGATGCATCATATCATCAATATGAGATCTCCTTTCATTTCTGCAGATTACAACTCAGCGATGCCTTCTCATTCAATAAAATTCTTGTCCATGCCCTCCAAAAATCTTCCACTGTAGACAGTAGTGTGCTGGTAAATGTTTAACAACTGGCTCCCCAGAAAAAATATACACATGTATACTTTTAAATGTAATCTGCAACAGTAACTATTTCTCCATCACATTCTTAAGTCTACAGAATCAACAAAACAATAAATTAAGCCCTGTTTTATAGTGTATGCCAATTTCTAAGGTATAAATGCTCACACTGAAAATATAACAGTCAGTGTTTGTGATCCCACGTGAGCTGGCTCTATCACACCCCTGATTGTACATCTCATTGTACAGTCTACGGAATGGAGATCTACCCAATTAACTGGCAACTTTCCTCCTGGTCTTTTAACATTCTGTGAGTACTTGTTAGTAGTCAGGCAGTCCATCTGTCATCCCTGAATCTCAATGTGTGATTGATTGGTTCATCTCCTTTTCAAATCGTTCATTTCCTGGATGATATCTTTTATCCCACTTATTACCCTTGTATGAAGATCATCACTGAACACGTTAAAGCAACTTACACCTTCCATTGCCATTTGGGTAAGTCACAATTTTTATTCTTCAGAGACTGTACTGCTCCATAATTTCCTCAGCTAGAAAAAATATCCAGAAAAATATTGATGTTTAAGAGATGAAGTTTTGTGATATCCTTTGGATGTTTCTGTTGGCAAATGACAGCACTTAGCACAGGGCCTGGCAAAAGGTAGGTGGTTAATAAATGCGTTTCTTGTAAACAGCATATTGTAGGATTATGGTTTTTAATCCATTCTGCTATCTGCTTCTGTTTTGTGAGAATGTTCATCCCCTGCATGTTCAGGGTTATGATTTCTATCTGTGTCTTTTTCTCCATCCTAATTCCCCCTGTTTATGCTTTTATTTCTCCCTTTCCCCTTCTCCTCCCCAACAAAGTTTTGCTTTTGACCGCCGCTTTCTTCAGTTAACCCTCCCTCTTTATTCCCCTCCCTTATCTTACCGTTACCCACTTGCTACTTCTCCTCTCCCTTCTGACCACCCCGCTCCCTTTTTCCTCCCTTACCCTCCCACTTCCCGTAGGACAAGTTAGATTTCTAAACTTATCAGAGTATGTTATTCCCTTCTTGAACTAGATCAGATGACAGTAAAGCTCAAATACTGCTCTTCTCCCTCCCTTCTTTCCCTCTACTATAATATGTTTTTGTGCCACTTCATTTGGTGTAATTTACCCTTTTCTACTACCTCCTTACCGCTTCCCTCATAGTCCTCCCTTTATATCTCTTACTTATATTTTATATCTTTACATCAGTTAATTTATACAGGCATTCACAACCTATGTATATCCCTTTCAATTGTCATAATAGCTGTACCATTCTCAAGAATGACTTATATGTGTGTGTGTATATATATATATATATATATATATATATATATGTATATATATATATAAAACATACATAAGATGATATAATCCCACATAAAGATGTAAACAACCTGCCCTTATTGGTTAATAAGGTTTGTGGGGTTTTTCCCCCTGGTTACCTTTTTATGTCTCTCTTGAGTTCTGTATTTGGAGATCAAATTTTCCATTGAGTTCTGGCCTTTTCATCAGGAAGGTCTGGAATTCCCTTATTTCATTGAATGTCCATCGCCTTGCCTGGAAAATTATGCTTAGTTTTGCTGGGTAGTTGATCCTTGGTTGTAGTCCCAGCTCCTTTGCCCTTCGGAATATCATATTCCAATTTCTCCTGTCTTTTAATGTGGAAGCTGAGAGATCCTGCGTGATCCTGACTGTAGTTCCATGATATTTGAATTGCTTCTTTTTGGCTGCTTGCAGTATTTTCTCCTTGAGTTTATAGCTCTGAAATTTGGCAAATATTTCTTGGTGTTTTCAGTTTGGGATCTCTTTTAGGGGGTGATCGGTGAATTCTTTCAATGACTATTTTGCCCTCTGGTTCTAGGACCTCTGGGCAGTTGTCTTTGATAATTTCTTCGAAGATACTGTCAAGGCTCTTTTTTTCATCGTGGATTTCCGGTAGACCAATAACTCTTAAATTGTCTCTCCTGGATCTGTTTTCCAGGTCAGTTGTTTTGCCAATCAGATATTTCACATTTTTTTCTATTTTTTCATTCTTTACGTTTTGTTTTATTATTTCTTGGTGCCTCATAGATTCATTAGCTTCCACTTGCTCAAGTCTAATTTTTAATGAGTTAGTGTTTACATTTTGCTTTTGAGTCTCCTTTTCCCATTGGTTGATTTTGCCTCTCAGGGTGTCCTTTTCTCTCTCTAGATTCTGAATCTCCGTAGCCATTTCGCCAATCTTATTCTTTAGGGACTTGATTTCATCAGTGGATTTTTTTTCCCTTTTTTCCATTTTTTCCATATTTTCTTTTAGCTCCCTAATTTGGTTTTTAAAATCCTCCTTTAGCTCTTCCAGAAGTGCTTTTTGGGCTGGAGACCAGTTCATATTACCTTTTGAGGTATCTGATGTATCTACAGTATCGTTACTTTTCTCTTCCATATTTGTATTTTGATCCTGCCTGTCTCCATAAAAAGAATCTATTGTCCTCGGTTTTTTTGTGTTCTTCTTCATGTTGGTTTGCCTTTTGCTGGCTTTACAACGAATTTCTATCTGTGGGCCTCAGGGCTTTCTGTCCCAGCTTTCTTATTCTGGGGGTTGTGAGTCTAGAATTATAACCTTCAGTTTCCTGAGGTGTGGGGGAGGGGTCTGGCTCCCTGGCGTCTCACTCCCTGTGGGTGCTCTCCAGCACTTGCTTTTCAGCAATGGTCTCATTTGTTTGTTGTTTAAGCTGATGTCTGGCACTTCCCCTGGGGGAGCAAGGTTATGTCTGGGCTCCTGGCGTTGACCCCTGCTGACTCTGCCCCTATGGGACTAATGAACTTCTGCTATTTGACCACTGAAGCCCCACTACTTTCTGCTCAGTTCCAGCATTCTTTTTTTTTCCCCGAGGGATTCTCTGGGTGGGGAGGGGAGGGATTAGAGCTGTTTACCTGGACATTAAGAACTCCCGGAAGTTCAAGAAGCCGCGTTTAATACATTTGGGCTGCAAACTTCTGGAGATGGTGTTTCATGGGTGGCATTGCGCTGCCTCTCGTCGCTTCCACAGACTGCCGTCCTGTGTTGGGAGGCCTGGGGATCTCCGCAGGTTTCGGGCGCCCAGCTTTCTCCCAGCCCGTCTCCCACGTGGATTTCCCAGCCAGCCGCTTCCACCTTGGTCTGGAGCGGCTCCGCACCGAGCACTCTCCGAGCCTACAGGTTCGTGCCTCCGGCCTTTCAGACTCTCTCGGCTCGGAAATTTGCCCCATGCAGACTCCTCGCGGTTTCTGACTCTCTCAAATCTGCTCAAATTCACTTTTTTATAGGAATCTGACAGACCTTGTGAGAGAGCTCCGGTAAGATGCTGCCTTCATGTGGCCATCTTGGCTCTGCCCCCTAGGTAGGTGCTTAATAAATGCTTATTGACTTGATATTTTGGTGATTACATCTTTCTAGAATATTACAGAACCTCTTCAATGAGATCAAAGGATTTTGTTAGGCATTATTAAAAGGGCTATTCTGCTTCCCAAATGCAATCTAGCCTACTCCTATTCTTCTCTTATTCAATTGTCCAACTGTTGTGCCTATCCAAAGTATATTTAAAGATGGACTGAATCAAGGGACTGCCTATTTAAGCTTTCCTAGTGCAATAGAGCCCATTCTCTCCTATTCAATCGTCCAACTGTTGTACCTACCAAAAGTGTATTTATTGATGAACCAAATCAAGGGACTCCCTATTCGACTACGTATGTATGCCAAGACAAGAAGCATTTTTGTCTATGTGAGTTTTCCTATGAGGATTTTAATAGGAAGCTGATTTCTTTAATGTGGTTGTGGAATTCATTGAGGAGGATCCTACCAGTCTGAGGCTTGATGCAATCACCATAATGCCATCTGCAAAAAGAACATCCAGAGAATGTCCCCATTCATAGGGAATCCCTATTTCAGCTGAACTATGTACTGAATAGTCTTCAGGATATTAGCACCGTTGAGAGTGTGTCTCCATGTTTTATCCCTATTGGATGTTGATAATTAGAAGCTCAAAAATTATTATTATTTCTGTGATTGAATATATCCTGTATGAGGTCATCATCATACACATGGAAACATCTTCTTGGAAGAGAATCTCTAAGGCTATTCTTTGTCCTAGTGAGTCAAAGAATATATATATATATATATATATATATATATATATATATATATATATATATAAACACTTAATAATGTGTATGTATGTATGCATCTATGTACATATTTATACATACATGGACACACACATGATCTAAATCACTATTGATTAGAGAAATGCAAGTTAAAACGATTCTGAGGTACCACCTCACAGCTATCAAATTGGCTAATATCACAGAAAAGGAAAATAATAAATGTTGGAGGAGATGTGGGGAAAAATAGGGACATTAATGCACTCTTGGTGGAGTTGTGAACTGATCCAACAATTCTGGAGAGCAATTTGGAACTATGGCCAAAGGGCTATAGAACTGCATACCCTTTGATCCAGAAATATTACCATTAAGTTTATATCCCAAAGAGATTTTTAAAGAACGAAAGGGGAGGACCTATTTGTTCAAAAATATTTATAGCAGCAGTTTGTATAGTGGCAAAGAATTGGAATTGAAGAGATGCACATCAACTGAGGAATGGCTGAATAGCTTATAGTGAAATACTACTGTGCTATAAGAAATGATAAGCAGGCCAATTTGAGAAAAACCTGGAAAGATTTATATGAACCGATGCCAAGTGAAGTGAGCAGAACTAGGATAACATTTTGCATACTAACAGCAATACTGTACGATGATCAACTGAATTTTCAGTAATAAAATGATCCAAGACAATTCCAAAGGACTTGATGAAAAAAGCTATCCATCTCCAGAGAAAGAATGAATAGAATCTGAATGCAGATCAGAGCATACTATTTTTCACTTTCTGTGTTTTTTTATTTTATTTTTTCCTTTTGGTCTGTGTCTTTTTTCACAACATAACTAATATGGCAATGTTTTGAATGATTGAACATGTATAACCTATAAATAATTGCTTACCAGAAGGGGGAAGATGAGGGAGAGGGATAGAAAATTTGGAACTCAAAATTTTTAAAATGAATGTTTCAGGGAATGGCAGAACAAATTGTAGTATAGGAATGTAATGGAATACTATTGTGCTGTAAGAAATGATGAGCAGGCAGAATTCAGAAAAACCTGGAAAGACATGAACTGATGCTGAGTGAAGTAAGCAGAACCAGGAGAACACTGTATACAGTAACAGCAACATTGTGCAGTGATTAACTATGATAGACTTAACTCTTCTCAGCAATACAATGACACAAGAGAATTGCAAAAGACTCATGATGGAAAATACTATCCACATCCAGAGAAAGAATAATGGAGTTTGAATGCAGATCAGAGCATAATATTTTTAACTTTTTTTCTTGTTTTTGCTTTCCTTTCTCGTGGTTTTCCTTTTTGTTATGTTTCTTCTTTCACAACATGACTAATGTATAAATATATTTAACTTGGTTACATTATGTATAACATATATCAGATTGCTTGCCATTTGGGGGAGGGGAGGAATGGAGGGAGAAATATTTGGAACTCAAAATCTTATAAAAATGAATGTTGAAAACTATACTTACATGTAATTGGAAAAAATAAAATACTATTTACAATATACATATATAAATACAAATACATTTTTATTTCAATAAAAAGTCATTTGCTGAGAAAAATTGATGTTAAAAATTGTCTTTACATGTAACTGGGGAAAAATAAATTTTTTTTAAAAAGAGCTTTGGATCATCACTATCAACATAAAACTGAATTTTGTCCAACTTCTTAGTGAGCCAAAAATCCTACCTCTTTTTAAGCTTCTCTTGCACTTTGCTTTTGATGAAGTTAAATGTTGATGGAGAAATTGGAAATGGACAAATTATCCTGCTGGTAAACCATGTGGAATTCTCATTTTTCATTTACTGACTTTTAAATTTCCCCATCATTTTCATCAAACCAATCTTGATGTTTGTGAGTGTTCTGGCCCAGATGAGTAAATGTGGTGTGGCACACCAAATCTCTGAAGGCTTTCTACTCCTTTTCTCCTCCACTGTTGCCACTCCTGCATTGGCTCAGCTTTTCCTCCAATTTAGCAACAAACTATTGAAGACTAGAGAAGCATTCTAAACAGTTGACATTAAGTCTTCTGGTAGTTGTCTCACTTTGGGGCTGCCACTTTTATTGAATATGAATGTTTAGCTTAAAGAGGATAAGTCTATGATCTGTCCAGCACTTTATACCACACATTACCTATATCATTCTCACAACCTCTCTGCCTCTTCTCCTTATAATGACATAGACTATTAAAAACTAATATTTGCTGTGAGGGTGCATCCACTGAGTCTTATTGGATTTAGATAAAAGCAAAACAGTGTTGGTGATTAGAAGGTCATGAGATGTACAAGTCTTAAGTAGTAAATGACTGCTGCTGTTGCTATTTCTGACACCATTCCTCCCAAGGACTCCCTGCCATGTATGATAGTCTGCGTCTACTCTGGCATTAAAGTCACCCAGAATTACAAACTTGTCCTCTTTTAGCACATTGATAATGAGGATCTCTAGGTCTTCATAAAAATTTTTCTTTGACTTTATCAGAGTTCCTTATGTGGGAGCATGTGTACTGATAATGGTGGAATGGCACTTTCCTTCAAGTGACAGTTGCATTGTCATGAGCCTGTCATTTACTCCTTTTGGGAGGCATACAAGCTTGTTGATTGGATTAAATTTGGTTGTGAAACCTATGTCAGATTCACAGTGCTTCCCATCACTGCAAACACTCCAGAAAAATGTGTACCCAGTTCTGACTTCAGTAAGCTAGCCTTCATTTGCCAGCCTTGTTTTCCTCCCGGCTGCTATTTGGATGCAATACCTGCTAAATTCTCTCATAAGAGCTATTCATATGTCAGGTCTGCTGGGTTTTGTGTTGTCTATAAACAAATACACATTCCAAGTACGAATGGTAAGGGGAATCGTCTTTGCAAAAGTTTTTGTACATTTTTGTGTGTGTGTGTTTTTACCACAGAGTAGGATTCCTATTTGCCATGGTTAGGTTATGTGAAGCAGACAATTTTTAGGGAACCTTTTCTAGCCCCTTCTCCATGCCAGGCAATGAGCAGTGTGGTTCTTTTAAAAGGATGCTCAGACACCCAGGAGGCTGCCAAATCGCACTGCATCCCATGAGAAGATGACTCTATGACATGGGCTACCTGTGTGCGGGGTTGTGACTATAGCTCCCAATGTATCCATACTTACTGCTTCATCACTTACCCATTTCCACAGGACTTTGAGGTAGGTAAAAATAGTGAAATGGTATGAGTGATGTCTTTAGATTTGTGTATAATTTGGATTTAAGTGAGGCAGAGGAGTGTATAGTTGTTGAACTCACTCTCACTTCTAGAGTCATCAGAACCTAGTGGTAAGACAAAAGTCAAGACAACTGACAATGGTTTGGGATGCAGTGGATGACCTTGGCATCTTTGTTGTCTAGCCAAGCTTGAGGCACTCCACAGCACCTACTTTAACTGCCTTCATGTCCAGTTGGAACAAATTGTTCACATTCACCCATTCCACCTTCACATGCTTGGGGCAGACACCACCCTAATTCACTGATGAATTTGAAGCCTGTTTGCTATCCTCAACCTGGTTTAGCCCATCCACCAAAATGGTTTATTGAGGTATAGTCACTGTAAATGCTCCAACTTCCTAGAGCTATAGAGCTACAAGTAAGAGTTGAGTTAATTAAGTGGACACCAAAGGTGGACGAGCAGTCCTGAAAAGGGCTTGGAAGCCCTCACATCAGAGGAACCAGTCTTCCCATAACACCCTAGACACCCCATTATAACACTACTAGGCCTATAAAGACCCACATGTATCTAAGGGTGAGTGTAGATTGAGTTAATCAAGTAATATCATCTCATTTAAAGTGCCAAGAGGCGATGCTCTGATACGTTAGCCAAGTGAAAATTCTTCTCAATTGCATCAATCAATAATAAACCTTCGACTAAGTGTGAGAAAGTCCTTGATCAATTTAGATGTCATTGAAAGCCTTTGAATAAACTGGAGTGGCATTGTACAAAACATGTATGTTGATTGGCTAGGAGATTCAGTCACTGCCTGTGGGTCATTGATAGAATATCACACCATGTAATCCAGGGCAGTCAAGTGTTTACAACTTAGTCATTGATTCCTCCAGCCAAGCCTCTGAGAAGGAATTGATTGGTGTGGCAGGGAGGTAGATAGAATTTAATCTTTATACTTGTTCTCCTCTCCCATCTCCAATTTCATTTTGGCCAGAGGTAGTCCTGGTGAACTCAGAATACTGAGGAATTTTGACTTTTTCACTGACATTCTAGCAGTATCTTTGGAATATGGCCATAGCTGGGAGCAGTGTCTGCATCAGGAGCTGTGAATAAACTAGACACATGGAAGAAAGTAAAAATCAAGGTTCTTCAAGGAGTCCAGTAGAAAAGCTACACTATACTTAAGGGGAAGATTTTGAAGACTCCAGCAAAAAGAATTCTAGGATGGCCACATATGGTCACCAAGCTAGAGCCTACTTTCCCCTGAATTCTGTATATACTTATGGGAGATGTGTCAAAGACTTTGAAGAGAACAGTGTTTTGTACCAAGCATTATTACTTCCTCTATCTTCTTAATAAATGCCTCTTACTAAGAGCTAATTACATCTGGCTGACTAATTTATATAAACCTATAATTACAGGGTGGAGGGAGGAAGAAATCACCAGCTGGGGTTTGGTGGGGGTTGTAAGCAATAGCATTTGAATGAAACACTCCTCCCCAAACTCTCCAGGCTGATCCTAGAGCCTAGCAGGGTAGGGGAGCTCTGGGGATCTTATTTGCCAGTGCAAGTCAGGGTTGGAAAAGTAGTTCCGGAACCCATGTAAGAAAATATTTACAGTAGTTCTTTTTGTTATTGCAAAGAAGTAGAAACTGGGGAGAAGTGCCCATCAGTTGGGGAGTGGTTGAACAAACATGAATGTAATGAAACACTATTGTGCCATAAGAATTTATGGAAGGGATGATTTCAAAGAAAGTTGAGAAGACTTGTAGAAATAAAATAGAATGAAGTGAGCAGAACCAGAACAGCAAGAACAGTGATATAAGGATAACAACATAAGGACAATTTTGAAAGACTTATAAGAGCTCTCATTAGTTCAATGACCAACCACTATTTTAGAGGACCAATGATTAAACATGCTTCTATCTTTTGACAGAGAGGTGATGGTCTCAAAATACAGGGTGAGACATCTATTTTCAGAGACAGCCAAAGTGGGAGTTTGTTTTGCTTGGCCATGCTTATTTATGACAAAGGTTTTATTTATCCTTTCTTTCTTATTTCAGTAGATGTGTCGGGTTGGGGGGAGGATTTAGAAGGGAGAAAAGGGCTGGGGACAGGGTTGAAAAGAGCAGAAAGAAAAACAATAAGAGGAAAAAGGGAGATTACTAAACATTATTTTCTAAATGCACAAATGAGAACAAGGCAAGGAGGAATCACAGACAAACAGGACAGTTCTGAAAGTTACATGCTAAATATATTATATTCTTAAATTAAAATGAGCCATACACATTCACAGTTTCATGTACAATCTTTTTTTCCCGTTCTACTGTGTAAATAGAGGTGCTCATTTTAGTTGGTATTTAAAGTCAAAAAATTTTTAAAAATCAATAAACAATAAAATTTCAGAAAAAAGAATGAGAATATTATTTCCACAAAAAAATATTTTCATGACTGTAAGTGTATAGCCTACATCAAATGGCATGCCATCTTGGGGAGTGAGAAAAAAAATTGGGAACTCAAAAATCTATAAAAGTGATTTTTGAAAACTATCTTTGCATGTAATTGGAAAAAAATAAAATGCTATTAAGTGGGAAAAATAATATTTTCAATATTTTCAAATTTGGAATAAACATGGTGTTCTTATGTAGTTAATTTTCAGTCACCAGTAGCTTGTAGCCTATTAAAGATTCCATTGCTAGTATATGGCCTGTCTGCTAAATTTCCAAGTTGCTACATTTCTTAGGACATGAAACTGAAAGATAACACTGTGAATTTGATAGCTGCAACAAACATGTATCTGTTTGACATGTAACCGTTATTATTGCCATAATGGAGTAGAACAGCACATCAAATATTACTAATGGGCAAACCTGTTTCTATTCACACATAATATTTGATTTCTCCTATGAGTAACAATATTTCCACATCCTTCAAAGAAAAATTGCTCTATGACTAATCTTGCAATTAGCAACAGCTTGAATGAACAAGCTTTTCTGAAAATAAGCACATCAAAGTTTCTTGCTCAGGAAAGAATGGCTGAGGGTGAGCCAGGGACAGATCTATTGCAATGGATTTTACACAGTTCCAATCCTCCTGTGTGATTTCTATATATGCCAAAGAGCCTTTGGGGCTTAGAGAAAAGACATTCTCTGAGTTCAAGTCCCTGAAAGTTTTAAAAAATATTTGCTATTTAAAAACTTTCTAAAATGTCATTTTTCTTTGGGGCAGAAAAATGAATCTAACAAAAGCTTATTACATTTAGATCTGGAAGTGATGTAAGTATCTAGCCCATTTTATAGGTGATGAAATTGAAGTCTAGAAATATTAACTAGATTGCTCAAGGTGGTTTATATAAGCATTGCAACTGGGACTAGGGTCTCCCAAATACCAGTGTAGTTGGCTGTTTCCACTTCAATATGTAGTATGCTGACTTGGCATGATTATTTTTTAAAGGTAGGAAGGACAGGGAGGAAAAGGTGAAAGTTTTAATTTAAAGATAATGCATACTGCAAAGAACTAAGTTTTTTTTTTCTTTTTTCTTGGAGGCAAAAAGGATTAAGTGAGTTGCCCAGGGTTGCACAGCTAGTAAGTGGCTGAGGTTGGATTTGAACTCAGGTCCTCCTGACTCCAGGGCTGGCGTTCTATCAACTGCGGCATCTGGCTGCCCCAGAACTAAACATTTTTGGGAAAGGTACCAAAAAAAATTATTTTATGGAACTACAAAAAAAAAAACCAAACCAAAACTCATTTGGAAGAACAAAAGGTCAAGAATATCAAAGGAACCAACAGGGAAAAAGTGTAAAGGAAGGAGGTTTAGCAATACCAGATCTCAAACTATATTGTAAAGCAGAAACTATCAAAACTGTCTGGTACTGGCTAAGAAACAGAAAGGTAGATCAATGGAACAGAATAGCCATATTATCTACAGCAGCAAAGGAATGTAGTTACCCAGGGTTTGACAAGTGTAAAGACTTAAATTTGGGGGAATAAGAATTCATTATTTGGTAAAAATTATTGGGAAAGCTGAAAAGCAGTCTAACAAAAATTGGGCATAGATCAGTATCTTACACCATTTACCAAGATAAGGTCACATTGACCTAGATATAAAGGGAGATGTTACAAGAAAATTTGAAAAACATGGAACTTATTACCTATCAGATTTATGGATAATTTATGAAAAAATAAGAGACAGAGAGTGTTATAAAATGGATAATTTAGATTACGTGAAATTAAAAAGGTTTTGTATAAATAAAATAAATGTAGCCAAGATCAGAAGGAAAGCAGAAAACTTGGGAGGAAATTTAAAGACAGTTCCTCAGATAAAGGTGTCACATCTCAAATATTTGAAGAACTTTGTCAAATCTATGAGAATATAAGTCATTCCCCATAAATGGTCAAAGGATATGAACAGGCAGTTCTCCAATGAAGAAATCAAGCACTTTATAGTCATATGAAAAAGTGCTCTAAATCATTATTGATTAGAGAAATGCAAGTTAAAACAACCTCGAGATGTCATATTACACCTATCAGATTGTCTAAAATGAGAGAAAGGGAAAGAGACAAATGTTTGAGGGTATGTGGAAAAATTGGGACCTTAATTGGGACCTTGGTGGATCTGTGAGCTGATCCAACCACTTTGGAGAAAGATTTGGAATTATGCCCAAAGAATTATTAAATTGCCTTTGACTTAGCCATACCCCTATTAGGTCTGTTTCCCAAGAGGAGAAAATGGAAAAGAACCTACACATTCTAAAATACATATAGCAGTTCTCTTTGTGGGGGCAAAGAACTGGAAATTGCAGGGAGGCCCATCAGTTGGGGAATGGCTAAACAAATTGTGGTATATTCATGATGGAATATTACTCTACTATGAAAAATGATGAGCTCAATGATTTTAGAAAAGCATGGCGAGACCTCCATGAAATAACAAAGAGCAAAATGAGCAGAACCAAGAGAACACTGTGTACAGTAACAGCAGTATTGTTTTAAGAACAACTTTGAGGAACTAAGTCATTCTGACTATTATAAATACCCAAATTAACTGCAAAGGTCCTAAGAAAGGGAGCAGAGCCAAGATGGCAGAGTAAAAGCAGGGATTCCTTACCCCTCCAAATACCTTTAAATAATAACTCTAAACAAATTTTAGAGCAGCAGAACCCACAAAAAGACAGAAACAATTTTCTAGCCCAAGAGAATTTAGAAGGTTGGCAGGAAAGGTCTGTTGCACCAGGATGAAAGAGGTGCACAGTCCAGCACAGGCTGTGCCAGCATAAACCAGGCCCCCACAGACCAGAAGCAGGCCTTGAGGCAACTGAAACAGTGGCAGCAGTGGCAGTTTCTACACCTCTCAACGCACAGATGGTAAGGGGACCAGAAAAAAGATTTACAAGGGTCCTTTTGTTGGCACCAGGGGCAGAACTCTATTGTATTGCCTATCCTAGGTCACAGTCTTGGGTCTTAGTCCCAGTGCAAGGAGGAGCACTAGCACAGTAGAGTTTGCCACCACAGGGGAACAGAGACCCTGGTCATAGTTCCAGGGTTGAAAAGAATGCTTGTGGTTGCTCACAAACCAGCACACAGCACAGGAGGGTAGTAAACACACCTCATTCAAGAATATACCACCTTAGAAGAGCCAAAAACTTACAGGTCCCTAGTACTACTTCTGAAAACAGCTACACAAACAACCTAAAGCTTGGGAAGCAGAGCCCTACTTTAGCATAAAGTTAAAAATCAAGAAATAGGCTGGAAAATGAGCAAATAACAAAAAAAACTTGACCATAGAAAGTTACTATGGTGAAAAGGAAGATCAAAACACACTCAGAAGAAGACAACAAAGTAAAAATTCCTGCATCCAAAGCCTCAAAGAAAAATATGAATTGGTCTCAGGCCATGGAAGAGCTCAAAAAGGATTTTTAAAAATCAAGTAAGAGAAGTAGAGAAAAAAATGTGAAAATGAGAGTGATGCAAGAAAAGAAAGAAAAAAGAGTCAACAGCTTGGTAAAGGAGGTACAAAAATACTGAAGAAAATAGCACTTTAAAAAGATGAAAGAGGCCAAATGGTAAAAGAAGCACAAAAATCCAATGTAGAGAAGATTGCCTTGAATTGTAGAATTGGCCAAATGGGAAAAGATATACAGAAATTCACCAAAGAGAAGAGTTCCTTAAAAAGTAGATTTGGCCAAATGGAAAAGGAGGTACAAAAGCTCACTGAAGAAAATAATTCCTTAAAAGTTAGAATTGCACAAATGTAAGCTAAAGACTCTATGAAATATCACCAAAAAAATCAAACAAAATCAAAAGAATGAAAAACTAGAAGAAAATGTGAAATATATCATTGGAAAAACAGCTGACCTGGAAAACAGATCCAGGAGAGATAATTGAAGAATTATTGGACTACCTGAAAGTCATGATCAAAAAAAGAGCCAAGGGCGGAGCCAAGATGGCGGCTGGTAAGCACGGACTAGAGTGAGCTCCGTACCCGAGTCCCTCCAAAAACCTATATAAATGGCTCTGAACCAATTCTAGAATGGCAGAACCCACAGAACAGCAGAGGGAAGCAGGGCTCCAGCCCAGGACAGCCTGGATGGTCTCTGGGTGAGGTCTATTCCACACGGAGCTGGGAGCTGGGAACGGAGTGGAGCAGAGCCCAGCCTGAGCGGCGTGGACGATCCAGACCAGAAGCCGGGCGGAGGGGGCCCTAGCGCCCTGAATATGTGAGCTGCGGCAGTTACCAGACCCCTCGACCCACAAACACCAAAGACTGCGGAGAAGGTTAGTGGGAAAAGCTGCGGGAGTGGAAGGAGTTCGCGGTTCGGCTTCCAGCCCCGGGGGCAGCGGAGGTGGGGCAGCTACAGCTGTTGTTACTTCGGGCTCCAGGCCCACCTGGTGGGAGGAATTAAGTGGCGGATCAGAGCAGGAGTGCAACAGCCTGCTGAAGATCTAAGCCCAGTCTGGACTGGGGGTCCTTGGGGAAGGAGGAGGGCGGCTCTGACAGAGCTGGCACCTCCCCCCCAAACGTAGAACACAGAACTCGTTAGTCTACAAGCAGTCATACCCCACTGAAAAACTCAAGGGTCAAGTTAGTTGGTTGGGAATATGGCCAGGCAGCAAAAACGCGCCCAGATTCAGTCTCAGACTTTGGATTCTTTCTTTGGTGACAAAGAAGACCAAAACATACAGCCTAAAGAAGACAACAAAGTCATAGAGCCTACAACCAAAGCCTCCAAGAAAAACATGAACTGGCCCCAGGCCATAGAAGAACTCAAAAAGGATTTGGAAAAGCAAATTAGAGAAGTAGAGGAAAAATTGGGAAGAGAAATGAGAAGGATGCGAGAAAACCATGAAAAACAAGTCAATGACTTGCTAAAGGAGACCCAAAAAAATACTGAAAAATACACTGAAGAAAACAACACCTTAAAAAACAGACTAACTCAAATGGCAAAAGAGCTCCAAAAAGCCAATGAGGAGAAGAATGCCTTGAAAGGCAGAATTAGCCAAATGGAAAAGGAGGTCCAAAAGACCACTGAAGAAAATACTACTTTAAAAATTAGATTGGAGCAAGTGGAAGCTAGTGACTTTATGAGAAATCAGGATATTATAAAACAGAACCAGAGGAATGAAAAAATGGAAGACAATGTGAAATATCTCCTTGGAAAAACCACTGACCTGGAAAATAGATCCAGGAGAGATAATTTAAAAATTATTGGACTACCTGAAAGCCATGATCAAAAAAAGAGCCTAGATACCATCTTTCAAGAAATTATCAAGAAGAACTGCCCTGATATTCTAGAGCCACAGGGCAAAATAGAAATTGAAAGAATCCATCGATCGCCTCCTCAAATAGATCCCAAAAAGAAATCTCCTAGGAATATTGTTGCCAAATTCCAGAGCTCCCAGATCAAGGAGAAAATACTGCAAGCAGCCAGAAAGAAACAATTTGAGTATTGTGGAAACCCAATCAGAATAACCCAAGATCTGGCAGCTTCTACATTAAGAGATCGAAGGACTTGGAATGCGATATTCCAGAGGTCAATGGAGCTAGGATTAAAACCTAGAATCACCTACCCAGCAAAACTGAGTATCATGTTCCAAGGCAAAATATGGAGTTTCAATAAAATAGAGGACTTTCAAGCTTTCTCAGTGAAAAGACCAGGACTGAATAGAAAATTTGACTTTCAAACACAAGAATCAAGAGAAGCATGAAAAGGTAATCAAGAAACGGAAATTGCAAGGGACTTACTAAAGTTGAACTGTTTTGTTTACATTCCTACATGGAAAGATGATGAGTATGATTCATGAGACCTCAGTATTAGAGTAGTTGAAGGGAATATGCATATATATGTATATATGTATGTATATATATATATGTTTATGTATATATATAAGTGAATGTGTATGTATGTATATATCTATGTGTATATGTATGTATGTGTATATATATGTGTTTATATATGTATGTATATATATATATGTAAAAGAGAGACAGCAGACACAGGGTGAGTTGAAGATGAAGGGAAGATATCTAAAAGAAATAAAATGAAATTAAGGGATGAGAGAGTAACATACTGAGAGAGGGAGATAGGGAGAGATAGAATGGGGTGGATTATCTCGCATAAAGGTGGCAAGAGGAAGCAGTTCTGTGGGAGGAGGGGCGAGGGCAGGTGAGGGCGGAATGAGTGCACCTTTCTCTCATCAGATTTGGCCTGAGGGGGAATACCATACATACTCAGTTGGGTATCTTACCCCACAGGAAAGAAGAGGGAGGAAGATTAAAAAAAAATAAAATAAAAGGTGGGGGGGATGATGGAGGGGAGGGCAGATGGGGGTGGAGGTAATCAAAAACAAACACTTTGGAAAGGGGACAGGGTCAAGGGAGAAAATTCAATAAAGCGGGATGGGTTGGGAAGGAGCAAAATGTAGTTAGCCTTTCACAACATGAGTATTGTGGAAGGGTTATACATAATGATACATGTGTGGCCTAGGTTGAATTGCTCAACTTCTTAGGGACGGTGGGTGGGAAGGGAAGAGGGAAGAGAATTTGGAACTCAAAGTTTTAAAATCAGATGTTCAAAAACAAAAAAAGTTTTTGTATGCAACTAAAAAATAAGATACACAGGCAATGGGGTGTAGAAATTTATCTTGCCCTACAAGAAAGGAAGGGAAAAGGGGATGAGAGGGGAGGGGGGTGATAGAGGGGAGGGCTGACTGGGGAACAGGGCAACCAGAATATAAGACATCTTGGAGTGGGGGGGAGGGTAGAAATGGGGAGAAAATTTGTAATTCAAAATGTTGTGATAATCAATGCTGAAAACCAAATATGTTAAATAAATAAATTGCATTTAAAAAAAAAAAAGAGAAAAGGCAAAAAAAAAAAAAAAAAGAGCCAAGATATCATCTTTCAAGAAGTTATCAAGGAAAACTGTCATGTTATTCTCAAACCAGAGGGCAAAATAGAAATTGAAAGAATCCACCAATCACCTCCTAAAAAAGATACCAAAATGAAAACTCCCAGGAATATTATAGACAAATTCCAGACCTCCCAGATCAAAGATAAAATACTACAAGTGGACAAAAAGAAACAATTCCAATATCATGGAGCCACAATCAGGATAACACAAGATTTAGCAGCTTCTACATTAAAGGACAAGAGGGCTTGGAATATGATATTTTGGAGGGCAAAGGAACTAGGATTACAACCAAGAATCACCTACCCAGCTTCAGGGATTTTCTTGATGAAAAGACTAGTGTTGAATAGAAAATCTGACTTTCAAATACAAAATGCAAAAGAAGCATAAAAAGGTAAATAGGAAAGAGAAATCATAAAGCATCTGATAAGGTTAAACTGTTTATATTCCTACATGGGAAAATTATGTTTATAACTCCTAAAAGCTTTCTCATTATTAAGGCACTTAGAAGGAGTATATATAGACAGAAAACAGATGTGTGAGTTGAATGTAATGGTATGGTTATCTTAAAAAATAAAATTAAGGGATGAGAAAGAAGAATGCAGTGGGAGAAGGGGAAACGGAAGAGTGGAATGGGATAAATTATCTGCCATAAATGAGGCCTGAAAGAGATTTTACAATGGAGGTGAAAATGGGGGAAGCAGGGAAGGGAGCACATGAACCTTTCTTTCATCAGAATTGGCTCAAAGAGGAAATTATATACATAGTCAAATTGGATATGGAAATCTATTTTACCATACAGGAAAGTAGGAAGAGAAGGGGATAAGAGAAGGAGGGGGAGTTGATAGAAGGGAGGGCAGTTTGGGGGAGGTAAAAGAAGAAAAAATGCCTTTGAGAATGGACAGGGTAAAAGAAGAGAGTAGGGTAAACAAAGGGAAAATAGGATGGAGGGAAATACATAGTTGGTAATTATTACTGTGAAAAAAATTTACAGTGAGTTTCTCTGATAAAGACTTCAGTTCTCAAACATATAGAAAACTGATGCAAATTTATAGAAATAAGAGACATTCCTCAACTGATAAATGATCAAAGGATATGAACAGCTAGTTCTCAGACAAAGTAATCAAAGCTATCTATAGTCATATAAAAATGCTCTAAATCACTATCGATGAGAGAAATGCAAATTAAAATAACTCTGAACTACTACCTCACACCTGTCAGATTGACTAATATGACAGAAAAGGAAAATGACAAATGTTCAAGGGGATATGGGAAAATTAGAACACTAATGTACTATTGGTGAAGTTATATACTGATTCAACTGTTCCAGAGAGCAACTTGGAACTATGCCCAAAAGGCTATAAAACCATGCATACCCTTTGACCAAGCAATACCACTACTAGGTCTGCATCCCAAAGAGATTAAAAAAAAACAAAAAGGAAAAAGACTCATGTGTACAAAAATATTTGTAGCAGCTTTTTTAGTGGTGGCAAAGAATTAGAAATTGAGGTGATGTCCATCAACTGGAGAATGACTAAATAAGTTATTGTATATGATTGTGATGAATTATTATTGTGCTTTAAGAAATGATGAGCAGGATACTCTCAGAAAAACATGGAAAGACTTAGATGAACTGAGACAAAGTAAAATGAGCAGAACCAAGAGAACATTGTATACAGTAACAACAATATTGTATGATGATCTACTATGAATAACTTGGCTATTCTTAGCAATACAATGACCTAAGACAATTTCTGTAGGACTTATGATGAAAGGTGCTGTCCATCTCCAGAGAAAGAACTGGTAGAGCCTGAATGCAGATCAAAGATACTTTTTCTTCACTTTCTCTATTTTTCTTGGTTTTTTTGTCTGTGTTTTCTTTTACAGAATGACTTATGTGGAAATGTGTTTTGCATGACCACACCTATATAACATATGTCAAATTGCTTACTTTCTCAATGAGAGGGAAGGGTAAGGAGGAAGGGAATTTAGAATTCAAAATCTGAAAAAAATGTTAAAATTGTTTTTACACGTAATTGGGAAAAAATTAAAATATCAAATAAGAAAGAAAAAGATCCTATGAATAGACACTGTTTGAATCCAGGAAGAAATATTGCTGTAGTGTAGGAAATGATGAACTGGCTGATTTAGAAAGACTTGGACTTATGAAGGAAGATGCTATCTATCTTCAGAAAAACAGATAATTGGAAGAAATAAGCATAGTATGGTCTTACATATATGTGTATGAGTGTATATGTGTCCATGTTTATAGATGTCTATATATATGTATATATTTCCATGCTTAATTGTAGCCTTCTGGGGTGGGGGAGAGAGGGAGGAGGAAAAATTAAAGTAAAAAGTACATAGCAGAGAACAAAAGAAAACCAACAAGGAAGCAAAGAAAAGCTGGGCAGTTTTGGAAATAATATGTAGTAGTTATTATATAGGTTTTCTTGAAATGGAAATTTATTGTTTTATGTTGACTTATCTCTTAAGGTCTGCTGTGTGCATGGCATTTTTTCTTTTCTCACTTTGTAATTTAGTGTAAAATTTTTTTTAAATTGAAAAAAGAAAAAAGAAAAAGGCAGAGGATGTAGCAGAGTGTGTTCCCAGGGTTGATATCACTCATGGAGTGAAACTAGTATGTATATGGCAAAGAACAACTTATATTATTATATATCAAGCAAGATGTTATATACTGTTTGTGGAAGCACCTTTGGAAAAATCTGGCGACTTGGATTTCCACTAAGCCAGAGTCCAGGTTGGTATCTAGCTACTGCAGTCATCTCCAAATATCAAAAGCATTTTTGTAATCTTCAAATATCAAAAGCATATTGTAATTAGAAAGGAAAAAATAACTTAAATCATTGTTTTGATAAATATTCACTTGTAGTGTTTGAAAGACAGCCCTGGGAGAATAATTTTTTTGGACTACAAAGATTCATGTTGGAATAAAGAACATAGATATTAACTCATATGCCTTAGGACAGTGAGATAGATAGATGTATCAAGGACATGTAGAATGTATATCAAGGACATACTATATATAAACATATCAAGGACATGTGAGAACTCAATGTTGGAACATGTGGAACACCAATGTGGGAACTCTATTTCCCAAGGCAGATTGCAAGCCATCAAAGAGAAATTCTTGGGGCTGAGAAAGGTTAAATGTCTTATGGTCATATGGTTTTATGTCTGGGGTCATAAAGCTTGTGAGTGTCAAGGGCAGGATTTGAAATCACCTTTTCCTGACTACAAGTCCAGCATTCTATCCTTATACTACACAGCCCTCTCTCCCCGCACAAAGTCACACAAACACATACACACATACTCAAAAACACTTAACAAAGGGCAGCACTGATTTAGAATAAAAATGCATACATGTATACATGCACACACATTATATATATGTATATATATACTGCCTGCTGTACATATGCATATGTATGTATATATGTGCATATTTATTCAGGTACATATGTGTGTCATGTGTCTATCTACCTCCCTACCTGCTCCAAGAAGCTGGGCAGTAGCTTGCATTATTATATTGAAAAAGGATAAATTTTTTATTCACTTACCAGCAATTATTGTAATTTAGATCAATAGTGCAGACTTTGGAAGGAAAGTGAAAAATGTTGTGGATTCTGAAGTGTCCAATGCTATTTAATGAGGTATGATTTATAGAAGCAAAACAGGCCAAATATTATCTTATTAGCCTAAGACTGAGTATTTTGCGCTACCCCACACCACCATCACATTCATTCTTAAACACCAAGGTTTGATATAAGGATGAATAGCATCTCCCCAGGGAGTTCTATTCTTTTTCTTTCAGCCCTCAAGTGGGGTAAAGTCCATGGACCATAATCTGTATGATCATAGCTAGATACTCAGTCAACTGTTTTTAACTAGAAGAAAAAAAAACAGACCAAAATTACAGAGCAGATGGCAGTGTTTGCTGCTTCATTCAACTTTGTGAGAGTGAGAAATACTTGCAAAATTTCCAGGAAATAACATTGCCAGACCCACCCCCACTCCCAAAAAGATAAAATATAATTAACAGCATCAATGACCCTAAATGCGCCTATGTTGCTGGGAATAGGAAGCTCATCACACATTGCAAACTTGTCACATGTGTTTGAATTGTGGCCAAAAGAAAATCAGGTGGGTTTTCATCAGTACGTTGAGTGTTTCCGTTCTACTCAATGTCCTTTTCTGGATCTTCATCCAGGTCACAAGAGGGTATTCCACAGGAACCTCTCCTCTTCTCCCTCTAGACTGGTGATCTCATCAGGTCCTATGACTCAATAATCATCTCTATGTTGATGATTTTCAAATATACTCATCCAGCCCTTGGCTCTTTCTTGACTCTTGCTTCTCCAACTACCTATTGGATACCTTGAACTGGATTTCCTCTAGAGTTCTTAAACCTAATGTGTCTAAAACTGAATTCATTCTAATTTTCCCCAAATTCTTGCCCATTCCAAGTATCCATATTACTGTCTAGGGCACTACCACCCTCCCAGTTACCCAAGCTCATAACCTAGGTGTCATCCTTTTCTCCTCACTATCTCTCATGTCCTCTGTCTAATTCATTGCCAGTGCCTGGAGATTCCATCTTTGTAATACTTCTTGCATATGCCCCCTTCTCTCCTGTGACACTACTACCACCTTGGTGCAAGCCCTCATCACCTCATGCCTGCACTACTGAAATAGCCTATTGGTTGGTCTCCTTGCCACAAGTCTCTCCCCACACCAGTCTATCCTCTACTCAGTTATTAAATTTTCCTAAAATTCAGGTCGGACAATGTCACCACTATACTCAATAAACTCCAGTGCTCCTTATCACCTTCAGGATCTAATATAAAATCCTATGTTTGGCATTCAAAGCCCTTCATAACCTGTCTCCCCCCCCCCCCAAACACCATTCCAGACTTCTTACATCTTACTTTCCCTCCACGTACTCTGTCATCCAGTGACACCAGCCCTCTTTGGGTTTCTTGAACAAGACACTGATCTCCTGACTCCAGGTGTTTTCCGCCTATCACTGGAATGCTCCCCCTTCTCATTTCTACCTCCTGGCTTCTCTGGCTTCCTTCAAGTTCCAGATAAAATCCCACTTTCCACAGGAAGCTTTTTCAATCACCCTTAATTCTGGTGCCTTATCTCTGTTGTTTATTTCCAACTTATTTTGTCCATAGCTTGTTTATATATAGCTGTTCACATGTTGTCTCCCCATTAGACTGTGAGTTCCTTAAGAGAAATGACTGTCTTTTTGCCTTTCTTTGTGTTCCAGTACTTAACACAGTGTCTAGAACATAGTAGGTATTTAATAAATGTGTATTGACTGGCTAACTGACTCCCCTCCTCCCCTCAGTGCAGTGCCTTGACATTAAAAAAAAATCTCTCTTTTAAAAAATGTTAGGCTACTTGTAAAATTCACTTTCTTTAAATGAAATATGTCAAATAAAAGCCAGGAGAGGAAACAAAAAAAGTATTTAGCCATTTATTCTGAGTCTATATGCATGAAGCAGATAAGACAGTACAACATAATGGAAAGGGAATTAGAGCCAGGTGACAATTCTGTAATTAACTAGCTTTGTGACTTTGGGTAAGTCTTTTCACCTTTCTGAAACTCAACTTCCTCAGTTGTAAAAAAAAAAAAGAGTGGAGAAGATCATATTTTTCCCCTGAAATCAAAAGATCTAACTATTGGCCAAGAAGAAAGACCTTGGTTGCAGATAATTTTCACATCCCACTCAAACCCTAACACCTCAGCTACTGTAGAGTCATCTTCCTGAGTTCAAATCTGGGCCCCAGACACTCACTAGCCACAGGTACTTGGCCTCTTCCTTTGGTATCAAAAGAACATCCCACGGCTGTAAGGTAGGCACAGGGTTTCCCAGCCAGGAGAATTCCAGACCTTACAGTAACTATTAATATTTTCACAATCAGATTTTAGTAGCTAAAATATTCATAACTTGTTCTGATTGTCTGGTGTCTTCTCTTTCAGATATCTTGAGAATTGGTCCCTTAATGTCCTCAAAATTGTGATGATCCCAAAAAACACTAGTCTTGGACAGTTGCTTATCTTATCTTTTTTTTATAGTTGGTCTGTTTTTATTGTGATTTCTACTTATTCATGGGGCATCTGCTCCTTGCAGAGGCAAGGCTATATGAGTGTGGAGCAATGCATGTAACATAAGATGTTTTCCCCCTTTTTCTTCTTTTTCAAAAAGTTTCTTGCTAAAAGGAATGGTTCTTAGAAAGGGATACAGGGAAACGTCTAGGTGATAAAAAAAACAAAACAAAAAAAGATATCAATAAAAATCTATTTTAAAAAAGTTTTCAAATATGGTAGCTCCACTGTCATTGACAAAGGAAAATTTTTATGTTGCCTTTGTCTGCCATATCTTTCCTTGTTGCAAGGAAATAAAAAATTTTCTAGTTGAAACAATTTCTGGACTTTTCTGGTCTCCTAGCTGTGGCACTGTGGCATGTTGCTTGAGTTTCCAAAGGAAGTTGTGATATCTTGTGTTGAAGTTTGTTCTTTTAAAAAAAATTATTTTCAGGGGTGAAAAATAGATCATATTGGAGTTTCTATAATTATGTGCCAAACCTTCTTATTTTTATTCTTTCTCCCAATTTGATATTAATTTAGATATTTGCTCTAGCAGGTCTATGGTTTCCCTGTACAGAACTGGTTTGGAAATGACCCATATTGGAAATAAACCACTTTTGGACTATTTGAACATAATCAATTTCACCTTCTGTGATATTGTTCATTGTTCACTATGTTCAGCACTTCCAGATTCTCTTCTTAAAGAAATATTCATGATTCATTGCTGTGAGGCTTTTGTATAGTCTGTAAACTTTTGGCTTCCCTCTTTTTCTGTTCTTGAACTATGTTTTGCTACATATTTTTCACCTTCTTCCTCAACGCCCTCTTTTGCACTGAAGTAACTAAATATCAGTGTATATGTTGATTTAGTTTGGAGGGTCTTTTTGAATTTGTTGTGAGCTCTTTTCCTCCTCCTCATCCTAAACAGATATCAACACAGTGGCAATGTTCTTTAGGATGGTCTATTTGCTTTTCCTTATCATAAGTACAGCAATATAAGATGGTCAAGTGGCCCATGAAATAATGTTTCTTGTTACCTTTAGACACACAATAAAACCAAGTCCATTAACTCCTTTATTTGCCTCTCCAGGTATAGCCTGAGTCATCCTTCCATTCAGCTGAAGCTTTTTTTTTTTTGGTCTTCTTGTTTTATTTGTAGCAATTATGTTAAAATTGATAGGATTCAACCAGAACCTCCAATTTAGAAAGTAATTTTGAATTATGCAAATAAGGTGATTAAAATGTCAATACTTTTTGACCCAGAGATTCCTCTATTAGACTTATGCCCCACAGAGGTCATTGATAAGAAAATCTCCATATACACCAAAATATTTATAACAGCATTTTTTGTGTGGTAGCAAAGAATTGGAAACAAAGTAGATGCCCATAGGTTGGAGAATGGCTAAACAAATTGTAGCATGTGATTGTAACGAAATATTATTGTGCTTTGAGAAATTATGTATGTATGTATGAATATATAAAAGGATGGGACGAGTTATACGCACTGATGCAGAGTGAAGTAATCAGAGCCAAGGAAACAATATATAAAGTGACTAAGGAAATAGAAATAGGAAGAACAACTGCAAAACAATCAAAAGTGAATGTTGCAAAATTACAAAGACGTGACTCCAGAAAAGAGATTTGAGAAGACAGTCACATCCCAATCCTCTTCAGAGGTGGGAGATCCACAAGTGTGGTAAATTGCAAATGTGCAAAAACACATTGCAAAAATCTTAGTGAAGTTTTAAGCTATTAATACTTAAATTCACACTTGAAGGTCTGATCTTCGGAGGGTAGCTGACTACTGCTTCCCTAAGTTACTAAGGCATAAAACTGCACCGAGACTTTTGGGACACCTTGTGTTTTTGATTTATTAATTAGCTTTCCTTATTTTTTCTTCCACTTTTTATTTTCTTTTAAAAATATTACTTGTTGGGGCTGCCAGGTGGCACGGTGAGTAGAACACCAGCCCTGGAGTCAAGAGGATCTGAGTTCAAATCTGACCTCATACACTTGACACACTTACTAGCTGTGTGACCTTGGACAAGTCACTTAACCCCAATTGCCCTACCTTCCCCCTCCAAACCCCCCCCAAAACCAAAAACAAACAAAAAATATTACTTGTTATAATGATAATTCCTTGGAAAGAAGATGAGGAGAGATAATGGGGAAAATTCTGGTGACATAAAAAGCAAAAATGTTAATAAAAATCTTTTTTTCAGATGCTGCTGTTCAAAAAAGATTAATATGATTCCATTCCTTCAGTAGTATGTCCACTTATTGATTAGTAGAAAAGAATCTCATATTTATATTATTTTTAGTTAAATTGAATTTTTAGATAATCTAAACCAGAGGTATAAAACACATAGCCTGCAGGCATATTGCTGCTGCACAGCTCCCTAATACTATTGAAATTAGATTAAAATGTAATTGGAAAATATTTAACAAAATAAATTATTATAGAATTTTTTAATGTTCATGTGTAGTTTTTTTAAGTCAAAATGCAATCCATAGGGATCCTTATGTGTACTTGCTAATTGGCAACAGTGCCACAATTACTTAGGAAGTTGAAGGGGCCTGCATAGGACCAAAGTAGATTCTATAGTTTTTGTTTCATCATTTGGCTGAGTCAAAGAATTCTTTCAAGAGGACGGCTTATTCATGACCAGCTAGGCGGGCCTTATAAATATAATAAATAAAAACATATAGTCTATTGATAGGACCATATCTATCCCAATTAAATTATATTTGGTTAGATTCAGTCCAGAATTCCAGCCTTTTAAAAGTACTTGAAATCTTGGATCTGTGATCCAGTGTATTAGCTATTCCTCCCAGCTTTGTGTTATCTGCAAATTTAAAATGCATGACGTTGTCTTCATCAAAGTTATTGCATTAATTATAAGATGTTGAACAGAATAGGACTGATGAATGGAGCCCTGGAACACTTTGATAAATGCAGACATTGATGCATTAATTAATTCTTTGAGGTTTGCATGTTGAACTAGTTCTGAATTGATTTAACTGTATTATCATTCTGCCCTCATCGCTCCATCTCGTCAACAAGTCTATTGTTGGAAGTAATGCTAAATGCTTTGCTGAAATCCCTGCTTATTATGTCTTGAACAAACCTCTGACCTACCATTTCAGTAACACTGTCAAAAAAGATGAGGTTAGTCCGATGCGATAAGCTCTTAATAACCCTATGTCGCCTTGTAGTGATTACTCCTCTTTCTAAATGCTCACAAAACATCCTTTTAAATAATTCATTCTACAGTTCTCCAGGAATCAATATCCATCCTGCTGAAGTTAATAGAATCTATCTTCTCACATTTTCTGAAAACTAGAGGATATTGGCTGAGCCATAATCAGAGTGAACAGGGATTTTCCCTAGGAAAATGAAATTTAGGACACAGAATTTATGTTCCTTCTGCAGCATAGAAATAATTGAGAACTTTCTAGTCCCCTCCCTACCCAGCAGTCAAAACCCAAGCGTGTTCCTCCTTTCCAGCCAATTGGGAGCCTCCCTAGCATTCTCCTTAAGGTGTCTTAGGGTCTCTACCCATAAGGTCTTGTGTCTCTTTCCCCCTATTATATGTATTTGTCCTTGAAAGTTGCTTTGAGGGTGAATTTCATGCTACCTTTCCTGTGCACATTTTATGAAGCTCCCCAGATGACATAATTTCTAGCTGTGACCCTGGGCATTGGCTTGTTTCAAGTCTTGGGGTGCCTCACCTGTTCTCTATCACTCCTCACATATAGTTCTGACAGCAATTCAGAGTCATTCGTGCAACTAACTTCTTTAAGTACCTGCAGATGAGGTTTGTCTGGACCAAGTGACTTGTACTCATTAAGGGCAAAAAAAGCTCTTCTTTAATTCTTCTTTAGTTCTTTAATTCTTTAGTTCTTCTTTTATTTAAATCTTCTTCTTTATTCTTCCTCTTGCCCCTATATAGTAAAAAATAAAAATAAATTTGTTCTCCTTTTTATTTATCACAAACCTCAAAGTTCGTACTGGATTTTAAGAATCTTGCACCATTATTATGTTTCCAACTTTCATGGTTCCACTCTTTTATACAAAGTGCACCAAAAGTCTTTGTGCAGTTTTAAGCTGAAGCTTAAAGTATCATCTATCTTCCATTTAGGCTAAAGTTTAAAACTACACAAAGACTTTTGTGACACTCTGTTTTTCTTCTCAGCTACCTATTGTCTCTTCCATCCCTTGTAGAAAGATGACATCAGTGTCATGAGTTCCCTCTGGTACTATATTGGTCTCTTTAGACACTTTTTTTCTTCCTTCTTGGAATTATTTGTACTTGTGTAAGCAGAATTTCATAATTGAGAGCCTCTTATCATCTTGAGCTGACTTACATGTGACTAGCTAGGCTGGCCCATGTAAAGTAGACATATAGTCTATTGATGGGACCATATCTATCCCAATTAAATTATATTTTATTAGATCCATTAGATTTTATTAGGTGAACTAATCCCTAGGCCTCATTAGATGAAGTAATCCCTAGTCAAGAGATATCACTCTTTTTGTTTTGGGTTTTTTTACTGTGACATTAACAAACATCAATATATATGATCATCTCAATATACAGAGGATAGAAAAAAAAACATTTGGAGAATTAAACCATGTGATCCTGCCTATCTTTTAATGAATTTTTTGAAATGCATTCTTTTCAAGTCTTCTATATATATTGAACAATGTGAAGCACTCCTCTCCTTATCTATCATAATCTCTGATTTCTGTTATTTCTATTTCAATAACCAGTTCTTTCTTAATAGAGTAAGTTCCAGTATTGCTATTCTTTTCATTGTTTCCTGTACCTCCTGAAAGGTGAAATTAGCAGCATTGTCTTCTCAAAAAATTATTAGCCACGTCAGAGACAAAGAGACAGAGAGCAAGAGAGAGAGAGAGAAAGAGAGAGAGAGAAAGAGAGAGAGAGAGAGAGAGAGAGAGAGCCCTTTAGCAGATGTCCAGATTATATTCATAATAATTTTACCCTACTTCCATGGCTTAGAATTTGAATATAGAAATCACTCTATTTCTACCAACTGGAACGGCACTCTATAGTGCGATACCACCATAATATCATTCTTTTTCTCTCTTTTATATTCACCCAAAGCTTTCTGCCATATTGTGCCTCTCTGGTTTATGAATTTCCACTAACTCACTCTGTGACCTTGAGCAAGATATATATCTCCTTGATGTTTACAAAGAACAAGCTGGGCCCCAAAGAAAAGATATGAGAAGACATGTCCCACCACTCCTTTGCATCTCTTCTATCTATTCTTTTTGGGCAAATGTAGCATCCACTCCAGGGCTACTTCTCAACTTCTCAACTCACACTGGCAGGTCTGACCTTCAGCGGGGAGCTGACTACTGCTCCCTTAAAGGTTCTAGAATAACTTTAAGGTGCTAGGGTATCCATTGCCACATTTCTATAAGATCTCAGGGATAACTATAAGGTCATATTTATCTCATTGCATTAAAATCTCTAGCTCACTTGTTTTTTTTCTTACTAGAAAAGCAACTTGGGATGATGGGTGGAATGCTGGATTTGAATTTAGGAAAACCAGGGATCAAATACCATCTCAGATACTTGCTAGCTGTGTGTCCCTCAGTTTGTCACTAAAGATCTCTGAGATTCATTTTCCCTGCCTGTATCATGGGGACAGTAATAGTACCCATCTTAGAAGGTTGTTGTGAGAATCAAATGAGATTATAAATATATATATATATATGCATATATATGCACTTTGAAAATTTCAAAGATATATATTAATTTGGGTCACAGAAGAAGAGAAAAAAATTCTAGAAGGGGATACAGTGTAATTTTGTTTCAACCTTGTTAAATGTAACACATACACACATAAATATGGCTATAGGATTCTTTTAAAACAAGCTGTGTAATAGAAGTCCAGTTTCTTATACCATCCTCTTTGTCATTCTTGTCAGTTGCAGCTGTTTTCAAATGTTTTGGTCCCAGGGCCTATTTATGCTCTTAAAATTATTGAAGATACCTCCCCCCCATAAACCTTTTGTTGATGTGGCTCATAGCTATCAATATTTATTGTATTATAAATTAAAACTGGTAACATTTTAAAATATTTAAGTGATTTAAAAAGAATAGGCCCTTTACATATTATCATAAATACCATATTTTAATTTTTAAAATGATATTTTCTGAAGAAAGCCAAAATTTGGTGAGAAAAATGGTATTGTTTTATAAGTTTTTGCACATCTCTTTAATGTCTGGCTTACTAGGAGACAGATTCTCATATCTGCTTCTGCAATCAGTCTGTTGCTATATGTTAGGAAAAAATCTGGTCTCACGCAGATATGTAGTAAGAAAGGGAGGAGTATTTTAATAAACAAATAATGTCTTAGTATTATTATGAAAAAAGTTTTGACCTCATGGACCCCCTAAAAGGGTCTTGGACCCTCAGAAGTCTATGGACCACTTTTGAGAACATTGAAATGGTTGAGTTCATTGATGATTGCTAATTGCACAATTTTAAAAGACAATTTACAAAAATAAAATACAATGAAATTGAAAAAATCATTTTTGTCTTTCCTTCTTTATCTTTTTTAAAGCAGATAAACACCTTCTCTACTTCTATTCTTTTTTCCAGAATCTTTTTTCAGTGCTGCTTTCTCTAATGTCTGGCTGAGAAGTTATATCTGAGAATCTATATCTTTCCCTCCATTTTTAGTTAAAAGCTTTATTGATTAAGTCAGTATATCTTCAGGCAAATCCATTTTCCCAGCCCTCATTAAATAAACTATATCCCTGGTCAGGAGCTATTATTCTTTTTGCATTTGATTGTGACCTTAACAAACATCAACATATATTATTATTTCAATATGCAGAGGCTAGAAAAAGAGCACCATAAGCAAAAATGTGAATTATAACCTACTTTTTTTAAAGTATATAATGAATTTAACAATATAGTAACAAGCCTGTCCTACTTATTTGAGTCTTCATCTGAACTTTCTTCCATTCTTTTTTTGTGAATTTTAAAAAAAATTATTTCACTGATGATGAGCTGTCATTCTTTTTTCAAAATAAAATTTTATTGGTATCATTTGTTTTTATATCACTTATATTTACCCTCATATTCCTCTGCCTCCCCTCTCTCAGAGAACCATCCCTCATCACAAAGATTTTTTTTCCAAAGAAAAATTCTGAAAATTTGATCAATACTTTGAAAAAAAATTGGCACCATAGGCAATTTTCCATATTCGTGGACCACTTACCTCTGCAAAGGGGTAAAAAGAGGCATGTCCTTAAATATCTTCTTTGGAGCCAAATTTATTCTTTGAAATTTTACAATATTCATTCTTAAAATTTATTCTGCAGGTGTTCTTCTAATTTACATTGTAGTAGTCATGGTGCATATTGGGCTTTTTTTTGTTAATTTTTTTATTTTAGTCTGTTTACTTCATTTTGCACCAGTTCCTGTAAGTCTTTCAATGCCTCTGTATCCATCATACTCATAATTTATTATTGCACAGTAATATTCCATTGCATTCATGTACTTCAATGTGTTTCATCATTCCCTAATTAATGGCCATTTATTTTGATTCTGGTTTTTTTTTCCACCACAAAAAGTGAGAGCTGTAATTCTCATGACCCAGAAAGCTGGATCTAATTCTCTGACAATATCTTCTGAGCTAGCTGATCAACTTTCCATATCTTTTATTCTCTTCCAAAGTGCCCACCTTCAACCAGTATTATTAACAAAAACACTACTGTAATTAGGTCAAAACTTTGTCACAGTAACACCATTATACAGGGTGTTCCTAAAGTCTGGACACAGGCAAAAATGCATATTTTCAAGAAATGAAATGAATGAAATTTTCAACATTTCATTTAATTGGAATATTAACAAATAATATCTTCAATATGATTTCCATCATTTATGATGCAAAGGTTAATGCGCTTTGCAAGATTCATATGAACTCAATGCAACAACTCCACATTGCTATCAATTTTAGCACATTCACTCTTTATGCTTTCAATCAAGTGTGTTGAATCTGTGATTTTAATTTTCGTTGAATACACCTCCTTTAGAATACTCCAGAAAAAGAAGTCACTGAACAACACAGAGTCTTCAGTGAAACAGTTAATGAGATGTTAATGAGATTTCCTATGTGTCCAGAGTTTAGAGACAACCTGTATTTTAGCATGATTTCATTTATCAGATTAGTTGATCTCAGAGATCAAGGACTTGACATCTTGGATAAACCTACTGGACTAAAATACTATTCCCCGAGCTTGGTATTTACCTCTGCACAGTTGGGCAAGCTAATCTCCCTCACTGGAATGTACTCCTTCCTCATCAGGGCTTGCTACTCAAAATCCTTATCATCTCTCAAGATTTGGCTCAGATGAAGTCTTCCCTGTTCTTAGTCAAGTCACGCTAATTCTTTTTCCCTCCTCGAATTACCTAAAATTTACTTATCTGTGCATATACTTTATCACCTAGTGGAATATGAATCCCATAAGGCCCTTTGATAAATTGTAGTATATTGTGTTAAGAACCCTAAAATGGGAGTCAGTAGACTTGACTTCATAGTTTGCCTCTGAGACTTATTACCTTGTCCAAGTCTCAATGTTCCTGGGTCTTATTTGCAGATCAAGGAGAGGAAAATAGATCATTGATTTGCAATCTGTGAATTGCATCTCCTTGCATCTTATTATTCTGTGACCAAACATACCTTCTGTGGACAGAATAAGGTCTTGCACACACATGCACACATGTATGTATGTATATGTGTATGTATATAATAAACATTTATGTATAATATGTCTAAATGTCTTTCATATACAGTCTATCACACTTATGTGTATATATCTTTATATATATATACACATATACACGTATAAATGTGAAAGATATTATTCTGTCCACAGAAGATATCATTGGTGCATATGTATGTATATATGCAAATATATGCACATATATGTATGTGTGCATATATGTATCATACACATATGTGTTTCACATGTTTAGATAATTCACTAATGTGGAAACTCCCTCCACCATTGCAGGTTAACACCTGCTCTGTGTTCACCTATGATATCAAAGAGTTTTCTGGGGCCCTGAGAAACCACAAGCCTTGCCCTTGTGTCCATGGTCACATAATTAGGATATGTCAGAGATAGCCTTAAGCTCAGGTATTGCTGTGTCCATGGCTGGTCTTCTATCCATTATGCCCTGCTGCCTCTCATATATAGCATAAGGTACCAGGTATACACTAGGGTGACAGGACATGGTAAATGACAAGAATGAATGAGGATGAGGACAATATTATGGATGAATGGAGGTACAGAACATGAAAAAGGAAAGTGGAGGCTTGCTAAAGACAAATTATGTGTTCAAAGTATTTATTTGCCTATAGTCGAGCTAGTATGGAGATGAATCCTTAAAAAAATTTTTTTTAATCATCTTTGGATTCTGTAAAGATCTAATTGACCTCAGTAAAGCAAATAGATCAAAAACAGAATCACAGAATTAGACAGGGCCTTAGAGAAGGGGCACAATATAGTGGAAAGAGCCATAGATTCTAGAACCCAAGAATCAAAGGTCAAAGTCATTTAACCTCTCTGGTCCTCAGTTTCCCCTTTTGTAAAATGAGGGGACTGGGCTCAATGACTTCTAAGGTCCCTTCCACTTCTAAATCTACCATTCTATGATCTGGAGGTCATTTGGGTCAAACCAGGGTCCAAGTTGTTCCTACATAAGCACATTGAATCAAAGAGTTCATAGACTCGGAATTCTAAAATTGGGAGTGGGGGTCAGGGAAGAGAAGGGGAGAAACCCTAGAAATCACCTACTCCAACCCCTATATTTTAGAATAGTGGTACAGAATAGATGCTCAATAAATATTTGTAAACAGGACCTAGATTTAGAACTGGAAGGGACCTCAAAGGCCAACTAGTTGAACTCTGCCATTTTATTGATGAGGGAAATGAGACCCAGAGAAGGTTGGACAAATAGCATCAGGGGTAGGATCTGTACCTCGGTTCTCTGATTCCAAAGCCAGTTCTCTATCTACTATACCATTTGGGGAAAGAATTTATTTTATAGTTGAGAAAATTGAGGCATTGTTAGGGTAACTGACCTGGCCAAGCCATGCTATGACTGCAGTCCAGGGCTCTTTCCCACAGAACTAGGAGATCTTTATCACACCACCTGAAAGGCTAAAGGTCACTTCAAAGGATGAGCCAGCTACTCATTTATTTGCCTGAGAGAAGCAGCCAGATGTGCTTTCATTCAGTCAGGGAAAAATGATGCATTAACAGACGTAACCTTGTGACAAATGGTGAAATCTCAAAAGATGACTCGTGGCCTAAGCGTCAGTAATCTTTGAGGTTTCCCTAAATAAAGCTGATGGGGCAATTAAAATTGATTTAAGGAAGACTGACATCCCAACACAATTGTTTGTTTGCCTCTCTTCCATAAAATATAAATGTCAGTTGGGCATGACCTATGTCATTTGGTTCCGGTGATTATTTTGAAAGAAATGAATGTTTTCTCAGTTCCGCTTTTTCTCTGCCCCAGGCTACCTCCTATATGTGCTTTCCTTATAGATCTCAAGTGAGGGAGCTCCCATTACCTTGCAATACAGACCTTTCCACTTTGAGATAGGTCTGATTGTCATGGGTTTTCCCTACACTAAGCCTAAATTTGCTGGAGAAGGAAATGACAAACCACTCCAGGATGTTTGCCAAGAAAACCCCAAATGGGGTCACAAAGAATCAGACACAAC
Source organism: Trichosurus vulpecula (assembly GCF_011100635.1). Taxonomy (NCBI): domain Eukaryota; kingdom Metazoa; phylum Chordata; class Mammalia; order Diprotodontia; family Phalangeridae; genus Trichosurus; species Trichosurus vulpecula. The sequence goes on from NC_050580.1 coordinate 146,176,815, forward strand.
TGAAAATGACTTAACAACAATAAGCCTTGAGGGGTTTAGGGGGAAAGAGACGTCTGGTGGGCTTTTGAACCATTTTTAACCTTTTTACCATTTTTATTATTTTTCAACCATTTTTACCATTTCCATTTTAGCTTTTTTTTAAAAAACCATTTCCATTCAATCTCACTAGTTTTGCCACATGGGCAAATTGGAACAAATGTAATCTCTCTTCAATTAGATATCCTCATAAACACTTAAAATAGCCATCATAATTTCATTTTGGGTGTCTGTGGAAATCCCTGGGCAAAACCAATGCCCAATGGGAATCTCCTCTCCTTTCTTTGCCCCAAGCCATTCCTGAGCTCTGCTGTACACCATGCTAGTAACTGGAGAGGATCCAAAAGAAACTAAAAGCACGGTCCCTGCTTTTATGAGGTTTACAGTCTAACTGGGGAAACAAAACCAAGATACATAAGACTACTAGAGAAGAATTATGTGTTAAAATGTATGATACTATCTGTAAATGAAACAAGAGGAAAAAGGTCAGAGTGGGGTGGAGTAGTTAGGAAAGATTTTATGAAAGCTCAGGAAAGATGATATTCTGGTGTGGGGAAGGAATGCAGTAAGGAAAGGTGGAGAAATGTCATATAAAACCATAGGATTTTTTTGAGCTGAAAGATATTTGTGGCTGGACTGAATGAAATAAAATGAAACTTAATGGGTGGAGGGTGGGTTGTAAATGCAAATGCTTACAGTTGAAATCAACTTCATAGGTACAAAATGAGAGAAGTGTGGCCAAACAGCAGTTTGTCTTTAACAGATCTGGGAGTTTTAGTTGAGGGAGGTTCGATATGAATCAGCAGCATGACACAGCGGCCTGGAAAGCTAATTCAATCTTAGATTAAGAGAGGCATGACACCCAGAAGTACGGAGGGGACATACTGCTATGCTTGGCCTTGATCAGATCACGTCTGGAGCATCATTGCCTGTTTTGGAAATATATTTTAGAAGGACCTTGGATAAATTGGAGGGCCTCTAGAGGAGAGAACCTTGATTTTATTCCAGAATGACCAGTTGAAGGAACTAAGGATGTTTAGCCTAGAAAAGAGAAAATTTAGGAGGGAGAGAGTAGAAATGTTAGACATTTACAAGTTTCTGAAGGGCTTTTGGCGGAAGAAGGAGTCAGCTTGTTCTATTTGGTGTCAGATGGTAGAACAAGGAGTAAAGAAATGGAAATAAAAAGAAGCAAATGTGGGCTTGATGTAAGGAAAAACCCAATAACAATTGGAACTTTTTGAAATTTCAAAAGTGGAATAGTCTGCCTTGAAAAGTAGTATACTCTCCCTCATTGGAGGACTTCAAGCAAAATCAAAGTGATCACTTATCAGGTATGTTGTAGAATAGCCTTTTTTCAGGTAAAGGTAAGACCAGATGGTCAGTGAGGTCCCTTCCAAGGCCACCATGATTGTCTTTGATCTAAGGGAGAGATGGCCAAATGACATTCCTTTTATTAAAATGCTGCCATTATTAATAAAATGGTTAAATTACCCAGAAATCACATCTTTCTTTTTAAACACCACAAGACCCCAGAAATGCTGTTTGGGGCCCTGAGAGTGGAAGAGTGAGTAGCAGTGTAATATTCTAAAAGAATTTCTACACTTCAGTTTCTTCAGCTATAAATTGAGGGAATCGCGCTAGACGATCTCTAAAATCTTTCCAGGCCAGCTAGGTGGCACAGTGGATAGAACACTGAGTCTAGAGTCAAGAAGACTCACTTTCCTGAGTTTAAATTTGATCTCAGTAGCTGTGTGACCCTGGGCAAGTCATTTAACCCTATTTGCCTCAGTTTCTTCAACTGTAAAATGAGATGGAGAAGAAAATAACCAAGCACTCCGGTATCTTTGTCAAGAAAACCCCAAATGGGGTCATAAAGACTTGACACAACTGAAAAACAACTAAACAAAAAAAGTCCCTCTTAGCTCTAGCCTCAGTTTTCCCATCTGTAAAATGAAGGAGTTCGACTACATAGCTTCTAGTGCCCTTCCAGTTTTACATCTATAATGCCGTCGTGTCATCTAAAAAGAGATGGGAGAATTTTGCCATGAAATCATTTTTTGCAGGTGTTCTACAGACTTTGCAAACTGGTATGCTTTCTGGTTAGCTACTCTATGAGACATTACTGAAATCCCAGGGCAAAATCAATTTTCTTATCTTCTTCTTGGAGGCAAGTAGGTGGCTCAGTGGATAGAACACTGAACTGGGAGTCAAGAAAACCTGAGTTCAAATCATGCCCCAGACATTGCTGGTTCTGTGTCACTTGGCCTCTGTCTCAGTTTCCTCAACCTTGAAATAGGGATAATAATAGCACTTGCCCTTCAAAGTTATTAGGATAAATGAGATAATATTTGTAAAGTATTTTGTAAACCTTAAAGCATTCAATGCTAGTTGGTTTTTATTTTTATCAGCCAGGGGCCACAAGTGGGAAAAGAAGTGAAGTAAATGACTTTCAGGTATTGCCTTTTTTTCTCAGAATATTTTTTTCCAAGCAGCCACTCCTTCCTTACAATGTTACCATGAAGCTGCAAGGAGACCGGTTGAATCCCTATTTTTTTTCCTTTTTTTAAAAATTTATTTATTTAACATATTTAGTTTTCAGCATTAATTTTCACAAGAGTTTGAATTACAAATTTTCTCCCCATTTCTACCCTCCCTCCCGACTCCAAGATGGCGTATATTCTGGTTGCCCTGTTCCCCAGTCAGCCCTCCCTTCTGTCACCCCACTCCCCTCCCATCCCCTTTTCCCTTCCTTTCTTGTACGGCAAGATAAATTTCTATGCCCCATTGCCTGTGTATCTTATTTCCTACTTGCATGCAAAAACTTTTTTTTTTTTGTTTTTGAACATCTGTTTTTAAAACTTTGAGTTCCAAATTCTCCCCCCTCCTCCCTTCCCACCCACCCTCCCTAAGAAGTCAAGCAATTCAACATAGGCCACATGTGTATCATTATGTATAACCCTTCCACAATACTCATGTTGTGAAAGACTAAGTATATTTTGCTCCTTCCCAACCCATCCCCCTTTATTTAGTTTTCTCCCTTGACCCTGTCCCCTTTCCAAAGTGTTTGTTTTTGATTACCTCCACCCCCATCTGCCCTCCCCTCCATCATCCCCCCCTTTTTTATCTTCTTCCCTCTTCTTTCTGAATCCCTATTTTTAAAACATCTGCAAGGAAAAGGTTAAATATCTTATCCAAGCTCAAGTTACATGAGCTAGCAACCAACACGGAAGTGGAGCCCAGGGCGATGCTGTTGGTACAGAGTAATTTTCCTCTCCTCATTAAAATCTCTAACTGACAAGCTGAGCAGAGGCTAGGAGGAAAAAAAAATCAACTATGAGTGGAGATCTGGAAGAACTGGTTGCTCCAGTCTCATCACTGTAGACAAATGACATTGATGGATTTGCCATAAAGTTTCTATCAGAATGGTTCCTGAAGCTATCCTCCTCCTTGGCATGGTTTTTATTATCAGTAGGAAAAAGTTCTCTTATAGTGTCTTTCTTGCTGGGTACCATCCTTAAGATTCTACATCATTCTTCATCTCACGGGCTCACAAAATCTTAGAGCAGAGAAGGGGGTCTCTGAGGGCATCCAATTTAACCAATACCTAAACAACTTCCCTCTCTAAAACATGCAGCAAGAGACATCCAGCCTTTACTTGAAAAACTCTACCAACTCCCAAGGCAGAACATTCTACTCTTGGTTTTCTCTAATTGTGAGTGAAAGAGCTCAGCCCCTGACAATTGTTACCAAATTCCAAGACCAAGTGTTCTTTTCGCTAGGCAATGTACATCCCCTAGGGTGGGGAAGACTTAGATGGCTAGAATAAAAGGTGAATATTGGGGAACAATGGGAAGCAAGTTTAGCTGAGTAAGGTGTGTCTAGATCAGCACTTCTTAAACTGTGGGTCATGACCCCATATTGGGTCACAAAAAATTTAGCAACAGTAAAAGGCTTTCTAAATGCGCAACAACCAATGTGTAATGAATTCAAGGTGTTTCTGGAAGTGCTTGCCTGTGTTCCATTATGTAACTTCACTGCAGCCTTGGTTCTGAACACAAAGCATGTGCACTTTGCCCTATGCATGCCCTCAGACCATGTAATGCCAACTATGCTGGGGTTGCGAGGAGAAAAAATTTAAGAAGCCCTGATCTAGGTCATGTGGGACCTTGATGGCCAGGCAAAGGAATGTGTTAGGAAATCCAGCCTAAATCTGTTTCTCTGCAGCTTCCATGGATTGCTCTTAGTTGGGCTCTCTGGGGTCAAGCAGAATAAATATAATAATCCCTCTTCCATATGACAACTCTTCAAACACTTGGAGATGGTAATTCAAAGGCTAGAGCACTGGGCCTGGAGTCAGGAGTGCCCGAGTTTCAAACCAGGTCTCAGGTACTCACTAGTTCTGTTACTTTGAGCAAGTTACAACCTCTACCTGACTCAGTTTCCTCAACTGTAAAATGGGGATAGGCAGCTAGGTGGTGTGGTGGATAGAGCATCACAACTGGAGTCAGGAAGACCTGAGTTAGAATCCAGCCTTAGATACTTACTAGCTGCGTAACCCTGGGCAAGTCACTTAACCTTGTCTACCTCAGTTTCCTCATCTGTAAAATGAGCTGGAGAAGGAAATGGTAAATCACTCCAATATCTTTGCCAAGGAAACCTAAAATGGGGTCAAGAAGAGTTAGACATGACTGACATGATTGAGCAACAACAAAATGGGGGTGATAGTGCCTATGTGCCAGAACCAAATGTGATAATATTTGTAAAGCACTGAGCACAGTGCCTGACACATAGTAGGAACTTAATAAAAGTGTTCTCTTTTTTAGGCAAACCAATTTAAGTCAACCAATCCTCATATGGAAATATCTTCAGAGCCTTTCCTATCTACTTTGTCAATGTCTACCCTGTAAGGCAGGCCTGCACAACCTTCAGCCCAAGGGCCACTTAAAGGCTGTGGACCCACCAAAGGATTTCGGGTGGCCCGTGAAAAACGTTTCCCTCTACATTTCCTCCATATTTTTCGTGGGTTGCAGGTTGTATAGGCCTGCTATAAGGTATTATCCAGACCTGAACTTCATATGTGACCAATGTTCCTTTGATAATTTCTGAATACAATGTAAAGTAATGTCTCACCTAAGTAGAAATGTGAGGGACTATGGATGCAGAATGTTGTAAGTATCCGGTTTAGATGTGGTCACTGCGTTGGTTGGTTTTGCTTACCTGTTAAAAGGAAGGGTTCAGTGGGGCAGGGGACCATATTGAAAAATAACTATTGCAAAAATGAAAAGTGCCAATAAGACACTTTAAAAAGAAATAAAATATATTAAAATATGAGAGCAATGGTCTTTTCTGAAATCAAAGTCACAAAATGAAAGCCTTAAAGTAAGAATGACAGCCATAACAGTGGAAATATATTGGACTGAATCAGAAGACCCGGATCCTGGTCCTGACTCTGTCATTAGCTATCTGCATGACCTTGGGCCACACATTCACTTTCCCACTTGGAGCTTCAGTCTTCTCAACTACAAGGTTGTGTGGGAGGTTGAGTTGAGAGATATAAGGCAGTGAAACTCCTCTGTGGTTCATTCTAAAAGGATCCCAGAATTAATGTTCCTTGAGGGGAAAGTATCTATTTTAATAATTAATAATAATTAAGTGAAGGTTAAGCAACCAAAGGCACAGGAGCCACTGAATGACTCCTGAAACAATTGTTGGTGATGTCTGGCATTCTTCACTCTTTTTCTTTATTGTTTTTTCATTTCTCTCTTTTTCTTTCCACCCAATTTCCTTTATTCCTCTCAACCTCAGCCCATTTATCTTTCCTTTTCTTTTTTCCCTTTTTCTTCTGACTATACTCTAAGCCTACCAGGGACAACTTGTAAGAAACAATGGGTGGGCCTATTCCTATACCAGAAGTGAGACAAATTGTACTATATACACAGTCCCCCTCCTCAATATTTTTATACAAATGAAATCAAAATAAAAGGAACATCAAAGATACCCCTGAATTAGCCCCTCTGGTAACATGTAGGCCTAGAGAGGTATATTAGGCAACTGCTAGGAAACAATTATTAAGCACTTATTATGTGCTTACTACTTACTTACTACCTAGCACTGTGCCAGGTGCTAAGAATGTAAAAAGAAGCAAAAGACAATCTGTGGCCTCAAGGAGCTCACAATCTAATGGGGAGACAAGTAAATAAATATATACCAACAAGCTGTATAAGGAAAAATAAGAAATAATTAAAAGAAGGAAGGTACTAGAATTAAGAGGGGTTGACAAAGGCTTCCTGTAGAAGACGAGGTTTTAGTTGGGACTTGAAGGGAGCCAGGGAAGCTACTAGGTGGAGATGAGGAGGGAGGACATTCTAGGTATGGGGGAGACAGAGAAAATACCTGGAGCTGACAGATGGAGTGTCTTGTTTGAGAAGCAGCCAGGAGGCCAGTGTCACTTGGATCAAAAAGTATGTGGCAGGAAGTAAGGCCTAAGAATTTTAGAAAGGCAGAGGGTGGGTTTGGTTATGAAGGGCTTTGAATATCAAACTGAGCATTTCGTATTTGATCCCAGAGGCAACAGGGAAAGGCTAGAGTTTACTGAATCAGGGGGTGGGGGTGAGGGGAAAAAGGGGTGTGTGTGTGTGTGTGTGTGTGTGTGTGTGTGTGTGTGTGTGTGACATGATCAGACCTGGTTTTGGGCAAAGCATTTTGGTAGTTGAATGGAGGATGGATTGGAGTGAAGAGATACTTGACGTAGGCAGACCCACCTGCAGGCATGAGGTGACGAGGACCTGCACCAGGTAGGGGCATTATCAAAGGAGAGGAGTATTAGAGATACTACAATGATTAAACTCGACAGACTTTGATACTAGATCATCTATAGAGGGTAAGAGATAGTGAGGAGTCAAAGATGACCCTTAGGTTGGGAACCTGAAGGCCTGGGAGGACAGTAATACCCTCAATAGTAATAGGAAAGTTAAGGTTTAGGGGGAATGACAGTAAGTTGAGTTTTGGACATATTTAGGTAAACATGTTTACCAGGCATCCACTTAGGAGTTTGTAAAAGGTAGTTGGGTAGGTTACAGAAGGAGAGGTAGATTTGAGTATGATTAGCATAGAGATAGTATCAACATAAAGATGGTAATTTATAGGAGCTATGATATAATCAAGTGAAGTCCTATGAAGGGAAAAGAGAAGAGGGCCCCAGACAGAACCCTGCGGGACACTAATGGTTAAAAGGTGGGACCTGGATCCAGCAAAGGATACTTTGAAGGAGCAACTTGATGGGTAGGAGAACCGTGAGAAAGTAGTGTCATGAAAACTTAGAGCGAAGAGAGTATGAAGGAGAAGGTGATCAACCATGTCAAAAAACTGAAGAAAAGTAAAAAAAAAAATGAGAAATGAGAAAAACTTGCAATTGGAAGAGAGCAGTTTTAATGGAATGATGAAGTCAGCAGCCAGATTATAAAGGGTTAAGAAGTGAGTGAGAAAGAATGTGGCAGCCCCTACTGTAGTCGCCAAGGAATTTGGACACAAAGGGCAGAAGAGATGTAGGATGATAGTTTGTAGGGATGGAAGGACCAAGTGAGGGACTTTTGAGGACAAGGGGGACGTGGGCATGTTTGTAGGCAGTAGAGGAGACAAGGAGAAAAATGAAGATCAGGCATAGAGTGAGGATAGAGAAGGCAATCTGTTGCAGGAGATGGGATGGAATGGTATTGCTTATGCAGGTAGAGGGATGGGTCTTGCTAAGGAGTAAAGTCACCTCATTGTGTGAGACATGGATGAAGAGGGAGATGGTGGCAGAAGGTATCTGAGAAACAGGAGATGAAGAAGAGGAGGGAAGAGGGAGCACTTGATAAATGCTTGTTACCTGCCTGCCATACTCCCCTACTAGACAGTTACAGGGACCATGCCTAGGGATAGACAAAGAAGACGACCAATTAAGTCCAAGACAAATCAACCCAACTGTTTTGAGTATTTGATCTTCCCAGAACTCTTCACCATGTTCAAATCCATTATATGTAAGTATTATACTTCTAGGAAAAGCTTGCACCAAGCTAAACTTGTCAACATCATAGGGGTGACTCTTTTTGTTTGTCTGTTTTTGCTATAAGGTGAAAAGGGTAGGGAAGGGAGTGCCAGTAAAAATCCTAGATTTCTTTCTTCCTGTTCTAAGCTCCTGGCTATGGTAAGTGGAAGAAATAAGAGAAGAGCAAGCCTACAATGACGTGAATGACAACCCAGTGGAATCATTTCCCCCAGCAAACAATATTAGCCAAGCTGTTGTGAAACATCTGTCAGCTCCCTTGTATCCTTTTTCAGAGGTTCAAGTAAGTGACCTCAGGGCCCAGCCTGACATAGGGCATCGCAGAAGGGAAAAGTCTAGGCTGAGTTATTGGGTTAACATTGGAACTGAATCATTTTATGACTTTGAGGATCAAGCAGAGGAAGTCTCTTTAACACTATGTGCTTCCTCTGAGTCACCCCAGTATTTAGCTATTCATTCAGCATGCATTGATTTAGACAAGTATTGTTTAAACTGGGGGAAAAAAAAATCTGGTGGGGCAACTGCCCATTATTTTAGATGTTCTCTTCTTCCAGTTTGAGCAACAGTAAACTCCCTATCAACATGTCTCATTATTCCAGCCAGCGATAGAGAGATTCCATTGTACAGACTGCAATGAGGGCAGGGTCCTGTGCATATTCGTCTTTCAAGGCACCACCGTGTACTTAGTATTACAGAATTTGAAGGCCAAAAGGAAGCTTAGAGGTCATCTAATCCAATCCCATCCTTTTTACAAAGGACTAAACTGAGGCTCAGAGAAATTAAATCCAATCTAATTTTTTAAATGATTTAAAAAGTGTTGTGTCCAGAACATTATACAAAATTTAAGCAAAGACATGATTCCTGCCCTTATGAAATTTACTCTCCAGTCGGAGAGTATGGCAGGATTTATTAAGTGCTTTCTGTGGACCAACAACTATGCCACGGGGATACAAAGAAAAGGAGGAAGAAAGGCAGTCCCTCCCCTCAAGGAGCTTATATTCTAATGGGAGAAGACAATACATAAGAGAGAGATGAAAAATGGAAGTTTGGCTCACATATAAATAAGTTTAATACAAAGTAATATAGGGTAAGTGCATGCAAAAAGTGCAAGCAACGTAGGATGAGAGATTCAGAGTAGAAGGGTCATTACTGACTGTGAGGATCCAGGGAAGTTTGCTGGAAAAGATAAAATTTAAGTTGGGCTTTGCAGAATCAGTAGGAGTTAAACAGAGAGGGTGAGGAAGGAAGGATATTCCGGCATAGGAAACAGCATGAGCAAAGACACAGAGGTAGGAAAATTCAGAGTGTGTTTGGGAGTCAGGGAGCAGTCTAGTTTGGCTGGTGCATTTATTTAATGGAATATGATATGAGATAATGCTGTGTAATAGAGATCAGATACACTTCTTAGCAGGCTGTACAACAGGAATTACACTTCCTATTTACTTGAGTCCCGAGATGTGGAAGTTAGGCCTGATGGTGAGGTCCTGAGATTGCTAATTGCTCTGAGAGGCTGTGACAGTGGCAAGGTCACAAAGAAGAGATGATGGGGGAAGAGAAAAACCAAGAAAGCAGGACAGTAAATCAAACAGCTAAAGAGTATAAAGTGCTTTACAAACCACAAAGCACTGTGTAAACTATCTTATTTTCTCCACCATTAGATTTTAAGTTCCTCGAGGGCAGGGACAGTATTTTGCCTCTTCTTGTATCCCCAGCATTTAAGAACAGTGCCTGGCAGGACCTTGGGAAAACCTGGAAAGACTTATATGAAGTGACGCAGAGTGAAGTGAGCAGAACCAGGAGAACATCGTACACAGTAACAGACACAGTGTTCGAAGGACTGATTTTGATAGACTCAGCCCTTTTCAGCAAAACGAGGACCTAAAACTTTTCCAAAAGACTCATGATGGAAAATGCCATCCACATTCACAGAAAAAACTATGGAGTTGGAAGGCAGAGCAAAGCAGACTCTTTTTTCTTCTGTTTTGTTTTTTTTATCCTGGCTTCTCCCATTCTTTATAGTTCTTCTATGCAACATGACTAATGTGAAAATGTGTTTAATAGGAATGTATGTGTAGAGCCCATATCAGATTGTATGCCATCTTGGGGAGGGAGGGGGAGAAATTCAAAAACTTATGGAAGAGAATGTTGAAAACTGAAAATAAATAAATTAAATATTTTTTAAAAGGAACAGTGCCTGGCACATCATAGGCACTTTATAAACACTTATTGATTGACTGATTATCTTAGCCTAGCAGAGCCTACCACCATAAGGAGAAGACAGCTAAGGGGCACCAATTCATGGAGTCAATCAGAATTAGAGCCAGAATTGAGTAAATGATCAGAGCTGCCAAAATGTTGATCCGGTTTCCCCCAGTTTATAAGCAGAAACCTGGGTTTTCCTTCTTTTGTTGTTGGAAATCTGGATCAATTCCTCTCTGGACTATGTTGGGGAGGCAGTGGGTAGAGATACAGTCATTGGAGGGAATGGTTGCTTGAGAATGTTTTTAATGTTTATTTCACTTCTTGGTCTGTTCTTGTTCGATGCTTTCATTGATCCCAGTCTGTCATTTGCCAAGGTTTCTCGTAACATGGAAATAGCTTGGCTTCAACCCTCCCCCCAAATCTTCTGGTGTTGAGTGCAGAGCATAATTATTGGGGCAACTGTGAGACTGCCTGATCTAATAATTACCGAACAAGCAACAACTGGACCTACCCCAGCAACCTCTGGTGGTTAACCCATATTTGGGTGATGTTGCCGTGTCTTTGGAGATTGCAAGGGAAATTAAAGGTGTAAGAGTGTAGACACTGTGGTCTTGGTATGCCCAGACACGGGAAACATCTATATATTTTCAGCATCTATAGATCACAGCCTAGTCAAAATAGTGCAAGTGGCAATCTGGAGGTCAGTCCATAAACTCCCAGCCAGTCCAGGTCTCTCAGCACTGCTCACAGAAATCTATAGAAGAAGCATACAGGAAAATGGAGGAAGGTGCTGGCTGGGAGTGTCAAGAAAGCACTGAACCCTCCAGTTCAAAGGTGGATGGAGAGTTCAACTTTGAAGATTCTCAAGTGCTCATGGAATGGAAGCAATATCTGAAGAAGGAAATCAGCGAAAGAACGAGAGTATTCTCACTGCATGGATGGGATGTGCCCAAGAAACAACACACACAATACACTTTAATGACCCTTTCCTCTCCTCTCCTGTCTTGGGAAACTTTTTTTCTATGGTGGAAGACCTAAAGAATCACCTTAAAGAGCTTCCAGAGTCCTGGAGTCTGAATGCTTCACCTATAGTGATAATAGAGAAGAAGAATGGGAAAATCAGGATATGTGTGGACTATCAAACTTTGTAAAGGAGAACTAAGATATCATGCTATGAATTCGTGGTAACTTGTGCTATCCTCTTGGCCAGCTATTCTCAAATTGTGGCCTAGGGACCCTCATATGGTTCTCCCAGATACTTTCAGAGGGTCTATGAAGTCAAAACTATTTTCATAATAATATTAAGATGTTTACATTTGTAATTTGGTAAACATCTCTAGAAATAATAACCCACATAAACAAAAGCTCTCAGGGTGAAGTGGCGGGGGGGGGGGGTCCTTTTATGTGTGTAAAGTTGGTTCTAAGACCAAAAAGCTTGAGAACCATTGCTATTGGCAGTCAGGTATATTCAGTGCTGGACCTAAATAATGGGTACTCTCAGATCCCCATGGCATAAAAAGATAAGTAAAAGATGGCTTTCTTTTATCTAATGGGATCTTACCAATTTGCACAGTTTCAAGTAAATGTGAAAAATGCCACTGGCATATTCTAACAAGTGCTAAGTTGGATGCCACCAACCAGAGATGGGTAGCCACCCTGAATATACTTTAAAAGGTCAAAGGAATCATTAAAGTATATTGTGTGCATTGGCCCTGAAAGTTTAGCATGCACTACCGGCCACGGAAGACCAACATGAATGCAAATCCCTGATCTTTTATGCTCCATGCATCTAAAACCTTTGTAATCCCCACGGGGGGGTGGGGAGGGGAATGATCTGTGATATATAAGGAAAAAGTGACAAGTCACTTAACTTCTCTGGGCCTCAGTTTTCTTATTAGTAAAAAGAGGGGTTTGGACTAGTCAGTTTCTTTGGTCCCTTCCAACTCTAAATCTATGATCTGTGACAAGTGAAGAGCCTAGAACCCCTTCCCAAGAGCAAGTCACTGGTGGAAGTAAATGAATTAGCATTGAACTAACAATCCCCTGCCCTGATCATCCTCAGACCACAGGAGACAAGCATAGCTTTGAAATGAATAGTTCTAAGAAATGCTACAGGACAACAGAATTGAGGTCTCCAACTTAGTTCTCCAGATGGTACCACGCTATTGTAAGAACAGTGAAGATCGAAGCTATGCAATGAAATCCTTTTAGCAGACTATCATTGATCCTACAGAAGGGTCCAGAAGTCAGTTAGAGCTACCCAAGCCTGTGGCTCACTTCTGCCTTCCCTGATTTCCTTCGAGATTTAGTTCAAATCCTGCCTTTTGCAGGCTTTTCCTGGTCTCCATTGCCACTAGGTCCTTCCCTATAAGATTATTTTCCATTTCCACTGTATATGTCCCATATGTACACAATTATTTGCTTGTTTTCTCCTCCCTTACAACGGGAGCTTCTCTGGAGTGAAGGACTGTTTTTTCCCCTTCTTTATATTACCAGTACCTGGTACAGTACCTGACATATACTGAGTACTTAATAAATGTTTGCTGACGAACAGCAAAAGTACTCTCTGATGATCTGCACATTCAGACCAAGAGAAAAATTAAGAACGGAAGTGCCGAACATGTTCTGATGGCTCCAAATGGCAACAGTATAGTGGATAGAGGGTCGGGCCTCTAGACAGGAAGACCTGGGTTCAAATCCAGCCTTAGGTACTTACTAGCTGTGTTACATGGACAACTAGGTAGCACAGTGGTCTGGAGTGCCAGGTCTGAAGTCAAGAAGACCTGAGTTCAAATCTGACCTCAGATCCTAACTAGCTGTGTGACCCTGGGCACGTCGATTAACCCTGTTTGCCTCAGTTTCTCATGTGTAAAATGAGCTGGAGAAGGAAATGGCAAACCACTCCAGTATCCTTGCCAAGTGGGGTCATGAAGAGTTAGCCATAATGAAACAACTGAACAACAACAGAAGCTGTGTTACCCTGGGCAAGTCACTTAACTACTGTTTACCTGAGCTTCCTCAACTGTAAAATAGAGATAATAATAGCTCCTATCCCTCAGGTTTGTTGGTCAGGATCAGGTTAGATAATATTTGTAAGAAGTCACATAGCAGTCACTACATAAACACTCATCCCCTTCTTTTCTCTAGGAGTAAGAGAACTAGGCTTAGTACATACATAGGAATGCACTACCAACTCAGGCTTTTTATATGAAACACATAAACAACAGCAAATCTTTGGAAATGACATGAACCAACTTCTTTTATTTCTTCCTGGGAGGGAATAAAAGGAACAGAGGCAACATCCTGGTGGTCATAGATTACTTCACCTGATCTACAGGGGCTTACCCGACCATGAACCAGAAAAGCTCCCTCAATGTTGTAGGAGAAATAGTTCTCTGTTAATGTCTTTTTATTCCTATCAAGGTTGAGAGTTTGAGTACAAGCCACTCAATTGGTTGCTACATATGTCAGGAATAAAGAAGACTTTAAAATAAATAAAGAAGGCTATGTCACCCTCAAGGAGACCCTCAGCCAGAGCATTTTAATCATACCCTACTGATAATCTGGGAACCTGGAAGCCTGAACAAAGGTTCAAGAGAATGTACATGTGACTTTTCTAGCAGGTGCATATGATTCTTACCAGGAAGTCTTCTAGCATTTACTCCATGCCTGTTGGTGTTTGCCCAAGAGCCATGGTTGTCTAATCAGTCAGTAAGTCAACAAGCATTTATTAAGTGCTTACTACGTGCCAAGTCTTGGAAGTTGGAGACAAGTTTGGAGTCTCTCATTGGGCTGAGAGTTCAGTTGAAGGAGGCGAAAACTCTTTCCCATTACATCATCTCAGAATAGGTCAAAGAAAGAAAAACAAGCAATGGTATAATGCTCAAATTTGCTGTCAATGCACCCTGTTGATAGAGTGCTGTGGTGTGAACTTTGGATGAAACTCCAACATGTGATGTTTTGTGCTGTGTATTTGCATATGACCTTCATGTTTCCTCTACAGTGTGCCTTGTGTATGCCCAAGCAGTGAATTTGCATTAAATGCATTTTTTAATTGGAGGAGGACATAGCAGAAATCAGATGAAGGGAAGTCTAAACTTTTCAGAATGATGCAAAGTAGATACTACCTTTTCTATAAGGCTCCAGGCTCTAATAGTCAGGTCTAATGACAGGGGGACAGTTTCAAATTCCTGTGGGCAACTCTGTTGGTGGGAAGGGAACATCATCACAGTAAGGAGATAGAGGTAACAAGGAAGTGGAAGCAGAGCTATGTAGCAGAGGAGTGGGGAGACAGTGAGGGATCCCTCACTACATGGAAATGTACAGAATTAATACTAAGTACTACTACTAAGAATTAGACTAGACAGGCAGGCTGCCAACTAAGTTATAACAAGGTGAGCTAGCAAGAATGCCAAGATAGCACACTGGATGGCACAGGTTGCCATTGAGAACCTAGATAAAAGATAAAACTTTTTCCCCAGCATCATGATGGAAAAGCAAAGAGTGGGACTCATCCATTTGGAGAATGATTGCTGAGAATGCTTTTAGTGTTTGTTTTATGTCTTAATGTTTTCCATTGTTAATTTTTTAGTTACTATCATTTGTTTTTATAACCGGCGGGTACGTGGTGCAGTGGACAGAGCACTAGAAATCAGGAAGATCTAAGTTCAAATCTGGAAATCTACTTCAAATCAGAAATACTAGTTATTATGTGATAGTGGTCGTGCTGGTGGTAGTGGTGGTGGTGGTGGTGGTGGTAGTGCTGATGGTGGTGGTGGTAATGGTGGTGGTGGTGGAGGTTGCTGGCCTAAGTTTCCATTCACATGGTACTAGCTAAGTGTTTGGAACCAAGTTGACTTTACCATCCCTAGTTTCACCCCAGGAAGGAAACTTGGCCCATGTAGAGTACACTTATCAGAAAATACACACTCAAAAAGTATGAATCAAAGTCCATTTGGGGTTAATGCTGACTGACACCCAGGCGATAGTGGAAAAGGTAGGATGGATCCAGATTGTGGAGGTCCTTGAATACTAGGCTAAGGAATTTCAACTTTGCTTAGTTGGTTAATGGGAGTCCCTGGAAGGTGTGAGGAAGAGGGGTGATATGATCAAGGTCACAAAGCTAGGTCTACTACATAGCAGGGCAAAGTAGACAGAGTACTAGACTTGGAGACAAGAAAATCTGGGTTCAAATACTGCCTCTGATACCTACTATCAGCTAGTGACTTATTCAATACTGTGCTGACTCCAGGTATGCAATAAATATTTATTGAATGAATGGTTTTCTGGCTACTGGCCTTCAGTTTTTCTTCTCTCCAATTCTTCCACATGGCTGCCAGTGATTTACCTAAAGCATGGGTCTGACATTGCCATGCTTTGCTCAAAAAGCTCCGGTGGATCGGTATTCCCCCTAGGATCAGGTAACAGAAATCCTTCTGTTTGGCATTTAAAGGCCCTCACAGGCTGGTTCCAGACTACTTCTCTAGAGTTATTACAAATTATCTTCCTTCATATACTTTATGGTCCTAGGTGGTGCAATGGATAGAATGCCAGGCCTGGAATTAGGAAGATTCCCTTTCCTGAGTTCAAATCTGGCTCAGACACTTACCAGCTATATGACCCTAGACAAGTCACTTAACCCTGTTTGCTTCAGTTTCCTCATTTGTAAAATGAACTGGAGAAGGAAATGGCAAATCATTCCAGCATCTTTGCCAAAACAAACAAAAAAACAAAAAAAAACCAACCCAAATGGGGTCACAAAGAGTCAGACACAACTGAAACTACTCAAAAATAACAACAAAAACTTTGTGGTCTAGGAAAATTAGCCTACCTCCTGTCTCTTACACTTGAAATATCATCTCTTGCCTCTGTGCTTTTGCTGAAGCCTTTCCTCCTGCTATGAATGCCCTCCCTCCTCGCCCCGGCCTCTTAAAATCCCCAGCTACTTTTAAAGCTCAGGTCAGGTGCCACCTTTTACACGAGGCCTTTCCCAATCCTCTGTGATCCTAGTACCTTCCATTCCACTCCCAAATTATTTTGAATTTAATTTGTAAATAGTTTGTATCCATATACATGTACACATATGTATATATTTATGTCCATGTGTGCATATGTGTATCTATGTATTTATAGGCATATAGACATACATATATACACAAATAGATAGGTATAGGTAAATAGTTTTAATGTTCATATATGTGTATACCTATAACATATTTATTCATATGTATATTATGTATATAAATGTACATGTACATATATAGCTATATCTATATATGCATGTGTGTATATATGCACATGTAGATGCTACAAATAGTGTACCCAAATATGTACACACATGTATATTCATACATGCATGTATATGTGTGTGCGTGTATGTATACATGTATAAATATATAGAGAGGGAGCTATATACAATCCATCCTCAACATTTGTGTGTACTACTTTCAGTACTTTAAGCATTCATGATTTTATTAGTAATATCCATTTCATTTTCATACAAATTTATGGTTATGCGCAGTAGAGAAAAAAATGAGAGCCAAGGTATGTGCAAGTTTTGAGAGTGGCTGGTATCCTACCAGGAGCTTCACTGGTCTTGTTCACCCTACCATGGTTGAGAGCTCCCTGTGCATTCGCTGCATATTTTCATTGTTTGCTGTTAAAACTCAAGTTTTGTGCTGCAATCGTGCCCCCAAAGCAGGGTCACCCCGTGGTTAAGCTTTGGCTAGTTCAGTGAATGTCAGAGGCAAGATCACCCAAAGCTGAGTACTAAACGTTTGGCACCCTTCTTCCTCCCTAGACAGGAAGGGGAATGCACGAGGACACAGGTTGCCCAGGAAGGGAAGTGGGGTACCCAATATTACCAGGAAACTGGGAGGGGAAAGTGGTCTCCCAAGGTCCACTCTGTGTTCAAGCGTGCTCCATCTCAACTGGAAGCCTCTATTCTGGAAGCCCAGGAGGGTGGATCAGACACACTGACACACATGAGCAGCTGTACATACAATTCTTTATAATAAAACTTTAATTCTGATAATATGCACTTTTCTTAATACAGTAACCACAAAATAACCCATAAAATGCAGTACACAAAATAAAATTGGCAACATGCAAAACATTTTTTCTTGTTAGTGGTACAACAAATTCTAGTGAAAAATTATAGTTTTTGGTGGCCCCAGGCACCTAACCCCCTTTTTCCCATAGGTTTGATGTATCTATATTCTTTTTTCTTTTCTTTTTTTTCTTTCTTTTTTTTTTCATTTAGAGGGGGGAGGGCCAGGCAATTGGAGTTAAGTGACTTGCCCAAGGTCACACAGCTAGTATGTGTCAAGTGTCTGAGGCCGGATTTGAACTCAGGTCCTCCTGACTCCAGGGCTAGTGCTCTACTCACTGCATCACCTAGCTGCCCCCCTTTTTTGTTTTTCTTTTTTTTTTCTTCCTTTTTTATTTTTCCTCTCTCTTTTTTATTTTCATACCATTTTCTAGGAACATTACCCTGCAAAAGTTGAGTATTGACTCTATATTGTTACTCCTGATAGGATGTAATAATCTCATTGAGGGGGGAGACAACACATTTAGAGAATGGTGGCCAAAATACCTTTGTATTTTGAAAGTTACAGAGAAGTAGAATGACACACTCTTTCTAGTAGCAGTGACAGTATTCCTTTGATTCCTTTGAACTGGAAAAGGGGGAAAAGAAGGAAGGTGGCAGCAATGCAGTGATCAAAATGATGGCAGTGGATGGCTGGAGGGTTTCCAAAAATGAAAGAGTCAAGTCCTCAGTGCATGGAAAGCACAATGCTCTTGGACACTTAACCCTGCTCTATTTCTTGACATAATGCACCATTCTTCAGACGTTTCTTGACTCTAACCTATCTTTCAAATATAGCCATCACTTCACAGTCATTTACTGAGTATTTGCTGTGTTCTAACTAGATCTGCCCGGGTGGTTAGCTAATTTAATAAAAAATTTTACCATCTTAACATTTCACTAGAAAACAATTAGCTTTGAGAAATCTTCCAATTCCACAGAAATATTTGTTGCAAAAGATGGAGCCAAGACCATCTTGATCCCCATGCTACCCCACACCCAGCTTCTATGAGTGGAAAATTCCAACCCATTAGCTCTCTTTCTAAATTGTTAAGCAGGGAGCCAGCCAAATGGTTCACTGACGTCAGTGGAAGCCCAGCAGTACCAGATCAGGCCACACCAGGCAAATGGAAAGTCAATTCTGTCCATTAGCTTAATATGATTTAAACTCTAACCTTAGCTAAAATTAAAAAGGTCCCCTATGAGAAGCCGCATTCTGAGCTCTTCTCACTGACAGATTATCAGTTGGTAGAACTTGGGTCACCTCTGGAGTGTCCCACTAACACAGAGGTGTCTCTAGACAGACGATTAGAAATGATCTATACCCCATCGTCCCTATTTGCTTTCTCCAGGTTGGCTTTAGAGATTTTTCTATTTTAAGCCATGAAAGAAGCCATGTACCTTCTCACTCTGAGGTTATTTCTGAACTTTGTAATTACAGGTAGGTTTGGTGCCTTTGGTTGGCACTTAGTAAAGTGACATTGTAAAATGAGTTTCACAAATATTTAATCAGCTGTGCACACAACAGGACTGCAGGTCTCTTACGTAGACTGTGATCAGCCATATTTTAGTGTTGCTGTAGTTACCTGCTGTCTCCTATAAGATGACAAACCTGAGTTGGGGGGTTCTGATGTTGCTTTAGGAGAGAGATATCATGGCCTGATTTTTTTTAAAGTCTTGGACTGAGAATCCAAAATTCATAATGTCTTAGCTCAGATGTTCTTATAGACACCCTATGAGACTGTTGCCATTTTCTCCTATATTCTCTAATGCCTCAATTTTACTCATGGACAAAATAGGGGTTCTTGGTGAGATAGGGATCTTAGGAGGGATGCCAAGAAGGAATAATAAATAAAATACCATTATAGTGATGTCTTGTCAATGCTCCACAACATCTTTTACGTTTATCCCCATCTCTGCACTCACCAGGTCCCCCTCATCTTAGTTCAGACCCTCATCACCTCTCATTTTGGCCATTGCAATGGCTTCCTCATTGTTCTCCCTAACTTAAATCTCTTCCATCTCCAATCTATTCTTCATACCATTACCAAAGTGATGTGCCTAAAACACATGTCTGATGACATCATTCCCTTGTTGAAAAACCAGCTAATTTCTCTAGGAGAAAATACAATCTCCTCCATCTGACATTTAAAGCCCTTCATAAGCTGAGTCTGGCACTAGGTAGCCCAGTGGATAAAGTGCTTAGCCTGGACACAGGAAAACCTGAGTTTGAATCTGACCTCAGATACTTCCTAGCTGTGTGACCCTGCTCAAGTCACTTAACTTCTCTTTGCCTCCATTTCCTCATCTGTAAAATGGAGATAATGATAGCACTTACCCTCAGGGTTGTTGAGAGGATCAGATGCCATAACAATTGTAAAGTGCTTTGTATAGTGCCTGGCATGTTGTAAATGTGCTAGATAAATGTTATCTATTATTATTATTATCTTTTCAATCAATAAATATTTATTAAGAGCTTATTATGTACCAGGCATTATGCTAAGTGATGGTGATACAAAGTAAGAGCGAAAACAGTCTCTGACCTCAAGGAGCTTCCATTCTAATTGAGGAGACAAAATATCCATAAGGGGTGTATACAAGATAAATATAGACTATGTGAGAAGTAGTTTTAGAGGAGAAAACACCGAAAGCTGGGAGGACCAGGAAAGGACCAGGAAATCCCAGATTCTCCAAGGAGGAAAGCATTTCAATTATGGAGAGACAACCTCCTCCTTACATTCTAACCACACTAGGCTACTTGATTCTCCTGGTGCTGGACATACCATCTGGTGCTCTGTGCCCCATTGCTGAAACTCCCTTTTCACTTCAAGGTCTTAGAATCTCTAGTTCCCTTCAAGTCTTATAGCATACTGATGTTTGCTTCCAGTAGGTTGTGACCTCCTCGAAGGCAGGAACTGTTTCACTTTTGTCTTCGTATCTCCCGGCACCTCATGTTGTTGTCATTCAGTAGTTTCAGTCATACCCAACTCTTCATGACCCCATTTTAGGGTACTTGGTGTTTTTTTGGCTAAGATACTGGGGTAGTTTGCCATTTCCTTCTCTAGCTCAATTTACAGATGAGGAAACTGAAGCAAACTGGGTTAAGTGACTTGCCCAGGGTCACACAGCTACTAAGGGTCTGGGGTGGGATTTTGACCCAGCTCTTTCTGACTCCAGGCCCAGAACTCTATCCACTGTACAACATAGCTGCCCTAGTGTACCTAGTATGCTGAATAAAGGCTTGTTGAGTTGAACAAAAATCAGGGGACCAGCTGTGTATGTTCCTTTTTTGTACTGGAATTCCTTCATTTCAAATATTGCTTGAATCAAGAGGAATTTGGGTTTAGGTTTGGAAGCCACTTTCTGGTACAATGGGATCTGTAATTTATTTGGGTAACCAGGCTTTGCACATGCCCAGATCACCGTAAATTGAGACAACCATGTGTGAGACAGTGAGGACCGGCTTCTGGGAGGAAACATTCTGCAGCCTCTATGATGTGATGAGAGCAGACAATGACAAGAGGATGTTTGCTACGTCCATCTACATGCTGAAGGAACACATGGTGGAAATTGCATGGAGAAGAATGGATAGTGTTCTCCATTCTGGGTGGGAACAATTAGCAGTCTCTATCCACTGGTTGCTCCCACTCACGTGGTAAGGGAACACAGAATGTCTTTTCCAGAAGCAATTCTCTTCCATATCCCATGAGTGTGTCCATTTTGGGTAGCATGGATGTTTGCAAAGCCCAGTTAACACTTGTAAAAATCACAGAGTTAGCTGAAGTGTCACTTCATTTTCCATTAGAAGCAAATCAAGTATGTCCCCTTAAGCACCATTTTCTCTGACACCAATAATGCCTTTTGCCAGCTTTATCAACATCATTTCAATTTGTTTCTCTTAATCATTAAAATAAAAGTTTCAGCCTGGACCTGTGATGACATCAGTTTGGGAATTCCCTCTGCTAAAGCATATCAGCAGCTCTTGAGTAATTTTAAATTTCAGAGATTTGCCTGGGCCAGCCCAGGGGTTAAGTGACTTGCCGTTGATCACACAACAAGTATGTGCCAGGGGCAAGACTTGAACCCAGCTCTTCTTGGTTCCAAGGATGTTTCTTAATCTATATGCCATACTCTTAATCACTGAAAAAAAAAAACTGAGTTAAATTTGACACAAACTCTTGCTGTGCTCTCATCTGACCCATGCCAACTGAGAAATTCACTTTATTTCTATTACTACGGAAGCCAATTTCCTAACTACTTGACTATCTAGCTTTAAAAGTTTATGTGACCAGACTTTTTTAGGGAGGAAAGAAGGAAACAAACACTTATTAAATGCCTAATATGTGGCGGGAGTGTGTATGGGGAATTCACTTCTGGTGTGAGGGCTTGAGCCTTTTTCAGGGCTGCTCATCCATCTTTGGTGTCCACTTCTCACCCAACTCTCCCCCATGGCTTCAAGAAGCTGTGGCCACATCCTAGTAAACTGTCTGGACAGATGGGCTAAACGAGGTTGAGGGTAGCCAACAGGCCTCAAGCCCATTAGTGAGTCAGGGGTATCTACCCTAAGCACATGAAGACTTCCTCTGGTGGAATGGGTGGTTGAGAATAATTTGTTCCAATGGCCATGAAGGTGGCTGAAGCAGGCACTTAGAGCTTGGTCAGACATGGAAGACGCTAAGGTCACTCACTGCATCCCGGGCCATGACCAATCATTTTGGCCTTAGATGACTCTGGAGATGGACTGCTTAGCACAACTCTGCCTCACTAAAATCCAATTCACTCAGGAGTCAAGACATTATCCTATGATATTACCAATCCTCTTTGAAAATGAAGGACAAACAGCAACCACATGACAAGCACTATGCTAAGCACTTTACGGATATTATCTCATTTGGTCTTAATTAATACCTTCAAGTTAGGTGTGATTATTGTTGCAAATTATTCAACTTGAAATGGCTGCAAGTCAAGACTAAAGTGGAAGGAGAGTTGATTCTTGATTTTTTGTTTGCGGATGATTGTGCACTCAATGCAACCTCTGAGGCTTAGATGCAACAGAGTATGGAACAGTCCTCTGCTGTTTGGGCTAATTTTGGCCTAACGATTGACACCAAGAAAACACAGGTGCTCCACCAGCCAGCACCACACCATCGATATGTAGAACCATCAGTCACAGCAAATGGAGATGTTTTGAATACTGTGGATAAGTTCACTTACCTTGGCATTATACTTTCTGGGGATGTACACATAGATGATGAGGTTGATGCACCCATTCTGCGCTGGAGCTAGCTCAGTGTTTGTGAGGCTCCGAAGGAAAATGTGGGAGAGAAGAGGTATTAGACTGACCACCAAACTGAAGGTGTACAGAGCCATTATACTGACCTCATTGCTATATACCTGAGAAACCTGCCAGGAAACTGAATCGCTTCCATTTGAATTGTCTTAGGAAGATTCTGAAGATCGCCTGGCAGGGTAAGCTACCAGACACTGAGGTCCTTTCTCCAACTAAACTGCCAAGCATTCAGACTCTACTGCAGAGAGGGCAACTCTGATGGACTGGCCACGCTGTTTGAATGCCAAGTGTATGCTTGCCTAGAAGACTATTCTACAGAGAGCTCCACGAGGTAAGTGCTCACATGGTGTTCAGAAGAAGTGATACGAGGCACTCTCAAGGTCTCTCTAAAGAACTTTGGAATTTGATTGCACGACGTGGGAGACGCTGGCACAAGATCACCCAGCATGGTGGTCATCAAAGAAGGTGTTGTGCTCTAGGAGCAAAACAGATTGAAGCAGCTCAAAAGAAACTTTAGATGCTCAAATTTGGAGAGATTTCCACTCCAAATGTTCACACGGATTATTTGTGGCTTTACTTGCGGTAGAGCCTTCCAAGCTCACATCGGTCTGACCAGCCACATACAGACGAACTTGACCTTGACCTCAACATAGTGTTGTCATTGGTACTCTTCGAAAATGAAGAACAACCACCATTATCGCTCCCGTTGTATAGATGAGGAAACTGAGTTGTTATTTTTATAAACTTTCTCCCTCCTCTTCACACGCAGACCCATGACTTTGCACGTGATACCTTTGGGATTTTTTTTCCCCTTTGATGGCCTTTGGTGTGTGTTGGGGTGGGGGAGGGTGGGTTAGAAGGGAAGGTGAAGAAGGGAAAAGAAGAAGTACACAGTATGATTTTTCCCAGGCCCTACATCTTCTTTAGGGACAACTCTGGTTAGAAGCTATTGAAATAAAAACACAAATATAAGTAAAATGTGAAAATGATCAGCCATAATCCAATATTTGGTGATAAAAAAAATCTGGCTGTCTTATCATAGAGGAAAATGAAGAGTTATTCATGATGTGTATAGGTGTCATCCTATGAATATGGCTCAAATCAATATGTTAACAAGAAAAAAAAATGAGGCATCTAGGTGGTGAAGTGGCTAGGGCTATAGGCCTTGGCTTTAGTAAGACCTGAGTTCAAATTTGGCCTCAGACCAAAGACTTGTGCTACCCTGAGCAAATCACTTAATCTCCGACTCAGTTACTCAGTTAATCTGATGCAGTTGAGTCTGACTCTGTGGGATTCAAGTCACTTAAATTCTGTCTAGCCACCTCAGTGAAGCCAGGGACCCAGATAGTACAGAAAAACACATTTTTATTGAGACCCAGGAAAGGAGGGGGTCAGAGTAGTTGGGAAGCCGTAGGATTGGCTGCCACCGGGTCAAATGGGTTGGCCTTCAGGTTTGATTGATCGCACCCTCTATGACAATGACAATTAAGGAATGCTAATTGCTTTATGTGACTCAGCTGCCTCTACTAATCTGGGCTGGAATATCAGAACCACCCGAATCAGGATCACCCTGGTTAGCCATCCCCTTGGGGACCCAAACCACCCCTAATTTTTACAAAGATCTACAAGGGCCGAGAGCCGTCCCTTTAGTTTAAACTGGTTTCTGTCTACTGGTAAACAAAACAAGGATGCCAGGTTAAACTGGTTAGCAAAGAAATATCCCAGGGGCCAGAATGATAACACTATTTAATCAGGCCAACTGAAAGAGACAGCCTTTTGAGCTACATTGAGAAATGGGTTTAACCAAATGGGGACTAGGATCAATTACAGAATAGAATCGGTTATTGAATGATGCACCAGTCAGGTGAGGGAACAGCTAACTTGATGATTTGAGTGGAAAGAAAAGTGTAGAGAGGTGAGTAATACAAAGTGAGTGGTAAGATAGTTTAGGCTTGAAGCCATGACTCCTGACTAAGTCCAGAACTTTGTTGTGACTCTCTCTGTTGCTGTTTCTGTTGCTGTCTCTCTGTTTCTGTCTGTCTTTCTGTCTGTCTGTTTCTCATAGATTCTCTCTCCAGTGTACGATGATGGTGGGAGAACTTCCTTTATGCTAAAGGAATCTTGTAGAGCCACTTCCTTCTCAGGATGTGTCCTGTCAGTCACTGCCTAACATGGGGTCCCTCAAAAAGCAGAGCCTGTCTTAGTGTCATCACAGCCTCTCAGAAGAGCTTCTGCTTTAAACTGACCACAGGGACTCAGGGGAAGGGTAACACCATTTAACTGGCTAAAATTGCACGCATCATACGGAAATGATATGAACCATCTGCTTACCCAGGATTTGAAATAAACAGACAGCAAGAGTCTTTGCCCAGAGGTTGGGGCTCTGGAGACTAACCTGTGGTTCAGAGCCCCATCATTCCCCCCGGCGATCCAGCCAGCTTTCTCTGTAGTTTGTTTACGGAGGACCAGGAAATTAGCTTGTCATTTGAGAGATAATGACAGTCCAGGGAGTCGTGCGCCTGACCAGGTCTGTCAGCTTGGTGCCGGTGTATATTTTCCTCTGGTTCCTGGCACTAGGCTTCACAATTTCTCTCTAACAGATTATGAAACTGGCTAGTCAAAGTAACAAAGAAATGTGGGACTCTACAGTTGTGTTGACAGGATGTCTGGGTTCAAGAATACCAACAAACCTTTGAGAAAGGGAGGAAATCTAGGACCGAGGGGACTCAGAAGCCTTTATGACTGGGGTACGACGGCAGTTTCAGGTTCCTAACCAGAGTGAAAGAAAATAACATTGTATGGGGAGGAAAATCATTAGCCTAAGAACTAACCAAGAAGTTTCATTGTCCCTAGGATAAAATACAAATTCTGGGGTTTGAAGGTCTTCACAGAGGCAGCAAGGTGATGAAAAGGATAGAGTTCTAAATCTGCAGTCAAGAAGACTTGAGTTCAAATCTAGCTTCAGATACTTAGTAATGGTGTGACCCTGGGCAAGTCACTTAACCACTGCCTGCCTCAGTTTCTCCATCTGTAAAGTGGAGATAATAATAGCACCCACCTCCCAGGATTGTTGTGAGGATCAAATAAAGTAATATCCATGAAGCATTTTGCATATCTTAAAGGGCTTTATAATTTTTAGCTGTTATTATTTAGTTCCAGGTCTTTCCATATTTCGCCTCCCCATTCAGGGGCATGCTGGTAAATGTTTAACAACTGGATCCCTGGCTAAAAAATATACCCATTGATACACTTTTAAAGTTTAATCTGGGGGGCAGCTAGGTGGCACAGTAAGTAGAGCACCGGCCCTGGAGTCAGAAGGACCTGAGTTTAAATCTGACCTCAGACACTTGACATACTTACTAGCTGTGTGACCTTGGGCAAGTCACTTAAGCCTGATTACCCTGCTTTCCCCCCTCAAAAAAATTTAAAAAAATTAAAAAATAAAGTTAAATCTGCATTACTAACATTTTCTCTATCATTTTCTTAAATCTAAGCAATTAATAAAATGATACATTGAGCCCCAATTTGTAACATTTGCTGATTTCTGAGGTGTGAATACTCACAATGAAAATTTGACGATCGGCTAGAAGGGTTTTGAGCTGGCTCAGGGATACCCCCCTGCCTCATCGTTCTTCGTTTTCGCCAGACTGGCCCATTGCTATTCGTCATATAAAGCATTGCCTCCCTCTTTCTCCATGCGGCATGGTACAGTGGAAAGTGTGCTGAAATCCTGGCTCTGCTCTTCACTCTTCCAGGTCTGATCTTGGGCGGGTTGCTTTACTACTTTGGGCCTCGGTTTCCTCATCTATAAATCGAGGGGGCTGTGCCAGCACTAGATCTGTGATCCTGTACTCCTTTACACAGGGTGTCCCCCATACCTGAACTGTGTTCCCTCCTCATCTCTACCTGAGAATCTCTAACTTCTTTCAGGGCTAGCTCAAACACCACCTTCTATCCAAGGCCTTTCCTGAGCTTCACCTACTCCCCTAATTGACAGTGTGCCCCCAAATTACTTTGTATATATTTTGGGTCTGCTTTTGTGTCTTTGTATTCCCAGTACTTTGCAATAGGAGGCACATGATGCTTGCTTGTTGAGTGAATGAATGAAGAGAAATGCCATACTTGCAGGATTATCTTGAGATAGTGAAATAGATTTCCAAACACCAAGCTTCAAACAAAAGGGGGGAAACATCAAACTTATTTTGGAGACAGCGAGACAGCAACATGTCATAGCAGATAGTGAGCTTGTCATGGAGCCAGAAAACCTAGGCCCAAGTCCCACCTCTGTGAGACCCTGAGCAAGTCATTTATCAAATGGGATAATGGTTGTAAAGTGCTTAGGCACATAGTGGGTGCTATACAAATGTCCCTCCCCTTGCCTCCCTTTCTTTTGTCTCCCTTCTCCTTCCCTGTTTAACTTCCCAGTGCGTAGTAACCTATATCAGCAAAAGTTCCCTCATCTCAAAGTTCTCTGTATCAGTGAAATCACAGGTGCAATCTACACTCCCATTCTGGACAGACACATAGCTTCATCACTCTACAATGACAAGCTGGCAATCTAGTTTCTCTTTTCCTTTTTCCCTCCACATTCCTGTCACCAGTCTTTGAGCTGATATGCCCTTCCTCCTCTCCCAATCTCTTTCCAAGCTCTGACTCATGAATATCTTCATAACTGTCTGTGAAAAAAACAACTCTTTACTGCCTAATACAATAATAACATAATATTTTAAGGCTACTTTAAGATCATCCAACAGCTAGCCCAATTTGATCCTTTAGTCAAACAAGTCAGTCAGTAAACATCTACTATGTGCCGGGCACCATGCTAAAGAAAGAAAGGCTATAAAGAAAAGCTAAAGACAGTCCCAGCTCTCAAGGAGCTCAGAGTCTAGTGGGGAAGACAACAAACTATGGACAAACAGGATATGTACAGGATAAAGTGGAAATAAATAATAGAGAGGGAGAAGGCACTAGAATTAAGGGGAATCAGGAAAGGTTTCCTGTAGATGGTGAGATTTTAGGTGGGACTTGAAGGAAGCCAGGGAAGCCAGGAGACAGAGATGAGGAGAGAGGGCATTCCAGACATGAAGGACAGCCAGAGCAAATGCCCAGAGCTGAGACATGGAATGTCTTGACTTCTATTAACAAATAAGAGAGAAATGGCAGCCAATAAAGTCAATTGCATCTTAATCCAATTCAGAGAATGGGTCAAACACTAGGATGTGCTAGCTCTACCGTTCTTGGTCTCACTCAGACCATGTCTGGAATGTTATGTTTTGGGAATTTTAGGAAGGACACTAATAAATTGAAGTGTGGATAGAAGAGGTCAACCATGATGAAAAGTCTCCAGTTCCTGCTATGTGAGAAATAGTTGAAGGAACTGGAGTTATTCAGCATGAAGAAAAAAAAATTGGGAAAGGGGAGGGTGAGAGCAATGCCCAATTATTTGAAGGGCTCTCATATGAGAAAGGGATTAGACTTAGAAGGCAAACAGTAGAAGTTGAAGAGAAGCAAATTTAAGCTTAATCTAAGATTTTAAAAATTTCCTAACAATTAAGGCCATCCAAAAGTGGAATTGGCTGCTTCAGGAGGCAGTGGATTGGAGTAGATAGCTGCCGAGGTCCGGTGGTGGGATTCAGCCTGTTTGCACCGATTCACTAGAACTGGCACCTGATTTTAGGTTGAGTTCGGTGAACTGGTTGATAGCCAGGGGCAGGGCCTGTGCCCTTCATGTCAGCAGCGGCAGCAGCGCCTGGGCTCTGTTTCATGGAGAACCGGTTGTTAATTTATTTGAATCCCACCACTGCAGTGAGGTCCCTTACAACTTTGAGACTATGAAATGGAGAACTGAGATTTCAACTTCCCTAATGACAGTTATTGACAGCATTTGTTAAAAAAAAAACAAAACTCTTGGGATTGACTTCTTTGGAAGAGCTTGAAAATAGTTTCATTTACCCAATACCATCTCTAGTTTCTATTCATTCCTATCTTTCCTCTATGTCTTGAATGTACTTTTTTCTCCCCTTTGCCTCTGAGACTCCCCAGCTTCCTTCCAAGCTCAGCTCAAATGCCACCAAGGTCTTTTGTGATCCCCGATTATTAGTGCCTCTCCTCAAGGAAGACAGGAAACAAGCATTAATTAAGCACCTACTATGTGCCAAGCACTTTCTAAAGATTATCTCATTTGATGCTCAAAACAACCCTGGGACAAAGGTGCTAATATTACCTTCATTTTACAGTTGAGGAAACTGGCCCGAAGCAAATACATTTAGGAGGCAACAAACATACCTAATACACTGAAGTTACACTGAATAGGCAGCTAACTATGCCAGAAGCCATACTGGGTCTGAATTTAGAATTTTAGAGTTAGAAAACCCGACCTTCTCATGTTACAGAGGCCCAAAGAATGAAGTAACTCACAGAAGGTTACAGTAACAGAACAAGGACCAAGAACCCAGATCTCGTGATTCCCAGTCCAGGGAATCCTCAGATTTGGAGGCTGTGGAGATTTGGATTCTGATGCAAATTACTAAAACTTCTCCAAACTGCAATTTTCTCATCTGCAAAATTGAGATAATATCTGTAGCACCTACCACACAAGGGTGCCATGAGAATTAAATGACCCAATATATGTAAAGCACTATGTTGTCAGCTATTCTTCCTGATAACATTATGTTCCTAAAAACAAACCTAGGCTTTTGAAATCAAACAAGCTTGGCAAACAGTTTTCTCATCTGTAAAATGAGATGACCTCTAAGGGACTTTCCACCTTAAATCTGTAAATCTTGGGATCCTGGACTTTGGTTAAAAAAAGGGGGTGAATAGATATCCATGCATAATCAAGACTGTAATCTTTCCAGTGACAGTAACTACAGAATTTAAAACCTTATAGAGCAGGGAGAGAAAATTTGGAACCCAAAAACTTGTGGAACTGAGTGTTATAAACTAAAAATAAAAAATAAATTTATTAAAAAATTTTAAAAAGGTTATAGAATTTTAGTTTCAAATGATTCAATGCCTCCTCACTTTATAAAGAAAGTGAAGTGGTGATAACAATCAAAGATGAACATCTTATATTAGGTGTTGGAACACTGCTGGAATGTAGAAAGAGACAGAAGGAAGTCCTAATTTGAACAAAAGGCAAGATCTGATGGAAGTCAGAATCCAGGCTCTAGGCATGGCCCACTGAGGAAGATGACCAACCAGCTGAGGAGGTTGTCAGGACTGTTTTCCATCTGGTGTACATGGGCTAAAACTATTCTGAGCACTGGCCCAGGCTTGTTTTTGTTGATTTGAGCAATAAAAGCTCATGTTCCAAAGCTTGTCTATTTTGTACCATAAACTACAAACAGAAGCTATTACACAGTGTCAAGTTTGTTTCCCTGCTTGTGACATCTCTAGGTATTAATGCTTGTTTTGCTCCTACAAATGATTCATTTGGACACCCAAAGGCCTGAGTCACAGTCAGTATCATTTATTTAATTCCCCTACCATTATTATTGCTTGCCAGTGTGGAGCAATATTCATGAGTTCTCTTTGTAAACGTTAAAGAGGAAAGCTGAGCCTCTTGGTAACATGTTGGCTATTTTTCTCCTATCTCTAGCTGAGCTAAGTAATGATGAATACAAAAATAAAATAAAAGATATTTCTGTTCACCATAAAGACCTACTTTTAAAGGCAGTCCCACGTTTTATCATTCGACTTCCACTTACATAGAAAATTCCCCCCCCCAAATGGTTTAAAAATGTGTTGCCAATACAGTCCAAATGGTGTCAATTCCCTCTTCATATTCAAGAAAATAGGAATTCTCCAGGTAATGGGTTTAGGTGAGTTCCTATCCCTCTTTCTTACTCCCCTCCTCCTAGTTAAGGATGTATTCCTTGCCTGCATTATGTGTTTCTGCCTTTGGTACAAAAATTCCAAATTATACTTCTTGACATTGCTCAATTAATAAATAAGCTTTATAAAGCACTTATTATGTGCTAGGCTCTGTGCTAAGGACTGGTGATAAAAAGAAAGGTAAAAAAAATGGTTACTGCCTTCAAAGAACTTACACATCTAACAGAGAAAGGCAACATATAAATTAATAGGTATATGCAAGATATATACAAAGGAGATGAAATATAATCTTAAAGGGAAAAGCAGCTGGAGGGACCTGGAACAACTTCCTGATGATGGTGACATTTGAACTGAATCTCAAAGGAAGCCAGGGTTCTGTCCTTTCCATAGTCTGATAACATTATTTCAACCTGTGAAGTCTCTTAACTACTTTCAACACATTCCTCCCTGTCACCATCTGGTCCTTCATGACAGCTCATGGGATGTGCTCACCTGCAACCTGTTGTTAAATGTTCAGCATGAGCTTTTACAACCTTGGGAACCAACAAATGCTACAAATCAGGGCTTGATTTTCTATACTTAAGAAGGGATGGAGAAAATGTTAATTCAGATTAAACTTAAAAGTATGCCATATGTGTGTATGTATGCATGTACGTATAATATGTATGTGCATGTGTATGTATTTACACACACATATATATACATATGTACATATATATATATACACGTTTATATACATGTGTGTATGTGTATATATATATATTTTTTGAGAGTCAGTTGTTAAGCATTTACCAGCATACTACTGCTTTAAGAGAAATATGAGCAAAATCCCATTAAATCAAACTTTAAAGTGTTAGTATAATAGGGACAATAGAATACTTCAGAGTTGGAGAGACTGACAGCTGAAAAAGGCTCAAGGGATGCCAGGCATAGGAGAGACTGGGGGAAACAATTGAACCAAGTGACATGACAAGAGTCTTGCTAGGGTGTTTAAGGGACATGAGCACCTTGCATAGCAAACATGTCTGTTTCTAGTGGTGAGAAAAAAGAAGAGATCAGTTAACTCATTATCTTCTCCTCAAAAAACCCCACCCCCTCAAAAAAAACACCCCCAACTAAACTTCCCTCTTTCTTCAGAGGGCACTACTATCTTTCCAGTGACCAAGGTTTCCAACACTGGAATCATCTTCATCTCCTCATTTTTCCTCACCCCATTTGTTCAACCATTTGCCCAAATCATGCATATTTCTATTTTCATATAGTCTTTCACACATATTTTTATGTCCATTCAAAGGACCACCACACTACTTCAAGTTCTCATCATGGGCTTGTACCATTACAATAGGCTCCTAATTGGCCTAATTGCCACCCCCCGCCCCAGACTCTCCCATCTCCAATTCATCTTCCACTTAGTTGCCAAAATGATTTTCCTAAGGCACAGATCTCACCATGTTCCTCTTCTAATAAGTCAAATCTGGTGCCCAAATCTAAAGAGGTTGGGAGAAAGAGGAGGGATAAAGGAAGAGGAGAAATGAGTTATAGAAGAGCTCTTCTCAACTCTGGCATCCTGCCATCAAGTTGCTTTGTGGCATAATGAATAAAAACAGTACTCTGCTCAAGTTCAACCTCCTACTTAAGTATTTTCCTGATCTCCCCTCCTAGCATTCTCCTGAAATTACTTTATATTTAATTTGTTTATGCTCTGTATTTAGTTATATGTATACATGTCATTTCCTCTATTAGAACATAAGCTTCTTAAGGACAAGACTATGTTTGTTTCTGAATTTGCATTCCCACTGCTTTGCACAGTACTTGGCACATTATAATCCTTCATTCATTCAGAGTAATAATAATAATGGAGAAGGTGATGTTTTAAAAAAAGATTCTTTTAGAATCCCATTGTCACAAGGATTCAGAGGTAGTCAAAAGAGATGGAAGAATTATAGTTTTGTTATTTTAAAGACATAAGAAAAGAGAAAACGGTGTTGGGAAGAGGATACATTAAAAGGAAGATTGGAGAAAAGATGGGAGAACTTTCTAATATGCATAAAGAGTTGGGGTAAGAGGCATCACTTGAACTTTATCTTCACCTTATCTTCTCAAAATAAGGCAGAACACACACACACACACACACACACACACACACACACAGAGTTTGGTGTAGAAATGCATTCACCTCGGTGGGGGAGGGTGGAGCCAAGATGGCAGCCTAAAAACAGCTTAAGAGCTTAAGCTCTCCCCTAAATGCCTGCCAAACACCTGTGAAAAATGACTCTTAAACAAATTCTAGAGCTACAGAACCCACAAAATAACAGGGAAACAATTCTCTAGCCCAAGACGGCCTAGATGGTGGCTGGGAAGAGTCTATCACACCGTACGGGGAGCAGAGCACAGCCCAGGGTGGGCCATGCCAGGACAGACAAGGCCCAGAGCAGACCTTGTGGAGCAGGCCAAAGGGCCCTGAATTACTGAGTTGTGGCAGTTACCAGATTTCTCAAACCACAAACGCCAAAGATAACTGAGCAGGTCAGTGGGAAAACTGCTGGATCTGGGTGAGAGAAGTGTGCAGTCCAGCCCCAGCCCCAGGGGTGGTGGGCATCAGCAGCAGGAAGTTCTGGCAGCTGCTTCCAGAGTCCCTCACCCACATGGTAGGAGGAGTCAAGTGGCAGATCACAGCAGGAGTGCAGAGGCAGGGTTCTCTTGCTTTGCCCTGCTTGGATATGGGTTGCAGTCCTGGTTGGCAGTTCTTGGGGGAGGAGGAGCACTGGTGTGGCAGAGCTTGTGGTGACTAGAAGTAGCTCTGAAAACAGCAACACAAAACCCCTGAAGTTTGGGACAAAGCACTCTTCACTCTGAAAGCAGTCATAACCTGACAAAAAACTCAAAAATCAAGTAATTAGCTGGGAAAACGAGCAGGCACCATAAAAGGATTCAGAGTATAGAATCTTTTTTGATGACAAAGAAGATCAAAACATACAGCCAGAAGAAGTCAACAAATCAAAGATCCTACATCAAAAGCCTCCAAGAAAAAATATTAATTGGCCTCAGGCCATGGGAGAGCTCAAAAAGGATTTGGAAAGTCAAGTAAGATAAGTAAAGAAAAAATTGGGAAGAGAAATGAGAGTGATTCAAGAAAATCATGAAAAACAAGTCAATGACTTGCTAAAGGAGACCCAAAAAAACACTGAAGAAAATAACACCTTAAAAAATAGACTAACCCAAATGGCAAAAGAGCTCCAAAAAGCCAAGGAGGAGAAGAATGCCTTGAAAGGCAGAATTAGCCAAATGGAAAAGGAGGTCCAAAAGACCACTGAAGAAAATACTGCCTTAAAAATTAGAATGGAGCAAGTAGAAGCTAATGACTCTATAAGAAATCAAGAAATTATAAAGCAGAACCAAAAGAATGAAAAAATGGAAGACAATGTGAAATATCTCATTGGAAAAACCACTGACCTGGAGAATAGATCCAGGAGAGATAATTTAAAAATTGTTAGACTACATGAAAGCTGTGATCACAAAATGAGCCTAGACATCATCTTTCAAGAAATTGTCAAAGAAAACTGCTCTGACATTCTAGAACCAGAGGGTAAAATAGAAATTGAAAGAATCCACAGATCACCTCTTGAAAAAGATCTCAAAAAAAACTCCTAGGAATATCGTAGCCAAATTCAAGAGTTCCCAGGTCAAAGAGAAAATACTGCAAGCAGCCATAAAGAAACAATTTGAGTATTGTGGAAACAATCAGGATAACACAAGATCTAGCAGCTTCTACATTAATGGCTCAAAAGGCTTGGAATATGATATTCCAGACAGAGGTTAAAGGAGATAGGATTAAAACCAAGAATCACCTATCCAGCAAAACTGAGTATAATGCTCCAAGGCAAAATATGGATTTTCAATAAAATAGAGGACTTTCGAGCATTCTTAATGAAAAACCAGAGCCGAATAGAAAATTTGACTTTCAAGCACAAGAATCAAGAGAAGCATGAAAAGGTAAAAAAGAAAGAGAAATCATAAGGGACTTACTAAAGTTGAACTGTTTTGTGTACATTCCTACATGGAAAGATGATATTTGTAAGTCATGAGACCTTTCTCAGTATTGGGTTGTTGAAGTGAATATACATATATATAGACAGAGGGCACAGGGTGAATTGAATATGAAGGGATGGTATTTAAAAAAAATTAAATTAAGGGATGAGAAAGGAATATATTGAAAGAGGGAGAAAGGGAGGCAGAATGGGGTAAATTATCTCACATAAAAGCAGCGAGAAAAAGCAGTTTGTTGGACGGGAAGAGGAGGCAGGTAAGGGGAATGAGTGAATCTAGCTCTCATCGGATTTGACTTGAAGAGGGAATAACATACACACTCAATTGGGTATCTTGCCTTACAGGAAAATAGTGGAAAGGGGATAAGGGCGGGGGGGGGTGGTGGTAGAAGGGAGGCAGATGGGGGAGGAGGTAATCAAAAGCAAGCACTTTTGAAAAGGGACAGGATCAAGGGAGAAAACTGAATAAAGGGGGACAGTATAGGATGGAGGGAAATACAATTAGTCTTTCACAACATGAGTATTGTGGAAGCATTTTACATAATGATACATGTGTGGCCTATGTTGAATTGCTTGACTTCTTAGGGAGGGTGGGTGGGAAGGGAAGAGGGGAGAGAATTTGGAACTCAAAATTTTAAAATCAGATGCTCAAAAGAAAGAGTTGTTTTTACATGCAACTGAGAAATAAGATATGTAGGTAATGGGGCATAGAAATCTGTCCTTCCCTACCAGAAAGTAAGGAGAAAGGGGATGGGGGGATAGGGGTGACAGAAGGGAGGGCTGACTGGGAATAGGGCAATCAGAATATACGCCATCTTGGAGTGAGGGGGAAGGTAGAAATCAGGAGAAAATTTGCAGCTCAAAATCTTGTGGAAATCAATATTGAAAATTAAAATATTAAATAGATAATAAAATATCTTGGGAAAAAAGAAAGAAGATAAGGACCTGAATAGAATTTTAGAAAAAGTAGATATGATAGACTTCTGGTGATTGTTGAATGGAAATGGAAAGGAATATACATATTCTCACCTGTGTATGAGACCTTAATAACAATTCACTATGTCTTGGAACATAAAACCTCACAAACAAATGCAGAAAAGTAGAAATATTGTAGAGCAGAAATATAATCCTTCACCTATCACATTGCAATAAAAATTGTATTAAATAGACATTTTAAAACACCAAAAATCAAGTGTAAGTGAAATAACTTAGTTCTAAATTATTGTTAGGTGAAAGGATGAATCATAGAAATGATAATTTCATCAAAGATAAGGCAACATACCAAAAATTTTGGGATGCAGTCAAAACAGTCCTTAGGGGGAAATGTGTGTCTAGAAACACATTTATTAACAAAAAAGTGGAAGAGTACATCAGTAAATTGGGAATTGCAATGAATTACAATAAAACTATTCAAAAATCAACAAAAAGAAAAAAGAGGAAAACCAAATTATCAGTATCAAAAATAAAAAAGGACAATTCACATGAAATGAAGAAGAAATGATAGTCATAGAAACTATTTTGCCCATCTATATGCCACAAAAACTGATAACTTGAAGTAAAATAAATGAGCTTTTGCAAAAATATAAAACAGCTGAATTAACAACAACAAAAAGAAATAGAGAATTTAAACAATGAGTTTTCAGAGGAAGAAGTTGAATAAGCCACAAATGATTTTCCAAAGTAAAAATTCCAGGACCAGATAGATTCACAAGTGAATTCTACTAAACATTCAAAGAATATCAAAAATATATAAGTCATTTGCAAAAATAGCAAACAAAAGGGATCCTAGAAAATTGCTTCGTTTACACAGATATGGTTTTAATACGTAAACCAAGAAGAATCAAAACAGAAAAAGAATGCCACAGACCAATATGCATGATTAACATAAATATAAAAATTTTAAATAAAACATTAGCAAAGAGTCTAAAACAATATATTATAAAGATTATATGCTATAACCGGATTGAATTTATAGAAATATAGGATTGATTTAATATTAGAAAAAACAATAAACTTATTTATAATATATAAATATATTAATAGAAATTATAAACTTGAAGTTAAAAACAAAATCAACACAAAACATGATTATACTAATACACGCAGAAAAACCTTTTGACAAATTAGAATACTTATTTCTGTTCTCTTGTTTTCACTATAAAACACAGGAATAAATGGACCCTTCCTTAAAATGATATGTATGTATTTAAAATCAAGAGCTACCCTTATCTGTAATGGAAAGAATTTGAATCATTTTCAAGAAATTCAGGGGTGAAACAAGCATGTCTATCATCATTATGACATAGCATTAGCAATATTGATTATAACGATAAGATAAGAAAATGAGAGAACTACCATAGGTTTATATATATGTATGCATATACATATATATATATATCTCACTGATTCAAATTCATAAGAATAAGAATTATTCCCTAATTGATAAATGGTCTAAGGATATAACCAGAAAGTTCCCAAGGGAAGCAACTAAGGTTATTTATATAGTCATGTAAAAAAATGCTCCAAATCATGACTAATTAGAGAAATGAAAATTAAATCAATTCTGAGATGCTACCTTACCTCCATCAGAGTTGCAAAGATGACAGAGAGGAGCATGACAAATGTTGGAGGGGTTATAGGAAAACAGGCACATTAATGTTGGTTGGCCTGTGAATGGGCACAAACATAATGGAAATCAGTTTGGAATTACATGCAGTTACTAAACAGCTATACTACTGCTAGGCCTATAACCAAAAGCAATCAAAGGAAGAGGAAAAGGTCTTTTATGTATAAAAATATTTACAGCAGCTCTTCTTGTGGTTATAAAAAATCTCAAAACTTGGGTAATGTTCAACATTTGAGAATGGCTGAATAAATTGTGGTATGTGAATACAATGTAGTCTTTGTGCTTGAAGAAAGAAGGAAATAGATGATTTTGAGAAGACATGAAAAAAATTAAATGAACTTATGCAAAGTGAAATAAGTAGGACCAGAAGAACAATTTACACTATAACTTCAATATTATAAAAGTGAACAATCCTGAGGACTCTTATAAACTGAGGAAGAATAAAACAAGCAGAACCAGGAAAACAATTCTGTAATAACAACACTGTAAAAGACAAACACCTCAGAAAGCTGTAAGAACTATGATCAGTACAATGACCACTGATGATTCCAGAGGATCAATAATGAAACATGCTGTCCATGACAGAGAGGTGGTGGGTTTAGGGTACAGAAGGATACACACACAATCCACAAATACATATACACATCAACACATATTTATAAATATATATATATATGTACATGTGTATATGTATATATAGTATTAGGTTTGTATTTTATTATATTTTTATTTATTTTGTTAAATATTTCCCAATTGTGTTTTAATCTGGTTTGAGACCAATGGTTTAATGCAACTACACTAGGAAAAAAAAGACTTTCAGGCCCAGCAGTTACAGGAGTTGTGAGTTTACCCTTTGCCATACACACGTACACACACACACACACACACACACAGAGGAAAATTAATTTTAATATTGTTAACATCAAATGTAATGTTCTTTTCTCTGTCAAAAGGCCATCCTGATAGCCTAAAGTGACTCCCACTGTCCTTGCCTCTTTCATTAAGATTCAAGGTAAATTGGAATATGAAGGGTAAAAACAACCAGAATGAAGTGGATTTTCTTGCTCAGATTGCCAAAGATGTCTGGAACCTCATGACCAAGCCTCAGTCCTCTCCCACCCACTCCTGAATGTATAAAAGCCTTTCTGTAAATTTTCTTGGTGGACGTCCATATACTCACATATATGGGTGCCCCAGGCTCAAAACCTCTTTATCTCAATTAAAGAAGCTTTTCCCCCTGTATTTTGATTTATTTTTGAGTTTGATTTATTTCAGGGCTAACAGTATTTACGTATTTGCTGTGGACAGGAGCTCTATAATGCTTTTGCTAACCAATTAAATATGCTAGAGCTTCCCTTTTTTCACAGGGGGACCAGACAATGGAGTAGAACAACTAGCCAATCAGTTGGACTTCTGATGCCCAAGGCTGCTTGACACACCAGTGATCCTTTTCAAAATAACTGTAGCTGAACTCAGAGATGTCTGCAACTGCTGAAACCAGTCCTGACCAACTCATTGAGAAAAGCAAACATCTTGGTTCCAGACTTACCTAAAGTGAAGCAGACATCTTGGTTTCTGAATTATCTAAAGAGCAGCAAACATCCTGCTTTCTGATTTATCGTACTTACATACACCCTCTCCTTAAACCCCAATATCCCACTGACTCCCCATTTATTGTGTTTCTCCCTTAAACCTGACTTAGCCATAAATACCTCAAAAAGTCCTAAATACCTCAAATATATATATATATACCTCACACTTTCCCATTATCCTTTGAGCCAATGAGAAAATTGTCTTACTGCTCTGGCTTGCAAGCTTCTTCTCAGGCAATAAATGCATCTATAATTTTTGTAAACTGTGACTGGACTCTGATTCATTTCAGGTCCCCCTTTTGGAACTTGAGTTTCTTCTATTTTAGCAGTTTACTGGAGTTTTTATTTTAACATTGCATATTTAGAGAATTTCTTTTGCTTACAAGAAATTTGTTTTCCTTTTATTTTTTCTTTTTTTTTACAATTAAGATTTTTTATTTTTAGTTTACAACACTCAGTTCCACATAACTTTGAGTTCCCGATTTTCTTCCCCCCTTTCCCCACTCCCTCCCCAAGATGGCACGGAATCTGATATATCTTCTACATGTAACTTCGCATTGAACTTATTTACACAACAGTCAAGTTGTAAAGAGGAATTATGACCAATGGAATGAATCATGAGAAAGAAGAAACAAAACAAACAAACAAAAAAAAACAAAGACAAAAACAAAAGAGAAAAAAAAAGGGGGGGGGGAAGGCAAGCATAAAGTGTGCCTCAATCTGCATTCAGACCCCATAGTTCTTTTGTTGGATGTAGATAGCTCTCTCCATCACGAGTCCTTTGGAGTTGTCTTTGCACCTTGTATTGTGGAGAAGAGCAAAGTCTGTCAGGGTTAGTCATCACAGAATCCATATACCTGTGGCTGTGTATAATGTTCTCCTGGTTCTGCTCTGCTCACTCAGCATTATATAGTGTAGGTTTTTCCAGTTTATTATGAAGTCTGTATCATCGCCATTTCTTACAGCACAGTAGTATTCCATTACCTCCATATACAACAACTTGTTCAGCCATTCCCCAATTGATGGGCATCCCCTCGATTTCCAATTCTTTGCTACTACAAAAAGAGCATTTTTGTACTTATGGGTCCTTTTCTCACTTGTGTGATCTCTTTGGGATACAACCCTAGAAGTGGTATTGCTGGGTCAAAGGGTATGAATGTTTTTATAGCCTTTTGGGCATAGTTCCAAATTGCTCTCCAGAATGGCTGGATCAGTTCACAACTCCACCAGCAATGTAACAATGTTCCGATTTTCCCACATCCTCTACAGCATTCATCATTCTCCTGCTTTGTCATTTTAGCCAATCTGACAGGAGAGATATAGTATCTAAGAGTTGTTTTGATTTGCATTTCTCTAATCAGTAGTGGTTTCAAGCATTTTTTCATATGCCTATAGATATCTTTAATTTCTCCCTCTGAAAACTGCCTGTTTATATCCTTTGACCATTTCTCAATTGGGGAATGACTTGTATTCCCATAAATTTGGCTCAGTTCCCTGTATATTTTAGAGATGAGACCTTTATCAGAGATACTAGTTGTAAAGATTTTCTCCCAATTTTCTGCTTCTTCCTGCTTAATCTTTGTTGTATTGCCTTTTTTATACAAAAACATTTCAATTTAACATAATCAAAATTATCTATTTTGCATTTTGTAATGCTATCTCTTGTTGTGTCATGAATTCTTTGCTTTTCCATAAATCTGATAGGTAAATTATTCCTTGCTCTCCCAAATTGCTTATAGTATCAGCCTTTATTCCTAAATCATGAACCCATTTTGACTTTATTTTGGTATATGGTGTAAGATATTGGTCTATGCCCAGTTTCTGCCCTACCATTTTCCAATTTTCCCAGCAGTTTTTGTGAAATAGTGAGTTCTTAGCCCAGAAGCTGGCCTCTTTGGGTTTATCAAAGAGTAGATTGCTATAGTCATTGACCACTGCATCTTGTGTATCTATCCTATTCCACTGATCCACCACTCTGCTTCTTAGCCAGTACCAGGTAGTTTTGATGACTGCTGATTTGTAGTACAATTTAATATCTGTATGGCTAGGCCACCTTCCCTAGCATTTTTTTTCATTAATTCCCTAGATATTCTAGACCTCTTGTTCTTCCAGATGAATTTTGCTATTATTTTATCCAGCTCTGTAAAATAATTTTTTTGGTAGTTCGATTGGTATGGCACTGAATAGATAAATTAATTTAGGTAAAATTGTCATTTTTATTATATTAGCTCAGCCTAACCATGAGCAACTGATATTTTTCCATTTGTTTAGATCTGACTTTATTCGCGTGAAAAGTGTTTCATAATTATGTTTATATAGGTCCTGGGTTTGTCTGGGCAGATAGATTCCCAAATATTTTATAGTGTCTTCAGTAACTTTGAATGGAATTTCTCTTTCTATTTCTTGCTGTTGGGCTTTGTTAGTAAAATATAGGAATGCCAAGGATTTGTGTGGGTTTATTTTGCTAAAGTTGTTTATTGTTTCAAGTAGTTTTTTACTTGATTCTCTAGGATTCTCTAAATAAATAATCATATCATCTGCAAAAAGTGATAATTTAGTTTCTTCTTTGCCTATTCTAATTCCTTCAATTTCTTTTTCTTCTCTTATTGCTACAGCTAACATTTCTAGTACCAAATTGAATAGTAAGGGTGATAACAGACACCCTAGTTTCACCCCTGCTCTTATTAGGAATGCCTCTAGCTTATCCCCATTACAAATAATGCTTGTTGATGGTTTTAGATAGATGCTATTTATAATTTTAAGGAAGGCTCCATTTATTCCTATGTTTTCTAGTGTTTTTAATAGGAATGGGTGTTGTATTTTGTCAAAGGCTTTTTCTGCATCTATTGAGATGATCATATGATTTCTGCTTGTTTTTTTTGTTGATATGATCAATTATGCTGATAGTTTTTCTAATATCAAACCAGCCTTGCATTCCTGGAATAAATCCTACCTGGTCTTAGTGTATTATTCTCATGACAAGTTGCTGCAATCTTTTTGCTAATATTGTATTTAAAATTTTTGCATCCATATTTGTGTCACAAAAAGAATTTGATAGGACTCCTTCTTCACCTATTTTCCCAAATAGTCTATGAAATATAGGAATTAATTGTTCTTTAAATGTTTGCTAAAATTCACATGTAAAACCATCTGGCCCAGGAGATTTTTTCCTAGGGAGTTCATTGATGGCTTGCTTAGTTTCTTTTTCTGAGATGGGATTATTTAGGAATTTTACTTCCTCTTCTGTTAACCTGGGCAATTTATATTTTTATAGATATTCATCCATATCCCTAAGGTTGTCAAATTTATGGGCATACAATTTGGCAAATAATTCCTAATTATTTTTTTAATTTCCTCTTCCTTGGAGGTGAATTCACCCTTTTCATTTTTTGATACTGGTAATTTGATTTTCTTCTTTCTTTTTTTAAATCAAATTGGCCAAAGGTTTATCAATTTTATTGATTTTTTTCATAAAACCAGCTCTTTGTTTTATATTTATTAATTCAATAGTTTTCTTAATTTCAGTTTTCTTAATCTCTCCTTTGATTTTCAGTATTTCTAATTTGGTATTTAATTGGGGATTTTCAATTTGTTCTTTTTCTAGCTTTTTCAGTTGCATGCCCAATTCATTGATCTCCTTTTTCTCTATTTTATTCATGTAAACATTTAGAGATATAAAACTTCCCCTAAGAACTGCTTTTGCTGCATCCCATAAGTTTTGGTATGTTGTCTCATTATTGTCATTTTCTTGAATGAAGTTATTAATTGTTTCTATGATTTGTTCTTTGGTCCACTCATTCTTTAGAATTAGATTATTTAGTTTCCAATTAATTTTTAGCTATTTTTCCATGGTTCTTTATGACAAATAATTTTTATTGCATCATGACCCAAAAAGGATGCTTTGACTACTTCTGCCTTTCTGCACTGGATTGTGAGGTGTTTATGCACTAGTACATGGTCAGTTTTTCAGTATGTGCCATGTACCACTGAGAAAAAAGTATATTCCTTTTTATCCCCATTCAGTTTTCTCCAGAGGTCTATCATATCTGCCTTTTCTAAAATTCTGTTCACCTCCTTAACTTCTTTCTTATTTATTTTGACGTTAGATTTATCTAGTTCGGAGAGGGGGAGGTTGAGGTCTCCCATTATTACAGTTTTGCTGTGTATTTCTTTCTGTAATTCCCTTAACCTCTTCTCTAAGAATTTGCATGCCATACCACTTGGTGCATATATGTTAAACAATGACATTGCTTCATTGTTTATGGTGCCTTTTAGCAGGATGTAGTGTCCTTCCTTATCTCTTTTAATTAAATCTATCTTTACTTTTGCTTTGTCTGAGATTAGGATTGCTACCCCTGCTTTTTTTTACTTTAGCTGAAGCAGAATATATTCTACTCCAGCCTTTTACCTTTACCCTGTGTGTATCTCCCTGTTTCAAATGTGTTTCTTGTAAACAGCATATTGTAGGATTATTGTTTTTAATCCATTCTGCTATCTGCTTCTGTTTTATGGGAGAGTTCATCCCATTCACATTCACAGTTACGATAACCATCTGTGTCTTTTTCTCCATTCTATTTCCCTCATTTATGCTTTCATTTCTCCCTTTCCACTTCCCCTCCTCAACAGAGTTTTGCTTTTGACCACCACCTTCCTCAGTTTACCCTTCCTCTTGATTCCCCTCCCTTATCTTCCCATTTTCCACTTGCTACTTCTTCTCTCCCTTCTGACCACCCACTCTCCCTTTTCCCCCCCTTTCCCCTCCTACTGCCTGTAGGACAAGTTAGATTTCTGTACTTATCAGGGAATCTCATTCCCTTCTTGAACCAAATCCAATGAGAGTAAAGCTCAAATACTGCTCTTCTCCCTCCCTTCTTTCCCTCTACTACAATGTATTTTTGTGCCTCTTCATTTGATGTAATTTCCCCTTTCCTACTCCCTCCTTACCTCCTCTCCCAGAACCCTCCCTTTACATCTCTTAATTATGGCTTTTATCCTTATATCATTTATTTTATACAGACGTCCATAGTCTATGTGTATCCCTTTCAATTCTCATAATAACTGTACTATTCTCAAGATTGTCATATTATATATGTACATGTACACATATATATATATCATACATAAGATGATATATATATATATAATATATATATATCATACATAAGATGATATAATCCTATATGAAGATGTAAATAATTTGCCCTTATTGAGGTTTGTGGGGCAGTTTTCTCCCTGTTTACCTTTTAATTTCTCTGTTGAGTTTTGTGTTTGAAGATCGAATTTTCCATCGAGTTCTGGCCTTTTCATCAGGAAGGTCTACAATTCCCTTATTTTGTTGAATATCCATCACCTTGCCTGAAAAAAATATGCTCAGTCTTGCTGGGTAGTTGATCCTTGGTTGTAGTCCCAGCTCCTTTGCCCTTCAGAATATCATATTCTAATTTCTCCTGTCATTTAATGTAGAAGCTGAGAGATCCTGCATGATCCTGACTATAGTTCCACAATATTTGAATTGTTTCTTTTTGGCTGCTTGCAGTATTTCTCCTTGACTTTGTAATTCTGAAATTTGGCTATAATATTTCTTGGAATTTTCAATTTGGGATCGCTTTCGGGGGGTGATCAGTGGTTTCTTTCAATGACTATTTTACCCTCTGGTTCTAGGACCTCTGGGCAGTTTTCTTTAATAATTTCCTCGAAGATACTGTCAAGGATCTTTTTTTCATCGTGGGTTTCCGGTAGCCCACTAATTCTTAGATTGTCTCTCCTGGATCTATTTTCCAGGTCAGTTGTTTTTCCAATCAAGTATTTCACATTTTCTTCTGTTTTTTCATTCTTTACATTTTGTTTTACTACTTCTTGATGCCTCATAGAGTCATTAGCTTCCACTTGCACAATTCTAATTTTAATGAGTTGCTGTCTTCATTTTGCTTTTGAGTCTCCTTTTCCAATTGGTTGATTTTACCTTTCAGGGTGTCATTTTCTCTGTTTAGATTCTGAATCTCCATAGCCATTTCGCCAATCTTATTTCTTAAAGACTTGATTTCATCAGAGGTTTTTTTCTCATTTTTTCCATTTTTTCCTTTACCTCCCTAATTTGGTTTTTAAAATCCTCCTTTAGCTCTTCCAGTAATGCTTTTTGGGCTTGAGACCAGTTCATACTCCCTTTTGAGGTATCAGGTGTGGGTATAGTGTCAAT
Organism: Trichosurus vulpecula; assembly: GCF_011100635.1. Taxonomy (NCBI): domain Eukaryota; kingdom Metazoa; phylum Chordata; class Mammalia; order Diprotodontia; family Phalangeridae; genus Trichosurus; species Trichosurus vulpecula. Next base: position 146,221,770 of record NC_050580.1, read on the forward strand.
GCTATCCTCTTCCAAATTGGTATTTTGATCATCCCTGTCTCCGTAAAATGAATCAATGGTCCTTGGTTTTTTCGTGTTCTTCTTCATGTTGATTAGCTTTTTCCTGGCTTTACAAGAGATTTCTGCTTTTGGGGCTCAGAGATCTCTGACCCAGGTTTCTCATTCTGGGGATTGTGGGTCTATTTACTGGCTTTGTGTATTATAGCCTTCAGTTTCCTGAGGTGTGAGGGAGGGGTCTGGCTGCCTGAATTCTCCTTTCCCCTGGGGCTGCTCTCCACCACTGTTGCTCTTCAGCAATGGTCTCAGCTGTTTGTTGTCTATGTTGGTGTCTGCCACTTCCCTTCGGGGTGCAAGGGTACGTCTGGGCTCCTGGTGTTGACCCCTGCTGGCTCTGACCCTCTGGAACTCAGGAACACTCACTGCCCGGACACTGAAGCCCCACTTCTGTATCCTCTAGTCCATCATTTTTCCTGAGGAATTCTCTGGGTCAAGGTGGGAGGGATTAGAGCTGTTTACCTGACCATTATGTCTCCCGGAAGTTCAAGAAGGCGCGTTTCAATCCTTTGAACTGCAAGCCTCAGGAGTAGATGTCTCACTGTTGTGCTGCTGCCTCTCGTCCTTTGACAGACTCCTGTCCTGTGTTGGGAGACCTGGGGATCTCCGGCGGTTTTGGGCACCCAGTTTTCTCCTCCTTTTCTTTTTTCAATGAGGTGAAGGTGGGAAGAAAAGAAAATAGATTTCTGTTTGTTTGTTTTGGTGGGAATGCTACAGACATGTATAATACAGCATGAACTTTCATCTGGCATTGCTATACTATGTTTTATTTATTTATATTATCAGTTTTATTTTGCTACAAAAGACCTCTCATGAAGTGGGAGTGATCCCTAAATGTTTATAATGTAAAAATAAAACACATCAAGAAAACTTTTTGAAAAAATAATAGCAAAGCAGAGCAAACATGAAGTTTTAGGTAGGGTAGCAAATAGAGAATAGATGTGCAAACAGAATACCCAAGAGTTCATTCAGATGTTAGACATCAGGCCAATAAGAGGTACTAAGTTTGGGAGACCAGATGGATCCCAAGGAACTGAAGGAAACTGAGCAAGATAGGAGAACATCAGTGGCAGGTAAACTAGCCAGCAAACAAGAAAGCCACTGAGGGAATAGGAATAAGGTAGACAGAAGACAGAAAAATAAAAGTTGTTGCAAAGATGGATCCCTTTGATGCTCTCAAATTTGCAGGTAATAAGGGGTAAGGACAGTGACACTGAGATGTAAGGCTAAATCTCTTTTCTGATGTATCTGGAGCTTTCTACAACCCCAGTCTTGTGCTCAGATCCCATTTGTATCTAGTTAGGATGGCCCTTTGAGGTGTGAGTGAATCATTCTGCACCTGCCTAAAGATGTGAAGCTCTGAGTTGCTTATTTGCATTTGAAAAAGGCAAGAAAATAGCTGAGTAACCAGGAAAGGCAATGAATTTGTTCTTAGAGCATAGTGCTGCCCAGGTTCTTTTTCCTTCAGCAATTAGTTTGTATAAACCAATAGGATAATCTTGAACTTTTTTTTTTAAAAAGCAGTAGGAATTCCTGAACCCCAGAGCTGCTTGGTAATTATTGGGCAAATGGTCAATGTCTCCTTATGGGGTAGCCTGCAGAGATGGAGATTTGGGAAATAGTTACCCTAGGTTAGGGTGAGAGACCCAGCTCTGAACCAGGCAAAATAAAAGAAAGGAAAGGTGAGACCTTTGCTCTCTTCCCTTCTGCCTGGGAGAAGGTAGCTAAGGGATACAGTGGATAGAGGCCTGGAGTCAGGAAGCCCCGAGTGCAAATTCAGCCTCAGACACTTACTAGCTGTGTGACCTTGGGCAAGTCACTTAACCCTGTTTACCTCAGTTCCCTCATGTGTGAAATGAGCTGGAGAAGGAAATAGCAAACCAGTCCAGCATCTTTGCCGAGGAAACCCCAAACGGGGTCACAAAGCGTCGGACACTAACAAGTGACTCAACAACGGCAACGACAACCTTGGGTCCCTGAGGGAACAGAACCAGACAGGCTTCTGTCTATTCTAGGCTAAGGGTCTAAGCTCTCTTTAAAAGAGCACAGCAGTGTGCCGGGTGAGAATTCCAGATGAGCTTCACACCAGAAGTGATGGAGACTAACATTCTCATTAATGAGCAATAAACCTAAGAGTACAGAGAGTCAGCCAATCCTAGGGCCAGCCCAGGTTAGCACTAGAGGGCAGACACAGGCATCACCCACCAATGTAAACTTTGTGAGGACTCTGGGATGGTGGTGTCAAACTCATATAGAAAGAGGGCCATACAAAAACATCTCTGCGGTAGCCTATCGACTCAGTCTTAAAATTTAATATTATCTATATTTTATTACATTTTTATTTCTTTTGTTAAATATTTCCCAACTGCATTTTAATCTGGTTTGAGATCAATGGCTTGACATGATTGCTCTAGAAGAACAAAAAATACTTCCAAGCCCAGCGATAACAAGAATTGTGAGTTACCCTTTGCCACATGTATACAAATGTACCACATAGCCATAGTATTCTAAGTTTGAGCTTACTCTTCCCATGGACACTCTGTGTATTTGTGGGAGAATGAACCCCAGGTTTTTGTGGGGAATGTTTTGTATCAATTGTTCTTCCTATACCATTTTTAGTAAATGGCCTTGCTAAAAGCTAATTAGGCTGTTGACTGATTATTAATGGAAGCACACAGGTGGGACTCCATGATACAGTAGTAGGAGGAGCTACGCACAGAGTTACATCTAGAAGCTAAGGTAGAAGATGCTCCTCCGGGGACCCAAACTGAATCTAAGTGCAAGCAGGAAAGAGTATTCCAGAGAGGTTTCCTCACAGCAATTAAAAAATATCTGAAACAACTTGTTCACCCAACTTCTATTGCTTTTATTTTACTAGTGAGGGCTAATCCCAAAAGAGACTCACTTAGGCAATTGTTCGGAATGATAAATGAGAGTAACTGACAGGTTGTCAGTTAGAGGAAGGGGAGCAGGTACAGTTCAAGAAGCCTGCAATTTGAGTTTCAAATGAATTTCTGGAGGATTAATAAGCAAGAATAATAAGCACAACCAAAACTCCCATCTATAAATTTCAGTCCAACAAAGCCCTTTCTGTAAATATCCCTGGTAAGCAAGCTGGTACACATACTATTATTCCAGTTTTACAGATGGGCAAACTGAGGCTCTGAGAGATTATGTGACTTGCCAAGGATCACACAAGCTAGTTATTCTGTCATCACTAGGGTTTGAACCCAGATCTCTCTTTCCTCATCCTCAGGCATTGAAGCTGGAAGGCTTAGGTTTGGGGCTTGGTTACAGCCCTGTCTAAAGTCCTGCTCTAGGGCAAAAGAGGGTCCTGATATTCAGGAGGTTCTACCAGATTAAAGATTTTCTAGGGGGTTTTCCATTAGCAGTAATGAGTATTCTCCATGTTATACTGCAAATAGCCATTGATTCATGTAAAATGAAGAAGATTGTGAAGTTCTCTCTCTCCCCCCGCCCTTCTCTCTCTGTCTCTCTCTCTCTCTCTCTCTCTCTCTCTCTCTCTCTCTCTCTCTCTCTCTCTCTCTCTCTCTCTCTCGTCTCCTGTCTCTGTTTTTATCTATTTGCATCCACATAGGAAAAACTAAGTAGTTGAGGACTGCCAGACTGCTTGTTATTCTATAATATCTATGATAGGCAGTTGAATGGACCAACAATATACCTGGTCTGTCAGTGTATATCTGGGACAGACAATATGGATGGATGATGAACTTCACACAGAACTGAATGGGGGGAAGAGAACAAGTGGAATGACATTTAGGAAACTATACAGTGCTTTTCAATGACCATTCCCCAATGAAATAGAATTCTATCTTTTAAAATCAATATTCTTCCAGTGATGTTATATGGCTTGTAGCCATAATGGCTTTTGTTTTCTTTGAATGGCTCAGCTTGCCTCATTGAGCCTCTGGACACTGTGGCTTGCTCTTCCGGGGAGCATGCCGGGAAGCAGACAGCTTCCTGTGTGAGGAGTCATGGGGCTGGCTGAGGGGAGGTGTTAATGTCTATGCTAGGGGGAGGGGCCAACTCAAGAACCAATCGGCCCTGGTCATTTGGGCGGAGCTTGATGATGTCAAAAACCCTATAAGAGGGGAGAGGACAGTTTGAAGATTCTTCTTTTTCCGGTTGGAGGCTACACATCATGGAATTGAAAGATGTATTGTCGGGGTAAATAAACTGCAATATAAATTTAATGCTGAATTACGTGTGCAAAGCCATGGATGTGTGACTAGAATTAAAGGTAAGCTAGTTAGGCAAATTGAGCTAGGGATAGCAGATGGAAAACCCAAGTGCTGCATTGCCATGTCAAGAGACTGAGAAGACTCACTGCCATGTTGAATAGTTCCTCCCACGGAGAATTTATGAGTGAACATGGACAAGAGTCTACAAGATGAAATAGTGTGAACAGGTTGTGATTACCACCATTGGAAGGGAGTACCAACATTGATGAGATCATAATTTTATTAAAGTTTTGCTAGGAGAATATAGAGAAATATCTTTATGTAACAGTCAAATTTGTGTTATTTTAACAATGTATATGTTCCATGTCTTTTCCAAGAGTCGTAAATTTATAGAATTATCTGAGATTTTAAACAAATTGTATAGGAAGCCCCCAAACAATAGTCAAAGGGTATTTTCCAGTAGCAAGGCCAGTCACCATTTACCAGGGCATACTACCCAGCATTTTTAAATAAGTGGTTAGATCAGTGAATCAAAATGAGGCTAAACATTTTACTGCATGATGCTCTTTCTTTCTCCTCTCAGATCAGGTCAGAACTGCTTCATTGTGTTTGAAATATCAGATTTCAGGTTTAATTAAAGCTCTCCTCAACCTTATCCAGAAACAGGAGGAAAAGGGAGGAGTAAATACTGTCAAGCTTCCCAGTTTGAATAACCTTCTACACTAATGTAATCCCAAATCCTTGTCATATTACTGACTACGGCTAATGTCACCCACCTTACAAACCCCTTCTCCTGAAATATTGGCAGATGTATTGTTCTAGTGGTATTGTGTTCCCTTGCTATTGAATATAGACGTGTCTCCTGATTTCCTGTTAATGACTTCTTGTTTTTATCAGCACTATCATTAGAGGAAGGTGAGGCCACAGCAAAAATGTTCAGTCTTCAGAAAGTTTGAGACAGAATAGCCCAAATATTCTTCAACTTTGTTACTGTTAATGAGGTTTTTAGTGAGTTATGATAGAGAAGCAAAACAATTAAAAAGATAGTTAAGAAGCAAAAAGAGGGGAATGATTACCATAAGAGACATAGACCAAGACAGAGAGAGATCTGTCAACGAATGTGATGGAATATTACTACACTGTAAGAAATGATTAATTTGATGAAGACAGAGAAACATGGAAAGATCTATATGAACTGATGCAGTAAGCAGAGTAGTAAGAATAAAGTAAACAGAGCCAAGAAAACAACATATACAGTAACTACAATAATATAAATGAAAAGAATAATACCCTGGCCCCCCCCCCCAACATACACTTAAACAAATCAGAAATGCAAAAACAAGCATGGTTCAGAAGAATAGACATGAGAAGATACTCCTACCCCACCCCTCTGCAGAGGTGGGAAATACACTTGTATATATGTATAGGCTTTTTCAATGTATTGATCAGTTATGTTGATTTTTCCTCTTTTTTCTGTCTCTAAAAAATAATATTTTTATTTGGAATGGAACTTTGGGAGGGCATGGGGGAGAGTTACTGGAGAAAACTTGATGCTGTAAAAAACTAAAAACATCAATAAAAACTTATTTTTAAAAAAAGCAAAAGGATATGTTCTGCATTATTTTTGGTTGCAATTTAGCATTTTTCATCAATCACAAAAATGGGAAGTAAGAGGAGAAACAGAAATGTTTCATCTCCCATAAGAGTACCTAAAGGAGCTCTAGTGATAGAATGAGGTACAAAAAATAAGAGTTGTCTAACAAATGTCTCCTGAAGGTAATGCCCATAAAATGCAAGCTCCGCAAAATCCTACTAATCTCAAAAGGCTTCAGTTACTGACTTGACTGATCAATCAACAAGCATTCATTAAGCACCTACTGTGTGCTAAACTCTGCGCTAGATACTGGGGATACAAAGACAAAACATTCCCTACCCTCAAGGATAGAATATGTGTCTATTGTTCATAAACTACCCTAGATAAGTTCAGAGTCTCTTCCTACCCTAAATAAGTTCAGAGTCTCATCCCCAGGCTGGCAGCAGGGGAATGAATTTCTTGGCCACAAATAAACTCAAAGATCACAGAAGAGTTTGTGATATGTCAAGTGAGAAAGAACCCACAGTGACAACATCACAGAACTCTGAAGCATTGATATAAAAATAGCTCTTCACTCTGTAGGAGGTGGGAGCAGTAGGTGGGTAGCTAGATCTCCATTCATTCCACAGGAAATTATCTTAATAAACCTTTCCTAACTATAGATTAGGATTTCCAACAACCTGTAAATCAGTCCATCAGCTAGTACTTGTGCCAGGCATTGTGTTCATTGCTGGGGATTCAAAAGAGATGAAAAACAAACAAACAAAGAAAATATCCTCCACCAAGGCAAGGTGTTTGTGTGTTTGAGATAAATCACAACTGCTTACTATGTCTCCTGCCCTTCATACTTTAGCACAGAGAAAACCTGATGAAAATGAACATTAGCGGGACGAGGCAGGGGTAACATAAGAGAGAGAGAGAAACAGAGACAGAGAGAGATCAGTCAAATCTTGAAGGGCAAAGAAAGGTGAAGAGGCCAGACTTTTTAAAAATTAAATTTAAATTGACAAAAAACTACTGGGAAAACTGGAAAATAGTATAGCAGAACTGGGCACAGATCAAAGTCTGACACTATATATCAGAATAAAGTCCAAATGGGTACACAATCTAGGTTTAAAGGCTGATAATATAAACAAAGCAAAGAATAGCATATCTGTTAGATTTATGAGGAATGGAGGAATTTATGACCAAACAAAAGGCAGAGCCTATTATTTTCGATTACATTAAATTGGAAAGTTTTTGTACAAACAAAGCCAATGCAACCAAGGTTAGGAAGGAAGCAGAAAACTGGGAAAGAATTTTTATAACTTGTATCTCTGATAAAGGCCTTGTTTCTAAAATATATAGAGAGCTGAGTCAAATTTACAAGAATACAAGTCATTCCCCAGTTGATAAACAGTCAAAGGATATGAACAGGCAGTTTTCAGAGGAAGAAATTAAAGCTATTTATAGTCATATGAAAAAATGCTCTAAATCACTATTGATTAGAGAGATGCAAATCAAAACAACACTGAGATAACAAATCACACCTATCAGATTGGCTAACATAACAAAACAGGAAAATGATAAATGCTGGAGAAAATGTGGGACAGTTGGAACACTAATTCATTGTTGGTGGAGCTGTGAGCTGATCCAACCATTCTGGAGAGCAATTTGGAACTATGCCCAAAGAGCTATAAAAATGTGCATACCCTTTGACCCAGCAATATTGCTTCTAGGGCTGTATCCCAAAGAGATCATAAAAATGGGAAAAGGACCCACATGTACAAAAATATTTACAGCAGCTCTTTGGTGGCCAAGAATCAAGGATGACCATCAATTGGGGAATGGCTGAACAAGTTGTGGTATGTGAATGTAATGGAATACTATTGTGCTAAAAGAAATGATGAGCAGGTGGACTTCGGGAAAACCTGGAAAGACTTATATGGACTGATGCTGAGTGAAGTGAGCAGAACCAGGAGGACATTGTACACAGTAACAGCCACAGATGTGAGAGGACTGATTTTGATAGACTTAGCCCTTCTCAGCAATTGAAGTACCTAAAACTTTTCCAAGGGACTCATGATAGAAAATGCCATCCACATACAGAGAAAGAACTATGGAGTTGGAATGCAGAGTGAAGCAGACTCTTTTCTCTTTTGTTTTGTTTTGTTTTCTTTCTCATGGTTTCTCCCATTTGTTATAATTCTCCTATGCAACATGACTAATGCGAAAATGTGTTTAATAGGAATATATGTGTAGAGCACATATCAGATTGCATGCCATCTTGAGGAGGGAGGGAGGGGGAGAAAATTTAAAACTTATGGAAATGAATGTTGAAAACTGAAAATAAATAAATTAAATATACATTTAACAAAATTAAATTTTAAGATGTATTTTGTCTCTCTTCTATGTCCATATCCCCTTTACTCCACACCCTTGAAAAAAGAAAAGAAAATCCTTCTAACAGATATGCATAGTCAGACAAAACAAATCTCCACATTGACCATGTCCAAAAAAAATTATGTCTCACTCTTCTGAGCCCATCACCTCTCTGTCAGGAAGTGGGTAATACAATTCATCATGAATCCCCTGGAATCATGATTGATCATTACATTGATCAGGATTCTTAAGTCTTTCAAAGTTGTTTGTCTTTAACATTTTTTTAAAACGTTTTCCTGGTTCCATTCACTACACTCTACATCAGTTCATAGAAGTCTTCCCAGGTTTCTCTGGCCCCATTCTTTCATCATTTCATATGGTATAATATTCCATTACAGTCATGTACCATAACCAGTTCAGCCATTCCCTAATAGACAGGCACCCTCTTAGTTTCTGGTTCTTTGCCATCACCAAAAGAATAGCTATAAATAACTTTTTAACATTTAGATTCTTTTCCTCTTTCCTTGATTTTTTTGAGGTATAGGCCTTATAGTGGTATTGGTGGGTCAAGGGATATGTATAAACAGTTTGGTAATTTGAGGGACATAGTTTCAAACTGCTTTCCAGATTAGTTGGACTAATCTATAACTCCACCAACCATATATTAATGTGTCTATTTTCCTGCAACCCCTCCAACATTTATTTTCCTTTTTTATCAACTTTGCCAACCTGATGGGTATGAGGTGGAACCTGAGAGCTGTTTTAATTTTAATTTCTCTAAATATTAGTGGTTTGTAGCATTTTTTCATATGGCTATTAATAGCTTATATTTCTTCCTCAGGAAATTCCCATTTATATTGTTTGATCATTTATCAATTGGGGAATGACTCTTATTCTTATGGATTTATTTTTTATATATCTTATAAATGAGACCCAAGGGTCCAAGCCTGCAGATGATAAATTTGCTTGAGATTGTGATACTATACAGCAGAAACAAAGGAGCCTGATTTTAGGGCAGGGAATATTTGTCTTTTGCTTCATTTATTTTTCTAGTTGAGCGTGGTTAGCATGCCAGAGGGAGGGAACAAAGCACTTGCAGTCAGATATAGAATCAGAGGACCACAATTGTATCCTAATTCTTTCTCGAGGTGGAGCAGGGATGCTAGAGACTCTTATACTTACAGGATAAATTAATAAATTTTAAAATATTTACCAAGCACTTACAATGTGCTAAGTACTGGAGACACAAGTCAAAAAAAAAAAGAAAAGAGTTTTTGCCCTCAAGGAGATCACACTCTATTAATGAAGATGACACATGTAGTAGAATTCAGTTACAGGGGAAATGAGAATATTCTGGAAGTCCTAAGAGTGTAGCTACAGGTCTAATAACAGGCCATGAAGTCTTTAGGATGAAGTATCCCATACTAGAGTAGCCCAGCATCATTTGGAAATGGGGAGAAGGGGTAAAGGTCAGAGTGAAAAGGGGATTATATGTTCCCTCTGGCAGAGATGGTGATAGCGTTCCAGTGTCTAGGCAGGAGGGGAAAAGGGCAAGGGGGGTATTGGCAAGAAGGTTAAGGGTAAGCTTGGGAGAAAGGGAAAAGTGAGGCCATATTGAGTATGACTTCTAGCTGGGGCCCTAAAGACAATCCCTGCATAGTGGATCTAGTTCCACCTATTAATAGGAGGAGAGGTAAATGGAGCCTCCTTGGGAAATAGTTATGTTTGAGGCCCTCCAGACACTCCTGTGGAGTCTAGGGTAGCCTGCAAATGGAGGAGAGGGAGAAGTGGGGCACAGCCGAGCAATTCTAAAGTTTGAATTTTAAAGAATTAGCAAGTGCCCTTGATTTTTCCACTCAAGAGTCACATCAGTGGCTGAAAGTTCCAAAACGTGTTACCAAATCTCCCAGGACAGAAACTGTATTGGCAAATGGGCTGAGGGGCTGGGGGTGGGGGAGAAAAACACCTCCCTATTGCTATCCCATTAGACACACCAATGTTTTGAACTTCCTCATGGAAGAGATGAAGCAAACCTTCTTTAGGTTGGCAACTTGGCATATTTCTAATTCATGTCAGGTAGAAATGAGGTTCCAGGTGCTTTGAGGAACTGCAGAATAAATGACAGAACCAGTGGGACAAACTCATTTGAAAACACGAAGCAGTCCTTTGTCCATGCTCTGCATATTCTTGAATCCATGTGGTCTCTTCAAGGTCAGGAAGAGAAAAGGACAAAGTAAAAACAAAGTGAGGATCAGAATGAAGTTAGACATGTCTAACATCAAAGGTTAGATAGACAGTCACTGATGCTAGAAGGCAGAAACTTAAAGGTTGATATTTTTATAACCTTTTAAAAATTATTATTATTTTAACAACTTTAATAGCACAGAACACCAGAGGGCCATTGTTACATGAACTTTGCTTATTTGCCACAATCTACTCTGACCACCCAGGCATCTGCAAAATAAAGATGACTTTCTTTTCTGAAAATCTTACCAACTCTTGACTACCCACATCAAGCAGAAGACAGCAATTCTTTGTCCTTGGATCAAGTCATAATCTTGTGGATTATATGGACATAGATGTTGTAACTAACCTTAAAATAGGAGAAAAAGGAGTCTGACCCCTCTTCTAGGTTGCCAGGTTCTCCCAGGACTATATCCAGTCCAACATGCACTGGGCCAGAACAGAAGGGCCCTTGAATAGAAAAGGGTATGGATACAGTCCTCCAGCCCCTTTAGCTTAACAGCTGTGTTTTGTTTGTTTGTTTGTTTTAACATTAGGCTAGAATGTGGCATTCCAAACTGAGCACAATAATCCCAATGTGGTCTGTCCAATGCAGATTACAGTGAGGCTGTCTCCTACTACATTCATGTCATTGTACATCTCTTAATACAGCTTAAGATAGCATTAGCTCTTTTGGCTGCTATGTCACATTTTCAAATTTAATTTGTGTTTGCAATTCACTGAAATCCCCTCATCTTTGTCACACAACCTATCACTAGCTGTGTCTTCCCTAGTCCTGTACCTATGAAATGTATTTTTAATGTAAATGTAGACTTTTACATTTATTCTCTAATAAGTATCATTTTATTGGACTTGGCCCACAGTTCTACCCTATCAAGATCTTCTTACATAATGACGTAGTGTACTTGTCCTTCCCAGTTTTATTTCATTTGCACATTGATAAGCATGGTTTCTAAGGCTTCATCCAAGTCATTGATATATATGTTGAAACAAATGTTGCTTGTCCTTTGGTTTTGAAGAGGACCAATAACATCACAGGGTGATTGATGTCTTGACTTTTGAGTGAATAGGATTTAAGTGAGGCTGAGTTGCACAAAATCGTCAGCCTCACTATCTTCCTGAGTCACAGAAGTCCAGTGTCAGGACAAAAATCAAGATGATTGATGGTGGCCCAGGATGCAGTGGATGACCTTGGTATCTTAGATGCCTGACCAAGTTCTGAGCAGTCCACAGCACCTGCTTCAGCCACCTTGGTGGCCATTGGAACAAATTGTTCTCATTTGACCATTTTGCCAGGGGAAGTCTTTACATGCTTGAGATGGATATTCACCTAACTCACTGACAGGTTTGAGGCCTATTGGTTACCCTCAACCTGGCTTAGTCAGTCTGCTAAGATGGTTTGCTGGGGTATGACTGTTCACGTGCTGCAGCTTCTTGGAGCCATAGGGAAGAATTGGGTGAATCAGGTAGACACCAAAGGTGGATGAGCAGCCCTGAAAAGGGCTTGGAAAGCCCTCACACCAGAGATGCTCATCTTTCTGAACACCACATACACCCTGTCGGAGCAAGTACAGGCAAGACTAGATCACAGCAGCACTCCTCTAAGGAAAAAAACGCTCCTAGGTGACGTTGATCCATTAACAACTCCTCCATGGGCCCAGTTGTTCAACCAGCTTCAAATCTACCTAACTTAACTATTATCTCCTCATTTTATCCACAAGAATAGCAGGAGGGACTTTATTAAATTCTTTGCTAAAACTTAGGTAAAGTTACTATGTCCAAAAAAAAAGGGAGAGGGAAATGAAATTAGTCTGACATGACCTGTTCTTGATGATATCATTCTGGCTTGACGAAACCACTGCTTCCCTTTCCATTAAGGTTCACAAATCATCCCTTTTAACATCTTCTAGAATTTTGCCAGGAATTGGGAATTGAGATGCCATTTGCCTCCCTCCCTTCTTTGCTATTGCCTGTGATCTTTCAACAATGACAAATGCCATGTCTTTCAGCACACAAGTATGCTATTAACTCATTACCTGCTTGTTTCCTCCTGATCACTGATTCTGTAATGTGTCCTTGGAAGACACTCCTAACCAGCTTCTCTGTTGCTTCCCTCTGGAACAAATGGCTTTCCAGCCATGTTACCTTGTATTCTGATATATTGAAGTTGACTCTTGATTTCAATTGCTCTTGGCTGGCCCTGCATTGCTACTCCTCATTGAATCGCTATTGGTAGAAGTTATGTCTTTATGGTGATTGTTATACGGCTGTAAGACATGGAACATAATCTCCAGTAAACTGATAATGAGTATTACAGAGAGGGCAGTGGAGAGTTGCAGGATAGGTGCAGGTATGACAAATGAAGAACTTTTTAGAGCAGTAGTAAAAGATGTGATCAAGAAAACATGATAGAGGATAAACTGATCACATGGCAAGAGTGAACCATAGCCTGTGAGGAATCCAATGTCAAGAGAAAGTGAGGTTGTTTGCCAGAACATTGAATGTATGCCTTATGCATGGGAGGGCATGGGCAAGTGTCACACAGGATGGGCAGGCATTGATGGATTATAGTCTACATCATCAAAAGAAATAACTAAATTGATAAGATCCCAAAGCTATTTGAGCATTTGTCACTATTTAGTGTACCTGGCAAATGCTCCTTACAGAAGTGTTCATTTTTGAGCTATGCAGTATGAGAACATTTCACACTGCATTCCCCATTAGATTTCCTAACCTTCCTCATTTTGATAGAAAGTCACTTGAAGTCTACTAATGGAACCTCATTTCTTAGCATTTGTAGTAACCCATGCATCCCGCATACACATGAAAGGGAAGCAAAGGATGCATGCAAAGTAGGTCACCAGGGACTAATGGTGTTGATTCAGCGCAAAATCTAGGTCAATGACTTTTTGGCTCAGCCTACTTTGCCATGGGGATTTTGATAAAATGTTATAGTTCCAGCGTCCTTGACTGGCAGGTTTTCCTAGTGGTTGTCTGAATAAGCCTGTTTCCCCTTAACACTATCACAGAGGAGGAAGAAAGAGAATAAAATAAAGGTTTGTTGAACCAACATCAGTCTTAACAGGTCTGGTGACCTACTTGGCACCTACCTGCTATCAGTCATAGGTCATCAAAGGTTTTCTGGATGGTGTGTAGCCACAGAGGGTTATTTATAGCCCAGACCTTTCAGGATAGAGACTCTTTGCCTCTCTCCCTTGCATAAAGGAAGAAAAACAATAACCAGTGCAATGATAAAGGCAGGGTGAGGATAAAATTGATTTAAAGACCGCAAAGACGTCAGAGTTAAGTTTTAAGTTAGGTCTTGCCATGCATTTCACACAGGCTTGCTTATATGCCACTCATTGGGGTAGTCAAACATTTGGAGCTCTTAGAGATTAGTGCTATGAACAGACACAAGAGCTTTTGTTCTTATTCCAGGAAGAATGTTTGCCTGAGAGGGTCTGGACAGTTTGCAGAGTAAGCCTTTCGTATTTTCTGCAAGTTTGTGGCAAATCGTGCTGTGTGCCATTAGGATTTTTATATGCAGTGACATTTACCATTGCCTGTCCATAGTAAGACAAGAAAATGGAGGGAAAACACCATATGGTCCATTAAGATTCATTTATTAATGAAGTACATTCAAAGCAATAATTATTTCACTACCCAGAAATCCAACATGTGCCTGCCAGTGACAGACAGGATCATTTCCCAGAATTTCTTGGTTCTTTTCTCTTGCATAGAACATTATTTTTAAGGTTGGCTTAGGACATGATTGTCACTAACCAACCACTTTAAATGTGAAACTGCTGTGGTGGGCTAAAACATAGAGATGAGCAATGCAGCCTCCCCCTCAGCATATAACCTCTTCTTGTCTTTAAAACAGTTTTATAATTTTAACATCTTAATCTGTCTTATTTTTCTATCTCCACTTAAAAAATAAATTTTATTGCAATCTTGGGTTTTAACAGCACTCCAATTTCCCCCTTATATCTTACCTTCTCCCAAAGAGCCATCCCTTAATAAATTTAAAGGAAAAAAGAAAAAATTCAGCAAAACTCATCAGTACATTGAAAAAAACCTGAATATTCCACATCCAAAGCCTCCCCCAACGCCTGCCACTTCTGCAAAGCAGTAGGGGGAATCAGCACCATCATTTCTGACCTTAAGCTTCACCCAGGGGTGTGTTGCAGCTGGTATGTGCCAGCTCGGGAGATAAAATTGTTAAATTTTCAGTTAGAGCACAGTCATCTTAAAATTGGCAGATGTGACAGATCAGGGCTTGATTTAATCCTTTGCTAATTGTTCAGATTTAAGAAAGTGATTGGAGAAAAATTTATAATGCATGTTAAACAAAAGTTTGTCCTGCATACATTTTTACCAGCACATCCCTGGCCTGACCATTTTTCCCTTCCAGTGAGCCATTCCTCATAATAAAGAATACAAGGGAAAGAAAGGTGTGTTGGGGTGGAGGTGGGGTGGGGGGGAAGGGAAGGGGAAGCAATTTCAACCACTGACTATCACATCAGTTGAGTCTGATAGCATATATTGCATTTCACATTCATATTCTCCAATCTTTGCAAAGATGATAAGCAGGAAGAGGAAAGGCACATTTTCTCATGTCTTCTTCTGGGCCAAGCTTTGTCTATGACTGTTTTCTGCAAATAGCTTTTCTGCCTCAGTTATTCCTTCCAGGAGCTGGAGTTACTTTCAGTGTCTGATCTGTTCAGTTCCATTTTTAACATTGGATTGTGATAATGTACTCTTTTTAAAAATTGTATTTATTTCATTCTGAACTTAAGAAATAAAATAAGCATTTCCATAACAAAAACAAACATAACAAAATATGATTGCATGTGAAACTATAAATCTATTATATACAACTTAGTATTCCTTTTAAATCTATAATAAAGTTATGTAACTTTCTTTTTTCCTCTTTTTTTCTTCCCCTCCTATCCCCACCCTAGAAATGGCTACCATTAGACACAAATGTGTGTGTGTGTAAAACTATTCTATACATACTTCTATTTATTAGTTCTTTCTCTGGATACAGATAGCATCTTTTTCATATGTCCTAATTAATTTGATTATTTATAATAGTCAAACAGAACTGGTCACTCAAAGTTGTTCTTAAAACAATATTGTTGTTACTGTATACAGTGTTTTCTCAGTTCTGCTTATTTTGCTCTTCATTATTTCATGCAAGTCTATCCATGTTTTCCTAAGATCACCAAGCTCATCATTTCTTATAGCACAGTAGAAAGTATTCCATCACACTCATATACCACAACTTATCCAACCATTCCACCACTGATGGGCATCCCTGCAATTCCCAGTTCTTTGCCACCACAAAGAAATGTGTGATAAATATTTTAAAACATACAGGTTCTTTTCCTTTTTCCCCAATCATCTTGGGAAGCAGACCTGGTAGTGGTACTGCTGGGTCAAAGGATATAGGCAATTTAATGATTCTAAATTGTTCTCCAAATTGGTTGGATCAGTTCACAGTTCTACCAACAGTGAATTAGTGTCCCAATAACTCACTTTCTATAATGTCTTTTTAATCAGCTTTTGTTATGTGTGGGTATACTTTATGGCTGAATGTTAAGTTAATGTAAATGATATGAAAATATTTAGACTTTCCTCCTACCAGTAGAGAGGTGGTGGACTACAGAAGCTGAGACATACATTGGTCAGGCGTGGTGAATTTGTATGCTTTACTCAACTTGTACTTCTTTGCACAGGAAGAGTTCTGTTCGGTCAAGGGGGCTACTGAGAAGTGGCAGTGACATAAATGTCATTAATAAATGTGTTTAAAAAATAGCAATTAATAAATTCACTAAAAAATTTTCATGAGTAGGTATGGCACTATTTTGGCAGCTAGATGGTGCAATAGAGTGCCAGGCATAGAGACAGGAAGGCTGATCTTCCTGAGTTCAAATCTGGCCTCATATACTTACTAGCTGTGTGACCCAGGACAAGTCACTTAACCCTGTTTGCCTCAGTTTCTCATGTGTAAAATGAGCTGGAGAAGGAAATGGCAAACCACTCTAATATCTTGGCCAAGAAAACCCCAAATGGAGTCACAAAGAGTCAGACATAATTGAAAAGCAGCTGGACAACAACAACAAAATGAAATCATTTGCCTAGTAGTCATGAATATTTGGTTCTAGTCTTGCCTTTGACACATACACACAGTGTGACTTTAGACAAGTTAATTAACCTATCAGTGTTCAGATAAAGTATAAAGTATCCTAAACACTTATTGCAGTATCCTGCCAATTTCAAAAACACGGAGTCACAAGACTGTTGCAAATACATATTGGTAGAAAGAATTTCCTCACTGGGAATTCCCAACATCAATAAAGTCACAGGAAAAAAAAAAACAGATTCCTGGATCAGGACTCTATTTATACTTATATTGTGTTTGATATCTTGAATATGTGTCAATAGAAGGTAATGACTGATCCTTTTGTGAAATGTAAATGATGTGAAATTCAAACACATTTGTGGAAATTCGAACAGGTTTTTTTTGTTGGGGGTTTTTGGAGGGGGGAAGGCAAAGCAATCGGGATTAAGTGACTTGCCCAAGGTCCCACAGCTAGTAAGGGTCAAATGTCTGAGGCTGGATTTGAACTCAGGTCCTCCTGACTCCAGGGCCGGCACTCTATTCGCTGTACCACCTAAGTTTTTTTGAAGGCAAGAATTACTTTAATTAATAAAGAAAAGCAGGTAAGATATACAGTAGTTAAAATAAGTAACCAGACTGATCTTTGTAAAAATGTCCTAATTGGTACATTTATTAATTTTTGTTGCTTAGTTATTTTTCAGTCATGTGCAGCTCTTCTTGGCTCCTTTGGGGGTTTTCTTGGCAAAGATACTAGAGTGGTTCGCTATTTCCTTCTCCAGACTTATTCATTGCTCTCCCCAATTCTAGACACTAGTATCAGAATTGAGGTATACCAGAAGCCCAGGGCATTCAGAGAAATTGGTGGTGGACTGGGCTGGATTAACTGAAGTTTAGGAGTGGGATTGGAAATCCACTAAAGATAATCTAGTTATGAGTGAAGTTAGAGTTGATCCAGAGAGCTTCAAGCCACCAGAATGTAGGGCCAGAACAAGGTTATTAACTTTTTTTTTTTGTCATGGACACCATTGGAAGTCCAGTGAGGCCAATGGACCCCTTTTCAGAGTAAAGTTTTAAAATAATTGAAGGAAATCCTAAATTTCAGTTAGAGGTTAGTGAAAATAAAGATTTCACATCCAAGTTCCTAGATCCACTGAAAGCTATCCACAAACCCCTTGAGGGCCTGTGGATCCCAGATAAAGAGCTCCTGGGCTAGAAGGAGGGAACCAGATAGTGAGGGTCAAGACAGAGTTCAATAATGCATGGTCTGAAAAGGTGATAGAATATCCCACATATCAGGGAAATAAGAAAGTGGGGTGGAAGATGAATGAAAATGGCTAACAAAAAGCAAAAGCCAGTCAGAAAAAAGCCATGCTGAGGTTTGATCTGAGGTAGTTGAAAATGTGGGAACAAGAACTAAGCAGAGAAATCCAGGTCAGAATAGTTGTTTGCTCACTGAAATCTGTGGGCTAATCTCCTTTATTCCTATATTACCTTACCAGGACAGAACTCTTAAAAGTGAATGTAGTGCCCAAAGGCCTATAAAAGTGTGCATATCCTTTGATCCAGCAATACCACTACTAGGTCTGTATCTCAAAGACATTTTATTTTTTTTTAGTTTAATGTATTTCAATAGCAAACTTACAGGAACAGCATAGAAGACAGACACCATTAAAAACATGTACTTGCATGTAGGACAACTCAGAAAAGTATAGTAAAAGGATGGAATCTACCATATGATAAAAGTGCTACAAACACCATTTAGTTGCCATCAATAAGAAATTTACTTTTTAAAAAAATCCAAATGCTGGCATTGTCCAGAAAAACTTCACAGGTTTTTTTTTATAATTGGTACAAAGTTGAATCATTGAAACTTGTCCAGGGAAACTTTTTTTGACTGCATTAATGCTTTATGTCCTTGCATTTATATTCAAAATTCACACACAAATGAAAATGGAAAAAACTTGCCAATACCTGATTCTGTCCCCTATTTTTCCATTTGTAATCATATACTTAGATACCTTTTGACCTCATGGGAAAAATGATCTAACACTCAGAACCACCAATAATAGAAAGAAGAGATTTTTTTCTGTTTGAGAATGAAGAATGTTTCCCATCATAGTGGAGTTTAGGCACATTGTCCACACATGCGGAGCGCTAGCTGGATATCTTTGACACGTATGACATGTATAGGTTGGTGTCCTCAAACAAGCCAACCAGATAGGCTTCATTTGCCTCCTGAAAAGCACCAATTGCTGCACTCTGGAAGTGCAGATCTGTTTGGAAATATTGAGCAATTTCACTCACCAGACGCTGGAAGAGGAGTTTATGAATCAGAAGTTCTGTGGACTTCTGATAATGTCTGATTTCCCTGAAAGCTACAGGACTCAGCCTGTAGCAATAAGGTTTCTTGACCCCTCCAGTAGAGCGTGCACTCTTGCGAATGACTTTGGTAGCAAGGGGCTTTACCACCAGTGGATTTACAGGCAGTTTGCTTGGTATGAGACATGTTCCTGAGAACTTCTTCTACAACCCCCTTCTCTTTCGTCTGGGGCTTGAGAGCGAGAGTTGGCCCTAGCACTGGAGAGCTATGCTGTGAGCACCCCAAAGAGATTTTAAAAAGAGGAGGGAGGGGAAAGGACCTGTTTGTACAAAAGTATTTATATCAGCTCTTTTTGTGGTGGTCAAGAATTGGAAATTGAGGGGATGCCCATCAACTGGGGAATGGCTGAACAAGTTGTGGTATGTGAATGTGATGGAATATTATTGTGCTATAAGAAATGATGAGCAGGTGGGACTGCAGAAAAACCTGGAAAGACTTACATGAACTGATGCTGAGTGAAGTGAGCAGAACCAGGAGAACATTGTGCACAGTAACAGCAATATTACAAGATGAAGAATTGTGAATGACTTAGCTATTCTCAGCAATACAATGATCCAAGACAATCCCAAAGGACTCATGATGAAAAATGCTATCTACCTCCAGAGAAAGAACTGATGGTTTCTGAATACAGACTGAACCATACTATTTTTCACTTTATTTCCTCCTTTCATTTTTCTGTTTGAGCTTTCTTCCACAAAATAACAAATACGGAAATATGTTTTATATGATTGCATATATATAACCTATATTGGACTACTTACCATCTCAGGGAAAGTGGGAGGGGAATGAGGAAAGGATAGAATTTAGAACTCAAAACTTAAAATAAAATAAATGTTAAAAATTGTTTTTACATGAAATTATTTTTAAAAGTGAATGTAGCACGGAATTTCCTTCATAATGAGTCTGAATTTGGTCTTTAATGTTTGTCCAATTGGTTACATCTTGTTATATATTTCAATAATTCAACTGAGCCATGATCTTGTAAATGGGAGTATTCACAAGTAAAATATGAGTTCCTCAAGAGCAGAGACCATCTTACTTTTGATGTTTGTATCTCTAGTTTCCACGACAATACCTGAAATGTAGCATGAGTTTAATAAGTGTTTGTTTATTGATGGTTGCAACTTCCATTGGTGGTTTTAAAGCACAGGCTAGATCACCACTTGTTGGGTATGTTATAGTGTGTGTTTGGGAGTGGGGGTGGAAACAAGCTTTTATTGAGCACCTACTATAATGCCAGGCACTATGCTACATGCTTTATAAATATTATCTCATTTGATAGTGGAGGTTCCATTTATATATGAGTTGGACTACTTGGCTAAGGTCCCTGCCAACTCTCAAATTCCATGTTTCTTTGATCATCATCTCATCTTGTGCAGTTCTTGTCCATGTTCTTATATCGGACAGTAAGCATTTATTAAGTATCTACTATATTCCAGGCGCTGTGCAAAGTGATGCAGATACAAAAAGGGGGTGTGTCTGTGCAAAAGATGGTACCTGTTCTCAAAAAGCTAATATTCTAATGGAGGAGATGTGAAAACAACTATGTGCAAACAAGTTACATACAGGATAAATGATATAATCGATAGAGTGAAAACACTGGCATTAAGAGGGATCAGGATGAAAAATGGGGTTTTATCTGGGACTTGAAGGCAGTCAGAAAAATAAGGATACAGAGATGTGGAGGGAGAGTATTCCAGACATGGAGAGCAACCAGTGAATATACAAACAGACTGCAGTCTTTTTTGGGGAACTGCAAAGAGGCCAGTGTCAATGTATGGCAGAGGACACAGGAAGGAAAAAGAAGTAAGAAGACTGGAAAGGAGGAGCTTTGAATGCTAAACAGAAGATTTTATATTTGATACTAGAGACGTTAGGGAGACACTAGAATCTATTGAATGACGGGAAAGAGAGGGTTGACAACAATTCTCAATAGAGAATCTACTTAATGTTTTCAAGGCCTTCCTTTGATGTTGTTACATTTGTCAAGTTCATAATAATTGCTCATATTTACAAAGGACTTTGGAGTTTACAAAGGGCTTTCATCATATCAATGTTGTGATAGGAATAAAGAGAATTTCCATATATGCATTTTATAGATGCAGAAACTGAGGCTGAGAGAGGTTAAATGGCTTGCCTGTGATCGTTGAATAAATGGTAGTGTTGGGATATGAACCCAGGTCTCTTAACTTCAAGTCCAGAACTTTTTCCTCTACACTATGATGAGACATGTAGAATGCTATGGTGGAGAACAACTTGGTTGAAAACATGAAGTCTGAATTCCAGTTTGAGTTTTTGCTTTAAGTAACTGTATGACCTTGAGTCAGTGTTGAAATCTACCTTGGCCTCAACTTTCTCTTTAAAATGAGGGAACTGAACCAATTAATTTAATTCAATTTAATTCACCAATCATTTATTAGGGATCTACTATGTGTGAGGTACTAAGCTAGTTTCTGGGGTAACACAGATTAAAAACAAAATGATCCTTATCATCAGAGAGCTTACATTTTATTTCCAAGTCACTTCCAACTCAAAAATTTCTTGATTCTATGATGGCTGCAGAAGAAATAGAATCAGTACTTCCAAATTCCCATCATCCAACATAACCATGCAAGCTTACTATATGACTAACCAAATCTGTTTATATCATCTAATGTCAATGTAGCAAATATTCCACTCTCACTTTCCCAGAGGCCAGCTATGTTATCCCTTCTGGGCCCTAGAACTAGAACTGGAGAGGTTAAGGTGTCTTTCTCTAATGCTTTCTCAAGCCCCTTTTCTGAATGTGTTTCCCCCCTCCTCCCCCATTCCCCACTATTAGGCACCCCAGTTCCTTTTAACCAATTAACCTTAATTAGCTTTTAAAAGGGATTTTTACTACGATGATAGAGCAAGAAGAGAAATATAAACTATTTCTCCCAAATACCCTAGGGAACATCCTCCCCTGTACCTTAGTCTGGAGAGAAGAGTGGGGTCAGAATCAATGAAAGTTCTACATAGCAATTATCACACCAAGTACACTTCCAATTATGGCACTGCTACCTGATAAACCCTCATAAAAGCCTACAGTTGGACTGAGACCCAAAGGGAGTTCCCCATTTCCAAGGGCCTAAAAGCTGGAGTAGCTGCAAAACCTAGCATACACAAAGCTACCACACCTCCAGTATAATACACTCTCTAATAAACCTTTGGAGGGTTATACACATTTTTGTGTGGCTGATAGCCTCTAGATTTGAGATTTTTGATGGACATAGTTAGCACTGAAGTCAATAGAGGAAGAAAGCAATATGGCCTGAAGCTTAGTATCCCATTTCTAAATATTTAAACAACTTCTGAGCAGAAGTATAATTTACATCAGTGTCCTGATTTGCCCCCACCCACTTGCCTGTACATAATGTATTTGCCAGAGCCAGATTCTGATGTATCTCAAATAACAAATGTGATAGACAATGTTTCGTGGAGTCTTTTGTTTGCCTGAATTACAGCTGTGAATAGAAATACCTTGGTAGAGGAAGAGATTGGCATCAGGAGGACTAGCACTCCATAAGTTCCTCTTAATGTGGTTAGTGTTGGTGATCTGTGATATTATGTTATGATCCTATCTTTAAAAATATCTTTAATGGACAGGGCTGGCCTTATTTGCAGGTGAATCAGGTAATCTAAAAATTGAAGGGTACTAGAAAAACAAGCCCCCCTAAATCACCCCTTCTCTGGCCCTTGCCCACCTTCCATGCTGAAATACCTCAATTTCTACTATTGGGGATTTGTTCTTTTGAATGATCTACTATGGTGTTAATTGTGATATGCTCTGTGATAAAGCTATCCTCTGGTTTCCTTCCTACAAGTTTCAACACCCTCAGCATCCACTGCTGTATCTTCATCTAAGTCATAGACATTAACCATGTGTGTTCCTCAAGGCTCCATTATCCACCCTCTTTTCTTCGCCTACACTATTTCAGTGGGTTATATCATCTGTTCCCAGGGATTCAATGGTCATCTCTATGCCAGTGATTTTCAGATCTACTTATCCAGCCCTAACCTCTGTCCTGACCTCTAGTCTCACATCACCAATTGTCTATTAGACATCTTGAACTGAATGTCCCATAGATAACTTAAACTCGACATATCCAAAACTGAACTCATTATCTTTTCCCCAAAGCTTTCCCCCCTCCTCTTAACTTTCCTACTTCTGTTGAGTTATCATCTTCTCAGTTGCTTAGGCTCTCTATCCAGGTGTCATCCTTGATTCTTCACTTCTCTCACTCTACATATCTAATCTGTTACCAAGTCGTATTGAGTCCACCTTTGTAACATCTCATTTATGTACCCTTCATTTCTCTGACACTGCCTCCAACCTGTTCCAGACCCTCACCACTTCATACCTGGAGCACTACAATAGCCCTTTGATTGGGCCACCCACCTTAAGTCTCCCCACTCTAGTTCATCCACTTGGCTATCAAAATGATCTTCCTAAAGTCTGACCATATTAAACCCTCTAGTCAATAAATTCCAATGACTGCCTATTGCCTCTGGGATAAAGTATAAAACTTTGTTCATTTTTGTAGCCCTCCCACCTTTCCAGTCTTGTTACATCTTACTCCATCCCCCTCTTCCATGCACCCTGCAATCTAGTGATACTGGCCCCCTTGCTTTTCCTTGAACGTATCACTCCCAACCCTGGACATTTTACTGGCTATCCCACATGCCTGGAAATCTCTCTCTCATCTTTACCTCTTGACTTCCCTAACTTAGTGCTAAGCACTTAAAGATTTATATATATTATATATATATATATATATACATATATATTTGTGTATATATACATGTACATATGTATATGTGTGTACGTTTGTATATTTGTATGTACTTGTTGCTGTTGTTGTTTTGTCATTTTTGATCATGTCCAACTCTTCATGTTCCCATTTGAGGTATCCCAACGATACTGGAATGAATTGCCATTTCCTTCTCCAGCTCATTTTACACATGAGGAAACTGAGACAAACAGGGTAAACAGGATTAAGTGACTTGCTCAGGGTTACACAGTTAGTAAGTGTCTGAGGCCAGATTTGAACTCAGGAAGACTCATCTTCCTGACTCCTGGCACTCTATCTACTGCACCACCTAGCTGAGATATAGGTGGATGGATAGATAGATAGATAGATGGATGGATGGATGGATGGATGGATGGATGTATAGATAGATAGATAGATAGATAGATAGATAGATAGATAGATAGATAGATAGATAGATAGATGGATGGATGGATGGATGTATAGATAGATAGATAGATAGATAGATAGATAGATAGATAGATGATGGATAGATAGATAGATGGATGGATGGATAGGTGGGTGGATGGATGTATAGATAGATAGATGATGGATAGATAGATTGGAGATAGATAGATAGATGGATGGATGGATGGGTGGGTGGATGGATGTATAGATAGATAGATAGACAGATAGATAGATAGATGATGGATAGATAGGAGATAGATAGATAGATAGATAGATAGATAGATAGATAGACAGATAGGTAGACAAACAGACATATGATATATAGTGTGTGTGTGTGTATCTCAGCTATTATCAGTATGATGAAGTCCTTAGGGTAATGAGGTATCAGAGGAAAGGATAAGTTTAGAATCTGAGGTACTTGCCAGGGAAAGTTGCCATAGGAAAGTAGTCACAGAAAAGCAGGGGATCAAGCAGGAATCTGCAAGAAGAGAGAAGTGGGAGGTCATCAAAGATAATTTTTTTCCATCTCCATAAGTTGATCTGGGCCTTATTTGCATGGCTATAAAGTAGACTTGTTTATTTTGGTCTCTCTTTATTGCCCTTTTACAAGAAGTCCTTAATCAAAGTCTACAGAAGACACCACTCAAGCACCTCCTTGTGTCCAGAATCCCATGTCTGAGCTTTTGCCCCAAAGCACTTGGCATGCTAAATAGATTGCTGAAAGAGCTGAGTAGACAAACATTTCTCTCTAATTTCCTTCTAGGAAAAAGAAAGCAAGGGCGATGAAGAGAACAGGGTAGGACAGGAGAGGGGAGGGAAGGAGAGGAGTCAACACTGGCAGAACTTTTAAAGACACAGCCACATTCTTCTGACCTACATAGTGTCACTCTGATCTCCACAGGCAAAGTACAATGATCCTTAATGTTTGTTCCTTCCTCAGTCATTACTGCTATAGCAATAATCAAGAGACTTAAGGGATTTTCCTCAGAGTTAAAAACACTTCAGTTTCACTTAGTGCCAGCACTTTCCCAGGCCTCAGAGTTTGCATCCATTCACAAACAAGGTCTGGTTATATAATACCATGGAAGGCCCTGCCCCCTTTAAACTAACAAAAACACTCTTATCGCTCATAAAAGAAAAAAAATCCCCTACCCTTCAAAATGAACCAACTTCCTATTTTTCCCAGCCTGCAGCACCTTTTTTTTTTCCTCATTGCCTCTACTCCGTTTCCCGGCAGCAGCCAAAAGCTCCTGCCACCCAAGGTGCACTGCTTGGGAAATTTGGTCACGATTTCTTTGGTTTGAAGGGAAAGGCAGATAGGAGGCAGGACAGAGGTGCACCACCACTTAAGAAAGGCCAGGAGTATATATTGGTTGGGCCTCATGAGCTGGGCAACATATTAACTACAGGTGTTCAATAAATATTTGTTGAACCAAAGAATACATATATTTGAAGGACACCAGAAAGGTTCCCTTTTTATTCCCCCAAGTCCCACCCACTGGTTGTCTTGGGGTTATTGAAATGCTACTATTCATTCCCTGAGAGCAAAAAAAATAGTTTGATATGTAAAATTTCACACTTTGCCAAAGGCTTGTCCTTTCCCATGTATTTTGAGATTACCGAATTTAATTTGACCTAGAGATGTAAGGAATTTAGCTGAAATGCTTTACCTTAAAATTTATTCATTTTATTTTAAAGAAACAGAGAGCAGAAAAATCTCATCAATGATACAATCTGTCTCCTTTTTCTGTATTTGTATCATTTGCTTCTAGCACAATGCCTGGAACATAGTAGAGGATCATAGTTCTTGAGTTGGAAAAGACTCCAGAGGCTATTTAATCCAACTCTCTCACTTCACATATGAGGAAACTGAAGCCCAAGAAGGTTAAATGACTTACCCAAGGTCATAGAAGTAGTACACAAATGAGGTAGGTGTTGAACTCAAGTCCCCTGACTCCAGAGCCAGTGTTCTTTCCACTGTAGATACTTAATATATACTTATTAATTGGTTGTTGATGCCATATATCTCAAAACTTGACTCAATCTACAGAGTGCTCTTTCTACCAGGAAAAGATGACCCTGCCTTCTTGTTTGCAATTTATTTCCTTAGTTTTTTTTTCTGTATATTCACACACACACACACACACACACACACACACACACACACACACACACCATGGAGGAACTGTCCGTTATGCTAAAGGTCTTCCTCTGAATTTTTTTTTTACTATTTTCTTAATAGTAACACAATATACTTGGTCTATGTTATCCCTCGTTTTTGTTCCATGACCCACTCATCTCCTTTCCTGGTCATATATATATACATACACACATATATATATACATATATGTGTATATATATATGTCTTTGATGATGTCTTTTACTTCATTTGTTGCATCTAAGTCATTACTGGTAATATGCTGAAGCTTGCTGACACCCCCTATGCATCTTTCCATTGCCCTGTAGGTCATCTGTAATTTATTTCTTCTGAAATCATCATGTTCTAAAATTTATGGTCAAATATAATCACTGGGAGAATATTTATGTCAAAAATTCACTTTATCAATTGGGAGACTGGTTAAATAAGTTGTGGTACATGAATGCAATGGAATATTACTGTGCTATGAGAAGCAATGATATGAAGAATTAATCATCATAATAAAATAGCTAGCATTTATACAGTACTTTAAGGCTTACAAGACTCTACAAATATTTGCTCATTTTATCCTTATGACAACTCTGGGAATAAAATACTATTATTACCCCCATTTTACATATGAGGAAACTTACACAAACAGAGGCTAACTTGTCCAGGGTCACACTGCTACTGTCTCAGGCAGGACTCGAACTCAGGATTCCCAGACTCTGTGTCTAGTACTCCATCCACTGCACCACCTGGAATTCAGAGGAATATGGGAAGATTCTTATGAACTTACCTAGACTGAAGCAAGCAGAACCTAGAAAACAATATACATGACTACAGTAATGTAAACAAAAACCATTGTCAGGTTGGTGCTAAAAAACGGACACTACTAACTGTGTGAATGCTTTGAAGCTGTTGCCAAACTTCAGTTAAAGGACATTTATGGCTTCGAAGGGCACTGTAATTAAATATCTGTATTCTTCTTATGCCCCTCTTTGAAAGGTACCTAGCATTTAAAATTGAAGTCCCACTTCACAACTCTTGTTTGGGGTATTCTAACTTCAGCACCCTGGCCAGATCATATTAAGCTTTTTCCAAAAGGACATGTACTCTAACAGCAATAATTTTGAAGTCTGCAATTTAGCTCACCTCCAGTTCTGCTACAAGGTAAATCAATGGCATGTTTAAAGACTTTTATCCCTAGTATACTACGAATTAGATCTATTCATTGGTTGCTGATGATTTTGCTTCCATGAATCATTGATCATTACCTAAATATTATTTTATTCTCTCCCTTCCCACCCACCCCCAATTCCTGGATTTTTTTTCACATAAGTATCTTAATATTCACTGGTACTGCAACACATTTTGTTTTTCTGTTCTTTTTGCATTAGATATTTCCCCTTCAAAAGCCACATTGCAGCCATGAGTAGTATATCACAAAGTCTCAGTTAAATCAGTGAGGTCAAATTTGCTTCTTTGCATTAGGATCTCAAGCTCACTTTATTACCCATATTTGTGTACTGACATGTTATAGACAGCTGGGGCCATGAGCTATATTTCCAGCTTTCTTCTTGGCTACTGTCTCCTGAGATTTGTTGTTCCTCTCTACTCATATTCACTTATGCTGCTAAGTTCATATTTTAGAAAGAAATGCAACATATTCAGATATGCTACCAGTATGAGTATGAGTTGGGAAAGTAGAACCAGATGAGATGCTACATATATATGGATGAATTTTTTATCTATGTGCTACCACTGTGCTCTATTCAGATATTTGGTAGGTGGGTGGTACAGTGGATAGATTCTTGGACTTGGAGTCAAGTCAGACCTGAGTTCATATCCAGCCCCAGACACTTAATAGCTGTGTGACCCTCGGCAAGTCACTTAATCTCTGTTTGTCTCAGTTACTTCATCTGTAAAGAGGTACACTGGGGTCAATAATATCACCTACCAATCAGGGTTGTGAGATAAAGTGAGATAGTTGTAAAGTGTATTGCAAAACTTAAAGTGCTATGTAAATGCTGGGTTTTATTATTACTGGTAATATTATGTGTAGTAATAAGTAAAAAGTTCATGAATATTAGGAAGCATTGTGTAGTGGAGAGAGAACTGAACTAGGGAGTCATGAAACCTAGCCTTTAAGTTCAGTTTTGCCGCTGCTTACTATGTTCCACTTTTTCATCTATAAAAATGAAGTAGTTGTACTAGACAATTTTAAAGGTTCTTGCAAGGTCTAAAAATCTGCTTCTCTGTCAATGAAAAATATTAAATCACTTTAGTTAGTTGCTCCCCTCTATACAAAAGGCATTCTAAAAAGGTTGGGTGACATCACCCTTCTGCAAAGTCTCATTTCTAAGAGCTTAAATTGCTCATTGCTTCTTCTAGTGGTGCTGGGGAATAAATAGGTCTATAAATTATTTGAAAATTCCAATGCACACATGCAATTAGGAGAATTCATTTCATTTGATGAAGGCTTCTATTTAGAATCAATGAGCGAGTAGAATTCTAAGTGAAGTTTCAAAGAATGATTCAATCAGGGAAACACTACATTAGCATATGCTAAAATGATGATTCAAAATCATATTTCATTTCTACATAACTACTCTAATTTATGTGTAATTATGTCATAAGAAAAGTTCAGATTAGGGTCCTTTTAGTAAATAGGGTCTACACTGAAAGCAAATGTTTGACAAGAAATTTACTGATCAAAAAGTAAATGGGAGGGAGTTTACGTATGTATATGTATTTATATAAATAGATATCTATACATACAAATGTCTATCCATATACATGTGTGTGTACATCCCTCTTGTATGGTTATAGAGTTTCAAAGTCATGAAGTAGTAGGTGATGAAAATCCTTCTCCTCAAATGTATTTTGTGGATGATACCATAATCTGTTGTTGGAAATGAAAGAGGGAATATCAAATGTAAAAGTGGAATTTAGAAATATTACCATAATGATTGTTTAAAAGGCTGGAAGACAATTAAATATACAAGGGGAAGGGAATATTGTTTTTAATGAGAAAAATGAAAGTGGGGAAAAGCTAAGAAACTGAGAAACCAGGGAAGAGAAGATGATTTGCTCTGAAGGACTTCAGAGACACTCAGAAAAGAACAGATATTAAGTGACCAGAATTCAACCAGAAAAGACTTGAAGATTTCATTTTGTTTCTGCTTTTCTGGCTGGTTTCAACTCCAATGAACAAGATGCCCCCTCCCAGGATAGGCTCATCACTTCTAATCCCATCACCATGCTGCTGACTCAAGCCTTGACTGATACCACCCCCTTCAGCCTCTTTTTTCCTCTGATTGGAAGGTTGGAGAGCAGAGTACCAAACTCTTCCCAATACCTTCCTTTATAGAGGACAGAAACTAGTCTCTCAGCTTGCTCCATTTTGCACCTGCTACTCTTCTTAGTTTCAACTCCATGGAACAAGATGCCCCTGCACTGGTACCTTCTGGTATTCTCTGTCACTCCCTTGACTTTTCCCCCTCTTTTTATGTGTGGTTTCTCATTTTAGATTGTAAGCTAATTGAGAGCAGAAATTGTCTTTTTCATCAATTGTATCCTTAGCACAGTACCAGGCACATAGTATGTGCTTAATAAATGTTGATTCAATTAGATTTAAGAAAGAAAAAAGGAGCTTTTATGATATGAACTGCCCATAGAAGGGGTTCATTAGTATATATAGTTCAGATAGACAATGAAGATGGACACTGCCTTGGGTCCAGAATTAAATAAGAGGAAAAGAATGCATTGGATTATGTTTTGAAATTTTCTCAGCACTTTCAATGACCCCAAGCTTTCACTTGAAAAGAAATTCCACCCTTTTTAGCAGCAATATTCTTCCAGTGATGCTATATGACTACAAAGAATGAAATATCATATTCTCTGAGTAATCAGTGTTGTGGACCAGCCAAAAAATAATGGAGAAATGAATGGTGGGAGTAAGCTGCAGCATATTACTAACAATGGATTGTACAAACAAAGCCATGTAAAAAATATCAGCACTGAAAACTAAAGTGGTGCCCATCAATTGAGGAGTAGCTGAACAAATAATAGTATGTGAATGCAATGGAATATTATTGTGCCATAAAAAATGATAAAAGGAATAGTTTCAAAGAAACCTGGGAACTATGAAGTGAGATAGAGCACAGTAAATACAACCAAGAGAGCAATTTATATAATAATATGTTAAGAAATATTCCCTCTTTGTCTCTCCCTTCCCCCTTTACCCCCATTTCTCTCTCCTCCCCCCTCTTTCTATATATATGTATATACATATTCGCATATATATGTAAATATATGTTATTGTCTAAATTGCTCTCCTGGTGTGTGTGCATATGTGTGTATATGTGTATTCAATGAAAAGCATAACTTTAAAAAGGAGGTAGACTAGTTATTTAGCAAGAGGAAAAAATAAATGGATAGCCTAAGTGCTGCACTGGTGTCCATGTAATGTCAAGAGATATAGAAGGTCCTCAGTACATTGAGTGGATCCCCATTGGACAATTGACAGGAGGACATTGATAAGACTTAGTATGGGGTAAAATGTGTGTGGATGTGTTTCATCTGTACCGCTGGAGGGAGTTCTCACATTGATGAAATCACAAATCCATTAAACTATTGAAGTTCTGGAGGATCATATGGCAGATACAATAAAGAGAGAGGCAGGAAACTGAGTCCTTCCCAGAAATGCAGATATGTCATTGATCATTGGCATATAATTTAAAAAGCTGTTTTTGTCCCTGAAGAGCAAACAACCTGGGCAAATACCATGGTAACTAGATCACAGCAAACTGGAAGGGCAAACAGTAGAGGCAGTTGTTAGAGATGCTGAGGTAGAGGGTGAACATGCAACCACATGGCAGAGGGTAATACTAGTAATCAGGTCACAGCCCTTCCCTGTGCACATACTATTATTCCTATGTAAGGGAAGGAGTCTTAAGTAAATTGTTTATTCATCTTAGAAATAAAATGGAGACGTTGTAGAGAAAGCATCAATGTGATGGAACACAATTCTTGAACCACTCAGACCACTCTTGCAAACTACACCTTTATAATCATTGGTTGGCAATATTATGAACTATATTTGACAATAATTCTTAAGTGATTTGAAAAAGTCTTACCTTTTCTAATCTGTCTTCATCAAGACTGTGTACTTCTAATTTACAGTTCCTTAAAGATGTATATAGGTGGCTTTTGTGCATTGTTGAAGCAAGTCTCTTTTTGGACAGAGCTTTCCCATAAAGTTTTGCTTGTTCATTTTAATCCATGAGGATCGAAAGGAAGAAGATCCAAGAAGCAAAGGTGGCAGCTGAAGGGGCATCCAGGAGCAGATGCTGGGACCATGTGCAAACAGAGATAGAAACAAGTAACAAAGGAAGGTATAACTAGGAATGACTCCCTTCACCGTGCACAAGTGAGAAATCAGTTGATTGAAACAGTACCAGCCATTTTTTTGTCTTTTACTCTTCCTCTCTCTCTCTATTACCACCACACCCCTCCACTAATTGTAGGTGCCCAGGATCATACTTTTGTACTTCTTTATCAAATATTTTCTCTGTCATCTTTTTAAATGTACAAGAAGCAATGTGGTATGAAGGTTAAGGAGGTGGTGAAGTGACCAAAAGACCTGGATTCCAGTCCTGCCTCTGACACATACTGACTGTGACCCTTTAAGCAAGTCACTTTAACTCTAAGTGACTAAAGCAAGAAGAAAGAATAGCAATGAAAGGGAAAAAAGATTCTGCATACGATGAAGATTTAACCCTGAATTATTTAACCAATTGAAAGTAAAAAAACAGAAGAGGGCAACATAAATTACATCAAAAGCAACTATAGTAATTTTATCCAGAATTTAAACCAATATAAATTTAATTGTCACAAGGAAATCAAAAGAGCCCAGGAAGCACCTTAGCATATATGTGACTGATTTGACAGAGAGTTTTGGCTACTAAAGTCAGAATACAAACTCATTGGTAAAATATTATGAAAAGGATGATAGTTAATTGCAGTTATTGCAATTAAAAGCAGTATTGTCTCATAAAACAAAATGAAGCAGGAAACTAGTCTAAAGTCATCCTAAATCATTCAAGCATGAAGGACTATGCCCAGAAGAAAAATAAAAAAGATTTGCAAAAATTACTACAACAAAATTTTCTCCGCCATGAATAGTGGGACCACCATATTTGGAACATCATAATCCCTTACATGTTTACCAAGGAAGTAGAAATGTCACTAAAGAACAGAAAGAGAAAATAGGCTGGTCAAGTGAAGTGAAGAATGATAGGTGGTTGGCCAGGGAACTCCTTAGGACATCTGGAGAAAGTGAGGAAAGCCTGTAGCACAATGGATGCTGCTTCCCATGGAGACATTTTGGGTGGATTTTGATAGAAGTCACACAGAATATGCAGGCAAGGATTAGTAGTGATATACATTGTTGGGGAGAAGTCCTAAATTGAGGAGATCACAGACCCATTCGAATATTAAATAATTTTTTATATTAAATAATTTTTAAAAAATAAAATGTGTGTGTGTGCACAAACTAATTAAGGATCCCTGGAACTCCCTGAATCTTGCTAGCCAATTCCCCCAACACCATATGCACCACAGCCTGTTTAGCATTAGATTTCCTAATTACATTGGTTTGGATTCATCAAAGTATTTCACTTTCTGTTCTTCAATTGTTAGATAAATATAAATGGTATATAAATGCTGCTCTCAATCCAAAAAGAAACATGGAAGAATAGAGTTAGAAAAGACTTTAGAGATTATCTAGTCTGGTACTTCCTACTGTTTTCAAATTTGAGACTAAAAATTTAAAAGATGCTCACATGAGTTAGTAGTTATCCCATTAGTACTCACCGAGAAAAAATGACAGCATTTGCTCTGTGTATGGATTTCTGGACCTTTTCCAATATCTCTGTTGCCCCCAGGGGTCCATGAGCTACAGATTTGGAACCACTGATCTACTCTAATGCTCTAGCCTCACAGATCAGTTCAGAGAGATTAAGCCACTGGTCTAAGGTGATGCTACTTAATGACAGGGCCAAGACTACAACCCAGGTCTTGTTTCCCAGACTTGACCTCTTTATGCTATAGTATGCTTAAGAAATGACATTAATAATGATTTTTTTTCTATTTTGGTCAATTTCCTTCATCCCCTGTTCACTTGATAATTTTGCCACACATTAAGCATTCTAACCATGCAGTCTCTCCTAGAATAAGAAAGTCGGTAGTTGATTCTATTCTTCTAATTCCCCTGACTCTAACACTAACCATTTACCTCCATTAATATTGTTGTACTGTGATATCAATAGAATTCCTGAAAGGTTGCAGCTGAATTATCATACATATAAGTGCATTTTTTAGAAAGCACTAAAAGAGGTAAATTTTAATAGAAAAATCAAGATATGGACAGAAAAATCAATAGCAGCCATAGCAATAAAGACTATTTCACCTTGTAAGCAGAAATGCAAGAAACTAACAAGTCTGGTTCAAATATCCACTTATCAAAACCGAGGAAGCCTTTTGTTTGGCAAGAGCATGTGCATGCTCATTACCACTTAGTCTTAAAATAATATTTGTCCATACTGTCAACAGTAAGTGGAAATATAAATACCTTATCAGGAGACCTAAGGGTCTGGTAGCAATTCTATTGAACTTTCCCAAAATGACCCAGCTCCTTTGCAGTGTGGCCCCATGGAGTCCTGGGAACACACATTCATTTCAATGTTATCTGTGACACATGAGCCAAACAATTATTTCCACTAAAATAATATTTAAATGCCAGTTTGTGAATGATTTCAACATATATCCATATTTTCCCCCTTTGAGGTAATAATTAAGAAGAGGTACCAGTGTGAGTTTCTAAATATCCTATACTTCAGGTCAGAAGCCAATTTGTAAAGGCTTAAGAAGAGAATGAGAAGAGAGAAAGTGGAGGCACCTATTATAGATGGTCTTCTCAAGGAGTTTAGCCACAAAGGACAGAAGAGATATAGGATGAAAGGATCAAGTGAGGAGTTTTTGACAATTGGAGAGACATGAGTATGTTTGTAGGCAGGAGAGAATTAGCCAGTAGGTGAAGAAAGATTGAAAATAAGAGAGAATGAGAATGATGATACAGGGTTCAGTCTATTAGAGGAGAAGAAAAGGAATAAGATCACTTGAAAAGGTAGAGAGCCTCGGTAAGCCTTGGTAAGTAGTAAGGCCATGTTGTCATGTGAGATAAGGGTAAACAAGGAGATAGTAGAAGAAGACATATGAGACGAGGAAGAGGAGAGGGGAGAAGAGGGAGCTCAGAGCTAACGGACACAATTTATTTTCCTATAAAATATAAGGTTCTCAGCTGAGAGGGTGAGAGAAGGAAGAGCCATGAGAGGTTTGAGGACAGATGAAAAGGTTTGAAAGAGCTACTATGACAAGTAGAAGGATTGCCTAGCAGTAGTGAGTGCCCAATTGTATAGCATAAATTTGTAGTAGACCCAGTCAGAATGATTGCGTGATTTTCTCCAACTTTGCTCAGCAGCACATGTATAGGAATAAAGGCTACAAATGGTAGGACTGATTAAAAGCTGAGGCTTGGCAGGGTATAACAGGTGATATCATAAGAAGACTAGGGATTCAAGAGAGGAGGACAATGTGGAGCTGAATTGGTTCACCAAGAAGTTAAGACAGAGAAAAGAAGAGAGAATGACTAGTGCAGGGGAGATGACCTGGGAAAGAATTGAGAGGTCAAGGGATTAATGGTCACAGTGCAGATAAAGTTTTGTAAGGAAAGGCATCCTTGTTGCTGTTTGTCCTTGAGGTGAAAAGCCAACAGATTATGGTTGAATAAAGGGATTTCCGAATTCTTGAATATGGAGGTGTTATATTTGAGGATGATGGAAAGCTCAAATATGGTCTTTTATGTATGGCTGAGGTAGGGTGGAGGATTAGGTCATAGGAAATGAGTAGACTGAAGAACTGAGTTTTTAGGGTATTTGAGGGAGTGTCAAAATGTATGTTAAAGTCTCCAGGTATGAGGACAGGAGTTGGGGAAGAGAGAAAAATTGTGAGCCATGTACCAAACTCATCGAGGAAGGAATGGGAGTGACCTAGGAGATTGTAGACAATTACCAGAATTTTGATTGGATGGTAGATGATAATAACATGAAATTCGAAGGAAAAGAGAGGTTACTGAGTGATGGAAGTAGGAAGAGAATGTAGAAGTGGAGATGGTGAATTGGCCTTTGCAACCAAACCCTGAGTTTTCACTTTATCCATCTGCTTCTAAATATATTTCCAACTCAGACAAAAGTTCAACTTGGACGTAATTCTAACACGTAGTTGTATATCTGGCAAATAATTAGATATCAGGTTAACTGTGACCTCAACATCAGTCCAACAAAACCAGTTAATCTACAAGTGTTTCTGAAAAACATGTTTTTTAAAAGACTTTATTCTTTGATCCATGTGATTTAAAAAACAAATTATTTAAACACTTGACTCTGGGTATCAGGAGTTTTTTTTCTTAGCCCTTTGGCATTGTTCCTGAATACAATGCAATGTTGGGTAGTTGCTGTTGCTGTTGTTTTGAGGTCTAAGATATCTACAAAGATGGGGCAAACTTTACCCATGTGCATTATGGGGCTAAAATTATTTTTACATAATACAAACCGAAATACTTTGATCTTTTCACTTTTGATTCTGAGATGAGTATTTGCTGCCATAAAGTGTTACTGTGCTCCTTTTAATACCAAGGTATAATGAGGTTGGACTTTCAAGGTGGGCTTAAAACATTAATATTAGTGTAAAAAAAGTCTCTAAATTTGTGTGGTACTAAGAAGAGGAGATGGAATGGTGGATGAGATTTTCAACATAAAGTAATTTCCCAGATAACGGATATTTTGCCTCTAAGTACTAGGACTTAGTATTTCAAATTCTGATTTTATTAGTTTGGCAGCTCCCTCCACCAACCAGTTTGCTACCTCTCCATGGTCTAATAGCAGGCAGTCCTCAAGGGTTGTTATGGCCAATAAATTGTTCACATGCGGCCAACCTAATAATTACAATGCTCTCCAAACCTGGTTAGGCTGGTCCCAAGATAACAAATATGCCATCCATCACCAGCCCTTCCAAGTTTGTAGGGGCTGCCAGAGTTTTTGCTCTACTTAAGGAGCCATAAGGGCAGCTAGGTGGTGCAGTGGATAAAGTGCCAAGCCTGGAGTTAGGAAGACCTGAATTCTGGCCTCAGACACTTACTAGCTGTGTGACTCTGAGCAAGTCATATAACCCTGTTTACCTCAGTTTCCTCACTGGCAAAATGAGGTGGAAATGGCCAGCCACTCTAGCATCTTTGCCAAGAAAATCCCAAATGGGGACACAAGGAGTCAGATGCTACTAAAACAACTGAAGAACAACAAATTAGTTCTAGGTTCAATGTCATTCACCAAATACTTATTGATTTATTATTTAATTAATATACTATCATGTACAGAACATGGGGGAAGATAAGTTTAGGTGTTAAAATGATCTCTGCCCTCATGGAGTTTACAGACTAGCAGGAGGATAGATACCAATATGTATAACTATAAGACACAATACTATGTAACAAATGAATTTGAGACATACAAAACAAAGCACTCTTTTTGGTATTCAGTATATTCCATTAACAAAAGGTTGCTGGGTAAGTGACCACCACACCTTTGAATAAATGAGCTGTTAATATAATTTTTATTTTTAAAAATATTTTTCCAATTACACTCAAAAATAATTTTTAATATTTGTTCTTAAATTTTGAGTTCCAAACTCTCCCCTTCCCTACCCCCTTATTGAGAAGGCAAGCGATTTGATATAGATTATCCATGTGCAGTAATGCAAAACAGATTTCCATATTATTTATTTTGTGGAAGAAAACACAGACCAAAAAAATAAACAAGAGAAATAAAGAAAGGTTTTTTTTTTTAAAGTATGCTTTGATCTGCATTCAGACTCCATCAGTTCTTTCTCTGGATACAGATAGCATTTTTCATCATAAGTTCTTTGGAATTGTCTTGAATCCCTGTGTTGCTGGGAATAGCTAAGTCATTCACAATTGATCATCACAAAATATTGCTATTACTATGCACAATGTTCTTCTGGTTCTGCTCATTTTACTTTTTATCAGTTTATGTAAGTCTTTCCAGATTTTTCTGAGAGCATCCTGCTCATCATTTCTTATAGCACAAAAGTATTCCATCATAATCATATACCACAACTTGTTCAACCATTCCTTAATTGATGAGCATCCCCTCAATTTCCATTTCTTTGCCATTACAAGGAGAGTTGCTATAAATATTTTTCCATGTATAAGTCCTTTTCCTTTATTTTTTAAAATCTCTTTGGGATACAGAACTAAACAGAACTAGTATTGATATTGCTGGATTGGGATTTGGGAGGATGGAGGGAGAAGTGAGGATCACTTTTGGAGGGGTGTGTGGGTCAAAGGTATTGATATAATTTTTTAAAACTCTGTCAAAGAGATATTTACTCTCAAGACATAACAAGAACAAAAATGTGAATATTTTTCCTTAACACCATGGGGACACATGTCAGTCCCTGGGGAAGGGGAAAGTGGTCTCAGACCAAGTTTCTGTACAGTTTCTATATAAACATTGGTCCCACCAAGTTCACATCTAATGGTGGTGTTGATGTTAGATGGGTCCTCACCTCAGCTACTACTGGGCTGGGTCCCTAAGATCACTTTCAAAGGTTACTCCTTGCTCCTCCTGGCATTAGCAGTGACCTGGCTGTAAAACCCAGCATGGACTCAGGCTTCCAGGGACTCACTTTCCTGACCTTGCAAAACTTACAAGGTCCATGTTAAAGCTTCTGAATTGTTGCCCTTCACCTAAAATAGCTAGGTGGAGCTCTGGACGTGGAATCAAAAAGACTAAGTTCAAATCTAGCCTCAGATACTTTGTTAATTGTGAAGCCCTCGACAAATCATTTAACTTCTATCTGCCTCAGTTTCCTCAACTGTAAAATGGAGAAACAATAGCACCTTCTTCCCAGGGTTGTTTTGAAGATCAAATGAGATAAAGAACTTAACACAGTGCCTAGCACCTACATAGTAGGTGCTTAATAATAAAGGTCTTTTTCCTTCCTTTTCCTCCCCCCACAAAAAAATAACAACAGACAAGAATAAACGGTGAGGCAAAAGAACCAAGGATCTTTTTTACAAGGGCACACGTTAGCTTCAAACAACATTGTCTCTCACTGGCCCTTCCAGCAGAGTCAAACCAAGAGATTGTGGCTGAAGAAGAGCCTGTTACCATAGTTGTGAAAACCTTTTAGAAGCCACCACATTCATTTTGATTTCATTGGTTGATTCAGCTGCAGTCCTGGGGAGGAAGAAAGAATAAAAGCTCCTGGGTTTTGGATTTACTGCACAGCAGTATCTCATTTCACAGTTCAGTCCAAGCTTGTTTTGAAACTTCCACGTAAATGACCTACAAAACACTACACTTTTCCCAAACAGGACATACGTAAAAACAAAACTATTGTTCTGCAAGTTCTGAACCAGTTCTCATGCATAAGGGGTAAAAATGATTGGGACTGTGTTTTTCTTTTTTAAGTAAAATGCAATTCATCTGCCAGTTACTAAGTGCCTACTGCATGAACTGTGTTTACATGCTAGAGCAGAAAGTTAAAATAATGTACAAACCTACCACTCACAGTTCACAATCCAGGTGAGAGCTTTTTAGTTACTAGTTAAGCCTTCAAAAAGAAAACCTGCCTCCAGAAATGCACACATAAAATGGATAGAATGTGTTAGGTTGCATGACAACCTCTACCTCTAGATGCTTTTCTTTGAGGATAGGAGACATAAGCAAGCTCAAATTCTATGATTCAAGCAAGCCTTACTGGGCTAGATCTGATCTTTCAGCTGTTGCTATCACTTGTTCCTGCAATGCAATACACTGTGGGCAGATACTAGAGCAGTCAAGTCATGAATCTTGACCATGAAGACTCCTACTCATGCCACAGTAACATCCCAGGAAGAAAGCCAAAGCCAATGCCAATACACCTTAAGTGCCACCCTTCCCAGTTTATCCTCCTTGCCCATACTCCCTCACAATGATCTTTCTACTACAGGCCCCCAGATTCACATTCACCACTGTCAATCAACAAGCATTTATTAGGCACCAGCTTTGTACCAGGCTCTACACTAGAAGATAAGGATACAAATACACAGAACGAAACAATCAACCAACACTCCTACTTCTCAGCATTGAGGCCATATCAATACAATGACAATCTTCCTGTATTTTGGGACTCTGATACCTACTTCTCTTTCCAAGCCCCAGAGCTCTTCAAATAACAGGACGAAGTAGGGGCTCATCTTGCTTTTCAAAGGAATTCTTTGAGAGAATCCCTTGTAATGTTGGCCTACTCTACTAAAGTATTTTCACATCATTGACTATTTGAGGTAGTATGGGATTGAGTTGGAGGATAGGTAGATAGTGATAAAGATTTTTGTTGTTGTTTAGTCATTTTCAATCAATCAACTCTTCGTGACCCCATTTGAGGTTTTCTTGGCAAAGATACTGGAGTGGTTGGCCAATTCCTCCTCTAGCTCATTTGACAGATGAGGAAACTAAGACAGAGTTAAGTGACTTGCCCAGGGTCACACAGCTAAGAAGTATCTGAGGCTGGATTTTAACTCAGGTCTGCTTAACTCCAGAGCTGGTGCTGTAATAGCTGTACCACCTAGCTGCCCTAATGATAGAGATGCCAAGTAAAATAATAATAGCTAACATTTATATAGCTTCCAATATAGACCTGGCACTATACTAAATGCTTTACAAATATGATTTCATTCAATCCTCACAACAGGTCTGGGAAGCGGTTGCTATTATTATCCTCATTTTACAGTTGATGAAATTCAGGCAAATAGAAGTTAAGTGATTTGGCCAAGGTCACACAGCTATTAAGTATCTGAAGACAGATTTGAGCTCAATTCTTCCCAGCACTCTACTATGCCACCCAGTGAAACATGGTAATAATACACAGGAGAGAGGAGAAGGGTATTCAGAAGGGGATCCACACAAGCCGGACAGCTTGTAACTATCCTGTTAAGTTTAACATATAGATAGAAGTTCAGTTTCATATACAATGCTTTTGCTGTTCTTTGTATATTGAAACATCTGTGTTTGTTTATGATTTAGTTTATAATAAAAAAGAAAAATAATTAAATTATATCTCTGTTGTATAAATCAAGGTATACCTGTCATAGAATGAACAAATTTTAGAGGTGAGTAAGACCTTAGAAATTATCTAGTCCTACTGCTCATCATAAAGATAAGGAGACATAGATCATTAAACTGTTTCGTTTTTTTCCAGTTTGCAAAAACCTCATAGGTGATGGAAGATGCTTAGTGGTTTCTTTAGCTGCTTTATTCCTCTTGATGCCTTTATCAGTCATAAAGAAAAAGCATCATGTTAGTTAAATTCCTGAAATTATTTGGTCACCACTTCAGATAGAACTGAGTAACGGCATTTATAAAGAGAAAATATATTGTGCTTAAATAAACTTAAAGAAAATATATTGTACTTAAATAAAGCTATAAAATATATTACAAGCCTGTTGATAATCTTGCTTATTTTATCAGATGGCCTCCACCCCCAAATCTCTTCCTCCTTTTCCCACCCATTCTCAGATACAGTCATTTAAGAAGAAAAACTGGAATTATTATCATGACCCAGTTACTCTGAGTGGAAAGACAAAGAATAGAGTTGATAAAGCTGTTTATAGGTACCTGTCATGTGACTTCCAGGAAACCCATAATACAACCATATGAGTAAGTTTTTCCAACTACAGCTAGAGTGAGTAAACGGCCTTTTTCTCATTTATGTCAAGTATTATTTCATCATACTTCAGTATTTTAATGGATCTGATTTCATCATGCCTCCCAGTTGTGCAAATTACACTTCATATCACTTACCCCCCAAAACACTATCTCATCTTGCACTGTTTCTGGTCATATCCCCCTATAAATCTTCCACAGAAGATGCACTCACTAACATTCCACATGTACCAGAATAACACTTGGACATTCCATCTCTTACACGTTGCTGTTGTGATATGACTGACCTGTCTCCTTTTCTGATCACAAATTTCCCAGATGCTATCTCTTAAATAATATCTTATCACATCACTTTCTAATGTCACTTTCTTGTCACCATTGGTAATATACTGCAGCCAGCATAAATCTCTCTATTGCTTTTTTACTTATCTGCAATTTTAATTCTTCAGATATCATGTGATTCCCTGACTCGCATACCTTGTCACTAGGAGAATACTAGAATATAAAAGATATGTTTTTGTGTCAAGGAATAGCTTGGGATAGTTGAACAGGTTGAGCAATTTACCAAATGAAATTTAGCCCTCTTCTTTCCTCCTTTTGACCCAGAAACTTAAAAGTGCCTATTTAAGTGGTATGGACCAATAAATTAACTCATTATTCTGCTTATCACAGTCTAGACAATAAGCATTTTTCATCCATTTTGTTTTTCCTGTAGGGATTGTAAGGCTGATCTCATTGGTGTCCCCTACCCCTCTAACAACAAGCCTTACTTACAGCCCAGTCCCAGCAGCCATCACTAAGGAGAGCAACATCAGTGGAGAAGGGACCTGACATCCCCAAAACCACCACCACCAATTGCCAACCAACTTCCATCCACAGGGCAGACAAACTAGCCTAAGTGAAGCAGCATGGTACCTTAATGGAGAAATAAGAAGTAGCATATCCCAGGTAAGTCAAGCTACTTTGACAATAACTTCCCCTCAGACATAGCAAAGTTAGCCTAGAACGCTGAGCCCAAGAATCCCAGGAGCAGCAGTGCCCTACACATAAATGGTCCTGCTTCCAGTTCAGCCTTTACTGCCATTTGGGGAAGTAACCTTTGTGGAGAAGGGGTCTGCCATTCCTAACATCACAAACACCAAACATGAAACAATTGGCATAAATGAATAGTTAAGCCCAAGAACCTGGAACACAGTAATATTCTGAAGAGCACTAGCCCTGCTTCTAGCCTAGCCCCTGAAGCCATAGTCTACGGAAGTGGACATACAGCCTACCAAGTGCCTCTACAAGGGCTGCAGTGCCGTGCCATCCCGCCCCCCAGCAGCCACAACTACTTAAGAGCAGTCAACTAAAATTTATTACATCCTTACTAGGTGTCAAGCACTGTGCTAAGCTCTGAGAATACAAAGGAAAGGGAAAAAAAAGTCTCTGCTCTCAATGATCTCAATGTCTAATAGGAGTGACAACATGCAAATAACTTTAACAGGATATATGGACAATAAATTGGGAGTAGTCTTACAGTAAAGGCATTAAGATTAAGGACTGGGAAAGGCTTCTTGCAGAAAATGGGACTTTTGCTAGACCTGAAGATAAGGAAGCTATGAGGCAAACATAGGAGATAGAGAGTTCCAGGCACGTGGGATAGCCAGTGGCAATGCTCACAGTTGGGTGATAAAGTGTGAGGAACAGCAAGGAGGCCAATATTTCTAGATGGCAGAGTATGTGGAGGAGTAGAAAATCCTAATCACCAAAATAGTCGATGTTGCCAAATGATACCATACACAAAACTGACATGGTTTTATTCATGGAAATGACATAGAGAAGATGCATCGCAATCTCCTTTGCACT
Source organism: Trichosurus vulpecula (assembly GCF_011100635.1). Taxonomy (NCBI): domain Eukaryota; kingdom Metazoa; phylum Chordata; class Mammalia; order Diprotodontia; family Phalangeridae; genus Trichosurus; species Trichosurus vulpecula. The sequence continues at coordinate 146,264,801 of NC_050580.1, forward strand.
ACACCCCAAGAACCTCAGGGCCATTCCATCTGACTTGAAACTGAAACCTCCTCTCTCATCTCCCCCATTAGAAAGTGAGCTCCCTGAAAGCATTCTCTTACATTTTTATCTTTAATGCTTAGTACAATGTTTTATGTACATATGTGTGTACACATGTATACAGACATGTGTACACACATGTATACACATATATTTGCTTAATATATGTTTTTCATTCATTGATTCATTCATCTCTTCAGTGGACAGGTAACATTGAGATTTCAAGAAATTAGCATAAATAATATCATTTGAGGAGCTCCTAGAAAGTCTCAAAATCTATACAATATAGCTTCTACTTGGACCCCGTATAGAGCATTCTCCATGACCGTGACAAATACCTTTGGTGAGCTTCAGTCCAGTTCAGCTCCAGCAGCCACAAATTATAAAGAGAAACTTCCTATGGAGAAGGTATGGGACATTCCCAAAACCACCATCACCAGTTATATGTTTATGCCTCACCTAGTGTTGATAATTAGAGGTTTATTGAATCTTTGGGTTGCATCAATCAAAAGAATGTTAATCTATGCCTAGAAGAGACCTTATGAGAGAGACTATAGGCTCCATTTTACTGAGTCAAATATTTTTTGTTATCAACAAACAATATACACAGCACAATCATGTATTCTATATATCTTCAGGCATTAGTGAGTCTGTGAAGATATGAACTGCTATGAAAAATCATTAGTTGCTTGTTTTCTCTTCATATTTTCATCATTGACACCCATAGCAATGTATAGATTATTCTTTAAAAGATTCTAAATAGATGCAGAAGTATCAAGATAGGTCAGAAGTTGTTATTTTCCTCAATTTTGATAATATTATTCAGGAGGTTTTTTTTCTTTACACTCACTGGGATTCTTCCTCTCTCTAGGATACTTTCAAAACGGAGCCTTCAATTCTTTCAAATTTATGATGTATGGATTTCTTCTGTGTGTCTGGACCAGACTTCTCATATTAAATTCAATTTCCACTTCTAATGTAGCACATTGGCTATTGTTATTAAATGTTGTATTTTTCCATCATTAATGCTAAGAATAAATCACTATATAAATATTGACCAAACTATTCCACTTTTTCGCTGTTATCTTCTTTCCGGTTTCCTTTAGACATGCTCATGATTCACTTCATCCTCATGCCAAAATTTAGGTATTCTTTCCCTGAATTACCTTTTGCTATTTTGTCTGGCAATATTTTTCATAATTTTCCATCTTCCTCCATGTTTTCTAGATGATTTTGTATTCTAAACTGGTATTACCATTGACTTCCATGTGTCAAAGAAGGACAAACACCTTTGGGGAACTTCTGTGTCTCTGTATGTGAAGAAGTCAAATGTTTTCTAGCTAAGGTGGTTTCTGGGCTCTTTTGGCCTCCTGTAAGAAATGGTGACCACAAAAATAAATGGCTTTATCTAGTTCTCATTTTTTAGATTTTTTATTAAGTATTTCATTTTTTACCAGTTACATGTAAAAACAATTTCAATATTTATTTTTAAAACTTTGAGTTCCAAATTTTCTCCCTCCCTCACCCTGCATTGAGAAGGCAAGCAATTAGATATAGGTTATACATGTGTAGTCATACAAAACACTTCCATAATAGTCATGTTGTAAAAGACTAACTATATTTCCTTCCATCCAATCCCACCCCTATTTATTCTATACGCTCTCTCTCCTTTCACCCTGTCCCTCCTCAAAAGTGTTTTGCTTTTGACTACCCTCTCCCCCAATCTGTCCTCCCTTCTATCACCCCCCCCTTCCCTTCTACTTTGCTGTAGGGTAAGATAGATTTCTATACCCAGTTGAGTATGTATGTTATTCCCTCTTTGAGCCAATTCTGATGAGAATAAGGTTGACTCATTCCCTCTCATCCCCCCCTTCCCCTCCACTGTAAAAGCTTTTTATTGCCTCTTTTATGTGAGATAATTTATCCCATTTTACCTCTCCTTTTCTCTTTCTCCCAGTACATTCCTCTCTCACCCCTTAATTTTATTTTTTTTAGATATCATTCCTTCATATTCAACTCACACCTGTGCTCTCTCACCCCTTAATTTTATTTTTTTAGATATCATTCCTTCATGTTCAACTCACACCTGTGCCTGCTGTATATATATACCTACACATACTCCTTCTAACTGCCCTGATAGTAAGAAAGGTCCTATGAGTTACAAATATCATCTTTCCATGTAGGAATGTAAACAGTTTAACTTTAATAAGTCCCTTATTATTTCTCTTTTTTGTTTACCTTTTCATGTTTCTCTTGAGTCTTATATTTGAAAGTCAAATTTTCTATTTTGCTCTGGTCTTTTCTCAAGAAGGCATGAAATTCCATTTTCCCCCTCATGGATTATACTCAGTTTTGCTGGGTAAGTGATTCTTGATTTTAATCCTAGCTCCTTTGCTCTCTGATATATCATATTCCAAGCCCTCAATCCTTTAATGTAGAAGCTGCTAAATCTTGTGTTATCCTGATTGTAGCTCCATGATACTTGAGTTATTTCTTTCTGGCTGCTTGAAATATTTTCTGCTTGACTTGAAAACTCTGAAATTTGGCTATAATATTCCTGGGAGTTTTCATTTTGGGATCTCTTTCAGGAGGTGATCAGTAGATTCTTTCAATTTCTATTTTACCTTCTGGTTCTAGAATATCAGCAGTTTTCCTTGATAATTTCTAGAAAGATGATGTCTAGGTTCTTTTTTTAATCACAGCTTTCAGGTAGTACAATAATTTTTAAATTATCTCTCCTGAATCTATTTTCTAGGTCAGTTGTTTTTCCAATTAGATATTTCATATTGTCTTCTATTTTTTCACTCTTTTGGTTTTATTTTATAGTTTCTTGACTTCTCATAGAGTCGTTAGCTTCCATTTGCTCCATTCTAATTTTAAGGGATTATTTTCTTCAGTGAGCTTTTGGATCTCTTTTTCCATTTGGCCAGTTCTGCTTTTTAAGGCATTCTTCTCATTGGCTTTTTGGACCTCTTTTGCCATTTGGGTCAGTGTATTTTTTAAGGTGTAATTTTCTTCAGTACTATTTTGAGTGTCCTTTGCCAAGCTGTTGGCTTGTTTTTCATGATTTTCTTGCGTCACTCTCATTTCTCTTCCCAATTTTTCCTCTCCTTCTCACTTGATTTTCAAAATCCTTTTTGAGCTCTTCCATGGCCTGCAACCAATTCATATTTTTCTTGGAGGCTTTGGATGTAGGAACTTTGACTTTGTTGTCTTCTTCTGAATGTGTGTTTTGATCTTCCTTGTCACCAAAGTAAGTCTCTATAGTCAGAGTTTTTTTCTGTCGCTTGCTCATTTTCCCCAACTTACTTGGCTTTTTAACTATTTGTTAAGGTAGGGCTCTGCTTCCAGTGTGGAGGGCAAACTGTCCCAAAATCCAGGGGTTTTTGCAGCTGTTTTCAGAGATACTTCTAGGGACCTATAAGTTTTCATTTCCTTCAAGGTCGTATGTTCTTAGGAGAGGTGTTTACTCCTCTCCTGGCCTGTGCTCTGGTCTATGAATGCTCACAAGGGCTCTTTTCTGGCCTGGAACTGTGAGGAGGGGCCCCTCTCCACTGTTGCTGCAAACTCTGCAATGCTAGTACTTCTCCTTACCCTGGGACTGTTGCCCAGGACTGCCACCTAGATCCAAGTATGGGCAAAGCAATAGCTTCCTGCCTCAGTGCTACCAAAGAGACCCTTGTAATCTCCTTCTGACTAGTTTCAATCCTCTTACTGTCTGTGGGCTGAGAGTCCCAGAAGCAGCACTTGCTGCTGCCGCTGCAGCTGTTGATTCCAATACTCCCAAGGCCTGCTCCTGGTTTTCTGGGGGCCAGGGCTGTGCTGGAGCTGCCTGTGTTGGCATGGCCTGTGCTGGACTGCACTCCTCTCTCAGCCTGGTGCAACAGACATTTCCTGTCAACCTTCCAAGTTGTCTTTGGCTGGAAATCTGTTTCATTCTGTCCTTTTGTGTGTTTTGCTGTTCTAGAATTTGTTTAGAGCCATTTTTAAACATATTTGGAGGGTTTGGGTGAGACCTCAGGAGAGTCCCTGTCTTAACTCTGCCGTCTTGGCTTTGCCCCCTCTAGTTCTCATTTTCCAGCATCAGCAGGCTTCTTGAATGGGTAAAATTGGTAGTGTTTCCTCATCTTTACTCTTTTAATTTGCATTTGACTTTTTTTTCCAACTGGTTAAGTATCTAACTGTACACAGACAACTAATTCAAAAATGGCTCCTCATCAGTAACCAGTCATTTCTTGTGAATTAAGATATAGTTCTATCTAATGTTTTCTGTCTATTTTCTTGAACAAAGTATTGACAACATAGATATGTGGGGTTTTTGAGTTACCTATAAGCCTTTGACCTCCTTCATTTTTTAATCTCCAAGAATATTTTTCAGCATATTTTTCCATCATTACCTTGCACAAATTCACATTGATTTCACTAATTACCAAAGTATATCACTGACTTGGTTAGTTAAGCTCTTCATTGAACATGAATCAATCAACAGACAAAGTAAATCACATGAATTAGAATGTTACGATGTCCCAAAGACTGATGTCGATCCAACTCTCGTTCTTAGACTCTCTCCTTCACATACAATCTTGATCAATATAGCCTCACACACAAAAAAATGGCAGCCTGGAAAGCAAATGTCAAGCAAGCTGTAAGACCCAAACCAAAGGAGTTAATCCACAAGTAAAGATCCAGGAACTAAAGCAAAAGACAAAAATGAAACAACAAAAAAAGCCTGACAATAGTCATTTGGTTGGGCGTAGGAGAGAGCAAATAAGCAAGACATCTATTTTTGTAATCTATAAAATGTCTCTATTTGACATGGACAAAAAAAAATCCCTTGGTGTGAGAGTTGAGAAACACCTCAGGGGACAGCTAGTCCCACCTGTACCTGAACAAGAAATCTATTTACAAAATACTCAATAAACAAGGGTTTTGTTTGCCTCTTCTTTTCAAGTAGGGGTAGGGAAAGGTAGAAAGGAAAGAAAATAGATTTCTGTTCCTTGAAAATCTTAAATATAAAAATTTAATAAAACAAATAACAGCATTCTTAATAAATGAGTAACCATTCAGTCTTTCCTTGAACACCTTTAGATGAGGTGTAGCATCATAGATGCCTAGATGACTTTGTATGTGTTTCAGTATCTATAATTGTTTGTAAAAATCTTTATAAGCCTTAATCTGCCTCTCTGAAAAACGCCACCAATTGTTTCTAGTTCTGTATTGGTGGACTAAGAAGAACAAATATAACTTTACCATGTGATAACCCTTCAATTACAGTAGGGAAGTAGGACCACTAAACAATACATAAGGATCCCTACAGACTGTATGTTGACTTAAAAAAACCACGTATTAACCTTATCTATGTTTTATTGTATTTTTATTTATTTGTGTTAACTATTTCCCAATTATATTTTAATCTGGTTCCTGCAGCATTTTGGAGTGCTGCAGGCCTCAACATGGCCTGTGGGCAGTGTGTTCGACACTTCTGCTGTAGGGTAGTTATCAAGCTTGGGTTAAGTAGCTTCAATTCCTCCAACTAACCCTAATTTGGAAATAAACTTAAGGTTCATTATTCTGGTTGTCCCCCTCTGGATACTTTCCAGCTTATCAATATTTTCCTTAAAATATGCCACTCAGATGAGGTACATAATATTCCAAATGAGGGCTAGTCATGGTGGAGCACAGTAGGACTTCCCCTCCCTGATAACCCTGTACCCTATGTAGCTCTAAATGAATCCTTTCATTTTTTTCTTTTTTGTTAATTTTAAATTAATTAATAATTTAATAATAATTGATTTTTTGGCTGTCACATCCACTGTTGACTCAAATTGACCTTGAAAGATGACCTTAAAAGAGGCACTATGAAAGAGCTGCCAAGATTAATGTAACATTGGATAAGATAGTTTCAGCTGAGTATCAAGGTAGAAAACCAGAAATTGAGGAGCTGAGAAATGAGTGGTAAGAACAGAAGTAGAGGCTATGAATGTAGGCAGTTTTTTCTAGGAGTTTTTTTGTGAACTGGAGGAGAAATATGGTAGAAAAGCATGAGCAGATAGCAGGATCAACTTAAAATCTCATAAAGAAGGGGAAGATTTGAATATGTTTACAGAGGTAGGGGCAGGCATTCCAAGCAATGGAACGGTAGTGGGAATTTGAGTACCATGTTTGGTAGACAATTAAATGATGAGCCTTACTGAAGCAGAAATTCATTTGGGGGACTATTGGTAAGCAAATTTGTAAAGATCTTTTGTGGCAAGTTTGTGGATCAATTTAAAGCTCAGTGAAAAGTTCTATCCTTCTATATTCAATAAAGGGTCATTGAAAGTTTTGGATCATTGGAGTGACATGATGAGGACAATGTTTTAGGAAGGCTGATCTGGAGGTAATTTCAGGGCTCACCAAGTAGTAGACTGCTCTAATCAGCCTAGGTGTGAGGCGATAAGGAATAAGAAAATGAATAGCAGCAGTGAAAATAGAAAGAAAGGGATGAGGTTCAAAAAGCATTTTGAAGGAAAAGTCAATAGGACTTGGTTTCTGATTAGATATAAAATCAAAATTATTAGGATAGTTCAATGAAAAGTATACTAAATTTAGATTCAGAGGAGTGAGATGCAAACCCTGGGTCTGTCACTTACCACTTTTGTTACTTAGACAAGTCAGTTTTCAGTTTTCTCAGCCATATAATAAGGGGTTGGACTAGAGGACCACAAAAATCTCTTTCACCGCTAAATCTTTGATATGATGTGACATAACTGAGCTTTCAAGCCTGAGTAACTAAGAAAATGAAGAGATATTAACCTGTACCCATATAGAGCAACTGGATATAAAGCACAATTATCCAACAGACCAGGATATTGAATGAGTGAAGACCTTCTTATTTATTTGCAAAAATAAAAATATGCCAAACCAAAAGAATATAGATTATTTCTTATTAGCAACACATACCAAGTGATAACTTTGCAGCTCTAATAAAACTAAAAAAAGAGGGCATTTATAGGAAAAGTTCCCTTTTCTTTTTGTTATATGCTACTATACCAAGCACTGATTTTTTATGGTTACGAGAAATGCTTGAGCTGTTCTATTTCTAGCTGTATTTTAGTAACTCATGTCAGATGGACTGCTGCACTTTTTTCTAAAATATGGCATATGGTTTTTAAAATGTGCAATCAATGGAATGGAAGGATCAGACTCTTCATGTTTTTGTCATTTAGCATCCAGCTAACTAGACGTGTTTCTACCAGGCTGCCCTTTGTACAGACTTTAGTTTCGAGCTCACAGATGTCTATAAAAGGGAATCTATAAAATGAAATGTGGCTGGCCTGAGCTCATTTAGACATGTTCAGATTGTAGAGTGAAAACCACAAAGGACTGAATATTTCAATTAAAGTCCATTTACCATAGCCAAGAAAGGCACTAACATCCCTAATAAAATAATAATAGTTCATATAAAGATAATTCACATCTCTATACTGCATTAAAGTTTACAAGACTGATAAAAGAATCAGCACTGTTCAATTTTTGATGTAACAGACTCTCACTAATCATTACATCTGTCTTCTTAAAGCAATTTCTCAGCATTATTATAGAAACTTCATTTGGCTTAGATCAATGAGAAAAGGAATGGAAAAACATCTCTAAGGTACTAATGTATACAATAAAAGCACTTTATAATATTGGTTGAGGGGATTAAAAATAAGTAATTTATAGGTATTCCATCTTACAATTTTATGCCTGGACATGTCATAGATATACATAAATCATTGTACATATGTGTGTGCACATGTGCACATAGCTATTTACATACACATTAGTGTATATAATTTTACAGTTCACTTTCATTCGAATTCCCACTATGTATAAATGTCTTTTATTGAAGAATATGTTGTGTAGTGGGAATTTGAATGAAAGTGAACTGTGAACTCAAAACCAGAAAAAGCACAAATTATTCTAATGGGCAAGAAAAGAGGAAAGGTGTACAAAGGGATCCATGTGGCTATGCATGCCACTCATCAACAAGCTCAGAGTTTTAAAAGGCATACACAAAAGATAGAAGCAAAGACAAGTAACTGAGGACAAATATGAACTGATAGTGTGATCCCATAAGAATAGTGTCAGGACTAATGTGGAAATTAAACATTAAACATGATTGTACATGTGTAACCTGTATCAGATTGCTTGCTCTCTTGGGGAGTGGTGGGGGGGATGGGTAAGGAAGGAGAAAAATTTGGAACTCAAAATTTTTCAAAAATGAATGTTGAATGTTGAAAACTATCTTTACATGTAATTAGGGGGAAAATACTATTAAGGGGAAAAATAGTTTCTGGGAGACTAAAGTCCACAATGGGTTTCTGAGACATTAAAAAAAAAAAAGACAAGAGTTGGTGGGTGGGGGAGGGGTAGTTATAGTGAGGCAAAAACAGAAACAAGGAAGTTTCTTGGGGTCAGGGGCTGACAGTTTGTATTTGTATTCCCCATGTCTAGTAGAGTGATTGGCACATAGTAGGCACTTTACAAATGCTTATTGATTGATTCCCTGCTGTTTGGGGATAATGATGATCATGATAAATGATAAAGAGAAGGAAAAACTATCCAACTACTGTTTTACTTATCTCCTTTAAGGAGCTGGATCTTCAGAAAAGAAAGGATAGAATAAAAGTATTTAACCAGATTGAAATATGAAGCAAGCAATACTCCAGATAGGAGTTAGACTAGATGACATCATTTTCCTGAATCCAGAAAAGAATTTAAATAGTAAAATTTCAGTCAGTCAATTATTTTAAAACACAAAACATTAACACACATTATCAAAGCAGCTAGAATAACATACTAAAAATGCATATATATATATATGCATGTATATATATATGTATATATATAAAGAGAGAGGCAGATATATACTATAAAATGAAACTAACAGGTTGCATTTATGCCATGAATTCAGAGTTGGTTCATATAAGAAAAACTATAGACAGTATTAATAGACAAAAACAATAAAAATCATGTTTTTATCAATAGGTTTAAGAAAGGCTTTACACAAAATACAATACCTATTTGTGTTTAAGAAAAACAAATTTAAAAGCATAAGAATTAATAGGTATTTATTTAATATGGCAAGTCATATCTAACTAAATATCAAGAGCTTGTGTTATTTGTTATGGAGAAATGCTAAAAATCCTTTCCAATAAGATTGGGTTAAAGGAAAAGTAATCAGGGTCATCACTATTATTTGACATATTTATAGATGTGCTAGTAACAGCAATAAGACAGGAATTAAGGGAAAGGCATAAGCAAAGAGAAAAGACAATCATTTTTGCAGATGGTGCAATGGCTTACTTATGGAATCCTAAAAATTCAACTAAAATTAGTTGTAACAATAACTTCAGTGAAGTAGTAGAATGCAAAATAACCCTGTGTAAATCACCAGGTTTCTTATATATTACCAATAAAACCCAGCAGGGAGCCATAAAAGATAAGTTCCATTCAGAATAACTGCAAAACATGTGAAATATCTGGGAGTTCACCTACCATGGCACACACAGGAACTATATAAATATAACTATAATGCCCTCTTTATAGAAATACTTAGAGATATTATTGATGTTGTCCAACCATGACAATTATAATAATGATGACAATACTACCTAAATTAATTTACACATTCAGTATGATCCCAATCAAACTACCAAAGCACTACTCTATAGAACTAGAAAAAAATAACAAAATTAAGATGGAGGAGCAAAAGATCAAGAATCTGAAGGAAAATAATGGGAGCAGAGAGGTGGGAGGAAAGCAAGAAGGAAGGAGGCCTCACGGCAAATCTCAAAGTAGATTACAAGACAGTTATCAAAGTCATTTGTTACTAATATTGGTCAATAGAACAGACTAGGAACAAAAGACCTAAAAGCCATCAAACATATTTAAGATAGTGTTTAATAATAATAATAATAAATAGCATTTACATTGTGCTTTAAGGATTGCAAAGAGCTTTACAAATATCTCATTCTATCCTCACAATGACCCTGAGTGCTGTGTTGGTTTGTTATCATTTTTAATTATTATTATTTTGATTTTATAGGAGGGTGAGATAGATAGAGGTCAAGTAACTTGTCCAGGATCTTACATTTCTTAAGTATGAGGAGAGATCTGAAGAAAGGTCATCCTGACTCTAGGTCCAGCACTCTATCCACTTAGCCTCCTCACTGCCTCAGTACACACAAGAACACCAAGTATTGGGGTATGAACTCACTTTTTGACCTAAACTGCTTTAAGAATTGAAAAATAGTCCTGTAGAAATTAGGGCTAACCAACATCTCACACCATAAAGCATGACGCATGACCTAGATATAAAAGGTTGTATCATAAGCAAAGTAGTGCAGAAGGGAAATGTTCACATCTACGGGTGAGGAATACTTCATAACTATGGAGATCATAGGAGATACAAATGGACAATTTTAATCACATAAAATTGAAATTTTTGTTCAAACAAAATCAATGCAATTAGAATTAAAAGAACATCAGCTGGGGAAACAATCTTTATGACAAATTTCTTTGATGAAAGTCTGTTATCTAAGCTATATAGGAGACTAATACAAACCTATGAGAGGAAAAGTCATTTCCTAATTGTTAAATAGTCAAAGAATATAAACAGGTAGTTCTGTAAAGGAAAAAAATGCAATCTGTCAATAGTCACATGAAAGAATTCTCTAAATGATTAATTACATAAGAAATTACAACCACCTGAATTCCACTTCATAGCCATGACTACCAGAGATAACAAAAAAAGGAAAAATGAAAATTGTTTGAGGAACCATGGGAAGACAGGGATACTAACACACTGCTGCTGGTGAGGCTGTGAATTAGATCAGACATTCTGGAAATCAGTTTGGAACTATATCCAAAAAGTCACTATGCTGTACACAACTTTTGACCCAGCAATACTAGTGTTAGGCCCATACCCTCAAAGAGATCAAAGACAGAAGCAAAGAACTCATGTGTATAAAAATATTTTAGCAACACTTTCTGTTGTAGCAAAACAAAACAAAACAAGAAACAAAGTGGGTGCCTATCAACTGGGGATTGACCAGACAAATTATGGTATATGAATGAAATGGAACATCATTTCTGGGTAAGATACGGTGAAAGGGACAGATTCAGGGAAAACTGGAAATATTATCTGAACTGTGTGGAAGCATACTAACCCCCTCACCCTCATCCCCTCAATTCCATCTCCTGGCTACATATTATAATATAACATTAAGATATTATTTTAAAAGTAAATTCTTGGTCTAATATGGATGAAAAATCTCATTACTCTCTCTTTAACTATTAATTCTGAAACCGTGACCTGCATTGAAATCTTTTTAGATCATTATTATCAAAGGACTAATCCACTTCTTAGGAAGAGACTTGGTCAGTCTAGGAAAGATTCCTTCCTGAAACTGATTTGATTAAGAGGAAGAATTTTTTTAATTATTAATTCAAACTAGTGATTAAAAGGGGAGTGAAATGAAAAGTTTTAATAAAATTAAGTTACTAGCATGCTGTTTGACAAATCAAAACTGTTGCCAGTGGTTTACCTAATTGTGGAATTTTGCTTTGGTTTGGGGAATACTCTAAGTTGTGAGTTGAAATGGCTTGAGTCAGAATGATTTTTAAAGCTACAATAGATTTCTATTCCATTAGATTTTTTTTCCTCTGAGCAGAAAGGCTTAGAATTATTTAATTAATGAATTTTTGTCACTAACCATTTTTTGTCTAAAACTACAGAGCACTGAGTTTTTCTTCCACAATAGTACAAAATGAAATGAGAAGAACCAGGAAAACAATTTTTTACAATGACTACATTATTGTAAAGGGAAAAAAAGCTTTTAAATACCTAAAAATTATGACTATTATAACTGCATTGATTGGCAGAGAGGTGAAAGACTGTAGGTACAGAACAAGACTTACATTTTTCAGACATGTTAAATGTGTGTGTGTGTGTGTGTGTGGTTGTTTTTGTTTTTTCCTTAACTACTCCTGTTACAAGGGAAAGATTTTTTTTTGGTGGGAGAATTGAAGGTAGAGAGAGAATAGGAGGTAGAGATGGAGATAGCAGAAACTTTAAAAAGAGAACATCAATGAAACATTTTTATAAATTCAGTGAAGAGAATAGAAAGAAATCCAACAGTGGACATAGTTAGGCAGGGCAGTCTGAGCACTACAGTGCTAAATTTAACATGTCCTTTAAAAAAATAAGCTGTACAAAACAGAGATTCACATTTTCGTATATAATGCTCTCCTCATTGTATATGGAAATGTTTGTGTTTATTAATATCTGTCAAGTTCATAAAAAAATTTTAAAAGAAAAGAAAAACCAATAAAAGTCCAGAAAAAGAGGTACCAAACTATACCTTGCCATTCACAAAGTGGCAAGGAGCCAGGAGAGTAGAAAATGGTACATGTTGTCAGAGTCATTTTATCATAGGTTTTTGCTTATTTTTCTTCTTTACAAGGCAAGGTTCAATAATAAGAGAGATATCTGTGTTGTAAAGACAAAATGTATTAACAAAACATATATACAAAAAAGCATTAAACCAGATCAAACCAGAACACAACCTACATATTTTCTAAGCAGAACCCAAAGAGAACACCATGCCCTCTGCAAGAAATGGAAGCAAAATAAAGTCTGGTTGTATTCATTTCCTTTCTAAGGTCCTTTCCAGCTCTAGTGATCTATGAAGTCCCTAATCTGCCCCATTGCACAGTAATGAGCACTACACAAAGTCAAATGGACAAGCATTGTCCCAATCCCATAAAGAGCAGTCAGTACAAAGGTCATTTACTGAAGAAACCTGTGAATATTCACATGTCCTAAAAACAAATACATTCTTTCAGCATAATTTGAGACCAATATAAACATGGCTTCTGTCCCTGAAACTTGTCAGATCTATAAGTAAACTAGTTCTTGTACTCTTGATATTCACACATCTACATGTTTTAAATAATTTTATTGTCTTTAATTAAGCAATGTACCACCTGAGGAGACAACCTGTTGAGACAGGACACCAGCCTTCCTTTTCCCTTTCCCATCTTTACTGCTTCTCTTTCCTCAGACAGCTGTGAATCTACTAGCTGATCAGAATTCTCATTTGGGAAGGTGTCTTTTTGGAGGCATTGGGCAAATGGAAAGTCTAGTTGGAATCTTGGAATTGCTTAATTCTCTAAGATATTCCTTTAATTAAATTGTGCCTTCTCTTTACAACCTTCTTCCTCATCAAAACACAACTTTCCAATCTGCTTCCCAACCTTCTGATTCTCTGATCTCTATTAACATGAATTATTATACTCGGTAAAAGTTCTCATCCATCACCACCGCCACCACTACCGCCACCACTACCCCCACCCCCACCCCTACACACAAACATGATTCTGCTGTGTGCTGGGGTGGCATGGATCCAGTTTGATACATGCAGTCAGGATCTATGGCCCATAAACACCAACACGACACTTGCTCCATGCTGAGATACCCTTATGTAACCAAAGATAATGTAAATTTATGAGCTTATTGTTGGCACACTGCCTTCTTTGTGGGTTTCAAATGAGCACTAGCCAGGAGATGTGGATGCTCCTACTCCTTGTCTCCACCTGCCACCATGAGAATAAAGTGATTTGGCAGATGCTCCTACTCCCTCTCTCCACTGGCCACCATGAAAATAAACTGGCATATAAACTGCCCAGATTAACAGAAGAGGAAGTAAAATACTTAAATAACCTCATCTCAGAAAAAGAAAATGAAGAAGCCATCAATAAACTACCTAGTTAAAAATCTCCAGGGCCAGATGGATTTACAAGCGAATTCTATCAAACATTTAAAGAACAATTAATTCCAATACTTTATAGACTATTTGGGAAAATAGGCAAAGAAGGAGTCCTACCAAATTCTTTTTATGACACAAATATGGTGCTGATACCTAAACCAGGAAGAGTCAAAACAGAGAAAGAAAATTATAGACCAGAATATAGATGCCAAAATTTTAAATAAAATATTAGCAAAAAGATTACAGCAACTTATCACTTTGATCAGGTAGAATGTATACCAGGAATGCAGGGCTGGTTCAGAATTAGAAAAACTATCAGCATAATTGATCATATCAACAACAAAACTAATAGAAACCATATGATTATCTCAATAGATGAAGAAAAAGCTTTTGACAAAATACAATACCCATTCCTATTGAAAACACTGGAGCGCATAGGAATAAATGGAGCCTTCCTTAAAGTGATAAGTATCATCTACCTAAAACCATCAGCAAGCATTATATGTAATGGGGATAAGCCATATGCATTTCCAATAAGATCAGGGGTGAAACAAGGATGTCCACTATCACCACTGTTATTCAATATGGTACTAGAAATGTTAGCTTTAGAAGTAAGAGAAGAAAAAGAAATTGAAGGAATTAGAACAAGCAAAGAAGAAACTAAGCTATCACTCTTTGCAGACAATATGATGATATACTTAGAGAATCCTAGAGAATCAAGTAAAAAAACTACTTGAAATAATAAACAACTCTTGCAAAATTACAAGATATAAAATAGACCCACATAAAATCATCTGCCTTCCTATATGTTACTAACAACGCCCAACAGCAAGAAATAGAAAAAGAAATTCCATTTAAAGTTCCAGTAGACATTACAAAATAATTGGGAGTCTACCTGCCAAAACAAACCCAGGAATTATATGAGCACAGTTACAAAACACTTTTCACACAAATAAAGTCAGATGTAAATAATTGGAAAAACATCAATTGCTCATGGGTAGGCCAAGCTAATATAATAAAAATGATAATTCTACCTAAATTAATTTACTTATTCAGTGCCATACCAATCAAACTACCAAAAAATATTTTATAGAGCTAGAAAATAAAGTGGTATAAATCCCCTATCTACAGCTCCATGTCTTTCTTCAGTCTGACTGAATTCAGTGTAAATCTGCCTGCAGCTGAGCTCCTGCATTACATGGTATTAGACTCAGCTATATCTCTCCACCTCCATTCCCACTTCCCTGTCCCTGCTTCTACTAATGCCTTCTTCTGGGAGCTGGTAGAATTCTCATTAATGTTTCTTGGACAAGTTGGGAAACCTCTATAGTAATCAAGAAAAGCAGTGATGAGGGCATCAGTTTCCTCATCTGTAAAACCAGGGTAATAATATGTGTGATGATTTCCCATTATCAGAGCTGATGTGGAAAAAGTGATTTGTAATCTTTAAAGTACTACATAAATGTCAGTGAATTATGATTCTTTAGAAACCATGCTTTATTGTGAACAAAGGCCACTATATCTTTGAACTCTTCCCTCAAACTATCCTTATGCAAACCTCAATCTGGCATTCTCCTGAAATGATCAAATCTTTTACAACCTTCTCCAGTGGAAGCCATGTTGTTTTCTCCTTCCCCAAACTCACAAGGCCTAGAGGAGGAGTCAACATACCCTTGCTCTACCCTGCTGCTTTCAGACCAATGTGATGATACCCTCTCAAAAAAAAATAATCAATCACATTTATATAGCACTTTCCAGATTACAAATCTTTTTGCCCCACAGGAACTTTATGAAGTAGTCATTACAAGTATCATTATCCCCATCTTACAGATGAGGAAATTGAGGCCCTCATTACTGTTTATCTGAATCACTATAGAGCTTCCTAACTTATCTCCCTACTTCCACTTTCTCGTCCCTCTGATCCATCTGATACACAGATTAATCTTCCTAAAGCAGAGTTCTAATTCCATCACTTCCCCACTCAAAAATTTTCATTTGCTCCCCACTTCCTAAAGAATAAAGTCCAGACTCCTCAGCCTGCCATTCATAGGCTTCCACAATATGATCCCAATCTATCTTTCCAGCCTTTTACATAAATATTTCCCTCCCACTACTCTCCTACTTGTACCTACCTCTAAGATGTAGTCAAACTGGGCTACTTACTGTTGCATGAATACTTCTCACTTAAGTCCCTTTGCTCATGTAGAAGTTCATGCCTTGAACCTTGCTGGTTTACATAGATGCTCCTTCTTGGAACTGGTTTAGGGGATCCCTACCTTTGGCAGCAGAGCTCTCTAATTCACCAGAGTCTACACTTCAGTAATCTCAGAACCCCAAATCGAGGCACTTTCTTCTCCCTGAAACTGCTTGGCTCCTTGGGTTATAGATGTACCATACTCAACCCTAATGGCCTACCTCCATTCTTCCTTTCTCACTGCTGCTCTTTCTTGCCGCCTTGTTTGAATACCTACTCTCTCACTTCTTACCACCATTTTTCTAATAACCCAGGTCCACAAATCTCTTCTCCATTCATATCTTCCTTGTATCTAATCAGCTGCCAAATCTTGAAAATCCAATCTCCACAATGTTTCTTCCCCCTGTGCCTTTCCCTCCACTTATAAAACAGCAAACCTAATTCAGGCCCTCATAACCTCTCACCTTGACTATTATAATAGTTTCCTATTTTGGTACCCATGCCTCTTTCTAATTGATCTCTTCTCTCTCTGATCCATCTTCCACATAGCTGCCAATAGTAAAAGCCTTAAACTACAAGACTGAATATGCTACTCACATTTTAAAAAAACTCATTTATTTTGAACTTAAGTACAAAAAGACAAAAAGAACATTTCCATGTACACAGCACAGCATAAAAAGAGGACTCAATATAAAACCATGAATTTTCATTTCACATTGTGTACTTTTTTGAAAAATTATGTGATACATATTATATATCATTTTCAAAGCTGCTCTGCTTTCCTATGCTTCCTTCTAAGTTTTCTTTTGTTCTCCGCAGTGCACTTTTAATTTTTTCTCTCCCTCCCTCCCCAACTTGCCCTAGAGAAGGCTGCCATTACATGTGTGTATATTTGTAAAACTATACTATACATACTTCTGTTTATCAGTTCTTTCTCTGGATGTAGGCGACATCTTCTTTCATAGGTTCTTTGTACTGTTGTCATGGCACTGATATTCTGCCTTATAGTGAAATTACTTATGTATTTGTCTAATTCCTCCTACTAAGTTATAAGCCTATAGCTCTTTTTTGTCCCCACATTAGAATAATGCCTTACATAAAGCAGTTGTTCAATAATTATGTCTTGGATGGAAATAAATTTTTCTAAGATTGTCTTCAGTACAATGGAAAGCATGATGGATGCATTTGGAGCCAGAGGTTGTTGTTCAGTTGTGACTCTGTGACCCCCACTTGGGTTTTTATTGGCAAAGATACTGGAGTGGTTTGCCATTTCCTTCTTCAGCTCATTTTTCAGATGAGGAAACTGAGGCAAGCAGAGACTAAATGACTTGCTTAGGGTCACCCACCTAGTAAGTGTCTAAGGCCAGACTTGAACTCAGATCTTCTTAATTCCAGGCCCTGGCACTCTATCTGGCTTTTCTTCAGAGCCAGAGGACCTGAATTCAAACCTAGGCTTTGCAACTTAGTTCCCATGTAACTTTGGAAAAGTCATTTAATCTTTTTAGGCCTCAGCTTCTTCATCTTTAAAATGACAGGGTTGGACTGGATGAACTCTGAGGTCTCTTCCTACTTTAATCTATGCTCCCAAAAGCTTCCCAGGAGAATCCATGCATCAGCTGGAGAAGGAAAATATAAGCTTGTTTTCATTTTTTTAAATGAAGCCTTTTGGAACATAAAGTCCAAGTTATTTACATCTTCATATTAAATTAAACATTGTTAACACGTACTCCACTGATCAGAACTTGTTTTGGCATTTTGTTTGGTTTTTTTTTAGAAAGAAACTGGGCTTAAAGTTCACCTCTGTCCTGTTTATGCTTCTGGGCCCACAGTGGCACAGACTTAGCAGACTAAGGAGGGGATGTGGTTGGCAAACCGTCATCATAAAAGGCTACTGTCTCAGGTAGAAACTGTTGGAAACAAAGTCTCATTCACCAACACCTTGTGTTCTCCCTCCATGGTCCTTTCTTGATCTTACTCTGTGCAGACTGTCCACCCTTGCCCTTCCCCCAGCTTTATACCCAATGATCCCAGAGACTCCATTTCAAAATTTGTACGGATTGATTGCTTCCTCTGTTAAACTCTTTTGACTTTGTCCTCTGTGTGACATTCTATCTACTCTTTCAGATCATGACTTGAACCAACACCTAATTCTGGTGGGCCTTGTTCCCACCCTGGCCCTTTTAATTACCCTCTAATCATAAAACCCAAAATCCATGATCCTTTAACCTCTTACCAGGTGAGGACTCAATTTCTGCAGAAAGGATTTGCTAAAGAATTTAATACTACAAAGATTGCTACTTAAGAAAAGCACTTTAGAAATAGCCATGTACATGACATAATGTCCTATTTATCTTGGTC
This sequence comes from Trichosurus vulpecula, assembly GCF_011100635.1. Taxonomy (NCBI): domain Eukaryota; kingdom Metazoa; phylum Chordata; class Mammalia; order Diprotodontia; family Phalangeridae; genus Trichosurus; species Trichosurus vulpecula. The sequence goes on from NC_050580.1 coordinate 146,283,188, forward strand.
TTATCTGTTCATTAATACTGATCCCCTAGTATCTCTACTAGTCAATGCTTTGTTAGTTTTGTTCAAGTTACTGCATATCCTTGTAAGTAATTAATGTATTTATTATTTGTATTGTTAATGAATTAATGTAAGTAATAATGCATTTTCTCCAAAATATTATATGATTCAGGCTTTTCATTCATTTAGATTAGCCTTCCCTCTCTCCTTCACCACTACCTAATTAGTCTGAATTAGGATCAGTCAAATTAGGATTTTAATCATGTAAACCTATAGGCCCAACCTTAGAAGCTGGGTCCAAAAGATTAGCTAACCTTTTTCTTCTCCTCTTCTTTACGTGAGTTTATCAAAGACATTTAGAAGACTAGAGAGAGCACCTGCCTTCCCAGAAAGAGAAAAGGATAACATAGATCAGTCCTCAAATACTGAAGCATACAGACCACTCTGGCAAATGAAGCCCCACTCCCTACCCACTTGCCACTATGAAAACAATAGTTCAAAACATACTACGTAAATGATGGTCTTAGGTAAGATATAGTGTGGTTTAGTGCAAGGTCCAGAATGGTCCTTGTCCTGGCTCTTTAAATGGCCAACTAGGTTAGTTTGGGTAAATCATTTTTCTTCCTTGGGCTCCACTATTCTCCACTATACTATGACAAGATTGAACTAGGTAATCCCTTGAACATTCATTGACTTATCTGAGTAAATGCCTGGAATTGAAGTGGGTAGAGAGGTATTGTGTGGTCACATTTGGTTTTTTTTTACATTCTTAAGTATTCCTGAGAAGATATCTTTTAGGACCCACGACCATACAAAGCACTTTGAATTAACACTAGGGATGGGGGGATAGAGTGGGGTGAGGGAGGAAATTCTTTTAGCACATATGGTGCTGTCATACACTACAAGGAGCCAAAAGTCCAAATCCTGAATCATCTGCTCCAGTCAGATAACTTTAACAGAACTTTATCTTAATGCTTATAGTGAAATTCTAGTGTCCCTAATCTGCCTCACTGTCAGAACAAAGAAAAAGTCATGTATCAGTTTGAATTAGCCATTCAATTAATGAGAAGAAAGCACTTTGTAATCCTTTTATGCACCTGCCATATTCTAATTTCCATTATATTTTAATTTTCTATTATATTTCTATTAGTGTGGGGTGTGTGTGTATGTAATTATCATCTCATCACACATACTAGTATGGCATAGTGGATAGAAGACAGAGCTCTAGTCTTGGAGTCAGGAAGACCTTGGTTCAAATACCTCCACAGAGACTTTCTTAGCTCTGTGATCCTGGGAAAGGGGAAGAAAAAAAGCATTCATTAGTCACCTACAATGTACCAGGCACTGTGCTAAGCACTTAACAAATGTTTTCTCATTTGATCCTCACAACTCAGGAAGGTAGGTGTTATTATGATCCCCATTTTACAGTTGAGGAAACTGAAGCAGACAGAAATTACGTGACATGTATCCAGGGTTACACAACTAGAAAATATCTGAGGCTGGATTTGAACTCAAGTCTTCCTGACCCAAGACCCACAGCTCTCTTCATTGTGCCACCTAGCTGCCTCAAACAATCATTTAATATCTCAAAGCCTTAGTTTTATTACCTGCAAATGGGGATATTATCTACCTTACTACATTTCTATAAGGATTGAATGAGACAATACATTAAAGTGTTTTGTAAACCTCAAAGTACAATATGAAAATGAGCTAATATTATTCATCTTTGTGTCCCTCCCCAATATCTACCTTCTATCTATAACCACACTCTCACCTGGAATATTGCACATATTAAATTCTTATTAAATGTTTGAAGAATTAATGAACATAATGATAATGATGATGAATGAAGAAGCCTAAATCTACATAGTCATGAAGCTCTGATAGGTTTATCCACCTTCTTCATGCAAAGAGGATGCAAGAGGGTGACTGCTTTTGGGTATTAGAGAAAAGACTCAGGCCTCACATCACAGCATCATTTGGACCTGTGGGTCGTGGCAAATACAAATAGGCATCCACATAAGGGGAAGAGTTGCTGAGAAGCATCCACACCTGGCAAAAGATCTGTGCTAAAGGCCCCTGTATATACATGTCCCTGGAGGGAATGAACCAAACACATGGGAATCTGGATAGAGGCCTGTAATGTAGGGCATTGTATCACTACATCTATGGGGACTCCAGAGAGGAACGCTGGCACCTAACAGAGATATGAACTGGCAATAGAGTAACAGAGCATGGAAATGGGGAGAAATATCAATGTGCCAGGGAACCACAGAACCTCTAGGCAGACAAGTACCAAATGCTACCCAGATTTCTACTTCTACCTTTAGTTCTATGTCTCCAACTGCCTAATAACCATCTTTACTGGACTGTCCCAACATTCCTCAAAATCAACAAATCCTAAAATGAGCCAACTATATTCTCCCTACACCTAAATCATCTACCTATTTCCATTAATGACATGGTCTTCCTCCCAGGTGATCAACTTTGGCTCCTCCTTTTACCTGACCCCTTACAGCCAATTAATCCAACAAAAAGCATTTATTAAGCATTTACTATGTGCCAGGAACCATGGTAAGCCATAGAAATATAAAGAAAAAGTAAAAGAAGTCCATTTCCTCAAGAAGCTTACATTCTATTACCAAGTCTCATCCACACTACATCTAGAGTATCTTGCCTTTCTTTGTCTTGGCTCATACTTGCAGCCACCTTGGTCCAAGCCTTCACAACTCCCCCCAGGAATACTGCAATAGCCTCCCAATTGGTCCCTCTGCCTCCAGTCTTGAATTCATCCTCACCCAGCTTCCCAAATAATTTTAATTCCCAGTTCTGATCATGTTCTTCCTATCTGAAGGTCTCAAGGCCTTCCTATTGCTTATAGAGTATTGCTTAGTGGGGTTTTTATAATCTTCCAACCTACACTCCCAATCTTATTTCACATTATTCTTCATTCACTCCACATTCCAGCTGAGCTGTTCATTTCATCCTGCAATTTCCTGCCTTCCTGCATTGAAAAATGTTTTTGTACCCTATGTCTGAAAGGCGTAGATCTAGAGTTGAAAGAAGAAAAAAAAATCAGAGGGCATCTAGCCAAATCCTCCTATTTTACAGCTGAGAAATCTGAAGCCCTGTGAGGTCAAGGGACTTGCCCAAGGTCACACAGGACGTAAGCAGGAGATATGAGATCCTATTTTTCACCTGCTGAAATCCCTCTCTTTCCTTAAGGCCAAATTGGATTTCTACCAATTCATGGAGCCTTAAACAGCTGCAAGTAATCTCTCCTTCCTCAAATTGTTCTGAAGTACTAGGCTTGAATCTCTCACTTGCCCCACCACACTCTACATTTATTGTTATTGTACGTCTATGTCCTGTAGTAGATCGTAAGTTGTAATGTTTGCTGCATTTGATTCGGAGTAAATATCTTTTTCTGTGTGTTTCTTATGAGGGCGAGAGAAAGTGCATTTCTATTAGAAAGGGGGAAGAAGTGATCAAAGAAGCACCTGCAGGGAGGTCAGACAGATATGGAACACTGTTATCCCCCACCTCCACTGCCCAATACTCCACTCAAAACTAATCCTTTCTTGTTTGGATGTTGAAAATGGATTAGAATGCTATGAACTGGTTATGTTAGTAGAAATCAGTTTAATTACTTTTGTTTCTTTTAATAGGAAAACCTATTTTGCGACATGTTTCTAACAGCTAAATTCTAAATTAGAAAAAAAAAACAAATATTTGAGTAAAAATAAATAAAACTTTATTTCTTTTTACAAAATAGCTGCCAGGGCCCGGGACTATCCCGGTTAATATAAAGCACCAGGAAGAAGTGGAGCTGGGCCACTGTCAGAGCAGTATGGACCTCAGCTCCAGCTCTCCCCGGCCCAGCAAACGGTCCCGCTCCAGGCCCCGGCCCTTGTTCTCGGCCTTGACCCTCACGGCCGTGCGGCGCAGGTCATCCTCTGACAATCCGTCGAAGAAGAAGTCCTCGTTAAACACTGGGTTTCGGCTCCGTCGGACCACGGCGCTGCGCTGCTTGCGCGTCTTGCCCGGAGGCACCAGGGTGAAGCTGACTCTGCAGCCGATGGCCCCCGGCTCGGCCGTGCCGCTGTAGAGACCCTCGGCTCTGAGCAGGCGGATGCGCAGCCGCCGGGACACCGGGCAGTACTCGGCGGCCAAGTGCAAGGCGCCGCCGTCGCGGCCCAAGGTCACGGTGCTCTCGACTTGCAAGCGCTCGGGCTGTGGGCTCAGAGGGGACAGGGATGGGGGTGGGGATGGAGCCTGTGCCCGAGCAGAGCCGGGCTGGCAGGTGGCTGGCAGGGTGACGCGACCTGCGTCCCGGACGGCATCATAGTCCTCGTCATCATCTTCAGCGCTGGAGACCGATCGGGCCCGGGCCAGAACGCGGCTCCCACTCGCTCGCAGCGCCCGGCCCAAGAGCGCGTCCGGGGCCCGGAGGAGGCGGCGGTAGCGAGGACGGCTTCCGGGACGCGGGGCGGGAGAGTCCCGGGAGCGCGGGGAAGTGCGGGGGGACGAACTGGCAGAAGAGGAGGAGGAGGCCGTGTGTGGGCGGTCCAGGGAGCCCCTCTGCCCTCGTGGGTTATGGGAAGCGTTGGTGCCACTGGCACCGCAGTAGGTGTGAGCCCGAGGCCGCGGGAGATGCAGAAGAGCGGCAGCGGCTGCAGAGCCCCCAAGGAAAAGGGATTCCTTGCGGCGGGTATTCGGGCTCTCCAGCAAGGCGCAGAAGCCGTACGAGGTCGGCCGGCGCGGCAGGTGCGGCAGCGAGAGGGCAGCCTGCGAGCGCGGGTCCCAGTCGGTGAGGTCCGGGTCGTCCCTGGCTCCTACAAGCGCTGGCCGCAGCTCCTCCTCCCCAGTGCTGCTGCTTGAGTTCCGACTGTGAGGCCACATGTCAGGTTCCGCAGTGCAACGTCGAGGAGTGGAGGTAGAGGCACCAAGAGACTGCAAAGCAGGAACGGAGTGGGAAGGTAGCCGGGGTGGGATGCAGAAAGCCGGGATGCGCCCCGGAGTGAGTACGTTGCAGAACCGAGAGACTGTCGGACTCTTGGACACGAGATCCGCCGCTGCCTTCTCGGGTTCCAGCGCCGTGCTCATCCCCGTGGATTCTCGTAATTTCTCTAAAAGTCGCATTTCCCCGGCTCTAAGGCAGGGAAGGGAAGTTGGAAATATTCCTATTGAAGAAAGAGACTTGGCATGAGCTTCCTTCCCCAGAGACAAACAATTGGTTCCCCTTCTCTTACTGTTCTATTCGACTAACACAAACTCCTGAGCCCAGTGTCCCTGAGCAGACACTCTCGGAAACAAATATATGCGTGTACCGCACCCCACCAACATGCTCAGATAAATACTTTCTTAATATTGCATCGGTTACCTTTTAAAACTCAATTGTTTCCTCCCTTCCTTCAGCCCCCCGTAGCTTTGACTGCTGAATTCGCTGGTCCGTTTTAACAGGCTGCAACTTGGGGTTTTTGCTTCAGCACTGGAGTGAGGGACAACTGATCCGTTCTCTTATATCCTGGCCCCAAAGGGCCTTACCCAATGCAGACCATGGATGAGCGGATACAGCAGGAAAAAAAGCTGCTCAACTCCGCCTCTTACCTCACCAGAGAGGCCAGCTGAGGGGTAATGCTCTCTAGGTCGATGAAGTTCAAATTCTTCACAGTTGAATAGCAGCCTTCTGGACTGCTCTAGGAAATAGGGTTGTACCTGCATCCCGGAAGAGACAATTAATTGCTGAATTCCCCACCGTCCTTGGAAAGGAGGAGACACACCCTGGCAAATTTCCTGGCATATGGAGAGAGTGAGGCAGTGCAAGGAAATAGGAAGTGGACTGAGTTATCTTTATGCTTCAGATAAAATTACACTCCCCATTGTGCTACAGTGCAACCCCTGAGACCCAGAAATTGATTACAGTTTATTCCAGTAACTGTCAAAGCCACCTTCCCACCACCCTAATATAAACATCCATTGAGCAGAATCAGCAGCCTCAGAATTTTAAAAATAACCTTTAGAATTTTTTTTCAGTTGTCAAAAGCATTTTCCCTTCCATTCCCCCCTACCCACTGGGGGAAAAAATCAGGAAGAAAGAAGGAAAGAAAAGAGCAAAGGCAGGAAGGAAGGACCCCTTATTATCAATAGGCATAATTAAGCAAAACAAATTTTCATGTGGCTCCTTATTCTGCATATGAGTCCAACATCTCATTTTCATGATGGTGGGCAGGATTCTTCCCTGGATTGCTGGAATCATGGTTGATCATCTCTTTGATCAGGGTTCTTGAATCTCTCAGAATAGTTCCTCTTTACAGTATTATTATAGTATGAATCTGGGGCGGGGAACCTTCAGACAGGCCACATGTAGTCTTCTAGGTCCTTGGGTGCAGCCTTTTGACTGAGTCCAATTTTATTAAGGGGATTTGTTGTGTGAAGTTTGGATTCAAAGGGCTGCACTTGTGGTCTCAAGGCCACAGGTTCCCTACCCCTGGTATAAATTGCTCTCCTTGTTCTGCTCAGTTTGCATCAGTACATATAAGTCTTCCCAGGCTTCTCTGAAACCACCCCGTTTATCATTTCTTATTCAACAATAGAATTCCATTACCTTAATATAACCATAATTTGTTCAGTCCTCTGATAACTAATAGCTACACCTCAGTTTCCCATTCTTTGCCACTACAAAGAGAGCCACAATAAATATTTTTGTACATATGGACCTTTTCCTCTTTCTTTGGTATCTTTAGGGCTAAAGGACTACTAGTAATATTTACTGGGTAGAAGGGCAAGCATAGCTTAATGACCTTTTGGACTAACTCCAATTTGTTTCCAGAATTGTTGGACCCATTCACAGCTCTACCAACAAGGCATCAATGTGCCCGTTTTCCCACAGCCTGTCAAACATTTGTCATTTTCTTTTTTTGGTCAACTTTGCTAATCTGTTGGTATTTGGTAGAACCTTAGACTTGCTTTATTTTGCTTGGAGCATTTTTTCATGTGGCTACCAGTAGCTTGGGTACTCAGAATTTGAAAAAACCTCAGAGACCATCTAGTATAATGCATTAAAACTGAAACTCCCTTCAACAATAACCCCAAGAAATGGTCATGCAACCTTTGCTTGCAGACTTAGTAAAAGGGAAGTCACTGTCTCCTGAGAATGGACCAACTTCACTGTGTTAAGTAAGCCCTGAGGATAAAATGATGAAGGATAACAGTTCCACTCTTAGGATTATTAACTACTGTAAGGATAGAACATATACAAATGAGTCAGAAGAAAAGGAGAATCTTAAAGTGCTATAGTCTTATAATGCCCATGAGGAGGGAGAGATCACTTTCTTCTACTAGGATTTGGAGACTTAATTCCAGAAGTGACGCCTGAACTAGACCATGAAAGGAAAAGAAAGATTTAATGGGTAGAGATGTGGAGAGAGTGCATTTGAGGCATGAGGAGCAACTGGGAGGAAAGCAAGGAATTGGTGAATAAGCAATCCAATTCAACTAATACATAAAGGAAGAGAGAGGTAAAAGGGAGAAGAGGGAAATAAGGGCAAAAAATAGGGCCGAGCCAGATTGTAGAAGGCCCTAAATGCCAGGGTAAGACAACTGTGGGAAGATACCTTGGTATAAAAGAAAGAGCGCTGGGTTTCAAAGTACCAGAGTTCAAATCTTTCTACCCGTATGACCTTGGGCAAGTCATTTAATCTCTCTGGGCCTCAGTTTCTTCATCTTTAAAATGAGAGGATTGGACTCAATGTCTTCGAGCTCTAAATCAAAGATTTTATCAGGCTATAGGGAGCTAGTGAAATCTTTTGAGCGGAGAGTGACATGTTCAGGGGGAGTGACATAGTTATGCCTGTATAACGGGGAGATTTTTGTCAACTATATGAAAGAATAACTTGGGAGTGGAGAAACTAGAGACAATCTCCTGTCATTAATCAGGTTTTAGATTGTGTTACATTAACCTCCATCTGCAGAAGTCACTAGTTCTCTTTAATGACTGACACATGACCGCTAACTTATGCCATTATAGTTGTTGAGTCATTTTAATTGCATCCAACTTTTGGTGACCCCATTTGGGGTTTCCTTGGCAAAGATACTGGAGTAATTTGCCATTTCCTTCTCCAATGCATTTTACAGATGAGTACACTGAGGCAAGCAGGATTGGGACTTGCCCAGGGTCACACAGCTAGTAAGTGTTTAAGGCTAGATTTGAACTCAGGTCCTCCAGACTCCTGGCCTGGCACTCTATCCACTGCACCACCTAGCTGCCCATCTCATACAGTAAATATATGGCTATTTCTTCTTCCAGTCCACTAATGTGCCACTCCGAGGCTAAGAAATTGAACCGAGTTTATCATAACAACTCTTTCTGAGTGTGCTTCCCTCCACCTTTCCTAACTTTGGATTAATCCACATTATTTATAGTATTTTTCCAACTTTAATACATTTTCAAAAAAACATTAACTTGTCATACATCTTAAGTCATACTTTTTTAGTCTACAAAAGAGAAAAATACGGTAAGGGACCTGAAGTGATTTACAGTTGGGACAAACCTAACTGTCACAGGCAAATCCATAACTAGAAGAGAATTTAAAAGTTTTACTCCTTCTATTCTTAAATCACACTGGAAGCAAGACAGGAACATAAATAAAATCTGTGGCTTTGCTAGAAGAGGAAGATGAGCAACAATTCAGTGACTTCGTTATTTCACAAACACTATTTCAGAATTTTCTGGTGTCCTTTAACCTTTTCTATGCTATTCACAGTTTCAGAATATTGCATTTCAAACACTCTACTCAAGGAGACTTCCTCTAAACTGACATGAGCTCTGTGCTCATGTGCTTTCAATTCAATCCAATGGGAACTTATGACTTACCTGATAGACACCAGTTACTGTGCAGGGATCTAAGTCTAAAATGAAAAATAGCTCCTACTCTTAAGGAGCCGACAAAGAGTCATGGGATCACAATCTTAATGATTTGCTTAAATATGTTAACAGCATATAATCATCGGGGCATTTTGGATGGAGTGCCAGATTTGGACTCAAGAGGACTTGACTGACACTAACTGTATAATCCTGGGTCAATTCAGTTTCTTTTTCTGTGAAATGCCAACAATAACAACTAGTTCATAGGGTTGTTCGGAATATAAAATGAGATATTGTGCTAAAGAACTTTGCAAACTTAAAGGACTACATAAATGCAAGCTGTAATAATGATAACAGTTGTTATTATTAAAAAAGCACTTATTTGGCACATGGTACTGTGCTGGGCACAGAAAAGAATATGCCAATTGGACATGATCCCTGACCTCTGGGGGTTTTTCATCCAAATTTGACAAGGTTGGAAATGAAGAGCATGTACATGGAGTAATAAAGAATAAACATGGAACAAATATCCTTCAAGAAATTAATTCGGGCTTTTCACTAGAATGTCAAATACTGAAACTGAAGCTCAAATACTTTGGGCCATATAATGAAAAGACAGGGCTCATTGAAAAAGACCCTGATGTTGGGAAAGGTTGAAGGCAAAAGGAAAAGGGGTGGCAGAAGATGAGATGAAGAGATAGTGTCATGATAAAAACAAACATGAATTTGGACAGATTTTGAGAGAGAGTGGAGGATAGAAGGACCTGGCGTCATATGGTCCATGGGATTGCAAAGAGTGGGACATGATTGAACAACTGAACGACAACAGACTGTATAAATACCAAAAATAAATAAATTCAAGAAAGGCTATTTGAGGGGGACTTGTGTTTGGAGAGGCTAGTATGATGAGAAATCATATCTAAGATTCTCTGCTAGTCTCAGAAAGTCAGCTTCCTCATATGTAAAACTGAGGAAAGGGAATGTTTTGGGACTAGAAGCTTCTTGCTCTAAATGTATCAGCTTATGAGCTATCTGCAAGAAATAGAGGGGTAGGGGAGTCTGCTTCAAAGGCTTAAAATTTAGTTGACCCAGGCTGGCTTCCTGATACAAGTCCACTGCTTGGAGTTGATCTATGGAATCCCAGGACACTCACTATTTTCTGGTGTAACCCCTATCTTAAAGCCCATTGATATTGGATTCTCATTGGTGGAGGTGAAGGCCCTGCCCTGTGTGAGGGGTGAGGCAGAGTTGTTGAGAGCAGAAGAGCTTCAGTTCTCAGCCAGCTCCCCTTTGGAGACTTCAGGTCTTCTTTGAGCAAGCAGTCACATTGGGGGCTCCTGGTTTCCACTTTCAAGAGAGAAGACAGAAGAGGCCAACCCCACTTCAGGTTGCTGAAGGAAAAGACTCTAGGAAGACACAAAAAGGACTGGAAGTCTCCATCATGTCCCCATTCTAGTGACTTTGGGGAGTTTCCCCCTTGGGTGAGAGCAAGGACACTCTCTCTTGGTTGAGCTAAGTTATCTCATTCCCAATGGGAGAATTCCTTCACTCTGTATTTTCTGGTATATATTCACCTTTGTATATCTTCTCTGATTTCTGTTTTGCTACAATTTGGATAAATGGGCTTCTTTATTATTCTTTATAAGTGTTCATTGTGGAACTGGTATTAGATGGGAAAGACATCAAGCCTTGGATACAGAACTTGGTGTCCTCCTTCCCCACAAAATGAGAAAGTAATAAAAAGTTAGATAGAACCTGATCATATCCCCTAAAGAAACAATGTTTAAGGGAGCAGATAGACAGAACTCTAGTCTGGCACTCCCTCTCCCTCTGAGGAGAGCAGAGTGACCCCTGGTCCCAACCTTTTGCTTCTCTTCCTAGTGAGAATGAAAGCCTCCCATGGATAAGGGTAGAGGAGAGGAGGCTATCTAAGTCTATTCTGCCTCCCTTCTCAGTCGACAACATACAAGGATAGCCTTTCACCATATGTGGACTCCTCACTACACATGTAGGGTTCACTACCACTCATTTTGTTACACTAGCCTTTCCTGATTGACTCCTGGACACTGTCCCTTCATTAGTCTCAGAGTTCAGAGATGTGCCACATTTGATTGCTAATTACCCGTTTGCCCTTCTTCAGTTGATCCCACTACAAATGGATGCCCTGGTCTGTCATATGCTTCCTCTGTCATTCTGTACCCTTGAAGCTATACATTCTATACTATTATGAGTCCTTTATCTAGAATTTGTGTAAAAGGAGAAAGGAATCATACAAATGTAGAAATCACATAGCCAAGTAAGGTCCTTAAAGTTCCAATGCATCTATTTAGCTACAGTTACTCAAGCTCCTGACTTTTTCCAGTCTAATACCCCCATGCAAAGAATGATGACTCCCACAGCAGTTTGCCATTAATTTTTGGATTCAACTACTTAGGTTAGGTAAGCTGCATCAAGCTCATTGGCTATTTATAATCTCAGGCTCCATTTAGCCCAATCCAATGGCATGGTAGCTGTTAAAGGCTACTCATATTCTTGCCCAATTAATTAAAAACTTCCCTCCCCCTTCCAACCAAGAGAAAACAGAGCAATTGTAAAACAGGTAGGATTCCCATCACATTGAATTAATTCAACCCAAGGCAAAATCTACTCTCCAAGTTCACAAGACAAACCCTATTTTTAAGATGGAACTACAGAAGCAGCAGAAACAAGGGACGAGCTTAGTTTGTCAGATGTTTGTGGGGAGGATCATATCCTAGGGATATAATGTAACTTGGGTAAAGGAATAGATGCTTAAACAAGGGGAAGATTGGGTAAGCTTGCCTTAGAAGAAGAGAAATGATGGAAAAAAAAGAACATCCTGGGTACTCTTGTAAAGGGTAAGATGAGGTCCTCAGAAGTTGCAAGGACCAATTTAGTAGAAATCAAGTAAATAATTTTTCTACCAGTCAACTACTTGCTGGATATTTACATATCCTGAGAATTGAGGGAATTGCAGAAGTTGTGGCCTCTCTAAATAAAAAGGATTGATAAATGATCACTTTTAGAATTAAGTGCATCACAAAGAAATTGAAAAGTGTTTGCAGTTTGCCAGAATACATTGTCTATGTTTACTTTTGAAAAGTATATACTCAGAGGTCTTTAAAGAACTATAGCTATTTAATTCCACATACACGTCTATTGAATTAAAACCAGACAGGAGGGTCTGAGCTGAGAGACTTTCTATTGTTCAGTAAATTTACATTTCCAAATAACTGGTCTAATATAAAGTCCAGAACTAATAGGCTTCAATGTAGTTCAATTTCTCCTTCTTAAGATCCTATGAGGGATCACTGATTATCACCTGGCTTGCTAATTTTAAAAAAAATGGAAAGAGATCTTTTTACACAAAATAGCATAAAGTATTCCTTGTGAAAAATTTTGAAATGACTGATTTTTATGAGAACTCACTGTGCTATCTCCTTCTGGCTACACTGCCATATATTTAGTTACTTCTACCATCATACTTTTCCTTCACTTACCCCATCTTGCTATGAATGACAACTCTCTTTCTTCATTCAAAATAAACTGTTTCAGCTACTTGCTTTCTTTGACATGAGACACCCATCATTTTGATGAAATTTATATATTCTAAATTTTGGGGATGACACCAAGTTTAGTTTCTAAAACTGTATTTTTAGAATACTCTTTATCTTGCTTAATAACACACATCTTTCTGAAAGGGCATAATGTTTTTTAGATCCCGTACTTGGCTATATGAAATACAAACAAGTAAAAGGTTTTCTTTAAGTGTTAATTATTCCACAATCATTACTATGATCCAAGGACAAAGGCTCCAAACACTTATTCTACATAGACTATTTGGATTGGCATCCCCAAATCATTTTATCTTTTAGTTGCATTGCCTCCTACTCTCAGAAGGCTCTGGGAAATATCAAAATATAATTCAAATATTTTGTGCATCTAAATTGCCTTAGATGTGGATTACAGGGTCCTCAGAATTAGTACAAGGACTCAAAGTAACAAATGCAACTAAAAGGTATAAAACAGCTTTTATTCTACCCCAGAGAAAAATGTGGAAAACACATAAAGGATTCACAGTAGCCCATAAACAATCAACTATTCTCCTCTCTTTCTACGTTCTATCTTCCTTCAGGGTCCTAAAATCTTCCATACTCATAGCACCACCTTGTGGTTTAGACTCCCTTAAGAAGTGAACGGAACTTGAGGTTGCTTGGAAGACAACTCCCTAGTATTCTAGTGAGTGTCTCATTTACCCTTCCGCCCCTAGAAACTCAGGTCTTCTGCTACTACCTGTGGTTTGTACTTTATTATGGGAGGAAAAACCCATGAGGCTACTAAATAGTCAACTTCCTACTTCCACCCCTATCTCCCCCCTCCCGAAATGGATCCCACTTTCTAATACCAGGGAATCCATCTATACTGGAATCCAGCCTGGGAAAGGTATCATGGCTAGACACCCAGGAGAAGGCTGAAGAATATAAATTCTTTGTTAATACCTTTGGAAGACATTAAACGCTACTAAAAAGCCCAAAGAAATTTTAGCTAAGTATTTCATTTAGCATTTGAGATACTGGCTTTGAAGTCTCAGAACATTTCTCTTTAATTATTTAATTATGTTCAAGGCCTTACTAAAGTCCCATCATCCCCCCTCCCATTCCTCCATTGATCTTTCCCTTCTCTGAAGAGCATGGAGCACATGTGCATGTTATATGCCGTGTTCATTTTAGGCACTTAATCAAGGCCTGCCTTACATTGTTATTTAGCTGTCTCATGTGTCTGTCTTCTTACCAATTATCTTGTAAGCTGCTTAAATGAAGGGATCATGTGCTATGTGTCTTTTGCATCCCACAATCTGTCTTGTAAGAATGCAATACACATAGTAGGTACTCACTCGATATTTGTCGGATGAAACTTCATCCATTTCAGGATGGCTTCCTTAATCATTTAGATTATCCATGCAATTTCACCCTTGAGGAACAAAAAGATGAAAAGCACTGGAGTTCAATTTTCATTCTATCTCTGAGAAAGTTAATATGGTCTCTCCTGCTGGGGGCATGTCTTATCAGAAGCCTCAATGCCCCACTCAATCAGATTGAATACTTTGAAGACAACGTCGCTAGAACCTCCTCTAGCTAAAGAAATGTTCTTTAAAAATTTCAGCATGTAGGCACATTTATCTTGTGCAAATGATTTATTACGATGTTTTTATCTTAAAACAAGTAATTGATGTGACTTTTGGTTAGTTTGATGGATGCTGGTGGCTAGCAAGATAATGACTTGTACCATTATCACATAGCTGTCTTAGAAAACAAATAGTATTGGTCTTGGGCTCTGACCTTCTGCTTGACCCTTATTGGTCACTGATTTATTTTAATGTCTCTGTGAACAACAACCCAACTTGTGTTTTCTCTGGTTTCCCATTTATTCTATTCTCTTTCTAAAACACTGCCCTGAATGGCATTCACTCTCAGGACCCACTCTACCTGCTACATAGTCTATAAAGACTGTAAGAGGGGACCAAGTTTGTTTTATTTCTCTTTCCATCGACAATGTTCATAGCTTTTTCAGTTTTTACATCCAATTTCTCCTCAGTATATAACATTTTCTTTAAAATAAAATAACTTTGTATAGTTAGGATTAAGGTTAGAGTTAGAATATTAGGGCTTCTAACAAGCCTCCTTAGGTATTTTTTTATATTTCAAGTCTTAAATCCATATTTAATGGCTTTCCAAATTGACCTTTTAAATAATATTTCTAACATAAACCAATTATGCTACAATGACTAGGCTGGTGAACAGTTTAATAGAGAATCATGTTTTCTGAATACACAAATTATATACCTTTAACTAATAGTGAACATCATTTCTTTACTGAATCCTGTCTTGATTTGCTGAATATCTTTTAAAAAGCCACAGTCACCATCATTTTATTTTCTTGATTATCTCTCTGTGGTTCATGCATTGAACATTGCCATAAATTGACAAAGTCTGCCACCTATTGGTAAGTCTAGAAAGCTACCTAATTGACAACTAAAGTTTTTTTTTTCCTTTACTATTAGGCAAAAATCTACTTACAAGAGTTATTTTGGGACTTTGAATTGATCAGATGATCACCATTTCTTAGAAGAAGGTGGACTTTAATTCTTATTGATGCACACTCACAGAGCTATATCTCCAGTTCCAGACTTTCTTTTGTTTTCTAGCCCTGTATCATTTTTTAAAATTTATTTTATTCTGAACTTAAGAACTAAAACAAGCATTTCCATAACACAGTAGAATAGAAAAAAAAAGATAATTTCCCTACATCATTGTCTACTGAGCATTTCAAACTGGATGCCCCAATGATACCTCAAGTTCAGTATGTCCAAAACAGAACTCATTATCTTTCCCTCCAAACCCATCTCCCTTCCAAACTTTATTATTTCTGTAGAAGGCACCACAATTCTCCCAATCTCCCAAGTGTGTAATTTTTCTGTTGTCCTCACTCTTTCTCACCCCATATTGCCAAGTCCTGCTATTTCTATTTCTACAATATCTCTCACATCCAATCCTTTTTTCTACTCACAAAGCTATCCCCTTAATTCAGGTTCTTATCACTTCTTACTTAAACTATTACAATGGCCTCCTAAATTGTATTCTTGCCTCAAATCTCTCCGTATTCAAATCCATACCAAAATAACTTTTATTAGGTCAGTCTCTCTCTGGCCATCAGGGTTAAGTGACTTGTCCAGGGTCACATAGCTAGTATCTGATGCTGGATATAAACTAAGGTCCTCCTGACTCCAGGGCTGGTGCGCTATGCAATGTCAGTCCACTTCTCAATAAATTCTAGGAGCTCCCTATTGCCCCTAAGGAAAAAAAAAACTCCTCTGTTTGTTTTTTAAATCCTTTCACTACTTGGCCCCATCCTATGTTTCCAGTCCATTTTTGCCCTTCCCAGACTCTAAGATCCAGACAAACTGGCCTCCTCACTGTTCTTCACTCACAGAACTCTACCTCTGATCTCTATACCTCAGCACTGGCCCTCTGTCACGCTTCAAACTTACTCTCTGCTCATCTCAGTCTCATGCAATCTCTCTCTTCCTTCAAGATTCAGCTCAAATACTACCTTCTACTGAAACCTTTCCTGCTTCCCTCCAGTTGCTGATTCCCTCCTTCTCTAGCCACTTTTTAGTAATATACCTTCTATTCATTGTATATTTATTCTGAATATACTTACACACATATATGTTAGCTCCTTAAGGAGAGGCATTTTTCTTCTTTTTTTGTAATCAAATCCCTAGCACCCGGCACATAGGGCTACATAGGGCAATTAAATGGTTGATTGATTATTTGGTTACATCTGAATAATAGATGAACTGTTAGTCAAGATAGAAACATAAACTATTTAAACCTGGATGGAATCATCTATAAATTAAATTCATTTAACATATAATTTTCCTATGTCCAGAGTTGTTCTGGAGTCAGAGCTTGATTTATGGTTTTGTTGATTGTCTAGACTTAAGAAAGTAATGATGAAAATGTTAATAATAATGGAGATCAAACTCCCAAGTGTGTCATGGGTACATTTTTCCCCTAAGAGCCAGTTGTTAACCATTTACCAGCATACCCCTGCCTCCACCCATCTGTTTGCTCTGGTTTACTAAATTTTATTCAAAATGAACACGGAAAAAAGTTACGGGATTTTCCTGGGCCACTTTGCATTTTTACGCATTACATTTTATCAAATGTTCTAAGTCCACACTTCCATACAGCAGTAGCCTAAGTTTATACAAGAATTAACACCTGCTGGCCCTTGAGCCAAATCAATCTCCTGTGTTATTTCCCTTGTTGCTTTACACCCACCCCTGACTGCAGGGCCATTTGTCTTTTGGCTCAGCTGGAAGTAGAACTGTCTTCCCCTGATTGACTCACTTGATGCTCAATTTTAGGAACAATCGAACATCAAAGCAGCTTTAAAAGTTGGTGGTCCTTGGAGTAGTGAACTAGAGGCTCGGAAAACAATATTCTAGTCCTGGCTTTATCATTGACTAATTAAAGAGCCATAGGTAAGTCATGATTTCTCAGAAATTATTCGATAGGACCAATATTATTTTTTCACTCCCAAGGAGAAGAAATGGAAGAGAATAAGCATTTACAAGCACCTACTATGTGCCAGGAACTGTGCTAAAAGCTTTATAAATATTATCTTATTTGAGCCTCACAACAACCCTGTGAGGCAGGTGCTATTGTTATCCCAAGGAAACTGAGGCAAACAGCAGTTAAGTGACTTGCCCAGGGTCAGTTCACTTCAATTGTTTTTTGGTCCTGACTAATTTTTCACCATCCCATTTGAAGTTTTCTTGGCAGAGATACTGGAGTGTTTTGCCATTTCCTTCTCCAGTTCATTTGACAGATGAGGAACTAAGGCAAACAGGGTTAAGTGACTTGTCCAGGATCACACAGCTAGTAAGTATCTAAGGCCAGATTTGAACTCATGAAGATGAGTTTTCCCGATTCCAAACTTAGCACTCTATCCACTGTATCACCTAGCTGCCCTTGTCCAGAGTCACACAGCTAGTAAGTGTCTGAGAGTGGGCTAGATATGAACTCAGGTCTTCCTGACTTTCAGACCCAACATTCTATCCACCACACTACCCTATAGAGGAAGATATCTGCCTATAGAAAGGTTAATTCATTTTGCACAACCAGGATCACACAACTAGTCTTAAGGCTAGATTTGAACTTGTGTTTCTTACTCCATTCCAGCCACTTAGCTAATAGCAATAACACCTCCCTTACAATTTTGGGGGTAGGATGGAGCGCCTGAGGAGCAGTCATAGCTACCTCTAACCACCCCCTTCCATACAGTCACAAACATACACATACCCACAATTCCTGGCACAATTGTCATGATTCTTAATAGTCTGTACTTCTGCTACCAAACTCCATGGGCAAGCACTTCAGTGTCCCCACAGCCAGCAAATATAACAAGTCACAGGAGTAAAAATTAAGTCTTGGATAGCCCACAGTCTTCTAGAACTGAGAGAACTTGAAAGTAATTATGATCTTTTGATTTTGAAGACCTGGGTCTGCAGGTTGAGTAACTTCATAATATTATCACCACTGAACGGTCAAGGAGCTCATTGAAAATAAAGAGTTTGCTACAAAAATTCTGAGGTTGAGAGAGAAATAATTCACTGCAATTCAACAAAAATTATTAAGCCCCTTCTATGTGTCAGATGCTGCGGATACAAGGAAAAACATGAACAAGTTTATGTTTTTATAGCACTTTAGAGTTTAACCAAAGAATTCACAAACTTTCTTTTCAAGGGTTTAGTATGTTCCAGACAAAGCGCTGGTGCTTGGAATATGAAGAAAAAGTAAAAACAGCCCCTGTCCTCAAAGAGCTCACATTCCAATAGGGGAGATGATAGCTATTAGCTTATATTTATTTATCATTTTATAATTAACCAAGTTTTTTGCATGCATATCATTTGTCCCTTGTTTGTCCCACAGAACAACCCTGCAAGGAAAGATAGGATCCATTGTTATTCCTCACTTTACAGATGAAGAAAGTGAGGCAGAGAAATGTCATGTGACTTGCCCATGGTCCCAAAGAGCTAAAAGCAGTTAGCCTGGGTCTTCTGCATTCTCTCAACTCTGCTTCACTGGCTCCTGAAAGTGTTGTTGGGCTTCCCCTCCCTGATTTATAGACTATTAAAAATAAAACTTGGCTCCAATATGAGAAGTCAGTGTTTTTCTTGAAATGCCAGATTTTCCATACAGATTGCATGTTCCTCTAAACTATAGCTTCTTCAAAGAGTCTGCTGGCAAAATCTGTTGTGATTATCAACTGTAGCCAGTGCTTTCCAAGCTGCTAAAGATAACATTGAAGGAATTCTTCAAGGGGGTAGTGAAAGGTGGGGCTACTCCTGGGGAGAGAAGGAAGACAGGAACATGACTAATAAGACCACCAAAGAGGAGAATTCAGGATCATAAGATTTTTTTCCTTCTTTGGGGGAGGGAAGGGGGAAAATTCTTAGCTCCATAGCCTTTTTACAATCTCTATGTCATGCCCAAGTTTCACCAACCCCACCCCATTTGTTGTACCATCATTTATTTTGTATTCTAAAATTATTCTTTTCAGGAGAACTTGTTTCATGTGAAAAGATTTCCTCTTCCTAGTGTCTCCATACCCAGAAAGGTTGAAGCAATGCCTTATTTAGCCAGACTGATTTTATAAAATCTAAATCAAAAGCCCTTTTAAAAACTGTCAGTTTTTAATATTTAGAAACTACAGGAGATAAGGAACTAGCAGGAAGATCTCCAAGCCTATCTTTGCAGAGGCTCTGGATGTACTTATACAGATCAGAATGATCATAAACTAACATTTCAATGTTTGGTATGTAAATGAGCATTTTAAAGTACTTGAGTATTATTGGTTTCTTTTTAGCAATCGTGGTTACATTTCTCGTTTGTTTAACAAACCCTCTCCTCCTAAATAGTAAGATAAGCTTCAGACCATTCCATCCGAATTATTATAGATTATGAATTAGTGGTGTTCCTAGTAAGAGAGCACATACAAGTTCTGGAGCTACTCCAGAATTGGCTCTGGAGCCAACTCCCAATTGCACTGGAAGGTTGGGTCCCCACACCATGGCTGTTTATAGATGATGTTCCCCTCAAAAATCTGGGGATATACCTAAAGGGATGTAGAGTGTCTTCTCTCCTATTGTCTCTCATGTGACCCCATCTGATGTGTTTCACCCCAGTATCATTCACTGGTTAATATCTTCCAACATCACGTAATCAACTGATTTCTGCTCAATATCAATTCACCAATTAACATCAATCATCTTTTACAAAAGGATATTTACTAAGATAAAGAACTAAAACAAAACTTCTAAAACTAAGAGCCCATTCTCCTCTACTACATCAGTCCCTGGGGAGAGTGAGTTCAAACTTAAAGTGGTTGCTACAGACATACCTCTTGCCATATTTATTTATGGATGTAATACAGCCAATGGATGAGTCACTTCTTTGCTTGCAGGATGTGATCTCAGTTGCCTGTTCACTCCATTGCTGGGCTAGTTCATGTAGGTTGCTACCCAAGCCTGGCTCCTCACCAGGCTTAGAAGTTATTGCTACTGGTAGACCCTTCAGTGATCTCTAGATGCTGGACCTCTGGTTGCTATTCTGACCTTTCAAAGCTCACAAGGTCATAATCTGGTCTGTTCCATTTCTGATACTCATTCACTTATAATCAGGAAAGAATAAATGCAAAGAAACAAAGAAGTAAAGTTGTCGTGTGTTCATGACCACAGGGCAGCTAAATGAGAGGGATGAATCCCCTTCCCCACCTGGAGGCCCACAGTAGTTCTTGCCTCATTAGCCACCATGGAAGAAAGAGAGAGATTTCCTTATTTGTGCTTTTTGTATCTACATTCTGTTCTAGCTCAGCAGGCAATTAAAAGACTTTTCATCACCACTCAGTAAACTAATAGGAAACAGTCAGAGCTACTTACTTGAGCATGCTCTGAAGCAAGGAACAGACCCTTTCATTGCACATCATCAAGCATTTCTTGAAGCAAGACTTTACATATTGCACATAATCTAAGAACTGAGCTTTTTTTGATGAATCCACCATTTTTTAACATTCAAGTGTGTCCCTTACAGAAAGCTTGGTTCTCCATACTCTCTTTCTTACTTTGAATGTCTTTCTTGAACAATTAGTTCATCCAAAAATCTTAATGTTTATTCCCTCATAAAACTCATAAATGAGGAATAGGTGATACTAGTTTGAAAAATAAGTATCTATAGTTTTCTGGAATAAGAAAGTTATTTACTAATAATAAGCTCTTAGTATAATAACTTAAAAGATGCTTAATGTCACTCTGTTGGGGGTTCTTGGGTGCTTGTGCTTGGACCCCAATTCCAAAGTCACATCCAGTTCTAAAATCACATCTCTCCCTAGCTTCAAAGCATTGGCTCTAGCAGTTTCTCTCCAGTTCAAGTGCAGCATGCCTTAGCAAAACACTCATCTCTACTCCTGATACTGAGGCCAGCTGCACATATAGAATTTATTGGTCTGACTCCTGTGTATGTGCTAATTGGCTGTGCACTGGGACATAACAATATTTACTACTTACTGACCTTACTGATATGTATCCTAGACATAGTCAAATGTATACTCCCTTACATTCATCTTTTCTAACAAGACATTTGATGGAAGCAACCTGGATATCTTCAGCCAGCCCTGACTGAAAGTTGACTTAGTGACATTTTGTGGTCAAAACCACACCCCCAGGTAGCCCCACTTTGGGCTATTTCCCAGTGAACTCTGGGTAATACACCTGCATAGTAGATACAAAAAGTGCATGTTCCTTTAAGAACTAACCACCCCTTAACCACTCCCTAATCCCACCTCAAAACACCTAATTGACAGGTTTCACCCCCAAATCTCATATTTAAACTTTCCCTGCACGCTTGTAAGGTTGCAGGTTCCCTAAGAACTCTTGCCTGCTGTAAAGCATAGTAAATCTTTGCCACCTTGATTTAAAGAATGTTTGAGATCGTGAATTCATTCCAGACAGCCCTGACCCTCTCCAGTACTTGGGTCCATGAGGGGCACTCCCCCTCAACAACCTCATCTGGGAACTCCAGTCTTGGGGTTCCTGGACCTCATCTCCCTCTACCCTCAACAACTCAAACCCACATCCATATTTCAAGTTTAATGCTCTTTCCACTGCAATTCCTGGCTTTCTCCCACCATAGTATGCCACTAAATGTCATATTGGTGCCAAAGGTTGCCAATGCCCATTGTATCCAATAAATGTGAAACAGGTCCTATATCCATTGAAACACTAGTCATGCTAGATAAAGAATCTACTTGTATACTTGAACATAATTGTGGGTAACTATTGGTCTAGCTGTAATCACATTGTTAATGTAGTTATTGGCCAAAGCCACTAATATTCTAAAACATTCCCTTGATAGATATGCCCTATATATCATAGGATGGCTGGTTGCTACTAATTCCCAAAATAAATACTCAGTGATGGTGGTAAGGAATGTGGGGAGGAGAGGCAGTGAGAAAGAAGGGGAAGATAAGTCAGGAGGACAGGGAAAGCACTTGAGTTATTATATTCTAATTTAATTTTGTGTAATCTTTCCTTTGACTAATTTATTCATGTTTGCTTTCTTGAATAGTAATATTTGTCTTTGTCACTAATTAAAATGCAGCCAATGTACATTCTAATCAGGATTATCATAATTTGAGAAAGCACAAACTAGGTTAGAATTGAAGGCCTGGCTTAATCCTCTTCTCAAACCCCAAAATTTATATGAGGTACAAGAGGGGAAAGAAAAGTATGCATTTTGGTATTTCTCAGAATAGCAAACTGCATTGCTTTTCATAGATCTGTTTCACCTTGCCCTGCCCAAGGGTAAGAAGCTGACTATTGTCCAGGTCAGAGCTTCTTAAACTTTTTCCACATGCAACCCCTTCAGTGCTTCTTAAATGGTCGAAATTCACTGTTTAAGAAGCTGGTCTAGGCTATTACCTAGCCTGGGGGTAACCGTGTGTGTCCTGGGGTGGGGGGAGAGGAGAGGTAAAGAGCCTAACTGAAAGTATTGATCAGTGCCCAGGGATGGAAGCAGAGACTTCTAAGTAGTTAAAGCCATGGGAGAAAGTCAACAATATCCAAGAAGCAAAAAGGGAGTGGGGAGTCAAAGGGAATCAGCGAGTACAGAGCCACTCTATTCCACCTGATGATCTAAAGTGCTGCAACTTAACAATTATGGCCCTAGAAAGCTAGAACATGCAATTGTGGCACCCAGGACAAGCCAGGAGGGTCAAGACCTCATGGAAAGAGCTTTTGGGGATAAAAAGCCCCCTTCTTGGCAGGATGGAGGGTGAGGGTGGGAAGGACCCCAGGAAACCAGCTCATTGTGATAAAACAGTCTCTGGCATACTGAGAGGTTACTATTAGAAAGACTGCTACTGGTTGGGAACAGGGAAGATAAGAAGAGGAAATAAAACCTCTAGGTCTCAGATGCCTTGAAGTACAGCCCCAGGCACCCTCCCCTAGTTATATCTGTGTTATTGTTATGACAGCATGGATATCTACCTTCTTTCCCTCCTTCTTCACCAGAGATGCACACCTTATCTGTTTTGCATTCATAGCAAAATCTTCTTGAATTAACATTTAGATAAAATTTACAAAATACTTTCCTTGTCACAAACTGCTAAGGATTCATTAAAATTGGCTGAAACTTACAGGAAAAAAGGGTATAAAATATGATCGTTTTGTCACATCACAATCAACCTTCCAGCTTCTGAGAAGTGTGACTTGCATGGTATACTAAGTTAGATGTATGCACACCACAATTTCAATTTAGTCTTTTTTTCTTTTGCTTCAAAATCATTGGCTACCATATATAAAAATGCACTCTCCTGTGAGCCATTAAGTTTAAGGATGATCGCCGGAGACCATGTATAGCACAAAGACCTTAGGCTTAATTTGATTTGGCCTTCACCAAGAAAGTAGTCATGCCTATAGATGCAAAAATACAACATGGTTTTAAAATTTCTTAGTAGTAATATACTCAAAGACCACAAGATGGGAGTGCTACTTCATAAAAATAGAAATTTCTGTCTTTTTTTTTAAGGAGAAGCTATACTGGTCATTTACAGAGTAGGATATTTTTTTCCCTTCATTGAAATAAGAAAAGAATTTCAAAGAATACTTGTTTATTCTTATGACCTTAAGGTTTGCTTAGGAGCTCAGCTTTCTAGAAAACTAGTTCATTTTGTAGCTTTCTCCCAGCAACACGCTGCTACTTTTCAGAACAGAGGCAAGACTGCTGGGCAATCGTGAGGGTAGAGGGAAGGATAGTAAGGGGAAGAGATTTTAATCAATCAATCAGCAAGCATTTATTCAGTACCTACTTAATGGAAAAACAATTCCTACTTTCTAGAATATTGCATTCTAAAGAAAGCTAATACATTTATAAGTATATACAGAATAAATATTGAAAGGAAGCTGTTACTGTGGGGAGGGAGTGGTTAGAGGTTCAGCAAGAGCTCACCTGGGTTGTTATGAGAAAGTCTCAGGATCCCACTTCCACTGCACACTAGCCTTCCCTTCATTGTACCTTAGGAAAGCGTGCAAGCCACTTGTAGTTTGGGTATAGCTGTTCTGAGGGAGAAATGACCCAACCAGGGATTCTAGCCTGTGCCCACACACACTACAGTCAAGCACCCC
This sequence comes from Trichosurus vulpecula, assembly GCF_011100635.1. Taxonomy (NCBI): domain Eukaryota; kingdom Metazoa; phylum Chordata; class Mammalia; order Diprotodontia; family Phalangeridae; genus Trichosurus; species Trichosurus vulpecula. Next base: position 146,307,319 of record NC_050580.1, read on the forward strand.
AACCTCAAGAATTAGACAAGCGGTGAAGGAGGTGATAGGCAAAGAGGCATAGCAGTAAAGGAGAGCATAGTGGAACTAATCTATAGCACGGTGGTAGCAAGCATCTGAGTCTCTGAGAAGGGTGTACCATCACTGGGAGTGAAAGCCAATTACCTGAGCCAAGAAAGAGGGGCAAGAGCGTTGTGGATGTAGAGAACTGTTACATAAATGCCAGGAGGAGTATGACATGGGTAGAAGGTAAGCCAGAAGACTACCAGAGGTGTAAGTCAACCCCTTTACCTGAGTACCCTGTGGAAAAGCCCCAGTTGCCTTACCGGAGTCCTGCCTCTATCTCTTTGCCCTCAGAGATTTACTATTGCTTAGAGACAGTCATTTCTGTAGAGACTCTAGTCTAGACCAGGGGTGGGGAACCTGCAGCCTTGAGGCCACATGTGGCCTTTCTAGAGCCTTAAGTGCAGTGTTTTGACTGAACCCAAATTTTACAGAAGAAATCCTTTGTTTTATAAAATTTGTTCTGTAATTTGTTTTGTAATTTGTTCCAGCATTTGTTTTGTAAAATTTGTTCTGTAAATTTGTTCTTGGATTCTGTCAAAAGGCCGCACCTAAGGATCCAGAAGGCCACATGTGGCCTCAAGGCTGCAGGTTCCCCACCCCTGGTCTAGGCAGACGCTAACTGCTACCACTAATTTTGATGAAGCTAGAATCCACAGCACCCCATTTCCTTACTATCCTGTCTCCTTTCTTTTACCACTGCCATTATACCCAGGTGCCCTATTTCTAACATCCATTCCTTCTTTCCCTTCTAGTCCTCTTTTTGTATCCCCGGCTTATTACAGTATTGTATTACTTCTTTTTGTATCCCTAGGACTTAGCACAGTGCCTGGTGTATATACAGGTGCTTAAGAAATGTTGAATGATTGATTGACAGTCCCTCTGTCACATAGTCTAACAACAAGTTTGCTTTTTCTAGGGTTCATTCACAAAAGAGTAAGTCTAAATGAACACAAACACATGGTATCTATATTTATGTGTGTGTATGTATATGTATATATCATCTTAACCTAGACTGAGTGATCCCCAATCTATCCTATCTGGCCAAAAATAATCTCTCCAAATCACCAACTAGAGGTCTATAACTCCTTCTCCACTTTCATCTAACTCAGCTTTGGCATAAAATGAGAATGGTTTTCATCCTCATTCCTTGTTTTTTAAAATCGGCCCAGCAGGAGGCTTTCCCCCCATTCCATCTGGTTCTAGGGAGGTGCTGTCTAGCCTCCCTTTCTACCTCTCCCTCTCAGACTCAGAAGCCCAAGAGATCGATACAGTGTTGATTATTCTACTCTTCCCTTCAGTGGGGATGCTGGAGGTTCAAGGGATTTCTCCTAGACACCCAACCCACTAGAATGAAACTGTAGCCTTGCTACTCACCACCTGGCTTGGGTTACCAGCCTGGCCCTTCCTCTGGAGGAGTCATCACGGGATATTGGACACAGCTTTACAAGGAGAAACAAGCCATAATCTCAAAGTCACGCAGACCAGACCATTTCAAAAGGTCACTTAGATCCTTCCCTTTTCCTTGATATGGCTTTCAATTTATTTCTCCTCTTGGATTCTTTAACAGAGAGAAACTGTTTCCCAAGTCTGGATACAAACTAAAATCATTTAATAATATCTTTGGTAGCATTGAATAGCCAGCATTTACATCGCACTTTAAAGTTTGCAAAGTATTTTACAAATATTGTGAAAATAGGGGCTACTATTATGCCCATGTTCCTGATGAGGCAACTGAGGCCCACAGAGGCTAAATGATTTGCCCGGGAAGATACGGCTAGTTTCTGAGGTAGGATTTGAACTCAAATCTTCCTCACTCCAGGTTCGGCACTGTCCACTGTGTCACCTCATTGCTTCATATTTTACGTCTAGAGGGTTATCTTTCACTTTTTAAAAAATGGTGAATTGTCAGGCTTTGGCAAATGACAAGTTTACTGCTCTCACCTGTTTCCCTCTCTTATCTTTTCCTCCTTTTTTTTCTCTTTTCCACTAAGTCCCAATTTCTTTCCTGGCTATCATATAGAATTGAAGCATATTTTTAAATTGTGTTCAATTTACTAAATTCCTTATCTTATTATTTAATAAAGTGAGGGAGTGAAATATATTTTCTAATTTCTCTGTTGTTGTTTTTTAAAAAAGCTGACATTTGTTCGATTCTTGACTAGCTTGACTTTTAACTGATTTTTGCTGAAGGTGAACGTTACGTTCTTCCTCCCTCTATACTTCAAGAACCCAAGTGGTTTTCTTCAGTGTCAATGCTCTGCTCCCCAATTAGTGGACCATTAGTGATGGGCCTTTCCAACCTTGATAGGCTGGCCCTTTGAGGACAGAGATGCAGTTCATTACCACAACTTTACCTAAAGCCTTTTCAGCTCACCAGAATTTGCTTGGTACTGGCATAACCTTCAAAAACCCAGGCCACTTTCGTGTTGCAATGAGTCTTAAGAAAAGGATTTTAAGAGACCTAAAGGAAAATTTCCTGTAGATTAAAAATTTCCTTGCCCTTCCTATAGATGAAATCAAGCCAAGCTCCAGCCCCTTACTTCCCTCTAAATCTACACAAGGGCAAATTCTCCCGAGTCCCTTCCTGCTGCCCACTGCCACTCCACCCCCACCGCTGCCAAAATCCCCTGCAGATGATAGCTGTGTCTCTAAGGCTCCAGACTTTTGCCTACCACTTTGTTCTGATCTCTCTCATGAAAATGTATCTGTCCCCATGTGATTGAGTTTAAGCATGCCTCTGCTTCAGGACCCTATTCACCAACAGGTGATGAAGAGTGCTAATAGGTTAATGCGATAAATTAATCCCAAGCTAAGTAACCTGTTGCTCTTCTCAGATAACATGACTATCTTAAATTAGTTAAAATGCATGTGTCTGAAAGACACCAGACGGGATCTTAATGAGGAAAATTCCAGGTAATCAGTGATCAATGAAGGTGATATTTGAGGGTAAAAAAAACTATTACAACCTCCCCCCCCCAACTCCTATTTCATAGGAGGGCATCCACACTGCCTGGAGATATGACCAATTGTGAAAGAGAACTTGTTTTTCATAAGAGATCTTCTAAATGAGATTGCCATGAAATTAGGACCAGTAGAAGACTTGAGACTCTCAGGAGCAATGCCCTTCAAGTCCTTGCTCTGTTCACAGAATTACAGACTCTCAGAGTGGGAAGGAACAATAGGAACGGTCTAGTTTAAGATGAATCTGCGGAACAATCCTTTTCCACAACATCCAAGACACAGGATCATAAAGCCTCTCCATGGAAACCTTCAGTGAGGAAGAGCTCACTACTTCCACCTTGGCACTGTTCCACATGTTGTTTTTTTTTCCCAAAAATTAAATCTGCTTCCCTTCATCTTCTGCTCATTGCTTCTTGTTTTGCCCCTTAAACCAAACAGAAGTGTTAACTCTCTTGCACATGATGGGCCTTCCAAAACTTTGATGTATCTAGTGCATAGTACAGTGCCTGGCACCTAGTAGATGCTTAATAAATGTTTTTTTAACTATACACACATATGCTCTCTTCCCTGAGTAAGGGGTTCATATAGGAAGTTTTATATAACTTATCCCACTTTCCCTCTCAAGTCATGATTACAGAACACCAGTTTGTTTGATTTTTTGTAAATGCAGTAAAAAAAAAATCAGGATTTTAAAATCTAATAGGATTTTAGATACTCATCTGTATGACCTTGAGTGATCATTTGACTTCTCCAATCCTTGATCTTCTCATCTGTAAAATGAGGTGATTGGACTAAATGGCCTCTAGTTCAAACAACAAACATTTACAAAGCATCTACTGTGTGCAAGGTCCCACACAGGGTGCAGGTGATACGAAGAAAAAAATGAAACCTTCCCTGCCCTTGAGGAGCTGATTCAACACCTCCTCTCCTTTATGCTAACTACTCCCACCATCATCCCCAACTCACCCCCTATTTGCACCTCTAATTCTGTGCGTGGGATGTTGGGCTCTGACAGGTGAGTTTTCTCCTTTTCTTGCCTGAAAGCAGGGGTTTACAAAGACCCTGGCCATCTCCACACCATGCTATTTCTTCACTGCCTTTTTTTAGCTTCCTTTCATCTATAGTCTTCCTCCGTTAAAGTATAAAGTCCTTGAGGGTAAAGATTGTTTTATGTCCTTGTCTGTGTATCCTCAGCCCTTGGCACAGTGCCAGGGACATAATAAATGCCTAATAACTGCTTTATCTGGAGTGACACAGCAAGCAAACAGATAAGTAAATACAGAGTGCTTTTAGGAGGCAGAACACACTCTCAATTGGAGTAATCAGTAAAGGCCTCTGTGTAATATGGTAGCAGAGCTGAGCTTTGAAGGAAGCTAGGGATTCTAAGAGATACAGTTGAGAGGAAGAAGTGACTTCCAGGCATAAGGGACCAGCTGTGGAAAAGGAGGCCCAGAGGACAAAGGTGGAATGTCAACAGCAAATAGCCATCAGGCCAGGTTGACTGGGACAGAAAGTGTGTGAAGTGTAATAATAGAATGTAAGAGGTGTTGGGCAAGTAAAGTTGACAAAATCGGCAATTGATTAGTACGGCATAGGTGAGGGAAAGGGAAAATTCAAAGAGAGTCCAAAATTATAGTCCTTGGGACTAGAACATACACCGAATATGGTAACCTAAAAAAATGAGGATGTTTTGAGGAAGCATCAATTTGGGGGAGAAATATAATGAATTCTGTTTCAGACACTGAGTTTGAGACACCTGTGATACACTCAGGTAAAGGGATTCAATTCTAATCTCTAATCTCAATCCCACAGTCAGCTGCCTGTTGAGCCTACTGACTTGGGAGTCATCTCTGTAGAAATGACAACTGAACCCATGAATGAGATTAGCTAGAAAAAGAAAAGAGAGCCCAAGAAAGCCTTGGAGAATGCTGACATTGTGGGTAGAAAAAACATTATGATCCATCCAAATACATTGAGATGAGGTAATAGAACCAAGAAAGGACAATACCATAGAAGCCAATGGAAATTAAAATATCTAGGAGGAGGGGATGGTCAACAGTGTCAAAAGCTGAAAGAAGAAATCAGGTGGAAGGAGAACCAATTAAAATTAACCATTGGATTCAGCATTTAAGATATTGTTGGTAACCTTAGAAGGAACAGTTTCAGTTAAAAGGTAGAGTAGGAAGTCAGATTACCTAAAGTTAAAAAGTAAATGAGAGATGAGGAAATTGGCTCAACATTTTGGTTGAGAAAGACCCTCTAGAGACTCTTTATAGGAGTTATGCTGGAAAAGAGATGTAGGATGATAGCTTGAGGAGATTTCTGGGTTAAGGGAAGACTTTGTTTTGTTTTTTAAAGATGGAGGAAGCTGGACATGTTTGTTGGTGTCAGTGGGTAAGAAGAGATTAAAGATAAGAGACAGAGGGAATGGTCAAGGGAGCAAGTTCCCAGAGACACAAGAGAATTTGGGATCAAAAGCACAAGTAAAGGGATTGACCTTGACACGAGGAAAGGCCTCCTCTTTCTCAGAGGCTGGAGCAAAGGAAGGAAAAAAATGGGGAATAATGAAGAAAGATTTTGATGTATGGAGTAGGAAAGAAAAGGGAGTTTTCACTGGATGATGATTTAATGATTCTCTTCCAGTTCTAAATCTATGATCCAATTATTTGTTTAATTAACCCTCTTCTTTTACAGAGGAGGACACAAAGTGACTTTTCCAAGGTTATATAGAGAGTAAATAGAAGAACTGGGATGTGAACCAAGATGTCCTGAGTCCCAGTTCAGTGCTCCTCCAACTATTGTATACTCCTATGACACCCCCAAACTTTCTATCATTTCACTCCAAAAGGAGAATAGTAAATGGTTCTAATGAACTCACTGATTTACCCTAGCCTTGAGGGAGAGGATCTACTCTCGTCTCTGACATTGTATCCTCCACTTTCTGGACAAGTAAGCTCAACCAAAAGAGTTGACCCTGCCTAAATACAACCAAGGACTTTGGGTATACTAAAGATAATAGACAACACAAGGTTTTCCTCTCCCTTTTTCATTTTTTTTCCTCTCTTTTTAAAAAAAAACATATACTTGACAAACATCAACAAACACAAATTATTCCAAATGGTTATGTGTAAGGCCACGGATCTCTATTAAATATAGCTCATTTGCTTTAAGCTGCACATTAAATTTAATACTATAGTACCAGCAGTGTCAACTTCTGAACTTCCTTCTGATCTTTGTGTGTTTTTTAAAATGTTTCATTGATGCTTATCAAGAAAAGTGTGGCTTTTGTTTCTGCTTTTCCTTCCAGGGAATGCAAGAGGGATGGGTTCAGGGAAGAATTTATAAATTTATAAAATAGAGAAAGGTTTGGGCAGGATGTTTGGAAAGGAAGAAAGACCTCCCCTCCTCCCTCAAGTAGGCAGAGGTCAACTTCTTTCACCCCTTGTTTCCCTTAGTGAACTAATGAGGGACCTTAGTATTTTCTGAGAAAGAGGAGCCTGACCAACCTTGGGAGGAAATAAAACATCAAATACCATCAAGAGAGTGGCTCAGATTGTGGACCTTAAAGTAGCTGCCAGAGATGCTAAACAGTTGCTAAAATTTTACCAAAGACATAGGTACCCCCATTATACTTCTACTTGAGATGACACCTCTCAAAATAAGCAAATAACTAAGTTGGAAAGTCCCTCAGGAGGAACTGGATAAATTCAAAGGACTTCCTCCCCACATACACACACCCTGTATATATTTTGTACTTATTTATCTGTGTACATGTTGCTTCACAAACAGAATAGAATAAGGGCAGGGACTCTTTCTTGTCTTTATAACCCTAATACCATACCTGGCATATAGTAGGTGCTAAATAAATGTGTGTTAATTGAATGAATTTGTCTAGATAAAGAGAAAAAACGCATGAGGCATATAGCCAAATGAAGCACCATACAAGCATAAATATTATGAAATTAATGAAATTAAATGATTCCATGAAACCATGATGTGAGGTATAACATCACAAGGAGCACTTATTTTCATAGGAACAATGATTTAAAGGAGTATATGCTTAGGACAGCCAAAATGCAGGCCAAAAAAATCTGAAAATTAGTCCTTGCAGTGACCTGAGACCATATATCTTTATTATGGTAATTTTGGCTCTCTCCGTACCAGAGACCCAGCAGTTTCTTACTTGGTTGAGGGATCAAGGACCAGGAGCAGCCACACCTAAACCTGTTCTTTCCAGACCAAGGTAAGCCCTGAGGCTCCACTTGTTATAGTAAGTCTCTATAGCCCTACCTCCTCACCTCCAGCACTTGCTGGTACTGATTGTGACTCGTTGATCCAGTTTACTAAGGCTCTCCATCAATCAGAGGGCAGAGGGGATTTTCATCTCAAAAAATTTGCCCAATTTTGTTACAATGGCATTCCTGACATTAGTGAGGGATTTGTTGTATTCATGACTTTATTGAAAAAGGACATTGGTTGGAGCAACATCAGGCAGACTGCCTTTTCTCTAGTAATACATTGTCCCTATGGAAACTGTATATTTAACAACCAACCAGCTTCCTTATTTGGATTGAGTGAAACCATAAAGAACCTTTTCACTTCTCCCCAGGCCTCTCTACCATACTTCTCCTCTCTTCTCTCTTCCCACAATTCAACTTGTCATCTCCAACTCATCAAAGACCTACCTATCCAAAGTCAACTTCATATGTGCCCATGCCTATGCCTTGCCCTCAAACAGATCTGCTTTAATATCCAAGTCTGATGTCACTTAAGCCAGAAAGCCTGTTTTTCTTTGTGATTGCTTTTAAAAAACATTTTCAAGTAATAAGATTTTTTAATAATCTGTCCCTTGTACTACCCCCCCAATTAAAATTTAAAAACAAACAAATCCACAGGCATATACGGATACATATGTGCACATCTGTTTATGATCCAACAAAACAAATTCCCACATCTAAAACTGCATGTCTCTTTTCTGCATTTTAAGGTCATCACCTCTCTGTCAGGATGTGAATGGTGTGTTTCATCTTCATTCTTTTGGACTTGTAGTTACCACTGCGTTGATCAGAGTTCTAAAGTATTTCAAAGTTGCTCTTCTCTATAATGTTGCTATCTTATATAAATTGTTATGGTTCTTGTCACTCTGATCTATATGAGTTCAGTAAGTCTCCTCAGTTTCCTTTGAAATAGTTCATTTCTTCATTTCTTATGATCATATACCACAGTTTATTTAGCCATTCCCCAATAGGAGGACACCGCCTTGGTTTCCAATTTTGTACTACCATGAAAAGAGCTGCTTCAAATATTTTTGTACCTAGAGAACCTTTTCTTCTTTCTTTGAATTATTTGTGCTACAGGCCTAGTACCTAGAAACCTCCTTGACCACATCTGTCCAAAGTGGTCTTTTCCTTCTCAGAACTCCTATGGCATGTGTTTTTCTTAGCTTTTTGTCAGCCAGTATCATATAGAATGCCTACTATTGTGCAGCTTTGTGTGTGTACACACTTGTACTTATGTTTCATTTCACCCCTCAAAGCCCTTCCTCAATGTCTAATTATGACCCTGGGACCTTAAAAGCTATGCCCGTGGAGAATAAGCTCTGACAGATCCTATCAAGACAGAAGGGCTTCAGATCCAGAGCAACACATTTCTGAGAACCAACCCAAGTGAGTCCAGAGATGTTTGGTGCCAGATTTGCTGCAGTGATAGATTTTTCAGAAAACAACAACTCCAGATCATATCCTGAAGCATAAATGGGGCTTATGGTGTAAGGGGGAATGATTCCACCTCTGATACCTACCTACTTTACAAGTTCCTTGAGAGGCTCAAATGAGATAATTACTTCCAAGTGCTTTGCAACCCTCTGAGTACCATAAAAGTGTCAGTTATTATTATGATGATGGTGATCTTCTACCTTAGTGGAGGGAGAACTCACAGCAATGAAATCACAGATCATTGAAACATGTCTTATCTTCCCAACTAATTTAGAAGCTCCCCTACAGCAGGGACCCTTTTTTAAACTTGATTGTATCCTCACATAATATTGTACGATATCTTTCATACAGAAGCTGCTTAATGAATATCTGCAGATGGATATATTGTTCTTGCTCTTACATGTCTATCCCTGAGTAAGTAATCTCACTCTCAACATTAAAGGAATTTCTGAAATATTACCTCCTTCACTAAGAGTCTCCCTGGATCAATCAAAGAAGAGCTGAGGGCCCCCAGATACTTCCCCAGTTGGTAATCCCACTTTTACAGCTGTAGTGATATACTTACCCTTTTCCAACCATCACCCTCATCCTTAAACCAAGATGGGAGCTGTCTATTGAACTGTAGATTTTCATCTTTTCATGTATCACATGTAGCTATAAAAGAATAGAGATAGAGACTGGAGCAGCAGTTCCACTGGAATGAGGAGCTCTGAGTGAGGAAACTCCCTCTACCAAATCAAATCAGCACCTTCTCAACCCTTATAGTCCCAGAGAGTTGTCTAAACCAGAAGGATCAAACATGCAGCTGCAGAATCAGATTTAAAATGTAACTGGAAAATATTTAACAAAACAAATAAAAAATACAATATGACATTTTAAACTTTAAAAAATTTAAACCTCAGGGATCTTTGGTGGCAACTAGGGGATGCAGTGGATAGAGCACTTGTCCTAGAATCAAAAAGACTCTTCTTCGTGAGTTCAAATCTAGCCTCAGACACTTACTAGCTGTGTGACCCTGGGCAAGTCACTTAACCCTGTTTGCCTCAGTTGCCACATCTGTACAATGAACTAGAGAAGGAAATGGAAAACCATTCCAGTGTCTGTGCCAAGAAAACCCCAAGTGGAGTCACAAAGAGTTTGACACAACTGAAATGACTCAACAACAACAAAATGGATTCTTATGAAGAGTTTGAGGGCCTCATTTCTCTTTTAGTTTGACAACACTAGACTAGATAAATCTGAGAGGTTAAATGACTTGACCAGGTCCCAGAGTCAGTATGTGTCAAAGGTGAGATTTAAACCCAGGTCTTAATGGCAAGTAGTTCATTCAGTGCATCAAGTGCTAGGCTTGAAGTTAGGAAACACCTAGCTCTAATCTACATACATACTAACTCTGCCACCCTGAGCCAGTCCTTTGACCTTCTATATCTAAGTTTCCTTATTTGTGAAATGGGATAATCAGAGAACCGATCTCCCAGAGTGGTTGTGAGGATGGAGTGAAATGACATATATAAAGTCCTTTGTCAAACCTTAAAGTATTATATAAATACTATCATCATCATCATCATCATCATCATTATTATTCCTGGTTTCCAGGGTTAGCAGTCTATCCACTATGCCATACATACATACATAGACACACATTTACATATACATACACATGTACATATATATATATATATATATATATATATACACATACACACATACACGTACACATATCAGTTTAACAGGAGACTACCCAATGAAAGCCCAGTCCTTAGAGCATATGTGATATGCTCTGCCCTTTTCTAATCCTCATGGAGGTTTGGTGAGCCTAATATGTGTCCTCTAATTTTTCTTCCATAATTCAGAGCATGCACAGGTATCCTGATTATTTCTTGTTGACTTACTGCAAATGGATAAAAAGCCTTTTAATTGGCTTTTTAACCTTATATGCATAAAAAAGACACGAAGGGAAAAATCTCTCTCTAACCTGGTAACCGGTGAGGTAAGAACTACTGTGGGCCTCCAGGTGAAGAGGGAGCCTCAGGCCCTCTATGTCACCTAGCTCCCTTGTGGTCATAAAGATACGGTGCTTCTGGTTTTTTGTCTCTTTGTGTTTATTCTTTCCTAATCATAGGTGAATGAGGATAAGAGATGGAACAGACCAGGTTAACGCTTTGTGAGCTTTGAAAGCTGAAACAGAGAGCTGGTCAGAGGTCCAGCAACTGGAGACCATAGAAGAGTCTGCCAGTAAGTAGCAGCAGTAGCAGCAATGGCCGAGGCTGGTGAGGAGCCAGCTCTGAGTGGCAACCTGCATGACCCAGCCCACCAGAGGGTCAAACCAGAAACTGAAACCATTTCCTACAAGTAAGGAAGTGACTCCTCCTTTAGCTGTACTATCACAGAAATGAACTTGGTGGGAGGGATGTTTGTAACAACCACTTTCAGGCTGACTCCACTCTCCACAAGACTAATGTGTTAGTGAACAGTGGGCTCCTGGTTTCAGAGGTTGTGCTTTTCAAAGCTGATGAATGTTCATTGGTTAATTGATACTGAGTAGAATCAATGGGTTAAATTATATTGCGGAGATGTAAAATGGCAATTGATGCTGGAGACAACACACCAGATGGGGGCTCCTGTGCAATAATATTAAACTCCTTATATCCCCATGGTTACCTCTAGAACCCTGAGAGGAGAAATAGTAGTTTTGCTGTGAGTCACTGACCTGCTAGTCCAAATGCAGGTTGGGAAAATGAGTCCAGAGACTACATTCATTCATTCATTCATTCTCCCTCACTCACTCTCCCCCTCCCCCCACCTCTCTCTTTTCCCCCCACACATATACATAATAGGTACACATCAATATGTGGATTAAATATATATATAGATATATAAAAGAACAAAAATACTTATATCTATAGCTAGAAGAAAGGATATGGCTATTTTCCTTTCTGATGAAGGACAATACTTGTCTGTTTTGATGTCTAATGCATCATTCTATCTGGGTTGAATGCCTTATGAAGAAGTGATTTGACTACTGTTGGTATCAGTACTGTTCATCTTTCTTGTAGTGAAAGGAATATTTCATTTAGAATCGGAGAACTTGGATCAGCTACTTTTTATCTCAAGGCCTTGATCAGATCACCTAACTTCTATGGGTCTCAATTTCTTCATCTGTAAAGTTAGGGGGTTGGACTAGAAGATCTCTAAGGACCCTTCCAGCTCCAGGTCTTGATCCTATGTTCCTATGGTGGTTGATAGGGGCTCTTTGTTTCTTGCGCACATACTTAATTTGCAGAGACTTCACCATAACTAGCTGGCCCCAGAGTCAACCATGCTTCACTCTAGGCATCTCCTTGACGTCTTCCCTGCCAGCCCCACACTAGGCCTCCAGAGTCTGTGCCTCAGAGGAGTAAGCCACTTAGGTCAGGAACTCTTGACCCCGAACCATGCTACTCAGATTAGTGAAAGGCCACTCTATCTAGCCAACCCCAGTGCTAACCTTGCTTCATCCTGACCATCTTTTTGACATTCACCCTCCTACTTTCAGATTTTCACCCTTTGCTTTGGGAATAGTAATGAAATCAAGACTACCATTGCTTCTAGAAAGAGCATATTAGTTGACTGCCCTGACTGGCATGCTTTATCGGTTCTATTTATGTCTTTCTAGTCAATCAGCAATCATTTATTACATATCAACTGTGCTCCACACACTATGTTTTAGTTTCCAGAGCAAAACACACTTCCCTGACCACTATTCCTTTTTATGTATCATCTCCCATCAGAAGGCAAGCTCCTTGAGGGTAGAGACTGTCTCACTTTTGTATCTGTGTCCCCAGCACTGAGCCTGGTGCCTGGCACAGGGTCTCCCTATCTCAACTAGTCTGGAAGTACAAGGTGTATTCATTGCCTGGCCCCACTCTAATCAGCATGTACACTTTGACTTGCTGGATTTTCTGACCTGGGACAGTTTGTGCATGTATAACCTATATCAGATTGCTTGCTGTCTTGAAGAGGGGGGAGAGTAGGGAGAGAAGGAGAAAAATGTGGAACTCAAAATTTTATAAAAATACATGTTAAAAACTATCTTTACATGTAATTGGAAAAAATAAAATACTATTAAGGGGAAACTTCTATATGATCAATGAGTTGTGTTTTGCAGGGACACTGTAGAAAACTACTATTAATGAGGAAGAAAATGAAAAAAATGAACAGAAGTATTGGGCCTCTCATCTTTCAAAGCTTGGTTTACCTTTTCTATATTCTAGGATGAAGATGACCACACAGCAGACATGCTCCCCTGTGGCACTGCTCAACTTTTCACTAAGTAAATTTATTTTCTGTTTATTAAAAATATGACTTTGGACCATTCACTGCAGCTGTTTGGGTCTTATTTTCCTTCTCTATGAAAATGAGAAGCTTGAACTGAATGACCTTGGAAATCCCCTTCATCTCTCCAAATTCCGTTTGTTTTAATCAGCTTTCAATGTTCCCACCAGTGATGCAAACCACAAGACATCCATGCCTTGTGCCCCTTCTGTGTGATTCTTTTCCATGTCTTCAAGAACACACTCCATAGCTGGTCCCACTTGACATTGAATGCCAGAAGCTTGACTCTGATTCTCTTGAGACTTTTACGACACCAATGGAGAACACAGCTTGTCTAACCAGCTTTCACCCGTATAAACAGGTCGAGGACGGGGAGGCAGGCCATATTGAGATTTCCCTTGGCCCCTACCACATGGCCCTGCTGAACAAGATGTGCTAAATGGACCTAGGTTTTTGTGTTTGTGAGAACATTCCTATGAATGAGATCAAAGAATTATATCAACAGCTATCCCTAGCCCAGTCCCAAGTGTTAAATATGGCATGAGCTTATTAAGGGAAGTGAAGCAGTAGCTGGGACTAGGGAGAAGGGGAGGCAGTTAGGAATACATTTCTGCCTCAGGTTCTAGGATACTTGTGGTACAAGAATTGGTAACAACTAATTGTGGTCTCTCTATTATTCATAGATACACAGGATTGAAAGGGAGCTGCAAAGAGATTATAGAATCTCCACAGTATACTTAATTTTCCTTAGGTCTGGGTGAATCATAAGAAAGGAACAAAATACAAGACAAGTCATTCGCGTCTTTTCTATGATTTTTTAAAACTGGAAGTGAAAAATAGGGACTAGGGCAAAGCTAATTCTAGGAAATAAATCTTTGGGACAGGGAAGCTGACAAACCAAGCAGATACAAGGCACTGAGAGGAGAGTGTGGACCCCAGGGTTATAGCAAGAGAGAATGGCCAGGCCAAATTGCATTGATGGTTCTTTCTTGGTCCCGCAGTCTGTCTTCCTGCCTCTCCTCAAAACAGTTTTAGATAGAAATCCCACTAATATCAATATTAATATCAGCCTAGGTTAGGGAAAGCATAAAACATGCAGCACTGGGGACAGGGGAGTAGAGAGGTAAGAGCCCAGGCTCTGGAGTCAGAGATCATGGGTTTAAGTCACCCCTCTGAGGCTTACTAGTTTTGCCACTTTGAGAAAGTCATTTTATCTCCTTGAGTCCAGTTTTCTCATCTAGGGGTAGAGGGGCAGCTGGACTAGCTAAGGTGCCATCCTGTTCTAGAGTCAAAGAACTTCGTGGGAGAGGAACTGTCTGTGTAGGCAGCTTCTCAGGCTAGGAACTTATGACATCCATGCATACTGGTATATGTCTCAGGTCTGTGATGGCATCAACTGGAGCCACCTCTGTGCCCCCGCCCCTAGGCTCAGGGATCGAATGCAGAGGACAGTAAAGCTTCTTTAGGATCAGTGGGCCCTGCAAACGGACACAGTTCATGGAAAGCAACTATTACAGAGGAAGAAAAATGAGCAGAAGTCTTGGGCCTCTTGTATTTCAAAGCTTCTTCTCTGTAATCAAGGATGAGGATGACTATACAATAGACATGCTCCTCCGTGGCCCCACTCAACTTTTCATCAGGTAAATTTATTTTCTACAAGATTTCATGATATTATTTGTGAATACATAGTAGCAATAAGTCCACAGCCTAAATGATTTAAGAATTTAAATCACAGGTGTACATTAAATATGCTTGAGGTGTCATAACTTAGGCGGATAAAGGTCTAGAAAGTAATCAAGCCCAGAGTACTTATATCAGTAATCAGCTGCCAAAAATGACAAGGTATTTAATTAACATGAGGGGAAAAGCCCTTTGGAATTTTCTTTGGATCCTTAAGATTTATTTAGAGACTTCATAGAAAGATTTCTTATTTTTCTGTGACTTCCCACTAAGCTTGAGATGAATTCAATTCAATTCAAAAATCAATTTTTAAGCTCTTATTATGTGCCAGGCACATTGCTAAACTCTGTGGATGCAATGATAAAACAAATAAAATTATCCTTGTCCTCCAGTTTCATTCTGGACGGTCCCCCAAGCTACCAACCCTGCTTCCATTCCTGACCCCCCCAATAGGGAAAAGCAAAAAAAAAACATGAGAATTTATTGAGTGTCTTCTATGTTCTAGGCACTAAGCTAAGCATTTTGCAAGTATTTCATCCAATCCTCAAAACATCCTTGGGAGGTAAGTGCTTTTGTTAGCCAAATTTCATGGTTGATGAAATTGAAGCAGACAGGTGTTAGGTGACTTTCCCAGGGTCACATAGTTAGTAAACATCTGAAGCTAGATTTGATCAGGCCTTCCTGACTCCAGGTCCAGCTCTCTACCATGCCCTCGTTGAAATGCAACTGTAATCACAGGATGCAACCTCTTTGGGGTTCAGACCTGCCATCTTTGCCACTACAAACAACCACCACTCTGCTATCAATGAGCAGATAAGCCCAAGGGCCTTAATATTAACAGGTTTGTGCAGACCACTAGCCCTGCTTCCAGACCAGTCCCCACAGCCGACCTCAAAAGGCATAACTTCTATGGAAAAGGGGCCAACCTCCATGGAAAAGGGGCCTAGCTGAACCAGCAATGCACACTGAGGAAGAGAAGTATTCCAAGCAAATCAAACCACTACCATCACCTTAATCATCTCTGGCTCTCAGACTTTGATGGAAATAGCCTAAGACCCTGGTCCCAAGAACAACAGGCATGGCAGTGTCCCCATCCCCCACCCTAGATCACGGACCCTTCTTCTAGTCCACTCCCCAAGGTCATCATCCAAGGAATCAGCCATGTGGAAATGTGACCTGGTACTGAAGCCCCTTCCTCCTTAGCAGCCACTGCTACCACAGACCAGGAAAAGAAGGTTCTTGATGCTTAGTAAGTTACTAACCAGATATACTTAGCATCCATTGGGGGTCATCTTTGGAGGGAAAAAGGGATAAATGCAGAAAAGTAAGACATCAGTAGAATGGTAGGCAATTATGGATGTGGAAGATGGAATATGCTGCTAGACAAGGCAGCTGGTGACAATTATTTTTTGTTGTTGTAAGAGTCAGTTCAGTGTGAAAGAAAGGTTAAAGGGAAATGAATATAATGTGTAAAAATAAAAGGTATTATTAGTAATTTAAAAAAACAGTCAGGGAGATCCCTGGGTTGGCAAAACTAAACTCCACCCTATATAATTAATTCTTATATAATTAAGTATTAAGTTATGTGGTACATAGGATACTTTCATTAGGGTTTCAATGAGGAGAGAAATCAGCAGTTATTATTATTATCTTTATTACTATTATTACAACTTTAAATAAGTTCTATTGATGCCATTTGTTTTTATTTAGATCATATTCATTTCTAGATATCCCCTTCACCCCCAGAATCAAACTGACACTCGTAAACTAGACTCTTAAACAAAATCATCAAATGCAATGGCCACAGAGGATAATGTATGTCATGCTCTCCTTTCAGAGTCCCACACTTCCCTGCTGGAAGAAGGGAAGCATGTTCTCTAGGAACATAATGGGTTTTTCACATATGCAGAGCTCAGCTTCCTCTGTGTAATCTTTTAACTTAATCTGTTATCATTGTATATACTCTTCTTCCAGTTGTGCTTATTTTGCTCTGTATCTGTTTATACAAATCTTCCCACATTTCTCTGAAACTTTCATATTCACAGTTTCTTACTTCATTTAAATAATATTCCATCATATGGATTTACAAGTGAATTCTATGAAACATTTAAAGAACAATTAATTCCAATACTATATAAGCTATTTGAAAATATAGGCAAAGAAGGAGTCCTACCAAATTCTTTTTATGATACAAATATGGTGCTGATACCTAAACTGGGAAGAGTCAAAACAGAGAAGGAAAATTATATATCAATTTCTGTAATGAATATAGATGCAAAAATTTTAAATAAAATATTAGCAAAGAGATTACAGCAACTTATCATGAGGATAATACAGTATGACCAGGTGGGACGTATACCAGGAATGCAGGGCTGGTTCAATATTGGGGAAACTGTCAGAAAAATTCACCATATCGATAACAAAATTAACAGAAACCATATGATTATCTCAATAGATGCAGAAAAAGCTTTGACAAAATACAACAACCATTCCTATTAAAAACACTAGAGAGTATAGGAATCAATGGAGTTTTCCTTAAAATGATAAGTAGCATCTATGTAAAACCATCACCAAGTATTATATGTAATGGGGATAAGCTACAAGCATTTCCAACAAGATCAGAGGTGAAACAAGGATGTCCATTATCACCATGGTTATTCAATGTTGTACCACAAATGTTAGCCTTAGCTATAAGAGAACAAAAAAAATGGAAAGAATTAGAATAGGCAATGAAGAAACAAAACTATCACTATTTGCAGATGATACGATGGTATACTTAGACAATCCTAGAGAATCAACTAAAAACCATTTGAAATAATTAAAAACTTTAGCAAAGTTGCAGGATATCAAATAAATCCAAATAAGGCATCATCATTTCTATGTATTACTAAGAAAGCCCAGCAGCAAGAGAAAGATAAATTCCATTTAAAGTAATGGTAGACAATATAAAATACTTGGGAATCCTCCTGCCAAGACAAACCCAGGAACTATACGAAAACAGTTTCAAAACACTTCACACAAATAAAGTCAGATCTAAATAATTGGGAAAATATCAGTTGCTCATGAGTAGGCAGAGATAATACAATAAAAATGACAATTCTACTTCAATTAACTTACTTATTCAGTGCCATACCAATCAAACTACCAAAAAATATTTTGTAGAGCTAGAAACAAATAATAACAAAATTTATCTGGAAGAACAAAAGGTCCAGAATACCAAGGGAATTAATAAAAAGAAATGCAAGGGAAGGTGGCCTAGCCACACCATATCTGAAACTATATTATAAAGCAGCAATCATCAGAACTACTTGGTACTAGCTAAGAAACAGGGTAGTCGATCAGTGATAGGTTAGGCACACAAGACACAGTAGTCAATGAGCATAGTAATCTCCTGTTTGATAAACCCAAAAACTCCAGTTTCTGGGATAAGAACTCACTATTTGACAAAACTGCAGGGAAAATTGGAAAATAGTATGGCAGAAACTAGGTATAGACCAACATCTTATACAACATTCCAAGATAAGGTCAAAATGGGTACATAATTTAGACATAAAGGGTGAAACTGTAAGCAAATTAGGAGAGCAAGGAATAATAGTTCAGATCCATGGAAAAGGGAAGAATTTATGACCAAACAATCAATAGATGACATTATGAAATGCAACATGGATAATTTTGATTACATTAAATTGCAAAGTTTTTGCAACCAAGATTAGAAGGGAAGCAGAAAGCTGGGAAACAATTTTTCCAGTGAGTGTCTCTGATAAAGGCATCGTTTCTAAAATATATAGAGAACTGAGTCAAATCTATAAGAATACAAGTCATTCCCCAATTGATAAATGGTCAAAGGATATGAACAGGCAGTTTTCATAGGAGGAAAATAAAGATATCCATAGTCATCCAAAAAAATGCGCTAAATCACTATTGATTAGAGAAATGCAAATCAAAATAACTCTGAGGTACCATATGACACCTATCAGATTGACTAACATGACAAAACAGGAAAATTATATATGTTGGAGAAGATGTGGGAAAATTTGAACATGAATGCAAAATGAACACAACTGCACACAGTGGAGTTGTAAACTCAACCAACCATTCAAAGAGCAATTTGGAACTATGCCCAAAGGTCTATAAAACTGTGCATTCCCTTTGGCACAGCACTATCACTTCTAGGGCTATATCCCAAAGAGATCATAAAAATGGGAAAAGGACTCACATGTACAAAAATATTTATAACAGCTCTTTTTGTGGTGACAAAGAATTGGAAATTGAGGGCATATCCATTAATTGGGGAATAACTGAACAAGTTGTGATATATGAATGTAGTGGGATACTGTTGTTCCAGTAGAAATGGTGAGCAGACAGGCTTCAGAAAAGCCTGGAAAGACTTGCATGAACTGATGCTGAGTGAAGTGAACGGAACCAGGAGAACACTGTACACAGTAATAGTAATATGGTGCAATGATCGACTTTGTTAGACTTAACCCGTCTGAGCAATGCAATGATCTAAAAATTCCAAAAGGTTCATGATGGAAAATGCCATCCACATCCAGAGAAAACTATGGAGTTTGAATGCAGATCAAAGAATACTATTTTCCCTTTTTTGTTGTTGTTTTTTGTGTTTTCTTTCTCATGTTTTTTCTCTTAGGTTCTGATTCTTCTTTACAACATGACTAACGTCAATGCTTAATATGATCAATAATGATTAATAATGCTTAATATGATCATACATGTATCAGATTGCATATCGTCTTGGTGAGGGGGAAGTAAGGGGAGGAATTTAGAATTCAAAACCTTATAAAAGCAATTGTTGAAAATTAAAAATAAATAAATAAATTTTTAAAAGAGAAATAATATTCTTCCATATCACAAACCAGAGTTTATGCAACCATTCCCCAATCAATGGCCATGGGCTTGTTTCCAGTTCTTCGCTACCATAAAAAATTGCAGTTATGAATATTGTGTTGTGTATTGGGCCTTTGTTTTTATATTTGACTTATTTCAGAATATATGCCCAGTAGTATGATTGCTAGATTGAAAGGTATGGATAATTTAGTCGATTTCCATGCTTGGAGCATACTTTCATATGAATATTGATCGTTTACAACTTTTTTCCTCTGAAAACTATTTGTTCTCATTCAGCAGGAAGTTTTTAACTGAATCTTAGTTCTGGGAGACCTTTAGAGATAAAGATCAGGAAACCACCACAGAAGAGGGAAGCATAAGACATAGGTGACTAAATTTGACTAATGGAAGGACTCTGCCATAGACTGCATTCTTGTAACAACATGGAGCAATCAATGCCCAATCCTCATTTAGCTGGGGCCATGAAGCTATAGTCCCAGGCACAACCCGTGTCTTCTTTCCTCCCTCTCTGAATAGGTGCAAATTTTACTGAGGTCAGGATCTGAGTTTTAGTTCATCTTTGTTGGTCCAGTGTCTTTGTTAGCACAGTGTCTTTATAAATATTAAATTGAATTTAAATCATTTCTAAAAGGAAAAGGAAGTGAAGTGGGCAGGAATAAATGAGATGGAGGAAGAGCAGAAGGGCACAGTTGGACTAACAACAGATGTAAGATCGAAAATGTAACCTGGAGACCATTTATTCCTCTTCATTATTAATGGCTATAGGAATATATGCTCTAACAGGCTTCCTCTGTGCTTACATTTTATCCCATGTGGCAGATGGCTCACAGTATCACCTTCCTGTGAATCAAAGCTATAATAGGTAATTTTCAAAAGGTCTATGTTTGATGACTGCGGCTTAGAAAGACACTGGGGGCCTTGGAAAACACATATAGAATCTGGGGGTGGCAGGGCCAATGGGGAAATTGCAAAAACAAAAATGGCATTGGAAAAGGTATAGGAAACTCTATTTTGAGAAGCAAAAACCTCCAAAACTAAACACTGTGTAATTATAATAAGCAACCTTAACAGCTCAAGCCTCAGTCAATAGCTGAGAAAACACAACCCCTCACCTTCACTTAAGAAGTGGGGGACTATGGATGTGAAATATTGACCATACTATCAAACATAGTGGATATGGTGGTTAGTTTTGCTAAACTATTTTTCCCTCTTTGTTCTCCTCAAATTTTGTTACAAGTGATGACTTGCTGGGTAGGGGAGAGAAGAAAAATACATTAAGAAACGAATGTGTTATAAAAGCAAAAGGCATTCGTAAAAATAATTTTTCCCTAAGAAATATCTCAGTACTCCTACTTAACCTTTAATACCAATTAGGTATAGTAAAATTTATCTTAGTATATTTTTAAGAAAATCTCAAGGCAGCCTAGATACTGAGCCCACAGCCAAAGAAAGCAGCTGTGATACCATAGAAAAAGCAATAGTCAGGGAGTTAAGAGCCCTGGGTCCTAGCGATGGTTCCGTCATTATGTCACCAGGCAAGTCACTTATCCCATCTAAGTGTCCATCTCATCCTCTATAAAATGAGGGAATTAGCTTGGATCTCCAAGATTCCTCCCAGCTTTAAGATTCTATAAGGGCCAGGAAAGAAGTAATGACTTTTGCAGGAATCGAATATTGTATGCATTTAGAGCTTTGACAAAAGAACTTTGAAATATACTATGGCCTTTGGAAACACCATAATTTGCTCTGCCAATAAAATCATGACCTCATTTAATGGATCTCCCATTCAATGGATAACAGGAATTTTGATCTTGCCTGGAAGAGCTGAGGAAGAGGATTTTTTTTCCACAATAACAATGATAGTCTCAACTTGGCTTTCTCACACCCTTTCCCTATTTTGTCTAGAATCCAAAGGCTTCCATAATCTTGGCCTAACCTATAGCTTTATTTCCCTTTCCTCTCTTAAACAACTAACCCCAAACCACTCCCAAAATTGGTTTGCTTTGAGGGGTGGAGCCCACATGGCGGCAGGAAAGCAGGGTCTTGCTTAAGCTCACCCCCAAATCCTTCCAAACACCTGTAAAAAATGGCTCTGAACAAATTCTAGAGCTGTGGAATCCATGAAATAGTAGAAGGAAACAGATCTCCAGTCCAGGAGTGCCTGGATGGTTGCTGGGAAGGGTCTATAGCATGGTGCCAAGAGCAGAGGGCAGCCCAGCCACGCCAGGACAGACCAGACCCAGAGTCAGCAAGCTGGAAGAGGCCTTGGGGCCATGAAACAGTGAGCTGTGGCAGTTACCAGACTTCTCAACCCACAAACGCCAAAGAGCAGATTAGGGGGAAACTGAGGGATCCAGTTCAGAGTGGTCTGGCTGCCAGCTCTTGGGGTGGAGGAGGTCATGCAGCCGTGTTGGTAGCAGCAACAGGAAGCTCCTGAGGCTGCCTCCAGAGTACCAGCATCAGCAGCTCCTAGAGTCCCTGGCTCACACGGTGGGAGGAATCTAGCAGCAGATCAGAGCAGGAATACAAGTAGCACTTTGTGGGAACAAAGGCAGATTCTCTTACTGTGCCCTGCTTGGATCTGAATTGCGGTCCTGGCTGGCGGTTCTTGGGGGAGGAGGAGCACTACTGGGACAGAACTTGGGGTGATGGTGGAGTAGAAGTAGCTCTGAAAACAGCAGTGCTTGGACCCTAAAGCTTGGCACAAAGTACTCTCCACTCTACAAGCAGTCATATCCTGACAAAAAGCTCAAGGGTCAAGTAGTTGGCTGGGAACATGAATAGACAGCGAAAACAAACTCAGACTCAAACTCAAACTCTAGATTCCTTTTTTGGTGACAAAGAAGATCAAATCATACAGCCAGAAGAAGTCAACAAAGTCAAAGAGCCTAGTCAAAAAAAGTCCAAGAAAGATATGAATTGGGCTCAGGTCATGGAAGAACTGAAAAAGCATTTGGAAAAGTCAGTAAGAGAAGTAGAGGAAAAATTGGGAAGAGAAATGAGAGTGATGAGAGAAAACCATGAAAAACAAGTCAACAATTTGCTAAAGGAGACCCAAAAAATACTGAAGAAAATAATACCTTAAAGAACAGACTAACCCAAATGGCAAAAGAGCTCCAAAAAGCCAATGAGGAGAAGAATGCCTTGAAAGGCAGAAATAGACAAATGGAAAAGAAGGTCCAAAAGACCACTGAAGAAAATACTATCTTAAAAATTAGATTGGAACAAGTGGAAACTAGTGACTTTATGAGAAAACAAGACATTATAAAACAGAACCAAAGGAATGAAAAAATGAAAGACAATGTGAAATATCTCATTGGAAAAAACACTGACCTGGAAAATAGATCCAGGACAGATAATTTAAAAACTATTGGACCACCTGAAAGCCATGATCAAAAAAAGAGCCTAGACATGATCTTTCAAGAAATTATCAAGGAGAACTATGCTGATATTCTAGAGCCAGAGGGTAAAATAGAAATTGAAAGAATCCACAGATCGCCTCCTGAGAAAGATCCCAAAAAGAAAACTCCTAGGAATGTTGTCACCAAATTCCAGAGTTTCCAGGTCAAGGAGAAAATACTGCAAGCTCCCAGAAAGAAACAATTTGAATATTGTGGAAACACAATCAGAATAACTCAAGATCTAGCAGCTTCTACATTAAGGGATTGAAGGGCTAGGAATATGATATTCCTGAGGTCAAAGGAGCTAGGATTAAAACCAAGAATCACCTACCCAGCAAAACTGAGAGTATCAAGCTCCAAGGCAAAATATGGATTTTCAATAAAATAGAGGACTTTCAAGCTTTCTCAGTGAAAAGACCAGAGCTGAATAGAAAATCTGACTTTCAAACACAAGAATCAAGAGAAGCATGAAAAGGTAGAAAAGAAAGAGAAATCATAAAGGACTTACTAAAGTTGAACTGTTATGTTTGCATTCCTACATGGAAAGATGATATGTGTAATTCAGGAGATCTTTCTCAGTATTAGGCGAGTTGGAGGGAATATAGACAGAGGGCACAGGATGAGTTGAATATGAAGGGATGATATCTAAAAAAAATGAAATTAATTTAAGGGGTGAGAGAAGAATATATTGAGAGAGGGAGAAAGGGAGAGATAGAATGGGGTAAATTATCTCACATAAAAGTGGCAAGAAAAAGCAATTCTGTTGGAAGGGAAAAGGGGGCAGGTGTGGGGAATGAGCGAATCTTACTCTCATCGGATTCAACTTGAGGAGGGAATAACATACACACTCAATTGGGCATCTTACTCCACAGGAAAGTAAGGGGAAGGAGATAAAAAGCGGGGATGATAGAAGGGAGGGCAGATATGGGGAGGAGGTAATCAAAAGCAAACCCATTTGAAAAGGGACAGGGTCAAGGGAGAGAATTCAATAAAGGGGGACAGGATAGGATGGAAGTAAATATAGTTAGCCTTTCACAACATAAGCGTTGTGGAAGTGTTTTGCATAATGATACATGTGTGACCTATGTTGAATTGCTTGCCTTCCTAGGGAGGGTGAGTGGGGAGGGAAGAGGGGAGAGAATTTGGAACTCAAAGTTTTAAAAGCAGATGCTTAAAAATTTTTTTTAAAAATTTTTTGCATTCAGCTGGGAAACAAGATATATAGGGAATGGGGCATAGAAATCTATCCTGCCCTAAAAGAAAGTAAGGGGAAGGGGGCTGGGGGGAATGGGGTGAAAGAGGGGAGGGTGGACTGGGGAACAAGGCAATCAGAATATATGCCATCTTGGAATGGGGGGAGGGTAGAAATGGGGAGAAAATTTGTAACTCAAAATCTTGGGGAAATCAATGTTGAAAACTAAAATATTAAATAAAGTATATACAGAAAAAAAATAAAATAAAAAGGTGAGAACAAAATTGGTTTGCAGTAATCTGTAGAACCCACCCTGCCCTGTGCCACTCTTGGGCTTTGATTCAGCCTGTTCCCTATACCTATAACACCCTCTTCCTCATCTCTGTCCTACTCAGAAGGTTAGGAGATTTTAAGGAAGACTTCTATGAAATGAGGCAGAGTGAAAGAAGCAGAAACAGAAGTATGTGTTTGTGTGTATGTGTGGACACACACACACATAATTCAGGGCTGCGATAATAACAATATCTAATGTTTATGTTAGGTGATGATATAATAGCACAACGATTATAATCAAAGCTCACATTTATATGGCACTTACTATGAGCTAGGCACTGTGGTAAGCGCTTCACAATTATGATCCCATTTGACCCTCACAACAACGCTGGAAGGGAGATGTTATTATTATTCTCATTTTACCACTGAGAAAACTGAGGCAAACAGGTGAAGGGACTTGCCCAGAGTCACACAGCTGATACGTGTCTAAGGCCACATTAGAACTCAGGTCTTCCTGCCTCTAGGTCCAATACTCGCCAAAGTAAAAGGGATGCTAAAGGGAAACTGAACCAGCCTCCATTCTAAAGAACAAATAATGAAACATTTCTCCTTCCTCTCTACAGAGAGGCAGGGGACTTTCAGAACAGCGAAGGCAGTCAAACTCAGGCACTGTGCTGCTTAATTTAGTCTTTTTATGAAGGAACATTCAGTGTAAAAGAGAGGATTGGGACTTGCCCAGACTCATATAGCCAGTATATGGTAAAGGCAGTACTTGAACTTAGAATGTCCTGGTTTCAAAGGCAGATATATTTGAGAAAGAAGAGAAATGTGGCACTTACATTTGTTGTGTCCTGCTGTCTCTCTTAGGAGGTAGGAACTGAAGCAGAAGCAAAACATGTCAACAGAGTTCATTCTTTGTTTTTTTTTTTTTTTTTGGAGGCACTCAGGATTAAGTGACTTGGCCAGGATGACGCAGTTAGAAAGTGTCTGAGGCCACATTTGAACTCAGGTCCTCCTGATTTCAGGACCAGTACTCTATCTGCCGCACCATTGAGTGGACCCAATAAAGCTTATTCTTTTTTGGGGGGATGGTTTTTTTGGAGGGGGGAAGGCAGGGCAATTGGGGTTAAGTGACTTGCCCAAGGTTACACAGATAGTAAGTGTGTCAAGTGTCTGAGGTCACATTTGAACTCAGGTCCTCCTGACTCCACGGCCAGTGCTCTACTCACTGCGCCACCTAGCTGCCCCAATAATAAAGCTTATTCTCAAAAAAAAAAAAAAGAAAGAAAGAAAAGAACTCCAATCTTTGATCTGAGATCCAGCTCAAATCTCTGATTCCGTATAATCTTCTAATCTTCCCAGTCAGATTCCTTTAGTAATTTTTGTCAATGTCACTTATATGGCACATTCATTCATTCATGCTTGTATTGGAGAATTACTATGTGCAATGAATACTATAAATTAGAAAGGTCCAGGATAAATATAATAGAATCTCTGCCCTCAAGGAATTTATAGTCCATGAGGGCAAAATAAGACTTGTACCCAGTTAAATATAACAGATCTATCTATCAATAAGCATTTATTAAGAGCTCCCTATGTGTCAGACTGTCTTCTAGGTATCGGGAGAAACAAAAACAAAAATAAAACAATCCTCGACTGAAGAGAGCTTACTGGGAGAGACGATACATACTGACATATGTATATCAAAAAAACAAAGGTAATTTGGGGACATTCTCAGAACATAAGTGCAGAAGAAGAATATGAAGGATTCAAGATCAAAATGAAAAACAAATATACTTTCTTGCGTTATAGTTATTTGGGTATGTGTTTTATCCTGCCACCATTCAATTATAAGCTGCTAAAGGACAGAGATATTTGAGAAGGAACAGAAATGGCCATTATATCTCCTATGCTATGCTGTGTCTCTTAGGAGGCTGGAACATGTTTTTGCCTCTTGTCCACTTTTTATTCCCTCATAGTGCTAAGGACAGTGGTTCACCTATAGTAGATAGCTGTTTGTTGAATAAACAAATGGATTTCTATATACTGTCAGATCTGTGATTGATCCCCATGACCCTGGATGCCATCCTACTTATCCTTTCAGAAATTCAAGGGTAAGGGTAATTCCCTTCACATTCAGTACTCACCCAAAGAGGGGTTGAGAACGCTGCTAAGTGCCTCAGGAATCAATAACCCTAATGAGGTTTCACCCCCAAGTCTTCTGGGAGTGCCCTGAGGCAGTTGAAATTAATTTAATTAATTCATTCCTTTCAAATAGCTTTTTCAGACCAGTCACTTGTTGGGGGCGGGGGGGGGGGCAGGAGAAGATGTTCAGCCCTAGTCAACCTATAGATGTGTGGCTGATAGTCCAAAGTAGTTCTAAGTCATTGCAGAAACAGCTGTGGCCAGCCTTCCTCAGGCTAAATTCAGTCACTCAGGTTTCCAAGGCAGCATTTCGAAGGCAGGTTCTTTGTGCCACCAAAGGCACCAGTGCATCAAGATTTGACTCTTGACCCTGAAAATAATAGAAACTACTGTGTCCACTCTGCTACTCTGGCTATAAATTCTTAAAGTATGCCTGACAAGAGTTTATACACATAATAAGCCATTTCCTACATTATTAATTGCACTACGTCACTGACCAAAGGGTGTTGAACTAAACAAAATGAATAGGACCCTTCACTGGAAAGAATTACAGCAGGGAACTGTAAGTGTCTGCCATGAGCAGTCTCCACTTCCACAAGGGCAGGAAGGGAGGCAGTAAAGTGTTGGAGAAAGAAGTAGTTGTTAAAGAGGGACAGGTGATTTGAGCAAGACACGTGCTTTTTATTCAATGAGGTTGGTTCAGGAATGTGGAACAAGCCTTTAAGAATACACTCTTATTTCTATAACATCAAACCAAAAAAAAATGGTTATTGTCCTGACCTCACTCTGTATGCAGAGTAATTGTGTAGACAGTAAGCAGTAGATTACTTGTTATGACTAAGGACCACAAAACATATCCTTCATGAGAGAAGAGGGTGATACTAAAGCTAGAAAAGTCCTCTGGGTCTAAAATTCCACCATTAGTGATGCTTTTATTTGGCATTAGCCTTCTAGGGATACCTTTTTCAGTTTAATGATACAATAAGAACCTAAATGTTTATTGTGGACCAGGCAAAAGGCATTTTAGTATAATGGACTGAGAGCTGGTCACAAAGCAGTAAGACCTAGGTTCAAGTACTGTCTCTGACACATACTAGATGTGTTACCCTAGGCAGGTCACTTAACCTTTCAATGTCTCAGATAACTCTCTAAGATTATAGATTCTAGAGAACCTTCGATGGTAGAGGGTTTCCTGCTTACACCAGTGAAATCACAGGTCCGGTTTCTATGCTTATGTTATAAGTACAAATAGATCTATGCTCACATTGATTCGGAAGCTTTTGCAGCAAAGCAAATTTCGACCCGTCCATGTCTGCCCGTATTGGTGATTGTTGTCCATTTCCTCCCAGAAGTTTACCACAAAAGGTCTACCCACTATGCTAGAAGCTTCCCTTGCTTTCTCCTGGAACTGTGAGAATGCCAGTGGAGCACTCTGGCTGTATACCTGTCATCTCCCACCTTTGCCACATGACTAACCCATCTTCTTCTATCATACAATTCTTTGATGATGTCTTTTACTCTCATTCTTTGAAAATTTTAATTTGTTATAAATAGCAGCCTGCTCACACTTACCACTTGCCTCTCCATTTCCCTCTGTGTATTGTCCATGGCAATCCTTGAAACAAAAGCACTGAGGCTATAAAGGAAAAAAAATAGTTTCTGCCCTCAAGAAGCTTACATTCTATTGGTGAGGAGTGGGAGCAAGATGCAATATGTATACAATATAGATAGATAGATAGATAGATAGATAGATAGATAAGATTGTGATGATTTGAGCAGGGGAGAAAACACTAACAAATGTAAAGATCAGGAAAGGTTTAATGTAGGAAGTAGCACCTTTATTGAACCCTAAAGATAGTTAAGGAGTCTAAGAAGCAGAGCTGAGGCAGGATGCCTCCTAAACATGGGGGACAGCCTGTGCAAAGACATGGAGGTGGGAGACATAATGCAAAAACAAATAGACCTGTTTGACTGGAATATTGCGTGTGTGAAAGAGAATTATGTGAAATGTCTAGAAAGGAAAGCTATAGCCAGATGGTGAAGGGACGTCAATGTTAACATGAGGAGTTTGCATTTTATTCTAGAAACTGCTAAAGATTCTTGAGCAGAAAAAAATGATATGGTCATGCCTATTCTTTGGGAAGATTATTTTGGCCATTGAATGGAGAAGAGGATTGGAGGAGAGAGAGAATGGAAGCAGGGAAACCAATTTGAAGATAATTGTAATAGTCCAGGCAAGAGGTAATTGACACCTGAACTATGGTGATTGTTGTATGAGTAGTGAGAAGCTAAGAGATTCAAGAAATGTTGGGCAAATATGATTCAAAATACTTTGCAATGGATGGCCTATGGGGGAGAGGGAGAAATAGATGGAAGAATTAAAGGTGACACCAAAGTTGTAAATCCAGGTTATTAGGTTACTGGGTTTCCCATAGCAGAAACAGGGCAGTTAGGAAGAGGATCACTTAAGGGATAACATGATGAGACCTGTTTTGGATGTTTTGAAATGCCTATACGCAGCCAAGGAGAGATGTCCAGCAGGCACTTAGTAATGTGAGACTAGAGCTTAGAAAGCATATTAAACCTGGATATACACATTTCCCACAGAAGCTGATGAGATCACTCAGAGAGGCTATAGAAAGAAATCTAAAAATCATTAAAATCCAAATGTCACTGGAAGGCTAATATTTTAAACCCTAGTTTTGAGAAGATGAAACCTAAGGGCAGAGGAAGAGCAACTACACAGGATGGTCTACGGAACAGCCTGGGAGCCAAAAGAGGGTCAGAGCAGTGGAGAATACATTCGGCTTCTGGATAATTTGACGGTTATGTGGAAGTTGTGATTAATGGGACTGGGAAAGTGTGAGAGTGTTTGGAGGGTTGATTTAGTGATTCCCTGAGAAAGATGGAGTGAGTTTCTATGGATGAAAGTAGGAGTATTGGTGAAGGCCAGACGTAGTTAGCTAGCAAGCCCCTGTTATGCATTGTACAGAAGTAGTAGGATAGGGTAGGGTATTTAGGGTGTGAGCTAGGTCTTGATACGGGCCCCCTCCAGAAACACAGAGATGACATCAGCAAGAAGAGAGCAGCGATTTTTAAAAGAAGCTATATCAGACTCCAACTTAAAGAGCATAACAGAATGGTAGTGTTCTGAATTCCATCTAGTATTATTAGGTTGACAGGTTGAACGGGGGTGGGGAACATTCCCCTCCCAATGCTTCTGATTCTCTAAATTTTGTTAAGATGACTAAGCTGCTTCCTCACCTTGGAAATTCCCTTAGCACCTAGGGTATTTTCATTTTGGAATATTTCTCTTCCATGGTGGCCCCTTTATCCCATTGGTGAGTTCCTCCCTGGGGAGGTGTGGAGCTCCATTTGGAAAAGCCTTCAAGCTGGTCAAGCTTCATTCTTTTTCAGGCTGTGCTTCTAACTCTATAAATATAATTTGTCACCATGCCCCAATATGGAACCTTCCCCCACCCCATTTTAGCTCCCTTTTATAGGTTATCTTCCTCCTATTAGAATGTAAGCTCCTTGAGCATAGGAACAGTCTTCCTTTGGCTTGTATTTGTACCCTCAGTACTTAGCACAGTGCCTGGCATAAAGTAAGTGCATAATAAATGTTTGTTGCCTGCCTGAATGCTTGGGCAGGCACAGAGCAATCTCTTAGTAACAGTAACAGGATATGTCATCCATGATGACCTAAGCAGATTGATCTCCTATGTGACAAATACCTGAGAATAGGAGCCTAATGGAACATGACTGAGGTTAAACAAATAATTTGAAAGTGGTTTTATTTGGTGGGCAGAGGAATGCCAATAGAGAAAAGAGGGAAAGTTGAGGGATGTCCTAAGACTAACTTCACCTATCTCAAAATTTTGACTAAGATTAGCTCAAAAAGTAACACAACTTGTACACATGCAGAATGAAGTAGGCCACAGAGAGGAGAGGGTAGAAAATGGGCTTTTTTTCAAGTAAATAGGATCTCTCCAGTAGCTGTGGATCCTTAAAATTTTACAGACAGACCTTCTGCATGTTGGCAGCCATAGGAATGCAAAGAGCACTTAGGAACTCCTTAACATTTCTCCCCCACCCGCAACACAGCTGGTGTCTGCCCCTTGAACTCAATGACAAAAATCCCTTCTCTAGCCTTAAAAGCTACTATCCTTTTTTTCTCCTGCTATGAAAAATTAATACACCTGCAAAATCGGTTCTCCAGGAACAGTGCAATCAAGACCAGAAAGTCATTGAATTGTTCCTGCTGCTCGTAATTAGAGAGAATTAATTCATCAGAGCGGAAGGTAAAGTCAACAGTACAGATGCTAACAAGCACAATATGCCAGAGGCCCAGGCTTCCTTCTTTAATATTTTCATATCCATATAGAATCCTAACTAACAAATATTCTTTGTTAAGAGATATGAAGTTCCTTAGAAACAACTGCTACCTGAATTCTGGAAATAGAGTCCACATGGAATGAGGAGAAAGGATACTCTCTCATGAACTCAGAGGGGCCTTAAGCATCAAAAAAAAAAAAACAGGGAAGGGAAAGCGGGAAAAGTGGCCTAATATGCCATTAGCTATTTTGTTCCTTTCACATCTAAACTTCCTCTTCCTGATATGATAGCTCTGTCTTGCACTCAGATTTGTACCCTACCAACTATACTGGAGTTCTGTGACACCTTCATGCACCCAACTCATTTTTTTTAGCTTTATCAATCAAGGTCTGGTTTCCTCCTCCCTTCCCTCAATGAAGAAATTGCGGGAATGGAGAAGAAGCAAGTAGTTGAGTTGGGGAGCAGGAACAAGAAAGGCTTCATGTAGAAGAGGGAGCTTGATTTGAGCTTTGAAGGAAATTAGAGATGCTTAGAGGTGAAGGAGAAATGAGAGTGCCTTCTAGGTGTGGAGGACAACCTACGCTAAAGCACAGAGACAGAAGATAAGTATTGTGTATGATAAACAGCTAGAAGACTGATTTACCTGGGCCATAGAGGTCATGAAGAAGAGTAATAAAGAATAAGACTGAAAAGATATCTTAGAGCCAAGCTGTGAAGGGCCTTAAATGCCAAATGGAGGAGTTTGCATTTAATCCTAGAGAGAATACAGAGCGACTGGGGTTTATTGAGAAAGGAAAAGTGACATACATGGTCAGACCTTTGCTTTAGTGATATCACTTTGGCAGTGTGAAGAGTAGGCTGGAAGGAGCAGAGACTTTAGGAAGGAAAGCTAATTAGAAAGCTACAGTGATTTAAAAAAAAGTAAAAGGCACTGGAGGCCTGAGCTATCATGGTAGCTGTGATAAGAGAAAGAAGGACAAGGATTTGAGAGATGTTGTAGAAATTGATTCAGCAAGACACAGCAACTGCCTAGGTACGTGAGGTGAGGAGGAATGAGGCTTTGAGAACACAGAGTAAGTGCTTAATAAATGTTTGTTCATTAAATGATTGACTGACTCTGTGGCTGAGCCAGGATGACTGGAAGGATGGTGGTGTCCCCATCAAAAATAGGGAAGTTAATGACACATACAGTACAACACATGCTGTTCATGACTTTAAGCCAAAGTCCAAGCTGGTACCATCAATCATTCCTTTTCTCAGTCTTTCACAAGTCAGATAGTTGGATACTTCATTATATGCAATTTAATAATGAATGTAGTAAGTCCATAAACTTATAAATACTCCTTCTACTCCTACATACCTCAACCGACCTGTAAATTCTCATCCTGTGCAATTCTTGTCTTTGTCTTTCTATAGATTACTCCATTGAGATCTATTTAAGGTACTACCATAGCACTAGAGGACTCTCTTCGATTCTTCTAATATTTCATGGATGTCAGGCTGTCCTTCAGTTGTCTCTCACTCTTGTTACATGAGCAAACCATTTCCTTCTCTGATCAAAAGCATCTGGACTGATATATTTTACTCCCCTTCTCATGTGAACAAATTATTGTTGATAATATGATGAAATCTTCTTAGAACCACCATATCTCTTTTCATTGATTCTTAGGCCATTATTCACAGTCATGTAGCATCACTAGGAAAATATTGGAGTTAAAAGATGAAGTTTTGATGTAGGACATAGCTTGGGATCATTGAAAGTGCTATATAATTTCTCAAATATAAAGCAACTTGATATCCTCTGAGCTCAACTTATTTCCTGTCTGCAGTGTCTGTTCAAGGTATATGAATTGATGGACTAACTTACCAGGTTGTCCACACAAATATCTGTAATAATCTGAGCAATAGTTATCATCCACTTGGTTTTTCCTATATGGGTTTCTAGACCAATTCTATTTAGTGACCATGGATTTCATTGAGGAAAGTCTATAATATTTCAGCACACAGTGCAAAAAATAGATATAAAGGAACATAAAAGAAAGCCTCATCATCTATAGGGAATCTCCTTTCTCGATTTAAATCTAAGTTCCTTAAGGATGTGGACTTTATTGTTTTTGTCTGTGTATGAACAATGCATACCACCATATTCTGCACATAGTAGGAGCTTAATAAATGTTTGTTGATTAAATGATTCTATTTGGAAAGACTGTCTTTGAAATGATTTTCTGGACTGAGGTCCAGGATTTAATATTAATTCAAAATGTTACCTTTGTTTAAACTTTGAAAAACACATTCTTTCATACCAGCTTTAAGCACTTAATTCAGCTACATTAATAAGACATTATTTGTCCTTTGGTCACAGGGGTACATTAATAAATGAATGTGTATTACCCAACATTAAAATGATTAAGCTCTTCCAAATGTTTCCTTTTCTGCCATAAGTTCCTGACTCCATTCCAAAGGTATGAATTGTTTATATTTCCTGTGATGTTCAAATCACGTTTTCAGCTATTTTTTGTTCAGCCATTGATACATGTTCTCATTTGCTTTTTTATAATGAAGCATTATCATGTAGAGAACACAAAACATCTGTATTCCTGGAGAATAGCAATATTTGCTAACTTCAAATGATTTATGAAAAGTATTTTCTCCCCATGGATATTTTAGGATAATATTTTTAAGATAGTGAAAACAGCTCTAAAATCTTAAAATAGAGTAGTTTTAAAACTTCTCTAAATTTAAATATTCACACAGATTGAGAAAATTGCTAAAAGCTATGGTGAGGTTGGTTCCCCTTTTGCCCTGAAACAAAAATCTGACCCGATTAGGTTATTAGCAAGTACTGCCTGGGACTGAAAAGTTATTCAATATAATTGGATGGGGGTCATGCCTAGGGAGTTTTCCACTGGGATTTTATTTATTCTTTTCTTCTTTTTTTCAAGCACTTTACCTCTAAGACAGGGTCTTTATAGTAGCCCTCACTTCAGGGACCTGTCCTCTCCCTCCACCCCACCTGACCTCCCAGAAGCACCAAATTCTCTTGACTTTTCCTTCCAGCCCAATAAAACTTACCAGTTCTATAGTCTATTCCTTGAGCTACCCTCTTCTCCTAGAGCTAATATGATAATTTTTAAAAAGAAACCTAAAGAATGAACACCTTATAATGTTTTACTATGTTATCCCTGCCAGGTAATATTTACATTTTAATAGCTGTTCTTGGATGGCTTAACCCAAAGGAGAAAGTCACATGGGAACTTCCGGCACTGTGGCAAGGCCAGAGGGAGAAATATATTTGGGCAGGGAAAGACTTTCCTAGAATTGATTAAAATAAATCATACTCCATAGGCAGCTACTTACTCCATCTCCACAGAAAGTTAGCCCTATAAACTGGTGGATAGTGTAGATAGAGTATTATTCTCAGGAAGACTTATTTTCAAATCCTGCCTTGAAAATTTACCAGCTGTGTGAACCCCAGGAAAGTCATTCAACTTAAGCTTCAATTTCCTTGTCTGTAAAATAGAAATAAAAACAGCATCTACCTCACAGGGCTATTATGAGGTTCGAATGAGATAAGTACATAAAGCACTTTTCAAACCTGAAAACACTATATAAATGTCAACTATTATTAAAGATCCTATTTCATTATCCTAATTATAATTGTATAAGTATACTTATTACTATTGTTTATTAATAATTAACATTCATACAGTACTTTAGGTTTGCAAAACATTTTACAAATATTATCTCATTTGATCTTCACAACTCTGAGAGGAAGGTGTTATCATTATCCCCATTTTACAGAAAAGGAAATTGGGGCAAACAGAGTTTATATGACTTTCATAGGTTCACATTGTAAATGTCTGAGGCTAGATTTAAATTAGGTCTTCCTGACTCCATGTCCAATGCTACATTCAGTGTGCTACAACAAGAAGACCCAAAGAACTTAGAAAATATCTTGCTTGCCAAAAAGAAAGCTATGGCTAAAAAAGGCAATGCCAGGTTAGAATATAAACTAATTTGTAAAATCTTATTTAAAAAAAGTATAATGTACAATTATAAGCAATATTGTTTCATAAAGCAGAAAAAAGCAGTAGAGGTTAAAATCACTTTAAAGAAATCTTGGCATGAGACTGAACCTTATAAGCAAAGTCATCCCAAGGGCATTTAAGGATGAATGTGGAAGGACAACAAAAGAAAACTGGAAAATATTTGCAAATATCATTAAAATAAACTGTTTTTTCCATTAAAGACTGTGGAACCATCACATTTAGACCCTAATATGACAGTCCTAGATAGGCTTGTAGGAAAGATAAAAATAGCACTAAAGAGAACAAAGGTGGGAAAAGCAGCCAGACTAGCCCGAGTATAGGCAGAAGAGATTCATATTAGAGGTGACACAATTGTGAGAGCTCTCAGGGATCAATAAGTATGATATCATAAGGAGGGGAAAATGGTGAAAGAGTCAACAAAATCTCAGACCTTAATATTGCTGAAAAAAAAGACAAATGTAAGAACATCAATAATCTCTGACCTATACCTCAACTCTTCCATGTAGACAAAATCTTTCCAAGTCATCTATACATAAATGGAAGGCATTCTCAATAAGAGTATTAGTGGGGAACAAGAAGGCTTTCATAAGTGATATTCAGTTTAACATTTCACAACTGAAGGAAAGGTATTGGTAAAATTTGACTGTGCTTGTTTTTTGTCGATTATCAAAAAGCTTTGATTCTATAGAACAAAATGTCACCTTACAGATTCTTTGCAACAAGGATTCACCAATCCACACCTTAAAAGCATTCAAGATTCTTTGAAAGATATGATGATGACCCTCCAATCATCAAAATCAGCCAAGGCATAAAACAGAGACATGTTCAGCAAAGATGTTTGCCACTGTAATGGAAGAGACCAGCACGGAGTCCAAGTTGAAGAGGAATTCCCCATGGATGGTGAATTCTTCTAGATGCTCCTGTTTATGGATACACATTTCAGAGATTCCTGGAAGGGCTCTATAGTCATTCAAAGGAGTTTGGTGTACCCATTCACACAAGACAGAATGAGTAGACAAAGGATGTTTATTGCCCAGATTGCAACATGAATTTGAATGGACTGCCTATATAACTCGTCCATCAGTATGCATATTTAGGATAGACAATAGAGTATGTATATCTAGGATAGACAACAGAGTAGATTGGTCCCAGAATTGAAAAGGAGGAAAACAGTAGACTAGATTGCTTTGGGGAAACAGTGAAGCTCTTTTAATGACCCCAAGTTTCCCATGAAAGCAAAGTTTCATCTATTTAATACTAACATTTTACAGTAATTCCTGTGCGACAGGGACACATGAAATACAACAGTCTTCAAAGGATTAAAAATAAATATTATACAGAGGGCAATAGAGAGAAGCACGGGAGGTATAAATAGGCTCCAACATGCAACCAATGAGGAACTTTGAAGAAGAATAGAAGTGAAAGACATCAGCAAAGAATTGTATGGTGGAAAGGGAAGGTGAACTAATCACATAGAAAGTACGAGTGACGACAGGTGAGCAGGCAGAATGCTCCTCTGTTATCCTTGCAATGTCAGGAGAAGGGGAGGAAGAACTCCAACATACCAAAGGAGCATGTATGGCAAACTTATGGGAGGATATGGACCAGAACAACCCAGGATGAACTGGCATCAATGAGTCAAAGATGGCATGAGTCAAGGGAATTTTGAAATTGACATGATTGCAGTATTTGTATTTGAGTTTTTGAGTATTTCATTATCATCACTCCTATCCCACACCAAACAAAAATAACTTCTGTTTGTGCAATGCTTCACAGTTTATAAATATTCTGGCAATATTCTCCCACACATTATAGCTTCCACTTTCCTACCCCACCTTTCATTATACCACCAGATTCTCCTGTTCCTTCCTCCAAAATGGTCTCCTCCTATTCTCAACATTCACTTGATGCATTGTCAGTAAGCTTGATGATTGGGAAAGGATTGGTGACAGCAGGAGGATTTGGAAACTAGAGAAAAAATACAGCTGCTAAGCAAAAGCAAAGAGATTTTAAATAAGAAGTTAGTCCTTTCCAGTTCTAAAGCTATGATCCTATGTGCTAAGGAAGCATACTCTCTGATTTTGTCTCTGAGCCCACTCCTTCCTCAGCACCATGAAAAACAGCTGCAGGGGATAGGCTTTGCAAATTCAACTGGTAAGGATTCTCAAGCTTTTAACCCTATTTGGTATAGAAGGACAGACCAGAATTAGGAAAATTAGCTAGGTGGCAATATTTTATGAGGCGATTGGAAGGGCCCACATTAATTTTCTTCTGAGTGAACTTTCCTAATTCGTTGGCACTAAACAACATCCCTAAGAAATCATCTAATTCCTTGAATCAAAACAGCTGTCCAGACTTTTGACCACTACTCCTTTCCTTGCTCCTCTAACTCTAATTGCCAATCATTTTTACTGCCCCCAACCTTTCCCCCACTTCCTAGCCATCCCATTCTCCTTGACAACAAGGGATAAATTGTTTGGGCTGGCATCTTGCAAACACAGGTGGTACCACCTGCTATACTCTCTGCTTCTCTTCTGGGCCTCTAACAGCTGTTGGGTCTCAATCTTTTCAAAAGCACATTCAGAAGGAGGGGAAGGGGTGGGGGTGGAAAAGAAAAGGCTTCTACCAGCTGTGCCTTACTTAAATCCTTTCTCATGAGCTCAAACAGGCAATGTTGACCTTCCCTGAAAAATCAGTGTGACTTTATTTGGCTGAATTGTGTGCCCTATCAGAGACTGTCAAAATCAAATTCTTGGCATGAACAAAATTAATGCAACTAGGATAAGAAGGGAAGCAGTCAATTGGGAAAATATTTATATCAAATATTTCTGATCAAGGTCTGATATCTAATGTACATGGTCACCTAATGGTAATGTGTGTGTGTCTGTGTCTGTGTGTAACCAAAATTATTACTAAGTGGATGTGATCAAAGGATATAAACAGTGTTCAAAAGAAGAATCACAAATTATTAACAATCATATGAGAGGGTGCTCCAAAACACCAATCACATGAGAAATACAAATCAAAACTACCTGGAGGTTTCATCTCACACCAATCAAATTGACAAAGATGACAAAAAATAGAAATCATCAATGTCAGAGGGGTTGTGGAAAAGGAGGAAGAGTAATGCATAGTTGGTGGAGTTCTGAATTGGTCCAGCTATATGGGAGAGCAATTTGGAATTATGGAAAAGAGAGTGACTGAAATGTCCATATTCATGGACTCAGAGATTCCACTGCTGGTATATACCTAAAGGATGTCAAGTATAAAAAGAATGGTCCCTATATTCACCAAGATATTTGTGGCAGCACTTTTCATGGTATTGAATAACTAAAAACAAAGTAGATGCCCATTGACTGAAAAATAGGCAAATTGTAGTACATGAATGTCATAGAAAATAATTGTGCTGTAAGACATAATAAATATGATGAATGTAGAAAACCAAGGACTTATCTGATACAAAGTTAAGTAGAACCAGAAAAACGATATACACAATGACCACAATAATGTAAATGGAAACAACAACAAAGCACTCAAATCAAATGCTGGAGAATTATAATGACCAAGCTTGACTCTGAAGAAGATATTTGAGAAGGTACCTAAACCTTGCTACTGAAGAGGTAACAGATCATCAGTATAGGGCATTGTATTTAAAATCAGACTTTTTTAATATATTAGTTTTGTTGAAATTTTTCTTCCTCTTTTGCTTTTTATTAAAAGAGATGGCTCTGTGGGAGGGAAGGTATAGAGTGGAAAACGTAGGTAATGTAAGAACAAAATATCAATAACCAGAGTATCAATAACCATTTAAAAAAACAAATTCTATGACTGCAAGATGGTGGCTAGAAAGCAGGGACTTGCTCAAGCTTCCCACCAGGTCCCTCCAAACACCTATAAAAATGGCTCTGAACAAATTCTAGAGCTGAAGAACCCACAAAATAGCAAAGGGAAGCAGGGCTACAACCCAGGACAGCCTGGATGGTCGCTGGGAAGGGTCTATCACACGGAGCTGGAAGCAGAGCGGAGCAGAGCCCAGAGTGGGCTGGCGCCAGGACCAACCAGACCGGGAGCCAGACAGAACAGGCATAGCACCCTGAATCAGTGAGTTGTGGCAGTTACCAGAGTTCTCAACCCACAAACACCAAAGACAACAAAGAAGGTTAGTGGGAAAAGCTGCTGGGACAGGGTGAAAAGAGTTCACAATAGGCCACCACCCCAGGAGGCCACGGAGGTGGTGCAGCTCTGAAGCTGCTTCCAGAGCTACAGCTGCAGTGGCTTCTGGCCCCAGGCCCCCCTGCTGGAAGGAATTAAGCAGAGGATTAGAGCAGGAGTGCAAAGCCTGCTTTGCCATGCCTGGATCTGGGCTGAAATCCTGGCTGGTGGTTTTTTGGGGGGAGGAGGAGCACTGATGTGGCAGAGCTTGCTGTGTAGAAGTACCTCTGAAAATAGCAGTGCAGCCCCTGAAGCTTGGGACAAAGTATTCTCTACTCTACAAGCAGTTGTACCTGACAAAAAGTTCAAGGGTCAAGTAGTTGGCTGGGAACATGAATAGACAGCGAAAACGAACTCAGACTCAAACTCAAACTCTAGATTCCTTTTTTGGTGACAAAGAAGATCAAATCATATAGCCAGAAGAAGTCAACAAAGTCAAAATGCTTACATCAAAAGCCTCCAAGAAAAATATGAGTTGGTCTCAGGCCATGGAAGAACTCAAAAAGGATTTGGAAAAGCAAGTAAGAAAAGTAGAGGAAAAATTGGGAAGAGAAATGAGAGCGATGAGAGAAAACCATGAAAAACAAGTCCATGAATTGCTAAAGGAGACCCCAAAAATACTGAAGAAAATAAGACCTTAAAAAATAGACTAACTCAAATGGCAAAAGAACTCCAAAAAGACAATGAAGAGAAGAATGCCTTGAAAGGCAGAATTAGCCAAATGGAAAAGGAGGTCCAAAAGACCACTGAAGAAAATACTACCTTAAAAATTAGATTGGAGCAAGTGGAAGCTAGTGACTTTAGGAGAAATCAAGATATTATAAAACAGAACCAAAGGAATGAAAAATGGAAGACAATGTGAAATATCTCATTAGAAAAATGGAAAATAGATTCAGGAGAGATAATTTAAAAATTATTGGACTACCTGAGAGTCATGATCAAAAAAAGAGCCCAGACATGATCTTTCAAGAAATTATCAAGGAGAACTGCCCTGATATTCTAGAGCCAGAGGGTAAAATAGAAATTGAAAGAATCCACAGATCACTTCCTGAAAAAAATCCCCAAAATAAAACTCCTAGGAATATTGTTGCCAAATTCCAGAGCTCCCAGATCAAGGAGAAAATACTGCAAGCAGCCAGAAAGAAATAAATTGAGTATTGTGGAAACACAATCAGGATAACACAAGGTCTAGCAGCTTCTACATTAAGGGACTGAAGGGCTTGGAATATGATATTCCCAAGGTCAAAGGAGCTAGGATTAAAACCAAGAATCACCTACCCAGCAAAACTGAGTATCATGCTCTAAGGCAAAATTTGGATTTTCAATAAAATAGAGGACTTTCAAGCTTTCTCAGTGAAAAGACCAGAGCTGAATAGAAAATTTGACTTTCAAACACAAGAATCAAGAGAAGCATGAAAAGGTAAACAAGAAAGAGAAATCATAAGGGACTTAATAAAGTTGAACTGTTTTGTTTACATTCCTACATGGAAAGATGATGTGTATAATTCACAAGACCTCAGTATTAGGGTAGCTGAAGGGAATATACATGTATACATATACATATATATGTATATGTATATACATATATATATGTATGTATATGTATATACATATATGTATGTATATATATATATATACATAGAGAGAGAGAGAGAGAGAGAGAGAGAGAGAGAGAGAGAGAGAGAGAGCACACGGTTAGTTGAATATGAAGGGATGATATCTAAAAAAAATCAAATCAAGGGATGAGAGAGGAATATATTGAGGGAGAAAGGGAGAGATAGAATGGGGTAAATTATCTCACATAAAAGTGGCAAGAAAAAGCAGTTCTGTTGGAAGGGAAAAGGGGGCAGGTGAGGGGGAATGAGTGAATCTTGCTCTCATCGGACTTGACTTGAGGATGGAATAACATACACACTCAATTGGGTACCTTACCCCACAGGAAAGGAGGAGGAAGGGGATAAAAAAGGGGGGACAATAGAAGGGAGGGCAGATAGGGGGAGGAGGTAATCAAAAGCAAACACTTTCGAAAAGTGACAGAGTCAAGGGAGAAAAATGAATAAAGGGGGCAGGATAGGAGGGAGAAAAATATAGTTAGTCTTTCACAACAGGAGTATTGTGGAAGGGTTTTACATAATGATACATGTGTGGCCTATGTTGAATTGCTTGCCTTCTTAGGGAGGGTGGGTGGGGAGGAAAGAGGGGAGATAATTTGGAACTCAAAGGTTTAAAAGCAGATGTTCAAAAAAAAAAGTTGTTTTTGCATGCAACTGGGAAATAAGATATACAGGCAATGGGGCATGGCAATCTATCT
This sequence comes from Trichosurus vulpecula, assembly GCF_011100635.1. Classification (NCBI taxonomy): domain Eukaryota; kingdom Metazoa; phylum Chordata; class Mammalia; order Diprotodontia; family Phalangeridae; genus Trichosurus; species Trichosurus vulpecula. Next base: position 146,348,826 of record NC_050580.1, read on the forward strand.
TGCCCTACAGGAAAGTAAGGGAAAAGGGGATGGGAGCGGGGGTGGGAGACTGGGGTGACAGAAGGGAGAGCTGACTGGGGAACGGGGCAATCAGAATATATGCCATCTTGGAATGGGGGAGGGTAGAAATGGGGAGACAATTTGCAATTCAAAGTCTTGTGGAAATCAATGCTGAATACTAAAAATATTAAATAAATTTAAAAAAAGAAAAAGAATTGAAAAAAAACAAATTCTAAGTTATATGTGTCTTTGTGGAGAAGAATTAGTAAGCTGAAGTTTATTCTCAGATCCACCAATAGTTTTTAAAATATTTTTTCTCAACCTAATCTTTAAATCTTGTTCCGTGGATGTGATAGATGAACCAGAACAGTTTCTAAAATATCGAAAACAAATATCCCTCAACGGGGCAATAGAAAGGTGCATGTTAAGTGTGAGCATGGTGCAGTATATAATCAATTAAGAACTCCATAGAAGAACAAGAATCTAGGATGACATCAGGAAAATATATGATAGAAAAAGACGGGCTGACATGGAGAGATTCATTTGAGTATTTGAGCAGAACATAAGGGAAAAGAAAAAAAACCGTCTTTTGTGTGACTGTTCCATGTGAGCTGTGCCTCAGCTTAGAAATAATACAGGATTCTCCAAGTGATTTGAATTGAAACTGGTTCAGTTATTCTTAATACCCAAGAGGTTATTTGGTATATAGGCTGTTAGACTGCTCAAATGATTAGACTATACAGTTCCAGGCAAGGACATATTAGGTAGCACTTTTCTTCCATTATTTTCACTTATCACCTCAAGATGGCTGTTGGATTTAAACAGAAATGTGAAAGGCACTAAAGACTTCTCTGTGCCTACCTGGTTTTTGTATTGTAATCACAGAGTAGATTTGTTGAGGCAAACAAGTTACTGAGTGAGAGAATACAGATCTTGTTGTGGTGATAGTGGGTGGCTAATAGATAATATATGCTCTATTTATACTTCACAAGGAGATGTTTACAGTACATGCAGTGGGAAGTTAAGCATGGTGTATGCTGAACATATATATATAAGACAACAAGTACAGTGCATGGTGAGGCATTCACCCAACCTCTTAAACTTCTTTCATCCACAAAACTAGGTATGACAAGGACTGAGGGAAACAATCCACAGAAAATATGGAAGAAAAGGCTATTAGGACAGGGAAGATCATAGAATTGAGCCAGAAGAGACCACAGAGGCCTCTTCTTTTATAAGTGAGAAAATGGAGGTCCAGAGAGATTTACAGGTCATAAGTGACAGGGGCAAGACTGAACCCACATTCTCTAACTCCAAATCCAGTGGTCTTTTCACTATACTGTACTGTTCTATTCTACTTTAGCACCAAGCAGAGAGAAAAGTAGGACCATGTGACCTTGGACAAATGGGACCTTTTGGGTCCTCAGTTTCTTCATCTGCAAAATCTTGATCTTGGACTAGATGGCCTCTAAGGTCCATTCCACTTCTAAATCTTTGACCTGTCATCCAGGACCTACTGTTTTGAAGGCAACCAATAAATACTTCTTATAGGAGTACAAATGGAAATACGTTAAAGAACCTTGAGAGCATGTGATGCTTGTAACAGTTTAACCAATTCAGGTATGAAACAGGAAAAGAAAAGGGGAAAGAAAAGAAGAGAGGAGAGGGAGGGGTAGGGGAGAGAAAAGGAGAAGAAAAGAGAGGAAAGGAGAAGAGATGGCTTAATAGTTTCTAAAAATGTGTAGCAAAATTCAGAGAAACATGGTAAGATTAATATGAACTGATAACAGTGTGAAATAAGCAGAACCAGAAAAATCCAATGTCTTCAATCATGTAAAGGATAAGATGTGTCAAAAAGAAAGAAAACTTTGAGTAAATGCAAGAACCAATTATGGTTATACACAGTAACAGCAATATTGTACAATGAAGAACTGTGAATGACTTAGCTATTCTAAGCAATACAATGACTGAAGACAATCCCAAAGGTCTAATGATGAAGCACACTATCTGCCTCCAGAGAAAGAACTGAGACTGTTTGAATACAGACTGAAATGGGCTATTTTTCACTTTCTTTCTTCCATTCTTTTTCTTTTATTTGAGTCTTCTTGTACATAATGACTAATGTAGAAATGTTTTACATGATTGCACATGTATAACCTATATCTAATTGCTTACCATCTTAGGGAGTGGGGAGGGAAGAGGAGGGATAGAATTTAGAATTCAAAACCTTTTTTAAAAATGTTAAAAATGGTTTTAACATGTAATTGGGGAAAAAATAAAACATTATATATATATATATATGTATGAATTTTTTAAAAAAAGAACTAATTGTGGTCTGAGAGAACAGGTAATGAAACATGCTTCCCTCCTCTTAGTAGAGAGGTTGGAGAGTATAGGAGCAAAATGTTGCATTCTTTGTCAGACATGGTCATTGTTATCAGTTGGTTTTTCTTACCCATTCCTTTGTTAAAAGAGATAGCTCAATTCTGGATAGGGGAGGTATATATAGAAGAGACTTATATAAAATTAAAAGATAGCAATTAAGCATATTTAGATATATACATATATGTATATCTGTGGATAAAAACAAAAACCCTATGTAAACCTATACAAGACATACAAACACATACATATTTATAACAATAACTTTTTAAAAATGTATAGAATATAAACTTAAGAATAGGGACTGCTTTCCTTTTTGTCTTTGTATCCCTAGAGTCTAGACTAGTGGCTGGAATATACCAGAGAAGGAGAACCCTATAAATGCTCGTTGAATGAAATTGAAGGAAATAAATGACAACAGTTGGCATTCTTTAGAACATTCAGGGTTTGCAGTGTAGCATACGTTATCTTCTCTGAGACTCATAACCCTGTGAAATAGCTACTACAAGTATTGTCATCCCCATATTATAGATGAGGAAACTAAGGTTCAGAGTAATTAGGTCACTTGCCCATAGTTAATTGTCAGAGGCAAAATTCAAACCTCGGCCTCTCTCCAGGGTTTTTTAAACTATAGCACATTACCTCCTCAGAACCTCAATGAATGTTTTACTATATTTTAAAATAAGGGAAAAATGTCTCAAACAATGAACATTGTTTGGAATTTGTATGGAATTCGCTTTATTTAGCAGGCATTTTCCTCCAAGGATTCTTTACCATTAAATTTTTTTAATGTTTATTTTTTTTTGTTACATTTAAGTTCTAAGCTGTTTCCCTCTTCTTCTCATCTCTGCACTAGAGAAGGCCAACATTTGAAACAGGTGTGTGTGTGTGTGTGTGTGTGTGTGTGTATGAAACTATACAATACATAGTTCCATGTATCAGTTCTTTCTCTGGAGGTGCATATCATCTTCCTTCATCAGTCCTTTGTAGTGAATTTGAATATTCATATAACTCAGAATAGCTTAGTCATTCACATTTACTCTTCGAACAATATTACTGGTACTGTATACAACATTCTCTTCATTCTGCTCATTTCACTCTTTATTATTTCATGCAAGTCTTTCCATGTTTTTCTAAAATCAGCCTGCTCATCATCTCTTACAGCAGAGTGTATTTATCACAATCATATGCCACAACTTAATCAGCCTGTTAGAGGTGGTTAGCAATTAATATCATTGGTCCTCTGGAGTCATGCCTTGTCACTGCATTGTTCAAATTTCTTAAATCTTTCAAAGTTGTTTCTCCTTCTACTTCTCTTTCTCCTTCTTCTATGGCAGTATCATTGGAAATTGTTCTCTTGGCTCTGCTCTGTAGCAATTCGTACACATTTTCCTAGATTTCTCTGAATCCATCTCTTCTGTCATTTCTAATAGTGTGATAATATTCCATTACATGATCACATATTATTTGTTTATTCATTCTTCAATTGATGGGCACCACCTCCAGCCTACCTTTTGAGGCCTATTAAACATCATTCTTCATGTACTCAGCATTCCACTGAACCTGACCTACTTGCTGCTTCCTGAACTCAGCATTCCATCATTTCCAGCCCTAGTGCCTTTGTACAGTCTGTCCTCCACATTTTGAATTCATTCCTTCATCTGAGAGCTTTGAAACTTAGCTATCATGTTTCTGTAAGCTTTCATTTTGGGATCTCTTTCAGGTGGTGATCAGTGGAATTTTTTTCAATTTCTATTTTACCCTCTAGTCCTAGAACTTCAGAGCAATTTTCCTTAATTTCTTAAAGTACATTGTGTCTACACTCTTTTTAAAAATCATGACTTTCAGGTAGTGCAACAATTCTTATACCTCCTCATTCTATTTTCCAGGTCATTGGTTTTCTAATGAGATGTTTCACATTCTTCTCTATTTTTTTATTCTTTTGATTTTGTTTTATTATTTCTTGATGTCTTATGAAATCATTAGTTTCACTTTGCCCAATTCTAATTTTTAAGGAGTTTCCTTCAGTAAGTTTTTGGGTGTCTTTTTCCAATTGGTTAACTTTCTTTTCATAATTTTCTTATTTTTCATGTGTTACTCTTATTTATTTTCCTGATTTTTTCCTCAAGCTCTCTTATTTAATTTTTAAAGTTCTTTTTAGGAGCAGTTAAGTTAGGTGGCACAATGAACAGAGCACTGGCCCTGGAGTCAGACACTTGACATTTACTAGCTGTATGTGACTCTGGGCAAGTCACTTAACCCAATTGCCACCCCCCAAAAAAGTTCTTTTTAAGCTCTTTTGAAGCTTTACAACAAGCTGTTTTGTCTTTTTCTGAGTTTGAACCCTGATCTTCTCTATCAGCATGGTAGCTATCTATGATAGGGCTCTTTATCTGTTTTTCTAAACTTATTTTTAACCACATTTTTCTTAGCTGTTAACTTAATGTTGGGGTTGGGGTTGGGCTCTGCTCCTGGAGCTTGGGGGATAATGTCTCAAGTTTCAGGTTTTTTGTGCTGTTATTTTTCTGAGCTCTCTCTGGAGACCTTTGACCTCTTGGTTTTTCTAATGTTCTATAATTCAAGGCTAGCTATGTCAGCAGCAGCCTTAGCTTGGGAAACTTTCCGCCACAAACAGTGTTGGGATAGGACAGTGTGGGGATTGGGGACTGGAAGGTTGGGGGGACCCTCCACCAGCTCTGGACCTGGAGCCCTGGCACTTGACCAGATGTGGTCCCAGCATGTGGTTGCAGGTGAGAAGGAGTGAGCACAGGCCAGTAAGTGTGGTGGCTAAGCCTGATGTCCACAGTGCTGCCTGCAGAGCTTGCTGTTTGTTAACTTGGTGGTATCTGCCCAGTGATATCTACATTTCAATCAGTCCAGACCACCACTCCAGAAGTTCAGATCTTTCCTAACATCCTCTCAAGTTGTCTTAGGTTAGATGACTGCTTTACTCTGACTGTTAACTATTTCTGCTGTTCTAAACTTTACTCCATGGCATTATTTTAAGTTATTTGTGAGGGAATTTGGAAGAGTCATATAGTTTCCTTCCTTATTCCACCATCTTCCCATAATTCCCTAGTGCCTGCCCCTAAAATTAAAACACATAAATGGTATAAAGTATATTTTTATACATGCAAAGTTTGCTGTAATGTAATCAGCTTCCTGGTAGGTGATGGCTTCAGAGTACCACAAAAGAAAAATATCATCAAAAATTGTATTTCTGCATTGCAGTTTCGAGGCAAGAAATACAAAAACATCATGATATATATTAATCCATACATATTTTGCACAATACCCAGCAATACCACATGTTCCTTTTCATCTTCCTTCCTTGCCTCTTTCACTGCTGAACCCTTGACAAATGTCAGCTGTAAATATCAGACCTTGCAGTCACGCTTCGGACTATCTCTCTAAGTGTGTTAACTTTCACCATGAAATAAATGGCATTCCAACCATGCTAAGCACTCTATGGCTTCTTTATAGGTAGACAAAGTTAAATGTTAAAGACCTCAGTGAGAAATAAATCAAATTTACCAATACATCAGAAAGCCAGAGACAGATTTGACTGAGCCATGCAAATAAAAGCAAAAGAAAAATGAAATCAGGATGAAGAGACCTGAGTTGTAATCCCTGCTCTTCCTATGTACTGACTAGATGAGATTGCATGAACTGGGGAAAAATATTTCCACTTTCCATGCTCATTTTTCCCATCTGCAAAATGAGAAGTAGATGAAGATGATCCCTAAGGTCTCTTCTAGCTCTGTAATTTTATAGACTGTGATGCAAGAAATGAAAGAAGCTGATTTTAAGGGGGGGGGCGCAAATATAAAAGTCTGAATAAAAATCTAAGCGTTAGCGTAAAGAACAGATTGGCAGGCTGTATTTTGACAGCATTAAGTAGATAAGTCAGACTTCGATTAGATATTTGAGAAAAATGTCCTAGGATCAAATACTGATAGAAGGGATCTTAGAGGTCATCAACTCCAACTTCCTTACTTTACAGATGGGGAAACTAGGGCTCAGAAAGGCTAAGTGACCTGCCTAAGATCACACAGGTAGCAACTGTCTGAGACAGAATTTGAACTTAGATCTCCTTGATTCTAAGTCCAATGCAGGCTCAGATATAGAACTGAATGCAGAATGTTTAGAACCAAAATAGGTTTTCCTAACCTTATCCATAGGCAAAGTCAACAGCTGAGTGTTGACGTCATTCAGCCAGAGTAGACAGACAATAGTGATTCATTTTTATTTTGTTTTTTTTAAGCTAATTTTTTTAAGCCCAAATTATCTAGAACAGGGGTCCTCAACCTGTTACCACAAAACTATTAAATCACCAAACGTCAGCCTCCAACCACAAGTTTGCTGTCGATTCTACCCATAATCACCATCCATCCAACACACACACACACACACACACACACACACACACACACACACACACACCACAGCTTCAGATAAGGAACAGAGCAAGCAGCTTTTCAACATCACAATGTTGCAGACCCCAGCCTTAGACTTCTCAGTTTCTATTCTTTTCTTTCTTTTGTCTATAGACAGTCATCTCATAGCATAAGGCAAATTGGCCCTGGTCCAAGTTTAGGAGTGGTTATAACTCTGGAAGAAGCTGGGGGGCTAGAATGTAACTAATGTCAATTTGTAAAATACACTGTGGCATCAGTAAGCAAATTCACAGGTGTACACTGTACTCTGTAAGGTTGTTTGTCTCTCTGCTGATATTTATTCCCAGTGTGGCATAAAAGGTAGGATGCTAGACTTGGAATCAGGATGACCTGTATTCAAATCCCACCTGAGGTATTTACTAGCTATGCAACCCCAGGCACCTCACTTTACTACTCTGTGCCTTAGTTTCCTCATCTGTAAAGTGAAGAGGTTGGACTAGATAGCCTAAGATCCTATAGAGCTCTAAATCTAGAGGAGAAGGGGAAGGGAATACTCATTTATATGGTCTCCGTTCTGTGCCAGGAACCGTGCTCAGCACTTTATAAATATGATCTCATTTGATTCTTACAACAACCTTATAGAATAGGTGTTGCTATTATCCCTACGTTATAGTTAAGGGATCTGAGGCAAACAGAGGCTAAGGGACTTGCCCATAATCACACAGCTAGTAAGTGTCTGAGGCCACATTGAACTCAGGTCTTCTTGACTCTAGACCCAGTGATCTATCCACTGGGCAATGTAGCTGCCTAAGTCCATGCTTGTTTTATTACATAAATCTATGGTTTGTTCTTCCTCATAGATAGGTACATAGATATACAGAGATATACAGATAGAACATTTATTAAGCCATTATTATGTGCCAGGCACTGTACTAACCACTGCAGATACATATAAAGGCAAGCAAGAAGAACTCTGCCTTAGGGAAGATTACATTCTAAAGGAGAAAGACAAACATCTAAAGGGGAACTGGACAGGGATGGTGTGGGAATGGCTGGAGATATCCTGGAAGTGCCAGAAAAGCCCTGAACAAAGTAAGATAAGGCCAGAGCTGGATCCAACAAAGCCCAGGGTGGCTCCAGAGCTTCTCCAAAGGAGAGAGACCTAAGGTGATGGCTGGAGCAGAGTCAGCATTCCTGTAGATATCCGGGAAATATTTAGGATTGAGTTCCTTGATCAAAGCTGTCAATGAAATTTATTGTCATCATGTTTACAGCTTTGGTTCTTTGATGGAATTGTAGTCTCATTGGTGTGGGTAATCCCTCCACGGGGAACTATCACCACCCTGCTATGACGTTTCAGCCTGCGTGAGTCTCATCCGTGTCTTTTCATAAATCTTTCACAGAAAATCCATCTAGTACATTGGAGATCTTCTGTCCCCCTGGACCTTTTCATATATTGAGAATTCCATCGTTAATTCATGTTCTTTTACTATCTCAGGGTTTCTGTCCGTTGTATAACATGGTTGCCTTATGACCGGCCCACTCTTCATTCAGGGAAACATGTTCTCAGTTGTTGATACCCAGAGGAGGGCAGCCAGGATAGTCGGTGGATCGCAAAATCAGAGATTTGGAATTGGAAAAGCTCTCAGAGGCCACCCCTCTCATTTTATTATTGAGGAAACTGAGATATAAAAAGGTTTAGGTGATTTGTCAAAAAAAATTCGTTGAGGTCAGAAAAAGAATTTGGACCCGAGCTCTTGACTCTTACACCAGCACCCTCGCCACCACACCAAGCTGCCTCCTACAAGATAGTTTCAAGACCAACACATGTTGAAGGGTACAGAAGAGACACGCTCACCTAGCAATTCAAATAAGATAAATCAACCCGGATAATGGAATGACCTAAACGTCCTGCGTCTTTACTAGACCCAGTCATAAAGATGTATATCCCTCCCTCCTCTTGGTAGAGAAGTGGGAGACCACTGGTGCTGAATGCTGCATAAACGAATCAATTCAACAATTAAGTCAACGAGTATTCATTAAGTGCCTTCTTTGTGCTGGGGATACAACAAAAGGCAAAAGATACTCCCTGATTTCCAGGAGTTCACAGTCTAAGGAGGGAGACCACATACAAACAGCAGCAACAACAGGGTCACCTCAGTGCAACACACAGCATCGAAGGAAGAATTTTACCAGGGAAGCGTAAGTCTGATCCACATTTTACAGATGAGGAGATTAAGGCTCCTTATAGAGGCTCGTCCAAGATCATCCAGTTGTTATGCGGAGCTGTGCTTGAACCCAGGACTTTTGTCTCCAAATCTAGCGGGATCGAGTAGTAATTTCCTTAATAAAGAGAAGAATGTTTATGTTTTGTTGCCTAGAGAGGTAGCACGCAGGTAGTCAGGGATAGAGCAGGCTTCTGAGAAAGGAGCTAAGAGACAGCTAGAAATACAATCGCTCATCAAGGGTCTCAGGAGCAGGTTTCTGAAGAGCTCTTCTAGCTGTGCTCCGGCTGTACTACAAAGCACCATTTTCTTAATAAAAAGTATCAAGTGGCGTGTGGTTCTATAGGGCATTAGCTCCTCATGATTCATTCTGGGGGAGGTAGAAAAGTGGCATTCTTTGCTTTTCAGGTGGAATAAGAAGTAGGTCTAGGCCAGATACTCAAAACCCTGAGGTATTATATACAGAAACCTTTATCCATAAATGCTATAAAATTCAAATTTCTATGAAGTTTCAATTTTTAAAAATCCAGGGTTTATCCTTGTGCCTAGCATACAGTAATTACTTAACAAATACCAGTTGAGCGGCACATTGAATAAACAATAAAGACAATATGATTGTATAGTCTCTGCTTTCTTAATCGGACCGTTAAAATATGGTCTACTGTACCAAGTGACTTGTAAAAGCTTGTGTTGTTAGGAGAGATCCAGAAAATTTGTATCCCTAATCTGCTAGACTGGTGCACCTCCTAAAAAGCTGAGCTTGGGACCTTTCGCTCCACGGGAAGGGACGTTTGCTTTGATCCCTTGTGAAAAGGGTTGGGACAAAGGCAGCACCAGTTCCTGCGTGGACTTCCAGTGAGAGGGGAAAGAAGATTTTTCCACCTTCTTTTCTCCCAAGAGGGATGGTAACTGCATGTACACAACCACAAGACTCTATGTTTACCTTGGAGAGCTAGGCTGCCTCTTCTTTTCCTGAGCCTGGCTGCCTCCTATTTCATGAAAACTAAAGAGTGATACTGAGAAGCAGCTAGCTAGTACAGTAGAGTGCTGAGCCTCAGTTCAAATGTGGCCTCGGATACTTAACAAGTTATTTAACTTCTGTTTGCCTCAGTTTCCCTCAACTGTAAAATGGGGATAATAACAGTACCTACTTCTCAGAACTGTTGTGAGGATCAAATGAGATAATATTTGTAAAGCACTTAACATAATGCCTGGAACGTAGTAGGTGTTATACAAATGCTTATTCCTTTCTCTGAGATATAGAGGTTTCCAGATCTATCAGTAACCTTGTGAGTTCAGCATGTCAGAAGTTTCTTGAACTGGGTGGTGGTGGCCAAGCAAGATACAATATGCTTGGAAGAGCAAAACGCTTCTAGGAGAATTCATCAGAATAAAGGTTAAAGCCAAAGCCATGTCCAGTGGGCCAGAAGATCTGTGAAATTGTGAGAGGCTCAAACAATGCAGTTCTAAAGTAAAATTATCTCTTCAGCATCCCCACAAAGTATTTATATTTTAAGTATGCCAATATACAGCTATGAATCTTTTGTGTTGTAAGCATTTCTTTTGCAGTAAAGGGAATAAATAGCTGTCCTATACCTAATATTTATTGCTAGGAGATATCTACTTAGAATATACTCTGTTCATTCCTTTTGGAGGGATTCCATGAAATTAGAAATTTTTAGAAATTTTCCTCAGAACTACCAGGTAGAGGGAAAAAATACTGAAGCTCTATTTTAGGTCCCAGATTCCCTCAAGACTGAATTTAGGCTCTCCATGAGTCCAGAGGCGGGGTCCCTTGTGGGAGAGAATGTCCCTCCCTGGTAAGTAATAACTGCCTGTTCCTTTCTCGTGTTTTCATCAAGAATATACTTAATGTAATGCATGTACACATGTACTAATTTTGGCGGGATCGACATAACCCCAGTATTAGGCAAACAATACAGATAAATTTGGGATAAAAGAGATTCAGTGTCTAGATTGGAAGGAGAGCAAACATAAAACAAAAATCTAGGTAAGACTGACAACAGGTTGTCTATAGAGTACCAAGATCTGAGGAGCTGAGAAAATTAGGAATACTAACTGCCAGAGTAGAGATTCAGGGGGCAGGGAAGATGCAGGAGAGCCAGGTAATTGATCCTTTATTGATTTAAGTTTATGATGTACCTAGGCAGGTGTTATCCCAGGTCCTTGTTGTCCACCAATGAGACCTTTGTTCTGTCTTGTTATCTCCCTCTATGAGGTGTAGAAGTCCTCATTGCCCCTACCAACGAGGATGTTGTTTTGGAACTGACGATGACTGATGACTCATAGCTAAGTCATATACCTAAGCTACAGACAGTCTGGGGTTTGGTCTTTAATAATAGAATAAGAAATTTTAGAGAGATAGTCCTAAGGTTGAACCTGGTCTGTGTAAACCCAGAGCTTTGGTTATGGGCTACAGGCTACATTTTGGGAAATTGCTGGAATGTTTTTGTTACCTGAGACCCACAACCAAAAGCCTCCATTTATGAGAACTGGATACAATCAGATCTATCTTTGGCTGCTGCACTAGCCCAGGGATTGGGATTGGAAATTGGGAGATCTATTTAGGCCCCTAGGAAGTGGGGCTCACCAGATGGATTGCTGGACACTCTAGTAACGTATAGTGACTTTCCTTTGTTGGGAAGGCCATAAAAGGTAATACTATAAATCTGAAAACAGCATAGGTCCCTTGGGATGTGAGCATCACCAGAGAGCAAAGGAGGGTCATCTTTCAATTTATGGGCTCAGGTGCAAGACCTTTCAGGATTTGTTTTCTTTCCAGGTTAAATAAAGCCTATTCCATATTTGATGTCCTTGCAAGGGAACTGAGGATTTATTTTCCTTTTGCTAACCCAAAACCCTATCTCTTTATTGTGAAAGCCCTTTCTCCCTGCTAATATTCTGGCATTGTCATGGGTAGGATCTCCAAGCCTCTTCCTGACTCAACTTCCCATTTTCCAGATTTGTACCATACTTAGCTAAATAGAGTTATACCTGTTGTTGTCTTCTTGGTCCCTTATTTCTGTAGACATGGCACTAACCATAAACATTAAAAAAAAGATAAACAAAAATCATTTTGCATCAATATAAAAATGTTGAGTGGAATATGGATCCTTAAACAATGTGATTTGCCCTGGGTCCACACACCTGTAGACATAATTCTGCCTATGGTAATTGCCAGTGGAGAGTGTTGGGCTCCTTGACATACCCAAAAAGACAACAATATACTACCACCACCACCACCACCACCACTACTACTACTACGACTACTACTACTACTACTACTACTACTACACTAGGTACATTGAGGGAGCCTCAGTTTTACTTGAGGATGTTTAACCTCTGTCAACACAGATTATAACCCCTCCCCCATGATTTCCTATACAAGTCTACATAAATTCCTAAAGTCAAAGAATTTATTATCTAGTAACCAACCTCCTGGTGATGAGTTTCCCTTGCTTTAACCAGACTATCCCTTATATATCAGATAAAAAATATAGATCCATACTTTAAGACTTTTGAGTTTTGTAGGACATGATAGACTTTTATGCTTTACTGACATACTCCTTGAAAGCCCAGAGTCACCTTCAAACCTTAATAAGATATTTAGGTATCTGAGTAGGACTTTAATGGAGGATGAGGATAATTACTACCATAATAATGATGATGGCATTTACTACTACCACTACTACTACTAATACTACCACCACCACCACCACCACTGTCACTACCACCACTACCAATAAAAACAACAAATATCTTCATGGTGCTTTAAAAACTGTGAAGTACAATAGAAAATACCAGACTTGGAATTGGAAGGCCTGGGTTCTAGTCTTGGCTGCACTATATATTACAATCTGGGTGAACTTAAGCAAGTTATTTAATATCTTAGCCTCAGTTTCCTAAACTATAAGATGGGGCTAATTAACATTTTCATTCTCCAACTTAAAAATTTACTGTGGGAATTAAATAAGACAAAGCATTTTATAGTGTGAAAGCATTTCAGAAATACAAGGAATTACTACCATAAAGCATTTTCATATTTATTATCTCATTTTTATTCTCACACTATTAGTAGACAGGGCTTATTTATAAAGTTTTCTAGAAAAGGAAATTGAACTTCAGAGATTTACCCCCGGTCCTCTGCCTAACAAGGAGCAGATATAATCCTTTGTGACCCTGGGTGAGTCAACCCTATTTGCCTCAATTTCCTAATCTATAAAATGAGCTGGGGAAGGAAATGGCAAATCACTCCAATATCTTTGCCAAGGAAACCCCAAAAGGGTTCACAAAGAATCTGACACCACTGAAAGGACTGAATAACAACAACCAGAATAGTCCTTAGACCTGGGTCTTCTGATGCCAGATCTAGGATTATTTCTACTATACCAACATCATCTTAGAATTCCCTAATATAATTATTACATTAGGGTCACAAAACAATTATCAAAACAAAGTTAATTTAAAAAACAATCAATCAATTAACATTTATTAAGCACCTACTAAGTGCAACATACCATGCTGTGTGCTGATTACACAAGGGCAAAAGCTAAACAGTCCCTTGCCTAAAGAAATTTTCGTTCTAACTGGAGAGACAATATGCACATCTATACACATACACAAAATATATAGAAAAGAGATACAAGGCAATCTTGGGGTGGGGCAAGGGGAGGAAGGAAGCAACTAGAAGCTGAGGGAAACAGGAAAGTCCTCATGCAAACCATGGAGCCTTAGCTGAACCTGAAAAGCAAATAAGGATTCTAAGGGACAGAGAAGTGAAGGAGGGCATTCTAGTCATGGGAGGATAACCACTGCAAAGGCATAGAAATGGGAAATATGGGCAGTGTGATATAGCAGAAATATCAACAGGTTTGGAATCAGAGAGCCTAGGTTCAAATCCTTATAAGTTTGTTTCTTACTATTTCCTCATCAGTTAAATGGTCCTAGATCTAGAGATGGAAGGACCCCAAGGCCATCTAGTTCAATGCCTTCATTTGACAGATGAGAAAATAAAAATATAATGATGATGATAATAATAGTAAGCTAGCATTTACATCACATTTTAAGTTTGCAAAATGCTTTGCATGTGTCGTCTCGTCTGATTCTTACAACAGCTCTAGGAAGTAGGTGCTATTCTTATCCCCATCCTACAGATAAGGGCACTCAGACTGACAGAGTTTAAGTGACTTGCCAAAGGTCACACAGGTAGGGAGGGATTAGATGATCCCTACACAATCACTAAGCTCTTTCTTATGTGATTGATTAGACCAAATATTTGTTCATTCTAATTCACAAATTTTCCATAATCCTGAGCGGAAAGATAAAGAACTGGTAATCAGTCTACCATACTGAGATGGTACCCAGTAAGCACTGCCAATCATATTTAAGAGCAATAATATATACTTCATTACTTCAATGACCTGGAATCTTATCAGCGTAGGGTATTTACTTCACTCATACAGATTGCAGTTCCTCTCTGACTTGGTAGAAAAATTCTGAGAATTAATAGACCTGGAAAATTCATACCCTACAGCCAATCTGCCTGAGATAGAGCCTGGTGGTCCCCTGGATTCCAGTCCATCCCCACACTATCCTCAAAACCTTCCTAGTACGATAAACCCTGTCAGAGCTCACACTCTGTGACACAGCATTTGAGAACCCAGGATCACCTCCACACTGTGATCAAGTAAAACTTTAATGGAGGACACTAGTAACTTGGATGTCAGTGTGGTGCGGTGGATAGAGTGTCAGCCTTGGTGTCAGGAAGCCTTTGATACGTATAATCAGATATGGCGAGTAGCTTAACTTCTCTGTACCCTTGACAACTCTTTAAGACAATAAGTTACAGCTGAAACGCCCATCTGAATCAATGGATAGAGCTTCTTAACCAGGAGTGGTTACTTACGTTGACAAAATAAGAAGTACAGGGCTTTTTAAAAGTAGTAATTCATGATAATTTATATGTAATTTCATTTCATTTAATCCCTAGAACAAGACTTAGAGGTTAGTAATGGAGGTGTTACTGTCCCCATTTTACAGATAAGGAAACCAAAGTCCCAGACAGGTCAAGTGACTTGGGCTGCAGTATTGAAGGAACACTGGGTTGAGAGTCACAAAACATAGGTGCTAGTCTTGCTTCTGACACCGACAAGCTATGCAACCTGAGCTATGTCACCGACTAGATTTCTGAGGCTTTTTCAGGGGCTCTGTCAAAACTATTTTCATAATAATACTAAAGACATTATTCACTTGTTAAAATACTCTTCCCTTTTCCAACTACATATCTGTGTGAGGCTGGATTTTCTTCATATATTTCAATCAAAGCAATATATTGCAACAGATGGAATGCAGAAGCAGATATAAGAATCTAGCCATCTTCTGTTAATGTAGACATTAGAACTGCAAAAATATGTAAAACAATACCACTTTTTTATTAAATTGTTTTGTTCATTTTGGAAAATACATTGCAGGTAGGTGTGTCCAGTTCTAACATGGAGATGGCCTTGAGTGTTCCCATTCTGCCCAGGATACATACAGGCTCCATGCTAGGCAAAATGGGCATGCTTAAAGGCCCCTCAAGGCTGTCTCCATGTTAGAACTGGACATGCCCAGAAGCCTGGGCTAAAATAGTTATTTTTTATAACATATAATGGGTTTATTGCTATTTTAAATTTATTAGTAAATAGGCATTTATAAAATTTATTCCTTTTAATTTCTATTACTGTAGATATAACCCATATAAACCAAAGTTCTTTGGGATCCTCATTACTTTTGAAAGCATAAAGGGGTCCTGACAACAAAAAGTTTGAGAATTACTGGACTATAGATGGTCTCTGAGGTCCCAACTCTGAAATTCTAACATTTGTCCAAGTTCTCACAGTGAATTAAATCTATATCAAATATTCTTTATTTCTAGAATTCAGTACTTTCACTCATTTTAAAAAATAACTCATGAGTTTTTGGGGGGACATGTAAGACAATGACTATGAGTTTCCCTCCTCCTGGAGTAAATTCTTTCTTAGTTTGTTTTTAATAAATGGTAAGATATTTAATATAATCTTCAGAACCTAATAAGATGAAAATCAATATGAAATATTTGCTAATAAATACAAAAGACACATTATGAATATGTATCTTTAACTATATTCCAGAAGAGACTTAGTTGTTTAGAGAGACTGTGATAGAGACTGTGGGTTAGAAACCTGACCTTTGAATCAGAAAAATATAAATTCAAGTCTCTCCTCTGGTAAACAGTAGTTGCGTGATTCTGAGCAACTAACTTAACCTCTCATTGTACCACACAAATCTCTAAGATTATCCTTTGGAAAAATAAAGACAGATCCAAATAACTGGGGAAATAATAGTTGCTCATGGGTAGGCCAGGTCAGTATAATTAAAATGACAATAATACTTAAATTAATTCACTTAATCAGTGCTGTACCAATTAAGCTACCAAAGAATTATTTTATAGAGCTAGAAAAAATAATAATAAAATTCATCTGGAAGAACAAAAGGTCAAGAATATGAAGAGAATTAATTTTTTAAAATGTGAAAGAAGGCAGCCTAGCAGTACCAGATCTCAAACTATTCTTCAAAGCAGTAATCATCAAAACAGCCTGGCACTAGCTAAGAAATAGAGTGATAGATCAGTGAAATAGATTAGGTATACAATACAGTGTAGTAAATGACCATAGTAATCTAATGTTTGATAAACCCAACGATCTAAGCTTTGGTGTCAAGAACTCATTATTCAACAAAAACTGCAGAGAAAACTGGAAAGCAATTTGGCAGAAACTAGACATAGACCAATATCTCATACTGTATACCAAGATAAGGTTAAAATGGGTACATGATTTAGACATAAAAGATGATAAGCAAGTTAGGGGAGCATGAAAAATTTACCTGTCAGAGCTATGGATTAGGGAATCGTTTATGACCAAACAAGAGATAGAGAGGATAATTTTGATTATTGTACATGAAATTAAAAAGGTTTTGCACAAACAAAACCAATGCAACCAAAATTAGAAGGAAAGCAGGAAACAGGAATGGGGAGGGGAATTATGGCGAATTTCTCTGATAAAGGTCTCATTTCTTAAATATATAGGAAACTGAGCCAAATTTATAAATTCCCCAATTAATAAGTAGTCAAAGGATAGGAGCAAGAAGTTTTCAGAAGAAGAAATCAAAGTTATAAATAATCCTATGAAAATATGCTCTAAATTACTAATAATTAGAGAAATGAAAATTAAAATAATTCTGAGGTACCTCCTCACACCTATCAGATTGGATAATGTGGCAGAAAAGGAAAATAAATGCTACAGGGATTGTGGGGAAAATAGGTACATCATGCACTGTTAATAGAATTGGAAACTTATCCAACCATTCTGGAGAACAATTTGGAACTATTTCCAAGTTGCGAACTTGCTTCCATGGAAAAAGTTACCATACCAGGAGTTCCCCAAAACCAATAAAATCACAAGTCCAGATTGATTACCAAGAAGGGAAATATATTTAAGTCTATGCTTTAGGAGATATAATAGTTTTTTTTTCATGTTATATGTAGTGATATAGACTCTACTTACTTTCTCAACCTACAAGCATACTGGCAAGGTGGGTCTCCAGAGCACACAGAGTACATTTTTCCCTCAGTGTTCTAGGAGTACCACTGAGTGGTTATGGGATACTTTGAATGCTATCAGCTTAAGACCTCATTCCAGTGTGTTCTCTCCAATAAAATCACCTGTTATTATCTCCTCAATACTATTGATATTACTGATTAGCATTCCACTATCAATTTAACCAGTTAATATCAATTAGCTTTTATAAAAGAATATTTACTGAGAGGATATAGCAGGAATAGAAGTACAAAAACATTTCGTTGCCAAAAAACAAAACAAAACAAAAACAAAGAAACAGAGACACACTCTTCCTTCAACCATTTCAGTCCTTGGATGGAATGGTTCAAACATAATGTGGTTGCTACAAAGCATTCATTCCACCAAACTCACTTTTGAATGTAGCATACCCAATGGATGAGTTGCTCTCTTGCCTGCAGGGTATGGATGGTGTCCTTGCTGCCAGATCAATTCCCTGTTATAGTGGTCCCCTAGTCATTCTCCTATTCTTTCAAAGTTCACATAGTGATAGCCTCATCTGGTTTATCTCCAATACTCCATGGGAAAGAATAAACACAATCCGGGACAGAAACAATAACAGGGATGTGTGCTCCAAGATATATACAGTAATCTTAATGAGAAAATAAAAGCCCTAGGCCCCTCTCCCCCACCCAGAGACTTACAGAATTTTTTTTCCTAATCACTTTAACACAACCAGTGAGTTGTCCTACTCACTGAAACACAATTGATTTGGCAGGTTGGTGCCTTTTGTAGCCCAGTTCTGGCTCAGCAGCCAACTAGACTTTTCTTCCCCTCAAAGTAACTGGAACAGAAACAGTCAGGAACATTGAAGTGCTCTGTAGTGGGGAGCCAAGTTTCTCCAATCCATATCATCATAAACTTCTAGAAGCAACCTAGCCTCCCCTGGGTACGTTCCGTGGGCTGTACCCTCAATGGCCAGTCTCTTGTTTCATGTAAACACGGAGCTTAATTATTTGTATTAGTTGTTCCACCTAACCCCCACCCCCACTCCTGCTCCTAGAAGAATTTAGGATTCATGATGTCATACCCTTTTTATCCAGTATGGAGAAGATCAGCCAGATTGATGGATTGATTCATTCATCATTCATTCATTAATTCATTCATTTTTATTTCAAAATAAGGAAACACACCAACATGCCATGATGATAAAATGTCCTTATAAGTCAAATCAAGAAGCATTTATTAAGCACCTAATATAAGCCATGCATCGTACTAAGGGCTGGCTTCATTCAAGAGATGGCATCTGGAGGGGAGCCTCCTCAGCCATAGGCAAATGATTTTTAAAAGGGAGTGGTAGCTCCTGGTGATTGTCCATCACTATGTAGGTGGGAGGTAATGACCTAAATTAGGTTAGTTCAACTCACTGTAAACCTGTCTGGCAGTAGGAAGGGCACAGGCAGGTGAAAAGAGCTGCTGAGAGAGGAGCTAGGGATGAAGGTCTGCCATGGCTGATGCCCTGGGCTCTAAGGAGACATCTATCTGTCAAGGATGGTCGCAAAAATCACGAGGTCAGCTTTGTCACCAGGCACTGGGAATCTAATAGGGATGACCCAGGAAAAGGTAGACATAACCCAAAGATATTATTTCCTCTGCCCCCTCACATTGCCAGAGCATGGTCATGAGGCATCACAAAACCTAAATCCATAATACATGAGTGCTGGCAGCTAAATTTTGGCTCATGCTAAAGCTCTCTGGTAACACTCATTATAAAGCTGTCCTCCTGCCATGTTGCAGTGAGTACTATCATTCTTGCCCCAAAGTGAGACGTGTGGATTTTCACTCACTCCTCAAAAAGGACTTATGAAACAAGTGGGTTGGGGGAGCGGGAGTAGGAAGGAAAGGGAATGCTATAATGAAGGAACTGTGTCTAAAAGCACTATGATTATCTGAGGGCTGGGGCAGCAAAACTTGTCCCAAATGACGGAGATGAAAGAGTATACTGAAATGAAGAAAGAGCATGAAAACAAGGAAAGTAGAGTGTAATTACTGAAGTAATTACTTTGAGGCAATATCGTGTGCCAGGTGGGCAAGATGAAATTGCCAACACTATAAGAGAATGTGTTGAGGCAGGAGTGTTAGTCCCTACAACTACTCAATGGAACAACCCTGTCTGGCCAGTCCGAAAGTCAGATGGAACATGGAGGATGACAGTAGATTATAGACAGCTGAACAAAGTGACTCCTCCCTTGTATGCTGCTGTCCCAGACACAGTTACTTTAATAGAGAGAATACAAAAACGTGAAGGGACTTGGTATGCAGTTATTGATTTGGCCAATGCCTTCTTTACAATCCCAATAGACCCCAAGCAATGGAATCAGTTTGCTTTTACTTGGCAAGGCCGACAGTATACATTTACACGCCTGCCGCAAGGACATATTCATAGCCCAACTATTTGCCACAGGATTGTAGCTGAACATTTGGATGAATTAAAGTTACCTGGTGTACAGCTTACACATTACATAGATGACATCATGATACAGGGAAAGAATATAAAGGAGGTGGAGGAGAGTTTAGCATTATTAATTGACCATATGAAAAGCAAAGGATGGGAAATCAACCCCGCAAAGGTTCAAGGGCCAGCTCAAACTGTAAAATTCTTGGGGATACAGTGGAATAGAGGACTGCGAGAAATTCTCCCACAAGCTCGACAAAAAATCCAGGATTTTCCCACCCCTACCAATAAGAAAGAGGCCCAAAAGTTCATAGGGCTGTTTGGTTATTGGAGACACCACATCCCACATTTGGGACAGATTTTAAAACCCTTGTATAAAGTCACCAGAAAGAAATATGAATTTGACTGGGGACTTGAACAAAGTAGAGCTTTTGAGGAAGCAAAGGCTGCTATTCAATTAGCTCTAGACTTATGGCCTATGCAAAATGGGCCAGTGGAGTTACAAGTGACTGTACAAGATGACTATGCAAATTGGAGTCTGTGGCAAAAACAACAAAGCCGAAGTGTACCTTTAGGCTTTTGGTCAAGGAAACTACCCTCATCTGGAGTGCAATATACACCTTTTGAGAAGCAGCTGTTAGCTGCATATTGGGCTTTAGTAGAAACTGAGCAACTAACTCTGGGTCATGAAGTGGTATTAAGGCCTGGAATTCCAATTATGACTTGGGTAATGAGTACCCCAGCTTCTCACAGAATTGGACATGCACAAGAGGCAAGCATAATCAAATGGAAGTGGTATATTCAGAATAGGTCCAGAGCAGGCAAAAATGGAGTTTCTGCTCTACATGAATCTGTGGCGAACATTGATACTGAGAGCAATGAAAAGCCCCTTGAATCTAAGCAACAGATGGTACCATCCTTAGTGAAATGGAATAATGGATATGACGGACTAAATGAAGAACAGAAGAAACATGCTTGGTTTACTGATGGGACAGCAAAATATTTAGGACAGAAGAGACATTGGAAAGCAGTAGCCTATAACCCCTGTACAAGGAGAACTCTGGAAAGTTCTGGGATAGGTGGAAGTAGCCAATATGCTGAACTGATGGCAGTGCATCAGGCCATCAGAGCAGAGAAAGGAGGACAGTGTCATATATTTACTGACTCGTGGGCGGTAGCTAATGGATTAGCTACGTGGATGCCTATATGGAAGAATCAGAATTGGGAGATTCATGGCAAACAAGTTTGGGGTAAAGAGTTATGGGAAAATATATGGGACATGTCTTTGGTTACAGATCTGTCAGTTTTTCATGTTGATGCTCATGCAACCCTGACCACACCAGAACGTGAATACAATGCACATGCGGATCGACTAGCAAAGATTGCTACTGAATGTATTGTCCCTACTCCGACTCCAACTGATGACCCAGCCTTAGCAAGATGGGTCCACCAGACTGCTGGCCATTTAGGGGTCCAGGCCACCCATCGATGGGCACAGGATCGAGGTATCAGTATTTCTCATGCGTTGTTAAAACAAATAACAGAGGAGTGTTGTATATGCCAATTAGAAAAAGAACGAACTCTTCCTAGGATAGTTACTGGAGAAATAGCAAGGGGAAAAGTTCCAGCCCAAATTTGGCAGATAGATTATATTGGCCCACTACCCCAGGATAAAGGATGTAAATATGTATGTACGTGTGTTGACACCTATTCAGGTGTACTAGTGGCTTGTCCTTATAAAGACGCAACTCAGAAAAACACCTGTAAAACTCTAGATATTGTAAGTTTATATTATGGAACCCCAATGCAGATTCAAAGTGACAATGGGTCACATTTCAAGGGCAAAGAAGTGAAAAGATATTGTGTGTTGAACAATATAGAATGGATATATCATATTCCATATTACCCACAAGCATCTGGGCTAATTGAAAGAATGAATGGATTGTTGAAAGAACAGCTGAGAAAATTAAGCTCAAATAATTCATATCGACATTGGAAGGATAATTTGTCTATTGCCTTACGTAATTTGAATAATAGGCCCTTAGGGGGGAGTACACCTCTAGCCAGAATGATGACCCCAAATCTGCAGATCAGAGAACAGCAAACATGTGAGATCCAAAACATTGAATTTTGGACTGTGAGGGAAGATGTCCCACTACCAAGTCCAGGAACACCTGGTTCAGCAGGATATGATTTACATTGTATAGAGAATTTTAGGTTAAATAGGAAAGAGATAAGAAAAACCCCTACTGGAGTATGTATGAGAATCCCCAAGAATCATCTTGGATGGATATTACCTAAACCAGGATTAGCGGCTCAAGGAATACATGTATTGGCTGGAGTGATAGATTCTGATTATCAAAAAGAAATTGTTGTGACACTCCAGAATATGGGTAAAAAACCTGTACAATTTTGTAGAAATGATAGGATGGTTCAAGTCATTATTATCCCCTGTGAAAAAATACCCTTTGTGAAAACTGACCCTCCTCCCAAAATAACTACTAGAGGGGCAAAAGGGTCTTGCTCCATTGATAGAATAAAGTCAGGAGCTAAGGTATGGGTAAAACGGAAGCCAGATGATATTCCAAAGGCTGCAGAAGTTATAGCCCATGGGAAGGACAACACTGTAACAGTTGTCTATTCAGGGGAAAATAATTACCAAATCGTACCCCTGAACCATATATTTTACCGTGAATAGATTATAATAATAGATTCACAGACTATTCTTTTTGTCCTTTGTTTTGGCTAACCTTGTTGCTAGTTTTGTTTCCTTCAGGCTTAAGCACCCTGCACTTTCCGGTGACTGCCTAAGCATGTAGTATTCTTGGAATTCCTGCCAACTCGTTAAAGAAATGACCTCTGGAATGGGACTTTTTGGGGGCAGGGCCATCTCTACATCCAATTTCAGCATGAAGAAGCTATGGAAAATGAGACCTTCACCCCTCACCCCAAGATTTTGAGCCCCAATCGTTCAAGGGGGGTGGAAATGATGATAGTGTTCTGTTTACTTATTTTGTGTTATCCTTGCTGTGTTGTTTTATTGTTATGATATTATTGATCCTATGTAATGGATACAAGGATTTAGGGGTGGACATTTGAATTATTAATAATTATTTTGGGGATGATTGATTGAAAAGATTATTTTGCTGGGATCTAGGGGTGGATCGCATTTGAATCGTTAACCAATGTTTGGGAATGTCACTGAATGATATGTTTTGCTTTATAATGAATGATATGTTTTAGTTTCCTTTGTAATTGGATCACAATGTATGTTCTAGGATACATGGCTGATTAGATTATGTATCCTATAACAAGGGGTGGAGTGTAGCCATAATGGCTTTTGTTTTCTTTGAATGGCTCAGCTTGCCTCATTGAGCCTCTGGACACTGTGGCTTGCTCTTCCGGGGCAGGAGGCCCGGGGAGCATGCCGGGAAGCAGACAGCTTCCTGTGTGAGGAGTCATGGGGCTGGCTGAGGGGAGGTGTTAATGTCTATGCTAGGGGGAGGGGCCAACTCAAGAACCAATCGGCCCTGGTCATTTGGGCGGAGCTTGATGATGTCAAAAACCCTATAAGAGGGGAGAGGACAGCTTGAAGATTCTTTTCCTCTTTCCTTTTTCGGTTGGAGCCAGCGACAGTTACATCGTCAGTTACAGCGACCGTTACATCGTCAGTTACAGTTGCAGTTTCAGTTACAGACACAGACACAGCTGAGGCAGGAGCTGCCAGTAGCAGAGCTGATCTACGGGAGGAAGCTGAACAAAGACTTCAGTCCAGTGGGTAATCTTATTACCATAAAAGGGGGAAACATGATTTTGCTTTACGCAATCATGTTTCTCTGTAGCCTCCTGGTTACTCTTTCAAGGCGTACTTATTGGGCCTGGAAGATTATGATCAACATATCAAAATGGGGCTTCTGGTTCATGGGTTGGTTACTGTGGAGCCTAAATAAATGTTTTGATTCTTCTGCCTTCTACTTTGAGAGTTTCTTCTATCCGGCGATTCCGAACCTTTCAGACATGTTTATGATCCTCTTTGAGATTATAAACTCGGCCCTCCTGATACACATGTCCTGCCTAATTTGACAATGAAGCTTTCCTGTCCTGGTTAGATAAGCTTTGCAACATGGTGACTGTCATCTTCCACCACCCCACCTTTAGCATGCCTAATGACAGCTTTGGCAGATACCTGTCCTGTCCCTCCCAGGGATGATGAGAAGCACTGCAACTTCCCTAGCCCAAATAGAGGAGACCACATCTTATCATTCCATTCCAACCCTGTTGATCTCCTCCCACCAGCATTCTGTTAGCTCCCCAAGACTCTAGGGGGTGGGCAGGCAGGCACAGTTCCACTGCCTATTGGAATCTTCCTTCTCACTGAAGATGCTTCTCATAGCCACTACCACCTGCCCATGGGGGCACAGAAAACTGAAGCCTTATCGGTTCAGATTTACCCAGCCTTCATCACCAAAGTTATGATAATGATACCAATAGTCACCATACTGGCCCTTGGCTACCATCACCAGTGGTAGGAGCAGGCAGAGAAGCATGAGGTCCATGTTGCCTTTGCTCCTGGCATGGAATTTCACCCTTGGTTTGTCTAGGTGGCCCCTTTATACTGCCTCAGATGTGTGGTTTTCAGATGTTGATGAGCTTGATCCAACTGCAATGTGTCATTGCTTTAACAAAACTTCCCTGCTTCAGAGATGTTGACCACAAGTGCACTGAGCCATTTTTAAGGTGAACTTCTACAAGCAATGGAAGCTAGAGGAGCACATATGTGCAGTAGATCCTGGAGAAGCAGCCTGACAGAAAGGTCAAAGACACCCACCTCTCCCACTGGCATGTTCATTTGCAGAATCTCTATTTGGTGATTTTCCACCTCCCATCTCCTCAAATGCAGACCCTGGAGCTAGTCTTCTGATCACCAGGTGAGGATGACTCCTGATGGAGCTCCTCCAAATACTCCAAATGTTTAGGAAACATCTATTCAATTCAACAGAATAGACAAAATCAGAGTGGTCCCTGTCCTCAAGAAACCTACATGTTACTGGGGCAACACCAAAAGGAACACATGCTTTGATGCAAATATCCTGTTGCCAGGTATCTACAAGGTCAAAGATAGAAAGGCCCCATCTATACCACAATATTCATAGCAAAGTAAGGTCATGGATTTAGAGTCAGAAGTCATGAACAAATCCAACTCCCTCATTTCATAAATAAGGAAACTAAGGCAGAAGGAGGTTAAGAGATTTGCTTGGGAGTATACAGTTAGTAAATGTCTCAAGAAGGATTTGAATCCAGGCCTTCCAGACTCCTAGTCCAGAATTTGATTCATTATATCCATTATATTGCTACCACCTTAGATGACCCTCAATCAGGGAAGACAAATTGTGGCATATGAACGTAATGTGCCATAAGAGGAAAAAATGATGATGAAGACTACAGGGTATCCCAAAATTTTAGTGCAGTTTCTTTTAAAAGTTGAAAAAGTTTTAAAGCTACTTAAAACTTCACTAGCACTTTTGGGACACAGTGCAAAACAAAGACAAAATCAGAAGACTTATATGAACTGCAAAATAAAGTGGGCAGAGCCAATAAACAATATACACGGTGACTGCAACAATAGAAATGGAAAGAAAACAGCATCAAGAAAACAAAACAAAACTGGAGGGTATTATTATCATGACCACATTTGGTCCTGAAGAAGAGATGTGAGAAGGCACCTCCTTCCCTTCTTTTCAGAGGTGAGGAGTTATGGGTGAGAAACACTGTGTATATGTTCATACTTGTTGATGTGTTGGTTAATTTCACTGGCCTACTTGTTTTCCTCCTGCTCATTTTCCTCTTCTTCTTCCTCCTCCTCTTCCTTCTTCCTCAGCTGGGTCTTGAAAAAAATTATGGAGTCTATGAGACAGATATAAAGAGACAGTATATTCCAGATATGGGTAACCTTATCTGTGCAGAGGCGCATAGAATGGGAAGGTCTGGTTGGCTGGAACAGAAGAAGTGAGAAAGTGATTATGTAATAAGAAAAAAGACTGGGAAGGTAAATGGGAGCCATATTTTGGAAGGCTTAAAATGGTGGATTGATGATTTTGTCCTTTTATCTAAGAGGTAATAGGGAGTGCCTGAAGGCTTTTGGATATGGGAATGTCATGGTCATATGTACGTTTTAGAAATATCAGCTTGGCAACTGTATGGTAGATAGGACTATTTTCTTTGTATCTCCAGTTCTTAGTAGAGTGCCTGGCACCTAGTTGTTGTGTTTGTCCTTCATTTTCAAAGAGGACCATGACATCAAGGAAATGATGACATGATTTGCAGTTGACTTTGATTCGAGTGAGGGAAGGCTGTGCAAGGTCACCAGCCTCACTTTCTCCTCCAGAACCAACTGGATTCAGCAACCTGATATTCATCAGGATGACTGGAGATGACCCAGGATGCAATGTGAGACCCTGGCCCTTTTAGGCTCAGGCCTTTTCATGTATTCACCTAGAGTGAAGTAACACCCATTCAGTGAATAGCCTTCTTTAAGAAATGAGTCAAGGGATGGTCCCTTTAATTAGAAAAAAAAAATCAAGCTGGGAGGGGAAGACCCTCAGGGTTGCTGTTCCAAAGAGAAGTAGTTACCATTGACATTCACCATAAGCCAGGAGGGCCCAAAATGCAGCCATTAAGTGGAGCTTGGGCAGGGACGTATTCATGAGCTTCAGAGTGAACTGGGTTTAAGGTTTTGTGGAAGGGAGGAAGGGAAGAAGGGAGGAAGGGAGGAAGGGAGGAAAGGAGGAAGGGAGGGAGGAAGGGAGGGAGGGAGGGAGGAAGGGAGGAAGGAAGAACTTAATCACTGTCCATTGAGTGACTGGTTTGAAGAAGAGACTGAAATGAGTGTGAGGGTTTTTTTTCCCTAACCTTAAAAAGACTGTGGAGTGTGGCCACATATGTGGAAATAAGGGATGGAGAGAGGGAGAGAAGAGAATACTGCCTAGATAGTGAGGCAAGGAAGAGGTAAATTAAATAATCCAATCACTATAATATAAATATAAGGAGGAACAGGGTTGTTAACCTGCCACTGAGGCTAGCATACAGAAGGGTTTCACAGTTGCCTGAGGACATTTTAGTCTGATGAAGTATAGTTATCAGTAGTGTGCTGTTAAATATTTAATTGGTTTTCCAAATTAAAAAAAAAGTATCCATGTGGTTTGCCGTTTTCAAAGATGTAACTAGCACACCCCTGGCTGTATTCCTATAGATCTAGAAATTTAGAACATGGAGAATAGTGCCAAAAATATTCCCCCCAATCACTCAAGAGTACCCATATAACCCTGAAGGGATCTTGCTGTCAAGCCCTGGGAACTAGACTCATCAGTGGATATATTAAGATAATAGTTGCAAAGCATGTGTCAAACATAGAGACATTAGGTCCCTTGTCCATGGTCACAAAAGTGGCAGGTGGGGGCAAGCTGGGAATCAAGTCAAGTTCCTTCGACTCCAAATTCAGAGCTCTTTTTACTGTATCATAATGTCTCTACTAGTGCGGACAGGCATAGAAAAGTAGTGGTAGAATAGTGGTCCTACAGTCAGGAAAACTTGGGTTCAAATCCTGCCTCTGGTGTTTCCTTGGTGAGTGGCATTTAATTCTTTAATGTGGCATCTAAATCTTCCATGTGGCAGTTAATCACTCTGAACCTCAGTTTCCTAACCATAAAATGGGAATAAGAACACCTGTAATAACTACCTCACAGGGCTGTTATAAGGCTCAAATGAGAGTATGTCTATTGGTATGTAAATTTGATGGAATACTGTTCTGGTATAAGAAATGATGAGGGGGATGGTTTCAGAAAACCTGGGAAGATATACATGAACTGATATAAAGTCCAGTGTGCAGAACTTGGAGAACATTGTACACAATAACAGCAATATTGTACAATGATCAACTGGGAAAGAGAAAGACTTAGCTATTCTCATCAATGCAATGATCCAAGACATCTAATGTTCACCTTCTGCAAGGAGTCTTTGATCACAAAATCTCAGAATCATAGTGCTAGCTGATCTCAACATCCATTTAGTCCCACCTGTGACTGAATCAACATCATATACTTGATAAATGGTCATCTATTCTCTGATTAAAAGATCTCTAGGAAGGGGGAACCCACTACTTTCCGAGGTTTCACTTTAACATACCTTTAATTGTTAGAAAGATTTTCCCAGACTGGTCCATTGATTCTCTGTGTGGCCTTGACAGAGTCACCTCACCTTTGTGGACGTCAGTTTCTTCATCTTTAGAATGAGAAGGGAGGAGATGGCATCAAAGGGTAATGGTTGTCACTGAAGCTCTTGGCCAAAGAAAATTCTCTCTCCCAGCAATCAAGAATCACTCAGCTGAACCCTGCTGTGAATTATCTACTTTTAACTGCTAGAACCTGAGCAACTTTGAAGCCCTCATGCATTGTCTTCAATTGTCCTCCTTAAGCTCAGATTTTTCTACCTATCGGTTCTTTCTAGTTCTCATACATCAAACGAGAGCCTCCTTACTCTCAGAGATTCATGTTTCACTCACAAATTCACAACTCTCCAAACTTTTCTTATCAAATAAATACTCCTTTGAAAATATAATACCTTGACAGATGGTGGGGGGATCAAGTGGCTGATCAGAAGGGGATTGCAGGGATCTCTTTGCTGGCACTGAGGCAGGATTCTCTTGCTTTGCCCTGCTTGGATCTGGGTCTCAGTCCTGGATGGTGGTCCTGGGTCAAGGAGGAGCCCTGATGTGGCAGAGCTTGTGGCGGCTGTCACAAGGGAATCCTCCTCAGAGTTCCCAGGCAGAAAAGAGGGCTTGTGGTCACTCACAGACCAGAGCACAGGCCAGGAAAAGAGTAAACACCTTTCCTTTAATCATCTTTAATTCTTCTAAGGTGAACTGAAAATTTACAAGTGCCTAGAAGTAGCTGGGAAAACAGCTGCACAAAACCCCTGAAACCTGGGACAGAGCACTCTCCACTCTGGAAGCATTCCTACCTTGACAAAGAGTTCACAAGTCAAATAATTGGCTGGGAAAATGAGCAAACAGCACAAAAAATCAAACTGCAGAATCTTACTTTGGTGACAAAGAAGATCAAAACATATAACCAGAGGAAGACAACAAATTCCTACATCCAAAGCCTCCAAAAAAATTTGAATTGGTCTCAGGCTATGGAAAAATATAATACCTCAGTCTCCAAATGTTTATATGATTTATTTTTTGTTGTTTTTGAAGTTTTACCCTCAGTCAAAAAAAAGAGTTACTTACAAATTAACTGAAATATACATCATGCTTGTAGCTCTGGAGGCTTCACCATGAGCATCCATCACTGATACATCACCTTGATGAAAGATCTTTCCCTGCCTACTTAAAACATTAAACTGTTCTCACACAAGTGAGGCATCATCTTACATCATTCACAAAGGTATTTGAATCTTTTTATCATATACCACAGGCATTTTTTGTCCAACTCTTATTTTCTTATTTGAAAACTGTTTATACATACATATATATGAATATATATACATAAATATGTATGTAGCATATTTTAAAACAAGGTTCTTTTGTTATTCTTTAGCTATCAATCATCTTTAACAGCCACAACATCTTATACCATTTAATAATTAACATAAATTTTTTCCTTTACCTAAAAATGTTTTCTGCCCCTTTCATCACCAAATTGCAGTGTACCCTTACACTATGAATCAGTTTCTAAATACATGAAACCACCTGGTTCAAACCTTTGGTCTGCACCCACAGAAGGAGAACCTGGAAGATGGAATAACTAAGCATTCCACATTTTACCCACCCAAGACTCTCCATTGCTCTAATGTTCATGGTTTAGGACAAAGACATTTTTGTTTCAAAAACTCCTTTTTTAATTAGATTCATGAATTTTTTTTATTAATTCTTCATGGAAACCACTACGTTCCTTAAAGGATCAGCTCAAGGGCCAACTACATCAGGATGTTTCTTGATTTTCACTCGTTGTCAGTTGCCCTGTCAACACAGACTGAAGGTTTTCAGGTATCTGTATTCAGCATATGGGGTTCAAACATGGGGTTCAAAATAAAAAATAAAGCAAGCCAGCTTTACTGAGTTGTGCTTTTCACTTTAAAGCGTTCATGTGTTGTTTGTGAGTAATTGGCATGTAATTGGCTTGTGGCAGTTTTCACATTAAAGTGTTAGCATGTTGTTGGCATGTTGGTGGCTTGTGGTTTTGCTTTAAAGTGTTAGCATATAATTGCTGTGTTGTGTCTTTCCTTGGCATGCTGTTGGTATGTAATTGGCATGTTGTCTTTTGCCTTTACTATGTTTGCTGGTATGTAATTGGCATGTTGAATTTTGCCATGTTAAAGTGTTAATATATAAGTGATGTGTGATTGGTATGTTGAGTTTTTGCATTAAAGTGTTAGTGTATAAATTGACAGCAATTTGTGTGGTTTTTGTTAGGGATTTTGGTATACTGTGTTTTCTGTTGCCATGTAATTGGCATGTAATTGACATGTATTTTCTGTTAGTTAGTGTAATTGACATGTGGCTTTTTGTTGCCATGTAATTTGTGTGTGATTGGCATGCTGTGTTTTCCATTGCCGTGGAATTGGTTTGTGGAATTGGTATGTGTTTTTGTTAGTGTGTAATTGGTGTAGTGCATTTTTGTTAGCGTTGTTCGCTTTGACGTGTTAGTGACTGGTTAGTAACTGGTGTGAAATTGGTTGTTGCTGTTTAGCATGTTAGTGTATAATTAGCATGTTAATTGGCTGCTATGTTTTCATCCACATGTAATTGCATGTTGTGTTTTCTCTTAGCCTGTGATTTACCTGTAATCGGAATGTTGCTATTTCTGGTGTAATGCTGGCATGTAATTGGCATGTTATTTTTTGTTAGCATGTTATTGACATGTTGTGTTTTCCTGCTTTACCATGTTGGTATGTTGCATTTATGTTTATGTGTGATTTGTGTGTAATGGCTGGTATGTTTTTTACTTTAAAGTGTTAGCATGTTGTTGGCATGTAATTGACACACTGTGTTTTTGTTGGTGTGTTGCATTTCCAGCGTGTCGTTGGTGTGTAATTGGTTGTGGTTTTGCTAGCGTGTTCTTGGCATGTAATTGGTGAGTTGTGTTTGGTATGTTGTGTTTTTTGCTTTAAAGTGTTGGCATAATGGAGTTGCATCTTTCATTAGTGTGTAGTTGGTGTGTAACTGGTGTGTTGCATTTTTGTATTAAAGTGTTAGCATATAGTTGACACGTTGTGTTTTTGTTTTAAATTGTTAGCATGCGGTTGGCATGTTATTGGCATGTTGTTAGCATGTTGGCTTTAGCAGTACCACTTTGGAGTGATTGGCATGTGACATATTTGTGAGTAATTAGTCTGCTAGCATATAACTGGCATGTTGCTAACTTTGATGGTCAAGTATTCCAGCATGGTGCATAATTGGCATTTTGTAGGCTTTGACTTTGTGATGTAGGCACATCATTGGTGTGAATTATGTTCTTTGTGTATGGAACTTTACCCTCCTTTCCTTCCTCTTTGCCAGATTGCTCGTGGGGTAGGTTTTCTTCTCACATCTCCAAAGCTAAGGATATACTCGAAGCAAAACAATTATTTCCTTGGGTTGCTAAGACAAATTATACATATACATTCTGAGACAGTACTAGAACATATATTTAGTATTTATCTGTATTTTGATGAAAGCCAATATACTCACAGAATAGTGGGAGGATGGGGATCACAGAAGTACAAAAGTACCAAAAAATCCCTTCTGCACAGTGTCCTTGTGGATATTTTTTTAAGCTGGAGTTTCCTATATAAGAAGGAAACACCAAAAGGATGTCCAGCAGGATGTTTCTGGCCAGAGGCCCATCAGTGTGATTGGTAGACTTGAGGAATTTAGACATCTAGAAGATTGAGACATCAGTGAGCTAATTAGGATATTGATGTGCTGGATAACTGGGTAGCTGTGACTGATTAATGCAAGTCTTTTTATTCTATGTCTTGCAAAAAAGCAGCAGTTATTCTCACTCAACGACCTTGGCTGAAATGACCCATGAGACATCCAAAGTGACATCCAAACTAAAATGCAACATCTGCAGAAGACCATCATAGAGAATCTCTACTTGACATTTGAGGATAAATCTAGAACAAAGATAACAAAGTTCAACTGAAACACATTTTTCCCAGTTATCATCTAAAATAGATGTAAGGTGTCGATTCTCCTTCTGCCAAGTACTTAGTAGACTACTACTCCTGGGCACTGGGAAGAGCTAAACAACACAAAGGCTTCATAGAGTGAGGAAAGACTTACAAATAACTTTTTCAATAAATAGGATCCTGGGCTTTAGAGCCAAAGAAGCAGAATCTCTGTAGATGTTACCAAGATTGAAAGACCTTAAATATGGGACCGGTGATGAGTTGTGCCCCTGTCTCCTAATGATCTGCATCACCAAGCTTATTACCCATTGGCTACAGGGGAGTGGATTTTTCAGCCAAAACAAATCTGAAAGATCATCTCCTGAGTAAGTTGTGATCTGTGTCAGTGGAGAGAGTACCAATGAAATTATAGCTCTCTAAAAGAATGAGATAGATAACATATGTTATGTATGATATGATATATATATATATATTTATATAAAATGGTTGTAAAATCTGTGGTGAAAGTAGCATATTCTCTGTACTATGATGGCCATTGCTCAGCTTTCAACCAAACTTGCACAAAACAGAG
The DNA here is from genome assembly GCF_011100635.1 of Trichosurus vulpecula. Classification (NCBI taxonomy): domain Eukaryota; kingdom Metazoa; phylum Chordata; class Mammalia; order Diprotodontia; family Phalangeridae; genus Trichosurus; species Trichosurus vulpecula. Next base: position 146,381,642 of record NC_050580.1, read on the forward strand.
GCTAGAGGGATAGAGAGGGGGGGATAGATCTGAAAGGTGTGGCAGAGTTGGAAGCAGCAAAGGACTCAAGATGAAAAATGCTCTCTACTTCCAGAGAGAGAGAACTGATGAACTCTGAGTATAGACTGAAGCAGAAAGTGCCAACCGGCACTTCCTCATCTGGGATTTTCCTTTACCAATGAAACCACAAGTCCATTCTCGATCCCTATAGAAAATGTCTGATAGATAGATAGATAGATAGATAGATAGATAGATAGATAAAGATATAGATATATATGTCCACTCACTGAGATAATTTGGAGGAAATAAAAAGTACTTAGGCTTAGAAAATATTAATACGACAACTGACAAATATAGTCAAGAACCCAGGCCTCTTTGGTCTTACAATGTCAAATATCTAGGATATTGACTATATCTTTAGACTTTCATCTAAGTCAACTTCAATAAATCAACTTCACCCAGCACAAGACAGGAATAGTATGGGTTTTCCACGTTAAAGTGTTGATGTGTTGTTGACATGTAGTTGGTATGTTGTGTGATTGGCATGGTGCAGCTTTCGTGTTAAAGTGTTAGTGTGTTATTGATCCTCACAACAATGCTGGAAGGTAGGAGCCATTATTATCCCCACTTTACAGTTGAGAAAACTGAGGCAAACAAAGATTTAAGTGACTTGCTCAAGGCCACACACCTAGTAAGTATCAGGGGCCAGATATGAACCCAGGTTTTCCAGACTCCGGGTGCAGGCTCACACCACTTAATTACTTCTCCCCTAAATCCAAACAGCTTCCTATTACTACTGTGTCTCTCCGTGAGCCCTCACTAGGAGATCTCATTGCAGTCAGTCCCTTTAAAGAGATATAACTGGTATTAACAGGCCTATATATTCTCCTCAAAACCACCCAACTAAGGCATCTAATTTATGAAAATTCCTCAACCTTGAGTGAATAGTGATAGAACTCAATTGATCTTAAATACAAGTTCTACTTGCTAAGATGAGTGTTATTCTAGGGCAACCTTGGAAATGTTTCCCTCCATAAGCTCTTTGGTGTTTTGTCTGTCTCCAGAAAGGAAAGGGGATGTCTGGGTTTCACGTACGAGGAGGAAAAAAAGAAAGAAAGAAAGAAAGAAAGAAAGAAATCCCAGGATCCCTTAATTACCTTCAACTCTGCTTCTCAGAATTGTCACTGGATGCATTTGGGAGGGCTACTTTAAAGCTGAATCTCAGCTTCTAACATTAGAATACTCCTGAGTAAATGCGAACACAGGAAACTAATTGCTAATGTGCTCAGTGCTTTGGCAGAGTGCCACAAAGGCTGATACCCAGAGTCTATCTACATGTTGATGCTTTTTAGCCTCCTGACAGATAAATGCAGTCCAGTTTACTTCCCTTATGTTGGGATTCTATTCCGACTCAACAAGTGAAGGACACAATGATTTAATGGGTCTTTTCTATGTTTAGTTCCTATGATCTATATGACAAAGGGGAAAAGAGCTAGACATGCTGAGAACTAATGAAGCATAAGGGTAAATATGTTTAATGGCAAAGTGTTTTTCATCTCATGTGAAATATAGGTCAATTTGCTGCAAATTTATTCACTGGGGTTATTTGTGCCGGGCTGATTAAATGGCAGATATTGCAAGATTTGAGCTTAGTGTAATAGAACCCTATTTTGTCATGGGGTGGCAGGGATCCAGCAACATCCATCAATGCTTGTCTCCATAGAGAAGATTGAATTTCAAACTGTTCAAATAAAATTGATTTGTGGTCCTTTATTACATTTGTGTAGACAGTTGGAAAAAAATCTGAAATCTGGACACCTACACAGAAATTCAGATATATTGCTGGGTTAGTGGCTAAAAGAATAATTGTGCTTTTCTGGAAGGGGGAAGAGTATTCTATCACCTAAATCCTGGATGCAGAATCTATCCTGATGTGTGACACCAATGAAACGGATTCATCAGACTCAGCAGCCAGTGGACAAGTTTTATGAGCTTGGGATAGAAGATCTTTCTAAACCATGTAGGGAAGAAATAACCCTCGAGTCAGCACTCTTTGAAGGGTCTGAATATATCTTTCTTTTATTTTAGTATAAGGGAGTCTATATTTGCCTCTTTTCCTTTGGAACTAAAAAGTTTCAAGGGAAGGGAGTAGTGCCTTCGGAAGCAAGATGCTATCAGAAATTTGGGAATGTATTGCAAAGATCCAGATCTCAGTTTCCTCATTTGTAATATGAGGTGTTAGGACTACTAGATAAACATTAAGGTCCCTTCCAGTGGTAAAATGCTATGATGATTTCATTGGTATTGGGAAGTCCCTCTACCAATCCAGATCAATTTCTGATGTGTAAGTGATCATTTTTAAGAGTTGCCCTGGGCATTGATTGGATAAGTGACTTGCCCAAGGTCACCAAACCAGCGTATATCAGAGATAGGATATGAACCCATCCAGGTCTTCTTGCTTCCAAGGCTACCTCTCTATCTATTACACTAGACTCCCTCTCCTATGAGTCATTCGCTTATCTGAAATAAATGACTTCCTGGGCTTCCATGTTATGGAATTCTACTTGAAGTTTGTGGAGAGAATAAGCTAATAGGGGCTTATGTTACATTAGCTGGGTGCACTTAGGTCCCTAACTGAGCAAATGAAAATCCTTTTGTTGTTGAAGTGAAAAAACAGAAGTTCTACTTCTTTCCCATTCATTATTTAAGCCCTTGATCAGTTTCAGAAAAAACAGGCAGAGAAACACCAAAGGAGATTGATGTGACCTTAAGCATTTAACTACTTGTTTCAACAATCCAGCTAGCAGCTGCTGTCGGGGTGTGAAACCAACAACAACCGGCTCACAGAACGCTGCAAGCCCAGGTTCTTTTGATCTGCTTTACTAAGGAAAGCAACGTTAAGGGGTTAACAATCTCACTTTAATCCAGCATACAAATATTGTTCACTTAGTTCAGGCGAAAAAGCCAGCACCCTGAACTTCAGAGCAAATACAAACAAATTACAAACATACATTTATAAACAGACCAAATACAATTCATAGTTACCAACATCTGGGTTCAGCCAGGAGTTCAACAGTGGCTGGCTCAGAGTCACTCGTCACTACTGCTGCAGCTCAGAGCTCCAAAAAAAAGAAAACCAACTCCTGGTTTTATCGATCTTGTTCAGGGTCAAAGGTGAGTCACACATGCGACTCAACCACGTGACCTAAAGTCGTCACAAAAATGCGACTTAAACCCACATGGTCTAAAAGCCTCTGATGTCACAAACATGTCACTCAAACCCATGTAAACTAGGCTTTCCTTTGAGGCAAGGAGGCCATCAAAGACTCCTAATTTAATCAAGGAAACAAAGGCCAAACTCCTCAAGGGCACTTGGTTGAATAAGTGCTAAGAGCCCATCTTGATTCCCAATACACTACTTCAAGCCAGAAAATCCACAGTTACATTTTCCACAGCAATTTTAGCTTTGTTTCCTCCTGAGTATTACCCTAGAAGCTCCATTTCACTATCAAAACAAAGAGTAGTGAGTACAATATTCAGTGTGATCCAGCGAAGTCCAATGAGTGGTATAATAACATAACTATGCCTTTAGGGTCACCCTCCTCTCAAATAAATGAGCCAAAATGTTGATATGGGCTGAAATGCCACCTCCCTTATCGTGTCTCAGTTATACATGTGGAATGGTCTATGGGAACCAGATTAAAGAATGAATCTGGGACATTTTAGAATATTCCAGGATCCCATGACCCTAGAAAAAAAACAAGTTCTTTGAGATAGAGAAACCTACATAGCCTATGGGAAGAAGGGTCTGATAGTCACATGTATGACTTGCAATTTTGATGCCCAGGGCAAGCAGCCCCCAAAACAGATTTGTAATCCATGATGTACAAATAATTCAAGAAGTAACTAAGACAAATTCGGCTAAGTGGCAGGGAAGACCCTAAGATGCTGCCCCTTGATGGGGAAGACCTTCACTATACAGAGAATTGCACTCTGCAGGAGACAGGCACCCTGAGGCACTAGCTCCCATGGGGAAGTCCTAGGATCATGAAGCCATTGCTGGGGATGCCACTGCCAAGGCAGGAACCTGATTAGAGTGAGCCAAGGAGGAGCTCATCTTTATTCGACTACCATGGGGCAAAAAGCATGGCATCTGGTAGCATCCTAATTTAAGCAATTAAGCAAACTAGGTACTCAACTTATTCCTATGCTGCTGAAGGAATGAGAGTGCTGTTACAATGTGAATGTGCCCCCTACATTTTGGTGCCCTAAAACAAAGCCTAGATTGTTCCACCCTAGTTAGATATCTGGTGTTAGAGGAAAAACAGCTTAACTTGGAGTCAGAAGTACCTGAGTTCAAATCCAGCCTCAGATACTTACTAGCTATGTGACCATTGCAAATCACTCAAACCATATTGCCTCCAAAAAAGAAAAAGAAAGAAAAGAGAGAGAGAAGAAAGAAAATCTGGCTCTGCTGCTTTGTTAGAGATGTGACCTTGGGTAAGCTACTTTCACTTCTGTAAGCCTCAGTTTCCTCATTTGTAAAATGAGGAGAGTTGAACTACATTATTTATCTAGTGTTCCTTTCAGCTAAAAACTCTGGCATGCAGGTAGGGTTTAAGGAGCAGCCAGCAATCATGGAAAGAAGTTCTACAATGAGGTCACAGTATTGCTATTGAATTATAACAAAATGGTGAGGGTGCACCTCTAAAAAGGACAACAGTAGAGTGGTAGAGTTTGCTGGTGTCCAACTGGTGCCCAGCAACCCTGAAATAAGGACTAAAAAGATTAACCCAGAGAACTCCATGCGGAGACCTGAACTGTGAGAGGTAAAGTTGTTAGAAAAGATGATATGTGACCAGTAGCAGAAAGCCATGAACTTCCAACTTAAAGCAACAAAAGAAGCAGGAGATCCAGAAAGAGATTTATGGAGCAGTATCCAGAAATGGATTTTTCCAAGGCCAAATTCAACTAACTACTTCTTAAGCCTAGCCTGTTTTCCCCATTTTCCTAGGCCCTTATTTTCTCTGCCTAGCTTCCTTGACCATCTCCCTCTGAGAAATGGTCGCAATTCAGAGATAGGGAGCAGGATGGCCATTTGCCCCAGGGCGCGCCTTCAACTTCAAAGTCATTCTCTACAAATAATTAATATTCTCATTTATTCCCAATTCTCATTTTTTCTCATTTCTCATAATATTCTCATTAATATTCTCAACAAATAATTAGCAGGTATTTTGCCTTTATCTTATAAGCAGATAATAAAACTCAATGGGGAGAGAGGAAGGAGAAAGAGAAGTGGGGCAAAACAATGTAAATACAAAAAGACATTTTTTAAAGCCTAGTACATATATATAGATAGATAGAGAGAGAGAGAGAGGGAGAGAGAGAGAGAGAGAGAGAGAGAGAGAGAGAGAGAGAGAGAGAGAGAGTTTCAGATATACACAAAAAGAGGGACAGCAAAGGGTCTATAGGAAAGAAGAATTCAACTCTGTAACTCTCATATTAACCCACAGAGTTCACCCAAACCTCCCTTCTACCAGCTAAAATATAAGTCTACTACTATGTACCTAAACCTAGGGAAAACTGCCCTGACACTTCTGGACTTTTATGTTTCTTTAGGCTTGCAGGTTAAACAATAAGTATTTATTAAAAAAACAGTGGGGGGGGGGGCCAAGATGATGGAGTAAAAGCAGAGACCTGCTTGAGCTCTCCCCCAAACCCTCCAGATACCTGTAAAATGACCCTAAACAAATTCTAGAGCTACAGAACCCACAAAATGACAAGAGTGAAACAAATCTCCAGCCCAAAACAACCTGGAAGGCCAACAGGAAAGGTCTATCACACTGGGCTGGGAGCAAAGTCCAGTGCTGGCCACACTGGGACAGACCAGGCCAGAGAAGGCCTCAGGGCACTGAATCACTGGCAGCTGTTGTGGTTTCCAGACTCCTCGACTCACAAATGCCAAAGACAAAGTAGAAGGTCAGTGGGGAAACTCTGTTGAATCTGGATGGGAGAAGAGCATGGTCCAGCCCCAGCCCTGGGGCAGCTGCTGCTTCCAGAGCTCCAGGCCAACAGACAGTGGGGGGATCAAGTGGCTGATGAGAGAGGGAATGCAGGGATCTCTTTGCTGGCACTGAGGCAGGATTTTCTTGCTTTGCCCTGCTTGGATCTGGGTCACAGTCCTGGGTGGCAGTGCTCGGGTGAGGAGGAGCCCTGGCATGGCAGAGCCTGTGGCAAGCCGTTGAGGGGGAATCCTCCTCACAGTTCCAAGGCAGAAAACAGGGCTTGTGGTCATGCAGAAGAGTAAACAGACAGAAGAGTAAACACCCCTCCTTTAATCATGCCACCTTAGAAGAACTGAAAATTTACAGGTGTCTAGAAGTATTTCTGACAACAGCTGCTCAAAACCCCTGAAACTTGGGAAAGAGCACTCTCTACTCTGGAAGCAGAGTCCTAACGTGACAAAGAGCTCACAAGTCGAGTAATTGGCTGGGAAAATAAGCAAATAGCACAAAAAAAATCAAACTATAAAATCTTACTTTGGTGACAAAGAAGATCAAAACATACAGCCAGAAGAAGACAAAAAAGTCAAAGCTCCTATGTCCAACACCTCCAAGAAAAACATGAATTGGTCTCAGGCCATGGAAGAGTTCAAAAAGGAGTTTGAAAATCAAGAAAGAGAAGTAGAGGAACAATTGGGAAGAGAAATGAGAATGATGCAAGAAAATAATGAAAAACAAATCAAGAGCTTGCTAAAGGAGACCCAAAAAAATACTGAAGAAAATAACACCTTAAAAAATGGACCAACCCAAATGGCAAAAGATGTCCAAAAGGTCAATGAGAAGAAGAATGCCTTAAAAAGGAGAATTGTCCAAATGGAAAAGGAGCTTAAGCAAAAGTTCACTTAAGGAAATAATTCCTTAAAAATTAGAATGGAGCAAATGGAATCTAATGACTTTATGAGAAATCAAGAAATTATAAAATGGAACCAAAAGAATGAAAAAATAGAAGACAATGTGAAATATCTCATTGGAAAAATCACTTACCTGGAAGATAGATCCAGGAAAGATAATTTAAAAATTATTGGACTACCTGAAAACCATGATTGAAAAAGAGCCTAGACATCATCTTTCAAGAAATTATCAAGGAAAACTGCCCTGATATTCTAGAATCAGAGGGTAAAATAGAAATTGAAAGAATCCACCTCTTGAAAAAATCCCAAAAGGAAAACTTCTAGGAATATTGTAGCCAAATTCCAAGGTTCCCAGGTCAAGGAAAAATATTGAAAGCAGCCAGAAAGAAACAATTCAAGTATTGTGGAAACACAATCAGGATAACACAAGATCTAGCAGCTTCTATATTAAGGGATCAAAGGGCTTAGACTATGATATTTCGGAGGTCAAAGGAAATAGGATTAAAACCAAGAATCACGTATCCAGCAAAACAGAATATAATATTTCAGGGGGGTAAATGGACATTCAATGAAATAGAGGACTTTCAAGCATTCTTGATGAAAAGAACAGAGCTGAAGAGAAAATCTGGCTTTCAAATACAAGAATCAAGGAAGCATGAAGAGGTAAACAGGAAAGAGAAATCATAAGGGACTTTAAAAAGTTGAATTGTTTACATTCCTACATGGAAAGGTGATATTTGTAACTCATGAGACCTTTCTCAGTATTAGAGTAGCTGAAAGGAATATATACATATATATATATATATATATATATATATATATATATAGACAGAGGGCACAGGGTGAGTTGAATATTAAGGGATGATATCTAAAAAATAAAATTAAGGAGTGAGAGAGGAAGATATTGAGAGGAGAAAGGGAATGATAGAATAGGGTAAATTATCTCACATAAAAGAGACAAGAAAAAGCTGTTACAATGGAGGGGAAGGTGGGAGTGGGGGGAGGTGAAAGGGAATGAGTCAACCTTACTCTCAATGGATTTGGGAATCTTACCCTACAGGAAAGTAGGGTGGAAGGGGATAAGAGGGTGGGGTTGATAGAAGGGAGGGCAGATTGGAAGAGGGGGTAGTCAGAAGCAAACACTTTTGAAAAGGGACTGGGTCAAAGGAGAAAATAGAATAAATGGGGGGTGGGATAGGATGGAGGGAAATATAATTAGTCTTACACAATATGACTATTATGGAAATATTTTGCATAACTACACATATATAACCTATATTGAATTGCTTGCCCTTTCAATGAGGGTGGGAAGGGAAGGAAGAGGAGAGGGAAACTGGAACTCAAAGTTTTGAAAACAAATGTTGAAAATTGTTTTCACATGCAACTGGGAAATAACATACACAGGCGATGGGGTATAGAAATCTATCTTGCCCTACAAGAAAGTAAGGGGGAAGGTGATGAGAGGGGTGGGGTAGGGTGATAGAAGGGAGGGCAGACTGGGGGAAGGGGTAATCAGAATGCATGCCATCTTGGGGTGGGGGTAGGGGACAAATGGGGAGAAAATTTGGAACTCAAAATCTTTTGGAAATGAATGTTGAAAACAAAAAATAAATTAATTATTTTTTTAAAACCCAGTATGTGCCAGGCACTGTTCTAGGCCCAAGGAATATAAATATAATAAATATAATAAGCTATAAATCTTCCTTCTTATAGAATTGAAGAGCTATCAGAATTGCGGTAAGAAAATGCTTCTCTATATTAAAGCAGTATGTCTGGGCTCAGCTTCCTAGCTGCTGTGGACTGGAGGACAAGTAGATTTTCTCAAGTCTGAGTCCTGATCCAGTTATGAGGCATAACTAGAAAGAAAAGGGGGCAGGGAATAAAACATTTAAGGTGCCAGGGTAGGAGCAAAGTCAGGTTTGTTACCAAGTTCAAACCCTCACCTTTTCCTCACATTTAGTTTGTAGAGCTGGGAAAGGGGTATGGATATAGCAGGGGCAGATGACTGCCTAGAGTCAGAAAACCACAGAAGAGACAACTGAGTCAAAGGGAATCTGTGAAACAGCAGCAGCACAGAAGATGCTTGCTCATTAGCTTTTCAAGTCTTCTTCCCATGTGTAAGGCTTATGGATGGCAGGAAGAAAAGAAGGGAAGATAGGAAGAAAGGAAAGAAATAGATATTTATGAAGCACTTAATATGTACACTGTGTACATTTTACAAATATTATCTTGTTTGATCCTCATAGCAACCCTGGGAGGTAGATGCTATTATTATTCCTATTTTAAAGCTGGGGAAACATTTTATGAAAAATATAAGGGAAAACATGACAGGGGAAAGAAATTCCTATTTTCCTGGAGGCTGAAGAAATACAGATAAATGAAAAATTATTGCGCCTAAAATCAGCAATCTGGGTCCTGCAGATTTTAATGGTTTTTATTCATAGAGAGTACCAACAACTTGACACAGTAAATATTCCTCTGAACTTTTCTCCTTTCAGCTAGGACACAATATCCATTTCTAGTATAAAATGATCCAATAGACATGTGCTTACTGGTCCCAATATGCCTGAGTCACCAAAATCATTGGAAGTAAAGGAGTTAGTTTGGGTTCCTCCCTTTAGCAGGCCAGAGAGTTTTCCCTTTTATAATGCCCAGTCTCTACTACAAAAGTGAGGGCACCAGATTTGCAATTTCCTCCTCCGCCCCTCTGGAGCTCTCTGAAACCCCACACCCAGGTCACAGATATTGGAAAAGTTATGTGAACCATCTTGCAACATTCCCAGGGGATCCAGGACTTGGAGAAAAATGACAGAAGTACAGATGAGAATATTTAATTTTTTATCCCTTATGTGACATATCCAGAAACTTTAAAATCTTAAAACACATCTCTTTTCCATTTTTAGAAAGTGTTATTACATTTTTAAAGTTTTCCTGTTTGATGCCATAATTTAAAGAATCTGTTTGTAATGGGCAAACTATGAGGAAAGGATCTAACATACTAGTGCCCTAGAAAGTTTTACTCTACCATTGTCTACTTTCCAAATCTAGAAATAGAGACTGCCTCCCCACACCCTCCAACCACATTTTCTCTCCAACATTCAGCAGCCTACAGGCAGCTATTGATTTGGCTCAGGGTGGGAAATGAACATTCCCTTCTCTATGTTACTCATGGATCATCAATAAGGGAAAAGGACCTATATGTAAAAAACCTTATAGCAGCTCTTTTTGTGGTAGCAAAGATATGGAAATTGAGGGGATGCCCATCAATTGGGGAATGGCTGAACAAGTTGTGGTATATGAATGTAGTGGAATGCTATACTATAAGAAATGATGAGCAAGTAGATTTCAGAAAAACCTGGGAAGACTTACATGAACTGATGCAAAGTGAAGGGAGCAGAACCAGAAGAACATTGTACACAGTAACAGCAACATTGTATAATGATCAACTATGATTGACTTAGCTCTTCTCAGCACTATAATGATCCAAGACAATTCCAAGACTCATGATGGAAAATGATATCCACATCCAGAGAAAGAACTATGGAGTCTGAATGCAGACCAAAGTATTCTATTTTCACTTTTTTGTTTGCATTTTCTTCATGGTTTTCCCTCTTTTGTTCTGTTTCTTCTTTCACAACATGACTAATGTGGAAATATCTTTAATATGATTGTACATGTATAACTTATATCAGATTGCTTGCCATCTGGGGGAGAGAGAGGGGGAAAGAGGGAGGGAGAAAAATTTGGAACTCAAAATCTTATAAAAAATGAATGTTGAAAACTACCTTTACATGTAATTGAAAAAAAAATAAATTCTACCTATGTTACTCATGGCTAATTCCCAAATCTTGGGTCCCACGTGGAGCCATTCCAATCTCAAAGACTTCTCAATAATAACTATGTGATCATCTCTACAATTTGTTTTGTCACTACCCAAAAATCTCCCTGGGAATATCATAATCTAACTTGTCTATCAAGATCCTATCCTCTTGAAAGCAACTAAGGCTACCGAAACATTATCCACATATTCATGTTTAACAAGAAACATAAAGAACAGAGAAGATCCTAGAATCCTAACATGAATGAAATTCCTTTCTTCTTCTTCCCAGAGAGTCATGGTGCTTTAAAACAAGCAAACAAAAAATCCTTACATCACTGATAGAAGCCTCAGGAGCACAAATGGAGTTGAGGACCTTAGTGGTGAGCAACACTTGCTTCTCTTCATTAGCTTGCTTCCCTCTGGGGCCACAGCTTTCTCTCCTACACTCTGTATGCCATAGCTATATGACCAGGGAGCATCCCATCACTTAGCCCTTGGTCCTACAGCTCTGAGGTACTCTGCATTTCACTGCCTGATTGTCACAGCTCCAATATTCCTTGAACTAGCAAATGTACTCTTCGCTATCTGGTTTGCCCAATTGGCCCCATATTCTTCATTGCTGCCATTCAGAGAGCTCTGTCCACTCTCATCAAGGATCTTTCTGTGTCTCTTCAAAGACCTTTAGGGAGTTTTTTCTGGGCATACGCCCTAAGGCTTTTCAGTGGGAGGAGGATAAGTTCTGAATTCCCTTAGAAATGCTCTGACTCTTGCTGGAAATCCACAATATGCATACCTACCTCACCTTTACAAGCATACAGAGTGGTTAGCTCTATGTTTAATTCAGTCTAATCTTTAAATGCATATAGAGTGTTTAACTCTGTGGGTTTGTATCCAGCCCCAATCATTATTATTTAGATTAGAGGTTCAGATTCATTATTCCTTTCTGATGTCATTCATCTTACAATGCAGTTTTGTATGGACAATCTGCATCCTCCTGATGTCAAAAGAAAGTGAGAAATGCTCCTCAGTACATTGGATAGACCTCCCTGTAGTGAACTTAAGAGAAGAATTGGACAAGAATAACATAAAATGGACAGGCACAGATAAGTTGCAGTTTGAATCATTGGAGGGAATGCCCACATCCAAGAAATAACAATAATATTAATAATGGTGATGATAATAATAATAGCTATCATTTAAATAGTACTTGGTTTGCAAAGCACTTTAAGTATGTCATCTCATTTGATCCTCACAACAAAACTTTGCGGTGGGTCTCCATTTTACAAATAAGGAAACTGAGAAGGATAAAGGTTAAATGACTTGCCCAGTGTCACAGAGCTAAAAAGTGTTTGAGGTAAGAATCAGAATCAAGTCTTCCTCACTCCAAATCCAGCACTCCATCAATTGCACCACTTAGCTGCCTACATTGGAAGACTAACTGGATATTTGAAGTTAATCTTAATATATTGGAGATGTGCAATTATCTATGGTTTAAATACAGGATGATGAGTCCCAAGCACTTGCTTGATTTTAGAGCTAGTTACACAGAATTCATTGCAGAAGCAGATCAGATACCAGGTTTCCTAACTCTCTGCCTAGAATTCTATACTTCCCAGCACCCTTCTTCTTGGTCCTTTCTTAGGAAAAGTAAATTAGGCTAATAAGAGGTTAGTTTTTTAGAAGCAAGAAAAATGACACATGATTCTACTCACCATGTCAAGAAGCCTGACATGGTGAAGTCAAGAAGGCTTGGTGTAAGGATGGTATGGGTTCAAATCCTGCCTTGAGCTGTGTTACCATGATTAAGTCACTTAACCTCTCAGTGCCCCAGGCTACTCTCTAAAACTGTATGTTACAGACAAGTCACCCATCTGCAATTCTAATTTGGTGAAAATAGTTCCCACATCAGAAAGTTTCTCAAACCAATGAAAACACATGTTTAGAGAAAAGAAAACTTACAGAAAACCAAATAGAGGGTTCCATATCAGCATCCATATAACTAGGAAAGTCTTCTTTTCATGCTCTGAGACTTCTTGATGAGCAAAATGAAATATTTACCGGAACACTAGCTTTGTTATCTGATATCATAGATCTGGAGGTTTCTAGATTCAAAAGTACCTCAATGGCCTTCTAGTCCAACATTTTCATTTTTCAGATGAGGAAAATGAGGTCCTGGGAGATTAAATGTCTAAAGCCATACAGGGAAGATTTGAATCCAGATCCTCTGGCTCTATAAACAGTGTTGCTACCACTCTACCCTCCTGGCTATTCAAAAGAACCATCTACACAATGACTGCAACTACACAGATGCATATACCCTTAAATAGCAAGTCAAAGGAATCAAAGGAATACCATGCTAAAATTTAAGTAGATTTTACATGATATTCCCTTTATCTATCCTGTAAAAAAACACACATATATATTTGATTCTATGCATTATTTCGTATTGCTGCATATAAATCTTTCCATATTTCTTTAAAGTATTAATATGTACATTCCCTTATATTCCACGTACATTACATTGCATTTTTTTAATAATATTCCACTGCATTACTATATCACTATTTGTTCAGGCAGTGATGATAGAAAAGGGTTGGTCCTCTCCCCGCCCTCCCTATTCCTAGCATTATGGCAGCTGCTCCCATGTGGCAGCTAGAGGAGGGGACTCAACTGAGCAAGCTTGTCCTTGGGACTTTGGCTACCTTTTCCACTTTGTGGTTTTTTTTTTTTTTTACTGAGTAGGTAAATCAATATTAAACTCAAGACATGTGTGTCTAAGCTCGGAGTTGATTTTGTGAGTTTCAGGGATCCAGAGTGTCATCAGGTCCATGAGATGGAGCTGATTGGTGTCCAGGAGAATTTCTTCATTGAAGGAGATGACCACTAGAATAAGAATGAGTGGGAATTATTTAGACAGTGCAGAAGTGAGGTGAAATATTTCCACACCTTTCAGTGTTTCAAAAACTGTGTTATGTTCTGATGATATTTAAGTATAAATTCTCAAGAGATTATAACAGTAATTTTAAGTTATGCTACTGAATGCTATCTTAAGTTATTCTATTATTTTGTGATGTGGGTCTTTTGTATGTTTGAGCATTTATTTTGCACATAGGAAATAAATACATGCCCCATACTTGATTCATATGGTGCAATTCATATGGCATGAATACCTTTCAACTCCCCACTTTTTGAGGAAACATAAACATGAGCCCAAACCTAAGCTTTAACTAATTTGCCTCCAGGATGTTGAGGTAAGAGAGTTTGATGAGTGAAAGAGTATAAGAAAAAGGAAACTGCTCTATAAGAGTGCAAGCTTTTTCCAGGGCTGAAAAAATGGGAAAGTTACATAAAAATCATTATGACAAATTGTTTTCTCGATCATGGACAGCAGAATCACCACATTTGGACATGCAAACATGCTTATAGAAAAGATAGAAATGTCCCTAAAAAGAGCAAAAATATGGAAGAGCAAGCAAATTTGGACAATGAGTATGTAAAAAAAAATCTGCACTGGAGGTAACAAATTTATAAGTGTTTAGATATCAATTCAAAAAGTGTATGAGGAAGGGAAGACAAAGATGTGGTGGGGGAGGAATCTTGGACTTTATTAATACGGAAAAAAATGCAAAAGGAAGCATCAAAAACTATCAACCTATACACCTACTCCCCTAAATAAGAAAAATCTTTATGAGATTCATCTATACATGCATTGAGGGCTTCGTCATTGATAATATTAGGAAATAAGTAGGCTTTCAAAACAATATTATGTAATAGATTTCATCTTTAGCATCACACACTTGACTGAAGGATGTAGTGAATATATGATGCTATTGTATTTATTGTTTGTTGATTATGTTTTAGCGCAGGCTTCCAAAAAGTGATCTCCCATCCACATATAAAAATCACTCAAGATTCCTTGAAAGATATGCCAGAAATAATTTTGATCAAATGATCCTGATCATAAATATCAGGTGAAACACAAAACAAGGAAACACATGCTCATCAAAGGTGTCCAACACAAACTCCATTTTGAAGAGGGATTCCTTAGTGAGGTCCACAAGATATTCCTCTTTGCAAATGACATTTTGCAGATGAATCAAGCCCAGGAATATGGTTGAGACTCATGGAAGAGATCTACAACTACTCAAAAGTTTGGCCTGACTATCCACACAGGAAAGAATTAGTGGATAAAGAATATCTATTGTTCAGCTTATAAGATGCAGTTAAAGGGACAATCTGTAGAGTTTCTCCATCAGTATGTATGTTTGAGAAAGATAGTACAAGTGGAAAATGGATTGGGCTCAGACATAAATAAGGGAAGGAGACAAGGTTGAATTGCCTCCATGAAATTGCAGCACTCTTTTTAAATGACCTTAAGTTTCTCCTGGTAACAAAGGCCTGCTTTTTAAATATTCGTATTCTACTGGTGCCATTTTCTTGGGCTGAGATTTGGAACAAAGCAGTTTCTGAAATATTGAGAATGAATATGAAAGACAGAAAAGTGGATATGAGCCAGCTACAATACACGACCAATGAGGAACTTCCAAAAAAAAGAGAAGTAAAAGATGTCATGGGGAAATACCATGACTAGAAATTAGTTGGTCACATGACAAGAACAAAGTATGACAAGTATCTACAGATAGCCTCATAGTGTCAAGAGAAATCAAGGAAGACTTTCCAGCATGTTGGCTAGCCCTTTTTGGTGAAATTATTGGAGATTGTGGATAAGAGCAGCACAGGGTCAGCATGCATGGATGGGTTATAAGCTTCACTGTTAGAGGAAACATCTAGGTGGATAAGATTACTCATTCGCGTAGTTGGAAATGCTATTTTTGAAGATTTACGTTTTACTTAAGCTATTGTCTTATTTTTTGATTGATTTTATTGGGTTTTCTAAGTAAATTTTCATATCATCTGCAAACAGTTACTTTTGCCTTCTCTTGGCCTAAGCTTATTCTCTTAATTTTTTCTTGCCCTATGTGTTCACAAATTTAAAAGTTGGAGTAACCTCAGATGTCATTTTCCAGATGAGAAAACTTAAGCTCAGAAATATAAAATAACTTGGCCAAATGTTACACAACTAGTAAGTGGTAGAGCCAAGATTCAAACCCAAGTTCTTTCTCATCACATTCAGTAGTTTTCCATTTCATTATACTACCTATTGCTACAACTAGCATTTTTAGTACTTCATCAAATAATAATGCTGACAGTGGGAATCCTGGCTTCACTTTGGATCTTGCTGAGAAAATTTCTAGTATTTCTCTGTTATAATTAATGCTAGCTGCTCTCGGTTTGTGAAAGTTATTTTTTATCATATAAAGGAAAGATTCATTCCCGTACTTTTTAATTATTTTTAAATAAATCAATGTTATATATTATCCATAACTTGAAAAAAAATAAATACATGCTATATATTATCAAAGATTTTCTTGATCCCTACTGATACAATCATATGGTTTCTGCAGTTTTTGTTATTAATATGATTTTATATGTTAATTGTTTTCCTATCACTGGGGGCCATTGCCAGTTGTCTCGACTCTTGTCTTGCCACTGGATTTCAATGACTCTGGAGAAGTGAGGCTGATGACTTTGCGTAGCTCTGCCTCACTTAAATCTAATTCATGCAGAAGTCAAGATATCATCCTCTTTGAGAATAAAGGATAAACAACAACAACAATCTATTTTCTTGCTATTAAGCCATCTCCTTACAAACCTTGTATAAATCCAACTTTGTCAAAATGAGTGATTTTCAATGTTTTGCTAAATCTCGTTATTGTTGTTTTATTTAATTTTTGCGTTGACATTTATTATTTTTGTTTTTCTGTAGTTCTCTTTCTCTGCTCTATCTCTCCCTAGTTGGGGAATGAGGACTTCTTGTAGGAACACTTTGGAAGAGTATCTTTCATCTTTACTTTTGAAAACAATTGTTATAATATTGGGATCACTTGTTCTTCAAATGTTTGACTGCATTCATTAGTAAGTTTATCTAGACCTGAAGTTTTTCCCCCATTGAAGTTCATTTATGGCTTGTTCAATTTCTTTTTCTGAAATTGACTTACTTAGAGTATCTTTTCCCATACGGGTAACTTTGATGTTTTATATTTTTATAGAAATTCATCTATTTCATTTATGTTTTCAGTTTTGTTGCCTTATAATTCAGTATAATCATTCCTGATAAGTTTTTCTTTCCTCTTCATTTTTCGTGAATTCTTCTTTTTTGTTTTACTATTTAATTTTTAGTAATTTTAGTAATTATTTTTAGTTTTCCTCCATTTTTAAACAGGTTAACTAATGAATTATTAGTTCTGTCAGTTTTAAAGCCCTTTTATTTAAAAATAACATATTTATATAATACTTTGAGAATTATAAAGCACTTTACATGTATTATCTTTTGATCCTCAAAATAGCCCTATAAGATTGGACCTATCATTATCCCTGTTTTATGGATGACAAACCTAAGGCTAATAGAGATTTAAGTGACTTCCCCAGTATCACAAAGCTGGTAACTGTCTGAGGCAAGGTTTGCTTGTAATTCCATTGCTACTTTGTTTTCAATTCTGTATGTACTGCTGTTAATTTTTAAGGTCTTCAGTTTTGTGATTCTTTGTAATCTTTAATTCGTTGGTTTTCTAGGTTCTTTTTTAATTACATAGTGTGAGAGTTCAAGAAAACTTTTGTCCTTTTGTGCCTTTCTGAGCTCCATGGGATTTGAAACAGGCTGTTTCTGCTCTAGACTTGCCCCCTCCTCCTAACTACTATCCCTGCCCTGGCATTTTCTAGCCACTTCCATACCCTATACTTGTACAGCCAGGTCTCATTGGCCAATCCCCAACATTCTCCTGATTATAACATCAGAGACGCATGCGTTGGGGGTGGGGGGAGGGGAGGCTGCTGGGAAGTATAGTTTCCCAGATGGAAGGAGAGACTGAAAGCTTGAGAAAGACGGGAGCTGCAAGAGTACAGAAAGCTTAGTAACTTTTGAGAGGTGAGAGCCAATTACAAGTGAAAAGCACTACTACACCAAGTTAAGCATATAACAAGCAATTGTAGTCTTGTCTGGCACACTGATCTGCTTAAAGAGTGATCAGGATTTTCTGTTTGCCTAAATGTGCCCACCTTACCATGCTGTTGGGACCTGGTGAATTTATCCACTCTCCACTTCTCCTTTGTTCCTTCCCCCTCCCTACCCCCCATGTTCATTGCCAAACAAACCAACATCAAATGCCCTTTCAAATTTCTTGCTCTAAGCAGACTTTAGAAAAACTTGGAAAGAGTTACATGAACTGATGCTAAGTAAAGTGACCAGAACAAGGAGAACATTATACACAGAAACAGATGACTAACTTTGATAGACTTAGCTCTTCTCGGCAATGCAAGGATCTAAGACAACTCCAAAAGATTCATGATGGAAAATACTATCCACATCCAGAAAAAGTCTAAATACAGATCAAAGCATACAATTTGCTCTCTTTTTTTGTTTGTTTGGTTTTTTTTTGTTTCTTCTTTCTCATGGTTCTTCCTATTGGTTCTAATTCTTCTTTACAACATGACTAAGGGGCAGCTAGGTGGCGCAGTGAGTAGAGCACCCACCCTGGAGTCAGGAGGACCTGAGTTCAAATCCGGCCTCAGACACTTGACACTTGTACTAGCTGTGTGACCTTGGGCAAGTCACTTAACCCCAATTGCCCTGCCAAAAAAAAAGCAAAAAAAAATACAACATGACTAATGTGAAAATGTGTTTAATATGAATGCATATGTAGAGTCTATATCAGATGGCACGCTGTCTTGGGGAGGGGAGGGGAGAGGGGAAGGAGGGGAGAAAATTTAGAATTCAAAATCTTGTGGAAGTGAATATTGAAAACCACTAATTAATTAAATTTTTCTTGCTCTTTTTAAAAAAACATACCCTTGGGTTGTTTTTTTTTTTACTTTGCTAGTTGCACTTTTATAATGACTTTTTTTAATCTCAATAATGATAAGTTGACTTTTATTGAATACCAAGTGAATGTTTACTATAGAGGACAGAAGAAAAGGAAACACACAAGAGAAAGAATAGGCATAAATCCTTGAGACTAATTGCTTTATACTGCTGTCTCTGGTGACAAAAATGGGAGCTTTACAGGAAACCAATCAGATATGTCTGAATGAAAACCTGCCCTTCTTATAAGGTTACCTGAATTGTTTACCTGCTATGGTACAAAAGTGATCAAGGATTCTGTCACCCACATATTGACTAAAGGAAGTGACAAGAGATTAGAAGAACTTGAATGTGCCAAATTGAAAAGCAGCCTCTTGCAGGAATGTCACTGACTCCCCCTTCTCCTCTTCTTCCTGTCTTGTCTTGAAGACCATAGCACCTAAAGCTCAGAAGCTCTCAACTTCTAACAGCAACTGAGAAACAGGTTTGCTCTTTCTTTATCCCTGTTCCCTAGTGCCCCGGCCTTTGAGTATCTCCTACTAGGCCCTGGCCTGCCCTTGTGTGAGTTAAAATGAGCCATAATAAAGTTCTATTGCTTGAAACATTATTGACCTGTCTAACTCACTTGTAAAAACCTTATTTGAGTTTCAAAATTGCTATTACATACTGGGACATTTGTTAAATTCATTAGTCCTCTTTTTTTCTTTTTTTAAAGTACGCATTTAGGGAAATGACTTTTCCTTTAAGGATTACTTTAGCTGTGTCCCATACATTTCGGCATATTATCTATTATTTTTAATATAATTTTAATATATCTGTGATTTAGTGTTACAGCCAGTCATTATTTAGAATATTGTTCTTTAATTTTCATTTAAGACTACATCTTTTGTCCAGATTTCCTTTACTGTTGCAGTGGTGGGGAATGTTGCCTATCTGGACATCTGGTGGAATTCTCTCTGCTAAGATCAGAGCAGCCAATGAATTGTTAGCTTGCCTTGGTGGTCATTTAATTTTTCAAAGAATAGAGGAAGTGACAAGAAGAACTGATATTCCAGACTCAGTATTGATTGATAAAAAGGAACTGATTGACAAGATAGAAATAATGGGAACCTACAGAGGACGTAATCACCTTGTATTTTGCTAAAGGAAGGCTGTGTAGAGCCTGACACAGACCCTAGATTTTGAAAAAGCTGATTTCCAGAAAAATAATATATAAGTACCTACTGCTCACAATTTATATGAGCTCAGAAGGGATGGGTGCCATCTAATGACACAAACCAAATGGCAAAGGAAGAGAGAAAAAAAAGTAAAATGTACACAGAAATAGATGTGGCTATATATAGAACTCAAGACCTCTTCAATCAAAGACTGGATGAACATTTAGGTGTGTTGTAGGGGGAAATCTTGTTCAGGTATGGGTTAGGCTACATAGACACTGGGTTCCTTTCCAACTCTGTGATTCTGTCGATTATGAAAGAATGGAATGTTTTCAATGGATCTAAGAACCATCTTTTCTCATAGTAAAGTATCTTGAGCTCTGAAAGACAGACAATATAAGTGTACAAATTGTTGTCCCTGGCTGTTTGGCATTTATTGCATTATGATTTGTTAAGTGTGTATTTAAGTTTCTGAGTTTTTGCATTTGTTATCAGTTTGTCATGTCCTAGCATATTATCCATCTGTCCCTAGATATTTTTTGTTTTCCCTCCAACAAATTCTACTATTACTATTTTAAAATTTATTGGTTTTCATAATTTACTTTAAAATGTTTAGTAATTTTTAGTAATTAACGTTTTAATAACTTAAAAACTAGCATAACAATACCCTTTGATCCAGCAATACCACTACTAGGTCTGTATCCAAAGAGATCATAACAAGGGAAAAGGACCCACATGTACAAAAATATTTATAGCAGCTCTTTTTGTAGTAGCAAAGAACTGGAAATTGAAGGATGCCCATCAATTGGGGAATGGCGAACAAGTTGTGGTATATGAATGTAGTAGAATGCTATACTATAAGAAATGATGAGCAAGCAGATTTCAGAAAAACCTGGGAAGACTTACATGAACTGATGCAAAGTGAAGTTAGAAGAACCAGGAGAACATTGTACACAGTAACAGCAACCCTATGCAGTGATCAACTATGATTGATTTAGCTCTTCTCAGCAGTACAATGATTTAAGATAATTTCAAAATACTCATGATGGAAAATTCTGTCCATATCCAGAGAAAGAATTGATGGAGTGTGAATGCAGATTTAAGCATACAATTTTCACTTTATTTTTCCTTGTTTTTTTTCCTTTGTTCTGTTTCTTCATTTACAACATAGCTAATATAGAAATATGTTTTTACATGATTGTACATATATAACCTATATCAAATTGTTTACCGTTTTAGGGAATGAGGAGGGTAAGGAGAGGTAAAATTTGGAACTCAAAATTTTATTAATAAGTGAATGTTTTTTTAAAAACTAGCCAACATATTTCTTAATTTGTTGGCTATGAAAATGCTAAACTCAGTAGAAATACCTAAGAATTCTATTTTTAGTGCTATAATCTCTGTCTGTCTCTGTCTGTCCATCTCTCTCCTTCCTTCCCGTGTCTCTCTCTCTCTCTCTCTCTCTCTCGCTCTTTCTCACCCTTCCACCTTCACTTGTAGAGCTGGATTTCATGAAATAGTAGTTCAGTTATTCTCTAAACTGCTCCTTATCTTCATTCTTCCAAATTAGCCAGTTCTATCTGTCGCTTTTCCAAGAAATTATTCTCTCAAAATCTTAGCTTTTGTGTTTTTAGTGACCTTCATATAAAATATCAGTTCAAAACTATGACAGATTTATTACTACCTTTTAGCATGTAAACCTTGATTGCTTTGTTATTCATTATTTGTATACAAACATTCTTTGCCTTGTTAAGTTTCTGGTACATGGTCAGTTTGTCTGTCCAAGGCCCTACCCAGCTCTGGATTCTTTGATAGGAAAGAAATTTCTTTGTATCATTGAAGAACCATCTTTTTTCATGGTGAAATGCTTATCTTTGCTAGATACATAATTTGGAGGTATAAGCCAGTCTTTCCTTCTTTTCAGTGTATGGCATTCCAACCTCTTCATTTTTTTTATATCATTCAGTAATCTTGCATGATCTGAATGGGTACACTTCGATATGTGAAGCATACTGCAACTTATAGCCTTAGAGAGTTGTCTGGGAGGCATTGAGAGTTTAAGTGACTTGCCCAGAGTCATACAGCCAGCATGCGTTTGAAGCAAGATGCGAATTTGGGCCTTCCTGACTTCAAGTCCAGTTCCCTATGTCCACCATGCCACACTGCCTCTCAAGATGAACAAGACTAGTACTCCACAGTGAAGAAGCATAAACTACGCTTCAGGCTAAGAATTTACTTTTTTAGAGATTTTTTTCTGAGAAAGTCCTTTGATCAACCTCCCCATTGTCATTACAGAGAGAATAGGTGACCCTTGGCCTTAGATGAGGAATAGGGTGCAGTAGAAATGGACTCCAAGCCTGATTCTCTAGCCTCTCATCCTCATATCTTCTTAATATAATGCTAACCCTTTTCCCCTTTAAAAAGAACTATCCTATTTCCTTTGAATAAGGCATGTCCTTCCAGATCTATTTTCCATTTATGGGTTTCATCCCACCAGGGCTCAGTGAGGCCTGAGGTCAAATTTACCTCAGAGCATTAGGCTCTCTAATGGACCTTGATTGTTAACCCATACTTTTTACACAGTTGTTTCTCTCTGGACATTTGGGCCATGGTTTTTATTGCTGGCTACTTTTATATTTTCCCTTGTGTCCCACATTATAGCTGACCACTATGATACCTAGCTTTGGGGATATATGTAGGTAGCTGTCTCCCTCCCACCTGCCTTTACCATTCAAAGTCCTTTTGATTAGATTAAAAGACTCCATCAAAAATATATGTGTATATGGGTGTATACATATATGCATACACATCCATAAGCATATGCATACACATACATACACGTACACATATACATGATATACATATATGTATACATACCTGCATACACACATGTTATACACATACTCCACACTGGACCAAAAACTGAAGATGCCTATTTTTTAAGATGTGGAAATACCATTCTCAAACAAGATCTTCTTATCCAGTCAAGAGACCTAGGTTTGAATCCTGGTTCTGCCACTCATCAGCTATAAGATTTGGGGTAAGACACTTAAAATAACTCAACTTCTTCATCTGTAAAACTGGGGCTGCAATACCTTTATTATGTAAGCAGCCCAAAGTTTTTCAAAGATCAAATGAGGTATGGTATATAAAATACTTTAAAAATACTAAACTGCATATAATTGTCAAATATTATTACCACTCAGCTTTATTCTACTACTTCATCAATTCATAATCATGTTGAAGTCAGTGATAGCCTGCCTCACAGTCACAATTTGTGGATCAATGTTGCCCCCTAGGAGACAGTATTTATACCTGAGCAGAGCAAGTAGCAAAGTATAAAGGATGTTCAGGGTATCCCAAAAGGATGTTTTGGGATACTCTGTACTACAACACTTTGGGGAGGTGGGAAACATATCAAAGAGTAAGATTTAAATTTGGGGATAAACTTTGAACTTAGTTTCTGTGAAAGTAGAGGAAATCTCTTGTACTAGGTTTTATCATAGATTTTGGGGGTGGGGAGGTAGGGATTGAGACGTAAGCCAGCACTGCCAATACATTTCTAGTAAAGTACTCCATGGCCAGGTTTCAATTATTTGTCTATACTATTGCAATATA
The DNA here is from genome assembly GCF_011100635.1 of Trichosurus vulpecula. NCBI lineage: Eukaryota > Metazoa > Chordata > Mammalia > Diprotodontia > Phalangeridae > Trichosurus > Trichosurus vulpecula. The sequence continues at coordinate 146,405,068 of NC_050580.1, forward strand.
CACTTGAAATTAAAGATTTTAAAGCTCATTTTAAAATTCCTTTTCGTTTTTTTTATTTACAAGTTTTTTAAGTTGAACTTTTTGTTTTCAAGAGAGGAAAGAGACAGAGAGAGATAGAGATACAGAGAGTATAGTTTTGCTTCTTTAATATTACACAAACTGCAACTGAAGTCCAAATCAAAGAAGTAGAAGGGGTGGCACAGTTGAAGGGAAGATAACACAGAAACAGAAGAGTTGGTTGGGGTTGTAGTATAAGAAAGAGCCTCAACTGGAGACCAAAAGACACCAGTAGATTACAAAATAGAATAGAATTTGGGACTTGAAGGCAAGGAAATCTCTGTATTCCACTTCAGACACTTCCTACCCGTAGGACTCTGGACAAATCACTTAACTTCAGCTTTTAGTTTCTTCATCTATAAAGTAGGAACAATACCACCTATCTAATAGGACTGTTGTGACAATCAAATGTGACAATCAATGAAATTATATATGTAGAGTGCTTCGTAAGTTTCAAAGTACTATGTAAAATAGTTCATATTATTATCTTGACTTTGGAACAACTTTGTTTATGTAGTGAAATGAGTATTGGTTTTGGTGTCAGAGAACCTGGAATCAAATCTTGACTCTGTCACTTCCTACCTATATGACCTTGGGCCAACTATTTGATTCCTCTGGACCCCAGTTTCCTCACCCATAAAATGAAGGAATTGGAGACTTCTTAGGTCCCACCTACATTTAAATCTTTGATCTCATGGTCCTGGACAAGTCATTTCATCTGTCTGAGTTTTAGGATTATATTAGAATGAAATCTTGTGAGCAAGGATTGTTTCATTCTTTACACTTATATGCCTGGCACCTGGCACAATGTCTGGCACACAGTAGGAGCTTAATAAATACTTGTTGATTGTGTCGATTGTTTGATTAGCATCATAGATCATAGGATCATAGACCTAGTGTTATAAGGGCCTTAATCTCCCTTTAGTCCTGTCCCCTCAGATTACAAATGATGAAACTGAAACCCAGAGTGGCTAAATAACTTGGCCAAGGTCACAAAGGTAGCAAGTGTGGGAGGTGAGATTTGAACCTAGGTTCTCTAACAACAAATCAGGTGCTTTCTCAGGTTTCTTCCAAATATAACATTATTTGATTTGAACTAGTTCTATAAGGTGTATGGCACAGACTCTACAAATATTCAAATGATTCATCTCTCTCTCTCTCTCTCTCTCTCTCTCTCTCTCTCTCTCTCACACACACACACACACACACACACACACACATACACAAATAATATAAATAAAATGTATTGATTTTAGAATAAATTCTGTGCTTTATGCAAAACTCATTTTAATGTGTCCCTTCATAATATCATACGCAGATGTTAGTAGCTTATGAAACTTCTAAATGAGACAGAGTTTCATAACAATGAATTTCACTAGGACGGTGAGTTAGTCTTTGGCAGAATTCCAGATAGAAATGGCTTGGTGTCAACTGTTCTTTCCCCTTGGAATTGCACAAAATCAGACAATGTTTGAATTACTCAAATATGCCTCAAGTCTGCAGTTCATTGTCTTAATGTTTCAAAGGACTGTGCTTCAATAAATCACATCAAATGCCCGAAGCTTGGAACAATAAAACTTGTAAGCAAAAATAAGGCATAGCTGCCTCTAGCTATTGAAAGTGGCTGTAAAACAGAGAAAAAACTGTATTGGGTAATAAATGTAATTATTTCTTTGAATGGTTTGTGTTAACATGAGGTGATATAATATAGTTGGCTTTGAAGGTGAAGCTTTGTTTGTGTTATTCTGAATTACTCTTAAAATAATGTGATGGTGTCACATAATAGCAACAAAGTTAATATATTAGGACTTGTGAAGAGATAGGAGTTTTACTATAAGACAATCTTTCCTATTACTGTGTTATAGAATCAAAGCTTTACTAAAACACCTCAGCATCTGGAGCTTGCAGATTACAGTCCTGTGCCATCAAAAGGGAGGACTAAGGCGTGATCCAGGTTTTTGTTTTTCTTCTTGGTCTTCATTTGGAAGAAGAAATGATTGAAAAAATAAAATTTTCTTCCACACTTTAGGAGAATAAAACTATCTGCCAAATGCTGTACCTCACTAGGTCTGAGTCAGGTTACATGGAAAGAAGGATGTCCCTTTACTCCAGTTCTTCCAGGCACTGAATATCCACATGAAAAGAGATGAACTTGGACAGAACACAAAATGTATGCTTTTTACTACAATGATACAGATGAGTTCCTCAATTTTTGGCTTTGCCAGTGTGGAGACTTAGGAGGGGAAATGCCATCAGATGCAACTTTTGTTAGAATAATAAAAGAAGCTTCTTCCTCCTCTACCTTCCATTCAGGCCGCCTTCATTTCATTGGCTCCAGTCAATTGCCACACACTTAGTCCTTCAAGTAACATTTAAGTCACATGGTTAAGTATTCATTCAGTCTAACTTTTGATTCCTGTCTTTCTCTTTTCCTATAAACAAGCCCAAAGTCTTCTTCATCCTCGAGAAAACCTTCATTAGATCCTTCTATCCCTAGCATTTATCTTCACAGATCTCTCCTCCCTTTTCCAGCCAAACTCTGAGAAAGCCAACTACCCTGAAGACTATACTTCTCCTTTCATTTACTTCTTAACCCTCTATAATCTGGCTTCTAATCTCATCACTTAATGGAAAGTTCTCTTTCTAAAATCTAATGATCCCTTAATTGTCAGATGAATGATCTTTTCTCATCCTTATTCTTAATCATCCCTCTGTAGCATTTGACATTGTTGGCCCCAATCATGTCACTTTTTTGGGGGGGTGGTGTTCTCCTCCCACCTGCATGACAAATGCTCCATCTCCTATGCTGGATCATCATCTATGTCACACCTGATAACTGTGGGTGCTACCTCAAGGCTCTATTCTAGGCCCATTATCTTTCTTCTCTACACTCTCCTACTTAGTGACCTCATCAGCTACAATGAGTTCACTTATCATCTTCATGCCAGTGATTTCCAGATCTGTACATCTATCCTTAGTCTCTTTTCTGAATAGTCTCAAATCAGCTGTCTATTGGACATTTCAAAGTGGATGTCCCAAAAGTATTTCAGATTTAACGTTTCCAAAACAGATCATATTATCTTTCTCACAAATGAATGAATGAATGAAAAAGCATTTAAATGTTTTCGATATGCAAAACACTATATAAAGTGCTGGAGATACAAAAAAAAAAAAGCAAGAGTCCTGATTCTCAAGGAGTTCACATTATAATATATATAGAAGGTCTCAGATGCAAGTCAGATGGAAAGGTTCCATGATACTTAGGGTGCAGAGGAAAAGCAGATGGTAATGTATCTTTTAAAATATTATTTCTATTCATAAAAACCATATGCATTTCTGATGTTGAACCATGTGGCAGTGCCAAGGATTTTCTTTTCCCCATTGACAGAAGCTCTGGCTACTAAGGAGGAGGTGGAAGGTGCGGGTGGTAAGGAAACTATTCAGCACCTGAAAAGTCAGCAGAAGCAATTGCCAGGTCACATTTCCACAAATGATGCTTCCCTGATGGATAAATATGGAGGCTAGGATGGAGCCAAAGATGGGGCTGCAACTATTCCCAGAGCTCTTGGGCTCAGGGTCCATGCTTCTTTATATCCAGGTCTAAGAGGAGGTAGTACTGGAGATTTGACTTATAGGTTGGCACATGCCAACTCCTATCTCTCCCTCAGGGTGCCTTGCAGCTTCAGCTAGGCTGGCTTGCCTGCTCTGCGTGTTCTCTCGATTGGTTGGCAGTTAGTGGATATGGTTGGCCCCTACTCAACAGGGGTTGTCCCTCCCAGATAATGACTGTAGAGGCTAGGTTGGAATCAGAGCCAGTGACCTGGGGGTGCGGGGAGAGGACCGTTATTCCTGGGGATCTTGAGATTCTCTCTCCCTCTTCTAAACTTCTGTTACTCTAATGGGCACCACAATCCTTCTAGTCACCCAAGTTCTCAACTTCAGTGTCATGCTTTACTTTTAATCAGTTGCCAACCCTTATCATTTCTATTTGTATGTCTCTCACATCTCTTTACTTCTCTCCACATATATGTTCCACCACCCTTAGTCAGGCCTCCAACATCACCTTTTACTTTCACTATTACAACAGTCTCCTATTTGGTCTCCCTGCTTCAAATCCATACTCCAATGCAACCTGCACAAAGATGTCAAAGTGATTTTCTTAGAACCCAGGTCTAAGAGAGAGTTGGCTTGAGATGCAGGAAGACCTGGGTTCAAGTTCCAATATTGACATATACTAAAACGTGACCCTAAAGAAGGCACTTAGCCTCTTAGTACTCCAGGCCTCCATTTTCTAATCTGCGAAGGAGAAGGTCGAACTCAAAGGGAAGTGGACTCAATTAGAGGTGTTGAAGATGCTGCTCCCGCATTGACAGTGTAGCTGGAACCATATTGAAATGTAATTGGGAAATATCTAACAAAATAAATAAAAATACAATAGAACATAGATAATGTCAATATGTGGCCCGCAGGGATCCTTTTGTGTGGTTTCAGTGGCTCCCATTTTTATCTGAATTTGAAAGCACCACTTATATCATTCCAGTTCTAAACCTCTGATCTTTTGTGAATACCATATGGCCATTGCATGTTAAATATGATGGGGATATGACCAGTAGCCCTCAGACAGTTGTCTCAGACAGCCTTTTGCCTACATTCTGCAGCACTGACTAGAGTCTAAGAGACGATTCCAGCTCTCAGTAAGTTTAAGATCTAGTTGGGGAGATGAAATGCCCAATACTCCAAGGCATCAGGGTTGTGCAGTGAATGGAGTGCTGGGCCTGGAGTCAGGAAGACATGAGTTTAAATCTAGCGTCAGAGACTAAAGCAAGTCACTTCACTTCTGTGTGCCTCAGTTTCCTCAAGTATAAAATGGGGATAATAACAGCACCTATCTCCCAGGGTTGTTGTTAGGATTAAATGAGATAGTACTTAACACACATCCTGCAACATAGGAGGTACTTAATTAATGCTTGTTCCTTCCCCTTTCCCAGTACCAAAAGGAATTGTGTCATATGGGGGTGTTATCAGAGGCGTACCCTACCTGTTGATGTTAAATCGTTCCATGAAAAAAAATGCTAGAAAAAAAGCCATGTGATGGCATTTAGTTTCATAGTTGGGCCATTATAAATAGGCACTCAAACTAATAATAACATTATAGCGTGATTTTTAAACTTCACAGAAATATTTTACTGATATGCATTAATAACGTTATTATGAAATAATGTTGATCAGAATAGCCTTATCCAATGTAAGCCTAGGATTTTGTGGGGAAGAGTGGAATACTAGAGCTGGGAGGGACTCTGGTGCTTATGTAACTTCCACTCTTGCTTTTAACAGGTGAGGAAACTAAGGCCCAAACAATTTAAGTGATTTAAACAAATTCAGACAGCAGAGACCACAACCCAGACAGCCTCACTCCCAAACTGATTCAATTTCCAATATACCACACAGGTTCTCAGAAATAAAATACTTTTGACAGGAGTGATAAGATGTCAGGCTTCAAATTAGGTAAGGCAGGATAAAAGAGGCAGTGTGGCCAGACTGTTGGCCTCAGAGTCAGAGAAACCTGGGTTCAAGCCCTGCCTCTGACACATACAGGCTGTTTGACTCTAGGCAAGTCATTTAACTTTTGTTTTCCCTAGGCAATTCCCTAAGATTATAAATTGGGGAGCAAATGTTGATTTGAATTGGCAGAGGAAATTTCCTTGTTGAGAGTTCCCTATAGCGATGAAATCATAAATCTGGCCCAAAAAAATGGCATAATTAGACCTAACACAAGTCTGAGTGAGTCAAGTATAAATAAAAATAATGCAAAAAACCCTTTTTTTTCTTGATCTCAAAAAGATGGGCAGAATGGAGACTTGCAAAAGAAAGCTGCTCTAAGTTTATCATTAATTTTCTGTTTCATTACATGTCTGCATATTTGTGGCGATGTGGATGACCAATCTCTTCTGAGGTAATGGTCAGCCCCAGTCAGAGTCATTTTGTGGAGTCTAGAAATGGTTTGTGAATCCATGCCCAACAATGTTGTGGGTGGGAAGCCACTGTGGACAACACAACCCAAGCTAACACTCAGAAGTGCCATTCTGTAATAGATACTTGGTCATAAAACCTTAACCACATACTGCAACAATGTCTGTTGACCTCCAGAGAGTATGGTAGTGCTGTAAGAACTTTCTCTCTTAGTTCCTAAAATTCTCTTGTTAGTAATAAGGTGTGGCCTGGTGTTGTGTGCATGCATGCATGCATGTGTGTGTGTATATGTGTGTGTGTGTTTTGTTTTGTTTTTGTTGTTTTGGTCCTTTCTCATGCCAGTCATTTTTTTCTAAGGCTGTATTAGAAGGGATTTGCTAAGTTTAGGGGTTTAGTGGCTAAGATAGATAGATAGATAGATAGTACTCTAGGGTTTGCAAAGCACTTTACATATATTATGTCATTTGATTCTCACAACAACCCTGTGGGATATATGCTAACCTTATCCCTATTTTACAGATGAAGGAACTGAGGCTGAGTGAGGATGAGTAACTTGCCTAGGGTCATAAAGCCCAAGTGTTTGATGCAGGATTTGAGGTACAGCCAGTTTTCTGGTGGTGAGCCTCTCTGGATCTGGGACAATGGACAATATATTACTTGGTCACTTCTCAACCTCTTTTAGCATTGTGGAGTCTGTCAGTTTGCATTTCCCTGGCATTGCCTTGAGAAATTTGTAAAGGCAATCAGTGAATGGGCAGATCTTCGCTGCCCATTTGAGTGGGCTTTGGGGGTAGGGCTCTCAGGGTCCTGGGGGGAGTGGCTAGGACTGGAGCCAATGGAAGCCTGTGGTGGGAGGAGCTTGCTGAACAGTGGGAGCAGAGCTAAGAAGCAGTTGGTGAGAACAGTTAAGAGCTGAAGGAGAGAGGAAGCAGTCAGCTAGCTGGAACACAGCTTGGAGATTGCGGTGGAAGCGGCAGAAGTGGCAGAGGCGGCCACGGTGGCAGGCCCTACACAAAAGCAGGACTGACCCTTGTGGCCACCGGAGAGTGCTGAGCAGGGGCTTGAGGCCAGTGGATGGTCTTCTTGCTGGAGGGCCCTGGCATTGGGGTGGGGGGGAAGCACCAGTATAGCTTGGCTTGCTCCCTTAATGTTTTTCTGTGGCCTCCTGGTCACCATTGTGAGATGGACATACTGGTCTTGGAAGGTTCTTGCCAGGATGTCGAACTGGGGACACTGGTCCGTGGGTCTGCTACTTTTGAGTTTCAATAAATGCTTTTACTCCTCTGCCTTCTACTTAGAGAATTCCTTATATCCTGCGATTCTGGACCATTCAGGCATATTCATGGTTATCTTTGAAGTCATGAATTCTGCCAGATCTATGGATATTGGAAGACTTCATGACCAAACAAGAGATAGAGATGTTCACAGGAGGTAAAATGGACAGTTTTGATTACTTAAAATTAAAAAGGTTTTGCACAAACAAAACCAATGCAACTAAAATTAAGAGAGAAGTAGGAAATTGGGGGGAGGGGGAGGGAATCTTTGCAGCAAGTTTCTCTGATAGAGGTCTCCTTTCTATAATGTAGAGGGAACTGAGTCAAATTTATAAGAGCCATTCCCCAATTGATACATGGTCAAATGGGCAGTTTTCAAAGGAAGAAATCTAAACCATCAATGGCCATTTGAAAAAAGGCTCTAAGTAACTAATAGAGAAATGCAAATTAAAATAACTGTGAGGTATCATCTCACACTCATCAGATTGGCAAAGTTGACAAAAATGGAAAATGACAAGTGCTGGAGGGGCTGTGGGAAAATAGGTATTTTAATACATTGTTGGAACTGTTAAATGATCCAAACATTCTGGAAAGCAATTTGGAACTATGCTCAAAAAACTTATAAACTGTGCATACTCTGGTCCTACAATATTGCTCCTAGGTCTACACCCCAAAGAAAGCAAAGAAAGAGGAAAAGGACTAGTATGTACGAAAATATTTATAGTAGCTCTTTTGTGGTGGCAAACAATTGGAAACTAAGAAGATACCCATCAATTAGTGAGTGGCTGAACAAGTTATGGCATATGGATGTCATAGAATACTGTTTTGCTATAAGAAATTATGAAGGGATGGTTTCAGAAAACTTAGGGAAGACTTGTAAGTACTTATGCAAAGTGAAGCAAGCAAGATCAGGAGAAAAATTATACAAGAAGAACAATATTGTAAAGATAAATAACCCTGAAAGATTTAGGATTTCTGATCAACACAATGACCCACCACAATTCCAAATGATTCGTGTTGAAACATGCTATCTACCTCCAGAGAGAGAATTAATGGACTCATAGTAAAGACTGAAGCTTCTTTTCTTTTCTCTTCTTTCTTTCCTTCTTCTCTCTCTCGTTCCCTCTCTCCCTTCCTCTCTCTGTCTTTCCTTCCTTCCTTTCTTCAACATGGCTAAGGTGGAAATTGGTTTTGCATGTGTATATACATATATATGTATATGTATGTGTGTATATATATGTAACATATATATATATGTTACATATATATATGTATATTTGAAATGGGATTTGTTTTTCTTTCCTTCTTAGGTGGGGGGGGTGGAGAAAATTTTGAATTGAAAATAAAATTAAAATTTTTAAAGTGCCTGTGGTTATCATTAGTGGATTCATCTTGTGAGTAGCCACTATACTTCCAGCCTAAGCAAGATAGGGAGATTCAGACTCTAAAACAAAATAAAAATAAAAACAAAACCCACTAAGCCTAGAATGGTCTCCCTATTCTGTCTCCCAATCACATATTCACTTTCTGTTTGACTACAGATAATATTTTAGGAGTTTTGTTCTCCGGAGAAGAATTTTTAAAATTTTTTTATAATATTCGAAAAGTGAAGTAATTCTTTAATTAATTTCTAATTGTGCAAATGTAATCCTCCCTGCAGATGTGGGCTCTATTATACAAATGGGGGAAATCACCATATAACATTGGTTATATTTAGAATGTTATATAACTAAAGAATTAAAAAATGAATATTAGCTGATTCTACATGAACCCAGATTTTTCATGACTTTAAAAACACCCCCTTGTATGAATGAAGTCTTTCAATACTATCTGAATAAAAGTTTGAGGAATGCTGGGCATGCTTAGCTCCTGATTTCCATGATTAGGAATATTACTGTGACTTTCATTTAAAACAGTTCATTTGGAAGGATTGCAAATGACTTTCATTGGTTTAAGGCAGAAAAGGACAGTGTTTGCTATGGAAATATATCTTTTTACACTCCTGAGACTTAGCACATAGAGCCAAAATAAAATGTTGGCTCAAACAAAATTTTTACAATTTTGGAAAGTCTTATAGTTAAAATGTATATCTCTTAGGGAAGAGAGACAGGAAGGAAGGGACAGAAAAGGGAATAGAGAAAGATGGTCAGAGATACAGAGAGGCAGAGATGTAGAGAGACACAGAGAGATTTGTTAAGAATGGAGAATTATGCCCCGTAATATTTTCAAAGATCCACAATTTCATCGATGTGGATGCTCACTCTAGTACTATAGATCTAAATCTGGCATCCTTATAAGGGGCAGAGTACTGGACTTGTACTCAGTAAGACCTGGATAAGTCTTATAACCAGGAAGACTTTGGATAATTAGTAGCTGTATGAGTCTGTGAAAGTCTTTTAACTTCTCTAGGCCTCAGTTTCCTCATTTGTAAAATGAGGCCATTGGACTTGATTATTTCTAAATTCTCTCCCACCTTTAAATCTATGATCCCATAAAAACCAGTACAGGCTGTTATAGGTGGTTTAATGAGTTGCTATGTTTTTTTTAAAAAATCATCACCTGGTAGCCCACCAGACCCTTAACTAGAATTCTTGTGCCTGGAGCAAAAACATTTGAGTGAGAGAGTGAAGATATGGCACAAAGGACAATGTGACAACAGGTACAGGCTGGTAAGCACCAGGGGAGAGGTGTCATGCTAACCAGATTCTGGGGTGGCAGCTAGAAGAGGGGTCACGTTCCATGGTAGCACAGACCAATGGAGGAAGATGGAGGGAAGTATAGGCATGAACATGACTGTGGGGAAGCACTCCCAATCTAGACTGTTGCTATTGTGGGGGTAAAGCCCATATCACTCCCTTCTTGTTATGGTTCCACAGTCAACCACATGGTGATTAGTCTTTCTTGTCATCAAACAACAGATAATCCATTGCTGAGTCAGTTTTCAATTTTTCCTAGTTTTATAAGGTCTACCAGTTTGTACTCTTCGGGTACAGCCTTGGAAAACCAGAGTCATCTTCACACCATGACGAGGCATTGTGGAAAGGCTAATTAATAGAGATACCAGCAGCATTACTACCAAGATCAACAGGGACCAATGGAACGTTTTTGTTTTATATTGTCCCTTGTCAGTAAGTTGCATATTTAGGGTGTGTTGCTAAAGTGCTATGAAGAGCCCTCTCTGTCTCCTCTGCTCTGCCGGCAGCTCTTCAGCTTTGCTCCTCACCCCCTGAGAATGTACGCCTGCGCCAAGTTCATCTCTACCCCTGCCCTTGTGAGGAGCAGCTCTCAGATGCTGAGTAGACCATTAACTGCAGTGGTACTGAAACGGCCAGAGGTTCGGACAGATGAGAACCTCAGCATTTTGGCAGCATCAGGTCCCTTGACCTCACTTGTCCCCAGATGTGGATTCCAAACTAGTGCCATCTCAAGGGACATTGACACAGCAGCAAAGTTCATTGGGGCTGGGGCTGCCACTGTGGGTGTGGCCGGCTCTGGAGCTGGGATTGGGACTGTGTTTGGAAGTCTTATCATCGGTTATGCCAGGAATCCTTCCCTGAAGCAACAGCTCTTTTCCTACGCCATCCTGGGCTTTGCCCTATCTGAGGCCATGGGGCTCTTTTGCCTGATGGTGGCCTTCCTCATCCTCTTCGCCATGTGATGGAGCCATTTCTGTCCCCCAACGTTTCTGAATGTTCCTCCTCGTCCTGGTCCTTCCATGTCTCTTTTCAGCCTGTGTATACCTCCCCCTCCATCTTACCAGGCAGCCCTGGGGAAAGCCATGGGCTCAGGGTTTGACAGAGGGAAGACAAATAAATACTGTATTAAAGTGCTATGAAGAAAGGCTCAGCATTGGTATGGTAACTGGCCCTACACAAGGAGGTTTCGATTGCAAAAAACTAAACACTTCAATGACAAAAGACTAAGAAAATGCTCAATAAGGTTCTGTTAGTGGGACATCATTTATATTAGCCAGCATTTGTGCCTTGGGAATTCTGTGCTTGGTTGTACTAACTCTATTAAAAAAAAAGCTTATTAGTTGTTGCACATTTGTGTGGGGGGGGGGAGCGGAGAGAAGGAGGGAGGATACATAGCACAAACACACTAGAGAGGGGAAAGCAGTGTAGTATTATAGACAAATATATATCTATTTATATGTTATAACTTTATGCATACATACTACACATTTTCTAAAACATTCTCCCTATAGAATTTACTTCTTAATGGCAGAGGTTATTTCATTTTTTCCTTTGTATCCTCAGAGCCTAAAGTAGGCATTTAATATATGCTTGTTGATTGACTGAAAAATGCCAGACTAGGAGTCAAGAGATTCAGCTTCCAGTTCTGACTTCGCCTCTAAAAATGACAATATTATACAAGCTGCTCCACCTCTCTGAGCCTCAGTTTCCTCACCTATAAAATGGAGGGTTCTACAATATTTTAAAGCTAAATAACTTTAAAAGGCTGAAGACTGCTGATCAATGCAACAACAAACCATAATAACAAAGGACTGGTAAGGAAGCATGTTATCCATCTCCTGACAAAGAAATGATGGAATAATGATATAGAATAAGATATGCATTTTTATACATAGGCAACGTAGAAATTAATTTCTCTCTCTATTTATACACACACACACAGAGGAACATTTGCCAGATCTGAAATCCTATGAGATTATGATTTCTTTGGGCTATTTCCCCCCCTTGCTACTTGATGCTGAACCGCACAACTTCATAAATAATTTTAATTATAATCAAATCAATCAATCAACATTGACTATCTACTGTACCAAAGGAACTTGTCTGGTCCCTGGGGATACAAAGACTTATAAAACATACAAACCTCCCTGCTCTAAAGGAGCTAAGAATTTAGTTGGAGAGAAAGGACATTCACAAGAATAACTGAGGATACAGGGTAGCAGCAAGATGTAGTAGATGGTATAATGGAAGGAGCATGGGACTTGCAGTCAGGAGAGAAGTGGGGTTCAATCCCAGCTTTGACATTCACTAGCTAAGTGACCGTAGATAAAACACTTAACCTCCTGGAACCTGTTTTCATAACTGAAAAGGCAGGATAAGAATATCTGCACTTGTTACTTGTCAGGGTTTCTATGGTGAAAGTGTTTTAACAACTGTAAGTTGCTATAAATGTGAGTTATTATATAATAAGGGTCTAATGGATGGTACAATAATGCTTGTAAGAATGCAGAAGAGGGAGAAGTCACTTGGGACTAGAAAGACCATACAGGAAGTAGGATTTGACCTGTGTTTTCAAGAAATGTAGAATATCCCTAAATGAAGAACATTCCAGGTAGGGAGGATACTCTCTCTTTAGATAAGAAGATAGGAATATGTGTGGTGTATTTTGAGAACCAATAGGCCAGTTGGGCCAGAGCAGTGTTATGTTGGAGAGTAGAGGGAGATAAGGTTGGAGAGGAAGTTTGGGGCCAGATTGTGTAGGAATTTGAATGGCAGTCTAAAAAGTTTGGATTTTCCCCTATATGCATTAGCAACCCATTAAACAATTTCAATCAGGGAAACTGGGTCATAAGAATGTAGATCTAGAGCTGGAAGAGATCTCATAGACCACCTATTCCACCTCTCATTTCTTAATTGAGAAAACCAAGATCTAGGACAATTAAATGAATTGTCCAAAGTCACAACTGCTACACAAAGAAGTAAGTGGCAGAGCCAGAAGTTGAACCTAAGCCCTCTTACACCAACATGTTTTCCACTGCAACAGTGCTAGATGAGCACACCAGAACATTTTGTTTAGGAAGCACCAAGTTATGGTAGCTCATTGCCAGTCACAGAAGATCTAATCTCTTAACTGTCTCTTCACTTCCCATTTATAGTACCCTACTGCTGCGCGTCTAAGGATAATAAGAAAGAGGCTGAGAGTGGTCAGTTTGTTCATTTTGGCTCTCTTCGTGATCCACACAGGAATTAGTTTAGCTGTGACAAGTGGTACAGATGGTGAAGGCAGATTAAAAGAACTGGCTATGCTCACAGTATATAGTCTCTGGGTTTGTATTGATAGTCTGGTTGTTCTCTTTGGAACTAGGACTTTAAGTACCCCATTAAACAGAATTAGAACAGATTGGGATAGAAGTAGAGACATCATTTGACGATGTAGCCAATTTAACATTTTAAGTAATATGACAATATCATGTCAAGGACCATCTTTTTGACAAAATTCTTTGGGTAATACTGTATGGCTCAGAGCCACAGAATAACACAGTAACTGTAGCATTAAAGTTGCAGCTCACCTAAAAGGCAAAGGAGAGGGCTATAGTGAGCATGAGTAGATTGTAATTCATTACCAGCCAAGAACTGCTCAAGAGAAATGTTGCAAAGGATGTCATCAGGGAGTTGTGTGACTGGAAAAGAAGGTGAGTGAGGGTAACCAATGGCTATCTCACATGACCCATTGGTATTCTTCAGTCTAAAGAGGTTTAGAGAAAAAATAAATAGGAAATCATGACTCCTTTGAAGTATCAAAGACTTTAGGGATTTAAACGCTTCATATAAAACCACTGATAAATGTAGAAATACTAGATTGGCTAAGGAATATCCATTTCTTCCAGGAAAAGCTTTGCTGTTTTGAGGTATTCATCAATTTAAAAATATTCAAAGGATTTTATTTTTAGAAATGCTATAGTTTTCAATAATAAAACTTCCAATATAAATGATCTCTTTCCCATGTTCTTGTCTTATATTGCAGCTGACTGCAGGACATCTCCACCTGAATATTCTACTAATACCACAAATTCAAAAAGTCTGAAGTCAAGCATCATCTTCTCTCAAAACATTTTCTTCTCTCTGACATTCTTTTTTCTGTTGATAGCATAACTACCCTGTCACCAGACTCAAAATCTTATCCTTGAGTTCTCCCTCTCCCACTCTCCTCACATCAAATTTGTCTTCAAGATCTGACAATTACATCTCTGAAATATATAAAACATTATCAATTTAGTCATTTCTATTCCCAGTGATACCACCTAAGTTCAGGTCCTGATCATTTCTGATATGAAGTATGACAATGATTTCTTAGCTGGTCTTCTTACTTCCTTTCTTTCCTCTCTAATTTATTCTGCACATAGTTGTCATTAAACTTCCTAAAGAACTGACTTGATTATGAAATCACAGGTCTCACCCTCCCAAAAAAGAGTGTTTCAGTTCTGTTATAGGCACCAGGGGCTATAGAGGTGAAATAAACAGACAGATAAACAGTCGTCATTGTTGTTCAGTGGTTTTTGACTCTTCATGACTCCATAGACCATAGTATGCTAGGCCCTTCTATCCTCCACTATCTCCTGAAGTCTGTTCAAGTTCAAGTGCCTCCATGACACTCTCTGTCCACATATCATCCTCTGCTATCCTCTTCTCTCATGAATCAAAAGCTGGAATTAAGGTTGCTGGGAGAAATATTAATCTCAAATATAGAGATGATACTTCTCTGATGGCTGAAAATGAAGAGGAATTAAGAAGCCTCTTGATGAGAACAGAAGAGGAGAGTGTAAAAGCTGTCTTGAAGCCAAACATCCAAAAAAACTAAGATCTTGGCAACTGGTCCCATCACTTCTGGCAAATAGAGGGAGAAGAAATGGAAACTGTCAGATTTTATATTCTTGAGCTCAAAAATCACTACGGAGCAACTGCAGCCATGAAATTAAAAGATGTTTGCTCCTTGGAAGAAAAGCTATGGCAAATCTAGACAGCATACTAAAAAGCAGAGACATCACCTTGCCAACAAAAGTCCATATAGTCAAAGCTATGGTTCTTCCAGAGCAATGTATGTCTGTGAGACTTGGACTATAAGGACAGCTGAACACCTCAGAATCAACACTTTTGAGTTATGGTGCTGGAGAAGACTTTTGAGACTCTCTTTGGACAGAAAGGAGATCAATTCAGAAATTAATTCAGACTATTCACTGGAAGGTCAAATACTGAAGCTGAAGCTTAAATACTTGGGTCACATAATGAAAAGATGGGACTCACTGGAAAAGACCCTGATGTTGGGAAAGATTGAAGGCAAAAGGAGAAGGGGACAGCAGAGGATGAGATACATAAGTGTCATGGAAACAATGAACATGAACTTGGACAGACTTTGAGGAGGATAGAAGGGCTGATGTTCTTTGGTTCATGGTGTCATGAAGAATTGGACATGACTGAACAACAACAAAGTATAAATCCAATCTTAAATTCTGCTCGTGCAATTAGGTACATAGCCCCACACTCCCTTATCTATACCAATGACCTCTCAATTGCTGGATCTAATATCTTCATTCTTCTTGTTTTCTTTGCAGCTCTTAATATTGTTGGCTACCCTGATCAGTCAATTATCCCTTCTTACTTCTATTGTAATCACCTCCTAATCAGTCTTTCTGCCTCAAGTACTTTCCCCACTCTAATCCATCCTCAAAAAGTTGCTAAAGTGATTTTCCTAAAGACCACATTACTAACACTACTCACTAAACTTCAGTGGTTCCCTATAACTCCTGGGATCAAATATAAACTCCTATTTGGTTTTTAAAGCCTTCACTTCCCAGTACCAACCTTTCCAGTCTTGTCATGTGTTACTCTCCATCCAACATTCCATACAGACTAGCCTTGCTGCTCCATTTTGGCATGAAACATTCCCTTGATATCTCTGATTTTCCCATTTTGTTTTCTTCTATTTGTTTGCATTGATCAAGAAAACTCTCTTCTCTCTCCCTGTTATTCTCTGAAATTCTGCATTCAGTTAGGTATATTTTTCCCTTTCTCCTTTACAATTTACTTTCCTTCTTTGCTGAGCTATCTGTAAAGCCTCATCAGACAGCCACTTTGCATTGTTGCTCTTCTTTTTCTTTGGGATTTTTTTGTTGTTGTTGCTACCTCCTGTAAAATATTGTGAACCTCTGTCAATAGTTCTTCAGGCACTCTATGTACCAGATCTAATCTCTTAAATCTATTCATCATGTCCACCTCATATTCATAAGAGATGTTGTGTAGGTAATACCTTTACAAGCTGATGGTTTTCCCTACTTTCTTCAATTTAAGTCTAAATTTTGCAATATGAAGCTCATGATTTGAGCCACAGTCAGCTCCAGGTCCTGTTTTAACTGACTATATTGAGCTTTTCCACCTTTGGCTGCAAAATGTATAATCAATCTGATTTCAATATTAACCATCTAGTGATGTCTACGTGTAGAGTTGCCTTTTGGGTTGTTGAAAAAAAGTGTTTGCTATGATCAGCAAGTTACCTTGACAAAACACTATTAGTCTGTGCCCTGCGTTGTTTTTGTACTCCAAGGCCAAACTTGCCTATTATTTCAATTATCTTTTGATTTCCTACTTTAGCATTTCAATCTCCTATGATGAATTTGATGTATTTTTTGGTGTTAGATGTTGTAGGTCTTCATAGAACTGATTAAATTTGGCCTCCAGTATGAGTGGTTGGAGCATAGACTCATATTACTGTGATGTTGAACAGCTTGCCTTGGAATTGAATAGATATCTTTCTGTCATTTTTAGATTATACCCCAGTACTGCTATTCCATTTCTTCTAAGGGATTCTTGCTAACCATAGTATATGTAATGATCACCTAAATTAAATTCATCCATTTCCATCCATTTAAGTTCACTGACACCCAAATTGCTGATGTTCAATCTTTTCATCTCCTGTTCAACCACTATCCAGCTTACCTTGTTTCATAGATCTTCCATTCCAGGTTCCTATGCAATATTGATCTTTAAAGCATTAGTTTTTCCTTTCATCACTAGACACATCCACAGCTAAGCTTCCTTTTGGCTTTGGCTTAGCTGCTTCATTAGTTCTGGAGCAACTTGTAGCTGTCCTCTGCTCTTCCCCAGCAGCATGTTGGACATCTGATCTGAGGGGCTCATCTTTCAGTGTCATATCTTTTATCATTTTAATACTGCCCATGGGGCTTTCTTGGCAAAGACACTGGAGTGGTTTGCCATTTCCTTCTCCAGTGGATCACCTTTCATCAGAACTCTCCACTATGACCTGTCCATCTTGGGTAACCCTACACAGCATAGCTCATAGTTTTATTGAGTTATGCAAGCCCCTCTGCCATGATGAGTCAGTGATCCAGGAGGAGAAATAAATAGTTCTCTCCTTTAAAGAGCTAACATTCCAATGAAGGACATACAACATGCAAAGGTACTCTGCTCTGACCTAACCAGCACCTCTGCTTTCTCTAGCATGGTAATTCTGTCTTACTCATGATGGTATTACCCATAGCACTCGGCACAGTATGTTGCACATAGTAAATATTATTAATGACCACCTATAGTTCCTCAAATAATGTGTCTCCTGTGTTAAGAACATAGAAGATCTTGATAGATGAATAATGCTGGGGTTGAAATAACCCCACCCCATTTGGCCGTAATACATTTAACAGTTAAGAACTTATCTCAAATGTTAACTAGATATGAACAAGGCCTGGATACCTTTCATTCATTCATTCAATAAACATTCACCAAGCACCTACTATGTTCCAGGCACTGTGCTAAGTACTCCATAACACTCAGGCTATCTGTTCAGGATGGCTAGGTAAAGTGGTCATTCTTTCTGTATAAAACCCTGGAGCTAATGGAAACTCAGACATTATAGTGCCAGACTATAGAGAGTATTCTAGCTGTGCCCTTAAGAAGGAATTGATTGGGGTGGAGGAGTGGCACATTGGGCTGCCTACAGTCTCTCCCCCTTCCTCCTTGCCTCTATCTTATTTGGAGGATGAGCTTCAAAAAGTCTGAAAGATTTGGGACTTTTCATATTTCCATCCTGTGCCTAACAGTGTCCCAGAGACAGATGATGGCAATGTTTGAATTATGAGTCAAGGACAGAATGGATGAAGATTCAAGGCTCTACAAAGAGCCTAAAAGAAAAGTTAAGCCATACATAACAGTTAAATCTTTAGGACACCAGCAAAAGGACTTCCAGGAACTCTGAGTTTCCCCTTTGCCACAGTTATACACTTAAGTTTGAGCTAATTTTCCTCTGGACTCTGTGTGTACTATTTGAAGAATCTGTCACAGACCTTTAGGAAGATGTTTTGTACCAACTATACTACTGTAGTAACAATTTTTAAGGGCTAAGGCTGGTTAATTGATATTCCTGATAAGCATGCCAGTAGGGGGCTCATGTGCTATTGTTCTATAACCCCTAACCCTCTTTCCTCCAGTCCCTCAGAGATACCCCTACAGCTCTGTGGGAACACAATAAAAACACTCTAGGGAATCTAGCCTGTCATGTAAATGGGGTTTGAGATAGTCACTTTATAGCATATGCTATAGATACAATAAAGGAAATATCTTTGTTTAAAGGTCCTCTGGTGTCTAATATCAAGGAGACATGCCTACCAACTAATATCAAAGAGGATGTTCCATGAAGAACTAAAATGGAAGACAGATTGCTATTTCTGGAAAGATTCTCCAAATGTTCCTGTTTGTGAGTGACATTGTCTGTACTCTATCAAGCCATGTAATACTTCAGAAACTCCTAAGTGAAACCCAGAATCATTGAAAAGAGTTTGGCCCAAAAGTACATCAGAAAAACTAAATGGATGAAGCATGTCTATTGTCTAGACTAGGATATGTAATTATCTGGACAGCCTGCAGAGTTAGTCCATTAGTACTTTTTTCTTGGACAGATACAGTACATAGACAATGAACTGGGTCCAGAATTGAGGAAATAGAAGAGAGGGGACTGGATTGTATTTGTGAAATTAGTCAGTGCTTTCAGTGGACCCATATTTCTCCTCTAAATAAATCTCATCTTGTTAATATTAATGTTCTTCTAGCAACACTATACAGCTGCAAATAGAATGCAATAATCACTAAGGAATCAAAAGAAGTCATCCAAAGGGCAACAGAGAGGGGGCATGGTGGATCTAAATAAGTTGTAGCATAGTATAAACAATGGATCATGCACAGTAAACAAAAGAGATGTTTGACCAGGAATGAAGATAGGCTAGTCTTTCAGTAAAATGAACAGTTCCTGTACTGCATTGGCACGTAGGTAATAGCAAAAGATTAAAAAAGAAGGTCTCTAGCCTACCACAGGAACCTCATGTAGAAGAATTACTGGAGCGTATAGATAAGAGTCCCACAGGAAGAGAAAGAGGGACTGTGATTTTCATCCCTGGATGGAGTACTTACATCATTCAGATCACAGACCAACTGGAGTATTTAAATATAAACACATCCTTGGTATCATTAATTAAAACATACATAAAAATGACTTCCCCCCCCCCCGCCCAAATAATCTGTAAGGGCAAATAAAGTGTTACCACACTAAATCTACTTTATTCTTGAGTGGGAAAAAAAACCTCATTCAAATTGAGTTCAAGACAAGATTTTAAATTCATTTCAAATCATTTGGGAAGCATTTCTTAAATGATGCTGAGATGAGTTCTTTAAAATTTCCTGAGTAGACTTTATTCCCTTTTCTCCTCTTCTCCCTACTGTGCTTCCTTGCCCATTTCTAATTTTTTCTAACTTGACTATTTTACTTTCCTTACAATGGCTGTGTCTGATTTTGCGCATTTTGAGTTCTTTACAAAGTACAAAGTGGGCCATTATCAAATCACTTCCCTTTTCCATGCTTAATTTTCCTCTTCTTTAAAATGAGAGGGAGGGGCGGAGCCAAGATGGCAGCTTGAAAACAGGGACTCACTTGAGCTCTCCCCCAAATCCCTCCGAACACTTGTAAAAAATGACTCTAAACAAATTCTAGAGCTACAGAACGCATGAAATGACAGAGTGAAATAAGTCTCCAGCCCAAGACAGCCTGGATGGTTGCTAAGAATGGTCTATTGCACCATGCTGGGAGCACAGCACAGCCCACTTTGGGCTGTGCAGGAAGAGACCAGGCTGGAGTAGAGCTCAAGGCCCTGAATCATTGAGCTGTTGCAGTTTCCAGACTTTTCAACCCACAAACGACAAAGACAATGGAGGTCAGTGGGAATACTGTTGGACCTGGGCAAGAGAAGTGTGCGGTCTAGCCCCAGCCCTGGGGGTGGCAGAGGTGGCTGCTTCCAGCTCCAGGCCCACAAAGTGGGGGAAAGCAGGCAGATGATCAGAGTGAGAGTGCAGGGATCTCTTTGCTGGCACTAAGGCAGCATTCTTTCACTTTGCCCTGCTTGGATCTGGGTTGCAGTTCTGGTTGGCAGTCCTTGGCGAGGAGGAGCACTGTTGTGACAGAGCTTGCAGTGACTGTGGGGAGGGAGTCCTCCTGGTAGTTACACAGCAGAAAGGAGTGCTTGCACTCACAGACCAGAGCACAGGCCAGGAGAGGAGCATCATACCACCTCAGAATAGAAGTAATTCTGAAAACAGCAGTGCAAAACTCCTGAAGCTTGGGACAAAGCACTCTCCACTCTGGAAGCAGTCATACCCGGACCAAAAGCTCTAAAGTCAAGTAATCTGCTGGGAAAATGCGCAAGCAGCATGAAAGGACTAAGACTCAAACTACAGAATCTTTTTTGATGACAAAGAAGATCAAAACATACAGCCAGAAGAAGTCAACAAAGTCAGAGCCCACATCAAAAGCCTCCAAGAAAAATATGAATTAGTCTCAGGCCATGGAAGAGCTTAAAAAGGATTTGGAAAAGCAAGCAAGAGAAGTAGAGGAAAAATTGGGAAGAGAAATGAGATTGATACAAGAAAATCATTTAAAACAAATCAACAGCTTGCTAAAGGACACCCAAAATACTGAAGAAATAACACCTTAAAAAATAGACTAACCCAAATGGCAAAAGAGCTCCAAAAAGCCAATGAGGAGAAGAATGCCTGAAAAGGCAGAATTAGTCAAATGGAAAAGGAAGTCCAAAAGACCAATGAAGAAAATACTGCCTTAAAAATTAGAATGGAGCAAGTGGAAGCTAGTGACTTTATGAGAAATCAAGAAATTATAAAACAGATCCAAAAGAATGAAAAAATGGAAGACAATGTCAAATACCTCATTGGAAACACCACTGACCTGGAGAATAGATAATTTAGAAATTATTGGACTACCTGAAAGCCATGATCAAAAAAAGAGACTAGATATAATTTTTCAAGAAATTGTAAAGGAAAACTGCCCTGACATTCTAGAACCAGAGGGTAAAATAGTAATTGAAAGAATCCACCAATCACCTCTTGAAAAAGATCCCAAAAAGAAAACTAGGAATATTGTAGCCAAATTCCAGAGTTTCCAGGTCAAGGAGAAAATATTGCAAGCAGCCAGAAAGAAATAATTTGAGTATTGTGGAAACATAAACAGGATAACACAACAGAGTTGAATAGAAAATTTGACTTTCAAATGCAACAATCAAGAGAAGCATGAAAAGGTAAACAGGAAAGAGAAATCATAAGTGACTTACTAAAGTTGAACTATTTTGTTTATGTTCCTACATGGAAAGATATTTGTAACTCACGAGACCTTTCTCAGTATTGGGGTAGTTGAAGGGAATATACATACGTGTGTGTGTGTGTGTGTGTGTGTGTGTGTGTGTGTGTGTGTGTGGAGAGGGAGAAAGGGAGAGATAGAATGAGGTAGATTATCTCACATAAAAGTGGCAGGAAAAAGCTGTTATAATGGAAGGGAAGAGGGGGTAGGTGAGGAGGAATGAGTGACTCTTGCTCTCATTGGATTTAGCTTAGGGAGGAAATAACATACACACTCAACTGGGTATCTTTCCTTACAGGAAAGTAGCGAGGGAAAGGGATGGGGGGTGATTTTAGGAGGGCAGATTGGGGGAAGAGATAGTTAAAAGCAAACACTTTTGAAAAGAGACAGGGTCAAAGGAGAAAATTGAATAAAGGGGGACAGGATAGGAGGGAAATACAGTTAGTCTTTCACAACATGACTATTATGGAAGTGTTTTGCATAATGATACATATATAACCTATGTTGAATTGCTTGCCTGCTCAAGGAGGGTGAGTGGGGAGGGAAGAAGGGAGAGAATTTGGAACTCAAATTTCTAAAAACAAATGTTAAAAAAAATTGTTTCTAAATGCAACTGGGAAATAAGATATACAGGCAACGGGGTATAGAAATCTATCTACAAGAAGGTAAGGGGAAAAGGGATGGGGGGTCAAGTGGGGTGATAGAAGGGAGGGCAGACTGGGGAAAGAGGTGATCAGAATGCATGACATCTTGGGGTGGAAGGGAGGGTAGGTATGGAGAGAAAATTTTTAACTCAAAATCATGCAGAAATGAATGTTGAAAAGTAAAAATAAATTTAAAAAATAAAACACAATTAGAGGGATACAACAAACAACAGCTAAAGCCTCTTCTAGTTCTAAGGGGCTATGATGCTCCTATACAATGAAATAGTTTGCAGTAACATGACTCTAAGCAACATATTATGTCTTTATGTAGAATCAACTCACCACTTTCCTCCCCCTGGTAATTTAATTTCAATGAATTATTTATTTAAACACCTATTGTATACTAAGAACTGTGACAGGCATGATAGGTGGCTGGGCAACTGAAAGACAAAATAGATAATAGTACCTGCTGTTAAGGAGTTTACTTTCTGTGGAGGGGATCACATAAGGGTAAGATACATTTAATTCAGGGTAGTTAATGAAAGGGTAAAAGGAGATGAAAGATGAGAGCTCTAGTAGCATGGGAAGAAGGGGAGACAGCTAATAGTCGGAGGAAATAAGAAATGCTTCTTGAAATGAACTCTGAAGGATATGAGTTCTCAAAGGTGGAAAAGAAGGGACACATTATAGGAATGGGGGGTGACATGTACAAACACACAGAGGTAGGAGATGTTAAGTTGAAATCAGGAAATAGCAAGTAGCCCATTGCGGTTGAAACACTGTATATGAAGGGAATAAGGTTGGAAAGGTAGGTTGGCCAGATCATAGAGGGTCTTAAATGATGCATTTAGGAGTTTGTATTTTTATCCTTGAGGCAATAAGTGAACTAACATATTTAAGCACCTACTGGCATCTGAAAGTCTTTGATCCAGGAAGACATTGTCAGAACTTTGCCTTAAGAAGATACTTTTGGCAGTTGTGTGGAATGTGAATTAGAAGAGAAGGTCTAGAGGCAAGGAGAACAATTAATGGGTTGCTACAACAGTCCAGGTACAAAATTGTGACTGCCTGTATGATAGGAGAAAAGGCGATTGATGTGACTGGTGTAATGGAAGTAGACCTGGATAAGACTTGGCCACTGATTGGATTTGGCTGGTAAGGTAGAAGAAAAAGGAAAAAAAAATTACTCCAAAGTTTCATACCTAGTTGACTAGGAGCATATTGGCATCTTCAACAGAAACGGGAAATCTGGAAGAAAAAAAAAGGTAGGACCAGGTGAGGTAAGAAAATTCTGGTTTGGACATATTGAGTTTGAGGTGCCCAGATGATGACCAGTAGGAAGCTGGACATATGATTCTGGAGTTCAGGAAACAGATAAGGGCTGCATGTGCCCTCACATGAATAGACCTGAGAGTAAGCTGGATAGAGATGACAATTGAATCCTTGGGAGTGGAGTGGATGAGGATCAAAGGAAAGAGAGTGGAGACAGAAGACAAGAGGGATATTACATTTAGGCATAGGAAATGGATGATGAACCAACAAAGAAGACTAAGAAAGAGTAGTGAGGCAGGAAAGAGAACCGAAAGAAAGAGTACTGTCAGGGAAGCCACAGGAGAAGAAATACAGGGTTATAGCTTCGAGGCATCATTAAATCATAGATTTAGAGTTGGAAGAGACCTTGGGCCATTAAACCCAACTCCTTTTATTTTATAGTTGAGGAGTCTGAAGACTAGAGAGGTAAAGTGACTCACCCATGGTCACAGAGCTAGTACCTAAAGGAGGATTTGGACCACAAGTCTTCCAGATCCCAAGCCAAGCACTGTATCCAGAGTCACATAGCTGCCAATGGCAGAGTAAAATGAAGGTTAAAGGATGGATGCCTTCCCATGTTTAAGGCTGTGAGGAAAAGGGGCAAATTCAATGCCTTTACAAACAAATTTCAGAGTCACCAAGATGGAAACACTGACCTTTCATAAATTATTAATAAATTTTAGCCTTTTTATTTGGATTCAAGAAATACAAAATTATACTCAAAGAACACTTAACAGAACTGTAGTTACATATGTATTCATATACATCATGTATTGGCTAGATCACATCCTTTCTTGAGGATTTAAATAGGGGCATAGCACAATAATCACAAAGGATATGGTAGATGTGGATGGGTTATGATCTGCATTGTTCAAGAGAGTACCTACCTTGATGAGATAAACAGTATTCTAAAGTCTAAGTATGTGTGTTTTCTTGGTCTAGACGTGTAATTTCAGCAGTGTGGGGAACCCCCTCTACTGATACAGACTGGTGACTCATTCGTAACTTCTAGTATTGGTAAATTCTCTACACAACTGGCGTCTAACAAATAGAAACAGGAGCCACTAATCTGTACATAAGGATCCCTGCAAGCCACAGACTGACAGGTTTAAAATGTAACATTATTGATGTTTTATTGTATCTCTAGTTATTTTACTAAGTATATCTCAATCACATATGAGTCTGGTTTGAAGCACTGGGGAATGTAACTGGGAGCTGTGTGTTTGATTCTTTTGGTCTAGAGTACTGAGAAGTTAAACAACTTGCTCTGTGTCAGAGGCAGGACTTGAGCCCAGTTCTTCCTGGTTCCAAAACCAGCCTTCAGTCTACTAGGTCATGCTTGCTCTCATAAAGACTTATATATACATATATATATATATATATATATATATATATGTATATATATATGTTACAGGAAAGAAAAATATCTCTAAGTGGGATATTCTTGGATTGACAAAATAATAACACTCAAATAATATTAGAACTTTTTCTATTTATGTAACTATCTGAATTGTCTATATACTTTTGTCTATATTCACAAGCCATTTTAACAAAGTAAAAAATTAGATGATTTTTCCTTCCACTTAAGGAGAACCAAATGATGTCATTTTCCTGACAAGTCAATTATCTGTCATGCATTGAATATAAAATTTCATTTCTATTCTGCTCCTGGTTTAAAAAAGAAAGTAACTTAGTGTGTCTCTATTTCACAGAGGGGGCCCAACTGTCCCTTTCTACTAAAGGCTGAAGAATGACTTATTCTCTCCATTGCTCAAAATAACAGCCAATAGCTTTGGCTTTCCTTTTGAATTAGTCTAACTCTGACAATAAACTGTTCTCTATATTCAGTCTTTCAGAGACATATACATTAATATCTTTTCTTGAAATTTGTAATTAGAAAAGAAATGGCAACACTCAAAGATATTCAACTAAAATAGCAGCATAAATACCTAATTCCATTTCTGGTTCAGGTTATTTTGCTACCACATCAAATTTTCCAGAAATTCTCATTCTCACTGCATTAAAAATACTTTTGACTGGGGAAAAAATGAATTATGGTGTACCATCACATCAAAGAACCCTAAGAAGATATTTAATATGACATGAAATGTGATAATACAAGCAAAAATATCCTCCCTCTCCCCCAAATGTTTAGTATGAATGTACACATTTAAATGCGTATGCAGTTGAGTTTGCTTAGGTAGGAAACAAGGGCAAAAATGAATCCAGAAACACACAAAGCCAGGCATGATTTCAAAGAGGTTAATATAAATGTTGCAGTTCTCTAGGGGCCTGCGAGAATCTCCTGGCAGCTGGCTTTCTGGCACCAAAGGATAGTGTCTGATTTTGTAATTACAGTTGGTGGCCTGCTAAAAACTATGTTTCTGTTGGAGATGTATTACAGTAACTGCAAGGCTATTCCCTTGAATCATCCAGATGCTGTACCCCTTGATCATATGAAGTGTGTTTATATTCAATCTCTGAGAATCTGACTGGAGTACAATAGCTGAGAAGGAATCAGTTTGTTCTCTTGGGAAGACTGGTAGTTACCATAGATAAAATGTCACCATGTTTAACCTCTGTCTGGGTGGAGACAAAGCCTATGACTGTTATCTTGTTAAAAGGAGTCAGATTTTCTACTGGTCTATAATGAACCTTGTAGCACAGCCATCATAGATGGTGATTGCCAGTGGCTGATTCTATCTTGGGAAATAACTAGGTCTTCCAGGCCTATAGAAGGATGATGCTCAATTTCAAAGCAGTTGCTACTGGTGAAATCAATTTCACTTCAATCAGAAGAGCTGTTCTGAAACACAGGAGTAGGCAAGTGCATGGTTAGAGTTAGCTTCTCAAAAGGAGCTAGAAATAGTTTTGAAGTCATGACAAAAGTGGTGGAGAAAATGAGGAACTTCAAAGTGAAATGACCTGCCCAAGCCCATTTTGTCTTAAGAGCATAAGATTTAGAACTAGAATGGACCTTAAAGATCACCTAGTCCATTTAGTAATGGAGCCGGGATTAGGATTGTGGGCTCTTGAGTTTATTCCAAGCAACACCTTTGGAGGGTGGGGTGAGGAAAGGGGTAAAATAATGTTTGATCTCAGGCAACAAAGTAGGTAAAATTAAACTACTGACATAGATGTGAAGACACATAGCTCCTTTCCTTTCTGGTTGCCTAAGCTTTGGCTGCTATTTTCAAACCACATCTCCACTGCTCTGTCCAGTTTCTACCCCCTCTTATTGACCATTCCTTAATGTCAGAGAGTTTCCACACATAAACTCAGCTTTTAGCCAGGATAGACAATTTCAGCAGCAGCTGGTATACAGTCATTCTGAGCTGCTTACTTAGCTAAATTAAACTGATTTCAGAAGGGAGAATGGCTTCCTATTGCTGTACCTTTTCCTAAAAGCATTTTCATGAACTAAGATATAAACGACAAACATCAATTTTATAAGATGATGTTATTTGACTGCAATGGATATTCTGCAAAATAAACAAAGCTTTTATGATTGTAGGCTATGATATCAGACCTATATGAACCTAAAACCTAGTGGAAGAGGAAAATAACAATATTAATTGGCAAATTTTGTTTCTTGGCAAATATTTCTTAGCCCAGCAATCTAGTATAATATATGGTAAATGCCTCGCACACAGTAGGCATGTAAAATATACCCTGGTCAATGAGTGCCAGAATTACAAGTTCAGCTGGTAGTATTAGAAAAGCAGGATGAGACTGGCTAGTGCTGTTTCACAGGTAATGGATGGAACTGGTGCAAAGGCCTTGAAACTTGGGATAGAGATAAAAGTATTTGATGAGTAAACTACTCAAAAATATTAAGCAAAACTCTACATGAAAGAAAAATAATACTTTAGGTGCACTTGAATCCAAGACTCACAGGATTGGGGGCTTAACAGGACCTTAGAAGTAGAGGTAAAACTAGGACCAGGCAACTGTGACTTTGCCCAGAGTGCCAAAATTTATAGTGCAAATTCTAGTAGATAAAAACAAGTCAAGTAAGCACTTAGGTAGCAAGGAGACAAGTAATAACATAGGAAGGTAACATAGGGAGGGCTTTCCTATATCCCCAAACTACATACATCTCCGGTGATTCCTCTCTGGCCTTAGCCTATCCTTTTCTGTCTTTCTACAGCAGTCCCATGGCAGAGGAGAGGGAAATTGGGTTGATGTCATACCCTCAACTATATTTTTTGCCTCTTGCCCAGGACATCTGAGACAGCTGGGTGGCAGAGCAGATAGTTCTAGACTTCAAGTCAGGAAGACTTAAGTTCAAATCATGCCCCAGGTTAGTGTGAGTGAGGGAGCTAGGACATAAATTGGATGAACTCTAGATTCAAATTCTGCCCCCAGCACTTATTAGTTATGTGACCCTGGGCAAGCCTCTCTGACTGCCTCTTTTTCCTCATCTGTAAAATAAGGGAGGTGGACTCTAAAATCCATTACAGCTTGAAATCTACAATGCTGTATTTTGCGGTACTGCTTCCTTCCCCTTCTCGACCCTCAGTTATTAGCTAGAGGTAATACAGTCTAACTTCCTCATTTTACATTAGGGAAACTAAAGAACTGAAGAGATTAGGAAGTAGCAAAGCCATGAATTTCTCTATCTCAGTAAAGTATATACAGCAAGTAAAAAAGGCTCCTCTGCTGTGTTCAAGGAACGGATTGGCTTCACTCCATTAGGACATCCATAGACAACCTAGAAGATACCAGTTTAATGAGCCTACTCTTTTCTTACTAAAGTCAATAAATGGCTTCCTTAAACCCTGAAGTTCTAGGCATGGTGCCACCATCACTCATACTGTTAACCCAGCAAAAGTTAAAAGGGAGGCAGGGAAGGGAGGACATTTTACAGGAACCAACCAAGAGCTTTTTGCTGACAGTTCACTCTTTTAGGGCATCTTACAGAACTGCTTAAGCAATCAGTTCCCACACCTTGCCTTTTCTGTTAAAACTAGTGCTCTGCGCTAAGTACACTCCAAGACTGTTATAGGAGCTTCGGGTCTTATAATTCAACCAGGTTTATCAGACCGGGAGAAGAAATCTTAATACCCTTTTAGGAAATAAAATATTCCACCCAGTCTTATATAATGGCCATCTGGGATTTTGCAAGAAAGTCATCTCACAATGGCTCCTCACTCTTCAGATGATTGCAACCATCAGTGTTATATCCTAGACACAGTTTTAACCTGATAGGACTTTGTTTCATTTGGGAGGACAGATAAAAGAGACGATTTACTTCTTCACATTTATGAGAGGTCTGTCTTCATATCCTTTTAGAACAGAGCAACCAGAATGCCAAATCCACAACTGGCTTTTCAAGGGAAAGTCCAGGGCTTTCTCTAGTAAGATAACATCTGTAAAGTACATCTTAAAGTGTTCTATCAATAGTAGCTATTATTAGATGTGCTGAAGAGAATAACTTTAAAATCTGCAATATATCTTTCTCCCATCCTTTTAGAGGAGGGGGAAAAAGAGCACCCCCTCCCCACTATCCCTTCCAAGCCTTCTCTACAAAGCTCGGCTTCCTGGAATGCTGAAGCTGGAGTCAGAAAATCTTGAGTTCAAATACTGCCTCAAACTTTCACTAGCAGTGTGACTCTGGGCAAATGATTTAACCTCTCTCTGCTTTTTTTTTTCTTCCTAAAGGGCAGGCTTGACTACATCACTCCCCTCCCTTTTCTCCTCCCTTCATATACCCCAGTCGTTCCCTATCACCTCCAGGAACAAATATCCTGGTTGGCATTCAAAGCCTTTCATAACTTGGACCCAATTACCTTTCAAATCTTCTTGAAACATCTTATATGCCCCTCTGTTTGCTTTGATCCAGTGACCCTGGCCTCCTTGCTGCTCTTTGAACAAGACACTCCATAGGTCGAGATAGGATATTTTCTCTGGCTGCCCCAAAGCCTGGAATCTTTTCCCACCTCATAGTTTCCTTCAGTTTCAGCTAAAATTCTATGTTCTACAGGAAGCTTTTCTCAATCTCTTTTAATTCTAGTGCCTGTCATCTGTTATTTCCTCTTTGTCCCGTGTATAGCTTATTTGTACAGTTTTTTGCATGTTGTTTCCACCATTAGATTGTGAGCTCCTTGAGAGCAGGGACTGTGTCTTTTCCCTCTCTTTGTATCCCCAGTGCTTAACACAGTACCTGCCACGGAATGGGCCTTTAATAAATGTTTATTGACTGACTTTTGATCTGCCAGCACTTTCCGGTGTGTACTGGATAGGATAATAACCAACACTTCAGTAGTCCTTTACAATCTCATCTGATCCTTACAACAACCCTTTGGCAGTAGGAGCTATTATTCCCCATTTTATAGATGAGAAAACTAAGGCAGATAGACGTTTCAATGACTTGCCCAGGGATCACAGAGCCAGTAAGTGCCTGGGGGAGGACTTGAACCCTGGTCTTCCAAGGCTATCTGTCATTTTACAAGTGAGAAAACTGAGGTAGAGAGAGGTTTCAGTGACTTGTCCAGGGATCACACAGCCAGTAAATGCCTGAGGATTTGAACCCTGGTCTTCCAAGGCTATCTGTCACTTTACAAGTGAGAAAACTGAGGTAGAGAGAGGTTTCAGCGACTTGCCCAGCCAGGGTAACACCACTAGCGAGTGTCTGAGGACAAATCTGAACTCTGGTCTTCCAAGGCTGTCATTTTACAAGTGAGAAAATGTACAGACAGATTTCAGCAGTTTGTCCAGGGGTTGGAAAATTGGAGAGGGTCTCAGGGCAGATTTGAACCCTGGTCTTTCAAGGCTATCATTTTACAAGAAAACTGAGGCAGACAGAGGTGTCAGCGACTTGCCCAGGGTCACACAACTAGCAAGTGTCTGGGGACCAATTTGAACTCTGGTCTTCCAAGGCTCCAAGTCAAGCACTCTGTCCATCAGGGTGAAAACTAGTCTAGACGCCCTCCGGCTGGCTCCCAGGGCCGGTCACTTCTGCTTTGAAAGGCCGGACATCTGCAGCTGGTCATGGATTTCGGATCTCCGCCGGCCGTCCACGTGCAGGAACTGACGGGTCCCTCTCCCGTGAGGAAAAGTTGCCTCCCTCAACTGTCCTCCGCCCCCCTTCCTCACTGCCTTAATTAATCTTAATGGAATAAATAACGCCGGGCCTCTGGGGGCCACAGCCCCTTCCCTCGCTTGCTGGGGGCGGCGGGAACCCGGACACTGTCCGCTCCACGGGGAGGGGAGGTCAGCGCGGCCGCGGCCAGGACGGCTCCCTCCCCCGCCGCGCCGTGTCCCTGTCTCGGCGGCCGCAGCCAGGGCGAGGAGGGTTCCGGGCCGGGCCTTGGGAACAGTATCCAGCCGAGCTCCGAGCCGAGCCGCGGGGTGGGGGAACACGGCGCAGTTTGGGATGGAGAAGGAAAAAAAAAAAAGGCCGAGCCGTCCCAGAGTGATGACGCGCTTCCTGCTCTCCCGGTGCTGGGGGCTCCGGGCTCGCGCTCCTCTCCTCTCCTGTCCTCGCGCTCGCGCTCGCGCTCTCTCTCCCTCTCGGCTGTTGTTCGGTGCTTGGAGCCAGCAGTGGCGGTGGCGGCAGCGGCGGCGGCGGCAGCGGCGGCTGCAGGAGCAGAGCGGGCTGCAGGCGCACCGGGGGGCACGCCAACTGCACACACACACACAGGCAGGCGCTCTGCAATGAAACACTAAGCGCATCCCCCGGTAAGGCACACGGGTCATTCGGGTTTTCCTCTTCCTCCAGATGCATGCACGTTGCATGAAATTTCTCGTGTCTTTTTTCCCCCTCCCTTTGCAAAGAAGAAAAATCTGGATTTTTTTTTTTCTGTCTCTCCCCACCCTCTCCCCATCTTGTGAGTGATGCCAGTGCAGAAATAAAATGTAAAGCTACCTAAGACTCCCTACTCTGGGAGAGCTTTTTTTTTTTTTTCAGAAATAAAAAGGATTCAAAAATGAAAATAATGCACCTGTCTTTTGCATATGCATGTTTCTTTGCACTCAACCTAGAACCCACGGTTTACAGTTGCAGATCTCTTTAGAGCTAGGACTTAGGAGCGGGCTCCTAGCTGCTTGCAGAGCAGGGTGTCCTCCTCTGTTCCTGGGTTGGTTTCCGGTGATTGGGCTTTAAAAGCAGCCCCGGAGGCGAGAGTGACCCCCTCGGGTTCCCGGTTTCCAGCGACTCATGTTGCCGTCGCCTAAAGCCGGGGAGAGTTAGACTAGCTGGTTGATTAGCTTCATTCCAGCACAACCCATCCCCACTCCAGCGCTACTTTGCAAACAAGTAGCTAGCAGCCGCATCAGATACGGAATATATCCGTCTTAATCTCACCGACCTTTCCTTGGATTCAGGGCTTGAAAGCTTCTGGGCAGGTTAATCGCCTCTTTTTCATTCGCCCTTTTACTTTGTAATTTCGTCACTAACAAATTTCTGGCTGCTAAAGGAACTGGGCAAAGCCCAGGCGTTGAGATCCGGGGAAAGGACGTGGATTAAGTGCCATTTGCTCATTTTGCCCTCGGTTTAACCTGAGAGGTTTTATCAAGGAGAACCCACTCCCTCCTGTCTTCTCCTCTCGTCCCATTTCGCCTCTGTCTGAGCTGCAGTTTCGCGCCCCGTGTTCTGTGGGAACTAGGGGGATTGAAGGCACGCATTTTGGGATCCTTGATAGGACTGAGTAAAGACATTCGAGGGCGCCATATTTTCAGTGGGTCTTGGTGGTGGGGGGTGGGGGGGCGTGTGTGTGTGTGTGTGAATGTGAATGTGTGTGGAGAACAGTTTCTGGAGACGGTGAGCAACCCTGAGTCTTCAGCAACGCTTTCGTTACACGCGGGGGAGGGAGCGAGCTGTATTCGCTGGGAAACTTTGTGTCTGTGGAGGTGGGAGAGGAGGACAGGGCGCGGGGATCGGAACGGGTGTCCCTGCAAGGGCTAGGGAGGTGGGGGCTACGCGGGCTGCAGCGCAATGCCAAAGCAGGCATGAACTGGAGACGTATCCCCAGTCCAGGGACCCGTGGTGCCCCGGACTGGACCAGGGACCCGCGGGAGGGAAGGGGGAGGGTAGGAGGGAAGCAGCCGGGTCCAGTTGCTGGATACCCGCCCCGCCCGGCTGAGCCCTTCCCTCTCCCCCTCCCCACTGAAATTCGAAGGTACCAGCTCCGGGAGGAGGGGAGCACGCCCATCCAGCCCTGAGGCTGGCTGCTGGTACTTGGCTGTTGGGGCACCCCAGCCCTGCGCTCGGGAGATGCGGGGAGCAGAGGTGGGTGCTTTATGCAGCATGTAGAAAGGGGTGGGGAAAGAAATCTTGTCCCCGATTTTTTCCGCCGCTGCCTGGAGCGGAGTGCCCTGGAAGCTCTCGCTGCCCTGCGGAGCAGTGACTGCTCAATCCAGAGCGGGGAAAGGAGTGGGGAGTCCCGGCTGTCGGGAGCTCCTGGGTTTCGCGTGGCTGCTGGAGAGCGTGGCTGGGGGCGGGGGGCAGAGGAGAAGGAGAAACGCGGGGGAAGGGAGAGCGGTTGTTGGCCAGTTAGTCCCTTGTGCCCTCCCTGGAGCTGCGTCCCGGACTCCGTAGGCGCTTCCTACGCGAGCTGTCCGGCGCCTGCAGCAGCCCCCTGCCCTCTCCAAACCCTGCGGGACCGACTCTCTGGACTTGCACCAAGGCTCCCGGAGGCGCAGAAAGGGGGCGGGACCAGAAGTTGAGGGCTTTCACTAGGTGTAGGTTTGGCAGCCAGGTGAAGCTTTGGAGAAACTTGGAGTCCCCCTTGACAAATGGGGAGAGAGGAGGAGGAGGAGATCGAGTGGCGGTGTCGTTTTTCATGGGGTAAAAAGGAGTTTACCAGGGAGGGCCTTTTGGTCAAAACGAAGCCGATTATTCCTAGAGGTGTACGTGAGTGACGGGTGCTGTTGACTTGGTTCAAGGAGGAAGTTGACATAGTTAAGGAAACAGCTTTTCTTATGGTAGTGGAAAAAAGTGGGTGCAGAGGTTAACTCCTAAGGAAGATTGTTACGTATTTCCCACAGGAGAGGATTTTTGGAGAGGTAGCATTTGATTATAGAAAGAGCTGGATTTAGCCAGGAAGAGTGATCACTGACACCGGAGGCTGGCTAGTCACTTAACTTGCTTAGAACCTCAGTTTCCTTCTCGGCAAAATGGAGATGCTCGGTCTTGCACCAACAACCTCACAAGGTTATGAAATTAAGCATTCAAGAAAGAACTGCCGCTCATAAACCATCCTAGGAAGGCTCAGTTCCCCCAATACGATGACCTGCTGAATTGCATCCTTTTTCAATAATGTAGTAATACTGCATATTCACATTTTTTAATTTATTTTCCCCTGGGTAGGGGGAGGGAAGGAGATAATTTTGGTTTTTAAGTAAATCTTGTTCTTATTTTCTGGTAGAAGAAGGAAAAAGAGAGTTTATTTGTATGCAAGAGTGTGCTAGACTTTCTATTTTGCATCTTGTTGAAATACTGACTTAGCATTGCAGTTCTGTACGTGTTCTTTGGGTCATCTTTAAACTGGCCGGCATCACAAAGCCCGAGAAAGAGAAATTCCTTTTGGGAGCTGTGCTGTATGTAGTGCTAAAGTTTAAACTGCCCATGTTGGAGCTCATTAGGTTTAGAAAAATCAGTTTATTTAATCAGTTCCCAGCTAACCTAACCCTTATTACCACTGAATTACAAAATAATCTAATCTATGAGAAGGACTGTTGATCTAACTTCTATACTGCCATGTGTGCAAAACCAGGAGGGCTGAGGGAGGGAAAGAAGGCAGTTGCTTGCCTGTATGCTAATATTTCCTCACTCCTACCCCCACCCTTTTTTTTTTTCTTTTGAGCTATAGCATACAAGCATCTACACCTGAGGATTTTTCTCTGTTTGTATTTCTCTATGTATCTAGCACAGACTAGTTTTGAAGTGAATGTAATATGGCAACGAAAGATTCCATCTTTTAAAATCTTGCCAGTTATAGAGACACTTTCGACTCTGAAGCTTCTGATTGCTTAATTGTACCTGGGCTATATGACTGCCTTATCTTCTTACCTTTTACAGATCCTCATTAGTTAAATTTGCAGTGAAAATTTTGCCCTTATTCTTAAAGTCGAAATTGGTTTTTTTCTGTCTTGGAAGAAAGAAGTGACTATTTTTGAATTTGTAATGAAGAAGTTATTACAGCATTAGAACAGGTATATTCTTAGATTACATCAGACTTTTCTCTTGTTTGGTGTTGGTAAGAGATGGACTTTGAATTTTTTTCTCTATTGGGATTTTTCAAACTATATTCTAGGGAAACCTTTTTTGTTTCATGGAGGTATTTTGAAAACCGACTTAGGTCTTTTTGGGGACAGTATTCTTTTTGTATAGGGGATTTTCTCTCCCCCTACGTATGTCAACTTTCTGAGCATTCCTCCCCCCCCCTTTAGTGTAGTTCCTTTCTCTTCTGTCTACAAATTACATGTTCTTCTTCAGGCTATTCCTGGGGACTACGCCATTTATTCTTGGGGACTATGCCAGAAAACAAACAATAGGAATTTTGCCATTACAGGTGTAAATTTTATTTTAATCTTTTTTTTTCCACTGTGACCAAGATTAGGAGCAAAATCAAAAAAAGAAAATTTTATTGTGATAATAATTGATAGTTATATGGGGTTGAATGGCTTACTCACGGCCACACATCTAGCATCCGAAGTAGGACCTAGCTCTCTCCTCACCTCAGAAGCATAATTATTATCCTTTTAACCTGACCCCTTAAATAGTTTCTTTGTCTTGATACTTTTTAGCTTGCAGATTTGCTGTCAAATGCGTTATTTTTTTTTACATTAACTTTACATATTTGTAATACAGTATTACAGCTTGAACAAGGTTCTGTGATCTCAAAACATTTGAAAACTGTTCTTTGCATATTATGAAACTCAAGACACCCTAATGTTTTGGGTTTTATTTTCTTTGTCAATATTAGGAAATAATCTAAGACTTTGTGACCTGTGATATTCTTTCCAGAAGTCTTGCAGCATGATATTTTTGGAAAAACTTTGGGTGTTTGTCCCTTAGAAAAAGCAAAGAAAATAGCATTGAGGTTTTTCAAGCTAATTTTTTTATTGGGCATAGCAGTTTTCAAGACAAGACGGAAGTGGTAGTAAACATAGTTGGAATTATAGCCTAACTTATCCAGCTGGTGCCTTTTTAATTATGGTACTTTCCTCTAGAACTTTCTAATCCTATTAATTTTATATCTAATAAGGGAACTAGTGAAAACTAGTCAAAACACAAACTGATTCAAACCATTTAAAATAATTAGAATAGAGGGTACAACCAGATGTTTTGCCTAAAGATAAAACATGGTTAAGGAATTTGAGATCCATCAGCAACTTTTCCATTAAAAAAGTCACACAAAAAGTTTCAAAAAGCAGTTCTTAAAAAGAAAAAAACCTGACCAAAGAGAGAAGTTTAGGGTGTATCTCTCCTACATCAGTGTAGTTTAACTCATTTTAAATAACGATTGCCCTTTTGACTTAGTACTAGTTGGATGAGAAAGGACAGGCCATACTTAATATAGAATAGAATCATGGACTCTTTGAGCTGTTAGGGACCTCAAAGTTGATTGGCTCCCTTCCGCTTTGGTTGTGAGAGCTTTTATGTATGGGGTACCCAGAGTCCTGACTTGGATCCTGGTTCATTTATCATTCATTGCCCAGTGGATTCAGAGTTGGTGTCAGTTCCATGGTTTAATAGTTGGTTTAATTTCATTCAAATTCTGGGTGTTTTGGCTATGTAGATGGTGCAAGAAGTGAATATTCTTTATATTTTCTTTGCTTTCCTAAGGTTCCAGCTCCATTTAGACAAAACATTTCTGTAGAAAAAAAAAACCTCCACAATTTTAGTTCCCAGAGACGATACCCCTTTCTATTTCTAAATCAAGTGAATAGGTTATCAGTAAATATTAATTCCTTCTGGAAAACTGTTGCCACAAGTGTTTTAGAAAATGTTAAGGTCTGGGGAATGTATATACCACCTGCTCTTCTCCGATTGTCATATCCTGAGCAGAAAACCCACAATACAGAGAAAGTTAAAGAATAAAACTTGAATGTCACTTCCTTGTCCTCAGATGAGCATCCAGAGACACTTCTCAAAGGCAGGGAGAGAGGGCTGAGCTTGTCGGAGCCCCTTTTCTCTACAAGAATCATCTTTAGGAAGTCTTCTAGTGAGCTTCTTTCTAGGAGCCAGGAATCTTTCTTTGTGTACATGTTAATTGAATATCTGGTAGAGTAATTTCCCTCAGTGTAAAGGGTAACTCCTAGAAAAACCTTATTGCTGGTCATTTATGGATTAGCAACTTGTACTGAAGATAGTAATAGTCAAGATGTGATAGCTTCAATTCTTTTACAATTCATAGAATCAAAGATTTAGAGGTGAAAGGGACCCCGAGAGGTTATCTAGTTCAGACCCCTCATCTGATAGTTGTGGAGAGGTTAAGTAACTTGCTCAAAGTCACAAAAGTATTAACTGACTGATTTAGGATTTGAACTCAGGTCCTCTGACTCCAGATCCAGCTCTTCTTTCACTGTATCACATGGTATACTTTGTCTTTTCTTTCCCCCCTCCAGTATCAGTCCACAGTTGGCACTGGCAGGTGTGTCTTATTGCCCCAGCACAAAGAAGGGCAACCATCAGGATGAGGGCTGACCTTTGTTGCTTCACTTCCTCATTATCAAAGAGCATTTATTAAATTGCTTCAGTGTCTGTTTAGCTGGTGACTCCAGCATCACATCTGAGCTACAGCCCTGTTTCCAGTTTTACTTACAAATTCTTGACTAAAGTACTTTTTAGAAGATCTTAAGCATATCTTTCATTCTTTTCACCCCTTAAACATTCAGCAGTGGCTCATCTGTGTTCTACTTTTCTGGGTCTCAGTTTCCCCACCTGTACCACAAAAGGATTAGACTAAATTATCTCTAAGTATCCTATAATGCTATGATCTTTTATTGTTCTTCAGGTGTCCTGCAGAGTTCAGAGCACATAGTTGGTGTTCAGGAAATAACTATGATCAGTTGATTAATAGAGAAGACCTAGAGAGAACTAGGCTTATTCTCTGATGGTTGCCTTTTGCTGCATTTTCCTTCAGGAATGAAGATATGCTGGGACAGCCTCTGTTGCTGTTATACAGAAATGGGAATTTGACATCCCTGAGGTGTTAATGGTGGCGTGTGGGTCAATGATAGATATTGTGAACAATATTCAATCCCTGTGTCCACTTGAGAAAACAGTAGGAAGATTTTTGCCTCTCTGTCTGGAGTGGTGTTTAAATCTGCACACCAGTAAAGAATGTGATGCTAAGGATATTTTTCCCCCCATTCTTTTTTTCCTAAGAATTCTGAACAAAGGACCACTAAGCTCTTATGTGTTAAATTAAAATCCTCTCTCTCTTTTTTTCCCCCTGGGTGTTTTCACTGCTTCAGGACATGCCATTTAATTACTTGACACTGGTGTCTATGTATATTCTGACATGTTGATTTAAATGAGAATACCTTCCAAAGTGTGGCCCGAGGTCATGCAGGTTAACTCCAGGGAAAGCCTAGATTATTACAGGGTCTGACAGTTCACACTGAGGCCAACATAAGAGGCTTAATTTTCTCATTTACCTTGAAGTGCTACCTATGGGTTCAAAACCTATTACTTATCTGCCTGTAGGCCCTGTTTAAAGGAGCCTGCTCCCTGGGGAACCAGATGCTCCTTACTGGCATTAAGTTCTAGTTCATGAGTTCTAGTTCTTTTGTAGGAATAGCTTGGTTTGACTTTTTAAAAAGAATCTTTTGTTCTTGAATAATAATAATAGCCCACTTTTTATGTAGCACTTTATATGCTTACTAAGCACTTTCTTCTCAATGAAATACCCATGTTAGGTAGATGGTGCAAGTATTATCTTTCTCATTTTAGAAAAATAGACTCAAAGAAGTCTAGGGATTTGCCACTGAGTAAATTCAGCTCAACAGACTTATTGGCACTTAGTCTTTTCAGGGCACTGCATCAGCTTATAGTGCATGTGAAGTCAAACAAAAACAGCACAGTGATGAAATCAATGAGATTTAGGCCTGAGGGGACCAAAAAGTTCATCTAGCCCAACCCCCACATTTCACACAAGACGAGACCAAGCCTGGTAGCCTAAGATTGCATAGGAAGGAAGTGGCAGAACTGGGATCTGAACCAATGTAGTCTGATTCCACAGCCAATGCTCATTTCAGTACTGGCTTCAAGACCCCAGCTACTAATAGGGGACTAGGACATATATTCACATAATTATAATACAAGGTAGAATGTGACAGGGGCAATGGAAAGATCCAGACCAGGAGTGGAGAACCTGCGGTCTCGAGACCACATGTGGCCTTCTTGGTCCTGGGGTGCAGCCTTTTTTGACTTGAGTCCAAGTTTTACAGAACAAATTCTTTTATTAAGGGGGTTTGTTCTGTGAAGTTTGGGGCCTCTAGGCCCCAGTTCTCCACCCCTGATCAGACAAATTGTTCTAAGGAAATTTGAGGTGGAATCATGACTTTGACTAGAGGACTTCATGTTGGAGGTAAATTGAAAAGAGAGATTTTAATAGTTTGAGATGAGGAAGGAGAGCATTTCTAGTATAGGGAATGAACGCATGGGGAGAAGAATTCAAAATTAAATCAAGCACCAACTAGTAAGTCATATTTTAGCTGAAATATAGACTTGTTGCTAGGGAGCGGTGTGAACGAAGCGGTAGGATGGATGCCAGCTAAATGGTAGGGGAAGGAGTTTGCTAGGTGGCACGGTGCATAAACCATTAGACTTGGACGCAGGAAGAACCGGGTTCAAATCTGGCTTCATACTCTGACTAGTGTAACCCTGGCTGAGTCACTTGACCTCTGTCTGCCTCTACTTCATCATCTGTAAAATGGGGGAAATAACAGCACGGCACCTACCTTCCAGGGTTGTTATGCGGATCGAATTAAATAATATTTGCAAAGCACTTTAGAAACCTTAAAGTACTATATAGATGCTAGCTATTATTATTAAAGGAAGCTAAGGTGCAGTAGATATGGTGCTGCATTTGGAGCAAGGAACTTTGAGTCTTGCCTCAGACACTCCTTACTAGCTGTGTGACCTTTGGCAAGTCATTTAACCTTTCTCAGTTTCGTCATCAGTAAATTGGGGATAACAGTATCTTTCTCACAGGGTTGTTGTCAGTATCAAAGGAGGCGTATTGTAAGGCATTTTGCAAATTTTAAAGTACTATATGTTGTTTAGTCATTTCCAGGCATGTTTTCTTGGCGAAGATTCTGGAGTGGTTTGCCGCTTCCTTCTCCAGCTCATTTTACAGATAAGTCACTGAAGCCAACAGGATTAAATGACTTGCCCAGGGTCACATAGCTAGTGTTTGAGGCTGGATTTAAACCCAGGAAGATGAGTCTCCCTGACTCTAGGCCCAGCACTCTACCAACTACTACATCATCTAGTTATCCTTAAAGCACCATTATAAATGCTAGCTATTATCCTAGAGGGGGAAGGAAATCAGATTGTAAAGTTTTTAATGCTAAAAGGAAACATTTATATTGAATCCTAAATGTAACTGGGAACCACTGGAGTTTATTGAGTAGGGGCGTTGACATGACCAGACCTGATCTATAGGAAAATCATTTTGGCAGCTGTGTGATGCCAGATGGATTGGAGTGGCAAGAGCTTTGAGACGGGGAGAAGAATTAGGAGGTTAGTGCCATAATCTAAGCAAGAGTTGATGAGGGCTTCAAATAAGGTGGTGGCTGAGTGGAGAGAAGAGGTCCTATTTAAGTGATGTTCAAAGGGTAGAAATGAACAGATTTGGCGATTTTTTGGATAAAGGAGAGAGTGAACAAAAGTGAAGAATTGAGCATGACACCAAGGTTGTAAACAGGGTGACTGGAAGAATGGAGGTGCCCTCAGTAGTAATAGGGATATTGAGAATAGGGGTGGGTTTGGGGGAGAAAAGATAATGAGTTCTGTTTTGGACATAGTGAGTTTGAGATGCATATGCGGCATCCAGTTTGAAACGTTCAGTAGGCAGTTGTTAATGTAGGACGGTAGCTCCGAGGAGAGATGAAGGTAGGAGGTGCATGTCTGAGGGCCACCTGCAGGGACATGGTAAATGAACAAATTGGAGTCGATTAGACCACCAAACAGAGGATCAAGAAAAAAAGAGTAGGGGTCCT
Organism: Trichosurus vulpecula; assembly: GCF_011100635.1. Taxonomy (NCBI): domain Eukaryota; kingdom Metazoa; phylum Chordata; class Mammalia; order Diprotodontia; family Phalangeridae; genus Trichosurus; species Trichosurus vulpecula. The sequence continues at coordinate 146,445,899 of NC_050580.1, forward strand.
AGGACAGGGATTTGGGGACACCTGCAGTTTGTGGGTGTGAACTGGATGAAGATCCAGCAAAGGAGACTGAAAAGGAGCGATCCAGCAGTTATGAGAACCAAGAAAGAGTAGTGTCGGGAAAGCCCAGAGAGGAGAACGTGTCCAGGAGGAGGACTTGGTGGTCATCGGTGACAAGGATCATGGAGAAGTCAAGAAGGATGATGAAAAGACAAGACCTTAAGATTTGGTAGCTAGGAGAGCACTGGTAACTTTAGGGAGAAAGCGGTTTCCGCTCAACTATGAGGTCAGAGGGCAGATTGCAGAGAGTTTAAGAGAATGAAAGGAGATAAAAGGGAGGCGCTCAGCTTTGACGTTTTTCCTCGAGGAGTTTAACTGAGAAGGCAAGGAGGAATATTGGACAAAAATGGAGATAGTAGAATCTAATGAAGGGTTGTTTGTTTGTTTTTTTTTTTATTTTGGTAAAGAGATTTGGCTGTGTTTTTAAGTATTAAGGAAGGAGCCTAGTAGATCTGAAGGGATTGAAGATTGGAGAAGGAGAAGACAGCATGGGATAGATCAAGAAAGCACATAGAGGGGGAGGCCTTATTAGGGAAAAGAGCTATTTCTTTTTTTCCCTGAACTGGGAGGAGATAGTGGGGGATGATGTTAGGGAAGAGGAAGTGAGAAGAAGGTGCTCTTGGGGAAAGGCTTCGTATTTTTTGGCAAAGGTTCTCAGCTGAGGGGGGTGTTGTGGGAAGCTTGAGGAGAGACTCGGGAGTTGGATTAGCCATTGTGAGTGGGATAGAGAATGGGTTATCAATTAGAAAGGATAGTCTTCTGCAATGAAGGGCCGTTTGAAATTAAATAACGTAATTTCTTGTACATCCATTCTGTATGGTTTTAGAACTTCCTTCAGTTCATTTCAGTAGCATGTGACTAGGAGTGAAGAAGGAAGATGATGGAAATGATCCACAGTTGGGTTTTAGCAAGGTTTGATTGGAGCTAGGACAAGGTAGGAAGGGATAAGAAAGAGAGAGAGAGAGAGAGAGAGAGAGAGAGAGAGAGTCTATGAATTGAACTGCTTTGGTGGTCCTGTGAAGACTTTGTAAAAGAGAAAGAAGTCAGGAACAACAATTAGTGTAAAAAAGTTGAGGAGATGAGGACCTGAGCAAGGTTGGTGACAGTGTGAATGGAGAGGAGGGTGTGAATGTGAAAGATGTGTGAATGGGTTCAATAGAAGTAGACGACTGGATCTGGATGAGGGATGAGGGAGAGAAGAGTGTGAGGATGACTCTGAGGTTTGGAGTTTGGATGACTGGGAAGGATGGTGCTACCACTAATCCATCAGTCACTTCTCCTTATTAATTGCGGTCTACTATGGACACAAAGATTTCCCTGCTGTTATGAAGCTTACGTTCTATTGGAGGAAGCAGCATGTATAGAAATAAGGAAGTTAGCAGGAGGGGGGTAGGTTTGAGAGGAAGATGACGACTTCAGTTTTGAAGATGTGGAATTGAGTACCCGGGTAACATCTAGGTAGAGATGTCCATTCGGCAGTTGGTAATTGAGGAGGCTGCAGCTAGATATAAAAGATTTGAGACTCATAAATGACAGACAGGTTGACTGTCTGTATATATAAGGGAGTTTCCACAATGAGATTTCTCCTACACTGATAAAATCACAGGTACAGATGAAAACAAAAAAGTATGTAATAATGTTATTGTCACCTTATCTCTTTTGGGCTCATTGTCCTCATCTGTAAAATGTGGGGGTTGAGTAAAAATTACCTTTAAGGTTCCTTCTAGCTAGAGCTGTATCATGGTCTTCAAACTGAGCCATGAAATTTCCTATTTAATTTTTTCCTATCAAATCAGTTGTTTTCCATTTGTTTCTCAAATCTGTCAATTGGCCTGTTCCTCTCCCTCTCCCAAGACCAGGGTCCAAGGTCAGAGAGACATCACAGCGACAGAAAGGACCTTAGGGACCATTTAGTCCAAATCTTCATTTTACAAATGATTAATGAGACATTGGTTAAGAGACATATCCAATGACAAGCAGCTATTGGGACTGGAACCCAAGTTTTCATACTCTGTTTAATTTAATATCCTTTCTACTACCGCCGAGGTCCTGTCGGGCTCCACAAGCGGTATGGGAAACCATGGAGATTTCTGAAAGAAGCTGCCAAAAATGATTGTGTGGGAGAAGAAGCAGGGAGTGTGGAGTAGGGATGAGATAGAGAACTGTGACCCTTCTGGGGAAAGCCTGATGTCATCTCCTCACATTGGAGATACAAGGCTTGACTCGGAACATCAGACAATCTGATGGCAGTCCAGTCCGTTGCTTAACCCGGTTATGTTCACTTCTCTCCCCCTTCCTCTTCCCTGTTTCTGTTAGAGAAGGGCAGTCTGTAAAATCACATTTTAAATACATATAGAAGGGTTTTAAAAATTTTCATTCTAAAAATCACTCCACAAGTTGAATTTAATTCCCTGGCTTATTTCCAGCATATTCTGTCTTGCTTATGGCTAGAGTTAAAACAGCAATCACTTTTTAAAAAGGTTCTCTACATGAAGAATTTTTAATATTTACTTCATTAGGATTTTTGGCTGCCCGTATAAGCCAGAGGTATTCTAGTGTGCAGTGTAAAGGACTCATGCTATTCTCAACCTGACAGGTTGGAGAACAGCAGGAAGCTGACAGTGGATATTATTCCTTGTGATGAAGGGAATTTGAGAGTGCTATAGCAGGGAGGTGAGGTTCTTGGCAAGTTTATAGGAGAGGCTAAATCTCTTGGTATCTCTTCCTGGTGACTTTGCTGCTATTACTGTCTAGTAATTGCCCAAGGCTTGAAGCCATCTCTTGATAAGAGCATTTCTGTTTGGACACCTTGACCTCCCTGCTCTTGAAGCCCTTTGGAGGTGTCTTTATAGCAAGTGTTAAAAAGAGACTATTAAACACATTGTAGTAATCCTTGTGGAAGTTGGGGTGTGCCAGATTAACAAGTATATGTCATAAATAAGAAAAAAAATGTGGAATCCAGGGAAGGGGTCTTCTTTGTATTTATGCTGAAGTATACCTCACAAACTCCAGGGTGTTAGAATGAGTAAGAAGGCCTGTTAGTGGTTTGCAGATACTGGTTCTTCAGGCAAAAGCCCTGGCGGCTCTCACATAAGTACTCATGGTAGAATTCTGCATATCTGCCTGTTACAATAAAATCTTTAAAAAAAAATCTCAAAGTTCCCTTTGATTCTACAGTATATTTTTCAGCCTGGGTTTCCATTGTAGGAATCTAGCCCTTGGGTCAGGGTTGAACAAAGGAACTATAGATTTTAGAGCTTGATCAGAATTCAAAAGGATGTCAGATTGTCTAGCCTGTCCTACACATGAACAAGAATCCCTTGAAAGGTATCTCCCCATAGAGGTCATTAGGGAATCAAGGACTATCCAAGGCAGTCCATCTCACCTTTTGGATACTTTTTAATTGTTAGGCTGTTTTTCCTTATAGCGACAGTAGGACTTTCCTTGCTTTTATTTGTATTCCTAGAATTTAGCACAGTGCGTAGCACATAGTAAGCGCTTAATAAATTCTTCCATCCATCCATCCATCCATCCATCTATCCATCTTATCTATCTCTTTATTTATCTTTTGATCTCTCTCTAGAGTCAATCATCTCTATCATATTTATTTCTCCATCTCTGTCTTCTATCTTTATCCTGTTATCCATCCTCTTTCTCTGTTTATCTATGCACTTGCCTACTTCCCTATCTATCTGGCTATCTCTCAGTTAATTCTGCATCTTCTACCTATTGTTTCTAGTCCAGTTCCCACAGTTCTCCTAGAGATTGTTCCTTCTTCCACATAATAGCCCTTCAAATAGTCGAAGACAGACATCTTATCCTCCTTCAGTCCTTTCTTCTCCAAGTAAATTTCCCTACTTGCTTCTCCTTCCATTGACTTGGGTCTTCGATCCACTCACCTTTTTGGTTAGTCTTCTTTGGATTTTGTCAGTGCCTTTCCTAAAATGGGGGAACCAGAACTCCATGTGGTATTCTGGATGTGGTTTTGCTAGGGCAGTGAATGTACTATGCTTCTCTTAAATGCATTTTTTATATCAGGTTAACTTTCTGAGTTACCATGCCTCAGTACCAACTCATTGAGCCCATTAGAGTCTGTGAACCTCACCCAGAAACTTTTGTATACTAGTCTTTTTTTTAAAGATATATAAAGTTAATGTATTTGGGCAAAGTAAAGGGGGAGGGGGAAGAAAGTTGGCTTTAAAGCCAGTAAGAGCTGGGCAAGTCAGTGAACCTCCCAGTGTTCCAGGCAACTCTTGGAGGCAGAGGTTCTTGACCTTTTTGATGCCTAGACCCTTTTGGAAAGTCCGGGGAAGCCTGTAGACTCCTTAGAATTATGTTTTTTAAATGAATAAAATAAAATACATAGGATTACAAAGGAAACGTGTTATAGTGAACTACAGGCAGGGCAGCTAGGTGGTCCAGTGGATAGGGCACAGGGCTTGGAATTAGGAAGACTTACTTCCTGAATTCAAATTCAGCCTCAGATACTTACTAGTTGTGTGACCCTGGACAAGTCAATTAAGCCTGTTTGCCTCAGTTCCATGTAATGAGCTGTAGAAGGAAATGGCAACCCATTCCGGTATCTTTGCCAGGAAAACCCCAAATGGGGTCACGAAGAGTTGGACATGGCTGGAAAAGGACTGAACTGACAGTTGAGAAAATGCTAAAAAAAAAAAAATACTGTGATATAACATACCTAGTGGCAGGTCTGATAAGTATAGTAGTTTCTAAGTAGTGAAGATATTTTGATATCTGCAACAACTATAGTGTGATATATTTGTGATTTCTGTTGGTGACAATCATTGGTTTCTTACTTTTGAAACTGAAGGAAATGCTAAATTTCAGTGAGAAGTCTCTCACGTACACACACACACACAAAGACACACACATGTAAATTTATGGACCCTTAAAAATCTATCCACAGGACCTCTTTGGAGTTCCATTGATCCAAGATTAAGAGCTCTGACAAGTTACGAGGTTATGAGTTGCAGAGAAGATGTTAACCTGTATTGGTAAAAGGAATTTCCTCACGTGAGAGTTCCTTATACTATTAAATGCATAAATTTGACCCTGGTTGTACTCTTTCTTAACAAAAAAAGCAAAGCAAAATCAAACAAAAGAAAGGGAACCTGCGTCCTCAAGTGCAGCCATTTAACTGAATCCAGGCTTCAGAAACAAAACTCTAGAACTAGTTCTAGAGGCCGCAGCTTCCCCACCCCTGGATTAGAATGATGTAGGAGGCAAATTTTGTAGCTATTGTCAGTAGGAATTTGAAAAGAAACCTACAACTCATAAAATATTTAAATATAAAAGTAAATACATAGTAACAAAAATGTGCTAAAAGGGCTTTGCAGTAGCCAGTATTACTACTAGTAAATATTAATGACACTGAGGTATTAGACATATGGAGCAGATGTTAACATTACAAGAACACCTGCATATAATTAAAAGTTTCCTAAGCCCTTGCTCCATGTATTCATATTCAGCACAACAAAAATTCAGTACAATTAAATAATTTTGGCTTTCCTTTTTCATTCACAAGGCTAGACACATCTGAATTAAATACTTTTTAGATTTTTTTTAATCTGTTATAATGGAATTTAGTTTGCTCTGGCTTTCCAATTATAATGCTTTTTTAGGATATGAAACGATAGCGATTCCTAAAGGGAAATCTATTTGAATAAATTAAACTTCACTTAGAAGTTTATTATATAGAGTTCATTATATAGAATCAGAATGCAGAAGCTAGAAAAGACCTCAGGTAGTCTCTTCCAAGCTTCTCATTTTTTCTAGATCATTTACCTAAGACTCAGAGAGGTGAAATGACTTGATTTGAAGGAGCACTATTTCTTCTAAGTTCAGGCATGTTCTCTTTAATTTTAAGCAGTTCTTAAAGCATAGGTATAGGGACTGGGCCTGTAATTTTATTGATTAAAGGGAACCCCCAGAAGAGGAAACTCCCTCTAACAATTCAGGTCACGACTTTTTCTGCAACTCGGTCTTAGTGATTTGGGAAGAGTACCCGAGAGGTTAAAACTACAAAACAAAAATCTCATCTCCTCACAATCTTTCCTCTTAGTGTATATAATACATTACAGATCTTTGATCTTTAAAGTTGTCATCCAAACGGGATTTGATCGTGATATTAAAACACTCTGACGATTAAAGAAAACCTTGACAGAAAAGTGTTAGTGTTTTGATAGCTGAAGGCCCTACCTGACCTGTAAGAGCTTTCTTGCCCAAAGGTAGAGGAAATAAAAGTATTTTCTTATTAGAGTTTACCAATGCAAATTATAAGCCTTTCACATCTTAGAAGACAATTTCATGAGTTGCTGTGGTCAAGAAAATCCATTATCATACAGTTATTAGACTCTCTGCACTTAGGTTTCTTTGTCCTCAGATGATATATGTCTACACCATTATCTAGTCTGTACTCAAAATCCTTTCTAGCTTTAATAGGACCTTATAGATCAGAGTTTCTTAACGTACGTGTGTGTGTGTGTGTGTGTGTGTGAGAGAGGGAGAGAGAGAGAGAGAGAGAGAGAGAGAGAGAGAGAGAGAGATAGATGAACTCTTGATAGTCTGGTGCCTTCTCAGAATAATGTTTTTTAAGTGCATAAATTTAGGTGCATAGGATTATTAAGAAAGCCAGTTATATTCAAATACACTTCTCAAAATATTTTAAAATAAGTAAGTTCATAGACAGAATCCGTGGATTAGATGTTTGTGCTCCTCCAATATAAACTTCAGGGACCCAGGGTCACTTCCTTGCTACAGTAAGACATTGGAGGAGGATGTTGGTAAGCCTTATAAGACTAGGAGAAATAAATTGAACTGTCTAAATAGGTCTTGACATCTCAGTAATTACAGTATACATTTTTCTATGAAAATTAAATTTTCTTTGGGAAGAGATTTCCAATTCTAAGTTTACCTTATTGGGTTGAATGTTGATATACAGTAGAAATCATATTTCTTCGCTTCCTGGCTCCTAGCTGCTCCTAGAGTTCTGGGCCCCACCCCTGTCCTCTAATTAGGCTTTGCTGAGCCTCCTAGACCTGCAGCAAATTCGTCCCTTCAGTAGGCACCACCCCTTCAAAGCCCCAGCCGTCCCTGCCCCTCAGGGTGTCTACTATGAGATGGGCTTCACAGGGCACTGCTGTTGAGGGGGAAAAAACGGATTTGAGAATCCCAAAACTAAAGTTCCCAGGATTGGAGTTCCTGGTTGAGGGGGAGAGCCGCTCAAGGACCTGAGTACTGGAGAGGGTCGGGGTGTCGAATAAATTCATGATCTCAAGCATTCTGTAAGTCAAGGTGGTAGAGATTTATCATGCTTTACAGCAGGCAAGAGTTCTTAGGGAACTTGCAACTTTAGAGGGGTACAGGGAGAACTTATATACAAGAGATTTAGGGGTGAAACATGTCAATTAGGTGTTTTGGGGTGCAATTAGGGAATGGTTAAGGGGTGGTCAGTTATTAAAGAAACATGCACTTTTAGTATGTACTGTGCAGGCATATTACCCAATGTTCACTGGGAAATAGTCCAAGGGGGCGCTACTAGGAGGAGTGGTTTTGACTGTGAAACACCACTAAGTTAACTGTCAGGGCTGACTGGGAATATCTACATGGCTCTCATCAAATGTCTTCTTAGACAAAATAAATGTAAGAGAGTATACATTTGACCATATCTAGGATACATATCAGTAAGGTCAGTAAGTAGTGAATATTGTCATGACCCAGCGTACAGCCAATTATCAGTACACAGGGAGTAGATAGGCACAGCTGCCTACAGTATCAGGAGGAGAGAGAAGTATTTTGTTAGGGCATGCTGCCCTGCTTTGCTAGAGAGAAACTGCTAGGGCCAATGCTTTGAAGCTGGGGAGAGATGTGATTTTAGAACTGGATGTGGTTTTGGAATTGGGGTTCAGGCACAGGCACACCCAAGCAGAGGTTGTTAGAATTAGGGTCCAAGCACAAGTACCCCATCACTGCTTGCCGTGATCTTGAACCTTATAATAACTTGAGGTCCTCAGGGAACTTTCTCTACTCATTGATATCATCCAGATTCATTCCCAAATTAATTAGCATACTGTCTTTTTTTCTTACTTTCCTCAATCTAATCAAATGCATTAAGCATGTATTAAGCACCTACTATATGCTAGGCACTGTGCTAAGCACAGAAGATACAATGAATAAAAAATGACAGTCCCTGCCCTCAAAGAGCTTATACTCTAATTGGGGGAGACAGCATACAAAAAGAGGCAGGAAAGGGGTAGGGGGAAGAGGGAGGGGAAATTGGAGCTTCACGGGGTGTCTACAAACCAGGCAGAGCAGCAGATACAAAATAGAGTGATCTGAGTCCAGTTTCTGCTCTCTACAGAGGAAAGCATTGGGAGAAGTTTGGCATGCCTCCTCCAGCCTTTCAGTCAGAGGGAACAGGAGGCTGAGGGAGGTGGTGTCAGTCAAGGTTTGAGTCAGCAGTGTGGTGGTGAGATTAGAAGTGATGAACTTGTTCTGGAGTTGAAACTAGATACGACAGCAATGCAAAATGGATACTTTGGGTATCATCACAATGCCAGCTATCCACTCTTTCATTCCCATCTACCTCAGCCTCTTCTCCCCAGTGTCTTCAGATTTGCCTACTCCTGCCACTGTGCCCCCTGGAATCCATAGGTCCATAATCAACAAATTTCCTCTTTTCTTAACCCTTTAACTCCTCTTATTTTTTGGCACTTCCTGAGACTTCATTCCTTCTTGCATCCCTGGCCATCCTTTCCAGTAGTGGAAAGCCTGCATTTTTCCTACTCCTTGATGTCATGATGTGGTTTTAGTATCTTAGTATATAATTCCTTGTTACCATTCACCTAGACCACTACAGCCTCCTCACTGGTCTTAGCATCAAGAGATCATAGATTCTAGTACTGGAAAGAGACCTCAGAGGCCATCTAGTCCAGCCCTATCATTTTACAGATGAGGAATCTGGCACACAGGTGGAGCAGGGGAAAGAGAGTTGCAGGTCCTGGATTCAGTTCTTTGTTCTTCCATTTAATACCTCTGTTGCCTTGGGGAAGTCACAACTTCTCTGGCCTTCAGTTTCTGCATGTGCAAAATGAGAGAGTTTAAAATGGCCTTTAGATGTCCCTTTGATTCTTAAATATGAGATCTTATGGTTATTCCTAGTCTCCTTACTGTACCTTGTATCTTCCAGCCTCTTTGACTTCACTTTATTCTTGATTCCTGGAGTGTTTTCCCTCCAACTCTTTGCATATGGTATTCCTATTCAGCTTTAAAAGTCCAACTTGAATATCATCTCCTTTTATGGAACATTCCCTTACCCTCTCTGTTGGTAATGACCTCCCTCTATGGTTATATTGCATATTTTTCTAATGTCTTTGTCATGTCATATTATGTATTACAGTTGTATCTCTATGTATTATCATCCTATTAGACCAGAGGTTTCCTAAAGCTCTTGGTTCCCAACATCCTTAGTGTCTCACTGATTTTTTCATAGCACCCCCAAATCAAACTACCTAACGGTTCCACTAGGTCCAAACAATTTTTAAAAATATTGATGTCTTAAAAGTTAAGTAGATTTTTGAAAAAGCAATAATATATATTGCAAGAAAAATGATATTTTCATTTCACTTTAAATAACCGTAATTACTTATTAAAAGGATATGTGTACTGATGGGCACTGTACACTTTTGATCTTGGAATCAGAATGGATACTGTCACCTTCATATCCTGTACTACATTGGTTTTCCTGTGATACTTGATTTTTTTATTACAGCAACCGCCTAAAACCCACCTTCAGAAAGCTATGACATTGCAAACAAGAAAATTCAAGACATAGTTAAAAGTATGAGTAAACAAAAAAACCCAAGCTAACTCACATCTAAGGATATTATCAAAAGAAATGTAGTTCCATCTAATTTTGCTGTTGGGAACTAACTCAGTTTGCTGTGAGATATCTAACAGGTGGTGAGTCTTGAATAATCGTATTTTTCCATCATGTTCCAGAAAACCCTTCATCCTTCACTTCAGCCCTGGAACTCATATCTTGGAAGTATCCTCCAATCCTTTTGGCCCTCCCTCTGACTGGAGGCTGTAGGACACCTCCCAAAACCTCTACTTAAGAATGGTTTTTAGGTCATCCATCTCTTCATTTTTCACCTAGTTATACTTCTCTGGGCTTCCCTTCCCACCTTTTTTTTGCTTCCTTTTATGTGTTAGCTTTCTCATTAGAACGTAAGTTCTTTTGCATTTCCAGTCCTTAGCATGGTGCCCGGCACATAGTAAGCTCGTAATAAATATTTGTTGACTAATTTTCTCTCTTGCTCCAGTAAGTTTGTCTAGTGCACACTTTGGGAACTGCTATATGAAAGCAGAAGCTACTTAGGTAAACTTTTTAATTCTTCCTATGCCTGGTAGAGTGCTGTGCACATAACAAGTCTTTATTCCATATTTGGTGAATTAATAAAAATGTATTGTTTTAAAAAATCTTATTGATGCTAAATGCAAATTAAAACAATTCTGAGATACCATCCCATACCCAGCAGATTGGAAAATGATAGAAAAGGAAAATACCAAGTCCTGGAGGGGATTTGGGAAAAATAGGCACACTAATGCAACTTCGGTAGAACTGTGAATAGTCCAGCCATTCTGAAGAGCAATTTGGAAATATGCCCAGAAAGCTATAAAACTGTGCATACCCTTTGACCATACTCAGTTCATTGCCATGGGTCTATATCCCAAGGAGATCAAACAAAAAGGAAAAGGATCCATATGTACAAATGTATTTATAACTGCTCTTTTTGTGGTGGCAAAGAATTGGAAACTGAGGCGATACCCATTAAGTGGAGAATGGTTGAACAAGTTGTGTTATTTGATTGTGATGGAATACTATTGTGCTGTAAGAAATGATGAAGGGTATGGTTTCAGAAAAATCTGGGATAGACTTACATGAACGGATACAAAGTGAAGTGAGAAGAACCAGGAGAACAAAATATACAGTAATAGTAGTATCATAAACATAATTAACTGCAAAAGACTTAGCAGCTCTGATGAATGGAACGATCTACCAGAATTCCAAAGAACTCACGATGAGAAATGCCATCTACCTCCAGACAGAGAACTGATGGACTCAGAGTACTAATTGAAGAATGCTTTTCTCTTTCTTTTTCTTTATTCCCCCCCTCCAACATGGCTAATGTGGAAAGATGTTTTGAATGACTTCACATGTACAAGGGGAATTGTATTTCTTATCTTCTCAATGAGTGAGGGAGGGGGTGGAGGAAGGGAGACAATTTGGAACTGAAAATAAAAATAAAATAGAATTTTACAAAATCTTATGGATTCTTTTGTTATTGGCACTTCTCACCACCATTCCCCTCCCCAAATAGGATCCTCTCCTGTAAGAAAGAGTCAAGTAAAACAAATAGACATCTTAATTATAACTGATTATTATGTGTCATTCTGCACTCTGGTTCATGACCTTTCTTTTGAAAGAATGGCAATATGTTTCTTCATCAGGTTTCTGGAATCAGCATTGGTCATTTCCCTAAATTTGAATTCTGATATCTTTTGATGCTGTTTTTGTTTTGGGTTTTTCTTAAGCCAGGACATGCTTTTGTTCTACTCTATGAAGGCTTCTTTTGTGTCAGGGAATCCCCATTTGATAATCTCTGAGTGTGTTGCTTTTCTCAGTCCTCTGTAAGCATTTGCAAAATATCATCTTTCTGTCCTTTGGGCATTAGTTAAAACCATTTGTTAATTATCAAGGTGGATTATTTTGGAAACTTAGGAAGGTTATATCAAATCCTGTGTTTATTTTGCTCTTGGGGTTCCCTTTGGGGGGGACAGCTCTTTGACCAATAGTTTAGGTCACTCCTTTCGTGTCCCTACTGTTAAGACTGGGAGTCTTCTGGCTATGACTTTTTGTCCTTGGATTCTAAAGAGAACCTGTAGAAACACCATGGGCAAAGTCCATGAGTTTATCCCAGTTTTCTAGATTTTTCTAGATTTTTAAAGCAGTTAAAGAAGGCAATTTTCAAAGAAGGCCACTGGATCAGAAGAACAGTGTGATAGCATTGAAAGAACCATATATACTTTGAGATACAGTGGGAGACAGGTTTGAGGGCGTATGGATTAGACAGTTAAATCCTGGCAAGGCACTGTAGTGGGAAGTAAACATTCATAGTGGATGGAGTACTGGGCCTGGAGTCAGGAAGACATGAGTTCAGATTTGACCTCAGACACTAACTATGTGACCCTGAGTAAATCACTTAACCCCATTTGCCCCAGTTTTGTCATCTGTAAAATGAGCTGAAGAAGGAAATGGCAAACCCCTCTAGTATCTTTGCCAAGAAAACCCCAAATGAAGTGATGAAGAGTTGGACATGACTGAAATGACTCGACAACAACAATTTTAAAGTGCTTTCTAACTTAGATTGCTAGGTAAATGTGAGGTTTTTAAAATTATATTATCAAAAGAGGAGTCATAGTGTAGTGGTTAGGGCATTGGACTTGAAGTCAGAAGATCTATATTCCAGTCTCAGCCACTCTACTTAATAGTCGTATGATGCTGGGCCAGTAACTTTCATTTCTCAGTTTCAGATCTCAGTTTCCTCATCTGTAATGTGGGAATAAAGATAATTGCATTTCTTGCATCATAGGATTATTGTGGTCAAAAATGATAGCATATGTAAAACACTTTGTAAAGGCTTATAAGATATCTATTAGTGGTAGTATCATCATCATCATCTTCATCATGATTGGGGTTTTTTTGGTGGTTGTTGCTAAATTTTTTTAGCTTTGAGATTGGCCACAAATTGGTTGTTCCCCATTCCTCGTTTGTATTCCTGATCCCTCTTCCTCTGACCCTATTGCATTATGTCCTAGATACTTAGAACTCTGACTATACTGGGAAGCATGTAGCAGTGATGCCTTTGGGGCTCTTGGGGCCACGAAGACACGGTGTTAGAGAAGGAACATGACAGCAGCCTTTCTGAGCTATTCTGTGCTGCCCACTTTGAGATGTTTCACCTCCAAAGTGAGCAGAATTACTAGGAGCTGAGTACCTCACTTCAGGTTATTTTATTTTCATCTAAGGGTGAGATTAGGTGGCGGCAGTTTTCCCAGTGTTCCCTCAAACTCTTAAATACTTCTATTCTAAAGATCATCAGGGAAAATACCCTGAGAGAGACTTGCTAAATGGCTTGAAATCACTGTCCATGTGCATTTTTGAAATGACAATTAGAAGCTTATTTGAGGAGCTGAAGGCCTGCTGTGCAGCATTAGTCTGGGCGAGCTCAGTGCCAAATTGGGAAGTTCTCCCGTGGGCTCCTTCACATAGCATCCTCTGCTCAGAAGTGCTGATCTGGGGGCAAGCAGGGAAATCATCAAACTCAGGAGAGTGGAGGAGAGTGACTAGGACAGAAGGGCAGGACCATGTGTTCTTTTTTAAAGAAAATCTAGTATGAACAATACCTCTCCTCCATAGGGAATAGGGAACTTTGCGAGTGAAATCCTCAAGTGGGAAAAAAAATTGCAGACTCCTCCACATTGGTGTCATGGCTTAATGCCAGCCCAGAAGATTTACATTCCTTCTGCTCCAAGACCCCCCTTGGGAAGGTTATCTCACAGCAATTTCCCTCTCCCCTCTTCCCTTCTCTCCCTTTCCTTCCTTCCTGAGGGTTGTTGATTGGCATTGCTGGTATGGGTTCCCTGCTGTATCCCACCTTCAGTTGCATGTATGTCAACAATATGGGTATTACTTGACTTTGGGATCCTCTGGGGTGAAAGAGAGTGGAGCAGTATAACACGATGATGATTGGATCCAGATGTACTGACTTTTCCTTCCTCTAAAACCTGTGAGCCTCTCTTCATTTCCATTTACCAAGAATATTCTTGTTAACCTGGCGGTTGATTCCATGGAGGTGGGAGGACTATGGTAACAAGAGCACCAAATTCAAGTCTAGCTAGTTGGGTGATGCTTGAGGAAGCCATTTAATTTCTCTCCCCTAGTTTCCTCATAGGATAGGTGGATAATACTTCTCTTACATACCTCATAAGATCAAATAAAATAATGTAGTCTCTTACCTGCCCTATGTTATTTGCTTGTTTGAAGCATTACTTAGGAATCTACTATGTGCACAGCACTGTGCTAAGAGCCATGGAAGGGAAAACAAAGTCATGTAAGTTTGGTTCCTGTGCTTCAGGAACCTATGGACTATTTAAGGAGACAGACCTATCTGTGCATGTGAGAAGTTAAATAGCAGTGCAAGGCTGTGTATAATTGAATGCCCAATAAGGGGAGGAGGATGGGGACTGGACCTGGGATTTTGTTGTTGTTGCTGTTTGCTTTTGTTCTGGAAGAGGCCCATGACATCAGGATGGTGATGCTGTGACTTGTAAGTGAATCGGGTTTAAGTGAGGGAGGGCTGCGCAAAATCACCTGCCTCACTCTCTCCTGCGGAGCCATCTGGGTTCAGTGGCCAATAGTTCAGGATGACTGGAAATGGCCCTAGATGGAGTTTCAGAGATGGTGAGGAAACTCCCTTAACCATTGCACATTGGCACTTTTAATAAAAGGATTTGTTCTGTAAAATTTGGATTCAGTCAAAAGGCCACACTTAAGGATTTAGAAGGCCACATGTGGCCTTAAGGTCACAGGTTCCCCCCCCCCCCCTTTCTTAGAGAATTGTCCAGAGCACCTAGAGGTTAAATGACTCGCTTAAGTCATACAGCCATTATGTGTTTGAGGCAACACTTGAACCCAGATCTTTCTGTGCTTTATGCTAGCTCTCTGTCTACTAACTACTTGCCATGCTGCACAGTAAGGAGGTAAGATAAAACTCTCTAGGGCCTATAGCCTCTACCATACAATTTGGTATTTAAAATATTACTTTGCAGAATGATTATTTCATGGCGTATCTCTGCCACCTAGATCAGGGCTGTCCAAAATGCAGCTCGCCTACAAGCATAGAAGTTTACATAAATGCTTCAGTAAACTAATCTGAGCTACCGAAGAACTCTCACTAAAATGGCAAATTAAAACATATGGTCTACTGTTTCAATAAAAACCTAAAGTTGGACAGCCCTGACCTAGATTGTTAGTTCCATGAGAGCAGGAACCATGTTTTATATTTTAGTTTACTACTTTGATATATAGTGGATGACAGATTTTTCTGGGAGATGGATTAGACTGTAAATCTTTTTCTGACTCTTCCCCCCAGTACATAGGAGATACTCAATAAGTAGGTACAGATTGGTTATCCCCAGGGAGGAGGTAAGAGTAGGTGAGGTCCCTGTGTTACAGTGGTCAGGGAATACTTCCTGGAGAATTGTGACAAGCTGGGTCAGGAAGACTGCCATTGGCTCTCTTAAAAGCAGGAAAGCTGGGTGACTCCTGTTGAGAAATCAGTTACCAGGAGTCCGGTGGAATGAATGTTTACTGTACTTAAGCAGCAAATATTCACTTTCAAGTTTGCTATTGTAAGAAAGAATGTAGATTTTTGCTGCTATTATTGAGTCCAGCAACTGTTGCTCAAACATACAGTATCTAACAACAACACCAAACTGGAAAGCAAGTTTGAGTCTGTAAGTCTTAAGTTCGGGCAACACAAGACAACTTTCCTTACAGGATAAATAAATTTAGATTTCCATTAGTGCTCAGTAATAATTGATGAATATAGCCTATCCTTGGTTATGGAGTCTAATTTCCCTCCGTGTATCTTCTGCCTGGGCCTAAAAGCAAACTTGGGCTGTGAATTCAGCAGGAGTTCTTTTAATAAGCTACAAGAAGGGACTTTTTTCAGCCCGTATTTGGTGCATGTCAGGAATAGACAGACAGAGACAGTGGAGGGAGGATTAATAGGTGAAATGGGCCAAAAATACTGGAGTGGCTTGCTCAAAGCCAGCTTTACCCATAGACACATTTTAACAAAAGTTTTTAACCTGTGTTTTTGCTTAGATCCAAGTTAGTTAAAATGTTTAGCTTTTTTTCTTTTTCCTCTGCTTCCAAACAACTGTGTCATAGTAACAGTTGAAACAAAGTTTTATGTTTTGGGAACATTTCCTGGTAAAACAAACATTTTCAATGGAAACAAACATTTTCAATGGAAACAAACAGGATGTTAGGATATAGATATCAAACAGGTGTTTACTTTAAACCAATAAACAAAAAGGATAGCGTAAACTTTCTAGTAAATTGCCTGTATTCCAAGATTAGCCCAAATTTTAGTACAATGACTTTGTCACCAGGTCAACCTTACTCAAGGGTGTGTATGTATGACCCTGGGTGTCTGTGTCCAACTTCTGTACGTACCTGTCCAAGTCTGGCTGTAGGCACACTAAGACCTTTTGTATGGGCCTCTTCCTGAATATCCAGAACCATGGCAGAGAACTGGACGTAGATAGAGAAACCTGAGTTCCATCCTGCTCTGGACACTTATTAGCTGTAGGACTTTGAGCAAGTCACTTAAATGCTTTCTGATTCAGTTTCCCTATCTTTAAGATAGAAATAATAGCTACCTACCTCACAGGACTTGTGAGAATCAAATGATCAGATAATCAATGCTAGCTGTTATTATGTGGTATTGACCTAAAAGGGGGGCAGTTTTGTAGGAGAAAGCAAAATCAGAAAATGACAGCGTGGAGGGGGAGGACTATAAGGCAGGTAGTGAGGAAGTTTTTTACTTATGGCTTCTCTTTAACAAAACCTGCTTTCTAACAAGTTCCTTACCCAGGAATAAGAAGGGTAGAATATTTCAGAGCTATGCAAATTCTCTCCTCCACAACTGCCCTGTAGTTAAGGATTTCTGTATTGTTTTTCCATCCTCCCTCCTGGACTCTGACACTCGTTCTCTGTTTTCCCCAGGGCACCGTTTCATGTTCTTCATTCCCTCCCAAATATTTCATGAACCAATCTCATTATTTCACAGACCAACATGACTAACTCAAGGCCAGTGACTTGGACCTGGCAGAGTCCTTATTACTATTGCTAGATCTGCTGTAGGGGGAAGAGCTAGATCATAGACTCATTCAGTTTGGGTTAGCAAATATTTCTGAAATGCCCATTGTAGGTAAAGCAGTATTCTCGATCTAGGGGAAACAGACCAAAAGACATTACACTTCCCTCCAGTTGCTTACATGGTACTGTGGAGATAGAACACATGCACAGAGAAGTAAGGGAGAGGTGAAAGGGGACAAAGGAATGATCACACAACGTGCCCTTGGAAAATAATGAATCGAGTACTAGTAACTGGGAGAGTTAGGTAATGCTTCATGGAAGAGGTGATGCCTACACTGAGCCTTGAAAGAAGAGCTGCTAGACTCAGAGTGCATCCATAGAAACATTATTATACATGGTGATTGAGGTCCTGTCATTTCTGTGCTTCAGACATACTTCGTTATGTAAAAGATGGCAGTTTCTTTAGTGTGAGTACTTCTTCCACCAACACAGATCACAGGCAGCCCTATATGATATAGCAGATCATCTGAAGGGTTTCTGTACCCCCCAGTACTCTGTCACCACCCCACCCCTGAGCAGCTAGTGACAGTGTATGGAGAGCTCTGGGCCTGGAGTCAAGAAGGCTTGAGTCTAAATCAGACCTCAGACTAGCTGTGTGACCTAGGGCAGGTCACTTAACTTTTTTTGCCTTGGTTTCCTGTAAAACGAGGCTAGAAATAGCACTTACCTTCCAGGGTTGTTATAAAGATCAAAGGGGATAACGTTTTGTTTTTTAAAGTACTTAGCATGATGCCTGGCACATGGTAAGTGCTATACAGAATCTTATTCTTTTCCCATCCTTTCTCCCCATCATCATCTTGTCACTGAACACATGACAAACCTCTCTGAATTTGGACAGTTCATGTTGCAATAGATATGCATTCAATCACTGGACCCATATTCTGAGAATATTACAGGTTAAATAGGCCTTTGTGGGCCAGTCTTGAACTGAGGCCAGCTCATGTTGGTACTTAAAACATTAACTTTTCGAGCTGCTTCTCAAGGAGCTGTTAAAGTACTTTCTTGCTTATCAGCTACCTCCTTGAGTCACTGTCACATCCAGAGGATGGCTTTGTATATCTTTGTTCCTTTCTGACTCTGTCTCTTACCGCAAGTATGCCTGTTTTTCTCTTTCTTTGTGCTAGTAGCTTCTCAATGCCTTGAGGGCCTGTTTGATTTATTTTTGTATCCCTGACTCTTAGCTCTATCTTTGAGACAGAGCTGTGATCAAAGGAGGTGATGTGTATTAAGGACTTTGCAAACCTGAGCTATGCAAATTCTAATTAGTATTGTTTATTATCATTATTCATTTTTGAGCAATCATCAAACCACACCAGTCCCAACCCATCCATACTCCCTCATTCTGTGTGCACCTTTGTAATCCCAGCATCCAGCACTATGCCTGGAATATAGTAGGTGCTTAATAAATACTCGTCATTTGACTGATTAATTGATTATAAATATGCCAATATCCCATGTTCTCACCCCTTAACTGACCCACGTCCCCTTGTAGTCGTTATCTGATGACATCCTTTTACTCCGTGCTTCTCTGCGAAGTCTACTGGTACATGCATTTTTCATGGCCCTTGGGTGACTTTGAACGTGAAAGGTGGAAGACCAACTTCTCACACATAATAGGTACCTAAGAATATTTGTTAAAATTGTACTGAATTGAATCCTTAGTTCTCTTTTTTTAAATTTAGTTTTATCTCCTTCTGTTTGAGTGAGGGGTATTAGAATTATAAATGCTCTCTGCTTCTCCTCAGCAGCTTAATTTTTGAGCTTTCTTGGGAAAAAAAGATAAGACATTTCGGTCTTTTGGACCAAATGTGTGTTGTCACCTTTTCTAATTCCTGAAGAGGATTAGGAAATTGTTCTTTCAGGCCTGATTAAAGACACTCTGAGAAACTAATAGTTAAATTATATTATTCAAGTATAAATTCTACTCTAGAAAATTGTTTTGGCTTCCCATACCAGTCAGTTCCTGTGGACAATCTTTTCTCTTTTTCCAGCGACCACAGGGAACTTTAGCTGAACCTTTTTCCTCTAATAGCTAGCCAGCTGGTAGGGGCATTTGGCTTAGGTGATGGTTCAGATATGGCTAAAGAGAGCTAGCCTTAGACTGTATAAGGAAGGCTATAGGCTCTGGTAGTTCAGCTTTAGACTTCAGGCAGAACTGGACTGATATCTAGGGGAAGAAGAAGGTGTTATATTTTTAATAGGATAAAAAACAATTTGGAAACCCATCAGATCTTTCTTCTTTGTCTCCTTCAGTGTACTGTTCTACATTGTCTCCATTCAAGCTTGTACCCACAAGCCTACTATCCTGGCTGGCATTGTTCCAAATTAGTTAATTGCATTCTGGCCAGTCTTGCAATTTTCCTTTTGGGTTTAATGTGGAGTGGGGTGGGGTGGAGGGGAGAGGGGGAGAGGGGAAGAGGGGGAGAGAGAGAGAGAGAGAGAGAGAGAGAGAAGTGAGTGTGTGTTGGGGGGGGTCCCTATCCTGTCCTAAGTACTGGTGTGATGGGGCAGCTTTGTTATTCTTTCTTGGAAATAATTATGATTCAGAAAATAATCCTTTTATATTTGCAAGTTGTAGAAATAAAGTAGAGCCCTGCTTGTTAGGACAAAACTATCCTTATTTCTTGCCCTTCTCACCATATTGATGTCTTGAAATTCTACCCATAATTTTTGGATAAACTCAAAGCCCATGAATTCCAAGAAGCCAAATCACCCTGGTTGTAGGTGATTGTTTTTCTCCTTTGAATTCTTGGAGTAGGTTGTTTTTTTCACTTTACTTATGATATGCATTACATAATATCTTTTAGAATAGTTATTGACGTATCCAGAGAATAGTAGAATCCTAGTTAGTAGGAGGGAGGCCCTCTAGCCCAGCCCCCTACCTGAAGGCTTCCAAAATATTCTTCCCTGGGGTCCATAAGCTTGTTTTTAAAATATATATTTTTTGATACCTGATTTAAGTACAGTTGGTTTCCTTTAGAATCCTATGCATAATTCTGAGAAGTCCATAGGTTTCACCACATTGCTTGAGGGGTCCTATGATGTAAAAAAAAGGTTAGTGGATTAGTGGGGGTTTCTGCTTCCCCATTCTGTTTCTGGGCTATTCTAGTAGTTAGAAAGTTCTTCTTTATATTGAACTTAATTTCCTTGAGGGTAGAGATTGTACCATGTTTGTTTTTGCATTTTCACTATATCCATGCACATCTTACATGATCAGATATCTTTTGAATGAATGGTTGGATTAGGATTTAATGTCAGTCAAACTATGTCTGCTGAAGTAATATTAATAATTGCTTAACATTTGCAAAGTATTTTAAGGTTTGCAAAGCACTTTACATATATTATCTCATTTTATGTTCACTTCCATCCTGTGAGGTAGGTACCGGTCTTATTTTCATTTCACAGATGAGGAAACAGAGAGTGAGAAAGGTTAAGTGCTGCTTGGATGTATCTGATAGAGGATTTAAACTCACGTCTTTCTGATTCCATGTCCAGAGTGCTATCCATTCAGGAAAAACCTGGTAGAATATGGGTAGTCTATCTTCAGCACCAGCCACTAGCCTGTTCTGGTTGTTTTGCAAGGGAGCATAAGCATTTTGTTTGATTCCCCTCCCCAGGGTAAGTCATAAAGAGCTACTTGGTTCGTCCACTTCCATAAAAATTTCTGTATTCCAGCCAAGATGCTTCTCTTCTTCATTGACTGACAACTTTAGGAACAGATGGCCCCTTCACTATTTTACTTCTAGAGAGATGAATATGTTGGGGTTCCTTTCGACTCTTATACATTCAATTTTGTTTTCTATAACTTACCTCTTTTGACTTTTTTTCATGTTGAACCCTCATCAATCAAAGAACCACCTAATCATTCAGCTTGCTGAAAGCTAAGAAACTCTTACACTCCCAGCTTACATGTGGTAGTGGGCACTCAGGCAACCGTGTGTTCCTTAGGGTTTTGTTTTGTTTCCATTGTTCAATGTTAAGCAGTTTTTGAGCATACACAGCTATTAATTGAGGTATTGAATAATAGCATCTCACAGTTTGAAGGGACCCTAGGGATCATTTAATCCAACCTATACCCTAACAGGAATCACTTCTATAGTACCCCTAACATATCATTAAGCCTCTGGAAAATGGGAACTCATTGCTTCCTCAGGCAACCCATTATCCTTTTGGAGGACAACAATTTATAACAAAGTTTTTCCTTAAATTGAACTGAAATCTGGTTCTTTGTACTTTTATGCTCATTATTTTTAGTTCTGCCTTTAGTCAGAACTAGTCACAGGACCTTTATATCCTAGATTTGGGACTACAGGGGAACTCAGAGGTCATCCTATTTTACAGATCGAGAGACTGAGGCCCAGATAGGTTAAGTGATTTGCCCAAGGTCACACAAGTGGTAAGTATACCATGTGCCTTCCAAATGGAAACCCTTCGGATACATGTTGACATCTATCATGTCCAATTTCCTGGCCCTCCTGCCCTACAAGCCTCCAATCTTCGTATCTCTAGGCCAAATATCCCCAGTTCTTTGAAAAGATCCTCATGTGCATGGCATGTTTTCAAGGGCTCCTTTTCTTCCTTGCAATATTGCACTCTTCTGGCTTCCGAAAATATACCCCAGACTGAGCACAATACTCTAGACATGGTTTGATAAGACAAAATATGGTGGGGCCAGCCGTTTCTTCCAACCTTTGCTTTGCTTCAGAGCCATTTTTTTGTAGGTTTTTGGAGGGACTCGGCAGGGAGGTCACGCTAGTCCCTGCTTTCCAGCTGCCATCTTGGCTCCGCCCCTGCTTTGCTGAACTAAATATAGGGATAGTGTCAATATGATGTCATTTATAGAGGGAGCTTTCATGAGAAAGCCCATTGTACCTAGGTCTATGACTTATTTTTAACTTATAGTGTTGACTAGACAATTCCAAAGGACTTATGATGAAAAATACTGTCTGTCTCCAGAGAAAGAACTAATGGAGTCTGAATGCAGATCACAGCATACTTTTTTAAACTTTATTTTTCTTGATGGGTTTTTTGGTCAGTTTTCTTTCACAACATGACTAATATAGAAATATGTGTTGCATGATTGTACTTGTATAACTTATGTTAAAGTGCTTGACTTCTCAATTGGGGGGTAGGGAGAGGAGGGAGAGAATTTTGAACTCAAAATTTAAAAAAAAAACAAGTGTTAAAATTGTTTTTATGTCTATTTGAGGAAAAAAAAGTTGTTTAGAGCATTGAGAAGCTACATGACTTGCATAAAGTCATATAGCCAATACTTTAAGGAGCTATGATAATAATTAATGGGAATATTCCCCTCAAGAGTTATGCTTCATGGGTTACTGTGGCTTAAAAATTTTTTTTCTTGGTGGTCTGTCTCAGGTTCTTTTATAGTTTTAATGAGTACAGATACCCAAAGAATTATGTTATAAGAGCAGCCAATACTTGGCATGTATCCATCTCAGAGAAACAAAACATTATGAATTTAATTGCTGGATAGTCTTTCACTCCAAGTTAAATGGATGCATGAATTATATAGTCCCATCATAAATCACTGAGGTAATCTCTGTGTGGAGGAAAGCCCCTTCCCATTCAATCAATCAACAAAGCATATGTAAAATGCATACCGTGTGTCAGACACTGTACTAGGCTCTGGGAATACAAAGATGAAGAATAGAGTAATCATTATTTTCTAGGACCCTACATTGGATCAGGAGTCTAATAGCTCTATACACATATTTACAGAATAAGCATAAGGAGAATTAAATTCCAAGACAAGGTATTTTTAGGAGGAAGATGTTAACAGTTGGAAGACCAGCAAAATCTTCCTGTAGAAGGTGGGACTTGCGTCTTGAATTCTTTTGTGAGTTGGAAAGGAGAAAAGAGAGTTGGCATGGCGAATGACTAGTGCAAAGGAAAAGAGATATTTACATATACACACACACACACACATATGCACATACACACACACTTACACACACACACATCCCTATACCTACCTGCATAGGCTAGTTTATCTGGATAGAAGAATACAAAAGGGTGATGTCTAGCAAGGCTGGAAGATAGGTTGGGTCTATGATGTAAAGGTCTTTAAAAGGTAAACAGAGGAGTTTATATCACATTTTAGAATCAATAACTTGAGTTATTGAGTTGGGGAGTGACATGGTTGTGCTCTAGGAAAATCACTTTGACAGCAGTATGTAGTATGAATTGAAGTGAGAAGACATGGTAAACAGAGAGATCAGAGAGGCTGTTACAAGAGGTGATAGAGCAGGAAGGCCTAAATTAACATGGTGGCTCTGTGAATAGAGAGAAGACGTGGGATGAGAAAAATGTTGTGGGCATGAAAATAGCAAAATCTGGCAATAGATTGGATACATGGGGTGAGTAAGAGTGAAGAGTCAAGGATAGTGCCAAAGTTATAAAACTCTGAGACTGAAAATATGGTGGTGCCTTTGACATGAATGGGCAAGTGTAGAAGACGGGTGGGTTTGGAAAGACATTATAAGTTCTGTTTTGAGCATTCTAAATTCAAGATGTCCTTGGGATATCTAATTTGAGACGTCCAGTAGGAAATTGGTGATTTGGAACTGAAGCACAGGGGAGAGGAAGGTTAGATACATAGCTCTGTGAGTCATTTCCATAAAGATGATAATTATACTCATGGGTGTTTGATAAGGCTATGGAGAGCAAGCGTAAGAGAGAGAAAAGGACCCAGGATGCAGCCTTTGGAGAACACCCACAGTTGGGAGCCAGCAAAGGAAAATGAGAAAGAGTGCTTTAGCCAGGCAAGAGAGGAGCTAGGAGAAAATAGTGCCCTTAAAACCCAGAGGAAAAAAGAGAGTATTCAAGATAAGGTCATCAGTAGTGTCAAATGCATCAAAGAAGCAGAGAAGAATGAGGACTGAGAAAACGCTATCAAATTTGGCAATTAAGAGATCATTGGTAACTTTGGAAAGGGTAGTTTCTGTTAAATGTTAGAAGTTAGATTGTGAAGGATTAAGGAGTGAGTGGAAATGGATGCAGTGAGTATAAACAACTTTTTCTAGGAGTTTGGTTGAGAAAGGAGGAGAGATAGAGGGTGATATGTTGATGGAATAGTAGGGTCTAGTGAAGGTGCCCCCACCCCACCCCACCTCCCCAGTCTACAGATTTCTACCCTACACAATGGAATTATCTGATGCCCCTGAAGGTAATAAGTAAAGATTCCCAGCCAGATATCAACTTTACTGTCCAAGGGATTAATTTATGACTGTTTTGCTGCCCCTTTGTAGGCAGAACAATGATTTATGATCTGTGGTCTGTGTGGAATGTGGAGGGTTAGAACAATTGCAGACAGTCAGATCTGGAACTCTGGGAGTCATACGCCTAGAAGCTGCTGTTGGACTATGAAGGTTCAATATGTCCTCTCTAGGCTCTCTAGAAAGTTTCATAACTGTTTCTCTGGCTTGTGCCAATGTGGACTATCCAGGTACCATAGCTGGACTAGAGACCTTGTTCGGCATTGGATTACTAGTCTAGTCTGTAGAGATTTGAGGTGGCTTCCCAGAGAGCAGCTTTCCAAGTACTTGAAGACAGCTATTATATCCCCTCTAAATCCTCTCCAATCTGGGCCAAACGTTTCTAGTTCCTTCAGCCTATCTTCATCTTTTACAATGTGCTGATCCCTGGGATAAATAGGCAGAACTACTGTTCTTGCCCTCAGGGAGCCCACATTCTCATGGGGTCTGATGATATTTTTACATGTAACACATACATAGAGTAGATAGAAGGTAGTCTCAAAGGGAAGGGATACAGGGGGTGACAGAGAGAGAAACTAGGAATGTCCTCCATTAGAATTTGGGATTTGAGTTGAATCTTGAAGACAAAGAGGGAAGCTTTGGAAGAGTGTGCCAGGCATGGAAGACAGCTTGTGTAAAGGTACAGGAGATGGGGTGTCATTATTGTAGAACATGTGGAGATTGAATAATGTAGTATGGAAAGGTAGGAAGGGGCCAGGTTGTGAAGAGCTTTACGTGTTCCCAAAGAGGATTCGATATATGATTCAGGAAGTAATATGGGGCCACTGGAGTTTATTGAATGGAGGGGTGATGTGATCAGCCCCATACTTTAGGTAAATCACTTTGCCTGCAATGTGGAATATGGATTGGAGTAGGGAGAGACTTGTGTCTGGGAGTTAGGAGGCTCTTGTGCTAGTTCAGGCAAGAGGTGACAAGGTCCTGTACCTGTGGAGGCTGTGTGAGTAGAGAGAAGCGTCCATATGTAAGGTATGTTATGAAGGTAGAAATTTTAAGATTTCACAGGAGATTGGATATGTGTTGTAAGAGTCCTAGGAAAAGATGGAATGATCAGAGATTATGGCATAGACCCAAGATTCAACACCCTGCTCCCTCTACTCCAGTTGCTCTTGTGTTTGTCAATGCCCTTTCTCAAATGTGGTGCCTAGAACAACATGGCCTCTTTTCCCAAAGGTTGTGGAGAGGGATCAAGTATTGGGTAAAGGATTAGCCAGTATAACTTTCTTTTCTTGTCCAGAGGGCCTTAAATTCATTTTAGTTAAATTCTTTAAAAATAGCTATTTGCAAATATAAACATAGGCAAGCGTATCTTCTTTCATTCATTGGTTTGAGCACTAGTCCAATGGTATCAAATATATAGAAATGATTGCCACTAAACTGTGCATAAGAATCCCTGTGGCCTTTTATTGCCTTAAAAAGCCACAAATGAGCATTATGTTCTATTGTATTTTTATTTATTTTGTTAAATATTTCCAGATTACATTTTCATCTGGTTCAGGCTACGTTTGCAACCTCTTCGCTAAATAATTTGCTCCCTGATTTTTTCTTCCTTTTTGTTCCCTGATTTTTCTTCCTTTTTGTTCCCTGATTTTTTTTTCCTTTTTGTTCTATATCATTCTTAAAATAATGAAAAAATATAGTATCCCAGATTTTGAGAATTGGGAAAAGTGTTAATGGTCATCCACTAAAGGTAAGATTTCCTTTTAGCCTTTCTACTAGATGGTTATTCTTAACATTTCTACTTTTAAGGAACTCTTCTGTCTCTAGGGGCATCCCACTCCTTTGTCAGCTTTCTGTTAGGAAGGTCTTCTTTATATTGAACTAAAGTCTGCTTCCTGTCACTTTCTCCGTTGATCTTAATTTCCTGTCCTTTGGAGCAGCAGTAGGTAAGTCCACTCCCACTTATACTTGATAATTCCCATTTCTATAATACTTCCAGGTTTATTGAAGTACTTTTCTCACAATGATCCAATAAAGTAGGTAGTATGGATATTATTAGTTTAATTTTTTACACATTAAATTAAATTCAGCAAATACTTCTTAAATACCTGTTACGTGCCAGACCTTGTGCTAGGGGATGAAGAGAGCAAGGCTTGGAGAAGTTAGTTAAGTAACATCCACGGCTACATGACTGGTCTACATTGGTGCTGTGTTTCTTGACTCCAAGTCCCATGCTCCAGTATACTTATTTTTCAAGGCTAAACTTTCCAAACACCTTCATCCATTAAAAAAAAAGGTATCTTTTTTATGTAGCCTAAATTTCCCCTTATATTCCTCACCTTCCTAGAGTCCTTCATTTATTCTTCTTATGATGTAGTTTTTAGATCTCTTTATTGTCCTTATCACCCTACTGTCCATTGTTTGTCATATGTCCTTTAAAAATGTGACGCTTATAACCCTGTAACTGTAGTCAGGGCATGTGCAATGTACAGGAGAATGATGACTCCTCTTCACCCAGACATGCTTCATCAAGATTACATTGACTTTTTTTTTGAAGTTAGCTCTCTTCCATATTGTACTCCTGCAACCGATTTGTGAACCTAAATGTATGACTTTGTGTTTATTTTGTTGGTTACTTCTCCTTATTAAAATTATCCTTGATATATCTTTGACTTAATTATAGGTGCAAAATATGGGGGTGGAGTGGAGATTCATGTTGTGATTTGCCCAGCTTACACCGTAGTTGGGATGACCCTGGCTCTTGGTGTAGGCTGTTGAAAGTATTATTAGAAGCCAAAGAAAGGAGATATCAATGCAGGCCTGTGTAATGGGAAAGACTTTAAGGAGCATCTTGGACTGGATCCATTTTCCAGTAGATCAAGGAACTCGTGGTGGGTAGTGAAGTGTGATGGGTACAGACTTGGACTGCTAGTCAGGGATGGCCACCTCCACCAGCACCCTCTCAGCAACTTTAATAATCTTGCCTGGCCTGTTTAGTTTGCTTTGTGTGGGAAGAGAATAGACTGACCATTTGTGGTATCCCTCAGAAATCTCCCTGTGTGTTATTTGCATTCTTAATAAGATGCACACCCTTTAGGAAAAAAAAGTCCAAACAAGCAGTCCCTGTTCCTTATGGAAGGGTGCTTGGCAGAGCATCAAATACCTACGCAGAAAAGAATAAATTATGTTTCTTATGGCTTTTTGACAGTGAGTGGGATTGATTTCTGGGGGCTGTCAGTCACTGGTCAGATACCACTTAAGAGAGCAAGGGGGTTGGGTGAATTTTTTTAGGTTTTTGATAACATGAAACTGTATCAGGCTTGTGGGTAGTGTGATGGCTGTTTGCCAAGGGGGCAGGGAAAGATGCCTACGTTGTTATTTCAACACAGCCCCAGCGCTGAGACTTTCTGAAAAGTCCTTTATGCACATTATCTCCCTTCATCGGCATAATAACCCTGTGAGAGGTGGGCACTTCAGGACAAGCTTTGATTGAGGCATTGTTCTTATTGAAGGCAGAGTGCTAATAGCCCAACTTTACGGGTATTCAGGTGCAGCGATACATTCTTCATTGTTCCACTACTTTTCCGGCTTTAGAAGCTGGGTCATACCTCCTGTAAATGAATGGTGTTAGGTAAATATTTCTAATCATTCAGCTTTCTTTTTTTGTACTTTTTCTTCTTCAAAGTCAGCCTTCTAACTAAATTGTATCTTGATGGCAAAGGATATTTCTACCCAGTAATTAAGATAGTAGTTTCTTGCAAGGAGTAGTAGCAGTAGGAGGAGGAGGAAAAGGAGAAAGAGAAGAAAGGAATGGAGTAATTAATAATTATTGTTAAAAGTTGGCGTTTATATGGCATGGGAAAAAATTAGAACTTCTATTTATATACATTGTTCGGGGAAAAAAAAGTAGTACATTGTTTTATTCATATTTAATATGTGGGTATACACTAGCATCCTTACTCAGGCTGTATGTTAGTTAAGTATCCTGTTGTTAAGTTGTTAAGTGGACAGAATAGAAGTTCCATAATATGGAGGGGTTGGTAGTAACAGTTTTACTCATTAAAATTTTTTTTCAGTATATTGCAGTATACTGTGTAGTTTATATTACCTAGCTACGTGGATTTATGGATTATCCCAACTGATTTTAACTGAACTAACCCCCACAACATGGACCAAATGGCTTAAAAAGCTTTTCCTGCAAAGTAGTCATGGATTGAAGATAATAATGCTAATATAAGCTTGCATAAGCAATTGACATCAAAATGTAGAATAGGTACAATTCCTAGTGCATCTTAATGTGATGATCTAATCAGATCTGACCAGAAGCTGGCCAAAAAAAATTCAAAATTATTAAGAAGATTATTTGAAGTATAGATTTATATTCACTCTCACTGACAGTGAACCTTGCCACAAGTATATAGTGTGCCTTGATATTTTAGCCATTGATACTAGAAAATTTAAATTTTGTTGTCAAAAATGATGCAAATTGTCACGCATTAGATCCTCATGTGTACTTAAGATATTTGTAAATCAGTTTCCAACCTGTTGGAAAAATTTCCGAAATGAAGAGTTTCAGTGAGTTTTGACTCATTTATTAACAACATTAAAGTACTATATACTTTTTGAATAGTTTGTAAGAACAAGTGACTAATGTCAGGGAAAAAGGAAATTTACTAGCCAGATTTTAACAAAAACTTTTGTTTAATTGGTCTATGGGATTTAAAAAATCATTATCATGATTTAATAAATACAGCCAATTAAGTGCACTTCTTCCATTTGGGCCTGAGTATCTTTGTGAGGTATCTTTTTCAGCTCTGACCACCATTCAAACTGAGCTTCAAACCAATCACTTGTATTACAAAATGTTAAACCAAGATTTTCAGTATTAACAACAATTATAACTAGCGTTTATGTATTGGTATAAGGTTTGTAAAATGTTTTACATGTATTACCGCATTTGAAAAAAAATTTTCTAAATAATTAGAATTACGCAAAAATTCATATTATTTTTTTCTTCCAAAATAATTGTTACTTTGTGAAGCACAACTCACTGTTGCCACATTTTTGTTGCCTTTATTCATGACAAGAATTGTCCATGTGAGAAATGAATGTCTTTTATGCAACCAACTTAAAAAAAAACTTGGAAAAAAACATAAACATATCCAATCACATTTCTCTCTCCAAAACAGTATTATAATTTTAGTAAGAGCAATTAGATTTCTGGTACCATTCATAAAAAATCTGTTTATTTCTATCATATACATAGTATATAAGTATAGTAGAACATGTTTGTAATTTATTTAAAAACATAGTCAACATTTATTAAGTACCTGCTATTTGCCAGGTTCTGTGCTAAGAACTGGGGATACAAAGAAAGACAAGATGGTCCGTGACTTCGAGAAGCTCATACTCTAATGGGAGAAGACAATAAAAAGAAGCTGAAAAGTGGGAGAGAATACCCATCAAGGGGGCATGAGGAAGCTCAGGAGAGTGTAGCCAGGTGGGAAATTTTGAGATGACTGCACTGGGGACCCTCTTTAAATGGAGGTTCTGGGAGGAGCTCTCCACTGCCCACTCTCCACCCTCTCCAGTTAGGGGGGTGGGGGTGCTCAGTGGGTGTGAGTTTCAGGGCTGATGTGATCTTTCAAGCTGTTGAGGTTCAGGGGAGCATGATAAAGTCCAGGTATTGGGTGTACCTGCAGTTTTTTTTTTTTTTTTACTGCTGGAGGGCATACCTTAGGTGATGCTCAGGACATTATGATATTTCTCTGTATGACTATTAAGTTTCAAGACTCAAAGTGAAGAAATAAGGATCTGAACTGGTTTTTATCAATTACTTCTTTACTCAACTTTAGATGAGTTCAGGGTAGGAGGAGATAGGTCAGAGAGTGGGAGACTAGAGGAGATGTGCTCTCTGCATCCACTCAGAATTGAGAAATTGAGATCAAAGCAGCCAGAGGAAGCCCCCAGGAGCACTGATGTATTTGGGAGGTTGCTGTAGAAGTGTTTGTCTATCATTCTTTCCAACCATATCAACTTGCCATCAATATTCAGAAATGCAGAGTTAGCCATCAGAGTCTGGGCAGTAAGGAGAGGAAGGTGTTAAGTAGAAGACTCTTGGTTTTTGCAGATGGGAGCTAATTGGCTTGGGGAGAGTCCTGGTGTAATGGTGTAAGTAATGCCAAATAGTCTGTAATGTGTCTGTTTACTGTAGAAATGCCTGTTAAAGATCCTTTAATAATCCACAACATAGGAAATTTTACTATTTTGAGCTCATCTGTTTCCTATTTTATATTTTTGCTAATCTTCCAATTAACTCCCACCTCTCCCCCTACACTCACAGAATGACTCCTTCCTTTCCTTTGCCTACTTTTATGCTTGGTCTCTAAAGCCAAAATGCAACATGTCTTGGGTATTTAAAACTCCACGGGTTGTCTGTTTAGAATGAATGTTCCCTAGGGCTTGCCTTGTGGTTTTCTGGAGGTGGTAGTGGAATGAGGACCTGTCCTTCTTGTGCTGGAGCTTTTGTTTTTTTCTCCTTATCCTCTGATTTTTTCAAACTTCCTGTGAGATTTTTCTCTCCAACTGGGAACATTTTTGGGGACTGCTCAAGCTGTCCTGGTTCTTCCACCCTGCCCCTAATTGGACCCTTCAGAAAATAAGCAAAATGAGAAACAATAACAGTGACAAATTTTTAAAAAAATGGCTTTGCCTGTATGCTTCAGGCTGCACCTGTAGGACCACCACCTCTGCTGAAAGGTATGCTTCATCATCAAAGTCAGGATTTTACCAATCCAGAATTTCCATTCCAAAGGTGTTGTGATATATAGTGGCAGCAACTACCATTAACCTTTCAACACCTCTGTATGTTTTCTGGTGAGCTGGTCGAGATATTTAAGGGTTGCAGGTCATGGGACCCTCATAGACAACCTTCATGCAGCCAGTCTATTCCGTAAAAATGTACTCCATTGTGATGCTTAAGCTTCAGGATTCAGAACTAAAAGTCATTTCCCCTGGAGACCCTGTGTCTTCCAAGTCTCTGGTTCTAAAGGGCTATGAGATCTAAAGCTCATTTACACAGAAGTATAAATAACTAATGACAGTGGAAGGTGCTTTCAGATGGACAAGCAGTCTAATGGGATATAATGTCTTGCAGTTAATGAATATATGATGATGGAATTACAAGTAATCAAAAGTAGGTTAGGAGAGAGGTGGTAGGGTGTTTTTTTTTGTTTGTTTGTTTGTTTGTTACATTTTAGGTGGGAAAGGGAGAAGAGGAAGTGGGGTAGGTAAGCTTTTCCTAGCCCTTGAAGTCCCCTCACCTAAGACTGACCCAAGTGATAAGTGTAACTTTTCATCTATAGTGATGACTATTGAGCTCCTTAGTAGTTAAGCTGAAGCTGATCACTGTTGAGGTTTAAAGATATATTTATTTTTACACTTCACTCTTGTTTCCTGCTTTATCTGGTTCCTGTCATATATGTTTGATGTAGATATAATGTTTTTGTTTCCAGAGTTTATTTTAAGAATGACAGTAGAAGCTGCATTGTAAACTTCTTGGAAAATAATGTACATGAAGCCGTAAACTGCAGCCACCATGCCATGAAAGTGTCTAAACTGTTTTAAGCACAGTTTCACTCCTTTCCTGTACCTCTCCACAGTGGATGGTTTACATCTGGCTCAGATATTAACAGTATGCACACATTTCTCTCTATTCTTCCCCAACTAATATTTGAGGAAAGAAAGCTAAATGGAAGTGAGATTCTTTCTATTTCTTTTAAGAATACGTCAATCAAAACCCATCAGTTATTTCTGAGGATGTAGCCGCTAATCATTGTTTGTGTGAGATGTTCTAGATCATCTGTACTATACTGTATATGGGGAACCAGCATGCCATCTTTATTGGCCATATTTATCTTATTAATTCATTCTTTGGACCATTCTGCTTAGTGGTGTTACTGTATAGTACCTAAAAATGCTTAAAGTAGGGGTTGGCAACTTTTCAGATGTGGTATGCCAATGTTCCAGTCCCTCTTTTTTGGCCTTGGGGTAGGAAAGGGGATGGGTGATCAAGAGAATTTTGAACTCTATCAGAGAATGGTGAAGGCGACAAAGTGGGATTTGTTAGTGACCTCACACTATACTCAGGTTTCCTGCCGCTACTTTATAGAGATGAAATTAAAGTGGACTACTTTATGTACAGGGCTGCTCGGTGGTGCAGTGGATAGAGTGCCAGGCCTGGAATCAGGAAGATGACTCTTCCTGAGTTCAAATCCAGACATTTACTAGCTGTGTGATGCTGAGCAAGTAACTTAACCCTGTTTGCCTCAGTCTCCCCATCTGTAAAATGAACTGGAGAAAGAAATGGCAAACCACTCTCATATCTTTGCCAAGAAAACCCCAAGTGGGTTGACAGAGTCAGGACTGAAACAACTCAGAAACAATAACAACTCTGTATAAAAAGGCTTTAAAGTCTTAGGAATTAAGGCACTATTTAATCCAAGTATTATTAGTCAACTCTGCATTATAGCCTATCTAGCAATCTTACATAATTTAAAACTTGCAGTTTTAATTAAACCCTGTGTTGACAACTCCAGTCACTTTTTTATTTAGTATGCAACTTGGAACATAGTGTAACAGAGAAATCCTTTGGAACCAAAAACTTTAATTGCCATCCTATTTCTAGAAATAGTTGAGCCAAAAAAAGGTCACATTTTCCATTTCAGACATCGAGTTAGAAACTAAGAGAAATTCAGGGGCAATGTCAGGAATTTGGACAATTCTACAACTTCTGAGTTAGGTCTTACAAGATAGCATTTATTATTTGAATTGCTTATGACTTTTCAAACTATCACATCTACCTAAGTTAATTACCAAAGATAATTCTAAAAGTAAAGATTAGCAAAATTTGCAATATCTGCACATCTGCTTAATTTCCTTAGCAAGTATGTGATTTAATTGTATTCCCCATTATTCCTCAGAGCAGGAAAATTTTTTTTGGTAAATTTTTAACAACGAGCTTCTTTCCCCTCCTCCCCTCCCCCCATCCCAGGAATGCTCATGACATACTTTTAAGTTTAATCTGTGTTAGTAACATTGTCCCTGTTACTTCAGTCTAGACAATCAATAAAACAACAACTCAAGCCTTGATCTGTATTGTTTGCCAATTTCTAAGGCATAAATACTCACACTGAAAATTTAACAATTGTCTCTGGAGCTGGTACAAGCAGGCCCCAGCACACCTTTGCCTCAGAGTAATGAAAAGCATTTCAGTGTTTTTAGTACTTTTCAAAGAAGACAATTTAAGGTTCAGAGTATAGAAGCGACTTGTCCTAAGTCACGAGATGATTTATTCTTAGGACTGAATTTAATATACACATTTGGGATGTAGCAAAGATGAAACTTTCTTCCGATGTGCACATGGTGATATCCTAAAAGCAGATTTAGTATTGTTAGATTTCTTTGGATTCTGTAGAATGTACAAAAGTTCAAAGTGAGTAAAAATAAAAATCAACATTTTCACAATCAATTTAGGTATTGAATTGTGAACTTTTAAAAATTGCATTGACAACTTAAAGTAGGCTTTACCGTCAGTGTGTCAAAGTAAGAATTTTCAAGACAGTTTTTTTGACTTTGTGAGAAATGGAAGTAAGCTAGAGACAAGACTTAAACACAGGAAATAATTAGAGAACAACGCAAGGCTATCTTTCTAGGGATGAATTGTGTGTGATAGACATAAAAGTTCTGTAGAACAATTGGACAAATCAGTTCACCTCTGGTGTGTTGACTTTCCTCATTCATGGATGGGGGGTTAGAATTAGATAACCTTTACAAGTTCCTTTTAACTCTAGACTGATCTTATGATCCTTGTCTAGAAGGCTCCCTTGGTGGTGGTGGGGTTTGTTATCAAGAGTACAGAGCCTAAGACGGTCTTTGAAGACTCTTCTCAGGATGAGACCTTCCCTTATTACACAGTGAAATTTTTGTAGTTGGGTTGTATTGGTAGCTCTACTTGGCTAGACATTCCTTGGAGTATCTTTGAAAATTAATTCACA
The DNA here is from genome assembly GCF_011100635.1 of Trichosurus vulpecula. Taxonomy (NCBI): domain Eukaryota; kingdom Metazoa; phylum Chordata; class Mammalia; order Diprotodontia; family Phalangeridae; genus Trichosurus; species Trichosurus vulpecula. The sequence goes on from NC_050580.1 coordinate 146,480,272, forward strand.
TAGAAATATAATTCTCTGTTGTGGAATAAATATTGTGCTCATTCCTTGAAATTGTGTTGTCTCTTCCCGTTAGACTGTAAGTTCCTTAAGGGCAGAGACTGTCTTTATTAATTGTATCCTTAGCATTTAGCATAGTGCCTGGCAAATCAAATCGTAGATGCTTAACAAATGTTTATTGAATTGGCTTGTCTTGAACTTTTTCAGTTTCTGCTGGATGAATAGTAGAAAGGTAGAGAAAAAAAAAACTTGACATGTTGGAGATCTTTCTTAAGGGATTTTCATATTTTTGACAAATAAAATATTTATTTTTTTATGATGTGCCCTTAGGCGTTATGCTGACTGCTAGTGCTACAAATACAAGCAGGGGCTACCTTGAAAGCCCCTGCCCTCAAGAACCTTACATTCTCATGGGGGAAGACAGCATATACCTATAACATGTCAACACAGAGTTGGTGGCTGGTTTTCAAATGGTGACCAGGAAGTAAGATTGAGGCTTGATTGTAGGCAAGATAACGTTCTCCTGCCCAAGGCTGGCCTTCCCGTGGCAAAGTTTAAGGCTTCCTGGGTGAGGAGATTATGATGATGATTGGAGTTCAGGTGGATGCTATTTAGATTTGATGCCTATATTTGAAGGGGACATAGGGGAAAAAACATTACAACGTACAGAGGACTGAACTTAACATTAGAAGACTAGAGTTCAAGTTCTGCCACACACACTAAATAGCATTGTGTGCTTAGGCAGGGCATAACCTCTCCAGATTTCAGTTTCCTCATCTCTAGAATGAGGATAATGATGCTTATACTTCCTATATCACAGGGCTTTTGTAAGTAAAGTGTTTTGTAAACTATAAAAGTCAGTGCATATAGACAAGGGCTTTTGCTATTCCAGGGAAATAAAAATGTAGTCATCATATGGATTTAAAAAAAAAAGAAACAAAATGGAGGAATGACCTGGTTATATAATATTAGGTTCTTGACCATAGAAACAGAGAAACTGTTACAGCCTTAGGCGTAAACACATAATGAAGCTAGAACAACCCTTGGCACATATTTGTGAATATAATTTGGCTGCACACTGGTGACATATTAAACATGAAACTAGGTAATTACATAATTAGTCAATTGAAACATGTGTCCTGTCCCCAGGACACCAAAACAATTCCTCAGAGGTTGAAGACTGAGTAACTGCGCCTGATATTTTTTTTCCTGTGGGGTTGTGTATTTGTGTGTGTGTGTGTGTGTGTGTGTGTGTGTTTAAAGGTTCAATCCCAGAGGGTCCCAATGAAGCTTGAAACTTTAGAAACCAAATATCTTTGACCACGAGATTTTAGTTTGGTGGTTTTAGCTGAGGTTTAATCAGCAGAACTGAGGAATTGATTCATTCAACAATTTAATCAAGCTGCATTTATTAAAAAGCAACTTCCTTTAGCAGGGACCTTGTGCTAGGTGCTGGGAATAAGGATCAGTCAACAAGTCTTTAATAGTCACCTTCTGTGGGCCAGACCTTATGCTAAGGACCAGAGCTACAAAACCAAAACAAAAAAGAGTCCCTGTCCTCAGAGGGCTTACTTTTTAACAGAGGAGACCTTATGTGTTGTATGTTGAGCAATATAATATAGAAGATACATTAAATACATAAGTGTCAGATATATAGAAAGAAGATGAAAGATAAACTTAGAGGGAAAGGGAGGATGGAGTGGGGAGCAGGTAGGGTAAGCCTGGAAAAGGCCTCTTACCAGAAGGAATTGTTTGAGGAAGAGATAACTTTTCTAGTCATGAGAAACAGCCAATGGTATGTGTGAGAAGTAGCAACTATGTTCGACTGGACAGGGTAGAACAGGGACTGGGATTAGTAATATCTAAGAATACCGAAATGATAGGAAGGAGGCAGAAGCTTACTTTGTTCTACTGGTGGGCACATGTATATAGTTAGGTAAGTCCGAGGCAATTTGAGGAACCAAAGCTTACTTAGAAAAGCTTTGTGGAAAATGTGGGACCCAAGCTGAGAGTTAAAGGAAGATAAGAATTCTAAGAGGCAGAGGTAAGGAGGAGGGAGGGAGGGAAGGGGGGGGGAGAGAAAGAGAGAGAGAGAGAGAGAGAGAGAGAGAGAGAGAGAAGGAGGAAAAGAAGAAGAGAGGAGGGGAAGGAGAGGAGGTGGAGGGAGAGGGAGAGAGACTGAGGAGAGGAGGAAAGAGGAGGAGGAGGAAAAGAAGAAGAGGGGAGAGAGGGAAGGGGGGAGAGAGAGAGAAAGAGAGAGAGCGCTCTTTCTTTTAAGCAGCTTACATATTTATTAATTTATTTATATGTTTACATACTTATCTATCTAATTACTTATTTAATTAATTAAAAGTTTGGGTCTCCCTGTCTTTCCCAGACTGGACATGCAGAGGTGTTTCACTGGCTGGAATCACTCTAATCAGCCAGGTAGCTTTGATCTGCTCTGCTTTGGACCTAGGCTGGCTTTTGAGGCAACCTAGTGTCCCCCTCTCCTCACTTTGGGGACTCAGATTCTGGCCACAGCTCAGAGCTCTGCTAGCCTCAGCCTCTCCAGCTGCAGAGATTATAGGCATCTGCACCAAGGCTGGCAGCAGTTGACATTCTTTTGGGGGTTCGGGAAGAAAACCGTAAGTACACAGATAAGTAAATACCAGGCTATTTCATTGGGAGGGGAGGAAGATACTTGCAGCTAACCGGGTCTTGTAGGAAGTGGCATTTGAGCTGAGCCTTGTGATGGAAGCTAGTCATTCTGAGAGGTTGAAGAAGGGGGAGAGAAGCATTTCAGGCATGGTGGGCAGCTCGCATAAAGGCAGGTAGATTGTTTGAGGTGGGGGGACAGGGAATGGAGAATGTATGAAGGAAAGTCATGTTCAATAATCCTGGACCAAAAGGCTGCAAATAGAATTGCGAAGAGCTTTAAAAGCCAGAGGAAGTTGCATTTGATCCAAGAGGAAAGAGGGAGCCCCTGGAGCTTTAAAAGTAGAGGGGTTTCATGGCCAGACCTGAACTTTAGCAGTGTCACTTTGGCAGCTTTGTTGAAGATGAATTAGAAACGGGAGAAGAAACTGGAGGCAGGGAAACCAATTGAGAGGCCCTTGCAGTCGTCCAGGTCAGGATTAATACAGTGGTGGCTTTTTCTTGTCTCAGTTAACCTCGATGATAATTTTACCTTGACATTTTTGCTACCTTCAGAATAGTAATGGAGAGGAGCAAACATCATGATTTGGTCCTACTGACCAAAGCTGGTCTGAGATTTTGTAGATCCTTTCCCCATCTCCCACCACAATCAGCACATCCCCTTTTAAGCATGTTTTAGATTGACAGTGAATCAGCCCAGCCCTTCTTCTATAATCTATAAGATCCCTCTGAAATGGATACACGGATGCATCTGAAGCTCCTATGGATAATGAGGCTATTTGTGATTTTTAAATGAGTGTTCTGTACTCCAGGTCTATGTTCTAATGACTGAACTATGAGCCTTCTCTATTTTTAACACGGCATGCACCTTCCTTAGAGTGGCTTTAATCAAAGGAAAACTCAGGGGTAAAAAACTAATCAGCATTATCAGAATATAACTGCTTCTTCCACCCCCCTGCCCCCATGTTTCTATTGGAAACTTTCTCATTTCCCTCAGTGCAAAGATCAATGACATCAGTGCTCTGATGAGAGGACCAAAGTAATTAGAATATATTAATGAAGTAATGTGTGAAGGATTTGCTTTGAAAATTATGAGGAGCGATCCAAATATAAGTTGCTGTTGAGTTATTTCAGTTGTGTCCGACTCTCTGTGACCCCGGTTGTTTGGGGTTTTCTTGGCAAAGATGCTGGAGTGGTTTGCCCTTTCCTTCTCCAGCTCATTTTTACAGATGAAGAACTGAGGTAAACAGGGTTAAGTGACTTGCCCAGGATCATGCAGCTAGTAAGGGTCTGAGACTGGATTTGAACTCAGGTCCTCCTGACTCCAGGGCTGGGGGTCTATTCACTCTACCACTTAGCTGCCTTCTACAAATATAAGTTGCTGTTACTGATTTAACTTTTTTTTTTAATTGTCGGCTTTTGGTTCTTCTGGACTGTGTGAGATTTTGAATTCCTAGTGGGACAGAACCATCTTTGTTGCCCCTCTTTGGGCTTGCTTGCCCAGTGGTTGGCCTGGCCGGAGAAGCTGGTTACCTCACTTATTACGTAGATGCTCCTGCGGCTGCTGAAAAAAACAGTACTCCCTAGGGATGTCAGGAATTTCAGTTCCTTTTGGAGATACCTTAGAAAGCAGTTCTCAGATTTTCTTGTAAAAGTTTCTGAACCCTGAAAATTTTTAACATAGCTAGCCCTGGAGAGAGAAGCATCCATTCTCTTCTTCCTTCCCTCCTCCCCCTCCCCCTCCCCCTTTCCCTCCTCCTCCTCCTCCTCCTCTCTTTGCACCATTGAAAGTTCTCTTCCAGATATCTTTGACATAATTTTTGAAATAGATGTTATTTTGGTTGCCATGACTCGGTATCTTTTTTTCAGATGACTGTGAAAAGGGACATTGTGAAATAAGCCCCAAATATAGGGTCTATAGTTAGTTTTATGGGAGGAAAACAAAAACCTCATTAAAGAATTCAAGCCAGTTCCTTTGGAAGGAAAGGAAGAATCAGATGCACGCCCTTCTGGGAGAGGAAAAGGGTGTTTGGCAATTGGTAATACTAGATTAACTGAGGAGAGAATATGTGTTTGTATGCATATATTTACTTACATATGTACAAAATGCTATATAAATTATTAATAATAATTTGTTATTAACTTCTACAGGCTAATAGCAATGCAACGGTGACTGATGCTGTGACATACTTTGATCTGTTTCCTCATTTCCTTTATTAATTAGTCAACTAGTAATCATTTATTCAGTGCCTGCTAAGTGCCATGGATACAAAAAGAGGCAAAAGACAGTCCCTGCCCTCATGGAGCTGACCGTCTGATGGGGGAGACAACATGAAATGAACATGCAAACAAATATATACAAATCAAAGTATAAATAGGATAAATAGGAAGTGATTAACAGAAGGTACCAGAATTCAGAAGAGTTGGGAAGGCTTCCAGTAAAAAAAGTGATTTTGGTTAGGACTTTTAAAGGAAGACAAGGAAGTCAGTGGTCAGAGTGGAGGAGGGAGAGCGTCCCAGGCCTGGGGGACAGCCAGAGAGAATGCCTGGAGCCAAGACAGGAAGTGTCTTCTCCAGACAGCCAGGAGGCAACTGTTAGTAAGTCAGGTACATGGCCTGCCATGTTAGCTTTTTAAAGGAAGGCAGATTTGGTATAGTGGGAAAAGTACTGAATTTGGAGTCAGAAGACAGAAGTTTTAATCCTGGTTTGGATTAATACTTGTGCGACCTTGGGTAGCTCACTTTGGTTCAGCTTTCTCATATGTAAAAAAATGAGGAGGTTGTGTTGTATGATCGCCCAAACCCTCCCAGCTCCAAATCTTATCTTAATTCTCTGTGCTCTATTAGGGAAGAGCCTTCAGAATTTTAAAACAAAAAAGGAATAGTAGAACTCAATAGACCAACAATATATGGTATGACATGTGACTGTCACAGCTGGGGATCTCTCCTTTTGGGATTTTTTTTTATCTTTATAAGTAATTGCTGGTGGTGAGACTGCAATTTAAGGAAGTCATAGGTTTGTAGATTTTAAAAATGCAGCCCCCCCCCATTTACATCTACTCTCTATTTATATTATGATAAATTGCAACACAGCTATGTGGTTCTGTGGATAGATTTCTGAGCCTGGAGTTAGGAAGTCCTGAGTCCAAATTCAGCCTCAGACACTTACTGATCCTGGGCCAATCACTTAACCTCAGTCTGCTTCAGTTTTCTCATCTGTAAAATGGGGGGTAATAATCGCACCTACCTCCTGGGGTTGTTGTCAAGGTCAGATGAGATAGTATTTATAAAGCACTCAGCACAGTACCTGGTGGATAGTAAGTGCTGTGTAAATGCTAACTGCTGTGATCATCATTATCTTGTACCAGTTTATGTCTATGGGATCTCTCCTCTTAGAATGGAAGATTCTCAAGGACAGGAGTGATTTCTGCTTTTTCTTGGTATCCCCAGTACTTAGCGTAGCGCCTGGCACATAGTCATCATTTCATAAATGCTCGTTGTTTGGTTGGTTTTGGAAGAGAGCATAGAAGTCACCTAATGTAACCCAGTCCCTATAGATGAAGAAACCAAGGCCCAGAAAAGTTAAGTGACTTGGCTAAGATCACACAGCTATCCTTTCCATTGTATTCTGCTTCCTGGTCCTGTGATGGGACAACCTGAAAACAGAATGAGCCAGCTGCTTCATGAGGTGGTGAGTTCCCTATCACTAGACTTTTTCAGAGACAACCATGATTTTTTTTTTTTTTTGTAAAATGAGATATTTGCATCAGGAAATAGGTTAGACCTGAAAACTGCTAAGGCCTTTCTGGCTCTGAGTTTCTGTGACTCCTACTTGCTCTTCCTTGCCCTCTACTCTGCATCCTCAGCACTGGTGTATGCAGTTTTTGCTGTTGTGTATATGAGCTTTAGTACCCTGAGAAGAGAAACATTCCCACCTGCATTTAGTCTTTTCCAAAATCAGAGTGTGGGCACACCTTCTCCCTGATGGTTTTCCTGATTTATTAATAAACATTTATTAAGTACCTGCTATGTGCCAGGCACTATGCCAAGCGCTGGGTTACAAAAACAGACAAAAGACAATCCCTGCCCTCAAGGTGCATACAGTCTAATGGGGAAGATGGCTTGCAAAGAAATATATACAAAATAAACCATATACAAGATAAATAATTAGCAGAGGAAAGGCACTGGAATTTACTGGGGAATGTTTCCTGTAGAAGGTGGGATTTTAGTTGGCACTTAAAGGAAACCAGGGAGGTCATTAGTTGGAACAGAGGAGGGAGAGCATTCCAGGCATGGGAGACAGCCAGAGAGAATATCTGGAGCTGAGAGATAGAGTATCTTTTTCCTGGAACAGCCAGGAGGCCAATGTCATTGCACCAAAGAGTACGTGTTTTGAGGAGTAAGGTGTAAGAAGATTGGAAAGGTAGGAGGGGGCTGGGTGATGATAGGCTTTGAATTCCAGACAGAACATTTTGTATTTGCTCCTGGAGCCAACAGGGGGCCACTAAATTTATTGAGAAGGAGGAGTGACGTGACTGGACCTATGTTAGGAAAGTCACTTTAGTGGTTGAATGGAAAGTGGATTGGTGTGGGGAGAGACTTGAGGTAGACAAACCTCTGGCAGGCTATTGCAGTATTCAAGATGAGGGGATGAGGGGTGGCAGTGTCAGAGGAGAGAAGGGAACCCTATTTGAGAGATTTTGTGCAGATGAGATGGACAGACTTTGGCAATAGCTTGGAAATGGGTGGTGGAGTGGTGGAGTTGTGAGAGAGTGAGGAATCCAGGATGACTCACTCCTAGATTTTGAGCCTGAGGGACTGGGAGGATGACATTGCCTTCTACACTAATAGAGAAGGTAGAAAGAAGATAGGGTTTAGAGGGAAAGATCATGAGTTCTGTTTTGGGCATATTGATTTTAAGATGTCTACTGGACATCCGGTTCTAGACTTCTGAAAGGCAGTTGGAGATGTGAACTTAGATGTCAGTGAATAATTTGGAGTGGGAAAGGTAGATTTGAGAACCATCAGCATAGAGATGGCATTTAAATCCATGGGACCTGATTAGATCACCAAGTGAAGTAGGATAGAGGGAGAAGAGAAGAAGGCCCAGGACAGGACCTCTATGGACACTGAGAGTGAGAGTGTGTGATCTAGAAGACAATCCCAGCAAAAGAGACAGAGAAAGATTGATCAGATAGATAGGAAGAGAATCAGGAGAGCGTGGTGTCCCCAAAATTTAGAGAGAAGAGGATCAAAGAAGAGAGGGTTATCAACAGTGTCCGAGGCTGCAAAGAGGTCGAGGAGGATGAAGATTGAGAAAAGACCATTGCATTTATGCTGCAGAGTGTCTCCCCCCACCCCCACCCCTTTTTTCTCCCTGTCATATCATGCTTTGGAAAAGAAAAACCAGTTAGAATATGGCACCTTCATATAGCAGCCACCCCCTAACATTTCCAACTATATGTAATTTCATTTTATTTTATTTTTTACTTCAAAGGTTAATGGATAACAGCAGAGTCAGCAAAAACCCAGCGATGATCACAGCCAGAAATAATTCATGCTACACCGGACAGTACAACACATTGATTTACAGACCTTAGGGTGTAGGAGGAGGAACAGACTGGAAGGCATGTAGGTCCTCCCCCCCACCCCAACCTCCCCTCCTCCCATATCTTTCTGTACATGATCTAGTTAGAGTAACAGGATTGCCTCCCATTCAGCTCATCTTGGAAAAAGAGAATTACACTGATCATAGTATAATGAACTGGAACATGAAAGCATTCAGAGAGCCACTGAAAGCTGGGTCAGAAAGTCAAACATTTCCGGGGATGTCTGGCACTGTCCCATTCTTTGTTTCTCTTGAAATGTTCAACCGCATGACCTAATCAATCTTTGGCCCAGTACAGTCATCATTGCATGCAAAAACAAAGGGGTAGATGGGCAGAATGTAGGAGTGGATAGAGAGCCAGGAACACAACCTCTGAGTCAGGGAAGATGTGAATTCAAGTCCTCCTCTGTGTGAGCTCCAGGCTGTGTGACCTCAGGGAAATCATTTAACTTCTCTGTGCTTGAGATGACTCTCCAAGATGTGATCTTCATTGGTAAGACACTCGCTGAATTTGAGAGTTAGAGGAGGCCTCCAAGACCATATAGTTGTTATTAGGAGTTTCTTACCCCGGTGAAATCATAGGTTCAGAAAGAAACCACAAACAAAGGAACCTCTTGGGGTCATGCACTCCCATCTCCTTGCTTTTGTATTTTTAGGAATATGGTGAAGTTGTCTGTTAAGGTTCACTCTAAAGAAACACAAACGTCCTGATGGTAGACTTTCAAGTTCCCTCCTGCTGCCCCTTCTTTTCTATATATTGGATCATGAAACTGAACACTCATCCCCCCCACCCTCAAAAGGAAGAAAGAAAACCCCAAATCTGACAGTTCAGCCTTGTGCTTATATTGCTGTTTCAAACATTAATGAACTCATTTTCTCCCTCTCCCCTGAGTCTTATTTATGTATACTGGCTGATTTCACACTTCTAGTGTGACTTATGTACTTCCCATCTTTCATGGAAAGGCAGCATGGCTTAGTGGATGGAGTGGTCCTGCAGTCGAGATGACCTGGGTTCAAGTTTAGCCTCTGATATAGGCTGGCCTTGTGATCCTGAGCAAGTCGATTGATCTCTCAGTGCTCCAGATAACTCTCTAATAGTCTAAATTGAAGATGAGATGCTGACCTGCATTAGTAGAGGGAGTTTCTTCACCTGGGAGACCCATGAAATCACAGATCCATTCCCTGGCTTTATATGTTCATTCTATCTCTTACCTCTATAATCTACTCCCTCCCCCGCAGTTTCCCCTGCTCCCTCCCCCCCCCCAGCAGTCATGGTTAAGTGACTTGCCCAGGGTCACACAGCTAGTAAGTGTGTCTCTGTACCTTCCCCCCCACCCAATCTAGTCTAAGAAAAATGCCTAGGCCAGCCAGGTTCACACCTTCATTCCTCACTAGGTTGCACTTTTGACTCTCCAGTCTTCTTTCTCCATCATAACCCAGCATGATGATTGTATCACTATGGCCCCTTCCTGTCATTGGTCAGTTCTTCCCAAAACCTCCATTTTAATAAAAGTGCTGCATGTTAACTTCTTCATCCTCTTTGGGATCCGTTTCTCTTTCTCCATACTTCTTTATCCACTATAATGCAGCAGCTTTCCATCCTGGAAGATTCTCATTCGTGTGTGTGTGTGTGTGTGTGTGTGTGTGTGTGTGTGTGTGTGATACACACACACACACATACATATGTATGTGTGTATGTATATTTTTCCCCAACTCCTCCACATACCTTTAGTGCTGAGAGCATGGTGAATGATCCATAAATATTTAGTTCATCCATTCATTCTAATTTCTTTACTTTGGGTATAGATTGAATTGGATTGAGGCCAAAATACCCTTTCTTAAATGTTTTCTTTATTTTTAGGTATGGGGGAGAGATTATTTAACATAATAAGATGTTGAAAAATAGGTATTAAATTTGGCAAAGGTTTTGCTTTTTCTATAATGTTGTATATCCTAAGAGCAATTCATGAATCCTTGTTGGTTGGCTTCATTCCATAGACATATGGACTGGACATTTATGGTCTCTTTGGTATAGGGAACTTCCAGAAGATGAAACTCCCTCTTAACCAGTGCAGATAGGAACCATCTCTACAACTTATAGTCTTCGAAAATTGCCAGGATTCTTGAGATGCTAAATGACTTGTCCAAGGTCACATAGACAATATTCGTCACAAGTGGAACATGAACCCAGGTCATTCTGACTCCTAGGCCAGCTCTTTATCCATTACACTTCCCTGATCGTCCTCATACACATTTGATATATGTTAGAAAATGACAGGGATATTTGCCTCTTTAATTGAATATAATCAGAGATTTGATGTGTTGAACAAGGATGTCCCAAGCTTCACCAAACTAAGAATCGGGTTCCATAGTGAATTCAGATGACTAGCCAAAGTCATCGACGCTCTTTTTGACATGGCTCCTTGATGCTCTCTTGCCTATATTTTTCCATTAGGAATGCCTTATATTAGAAAAACAGATATGCCACACCATGATTTCTATAAGTTAGTTATTTCTGAAGGGGAATAGAGCTGAATCACTGTCTATTTAGCAAATGTTGAGGGGAGTGGAGGGAAAAAGGAGAAGGCGGCAATATGTGTTTCTATAGGGCTTACTATGTACCAGGGCCATTGCTCATTGTCCTGGCCTATGTCTTGCCACTGGACTCTGGAGGAGAGAGTGAGGCTGAAGACTTTGCACAGCTGTACCTCACTTAAATCCAGGTCACTCGCAGGTCAAGACATCACCCTTCTGATGTCATTAGTCCTCTTGGAGAATGAAAGACAAACAACAGCAGTAACAGTTTTCGGCCATGCCTTCTTTTTGGTCTGGCACAACTCATCCTTTTACCCCTTTGTTGCTTAGCTAGCTGTTTGGCTCCTTTGGTGATCCTTGACGAAAAAGAGCTTGCTTTTTAATCATTTAATCGATTACTTTGCTAATTTGACCGACCTTTATCAATCGTCCCAAAAATGTCATCACAAAATGCAGCATTATTAGATAATCCTGACCAGTAATGGAAATTGAGCTGTGGAACATTCCCCGGAGATATAAGCTATAAGAGACATCTGTATATCCTTCGTGACCTGTTAATGGTGAGAAAACCACTCACCGTTAATTTCCTCTCTAAGGCTAGATTTAGATTCTGTTGCAACTCTTCATTGTCCTTAACTTTCACCCCTTAGCCTTTCTGCTCCCCTCTTGCTCCTGGTAGCAGTATGGAGTTGAATGACCTAAAAAATGAAGTCTACAAGGCCCCTTCTAGGCTGTGAGCCTCTGATTCTTGATATAGCAGAAAAAGAAAAACTCTTATGATCCTCTGTACCTTTCTTAAGGTACTCATCACATACTGGCTTGTATTATTTCTGTGCCTGGTAGTAGCTAATGGTATGACCTTGGGCCTCATTCCCCCTATTTATAAAATGAGTTATAATGAATACTATTACATATAAAGATTTTATATAAAAACTATTTATGCCATCCCAAGGGAGGCCCATAGAAGTAATGTTTCTAATCGGGTTACTATGAAATTTGTATAACAGTTTCATTCTCTTTTCTCTGATCTTTGTGTAACTGCAGGTACTGGACTGGTAGGGAGCAGGATTTCTAAGCTTTCTTTACCCTTCTTCTAGCCCTTCTAGCTTTTAGTTTTGAGAATGTGACATGACTTAAAAATAATTTAGCAGCAGTATCTTAAAAATTAATAAATTAGCTATAACAACTATTTTCATAATGGAAGAAGTTAGAGTGTTGCATTTGAAAGTGCGAAAAATAACATTTAAAATTTCTAAATTTAAAGTAGGAAAAATTTATTAAATATGTCTTATAATAGCCTTTGATAATTTGTTTTTAAAATTAGCCGCTCCATTAATTTTATTTTTCTCAAGGCTTTAGCCAACATCAGTAGTATATCTGTTTCTTTATCTTCTTCCCTCTCGCCCCTGCAAATTGACTAGTTCAATAGCTAGCTATTGAAAAATAGCTCAATCTTTTGTATTTGTGTGAGTTCTCTATATATCTATAGGGATAGAAGACTGTATCTGTGATTTAAATAGAATTCTCAAACAAGGAAATGCCCTCTCCCAATATAAAGCAGAAGTGTACTGTCTCCATAACTTACAGTCTTAGTGGCCTGAGGCTCCTGGGGGGGGGCGGGGAGGGGTTAAGTGGGGTCAAAAGAGCCAGCTTATATCTGAGGTAGGACCTGAATCCAGGTCTTCCTTGCCTGAAGGCCGGCTTTTTATACAATGTGCAATGCCGGTCTCTTGTGCTGTCCCTCTGATATTTTAGATATCAGACTTTTATCAGTGATATTTGATGCAAGGATTTTTTTTTCTAACTTGAGAGCTTTTCTTCTATTGGTATTTATTTTGTTTGTGAAAAAGTTTTTCAGTCTTCTATAATGAAAGTTAGAAGATTGAAAAACTTTTGCACAAACAAAATCAAGTTTTTCTTTTTGCCTTTTTGTCTTTTATACTTCCTTCCTTCCTGTTCGATTATCTCCCAACCATGGTTGTGAAAGGTACCTCCTTCCATTTTTCTCTAATTAAAAAGAAAATATGACCTTTTATATTCAATTCTAGTATGCCTTTGGAATTTATTGTGGCGCATGTTGTAAGATGCTGGTCTAACTATAATTTCTGCTTTCTGACTTTCCCAGTAGTCCTTTACAAGTGTGGAAGAAGTAAAGAAATTGGAGTTCAGTATTCATGGCATTTTCTTTATTCTCATGTTCTTGAGAGGCAGCATGATGGTATTTTAAAATCAGTGGACTTGGAATTAATAGAAACTGAGGTGTAAATCTTGGCCCCTGGTGCTTACTATGACTGTGTGACCAAGGACTAGTCACTTAACTTCTTAGAATTTCTATTTTCTCATCAGAAGAGAAGAGGATAATCATATCTGTAGTACCTTCTTCATGGGATTGTTGTGGGATCAAATGAGACCATAAAATGCTTTTTAAACCTTAAAGTAGTATGTAAATATCTGGGTTGTTTTTGTGATGACTAGATTTCGACAACCACTTTTCACTTCAGCCAAAATCTATTAAACATCTACTGTTTGCAGTGTCCTATGCTAGGTGCTGGAGGGAAGGGGAGTAGAATTGAGCTCAGGTAGGAATGCAAAGATCAAAAATCACAGAATTTCAGTGGTTTGAACAGACCTCGGGATTTCTATAGTCCAACCCATATCTGAAAAAGGATTCCATGACAACAAATCCATTGGTCATCTAGTCTCTGGTCATCTAACCTCTGCTTGAAGATCGTCAGTAAGGGAGAACCCACTACCTTCTTAGACAGCCCATCTCCCTTTGGATTGCTCTAATTGTTAGGAGTTTTCTCCTGACACCAGACCTAGAGATGCTTCACAACTTTTGTCCTCCCATTGCACCTAGTTCTGTTCTCTTGGGCCAAATAGAGCAGCTTTTTAAAGTACTCGAAGGCAGCTATGATGTCTTGCCTACCTTGAGCTATTTCTTCAGTTCATTAAAAAGGCTGGGCACCAACCATGTTTCATGTCCGAGAGGGTCCTATATAGATTGGGAACATAACTTATGGCAATTGTTTAAAGAAGATTCCACTGCGACCAAAAAAGCATCTGGGTATCACATAGAATTTGTTATAGTGGAAATTTACCTGTAACAGTGTGGGACCAAGACTAGGACTACATTGATGCATGTAGACCTGAGTGAGGCCAGAGCTGGCATTTTGGTGCAGGAATGAAGCTCTGAAAAGGGAAAGACAAAACATTTTGTGAAAACTTGTAACGCATAATGTGCATTCTTTACTACCCAGCTGCTAGCAGCAACAAATCTCTTTTAATAGGCACTGTGACTTTTCGATAGCATTACTGGTCAAAATAATGAATTTATAGCCCCCCAAATATTTGGAAGTATTTTCTGAAATCATCAAAGAATTTTTGCATGCTTGATATAATTTTAGTATCAAGTGCATGTTGCTACATTTTAATTATCACCACCTATGCTAATTATTATAAACCATAAAGTACTATAGAAATGTGAAAGATGCTATTAATATTAATACTTTTCTCATATTGCTAGAGCACTGTATGATTTACTAAGTACCTTCTTCGTAACAACCTTGGCAGGGTAGGTAGTTGAAATAAACTTTAAGTCATCAAAAAAATTTAAATTACATATTGAGTTCAATTCATTGAGTATTTACTAAGCATCTACTGAATACCAGGCACAGTGAAAAATACTGAAGCTACAAAGACAAAAATGAAATAGTATGGGTAACTTTTTTAGGGGGGCCAAACCCATGATTTCATCGTAATAGAGAATTCTGTGGAGAATTGCTGGGAAACCTGCAAGGTCAGGTGACCCGTTCCTAGTCACACAGCCAATGACCATCAGTGGAAGGACTTGAATATGGCTTTTTTTTAACTCCAAAGATGGCCTTTCCTTCCAATAGGGGAAAGCTCATTAACCAAGATGCCCTATTTTGTAACCATGCCAGATAAAATAATGGAGATAAAATAAGTCTTAGGTAAGTAAAGAATAATTTAAGGCAGTTAATAGGACAAGTGTTAAAAGGAAGTAAGTATATGACTAATTGCTTAAGAAATTGTATAGACAATGAATGCTATAGGGATTTATAAGAGGGAGAGGTCTCTTCAGACTGAGCTGGAGAGAGAAGGCTTCATGGAGGAGGTAGATGTGAAATGATCACTGAAAGATGCCTTAGATACGGACAGGTGTGGATGAGGTGGGGGAGGGCAGGTTTGTGGAAATGGGGGTTGGGGTCAGGACTGACCTTTGGTATAGATAGGTTAATAGAAGAAAGCAAATTATTAATGATTCTCTTAACATCTCTCAAACTGGGTTCTACTTCAGAGAGGGGATAATCCTTCTGTCTGTGCTAACCTACCTTCCTGACAAAGTTCTAAGTGTCCTTGGATATCACCAGTGGGGATTTCCCTGCTGCTTTTCTTTACTAGTGGGCTGTTCTATTTTTTGCCCATGCTGTCTCCAGTAGCAACAAACTGATTTCTAGCTTCACATTGCCTGATATGCCATTGTGACAGGGCTTGTGTGACAAAAATAGACCTGAAATCTTGCCAGGCTCAGGTATCTAGATGGGAATTTACCTTTAGTTAGTACTAACTTGAGTACTGTGTTTTGAGGCATGGCTGATTATTCTGCAGTTTCGGCTGATGCTCAATTTTATATGAACATCTCCGTAGCAAAAGTAGCTGAGACAAAGACAATGCTTGTTCACTTTGGACCCTTGAGCACACTAGAGTAAAGAATAATACAGTTTTAAGATGTTATTGTCCCTCATTTCATATGCCATCCTTCATACACATATATCCCCATTCTTTATAGAATTAAGTAGTAGTAACTAATGGGTTAAGCAACTGATTTGTAAATATAGTTATGGATTTATATAATCACATTAGAAAATAAGTTGAAGGGGAAAATGAGGCCTAGATTAGGAGTACTGGAGAAAATCTATTGTGGTGATGTGTTTATTTTTTTAAAGGCTACATGAAGTCTTTCTTTTCAGTCTTGTGACAGGTTGATTACTTCTGATTAAGGACCAGAACATTTGCAATCCATAGGGAGAAAGCCATTTATGTTTCAATCATACAGTCAGTTTTTAATCATAGGAAAAACTGCTGAGTGGAACATTTTTTTTTTAAGGGCAGAATAGCCATTTGAAAACTATATAAAATGTTATAGATAATCTTCTGTGATTAGTAAAAATAATTCAGTGAGGCACATTTGGACTTGTCACCATGCTCCGGATGTAAATCTGTCCTCCCAGAGCTGGTGGCCAAGAGAATGCTCATTAAGAGTCAATCCAGAGCCAGGTACTGACCTAGTTCAAAGGCACCTTTCTCTTTCCCCAGCAGTTGGAAGGAACTCTTCTGCTTTCTTTCCTTGCAGCTAGGGACCTGCTTTTTTCCCTCTGAAATGATGGGGGCCATTGTTCCCATAATTTTGCAGGGTAACTGACTAATTTCCTTTGAGTTTTTTAGTAGCCCCAAGTTTGCAATTGTAGAAGAATTGGCTTTGAGAAGCAAAGATGATTGTAATTTTAATATAAAATTGGGAATTCTGAGTATCAACTCCTCTGCATTATGCAAAAAGAAAAATCAATTGACATAGAGCCTTCATTTTATAGTCCTGAAGTAAAGTGACAGCTTAACAAGAGAAAGCCTTTACATTGTAGATGAGGAAGGTACAGGTGCGTTAGTTATGAAATGAAGTAGTTTAAAGGTTCTTCACATCTCTGGGTCTAGTTCAGGGGCTCTTAGTCAGGACCAGGGTGGGGAACTCACCTCAAGGCCCCAGGTTCCTCACCCCTGGTCTATGATCTTTGGATATATTTCACTCATTAACTTGGATTGGGCAAAAATTGCATCTTTATTTTCACTAACCTTTCACTGAAATTTAGCATTTCCTTCAATTTTGAATATTAAGAAACCACATCGGTATTAGCAGTACCTGTGACTTTGTCTTCACAATGTTTTCATATCACATTACAGTTGTTATAGATATCTCAAAATATAACTTTCATTCGTCACTACTTTGAGATTACTAAAGTTATTAGGTTTGTCACTATATGTTACTATGCCACAAGTTAAGAAAGTATTTTGGTAACTGTTTCAATATAATTAGGTTGGTTTTTAAATTTTGTTTTTTGTAATCCAATGTATTCTGCTTTGTGCATTTAAAAACACTTTCTGAGAGAAGGTCCCTAGACTTCACCAGACAGCCAAAGGGCTGTCTTCCCCACCCCCTCGTCTAGGTGAAAGTGGGAAGGAAGCATGTGGACCTGACTTTGACCTTATTGGAAACCGGCTATTTGAACTTGGCATTACTTCTTTTCTGACTACTCTCCTCAAAGAGACAGAGACTGAAATAGATGTATGATAGGTCAGGATTTAGGTGTACTGGCAGGGTTCCAGTGTAGGTTTAGAAGTCCCCGGAGGCCATTTACTGTGCCTGGACCACTACAGCATTGAGAATCACTTTCTTTTCAGTGCCAAATTCTCTTCTTCTTTCTCTGTCCCCCTTCTTCCCCCGCACCCTGCCCCCAACAAAAAAAAATCCTCAGTGTCATAGAGAATGAGGAGAAGATTGGAGACTGAGACAGAACCAGGCAAATTGTTTCCGTCCTGTCCATTCATAATATAGACTGGGTAGTTTCTTAAAAAAAAAAAATAATCACCATTCCCTCCCTCCCTCTTGCTTCCTTCCTGCTGTTTTTTCTTTATCCCATTGTAAAATAATTTCACTTCTTTTCTAGATTTCTTGTATTAAAAATGTGCTCGTGGTTGAGTGGGAAAAAAAATGCCTTTTGTTTTGAAAACCATCTTGTACAGCTCAGCAAAATTAACCTTTCTAATGCTCATAGCCTTTCTCCCCTGCTCAGAAGCCTGCCTCCGAAATAAAGTTTTCAACTTGGGCGTTCAAGATCTTCCACAATCTAGTTCTAATCTATTTTCTGAACTTTTCCCCAAGAGAAACCTTCTTCTCTAGCTGCTTTCTGGTTTCCTTTATTGTTCGCCCTGTTTGTCCACTCACCCAGTCACTGAATTCTAGTCACCCAAGCCTCTGAATCTAATCTCACTTCTTCTGTGAAGTCTGCTCTGCCTTGCTTTTTTCTGCCCTATATTCAGCTGTCTTTCATTGGGTATGTAATATATTTCCCCATGGTTTACAAATCTCAGGACCATGGTTTTAGGGCTTATCTATTCCAACCCCCTTATACATCTTACTGATGCTGAAATTGAGGCCCGGAGAAAGGTAGTCAGTTGACCAAGGTCTCTCTCCCTTATTCTGTGGCGTGTGTGCATGCTTGTGTGCGTGTGTGCTTCAATGTACACACACACACACACACACACACACACACACACACACACACAGCTCAGTAGAAGAGTCAAGATTTGAACTCAAGACCTCTGATCAAAAATTCCCTATTCTTTCCACTGGGCCACATATAATGTACTAGATTATAGTCCTTGCGATCTGGGCCTTTTTCTTAAAATAATTATTCTTTATATTCTCCACAATGCCGCTTTGCAATAGTTTTTATTGTTATTCAGTTGTTTTCAGTCATGTTTGACTCTTTGTGACCCTACTTAGAGTTTTCTTGGCAAAGATACTGTAGTGATTTGCCGTTTCCTTCTCCAGCTCGTCTTACAGATAAGGAAACTGAGGCCAGCAGGATTGAATGACTTGCCCACGGTCACACAACTAGTGAGTGTTTGAGGCCTGGATTTGAGCTCATGAAGATGAGTCTTCCTGACCCAGACTGGAAGTCTGTCCACCGTACTACCTAGCTGCACTTGACAGCAGTACTTTTTATCAAATAAGCACTCATATATTTGTTATCATTTGATTCCTGTGACAAAAAACTATTATGATTACTAGCCATTAGGAGGAACAAGTTTCAAAGCTGATGGTTTTTATGAGCAAACAGTAGAAAATACCTTTGTCAGACTGCATTGTGTTAAAATTAGGGGCACAAGATATGGGGGAGGGGATGATGACGCTTGGAAAATCATGCATGCTGTCAGACCATGTTGGTTGATTGTCATTCAGTTTTGATGAACTCTTGTTTTTCTTCTCTTATTTTTTGTTACAAGAGATGGCTTACTGGGCAGGGAATGGTGGAAAGATTATCTTTGGAAGTGAAAGTGAAGTTAAAAACAAAAGATAGCAATAAACATTTTTAGAGGGAAAATCTCCAACAAGCAGGGTCACATCTTATTTCTTTTGGGTTGGTTTTTTGGATGGCATTTGCTTATTATTTTCCAGTGGTGGTCTCCATTTTCATGATTAGCTATCACTGCACATTTAAGTTTTACTAGGTAAACAGAACCAATGCCTGCAATTTCCCATAAAGCTACTGGTAACCCTTCTCTAATATTGTTCATCAAATGAAAATTTATAGACTCCACTGCCAAGGTGAATGAGCAGCTTGTTCCCTTGGATGGGTTCGACTTGGACGTGTTGTGGTGCCTGATATGGAAACCTGTGTCTGGATGTAGTCTGGTGGACATTATGTCATGATGTATTACATTGCAACCATTTTCTCCCAAGTGATGCCTCCTAAGGGTGGAGCAGAGCATGGTGTCTCAGACTATCCTAGGAAGCATTTAGCAAGTGAAATTCAATCCATGGCCCTTTCACAAATAGAAAAGAGGGCCTCATTTCCTTATATCTCATAGACTTTTATATATAGTCATAGACTTTTAACCCAACCTGTGTTATCGACCTCTTAGTCACTAAGCAGCTGTTAAGGGCACTCAGAATTCTGGCCATACCAAAAAATAGAAAAGATCATTTAAGGAAACTGGTGAGAAGCTGATTTTTATTTTTATTTTTAAATTAAGAGTGATTGTTGAGATAACCTCATCCCTGATTAGGAATTCAGCAGCTTCTACTGTGTCCTCTGTCCCCACAGTCTCTCTTGGAGGAATTCTGTTGCATCAAACCTCATTCAGTCACATTTCTTTTGAGTGTTTGCCTATGGCCGTGCAGAATTTAGTTTTTTTTTAAAATTGGTTTTGAGAATACTTTCTAGGCGCTGGCTTGGAAAAATAGTTATACTCTTGGTAATTTGTAGGATCCCACATTTCCAGAGTGGGAAAGGACCTCTGAGGCCTTCTGGTCTCACATCCTCCTTTAAGTCCTGGGAGGAAGTTACTTGACCAAGATCATATAGGTAATAAACATTAGAGAGATTTCGTTCTTTCCATGGTAACACTCTGGTCTTTAGTCCTCGTGTGCTAGAAGTGCATTTAAAATTCCAGATGTCCTGGTTTGGTTTTTACATTAAAAACCCTTCTCCAAGGCAGGCTACTTTTTTTGAAGTTACAAATAAGTCTTTATGCTAGGTGTTTGTTTTGAGCTGTATGATGGAGAGACAGAGAAAGAGGGAGGAGGAGGAGGAGAAGAAGAAGAAGAGAGGAGGAGGAGGAGGAGGAGGAAGAGAAGGAGGGAGATTATATATATGTCTATATATGTATATACACATATATAGAGAGACAGAGACACACAGAGAGAGTGTCTAAAGACTTTTTTTTTTCCTAGTATCTTAAAACCTAGAAGACCTAGGTTCAAGTCTCTGACTTGTTCTGGCTCTGATATCCTGGCCAAGTCACTTAAACTGCCAATGCCCCCAGGCAACTCCTGAAGGCATGGAGAGTTTCCTAACCTGGTTGAGTTCCCTGGGCCTGTACTATTGAAACCACAGATCTAGTCCTTAACTCTTAGTTTCTGGTTGATCTCACCTTTCTGAGCCTCAGTGCCTTGTACATAGTAGGCCCTTAATAAATATTTGTTGTGTTGGATAGGCTTGAATAGGAGGTCTGAATGCTTCCTTTCAGAAAAGGGAGAAGCTCTGACTACAGATTCATTCATTCAGTCTTTTGATGTGGCTTAGCTTCTTCCCGCCCCCATCTGGGCTAATTGATGCCAGAGCAGATGAGTCTTATTTGAAGTCTCTATTTCTTTTCCTGGAAGGTTTTTTTGAGTTAGTTGTCAAACAAAGTTATGCATTATATATCTTTTCATAACGTTACTAGCTTTGAGGAACTGAGACGTTTATAGAACTGAAATTAAAATCCTGCAGTTGAAGACCCTCGACTCATGCTTGATCAAAAATAGGATGAACGACTTAGCTCAGATATAACTTTTCTTCTTCAACCTCTTTCTTTTTTTCACTCTTCCCCTTCTCCCCCTTTCCATTCCTCGTCTGTCATTTGTATCTTTGATCTGGTTTCCCAGAAATGGTAGATTGTGGATTTGTCAGGTTCTTTAAAGGACATTCTTGCATATTCCATGGACCCCAGGGGTGGGTTTAGATAGTGCCACCTCCCTTACCCCCCATCTTCAATTTTGTGCTAATTTAGTTTTCCTGAAATGCTGACTTGTGGATTGGTCAGATTCCTTATGGGGCATTCCTACATATTCTGCTCTGGGGTGGGGTTAAATTCATGTCCTTCTCTTCCAGTCTAGCTTTATTGAAATGTTGGGATGCAGATTAATGAGATTCTTTATGTGGGATTCCTGTAAAGTTCATGAAACTTTAGGTAAGGTTCAGAGGAGGAATGGGGGGTGGGGGGTGGGGGGGTAGAAGTGAAGTACCTTACTCTAGTCTTAAAGAATATGATAGAGGAAAATCAGGTAGAGTATTATTGAAGTTTTGCCCAGGTAATCTTTCTTTTAATTAAAAATAGTGATCCAAAAAGGACAAAGATTTAAAGAGTTTTGAGGATACTTTTTAAAAATTGCAAATCAATGTTTTAAAAATGCAAACGCTGGAAGAATGGCACTCACAAGCAGAAGACAGAATACTTCTATTTTCTGTTATTTCCTTGTTCCCAATGTAAATCTAAGGTACTGTTTTAATTAATCCTCTGTATATAATGCATATTGTACCAGCAACTATGGACTTAGGTCTCGGAATAATAATAAATTTTGTGGCTGTTAAGTTGTTTTAGTCCAACACTTGATGACCACATTTGAGGCTTTCTTGGAAAAGATACGGGAGAGGTTGGCCATTTCCTTCTGCAGCTTATTTTACAGATAAGGAAACTGAGGTGAACAGGATTAAGTGACTTGCCCAGGCTCATATAACTAGTAAGTGTCTGAGGCTGGATTTCAACTCAGGTCTTTATTACTCCAGGCCTCATGCTTTTATCCACTGTGGCAGCTGTTCTGGTAGCACTTATATAGGCACTTTTTTACAAAGAGCTTTACGTATATTTATCTTATTTTCTTTCAGTAATGACTACTAAATAAAAACAGTAAGAGGAAGTATAGGAAATAGCATAGTTAGTTGATGGAGAGGAAGGCTGGATTGAAAAAGAGACTGATAATGTCATTGTTCACGTGTTTCAATTCTGTCTGACTGATAATAAGTCTGGTCTGAAAAAGTGGATGGGACCTGAAAGGACATCTAGTCCAGCATCCTTATTTTGAATATTGGAAATTGAGACCCATGGAAATCAAGTGACTTTCCCAGGTACACACAAGCAGCATGCATTTGAAGTAAGATTTGATCGCTGGCTTTCTCATTTCCGAGCCTGTGCCCTTTCCATTGTAATGGACAAAGTTACTTAAATTGTATGTCAATGAATACTTCAGGGATCTGTGATTTCATTGTTGTGGATGTTTAACTTATTAATGAAGATAGCAGCTCCTCTTTGACTTAAAGTTTCTGTTCTCTGGGACTTGGTCTTAGACCCTGTTTTCTTGTCTCTCTACTGTTGTTTTTGGTCTTTTGTTCTTGAAGAGGACCTATGACATTGGGAGGGTGACATCTTGACTTGCACATGGATTGGGTTTAAGTGAGGCAGGGCTGTGCAGAATTACCAACCTCACTCTCTCCTCCAGGGTCATCAAAGTCCAGTGGCAAGACAAAGGTCAAGACGAATGGCCAGTGGGCCAGGATCCAGTGGGTGACCTTGGCCTTTCCATATTAAAGTCTTTCCCAGGTCTCAGTTGGTCTGAGGCCATGGCTATTCAATGACTAAAGACTAGGTAAGAATTGTGTTTCTCTACTTGTGCTCTCTTGAAGATCTCATCAGCTCCTCTGGATTAAAATATTTTTACACAGATAACACCTAAATCTATATTGTCGCCGACATCATCACCTGCTTGCTGGATAACTCCTCCAAGATTCCCGAAGGTACCTTGCTTTTAACATCTTATTGTCCATCCTAAACTTGCCTCTCCTCCAGAACTCCTGTTTCTTTGAGGGCAGCACCATTTTTCTGTTTACCCAAATTCATACCCTCAGAGCCATTCTCTCTCCTAGTCTTTCTGTCTCCTAAACTATCCCCTCTCCTGTATCCAATCAGTTGTCAAGTCTTGTCAGTTCTATTTTCATAGTGGCTATCACCTTAGTTTAGGATCCCATCACCTGTCAAATGGACTCCTTTATTGGTTTCCCTAACAGTATTTTCTTTCTTCTCTAATTCTTCAGTTAACAAAATAGCCCTCTGAAGCCCTCAGATTTGACCATGGTGTTCCCCTACTAAAACCCTTTGGTGCAGTCCAGGATCCACCACTTAATTGGACAGGTCACTTCACCTGTCTAGGTCTGAGTTTCTTTCTCCACAAAATGATGGGTTTGGGCCTAGATAATCTAGATTTGGACCTTCTAGCTCCAGATCTGTGATTCAGCGATCTTTATGCCATATGTAACTGTCTACATGTTTGCTCAATAAATTCTAAGCTCTCTGAGGGCAAGGACAGTTCCCTTTTTGCCTTTGTGTCCGTGGCACCCAGCACAATATTTTGTATATTTTATTATTGGGTTATTTCATTCATGTCTGACTCTTTATGACTCAGTTTGGGGTTTTCTTGGCAAAGATACTAGAGTGGTTTGCCATTTCCTTCTCCAGCTCATTTTATAGATGAACAAACTGAGGCAAATAGGGTTAAGTGACTTGCCCAGGGTCACACAGTACATGCATGAGGTTAGATTTCAACTCAAGTCTTCCAGACTCCAGCCCGTGGTCTAGTCCCTAGCTGCCATTGAACCCCAGATACTTTATTGTAAATCCAGTGTTTTTATGTCTAGCATACCACAGGAGGTAGGATTAATGTGATCGTTTCCAATGTAAGGCAAAAGTAAAAGCTTTATTTTAATTTTTTTTTAAATCCTAGCAATTTCTGCCTCCTTTTTGCCTCTTTCTTCCCCTGAAGGGTCTATATGTTCATTTAGTGAGTCATTCAGAATATAATCAGGATGTTTCCTTTCCTCTGATGCAGGCTTACATGCAAATGTTTGAGGGTTGTAAATGAAGGGGGCCTTGAGAGCTGGCTTTGGCTGCCTCCTGGAACGTATGAGAGTAACACTGACTTGTCACAAATTCTTTTAATATTTTATAGTGAGTGAACATTTTTCCAGCCTTCACAAGATAGTGTTGTGGGGCAAATCTCATTGGCTGAGCTTGTGGAGTGGACCTGTAACTTGAGACCCATCTCTGGAAAGGTTACCAGTCCTTTGGCTCTGCCTGGGGATGTGAGAGGGAAATGAGGAGAAGTGGGAGTGAGAGTGAGGATTGGGCTTTTTTTGCATTCTAGTGACATTTGGGGAAAACAAAACATGTGGTCATCCTGGGGAAGGATATAAGACAAATTCTATGGTACAAATGAAAACTCTCTTCTAGGATTCTGGCCCAGCTTTTTGGGGTAGAGGTCTTATGTGAAGAAGGCAAAGGGGGTCTAACCTCTGATGAGAAATTATTCTTGATCACCACAGGACCTTTATTCCAGCAGAATTGTTCATTTTGCTCCAGAATGTGGAGGGCTATTTTAGGCCCAACGCAGAGCAAGCTTCTCAATAAAGCCTAGGACTTAATCTAATTCTCTCTATTTTTGTCATTATTCAGTTGTGTCTGACTCTTCATGACCCCATTTGCTTGGCAAAGATACTGTAGTGGTTTGCTATTTCTTTCTCCAGCTCATTTTACAGATAAGGAAACTGAGGCAAACAGGGTTAAGTGACTTGCCTAGGATCACACGGCTAGTCAGTATCTTAGGTCTCATTTGATGTGTCTTCCTGACCCCACGCCCAGTGCTCTAACCACTGTGCCATATAGCTGCCCCAACTCTCTCTGCCGAAGAGATAAATTCAGGTAGGGCTGAACCAGATTGAGACTATGAGTTTGACAGGTCAAGGGAAGGAATACTCAAAGATTATTACAGTTTTTTTTCAAAAGTAGTTTAAAAAAAACACTTTAGGACTAAATCTTCTCTTTTGAAATAATTTGGCTAAAACAAAGTGTTCCCTCTCCATCTTTTAGGAAAGGAGGGAATATGGGTGGATTAAGGGAAATGGGGAATTTGTAATAGAAAAAGACAACACTAATTTTATAGGAACAGTATGAAAAGGTTTACAGCCTTCCGCCATCCTTCTATGACTATAAATCCCCAAGAATGTAATTTTTTAACCTCTTTTAAAAATTTAATAGGCACACTTTTTTTTTATTCTTAAACAAAATGATATTCACTTTTTCTGACACACTTATTTTCCCAGTAGAATATAAGTGCCCAAAGGGGAGGTAGTCTTTAATTTGTGCCTGTCTCTAGGGCCTGGCATGAAATAGGTAAATGCTTGTTGAATGAAAGAGAACAATGCAAGCAAGGGCACCGAGACTGTTAAGTATAAAACATGTTTTGATGATGGTGCTAGTCTAGTTTGGTTGGAACATAGGAAGTAAAATTGGGTGAGGGAGTTAGATCGCAGTAGAAAGACTTGTGTGCCAGTTTAACGAATATGGACTTTTTTTTCTCTCGGCACTGGGTTGCCATTAAATGTTTGTAGGTTGGCAATTGATATAATCAGATTGATATCTTGGGAAGATTAATCTGGCAGTGATGGAGAACAGAAGCAGGGAGACTATTTTGGAAGTATTGCAATATAGTCTAGGCTAGGCCAGAGGGAATAGGATTAAAATGAGGGTGTTAGCAGTGGAAATGGAAAGAAAGGGACACACATATAAGAAAGACTGCAAGACAAAGGATAAATAGGATAACTGAATTTTTTTTAAAGTAGTAAAATCATGGAGTCTGTGCATGATTATCCACAAATATTTTGGAGTGCCTGTTATGGGTTCAGCACTATTCTAGAATATGAGATACAAAGGAAGTATAAGATATGGGCTTTATTTAGTTTAGTAGCTTCTAAGTTGGGAAGGGAAGACTAACAGATGCAACAGTGAACAAAGGCTTGAGCCCCACTCTCTGTACTTGTCAGCTTCTTTTCTTGCCCCCTTCATGATCTGGAGAACCTCTGTCTTGAACCCCTGTGTCCTGATTGGTGAGTTCCTAGCTTAAGTTACCATTTCATGAGCAGATTCATCTATGCTCATGTCAGTCTTGGCTGGACTAATTCTGATACTCCTCACCAGCTGCCTTACTGCGCTGGGGCACCCTCCCTGCCTACCTCGTTCTGTGGAGACTGTCTTGTTTGATTGCATTTGTATCATTAACACTTAGCCTGGCACATAGTAAGCATTTATTAAATGTGTTCTCTCTCTCTCTGTCTCTCTGTCTCTCTCTCTCTGTCTCATTCTCTGTCTCTCTCTCTCTCTCTCACACACACGTTATATTTAAATGTAATTGCTGTTTAGAGAAGAAGGAATCAGTGAAGATTGGAGTCATTAGTGAAACCTTTCATGGAAAAAAAGATGAGACTTAAGCTAGGTATAGAAGGAAAGATAAAGAAAGTATGGACATTCCAAGAGAGGAAAAACATATTGAACAAAAGTCATGATAGGAGCTGTAAATGTGCATGTCATGTTTGGGGGACAGAAACTGGACTGACTGGAATAAATGATGTACATTGGATAGTAATATAGTATATTTATTATAATATGGTAAGAAGTATGTTTGGGGCCAGATTGTGGGTGGATTTGATTCTTCAGGCAGAGTTTAGATGAAATGGTACAGAAAATAGGATACTAAGACAGCCCCCCGCCAAAAGCCCACAGCTAGAAAATAAAAATGGGGATTAAAAGTTTGGATTTCATTGGAGCTGATCCTTCTGTGTCTCTCAGATGACCTTGAGGAAAACCTTTACAAAGTCAGATCTGAAGCAGCAGGAGACTGGGTGTGGTGGGGAAGAAGTGGATAGGGTTAGTGAATGAAAATCCTTCCCCTTCTCATAAGAATTTTAACTTGGTGGTCCTGGGACAGACTATCCACAGTGAGTGGCTTAGAATGCATCCTCAAGTAAATGCTTAGTAAGAGATCTCTAGGAAGGAGGGATCTGATAAGCCTTACTCTCTTGTTGATTCTAAACTCTAAATTTGTAACTGATGGTCATATCCTGCATAGCAAGCAGCATGCTTACTCTGGTATCATTTACCAGAGTAAGGTTCACATTTTCCAGCAATTTAACAAGACAGAAGATAGAAATTTAATAAATGCAGCGGCAGTTGTAGCTGTGGGGGGCAAGATAGATTTTCTTTTGGCCAAAGTGCTCACCCTATAGTACAGAGTTTAGGATATGGAAATTTGGGATTTGTATTTGGTAGACTGGATCTGCAGGCTTTCACATGCTACTGCTGAATTTGATACCACTGTCAAGCAGTCAGCGCCTGGAAACATCGAAACCATCTCTGGTATTCATAATTCACATTTGTTACCCTCAAGTAGTATTTTTAGCCCTCCCTAAGATGGGTTATTGTCAAAAGAGGCAGTAACACTTTACAGGTAGTGCAGGAGACATGAAACTGAGTTCTTCTAACCTGCTAATTTTAATTCTCTAGAGCTAGGGTGGTGGGATTTACTGGTAAGTCATTAAAAATTCAAAATAATCATTTATTTTATTTTTTCAGTGTTTTTTTTTTCTGTATATGAGTGTGGATCCCTGTTGGAATGTAAGCGATTGATGAGTATGGATTGCTTCATTTGTTATATTTGTGTCTCTAGTATCTGGCAGTGTGCCTGGCACCTAGTAGGAATTGAATAAATATTGATTTCTCATTGCCCTGGAAAACAGAAAGAAGAAGCTTCCAGGGCTAACCTTTAGAGGGCTAAGGTCAGCCTCCAAGGACTTCTAAGGTCCCACCCCACAGTTTCCTCTGCCATCCTGGAGTGAGAAATGAGAGAGCTCCTCCTTAAGATTCCAGTTTTAGGGTATTGAATTTTTAGGGTGGAGGTTAAGGCTGGGCAAAGGTTTCTCTATCTCTGCCCTCACTCGATCAGTTGACAGTTGAGAGTACTGTACACAGATTCCAGGCATGCTAATTTTGGATCTACACCGTATACAGAAGCTGCCTGGAGATTCTTGAGATTGTGAGGAAAGAGGCCCCAACCTTTTACAAGTGTTGCCTTCTCAGGCCTCTGTAGTTGTTGGTACTCCTTTTTGCAATTACACACACACACACACACCCACCTATACGCATGTATACCTATTCACATTTACCTCTACATACATACATGTGTGCACACATATGTAAATGTATGTGTATAGGCACATATATACATGTGTATTTTGTACACACATATATACACATGCATTTACATATAATTATAGTGTTGTAACTCACCTGTAGAATGTGAACTCCTTGAGGGCCGGGATGATATTATTTTTGTTTTTGTAGCCTTCCTGCCTAGCACTATGCCTTTCAAGTAATATTTGTTTAACAGTTCAGCCTACCTTGGTTGAACTGAATTGCCAAGTCTTCCTTTATTTACCCTCCTTGTGAGTTGCTTATAATTTTGGTGGCTTTTTGTGAGTTCCCTAGTTTTCCCAGGAGCATGTGAGGGTGGGTGTCTTGGGGGAGGGAATTTCTTCTATCGCCTTGTCCCTAACCCCCCTACCCCTACCCAATACTAGAAAGGGCCATACCTAAACTTTATCAGGCAGTACCTTAAATATTAGTTAACATGTCAGGTGAGTGACAGGTACCACATGTGATCGCTGAACTTGGAGTCAAACAAGTTTGACTCCCGGCTTTGCCATCCCTGTGCTGTGTGACCTCCGGCAAGAGACTTTATCCTTTGGCAATAATCAGTTTTCTTGTAAGCTCTTCTTCTAGCTCAGTCTTCTAATTTTACAGATGAGTAAACCAAAGTCCTGAGATTTTTAATGACTTTGGCCCAAGGACACACAGCTGGTGAGAACAGAGCTGGGGTCTGAACTTATGTCTTCTAGCCCTACTCATTTTATAGTTGAGGCAATGGATTTGTGAGTGAGTAGGACACAGGCGTCAAGGAGGGAGGAGATAAAGAGGATCTATTCCAGGAGGGAGAATTTAGGGAAAAACAATCTATTCCAGGAGGGAGGAAAGGAGCTTGATGGAAATAGATTAGTGGCCAAAGATCCCCATTGTAGAGTTTTATTTAGGGCCAACCAGGACCCTCCCTCACAGGGTTGTTGTGAATCAAGTGCTTTGCAAATAACTAAATAATTATATAAGTTGCTCTATTTTTATAGGACTAGGGAACTAGACCTGTGGTTTCATTGGCTATAGGAAAGTCCCAGATGAGGAAACTCCCTATGGCAAAGCTGGTCTGCCCTATTTGAGCAATTTTGTCTTAGAGAGTTGCCTAAGGCTCTGAGAAGTTAACTGATTTGCCTGGGGCACTAGCCCTATTTCTTATATGTTGGACTGCCCTATCAGACATCTCCAAACAGATGTCCTGGACAATGTGAAACTTAACTGGTCCAAAACTGAACTCATTCTCCACCCTACTGCCCCGTTACTCCACTACTCCACTCCTTGCCCCCAACCCTCCCCTCTTCCTAACTTTACTGTTATTGTCTATGGTACCACCACATCAACACCCAGGCTTACAAATCTGGGGGGCCTCCTCACCTCTTCACTCTCTGTCAACCCCGACCAGCCATATCCAATCTGTTGCCAAGTACTGTCTCTTCCACTTTTGAAACATTTCTCACATACTGCCACCACCCTGGTGTAGATCCTTATCACCTCAGGCCAGAAATGTTGCAGGAGGCTGCTGGTTGGTCTCCTTGAATCACATCTCTCTTCCTTCCAGACTATCCTCTACTCGACATTCCACAAGTTCTTGTGTGACCACGTCACACCTCCCGCTTTCACCCCACCCCCCACAATCAGTAAACTACCGTGGCTCCCTGTAACCTTCAGGATCAGATATTAAACCCTCTGACCATCTGTTTGGCATTCAAAGCCCTTCAAAACCTGCCTTTCTCCTACCTTTGTGGCCTTCTTACACCGCACGCCCCACCATTACTCATGTACTCTTCATTTCAGTGACGTTGGCCTCCTTACTGTTCTTCACACAAGATATTCCATTTCTTGACTTGAGGCAATTTCATTGACTTCCCCCACTTTTATACTTACTAGCCATGTGACCTTAGGCTAGTCACTTAACTTCTCTTTGACCTAGTTTCCAAAACCTGTAAAATGGGGATGATTATAGCCCCTACCTCACAGAGTTATTACGAGGATTAAATGAGATAATAATTGTGAAGTGCTTACTTAGCACAGTCCCCTGGCACTTAAACAGTGGTAGATACACACTAACTGCTTGTTCCCACTCTCTCTCTATTTCAGTGAAGTCACAGGTCCAGGCTCTATCCTTGTATTCAGTATTTTGGTAGTAAATCTTAATGTCAGGAAACTTTAAAGTGGTGCTTTCCTAGCATGATGGAATATCCCTGTTATTACAGTAAGACTGATCTCTTTCTTTCTAGCACATCAGTTGGGGGGGAATGGCTTCCCCCAGTTTGAGATTTTGCAATAATAAATGAACCAACAATAAAGTCTTTATTTGCTGAGCTGCTAACTGAAGAAGGCTGTAACCATGTCGGTCCTGGCATTTAATTCAGAGCAAAAGCTTCCATAAAAATGATGGGTGAGGACAAAGCCTACTCTTATACCAGGGCATTTTCCTCTACTGACCTTTTATGCTGAGGACTAGGCAAACCATTCTTCTCTCCCCCCAGTGCTGGGGAGTTGGTTGTGTGGAAACTGGAAATTAGATAGACCAGCTTGATGCCTGCTACCTAGTGCTCCACCTGCTTCTAATTCCAATCTCCTATTCCATAAAAACTGCTGTTAACAAGAAGTAATGCATTGCCTTGCCATCTACTGAAAAAGAGAGAGAAATATTTAGTTGAATGTGGATTTTAAAAGACTGTTCTGTGTCATTTTAAAGCTACTTGTTATTAATAAAGAAGTGCATAGCCCCTGAAATGGTTTTGTAGTGCACTCCAAAGTCCTATAAAGGGAGATATGGTTGTTTAAATCTTGTTTTTTACATGAAAAGGTCTCTCTTACACCATAGGAGAACAGATTTGGTCTTTTTTTTTTGAGATGGAATATTCCCATCTCACCGAGGCTGGAAACGCAGTAAGCCATTCATGGGTTGATTCCCCTCCATGTTTGTCCCTCTATGAGCAGGTTGGGATGGGGATGGTGGGGCTCACCATATTGGTGCCAGTCTTAGTGCAGATATCAGATGAATGGGCTCCAGCCCACTGCAGCTCAGAACTTCCAAGGTCAAATGATCCACCTTTTTCAGTCTTCTTGGTAGGAAGGATTATAGGCCTGCATCCCCACAGCCTTTTTTAGTCTTGATTTGAAATAGAAAAGATATCAATTCATGATGCTAGACACAGATCTCTTCCTATTGGCCAAGTTCTGTGATCTTTTTAAAAAAAAAAAGAAAAACAATGTGCCAGTAAAGGGACGGTATGGTGTGGTGGGAAGAGTGTAAGTGTAGAAGTACTAAGACCTGAGTTCTTGACCTGGTTCTGCCATTTACTATGTCATAAGTTGATATACCTTAGATCCTGAGTTTCTTTATCTCTAAGAGCCCTTTCAGATATAAAATGCTGATTCTAATAGAATCTTCTGCTTACCATCTGGACTTTAAGCTTCCTAGCACCTTCTTTTCTCTCTCTTTTCAGAGAATGGCTATCCTAGAATCAGAATTTCTTAGAGCTAGGAGGGAATGTTGAAGATCATATAGTCTTTCATTTTTATGCATAAGGAAGCTGATACTCTGAGTGGTGAAATGACTTGCCCAGTCATACAACTAGGTAATAGCATCAATCCTTCAAATGGAAAAAGGAAACTACCTCCTCTACACCTACCCTTTCCCCTGCCAAAAAAAAATTAAAAAGAAAGATGGGAAGGAAGGAAGGAGGGGAAGAAGGAAGAAAAAAAGGGAGGGAGGAAGGAAGGAAAGAGAAGGAAGTGATAGAAGGAGGGAGGGTAGAAGACAAGGAAGAGGGCCTGGGAAGGAAAGGAAAGAAGGAAGAAAGGTAGGAAGAGAGGGATGGAGGGAAAGAAGAAAGGAAAGAAAGGAAGGAGGGAGGGATGGAGGGAAAAAAGGAAAAGAAAGGAAGGAGGGAGAGGGAAAGAAGGAAGGAAGGAAAGGAAGGGAGAAAGGAAGGAGGGAGAGATGAAAGGAAGGAGGGAGGAAGAAGGGGGAAGGATGGAAGGAAAGAAAAGAAGGAAGTGATGGAGAAAAGGAAGGAAAGGGAAGTATGAAAGGAGAGAAAAAAGATAGAAGGAAGCAAAGAAGAGAGACAGAAGGAGAGAAAGAAGAAAGGGAGGGAAGGAAGGAAAGAAGAGAGAGCACAGAAGGAGGTGAAAAAGGAAGGAAGAAAGGGGGTGGATGGATTTGGCCAAGATTTGTGGCATCCCTTTCTTATAATCTCACCACAGATGTTCTATTTACCTACCATGCTTTAAGTTAGTTCCTGGCCCCACTGTCTTCTTTAGTTATGGAGTCCAAGTTGTAAGGGTCCTCAGAGAATATTGGTGCAATCTGTATCTGACCAAAAATCCCTCAGAAACATGCTTTAGACAGATGAATCACATAAGAGTGTTGGATGATGGGATGAATGTAGGTCTTGGAGTCAGAAGACCTTGGCTTGAGAACCCATCCTTTTCTTAGCCACGTGACTATGGGCAAGGTGAGACTCAATTTCCTTATCTGTAAGATGGAGATCATACTTATGCTCCCTTGCTTACCAGTGTGGTTGTGATCATCACATGAATAAATACATAAGCTTTCAATGGCATAATAAGTCAGGTGATATTTTCATATTGAGAGGTTCCTTGGTGAGGTAGAAAGAGGGTTTTCAATACGGAGTTGGATTAGTTTCCCAGCTCTGACACACATACACTGTCCAGTTAACCCTGGACAGGTCACTTAACCTTTCAATGCTCGGGCAACTCTCCAAGATTACAAATTGTACAACAGTTATACGTCTGCATTCATAGAGGGCATTTCCTTACCTGGAGCTGCCTATTCCAATGAAATCACCAGTCTGGACTAAAAAACATCACATACGCATATGCTATTTTTGTTGCTATTTTAAAAAAATGACTTGTGTGACTCAAGGATTGGATCCTTATCCTTTCCCTCTCCCATTCTTTAAATCTTGCTGTATGGGAGAAATAGTCGCTGGCTGAGAGAAACTTGTCTGGTGAGGGAGGAGATGAGCCAGGGAATGAGGTGTCTGTGGGGGTATCTTTAGACAAGCTGGAGTAGGAAAGTCTCCGTTCTTTGGCAGGCAGAGAACAAGAACATGATCCCCTCTTGGACACTTATACAATGATATTCTGCTTGGACTCTTTAATCACAGATTTGGCAATGAAAGAGTTTGTAGTTGTTCCTTTTTTCTTCTCAGTGTTTAGAGATCTCTTTGCTTTTCTGATCCCTTTCTCATGCCACCTTCCAGTCTTCATTTTGGAGGAGCAAAACTGTCTTTCTTTTGATTGATGGCTGCCAGGTTTTCAGTTTTATTGAGTATAACAGGACTTCATATGTTAAGGGTTTTGTTTGGGACTAGGTGGTAATCGCTTTTTTATTTTAGTCTTTTTCTGATTGGGAGGGACAAGGTACCCAGAGACCATTGCAATGACACATTCTATTCGGTCCCCCTCCTCCAAAAAAGGGCAGAGGAGGAGAAGTCAGGACTGTAGTGGTGTTTACCAGCTGCTTCTAACATCACCTAATGCCTCATGAACTACTCCTTAAACAGCAAAAGACTGGCCAGAGTGCAATTTCACATGAGTTCCCAAGATGGTACATTAATAAACTACAGCAATAAGAGTTCTGCCATTTGTTTCTTTTTACAGCCCCTAATGTTTACTATGCCACATAGTAAACATCACATCTCAGAAACTAACACTGATGAAAAGTCTTATATAGAAATGCATGCATGGTTTTTTGTTTTGTCAGTAAGCTAGAACGCAGATGTCTTATTCTGATTTTATTGGGTCTAACTGTGTTTTTTTATGTGCTGTATGTAGCTGTATGAATTTGCGTAGCTGATAAATCAGAGGACTTATTTTACAAAAAAGATTCTTTGACTGGCCAAAAAGGATTCTCCATTTTCCTCTTTTTATATAGGTCTATTCCCATGTGTATCTGAGGTATAATGCAATTTTCAGTGCACTTTTATGAAACAATTCTGTTGTATAAAGTGAGACAAATCTACATTCCTTCCCTCATGATTCTCTGTAATTTATTTGGTACAGAAAACTGTTCGGCTCGATCAGAACTTCAGTTAACAGGGTACCATTCCATGCAACTTTATATGCCTTGGGAGTGCTGCGCTATGCAGAGTATTGATTCTCTAAGACAGGGGTGCTGACCCCTCTTTGTGTAATGGACCCAGCTTTAGGGGATGCCCCTGGATGTTATAGACTTAATAAACAGTAAAGGAAACTCTTTGCAAGGCTGGCGGAGCACACTGACCAACACCCTGTTTGGAAACCCAGGGAAACCAAAGCTGCCCATCTGTGCTCTGATTGTTGACCAGTGAGTCATGTTCCCCTTCCCCTTTGGCTCCAGTTTGCTCAGTATGGGAGCTTGCCTGGTCTCTGTACTACAGGTAGTGTCCAACCTTGGGGAATGGAGAAAAGTCTTGCTTATTTGGTAATAAAGTTTAATTTATTTTCTGGAAAGGGTGGAGATAGCTCTTTAGATAGAATGATGAGAGAAGTCAAAACAGAAAGAAATTTTAGAGCAGCGGGTGTGCCTTTAGCAAGTAGAGTCCAACTGGCCCTTCCTTGGAGAAGAAAGTTTGGTATGAAACTGCTGGTAGCAATGGTTGGAGATTAGGGGGCTGGTTAGTATCCAGTGAGGGGAAGGATTGCTAGGGATCTTTATTTTCCTCTTCCTTATTTCTCATATTTAATTAAAATATCCTTGTTTGGAAGTTTTCTAACTTTGGTGAAGAGCCATCCTGACCACAAAGCAGCCACCCCCATGAGGAGGCGGATGTGGAAGGAAAAGACCTAAACAATCTGAGACTCCTGAGAATTCCCTTTTTTTATTGTAAGAGTCTGTTGAAACTGCTGCTTCAAGAGATCTGTAGCCAGAAGATGTGGATTTCTTTCTCAGAATTAAGGAAGCCCTCATCACCCTCCAGGCTCTAGTTCCTGTCACAATGCCTGGCCAGAAATAGGCATTTAATAAATACTTGCTGATTCATTATTTAATTGTTACTAATCAGTGTTGCTAATGTGGAAGAGTCAGTAAAACCAGCTCAAGTTATATTGGACTTCATTTTTTTTTTAAGTCCTCTTACAGGGACCCATAGTACTCTGACCTCTAACAGTTCTAGATGAAGAGAAACTTGAGGTACCCTAAAGGCATACAGTTGTCTCCCAGTTTTGTTATTAATTTTTCCCTTCTTATTTTTGCACAACCAAATCTTCTGATCATATATGGTCATAGATTTAAAGCTAGAAAAGTCTTTAGAGGTCTTTGAGTTCAGTCGCCTTATTTTGCAGAAGAGAAATCTGAGGCCCAGAGAGGTTAAGTGACTTGACCAAGGTCATACTGCTGTCTGCCTCAGTTTCCTCACCTGTCAAATGGGGATAATAATAGCACCTACTTCGAAGGGTTGTTGTGTGGGTCAAGTAAAGCACTTAGCAAAATGGTTGGCACATAGTAGGTGCTTAAGTCATGCTTTTCCTCCTCCTCTTCTTCTGTATCAGTCTGAAATTATAATTTGAATCCTGGCTCCAAATCTAGCACTTATTCACTATACCGTTTTTAGACGTGAGCTTTGAGACATTGTCCTTGTTCATTTTATGCTGCAGACAAGTCAGCTGCCTGCTATTTTACCTGGCTTGTTTGACCAGTCTCTGCCATAGGTAGAAAGCCTGCCATTTATGTCTTTGATCATACTTCTTTTAATAAACACTTATTAAATAATACTCATTATTTGATTACCCTTATTATGGTGCAAGATATCCGTAATACTCACTGAGGTTTTAAGGACAAAAAAAAAAACAAAGCAGTCCCTGCCCGCATTGAGCTTATATCCTACTGAGTATTCTACTCCTAGAGTCTTCCTTGTAGTCCGTAGTTTATCCCTGTTTCTGTCTTCAGTTCACAACAGGCATCTAAGTATGTGTGAGGCACATTAGGTGCTGGGAATGCACAAACAAAAATGAGACAGTCTACCACTTTATATTCCAGCTCATTTGCACTTTATGACTAAAGTTGGAATGGCTTGACATTTACCTCATGTGGAATCTGGTCACCAGGAAAATGCTTCAGCCTGTTTTTTTCCCCCCAACTGTTATCGTTAGGCTAAGCATATTTTAAGACGCTTGGTATGCTTGCTGATTGATGAGACATATTTAAATTAGCTGTAAGTGTATTTGTTTACTATGGCACATGGGCATTTTGGCTCTAATTACGTAATTAGAAATATGCCTAGACATTTCTTGCCTTGTTGTCAATTGGGTGCTTTATTTAGGATTAGTTTTACTGCTGTTATGTTAGCAACCAAATAACGAAGACTCTTGGGGGGGGGGCGGGGATGTTGATGTATCATGCTTGTTGTAATGTTGACTTTACACACAGATTCTTTGCAGTTAAGAGCAAAATGAAACCATTCTTGCCCTCTATGCTCTCACTACATTATTACCATTCTTTCTGGTGGCCAAGCAGAGGACTTGTGACCCAACTCCTTGTCTTCATCATGACTTGGTATTTGTTGCTGCTTAGAGAAAAGCTGTAACATTACGATGTTAGTCCCATTTCCAGATGACATCATGAACATGCTTGTATAATTGCCCTGTGGAATTTACTGGCTGAGTTTTGGTAATTGTTGGATATCGTCTCCTACTTTATTGCTTTATGTCTGTCCTGGCAATCTTGTGGTGAGTTTCTTGATGCAAATCGAATACTGGTTCTATGAAAATGAAATGCCAGGTCTTACAGTTCTTGGAGTTTGCTGCAGGAGCCTGTCTCCCTTTCCCTTCTAGCTTGAGAAAAAAAAAAAAACTTCTGGCAAGCCCCTCTTCTCCCTTACTACCCTGCTTCTTGTCACCTTTTCTTTCTCCTTCCTCTAGTTCTGTAGTGCAGTGTTTCTTTGCCTAATTTGCTTCTAACAGTGAAGAATAGGGAGAATGCGAGGCCTCCTTTGAGTTCAGTGAGGAAGTTTTACAAACTGTTGAGCTCTGTTCCACAACCATTATATAGTGCAATGGTAAACTCATGGAGGTAGTTTTAAGAGATTAAACCTCTGCTTCAGCCACACAAATTATACACCTCTTTCTCAAAGTGAGACTTTCACCAGCATAGGAATTAACTTACTACACATTTTGTTTTGCTAAGCACAAAGGATTAAAAATATCTAAAAAAACCCCCACCGTTCTTTGTTGTTAAAGGAATGTATCTCTGAAGTCAGTAGCAAGTATTCTATTAATCATAATGAGAGCTCACATTTTGATAGTGCTGCGAGCTTTACAGAGGGGGGTCTTCACAAACAACCTTTCAGGGTAGGTAGTTTGAAAAGTAATAGCCATATTTTACAAATTTGGAAACTGAGGCTCAAGAATGTTCAGGTGGTACTTGCCCCAAGTCATACAGAAAAGGCTAAAGCTAGGACTCAGACACCAGAGAACCATCTGCTCTCAGAAAGTTATCCCCTGATATATAAACTCAGAGAAGACACTGTGAAAAAGCTGTGATATTTTGTGCCCTACAAAATATGGAAAATAACCAGTGCTAAAATGTATTTTATGGGAGGACTAATTTATAAGTGCTTTAAAATATAAATATTGAGTAATAGTTTGTGGTTTTGTTATTTCATTTGCTTATATTCTTGGGGTGTTTTTTTGTGTGTGTGCTGTGAATAATATTAATATATTGCTTACATATTGATGCTTTTCTTCACCTGATCTGTATGGATACTTCTAGAACCTTTGAGGATCACAGCCTGTATAAGCGTTCTTGTCCATGGTTTTCCATAAATCATCCATGGAAGATGGAGCAAATTTGCTGGAGTGGCCTTCCGTTGCCTGGCCTAATATTTTTGTGGCTACAAGTATAACATTTAGACTGTCCATTAATGATTCCACATTCTTTCTCCATGACTATTACAACTCCTTTTCTTTTCCTACCAGTCACAAATAATGTTTTTTTACTTTTTATGCACGAGTCATGCATTATTATCTTTAGTGATATGATGTAGCCTACTTACACCCACCATACATCTTTCCTTTGTGTTATCTGCCATTTTGATGTCTTGGACGTCATTTTGTTCCATTGTTTACTGTCATCTGGAACTGCTGGGAGATGGGTTTATTGAAAGTGTGATATAGCTTCCTAAATGCAATCAACGTTTCTCTTCCCCTTCCTTTAAATTTCTGGATCCAACTCATTGTTTCTCTGTGGTGCCTGTCTAAGATATTCGAAATGATAAATTAACTCATTGAGCTTTGTGCCTTAACTATATGCTGTGATTTAAGCAATATACATCTTTACCCACTTGTTTTTTTCCTGTGTGTATTACTAGGCTAATCTCTCTTTAGGTCAGGGGTGGGGAACCAGCAGCCTTGAGGCCACCCCATGTAGGTCCTCAAGCATGGCCCTTTATCTGAATCCAAACCAGATTTAGGTGGTTGTGGAATCATCTGAGGAGTCCCTGTAGTGGTCCATGCTTAATAGAGTCAGTGTAATGTTGTTCGTTGGAGAGAGTTCTGGGTCGGGAGCTGTAGAACCTGGGATCCAATACTGCCTTTGATACTACCTGTAGGACATTTGACAAGTCACTTAACCTACCTGGGTCTCAGTTTTCTCATCTGTAAAATGAAAATATTGGACTAGGTTATCTCTGAGGTTCCTTCTGGCACTTGCCCTATGATCCTATTTTCTTAAAGGATAACAATAAAGTAATATCTGTAAGTAACCTCTGTAAGGAATCCATCTCCCTTTTGGACTTTGTCCCAGTGAGACAATGATGAACACCTTTGTGAGTGTATCTTCATTTTCCTTTTTTTATGCCATGATAGGGGATCATTGAACAAAACTACTTAATTTGCATATGTCAGGAAATCTTGTATGAACTTAGCGTATGAATGGGAGATACCTGATTGTAAGAGACTTTTAAGGAAGGAATCTTTTTTAAAGAATGTTTTTATATATATATATGTGTGTATGCATATGTATGTGTATGTACATGTACACACACATATACATACATATATGTGGAGCAAGAAAATAAAAGTTAGGATAGAAAATTAGCTATGACAGTGTATTTCCTAACTGAACTGTCACGTATAGTACAATAGAAAGAGAACTTAATTTGGAGTCATAAGTTAAGAGTTCAAATCCTGGCTGTACTACTTACTACTTATATAACTGGGAAAGTTGGCTTAATCTTGGGCTGTCTCTTTATCTCAAAAATGGAAGGGTTGTACCAGATGGCCTTTAAGTTACCTTCTAGCTCTGTTCTCTCTCCCATGATCCTATGAGTTTCTGCATGTAGTGAATTGTAGAGTGAATTGTAGGATGAATTCTTGCTCGGGACCAAGATCTGATGGCCTCTTAGAACCTTTCAACTCTGAGATTCTGAATTCTCTGCTATATAGTGAGCTCTTCATACTCTAAAATTATACATTTTTTGGGGTGGGGAGGCGTGTATTTAGGGTTATTATTGGCACCTCTACTGTCTTCTCTATTGGGAAACCTGGCAAACCCTATAATGGGCCATGTCAGAGAGAAGGGGCTGGGGGGGGGGGCGTCGTACTAGCAATAACTGACTTGGAGGTCTGCTAGTAGTCCTCAGTCTACTTGCCGGCACCCCTGACCTAGCCTATTCCTGTCATTGTACAGAGGTGTAGGGAAGGGTGGAAAGTTAAATGACGTGTCAAAAGAACACAGCTAATTAATTAGTGGCATAATTGAAACAAGAGCTCAGATCTCAAAACTTCTAGTTGAGTGACTATATGTAATATATTTGGGGTGCTACTTAAATTTGCACATTTATCTCTTATATTGACTTTGGCCCTCTTTTTTTTTGCCCTTTACTTCAAGAGGTGAATTATTCCATCTCTTAAATACAGGATTGATACTCTACCCTTCAGATTCTGCAGATAGAATGAACACAAAGGCCGTTTGTGTTTCTGAGGCAAAGCCAGGCCAGTGAACTAAACACAGTTGGCTTCTTGACAGCTTCCCGAGAGCAGACTGCATCCTTATTTATTTATAGCTTCTGGTTTAAGATTGGGGCCGTGGATGATATTGGCTGCATCGCCTTATTGCCTGTTAAGCATGTGCATATGGTCTGGAGTTGAGGATTGACCTCAGCAGGCCAGGAATCTGCTTTACTACCTTTCTAGAGCCTGGGTGGGAAAAAAAAATTAAAATTGGAAAGAGCACTGGACCTAGAGTCAGAGGACCTGGGTTTAAACCCCCAGTTCTCTGTGTCTTAACACATGTGTGATCTTTAACCTTCCTGGGGTTCAGTTTGTAAAATGAGTAGGTTGGACCAGCCCCAAAGCCTATGCATTATCTTCTTTATGATCCTACAGAAAGCATCCTCTAGGCATATAAGAATTTGTAGGGGCCAGGGAGGGGAAGATGTTAACATTTATCCTCTTTTTAAGTCGAATAAACTTGACCATTAATGGCCATTTGGCTGATGGTGATGATGATAGTTTTTATTTCACTTTTATAGTTTGCTAATGTACATAGTCTTGCTTGATCCTCCTAGTAACTATTAGGGATGTAGTACTGTGTCAAGATTATTACCTGCCTCTTTTTCATAAATGAGCCTCTGAGAAGGTAAGTGACTTGTCCAAGGCCACACAGTCAGTCACTGGAACTTGATCCAAAATTGCCTTTTGACTCCCAGTTCCCTCTACAGATCTTGTGATCCTTCTAGACACCTCTCTGAGCCCTTGAGAGGAAATACTGATCAACTTAAAACTTAAAAGCTGTTTAAATATAGAACAGATGTGAAGGCAAATTCTAAAGTAAGGAAGTGGTAGATGTCTCTGAGTATGCCTCTTAGAAAATACCTAATGGTGGCAGTGGATTGCGTGAAAGGAGGGGTACAAGTTCTGGGTGGAGTAGGTGTTGGTAATGCCAAGTGTCCCAGAAAGAGAGAGGCCGGCAAGAGACCAGGTAGGAAGAATGGAAAGTATTTTTTAATATGCTTCTTAAAATTCCTGTTTCATTTCATTCCTTGTGTGTGTGTGTGTGTGTTATGATGGGTTTCATTTCTAAAATGATTCAGTGTTACAAAGGAATTGCCTTTTGATGTTGAAATGTAAGGCTGCCCTTTAAAAAGTCCTGTCAAGTGCTCCGGGGCACAGATATTCTTCCTGTCAGTTGGGAGCCTTGGGTCTGTTGATGAGGGAAAGCCAGATTTAAAAGAATGTAAATAAGGCAAGTGCTGACCCTGAAAATTTCAGTCCGAGTTTGCTTTATTCAGGGCAAGTTAAGTATGTGACACCATAAACATAATTTACAGCATTTTCATGGAAGCTGCGATGGGTGATGATGATAATGTGTTTTTAAAAATTTATTTTCTTGGCATGTCACTGACACAGAATCCTAACCAAATAAGAAACACTTGTATGTTGGAAAAAGGGCCCCAAAGGCTTTTAGATGCGGTGTGATGGGGGTGGTCAAATATTGCTTCCTTATTTTATTTCAAATATTTAAGTATGTGACTTACTCTCTGACTCCTCATTTGAACTCAAGGTCAAAAACATTTCCATTTACAACTAGTCCATAAACAAATGATTTTTTTTTTCTGACAAAGAAAATATCAGTACCACTAGTAGGCTCAGTCTTACCTCAATTGATTCTGAAAAATAAAGGGAAAAGAGGGATCTTTCTCAAAGAAATCTCAGTCTCTAAGTGAATCTATAGTTTTATTCCCTTAACAAGTCAGTTTAGCTATAGGCTGTGCTACTGTTAAAGGAGAATATCCAGCTACAATTTTGATTTGTATGAGCCTTTCTCTAAGTCTTCTACCAGAGTTCCTAGATAAGCATTCCAGAGGAAGTCTGGTCTTTAGACCAATAAGGAAATAGAAGCCTGAGCAGATGGGCTCACATAATTAAATGCTTTATGCTGGTGGCTTGTAGAGAAGAAAAATTTCTTCTGGTGTAGACATCCTGTTCACAGTCTCCATCAGAGGCTAACAGTTTCTTTCATCTTGAATGCCACCTGTGGGGCCTGCTAAGGAACCCATGGCCTGGGCAAGATAGAAGGAAGAAAGAGAGAGGCAAAAAAGTAAGAGGGAATATAAATAGAGTAAGAGAGGAAGGAAAGGCAGAAGATAGTTGGGGGAGGCAAGACAAAAAGATAGATTTCAAGAGAAATATTAGATAATGAATGGATGGCATAGGTTACCTACTCCCAGTTTAGGCACTTATTTTGTCTAAGACATGTTGGTTTATTTTTTGTTGAGCTTTTTACTGTTCTTTCCACTTAAATCCCTCTCTAAGACTGTATTTACAGCTGAAAAGCAGTCACTTTATTTAACTCTAAGCTAATACATAATGTTAGCAGTGTAGGCACTTGATTGGTCAGAGCTCTGGTGGCAGCATTTCCTTGTAAGATTTTAATATTGGCAGCAATTATAACAGGCATTTGTGATTATTTTGATACATCTAGTAGGCTCATTGGCTGATAGTAGCTTCTCGTTACTACCAGCCACTTAGTAAAAGCTAGACTATTAAGATCTTGGGGGAACTCATTGAAAACCTTGCCCCTCCCAGCCCCAAAATGGTACTTTGACCTTTATAGTATTCTTGAGTTTTCCAAGTTGAACATAATTGGATCGTTATCCCCACTC
The DNA here is from genome assembly GCF_011100635.1 of Trichosurus vulpecula. Taxonomy (NCBI): domain Eukaryota; kingdom Metazoa; phylum Chordata; class Mammalia; order Diprotodontia; family Phalangeridae; genus Trichosurus; species Trichosurus vulpecula. The sequence goes on from NC_050580.1 coordinate 146,523,082, forward strand.
AATTGTGTTTGTGCATATTGCTTAGAATTCTTCCGAAAAGTAATTCAAGGGAGCTTCGATCTCATTGATGTAGGTATGTCTGCCAATGATGCACATTGTAACTGTGCTATGCCTTATCCTGTGCAATTATTAACCATATCTTTCAATACATTTTCCACTGAAGAAGTATTTGTTAACCACCTACTGTGTGCCAGGCACCGTACTAGATGTTGGAGACAAAAATATATGAGTAATCGTTACCCTTGGAATTTTTTGTAGGTAGGTGCTTCTTCTTGTTCAGTCATTTTTCAGTCATATCTGACTCTTCATGACTCCATTTGGGGTTTTCTTGGCAAAGATCCTGGAATGATTTGCAGTTCCCTTCTCCAACTCATAAAACAGATGAGGAAACTGAGGCAAACAGGGTTAACCGACTTGCCAAGGGTCACATTACTATTAAGTGTCTGAGGCCAGATTTGAACTCAAAAAGATGTCTTCTTGACACCAACACCCTGCCACTGCGCGCCCCCCCTCCCCCCCCAATCTACCACATCACGTAGCAGTCCAGGAAGGGAGTTTTTGTCTGGAAAAACACAGTAATGGTGAGTAATGTCATAAGGGAGTTAATTGACCCAGTGATGAACAGCAAATGTGATACTGAACTAACTGACTATTCTCATAGCAATAAGTGGAATGGGGGTGGTGGTGAAGAATATGTATGTGCTCTGACAGGGCAGATGGCAAGAGGTCTAGTGTGGATGAATGAGAAGCATGGCTTGGGTGAAGAGTTGGCTAGATATAGTCTGTTAGGTTACTTTGCCCACATTCACTCGCCAAACAAGACATTTCAGCCTCAGGTTGGAGTTCTAGAGCTAAATGGATTAATTCATACAAGGAGGGGTGATCTTTGTAGGTTTGACATACGTGGAGAGAGAGGGGTCAAAGCAGGGAAGACGGCAAGATGGCTGGTGTAGATGGATGTGCTGAGGGCCTTCCCTGAGCTCTTTTAACATTCGCTGGATACCATTCCAACTCTCTGGCTATCCATGTGTTTGTCTCTCACTCCTTATATGACTGATACACTGGGAAACAGGGAGTAAGTTCAGCAGGTACAATTCAGAATGTCAGCCCTGAGCTAACCACCATCTTTATTGTTTACCCACCTCTGTCTTTCTCTTTCTCTCTCTCTCTCTCTCTCTCTCTCTCTCTCTCTCACACACACACACACACACACACACACACACACACACACACACTACATGAAGGTTTACAAAGTACTTTCTTTATAACAGTTCTTTGAGTTAGGTGGTACAAGTTTTGTCATGCATGAGGACACTGTAGCTAGAGGAGTTTAAGTGACTTGCCTTGAGTGAGTGAGGGATCTAGATTTCAAATCCACATCTATACTGGCTCTAAATCTGGTTGGTTTTGGTGCTACCTTATCACATAGCACTCATCTGATCTAAGCTACTCCAGCCCTCTTTGCTTAATCTGAAATCCCTGGAGTATCTCTGGTACGCTGAACACCCCTCCTGTTCCTTATTCATTGTCCATGCCACCGTAATAACTGTGGTGGGGGGAGAAGGAAGGATGATCTAATGGGATCAAAAGACTTTTTCAGAAGACTGTGAATTTGAGTAATCTTACAAAGAGGTCAAATTCTTGGCCCACAGGATAGGGTATATTTCTCTGTGGAGCACCAGTCTTACTTATTTTAAGAGTCCATGTAGCATTAATAGATTAGGGAACTGAACTTAAAATTCAGGAAGTTGTTGAGTCCTTTCAATCCTGTTCGACTTTTCATGACCCCATTTGGGGTTTTCTTGGTAAAGATCCTGGAGTGGTTTGCCATTTCCTTCTCCAGCTCATTTGACAGAAGAGGAAGCTCTGGCAAACAGGGTTAAGTGACTTGCCCAGGGTCACAGAGCTAGGAAGTATCTGAGACTGGATGTGAACTCAGGTCTTCCTGACTCCAGGCCCAGCCACTCTATTCACTTGGACACCTAGCTGCAAGAAGCTGGATTTAATTCCCGCCTCAATTACTTACTGGTTTCATAATTTTGGGTAAGTCACTTAACCTCTCAGTGCTTCAGTTTTTTCATCTGTAAAATAAGTTGGACTTGATGGCTTCTAGAATCCCCTATATCTTGAAATGGACCTTCCTAAGATCCTCATAGCCTTCAGAGACTTCAGGGGAGACTAATTCTCTCCCTCATCTGCAATAGTTATCTGTTAATACTGGCAGCTAAAGGACTAATGGTGCCAGTTAGTGTAGTAAGATTTTTCACCTAGACACTTGTCTGTTTGAAACAGGACTGAGATTTCTAAGGGACATTGGTAGATAATTGAAGGTCTAGGTCAAATGTAGGCTGGATTGAAATCATCATTTTAAGGGAGAAGATACTGTTTAATTGGTAGCATTCAGTAATACCCAGTCCCCCAAATTATATTCACAGTGTGGGAAGGTCATGAGTGTAAAAAAAATGAAAATAATACATCTCCATATTCCTAACTTGCTTTAGAGGAATAGAATTCTAGGTGGTGACCAAAACTGATATTCGAGCATTCTTAAGGGAATATAAATGGGTTGTGAAATGACTCGTGTAAGACTGAAATAAAAAAAAATTAAAAAAAATTACCAGTCCTGTTATTATGTCAATCAATCAAGAAACATTTATTAAGTTCTTACTGTGTGCCAAGCACTATGCTAAGCTCTGGGAATACAAAGAGGCAAAAGACAGTCCCTGCTCTCAAGGACCTTACAGTCCAATGGGAGAGACAACATGCAGACAAATATATACAAAGCAAACTATATACGGAAGAAATAGGAAATAATTAACAGAGGGAAAGCTCTGGAATTAAGCGGGGCTAGGGAAGACTTCCAGTAAAAGATGGGATTTTAGTTGGGACTTAAAGGAAGCCAGGGGAATCAGTGGGAATCAGAAAGGAGAGCGTTCCAGGCATAGGGGACAGCCAGGGAAAATGCCCAGAGCCTAGAGATGGAGTGTCTTGTTCTTGGATCAGCCGAGAGTGACTGTATTGAAGAGTATGTCTTATATTAAGATAGATGCAAATTTCCCTCTATCCATGCCAACTGGCCCCTGCTTTGCAACTTACAGATGAGAATTGCCTGGGTCTCGTGAGAGGTTTTGAATTGTTTGGGGTCACTCAGGTATACTTCTAAAGCCAGTATTGAACCCAGATGTTTTTGATTCCACCAAAACCGGGTCTTTCTCCTTCCTGCTGTGTTGTCCTACTTACGCAGATTATATGCTTATTTAAAGATATTCCTGAATATGCCATTATCGTCCAGTTGGATTAGTTTCTTTCTTAAAGAAATCTGAGAGAAGAGTCTTCCTGGCTGAACTGTCTCTGAGGCACAAGTAAATCCTTTGTTTTTGCTTTCCCTTGAAGGGAAGTAACTTCCCTGGGAGCCCTGAGGTGAGGAAAAGGAAGTTGGCTCAGGTGGTGATAAAAACAAGAATTCTTTTCTCCACTCTCATCTGTTCTACCCGTAAGCACACACATGCACTAGAGCTTCATATACACAGAATTAGTAAATCAACCCACCAATGAACTTATGCATATGCACTCCTGCGGTAAATAGTAGTATTTTGTTACCTCTCTCCTTTCTTTCCCTTCAGAATAGCCCTCAATATTAATTTTAATCAGATTCTAGTTTGTAAAAATGTCAGGCAAGACATTCAACATGATTCTACCCTTCAGAAATTTTTACTTCCTTAGGGGAGGTTTCCAAGGATTTACATCCATTATTAGGCACTGAATTTAGCTGCTCTATTTCCCCAGTGATACACAATATTGCTATCAGTTTCTTCTTTTCGCTCTGACCAAGGACCCTGATTTAAATGAATTTGAATTTTTATATGGTGACTAATTCCTTATGGATAAGCAAGGGTCTTGACTTTTGTCAAGGCTTTTAGCCAGGTCTCAGAAGTTTGGCTGAAGGGCCTGGTCAGTTGCAGGAGCCAGTCTGGGTCATAAGGCAGACATCAAACAAGGGCTTCTGGAATCCATTTCCTGATGTGGTCATTTCTTGGTGCCTTGGTCAAGATAGGGGTGGAAAAAGTGGATTGCTCTATGTGTGAACTATCTGTGGCTAGTTTTTGAGAGGTATCCTGCTTCTAAATGGCAGGGCTGTATTATGCACCATATAAGTAGAGAAGAAAGATGCTAGGTTGTTTTGCTCCAAAACAGTTATTTGAAAAAGCCCTGTGTCTAAGATAGGTCTTTCTTTCCTTTTTTTTTTTTTTTTAAAGTTCAATGAGTATTTTATTGAGAGATAACATGAGAATAGTGACTAGAGAGATGGTCTTGGAGTCAGAAAGATCTCTGTTCAAGTCTAGCTTCCAATGCTGATGATTCAGTCAAAATCTAAAAAAATAAAAAAATAAAAAATGGCTGTGCCTAGTGCCCACCTTCCATATAGCAAAATGTAAATAAACAAAAAACCAAAAGTAAAACACATTGGTCATTTCTGGCAAAGTACACCTCATTTTGTCTTTGCTGAGAGAAGGAAAACAAACTTCACTGATCAGAGTTCTGATCTATTTCAGTGTTTCCTTTTCCCTTATTGTAGTCATTATGTACGTGGTTTTCTTAGTTCTGTCTCACTCTGCATCAGTTCATACAAGTATTTCCAAGTTTCTCTGAATACTTTGTTTCTTTTGGCATGATAATATTCAAAAAGTTTTGCTGGAAACTTGATAACTTTGTCTATAGGGCTGGTGTCCTCAATCAGTTAATCAACAGACATTGTGCCATAGTGACATTTGTAACAAAATACTGACACAGATTTGTGATTTTATCTACTTGGGAATTCCTTTCAGTGATGCAGGCCACTGCCCGACCATTTCTTCCCATTATGTGTGACTCTTGTCCATGTCCTCCCAAAAGCTCAGCACAGTAGGGTCTACCCAGATACAGTAGAGACTTTCTTCGCTTCCTGTAGACATCACAAAGATACTCCAAGTTGGAGTGCAGTGACATTGTCCTGTTTTTTGGCACACCCAGTGAATGCTGTTGATCACGGCCAACACTTTGTTGCAGCAACTCACCAACGCTGGAGAAGCACATCAAGGGGGTATTGAAAGAAGACCCCGAAAAGAAGGTGAAGCTGCTTGTGGGGAAGAAGGTCCAGCTGGCAGAAGACCTCAAAAAATTTAGAGAAATTCAAGAAAGACTGGACGCTTTCATTGAAGCCCTCCCTCAGGAGAAATAAATAATAGAATCCCTCCCAGCAACAGCTGCCTCTGAATACAGTGAACAAAGAAAACATTTCTCAGTCTTTGGTCTAGCCTTTCTCCTCAGAGAGCCCATCCACATATGGAAACACCGGTTGTCCAGGACATAAGTAATTTATTGTTGGTGGAGCCTCTTTAGTAATAACACCCCATGTTTATTTTGTCGAAGTGACAGACTGGGAGGCTACAATGGTGACAGCATCACCTTTGGTTCTTAACTTACCAGGGGCACAGGTTCTTGTGATACAGGGAGTGGTTTTTCCCGATAACTGTTTCCTTTCCAGAGAATATTGCTGAGTCTTTGAAATAAAAACCTGGAGCAACACTGTCATTTGTATATAAAATAATCCTACCACTCTCCCCTTCCCCCCCAAAAAAGGTATCCAAAGATACCTTTGCAACATTCTGCCTATCCATCTGTCTTGTCTTGCTTTAGTTATGTGGTAAGTTTATCTTGCCTTCCAATCATGCAATTCCCTGGTGATGTCTTTTACTCTTGTTCATCTCTGGAGCCCCTCATTTGTTATTTGTTGCAGCGTGAACATGTTTCCTGTGCCCCTCTCTATCGCCTTCTATGTGGTATTGATAGTAAATAGCTTATATTTAGTTAACATTTTACAATCATTGTCTCTTTGGAGCTTTACAATAATACGGTAAGGTAGGCATGGATTATTCTCCCTCTTGTACAGGGGAGGAAACTGAGGCTCAGAGAGGTTAGCATTTGCCCAGTATCTCATATCTAGTAAAACTACAGTATTGTGATTCAGATTCAGGTCTTCTAACTTCAGATCACATGTTCTTTCATTTATACCACACTGCATCTCTAAAGAGTGCCTATCATGCGTGCCACTGTGAGAAATATAAAATAGAAGGCAATGTCTCTACTTCTAGGAGCTTACAAGTCTGGTTGGGAAAGTAAAATATATACAAACACATAGGAAAAGATATAATATGAATAAAGATGAATGGGTATAATATACTTCCATGTGTTGTTGAATCTCAATCAAGAGACACAATCTCTTGGTATGGTGGGATAGAGGAAAAAGAGCCAGAATGCCTGAATACTGGGTCTGCCATCATGAGATTCAGTTCCAATGAACAAGTGTTTATTAAGTGAAACACAATGTGCTGCCCAACCACCTCCAGGGGCTTTATGAACAAATTGTTGAATCACTGAATTCTCTGGGAGTCCAACCAAGGAAAATATACCCTTTTAGGTAAAATTCTCTCTTTAGCTATAGAAACCATGTCCCAGGAGAAAAGAATTCACTTTATAAAAACTCAGGGCCACCATTACAGCACTTTTATTTAGTGTACTTGAGAACACACCCTCAGTTTCCAAGACCACCACACCAGGCAGTTTGTAACCAAGCGATGATCTCCTCACTAGAGGTAGGTCTACCATGTGCAGTCACCCCAAGGTGGTCACATGCTTCTGGCTTCTGTCATACCACAGTGAAACTCTTTTGCTTTGAATTTAGGAGCAGGCCCCAAACTTTAGAAGTCAAAAGATAATGGAAATGGAAAAGATAAATGGAAAGATAAAAGGAAATGACCCGCTGGAGGGGCTGTGTGAAAACAGGTACATTAATGCATGGTTGGTGGACCTGTGAATTGATCCAACCATTCCACAAAGCTTTTTGGAACTATACCCCAAAAAGCTATTAAAATGTGCACACTTAGTGATACTGCTACTGGATCTGTATCCCAAAGAGAGCAAAGAAAGAGGAAAAGGACCCATGATAGCTATGAATTGGAAACTGAGGGAATGTTCATTAATTGCATAATGGCTAAACAAATTATGATTTATGAGTGGTATGGAATACTTTTGTGCTATAAGAAATAATAAAGGGACTCATTAAAAAAATCCCAGTATTCGGGAAGACTTGTATAAACTAGTGCATGGTAAAGCAGAGCCAGGAGAACAATTTATATAATAATAGCATAAGTCCAATCATCTCTGAAAGAATTAGCAACTGATCAACACAGTGACCAACCACAATTCCAAAGAACTTATGGTGAAATGTGCTATTCATCTCCATGTTTTTTGTTCTTCTTCCTCTTCTGGAATTTGTTTGACATGACTATACATGTTTGTAATGGCCTTTGTTTTTCTTGCCTTCTTGGAACTGAAAATACAGCACAATTAGAAAAGAAAAACCCCTTTACCATTTACAGATGAAGAAACTGAAGTCCAAAGAGGCTTACTGAATGTCACACAGCTATTAAATGGGAGAATAAACTCAAGTCCAGATCTATTGATTTTCTGTCCCAGGTCACTTCCACCCTAATGTGTTACCTCTTCCCCGATAGATATGACTGTGTGTGATGTTATAGAGAAACTCTTTGGACTTATATTCTTTCCAGTTTTTCTAGGTTGTGAGCAGATGATAATAAATTACATAAGCAATAAATTATGAAGAATATATCTGCATGACCAGAATTATTTGGCAGAGAAGCAGCTCTTCCAAGAGTTAGGTTCCTCAAAATGTGCCCCAACTTCCCTGAGGAAATTCTCTCATGGAGCAACTTTCCAGAGCAGGCCAAAGGCTGAAGTCTCAAGAGATCTTGTACTAAGGTCCCAAGTGACTCAGAGGCCAACCCCCAGGAAAACCAAGACTCGGTCTGAGGAGGAAGGGAAAGTAGTGCAGTGTTTAGGATAAGGGGGATCACTTAGGGAGTTGGCTGGGACAGGGGATGGGGAAATGGGATAGGGTAGGAAACTTTTTATGGCTCCTGAAGATCTTCAGATCCTCAGTATGGGGGTCTAGGCAATTGGCAATCTTTTCTACAGGTTTCTGAAAAAGACACCCTACCCTGGAATTTCTTTCCCTTTTCTATTGTTTGAAATTCAGTTTCCTTAGTCTTCCTTAAATCTTACTGATAAGAGATTCATTTGCATTTCTTTAAGCTCCTTTTGAAATGTGAGTTCAGGTTCAGGACCACAGCTAGGTGGTCTTTGTCATCTAGTGACACTTTAGTGTGAATTGGTTTAAATAGATAGCTTGTCTTTTAATGCCTAGTGGAAAGAAACCTGTTTCCTAGAGGAAATAGGATTTTTAATAGGGTTTGGGTGAGGGTCAATGATTTGGAGGCACAGAATATTTAGGAATATGAAGCTAGAGAACAACATAGCAAAATGGGAGAAAGGTATACTAGGAGGTAGAAGGGAGGCTCAGAAATGAAGATAGGATGGCTGAGCTCAGTAAATTTTCAGTTTTGCCTAAGCCCAGCTCTATCAGTCATTCAGGCTGTCGGGGACACACAATCAGACTATGGCATAATCTGATGTTTCAGAAGGGAATTGGTCGTCCTTGTGGTCCTGGATAGAAATATGGGATCTTACGGTTTAGAGCTGGCAGGGGCCTCAGAAAGCATTTCTTTCTCTTTCTTTCTTTTCTTTTCTTTTCTTTTCTTTTCTTTTCTTTTCTTTTCTTTTCTTTTCTTTTCTTTTCTTTTCTTTTCTTTTCTTTTCTTTTCTTTTCCTTTCTTTTTCTTCCTTCCTTCCTTCCTTCCTTCCTTCCTTCCTTCCTTCCTTCCTTCCTTCCTTCCTTCCTTCCTTCCTTCCTTCCTTCCGTGTTTTCTGCTTCTTACATCTCTATAGTTATCCCAAATATCTCTCCCTGTGTCCATCCCAGAGAGATATATAGATTTATAGATATATAGATTTTTTTTAGATATATAGATTTTTAAGAGAGAAAAAAAATAGTACAACTGATTGATAAATTGAAACAGTCAGAAAATGTATGCAATGTGTAACCTCCCGCCTCCATGCAAGGGCAGGTTAGACATTTCCTTTATTGTTTGGGGGTGAAAACTAAGGTTCAAAGACAACCTGCCATTTATCCTGGGATATGAATCCTAGACCCTTCTGGGGGCAGCTACATGGTACAGTGGATAGAGCATTGAGCCTGGAGTCAGGAAGACCTGGCTTCAAATTTTGCCTCAGTTCTTCCTATCTGTGGGACCCTGGGAAAGTCATTTAACTTCTGTCTGCCTTAGTTTCCTCAACTGTAAAATTGCCCTTTCCTTTCTATTTCCACAGTTATTTTTATCACTTTTAATTTTTTTGAGATTTTTTATTTTTAGTTTACAACACTTGGTTCTACATAATTTTGAGTTCCAGGTTTTCTTCCCCCTCCTTCCCCCCTTCCTCCCCAAGACGACATGGAATCTGATATATCTTCTATGTATAACACACTAGTCAAGTTGTGAAGAAGAATCATGACCAATGGAATGAATCATGAGAAAGAGGAAACAGAACCAAAAAAAAACCCCAACACAAAAACAAATGAGAAAAACAAAAGTATAAAGTGTGCCTCAATCTGCATTCAGACTCCATAGTTCTTTGGCTGGATGTAGATAGCATTCTCCATCGTGAGTCCTTTGGAGTTGTCTTTGTACCTTGTGTTGCTGAAAAGAGCAGTCTGTCAGGATTAGTCGTCACAGAATCCATAAATCTGTGGTTGTGTATAATGTTCTCCTGGTTCTGCTCCGCTCACTCAGCATTATATAATATAGGTTTTTCCAGGTTGTTATGAAGTTCGTATCATCCCTATTTCTTACAGCACAATAGTATTCCATTACCTTCATGTACCACAACTTGTTCAGCCATTCCCCAATTGATGGGCATCCCCTTGATTTCCAATTCTTTGCTACTACCAAAAGAGCCGCTATAAAAATTTTTGTACATATGGGTCCTTTTCCCACTTGTGTGATCTGTTTGGGATACAGCCCTAGAAGTGGTATTGCTGGGTCAAAGGGTATGAACATTTTTATAGCCCTTTGGGCATAGTTCTCCAAATTGCTCTCCAGAATGGCTGAATCAGTTCATAACTCTACCAGCAACGTAACAATGTTCCAATTTTCCCACATCCTCTCCAGCATTTATCATTTTCCTGTTTTGTCATTTTAGCCAATCTGACAGGAGAGATGTGGTACCTAAGAGTTGTTTTGATTTGCATTTCTCTAATCAGTAGTGATTTCGAGCATTTTTTCATATGCCTGTAGATATCTTTAATTTCTTCCTCTGAAAACTGTCTGTTCATATCCTTTGACCATTTCTCAATTGGGGAATGACTTGTATTCCTATATATTTGGCTCAGTTCCCTGTATATTTTAGAGATGAGGCCTTTATCAGAGACACTGGTCATAAAGATTTTCTCCCAGTTTTCTGCTTCCCTCCTAATCTTTGTTGCATTGGCTTTTTTTTTAAATACAAAAACATTTCAATTTAACATAATCAAAATTATCCATTTTGCATTTTGTAATGCTCTCTATCTCTTGTTGTGTCATGAATTCTTTTCTTTTCCATAAATCTGATAGGTAAACTATTCCTTGCTCTCCCATATTGCTTACAGTAACAGCCTTTATTTCTAAATCATGAACCCATTTTGACTTTATTTTGGTATATGGTGTAAGATATTGGTCTATGCCCAGTTTCTGCCCTACCATTTCCCAATTTCCCCAGCAGTTTTTGTGAAATAGTGAATTCTTAGCCCAGAAGCTGGCCTCTTTGGGTTTATCAAAGAGTAGATTGCTATAGTCATTGACTACTGCGTCTTGTGTAGCTATCCTATTCCACTGATCCATGACTCTGTTTCTTAGCCAGTACTGGTACTACAGTACCAGTAGTTTTGATGACTGCTGCTTTATAGTACAGTTTAATATCTGGTATGGCTAGGCCACCTTCCCTAGCATTTCTTTTCATTAATACCCTAGATATTCTAGACTTCTTGTTCTTCCAGATGAATTTTGTTATTATTTCATCCAGCTCTGTAAAATAATTTTTTGGTAGTTCAATTGGTATGGCACTGAATAGATAGATCATTTTCATCACTTTTAGATCAGTTTAATTCACCTCTCCATGTTTCCTTTCCCGGAGTAGTTCCCAGCTGAGAAAAGACAAAGAAACTGAGTGGGAATTTGAGAAAAGAGTAGGTGAGAATTGACATTGGGCAACCCTGGTGGCTTTCTGATGCAAACTGGGGGTCCACCTAAGTCCTGCAGAACTGTTTCATATCCCTTTCCTAGCATAGGTGTGGGGTGTGTATATGTGTGTGTGTGTGTGTGTGTGTACACATGTGTGTGTGTTTCAAATAGCTGCCAGAGAAGGTCATTAAACATGAGGCTAACTTTCTCACCTTTTCAGAGTGGGGAAGGGAAAGGTTATAGATGGCTTTTACAGCTAATAACTCAAGAAATACCCAGAGAAGATAAAATTGCGTCATTTAACTGCTTAAAGAAGTCAGGATATACTAGATAGAACAATTTGGTGATATCCACCTTTAGCAGCTCCAGAATTACATTTAAAAAAAAAAAAGCTTTAAATTTGAGGCAAAATGCTTTCTTGGAATTTTGGCCTGTTGATTTAAATTTGCATTGGACCATTTTACTCAGTAACATCCCTCTTGTCACACTACTTGTGTGACCATGGATTAGTCATTTAACCTCTGTTTCCTCATTTGCAAAATTGTACCCCCAGAATTTAGCACACTGCATGGCACTTAAGTGTTTAATAAATACTTGCTGTTCACTGATTGTAAAATGAAGGGGTTGTCTCTAAGGTCCATCCACCTTTAAATCTATGAACCCATGATCCTATGTTGGTAAAAAATTCATTTTACAGGAGAATGGCAGAACAATGGGTGTTGTGCATCATCTTGAATTGGACCACAGCAGAACATGGGTGAGGCATGCTGTGCATTTTCTCTGATCCATGGAAGTGGAATTGCCATAGTAAAAAGAATAAAATATGAGTGGCTGCTGTAGTTTCAAAATAAATTACCTCACTGCCTCAATTCCACTTTATGCAAAGAGAACTGGGTAAATAATGGAGATAACTATAGGGCTGCATCTCAGAAAACCTATTTAGTGCTTTTGGGTGGGAGGAGGAAGTGTATAAATTATGTGCAGAAAAGGTTGGCTCTGAATGACAGTGATAAGACTAATTCCGAGGAAGCCCAATACAGCATTTAAAAAATTTTAAGTCTTATATTCAAATTTGACTATTTAGTTCTTGAGAATTTGTTCCTGGTATGTGGTTCTTTGAGCCTGGTAATGTGTGCTCACCCACTTTTCTGAAGGAGGCAAGTAATCAGACTTGGTGCAAATCACATTAAAATGAAAGTTTTCAGTTCACTTTCAAAGCTGCTGTTACATTCTGAGCAGAAGAGGAGCAGTTGGCTTTGGTTTTGACGTGTAATTAGCAGACTTAAGTTTTTAAAAGTCCGTCATTAGGAACCACATATCTTAGAGAATTAGCATTTTGTACTTTTAGTTTCCTCTTGGAGAGGGAAAAACATCTTGGCCAAGCAGACTTTTGCTCAAGTCTGAGTACTCACTGTCTTTAGAAGTAGGTTTGTCGGTTACCTCTGAAGGATCTCCCATTTTTTAATGAATCTGCAACAGTGTAAGGATTTGGTCCCTATGCCTGTGACTGTTAACTTTTACATTTAAAACACTTGTTTCCTTTTCTTTCTACAGATGCATATTTTATCTCTTATAATGTTACCTTTTCTCTCTAAAACTTTTCTTTTAAAAGTTTTTATTGTTGTCTTTTGTTTCTTCCTTCATCATAGTTATCCCAAGCCTCCTTCTCCCTTGCCCTTCCAGAGAGCCATCTCATCATTAATAAAGAGTGTTGTTCAAAGACAAAACAAATCAGCACAACTGATTGATACATTGAAAAGGTCAGAAAATATATGTAATGTGTAACTCCTGTGGGCCTCCCACTTCTTCAGTGAGCTAGGTTTGAGTTGTCTTCTCATCCCTTTTTGTTCATATTTTTTAAAAATAATTTTACTACGTTCACTTTTCAGGTTTTTTTTTTTTGGAGGGGGCATACCTTTTTTCCCCATTTACATGGTCTCTCTAAAACTCTTGACTGTCTTTTTCCCCTGCTGAAAAGCAATCAGTTCTACATTATTTGAAGTTTGTTTTGAGGGAAAGCAGAAGTTTGTCTATGTGGATAACCAAACTTTAGGAGAAGAGAGGGAAGAGGAGGGTTGGGGAAGGAGAAGAGAGGAGATGGGACTTGGCCCTGCAGCCATCTTTGTGTGGCTAGGGAGGTCCAGAAAGGAAATTGTGGGAAAAAGTATTTTATTATAAAGGTGGATTATAGATGGATTACATGATCCTCAAAAGCCCCTTCCAACTCTTAATAATCTATGAATCTGGATCTATAAACTTTATTTTTGTAAGCCCAAAAACATGTTTTCTAGTGCTGATTCTGCTACTAACTAGCTTTGTAGCCATGTGCACATCACTTAACCCATTTACTTTTGTCATCCATACCATGGTGGGGTTAGATCTCTAAGGTCCCATCCAAATTTATGATTTGATGACTTTGTTAATGTCTGGAAATATACTTAGAAAGATGACCTCTTGAGTTACCAGAATGTGTGATTCTCCGGAGGTGTTTTTTTTTAGGGGAAATTAGTCAGCCAGTTCTTAGCACTGCACCTTTAAGTACTTTGTCTCACATAGGATTTTCCTTCTCCCTTTAAAATCAGATTTACTTATGTGCAGTGTTTTCAGAGCATTATTTCACTCAATAATCGTGATGTTTGAATTCAAATAGTTCATTTATTTCTCTTCTAATAGGATTCTCCAGCAAGACAACATCTGGATTTGGTTGCTTCTGGTTCTTGGACTAAACAGCTGGTTTATCATCCTTCAACAAATTTCTGGACTGATTGGTTGAAAACTGTGTAAGTAGCTCATATGTTTTCTGGACATACAGAACTTGTCTAGCTTATTCTAATGACTTTCATGGTTCTGACTTATTTCTGTTATATGATGGTCTTTAATGCCAATGAAATGATTCTTGCATCTTTGTTATTACTTATCTGTTTGGCAAAAACCTACCAGACAAAGACATAGAGGAGAAAAAACTAGAGGAAAAGAATTCTTTATGTAATAAATCTCTTAAGTTAGTGCATGTCCATAAGTGCCAGGCCTGGAGTCAGGAAGACCAGAATTCAAATGTGACCTCAGACAGTTACTACCTATGTGACCCTGGGAAAGTCACCTAACCTTGTTGGCCTCAGTTTCCTCATCTGTAAGACAAGCTAGAAAAGGAAATGGCAAGCCACACCAGTATCTTTGCTAAGAAAACCTCAAATGGGGTCACAAAGAGTTGGACACAACTGAAACAACTAAACAACAACTAATGCATTTAGAAGAATCCTATGAATAAAGGGAAGAATTCACAAAGTGAATAATGATGCATTAGTTTAATTATACTATAATACTATAATTCAGCATTTATTTTATTTTATTTTTTTTTTGAGGGGGGAAGGCAGGGCAATTGGGGTTAAGTGACTTGCCCAAGGTCCCACAGCTAGTAAGTGTGTTAAGTGTCTGAGGTTGCAGATTTGAACTCAACTCTTCCTGACTCCAGGGCGGGTATTCTACTCACTATGCTGCCTAGCTGCCCCCAGCATTTATTTTAAAGGGAGTTTGATATAAAATCAAGGAACATGTATCAAGAAATGCTCAGGTTGGGACCGGGGTAGATCAGAGAATAAAATTAAAATTAAAGAGTGCTTTCCCTAAGCTTTGAAGTGAACAAATGTAGCTCGTAGCTGGTGAAAGATTACTGGGGGAGGGTAATAGGCTAAGAATCTGAAGTGCCATTGGAAATAGTCAAGGCAACACAGTGGTATTTGGGATATTCTCTAACTTAGCACACAGACATGGCATTTAGCCTTTACCCAAGCCTTCATGATAAATAAAATTGCTTCGCTATTATTCAGGATCAAGCACTTGAATAGAAAAGAGAGGGTTTTCAATAGTACAACTGAGATTGCTGATTGCTAGTGTCATTTCTTCTTGTCTTAATTCCTGTTCTTCCCTTTCTTTGGTATCAGTTTACCAGTTTCCACTTTAATAGTGGAGGTTTGAAAGCACTTTATTCTTCCTGGGTTTGTCTAACCTGGATAATCTGAAGAACTTTGATAAAGGGAGGCAGGAATGAACATGGAAAATAGGAAGTACATAAACTAGTTTCTTTGGATCCCATTTTCAGAGTCCTTAACCTCACTGTGGGCAGTTCACTTGGAGGGCAAAATGTGTTTTTGAGTGACCATGTCTTCCATGTTTTGATTCTGACTTGGAATGACTTGTCATGATCTCTTGTGTTTAGGGAAGAGGTGAAAAAAGTATCTGGAGATAATTTTCCTTCTGCTTTGATTAAGAATTAAAGGCAACTCACAAGGGACTTCTGTTTTCAGAGCTGGTCTGCCTGTGGTAAAGAAAAAATAGGAAATGAAGCTTTTGTGTTTTTATGGTTTTTGTGTTACTGTTTTGGCTCTCCAGCCTGGGCTTTGCATCACCACAAGGGTCTGTGGGATGCCAAACCACTTGTAAACTGTAGAACTAAGCGGAACAACTGGTTAGTCACTGATAGATTTTCAGTGTCCAAATATTGGTGCCCTTGGACTGAATGTCTCACATTTTCTATGAAAATGGGCATAAGGAAGATAAGCATCATTGCAGTAGTGAATTCACACAGCATCAAGTCTTAATCCCTTCTGGCCTGTGTTTTCTATGGAATGTTGGAATGCCACCTCAGACAAAAGACCTTGAGTTCAAGTTTGATTTGATTTTCAAAGCACCTGTTCATTACTGGCTAGTCATTACTGTACTTTCCTGCTCCTTTGGTACAAGGTACCAATGTGATATAATTGCTAGATAAGAATAATGCCATAGGATGAGACTTTGCTTTTCCAGTCTTGCAAAGATGTGGTTAGCCACAGACCTTGGAATGAAGTAGTGCCATGTTGTACCCTGAACCTGTCCATAATTTATGTTGTGGGCATAGCCTTGAGACAGTGATGATGATGATAACCACACCGTTTCTTTGTGTCCTCTTCTATAAAATTGAGCTAATACTTTGCCTCATGTAGTTACTGGTAAGGAATTGATTAGGATGAGTGTATGTAAAAGGACTGATTAACTATGGATGGCCACCAGTGGGGCAGACTCTCTCACAGTCCTCTGCATAAAGCATACTCATTCCTGATGCTGGAACTTTGCTCATGACCTTCCAGCTCTCTTGGAGTAAGCTGCCTCTTCCTTTTTCCTTATAGAAATCCTGCATTTTCTAAGGTTGTAGTGGGTGAGAATCAGTTGCTAACAATTAGTTTCCTTGTAACTAGAATCACTTGGAGTGGAATTATGGTGGGCATCTTTAAGAAGAGTTTGTAATAATAGGAAGTAAACTTTTCTAGGTGTTTCTGTTTTCCAAATGAGAACTAGGATGCTCTGCATTTATTTCTTAACACTCATTTTTAACATTTAAAAAAAACATGATTTTTTTGTGATTTTGAGAAAATTGTCAGTTAAAAAGATATCCCATGTACTTCTTTCCTCTCCCCTTCTTAACAAGCGATTCCTTATAACAGATAAGTTAAAAAAAGAAGAAGAAAAAGAGCTCAGCAAAACTACATCGAAAATATTTAGCCCATGCAGCGTTTCCCTCTTGATCTCTGCAGATGAGCAGAGAGAGAGGTGTCTTTTCATACCTCTTTTTTGGGGCCAAGCTTATTAGTTGTCGTTTTGCAATGTTGATTTTTGATTGTTTTGTGGTAGTCCTTTCCATTTATATTGTCGTGGTTGATCATTGTTACAATATTGCTGTTACTGTGTACGTTGTTCTCCTGGTTCTTATTTCACTTTGTATCAGTTCATATAAGACTTCCCAAGTTTTTCTGAAGCCATTCTGCTCGTCATTTCCTATAACACTGTAGTATTCCATCACAATTCTATACTACACTTGTTCAGCCATTCTCCAATTGATGAGCATCCCTCGAATTTCCAATTCTTTTGCGCTTGTAATCTTTAAAAATGCTATGCAATAATTTTTGGGGGGTGGTCCTGAGGGTGTTTGTTGTTTTGTTTTTTTTCCCAGTGCTTGTACACATGGTTGTGTTGAATTTATTTTACTTTAAATTTCCCCATTAGCAAAATGAGTATGTTATATTATATAATCTCAAAGGTCCTTTGCAGTTCTAACATTCTAATTTTGTGGTTTTAGATTTGGAGACCCAACTTTTGTCTCAGCCCTTCCACAAAGACCTCCTTCATCATTCTAGACTGCATTGCTTTCTCCCTTTTTAAAATTCCTCTGCACTTGCATCCAAGATTATGGTTTGGCATTTGAGCCTTCTCTTATCATTTAATATCTTTTTTGTCTGTCCCCCTCAGCTGTGAGCTTCTAGATATCCTACAGGCATCTTAAATTTAACATATCCAAGACAGAATGAATGATCTTTCTCCTCACACTTTTCCTTGCTTGTAAACTTCATTACTATTGAGGGTAAGACCATCCTCCCAGTCACCCAGCTTGCAGCCTCAGCATCATCCTCGATTACTTATTCTTACTCACCCCACCCATCCAATCCATTGTCAAATCTTATCATTTTTACCTTCACTACAATTTTCATATATTCCTCCCTTTGCTTCATTCATGGAGCCGCAGTCCTGGTTCAGGTCCCCTTCCCATTTTGCCTGGAGTGATACAAAAGCCTACTGACTACTCTTGCTGTTAATAAGTCTATTATCACATTGTCTATTCAGCTACCAAGGTGATTTTTTTTTCTGCATAGGTCTGACCATGTCACCCCCTGCTGAATGATTCCAATGGCTTCCCTGTTACTGCCAGAATCAAATATAAAGTCCTTTGTTTGACATTTAAAGCTTTTTGTAAGCAGGCCTCTTCTTACCTTTCCTGTCATCTTACACCGTACTTCCCCTCCATGCATTCTAAGGTTCAAAACATTGGCCTGCTTGCAGTTCCACACACAAGATCCTTCATCTCCCTGTCTTTGTGGGTGTGGTCCTACTTGCCTGGAATTCTCTGTTCCCTCACCCTGGACTCTTCCTTTCCCTAGGTTTCTTCAGGACTTAGCTCAAAGCCTAGCTTTTGCAGGAGACTTGTCCCGTTTCCCTAGCTGCTGATGCCTCTACCTTTCAGATTACTCCATTGTCTCTGTATGTATCTCTTATGTATGTAGTTATTTACATATGGCCTCCCCCTTTAGAATGTGGGCTTCTAGAGGGCAGGGGGTGTGTGTGTATGTTTTCTGCTTTTCTTTTTATCTCCAGAGTTTTAGCACATAGTAAGTGCTTAATAACTGCTTCATTGACTGATGACTAACTTTCTTTATTTCCATCTCCTTAACATTTAGTATCTAAGAGGCAGTCAAATATTTCTAGCCATCTTAAAACTGAAAAGGACAGTTCTTTCTGCAACATGATCCATGGAGTTGGGGAGATAATTCTTGAGTGTATGACTGTAGCTGTTGCTTGTAAAACTGTTTTGAACTTGACCTCTTAATCTTCTGGTTTTCCTGATGTTCTTGTTGGAAGAGAGCCCCCTGGGTCCTGATTTGCCATGTAATGAGCCATGTTATGTCCTCTCCTGCTTTATACAGCTCCACATAGTGACTATTCTCCATCTTTTGAAGTCATCCATTGTGTTTTTGAAAATGTGCTGGAATCAAATTTCAGGAAGGGTCAGATTTCCTATTGTCATTTGGCAGGCACTTGTATATTCCATGTTTAACTGGAGTGTGCAGTGACAAGATGATGAAAGGCTAATAAAATTCACTGTGCATTCTGCTTTGCCCTAACCTAGCCACCCCAAAATAGGTCTTTTCCTTCTGAATTTCAGCTAGCTGCCTCTTTGGCAAATCTCTGCTTCCACATGCCTAGATTAGCCCTTAGGGTTGGGTTTGAATTGTTTCCAATGGTGACTCTTGGGTTTACTTTTTAAAAATATTCTCTGTCTTTGGACATATCTTTGCTGATAATCTGCCCTGGGCATTCTGCCCTAGGATGCTTCGGTCTTTAAGGGATTGAGAAAATGCTATCAAAAAGAGTTGTAATTCATGTGGTCCATTTCTTCAGAGACATTCCCCAGGCTCTGTGGCTGCCTTTGGCTCCCTTTCCTGTGATAAGTGTCCCGTCTGTGTCTTTTCTGGTGTGCACACCTGGGTGTTCTTTGCCGCTCCAACATCGGGAGATCTGGATCAGTCAGTCTACAGCAGAAAACTTTGGCAGAAATCAAGGGCTTTTGGAGGAAAAGAGATCTTCTTTAGAGAAGGAACATAGGGCAGTGGACCTACCAGATTTCTTTTTGCAATGGAAATATTTCAGTGATAAAATACGTTTAATAGTCCTTTTGAGATCAGTGGCAGCCAATCAAGTAGCACTCCCTGTGTAGCTGGAATGCTTTGACAACATAGTGGATTTGGTTTGGCAAGGAGTCAGTTCCCAGGGCAGCTGTGTTAGTTACACTGAGGCAGAGTTGTATAGAAGAGGCTTTCACATCAGAGAAAGTGATAATGGTGGGAGTGATCATGGGGGTGGGGAAGGTGTGACCCACATGGAGCAATTTAATTCCCCTGATTGCTCAGTCTTTTTGTCTTGAGTTCAACATCCAGCTGCTCATTCTGCCTCAACTTGTAATGGAGAGGATGACTCAGAAATCTGGAAGTCAGTTTTGGTGATTTCACTTTCTAAAGGAGAAAGGAAGATAGTCTGTGTGGGAGATGATTGCACAGGAGGTTTTTAGTAATTAAGTTGATGAAATGAAGAACTAAAGTACTTGGGGTTACCCAGGCTTTGGCCTTGACTTTTCCAGTAATCCCTTTCAATTTGACCTTTCATTACTAAGAGAAAGAACAAGGAAACATTGGATGTCAGAACATTAGAAAAATGGGAATTGAAGAGTCTAAATAAATGTGGTGATATTAATAATAATAGAATTTGAGAGGCATGTTAGTTTATCTTCTACCAAAAATTTTATTCTCTTTTTTCTTTACCACAAGGTTTAATTGATCCTGTTTACTTTTTGTTCTATGGCTATTTCCTAATATCTCCTTTCCTCCACTTTCCTAGAGCTCTCCCTTATCACCAAGAAAAAGACTTAGGCACCAGTGATGTCTTTTTGTCTCATGTCATGCAACATTCATCATCACAGTCCTATCCTCTTTTCACCATGATGAGTGAGGAAGTGTTTGTCATTGGTTATCTAGAACCAATATGAAGAACTTAGTTTTCAAAAGAGAGCTTATATAAACCATTAATCTTAATGTAATGTGAGGTGGTGGTGGTGGTGGTGTGGTAGTGGATTTGGGGGGGGGGCGAAGAAGAAGGAGGGAGTCTCTCATCTGGAAGGTAGATAATTTTCCCACTTAGGGACAAAGACTAATTGAGTTAGTTGAGTGTGTCTTCCCCATTCTGTTTCTAAAGTCTGTATCCTTCCCCTTCTTTTCTTTATTTACATATCTAATATCCTTCGGATATTCCCAAACATTCTTTATGGTTACTTTTTGGAGAAAATTTAGGATTAATGAAGTCTTTGTGTACTGATTCTTTTGTCTTACATCTGCAGTTTCTAGTCTTGAACTCCTATGCAGACTTTTTTTTATATGTTCACATCTGTCTGTCTATACTGCATACACATATGCATGTGTGTGGGCTCCCTCTCTGGTTCAGTTAGCTTTTTTCAGTTTGCTGTATTCCCTGGGCAAATACTGAACTCCTCACCTTAGCTAGCCTGTCACTGGTGACAAGGCGGAATAGGAAGGATAGTACAGACATAGCAGAACAGTTCCTCTTCTTACTGGGAGAAAAGCAGGGTAAAGCATTGGAATCATATGAGAGTGGTTCATCTTCATTTTTGAAAGCAAGCATGGTAATATATAGATATGTATACTTATAAATGTGCATATGATCTACATGAATTTTACTCTGTTTTTAAAGGAATACTTTGTCTTTTATGATAAATATTATTGCTGAAAAGTTGCATGCAAATTAACTATTCAGAAATATAATAATTTAGATGCCATAGGGGAATTGGCCATTTAAATAAGACAAAACAGTCCTTCATAACAGAAATAATCCTTGGTTTATCCCTGGGGCAGCCCTCCAGTTTTATCTGTTGTATAACTTTGGGGTTTATTGTATGGTGGATTTTCCTAAAGTGAGGTACAACCAAACTCATGGTGCTTTCTTGGCTAGGGAAACAAAAGCAAACCTCAGCAGAGAGAGCTCTGTTTTGAGTTAGACATTGACTGAGCGTAGCACATTATCTGCCTCTGTGGCAACAGAATGAAGCCCATCAAAGAAGACAGAAACACAAATGCAATTTTAATAGGATGTTCTTCTGTTTGTTCTTGAGTATTCCTAAGGTACCTATCACAGCAATATCTAAGCCTTCAGACAGTGGCAATGGTAGATTAGAATACAATGAGAAACAGCTTCCTAGCCTGCACTTGGCAGTCTAATAATAATAATTTATTATGACTTTTTTTTTCATTTATATTGCTTCTGTACTCAGTGGCTGGGCTGGGAAAAGTAAGTGTGAGTTGCTAGCTGGGATGAGGTAATAGCTGTGAAGAATTTCGGATTGATTAGGAAACCTTTTGTTACTGCAGTGATTGCCACGTGAAAACAAATGTGTGGCTCATTTCTGCTGAAATTCTTTCATTGATTTGGTAAACCCTTACCCCAGAATAGGGATTCTCGAAGTTACTACATTAATGAACCAAGTAGGTTGGGAAAATGATCCTGTGGTGTATTGGTAAATATTTAACAAATGACCCCTCCCCCCCAAATAAAAAACACTCTCTCTCTCTCTCTCTCTCTCTCTCTCTCTCTCTCTCTCTCTCTCTCTCTCTCTCTCTCTTTCTCCCTCTCTCCCTCTCTCCCTCTCTCCCTCTCCCCCCCCCCTCCCTTCCCCCTCTTTCTTTCTCCCCATGTATGTATGTGTATATATAAATATATACATATATTTTTTACATATATATATATGCTTGATATACTTTTAAATTTCAGTTTGCATTATTAACATTTCCCCCATCAGTTTCTTAAGTCTAGACAATCAGGAAACAACAAATCCAGCTCTTATTGATAATATTTGTTGATTTCCAAGATATGATGCTTACGTTGAAAATTTAACAATCTGCTAATGGGTTGAGCTGGCACCTTTCTGCTCTATGAGGCAGATTATCCACCTGATCTGCTTCTGCTTAGTGCAAAAACAAGCAAAAAAATACTTTTGAAGCATATAAAGGGTGGCATTGCTTTTGATGAGACACCACTGAGAGAGAAATAAATGGACCTATTCCAAGTAACAAGTATTTGTTGAGCATTCATTATTCTGCAAAGCCCTGTGCTAGGTGCTTTGAGGATTTAGAGAGGTCTAAGATTCTGTCTGCTCTCAAAGAGCTTTCCATTGGTTCCATGCATGGGGAGATCACTAACAAGAGAATGATTCAAACAAGAATACAGAAGATTATGGTTGGTTGCCAAATGAATGGTGCACAGATGGCAAGTGTTGTTGAAGTCCATATGAAGAAGATCTCATTTCACTAGTCAGGGGAGGCTTTGTGGATGAAGCCAGGGATGGGGGTATCATTTGGATAGGAATTGGTGGAATGCCATGAATGAAAGAACATACCCCGAACAACTCCTCAAGGACGCCAAACCACCCGTGGAAAAGCCGGCTTCATGAGCTAAGAGTAAACCAAGTACCCATTCTATTCAATTGTAACACTATCACAAACTAACCTCTATCCTGGTAGTGATCAGTTTTCACACTCTCCAACCTTAAACTGAAATAAATTGTTTATGATCAGTCAGTACCTGATTACATGCACAATTCATCAGGTTAATCAAATCAATCCAAAGGTATTTATTGATAACCTCCTATTTTTACTGATTAATTATCCAAATCTAAGAGCAAGCAAGAGTTTGCATAGTCTGTTACATATGGATACAATGTAACTAGATTTATTACCTTTTTTACAAGTCTGCATACTCTGGTACATGTGAATGAAATGTAACTGCAAATTTGTTATCTTTTTTTTTTTGCAAGCAAATATAACAAAAATTTTGTTAAAGAAATCGAAGTATGAGCACAGATTTCCCTTCTGCCCCTTGTCTCACAGGATTTTCTTTTAACCACTTCCTTGGAATTTTATAGTGAACGTTAACATTTTGTGGGATCCATTAGGAAAAAAAAGGGATAAAGCATCCTGCATAACAAACTCAAATGCAACCTTAAATATAACATAAACATGTGGTACCCAAATAACTACTTTGTCATTTCACAATACTGAAGTTATTGATCCCAGAATCCATTTTGAGTAGCTTTTGGCTTCATTGAAATAGTCTGGAACTTCTTATGTAGCTGTCAGGTTAACAGGAGTTAGGAGTACTTGTCGTTCTTAGAGGCTGAGTTCATTTCTTTCCTCTCCAGCCAAAAACACAAAACACCCCCAAAAAACCAACAACCACTTTCTTTTAATATCAGATAATAAAATCTTTATCAGTATCTCTTGGATATTTCTAGGCAGATCTATTGTTTTCCTCTTAGGGTTTTATTATATAACTGTTTTTAACTTAGGGATTTATTAATATAGCTGATTTTAAAATCTTGAAGTTCTTAAAGTTGATAGATCTTTGGAACTCTTACTTTTCAAGGGGAACATCTAATACAGCTTTGATTTCTGGTTTTAGTCATTCCTCAGCATCTTTCTTTGCTCTGTAGCAACTGCCAAGAACAGAAACACCTTTGTGGGACTGCCTTTTGTGGTGAATGGTTTGGGACACATGCATGTATGACCGTGTTCTTCTAGGGCCAGCAGCTGATGACAACTATTCATTGCAGCTGAAAAACAGCTGGCTTGAGAAATAAGTACACTTGTGTTTGTAGGCAAAATGGAGTACAAACTAATAGGCAGCCCGGGGGTGGGGGGAGAGAAGTCTTTCTGGATAAGCCTTAGCTCTTCAGGGAGGAGTTTAATATATATTTCTTATCTTTCATTGTGAAGATCTCTGTGAATTCTTGGTTTCTTCAATTAAAAAACCATCCAAAACAAAAACACAAAGCCTGCTTATTACCTGACTTATGCCACAGTTTTGCTAAGTACATAAACTCCTTAGTCATAATGATTGTTTTTTAACCTTTTCTTGGCTTCTTGTCCCTGCTCTGTCCGGTCTTACCCCTTCCTCCTAGACTTTGAAATGTACCATGGAAAGAGTGTTGGACTTCAAGTCAAAAAGGCCATGCTTTGCTAATTGTTAGCTGTGTGACCTCAGGCAGATCACCTCTCCTCTCTGGGCAGAAGTTTCCATATCTGTATAATGAGATTAGGATAGATTATCTCTGAGCTTCTTCCAAACCCACAACTTCCATTTTAACCAAAATCTATCTCCCCCTACAAACAAAAA
The DNA here is from genome assembly GCF_011100635.1 of Trichosurus vulpecula. Lineage (NCBI taxonomy): Eukaryota > Metazoa > Chordata > Mammalia > Diprotodontia > Phalangeridae > Trichosurus > Trichosurus vulpecula. The sequence continues at coordinate 146,547,570 of NC_050580.1, forward strand.
CAACAAAAACAACCAGATGCTACCAGGAGCTTTAGGATTTCCAGACATTTTATGGTAGGAGAATACATACGAAGGGATTCTTTTGAATTCATTCATGCAAAGAAATGGATTGGATAAATTCTATTTGGAGTGGAGTTTTTCCTCATCAGAGGGAACTTTGGAAACTTCTTGTGTTTCTAGCCAGTCTTGCTAGTCTGAGAAGTTGAGAGGGTTCTCTTTAAAGGAGGTTTGGCTATGATGTCAACATTCATGTTCGGGGTAAAAATCCAGACCCAGGGCACCCAGACTGCCTTTGCATCTGATGTAAGGCGACTTAAAGAGCTATAAATCCTGAAGTACTAATTACATTTGATCCATGTTTCCTCCCTCTTTTCTGCTTCATGGCCATGAGCAGGGTGATGGCGGTGTCGCTGGGGAGCGAGATAATGGGCATAAATGATGATCCAGGAAATCTAGTTCCTGAGCAGCTGTCAACCAGCTGTCAGGCTGGTGACTCAGCAAATGGTAAAGTAGAAAGTCTAGACTTAAAGATTTAGTGGAAAGAGGATGGAGTTTGGAATCAGAAGCCCTCGTTGCAAGATCAGGCTTTCTGAAAACACAGGTGTGTCACATATAACCTCCCTGAGCCCTGCTTTCATCATCTGCAAAACAGGGATAGCTAGATAGAACAATTATTAAGTGCTAACTATGTGCCAGGCCTTCTGCTAAATCCTGAGATTACAGATACCATCAAGCAAGGCAACCTTGGCCTTCAAGGCACTTTAATTCCACAGAGGGAAGACTCTACCTAAAGGGGGTGCTGGAAAGTTGATGGAGGCTTTGCTATGGAAGCAATAGTATGATTGGAGCTGGCAGCCAAGAAATGAGATTGAGGCTTGGCTCCCACAAGATAAGGTGAAAACTTACCTGTCTGTAATCTAGGGTGACATGATTTGCCTCAGGCTTGTGGTGAAGCAAATGTAAAGTTCTTTTTGAATGTGAGTTGACATTCAATCTGATCCAGTCAGCATTTATTAAGCACCTTCTAGGTGCCAGACTCTGTGCTAAATGCTTGAGATACAATTAATAAAAAGATAGCTCCTGCCCTCAAGGAACTTTTAATTTAATTAATGGGTAACACACAAATGGAGGCAGGAAAGCAGAGAGGGGGGTACACTAGAGGCTTCCCAGTATGGGGGCATCTTATTCCATAGAGTTGAAACCAGAAAGGGCAGCAGATGCACAGTGCAGTGAGCCCCAAAGTCCGGCTTTTGTCCTCTGTAAAGAAAGGCATTGGGAGGAGTTTGGTACTCCAACTTCCAGTCACAAGGATTTGAAAGGAGGCAGAGGGAGGTGGTTTCAGTCGAGGCTTGAGTTAGCAGCATGGCCATTAGCTTAACCTGGGAGGATCAGTATTGGTCCATGAAGTTGAAACTAGGCCAGCTCAGCAGGTGCAGAGAAGTGGGAATAGAGCTGCTAGTATTAGGAACATTGTTATTAGATGCTTAGGTGGATTTATGCTCTCACTGGTGTGGCTTCTTGGCTCACCTATGAACTTAGTAGCTTTTTCACACCTGACTTTTCACTTGAAGTAGTATTATTTATGTCTTCTCATTAGGCTTTTATAGAGAATCTGCCTTACACACCAGAGACATTCTTCTGGTTCTTTTTTTTTCCCTCTTCTTGACCCCTTACAATCTGGCTTTTGGCTTATTTCATGGAAGCTCCTCTCACTGAAGTTTCTGAGTTGCCAAATGCAGTGGCCTTTCCTCCATCCTGATTCTCCTCAAACTTCCTGCAGCCCTTGACACTGCTGATGACTCTCTCCACCTTAATACTCTCTTCTCTCTGAGTTTTTTTGGACATCGCTCTCTCCTGGTTCTCCCCCTGCTCATCTGAGCTCCTTTTCAGTCTCCTTTTCTGGATCCTCATTTAGATCACACAATCTAACCCTAGGTATCCCTAAGGGTTCAGTCCTGGGCCGCCTACTCTTCTTCCTCTAAACTACTTCTCCAGGTTATCTCATCAGCTCTCATAGATTTAATTATCATCCATATGCTGATGATTCTCAAATCTATCTATCCTTCTGTAATCTCTCTGCTGACCTCTAGTTTCTCATCTCCAAATACCTTTCAGATATCTCAAACTGGATGTCTAGCACATCTCTTAAACTTGATATGTCCAAACAGAACTTATCTTTTCCCCTAAATTCTCCTTCCTCCTGACTTCCTTATTACTATTAAGGGCAACACCATCCTCCCAGTCCCTCAGACTCAAATTTTTGCGTTATCCTTGACTCCGATTAACTCTTACCTCCCATAGCCAATCAGTTGCCAAGGCCTGTTGCTTTCACCTTTGCAACATCTCAGACACACCCCTTTCTGTCATCTGACACTGCCACCGTACCACTGAAAATCCTTATCACCTCGCACCTGGACTTTCAATAGCCTGCTGGTGAGTCTCCCTGCCTCAAGTGTCTCCCTTCCCTGATCTATCCTCAGTTGTGATACTAAAGGGATTTTCTTAAAGCACATATTCAACCATGTCACCCTTCCCCCTTCAGTAAAACTCCATGGCTCCCTATCACCTCCAAGAGCAACTACAGAATCTTCTGTTTGGCACTTAAAGCCCTTTATAGTCTGACCGCATCTCACCTTTCCAATCTTCTTATACCGTACTTTCCACCATGTATAATTCAGTATAGTGACACTGGCCTCCTTGCTGTTCCAGGAATAAGTCTGTCAGCTCCAGGTATTTTCTCTGGCTATCCCCTATTCCCATAGTGCTCTCCCCTTCTTAATTCCTCCTACTGGTTTTCTTTAAGTCCTAACTAAAATCCCATCTTTGCCTGGAAGGCTTTGCAAACCCCTCTTAATTCTAATGCCTTCTCTGTGTTGATTATTCCCTATTTATCCTGTATATACTTCATTTGTACATATTTATTTGTTTGTTGCCTCCTTCATCAGATTGGGAGTTCCTTGAGGGCAGGGACTATCTTTTGCCTCCTTTGGTATTCCCAGCATTCAGCATAGTGCCTGGCACTTAGTAGGTGCTTGGCAATAATAAAAATCTGATATTTATGCAATTTATTCAATGTTCTGCAGCTGTGGACCACCCCCCACCCCGAACTCCACCCCTTCCCTTCCTAGTTCTGTGGAGGAGTGGGGTAGAGTTCTTTTCATATCTCTTCTTTGAGATCAAGTTTGTCCACTGTAATTTTGTTACATTCACTTTCACTTGTTTTGTGGTGGTTATTCTTCCCATTTACATGGTTTTAGTCATTGTTTATATTATTTTCTTTCCCTTAATTTTCACTATATAATCTCCCAACCTTCTGCCAACCCCCTCCCCCACTAATGCCTTTCTTACCAATTTTTTTTTGACAACATTCTTGCAAACAAGTCATTATAGGTACCATGTTGCAACTTACCTATACCCATCAGTCATCTCTTATATTGCCTTTGGGATTATTTATACCTTTTACTTAAAAATGCAGATTTTTAAAAATACCTTTTTTCTTTAAACTTTATTTAAGAATCCCAAAGAATACTACAATCATCAAAACCATGCTTCATTTCCCTGGATGGGAGCCAGACATTTGCAAGTACCTTGTCTGTAACTCTGGACTCTGGAATCCTGCTCTAAATCTGCCTTGCAAATTAGTTTGCATATATTTATCCAGGGGTTAAACCTTTCATCAGTTCTAAGTGTTCATAAGCTATTCCAACACCAGTTAGTGCTGCAAATCAAATGCATTCCTTTGCTAACACTAAGTTTTCTCATTTCACTTTTCTGAAGTGTAATATTATACCAATATAGGGGTTTGCCTTTTCCATCTAAGGGGGAATTGCTGAGTTTCCTAACAACTATGCTTTCTTTCTTATCACTCTGCATATTTCTACATTTAAAACAAAAGTCCCAATTTAATTTTTTTGCCCACCTTGGGATGTTAGTCCTGGGTTTATTGGGAACATTTGACATTTGTTATCACACTGCCATAGTGGGAGTTTGCTCCCCTCTTCCCCTTTTCTTTCTCTCCCCCTTTTCCTCTCTTCCCCATGTTCTTCCCTCCTCCCTCCCTTCCTCCCCTAGTTTCTCTCCTCATCTCTCTCTGTGTCTTTCATCTTCTCTCCTTTCCCTACTCTCCTTTCCTTACTTCCCTTCTCTCCCTCCCTCTCTCTTTGTCTCTCCCTCTCTTCTCATTCCCTCTCTTTCCCTCCGCCTTCTCTCCCTTCCCCCCCCCACTTTCACCCTCCCCTTCCTCCTTCTTTCCCTTCCTTCTTTCTCTCTTCCCTTCCCTTTTCCCTTCTCCATCTCCCCATTCCCCTTTCCCTCTCTTTCCTTTGTCTCTCCCTCTCCTTCTCCGTCTCTCTCTTCCTCCTCTTCCTGTATCAAGACCTTATTTTTTGCCATCAGATGAAGATAGACAGTATCTGAAAGGAGTCTGTTGGTACAGTTCTGTTTTGCCAAGAGAGTGTCACAGATGAAAAGCGTGACTGGCTGTGGTTGTTTGGTCCAGACCTCAACACCTTTGAAATTGACCTTTATAAAAGTTTAAGTTTTGGAAACATTGAAGTACTGTAATAAAGCCCACTGAGAAAATATTTCCAAGTGTTTCTAGGTAAAACCATGCCCAAGTGCTCTTGAGATTGTGATGTCTGTTGGCCATAGGCTAATAAGCATATTACTGGGATGAAAGGAGATGGGTGGTTCAGTGTATAACATGGATCATAAAACTTTTAATGAAATGTGTATAAACAGTAGCAGGCATCTGAAGAAAAGCATACGGTTTAAGGACAGTAAAATATTTTAAATGTAGAAACAAGGTATTAAAATATGAATTTGTGAATGTATATATATGCGTATATGTGTATATCTGTCTGTCTATCTATCTATCTGTCTATGGTTTCTAGATATGTATTTCTTTATGCAATATCTTGGAAGCTAGATACTTCTTTGACTTGGAAAGGAAGGAATACTTTTGTTTTATTTTTCACCTTCCTGGGAGCTGAAGCTATGTAGAACCACATGGTACTTGATTAATTTTTGTAAAGAAATCGATACTTTGCCATGTGACTGAGGTATATCTAAGCACCTTATATATGAAATCTTTCATGATTCCTTGCCCCATCCCCACCACAGTTACACTATCTTGTGTTTATTTCACATTTATTCCTTATAAAGCTACATATATACACTCACACTGTTTATCGAAGTAGGACATTAGCTCTTTTAGAATCAGTGGGCAAAGGTTCAAATCCTCGGTGACCTTGGGCAAGTGGGCCTCAGTGTCCTTGTCTGTACAATGGGGATGCTGGCTGTGAGGGCCTCTAAGGTCTCTTTGAGCTCTAAATTTATGATTCTGTGATTGCTTGATAGAGAGCTATTTAAAAAATCTGTCACTGAGGCATTTAATAGGTGATCATACTTACCTCAGATGTCTTAGTAGGTCTTTTTTGGGGAAGCTTTATTTGTAGATGACTATGTACCTGTTATTCCTCTAGCTAAGATAAATCATAAATATACTTTTTATTAACAAAATTGCTATTGGACTTGGGGGTCAGTAGAACTGGGTCCAAGTCACAGCACTGCCACATATGAGTCATTTGACCTTGGTTGTCTCCCTAGCAGCCTCAGTTTCCTCATCTGTAAACTGTGGCTCATGTTTGCACTTGGGGATTTCTATCTTTTTATGACTCGAGACCGTGACAACTTTATTTTTTAGAGAAACAGAAAGGTATTTGGTTCAAGGGAATTTTTGTTGCTGATGTTAAAGTTGATTGTTCTTTTAAAGTACTGGTATTAAGCAATCCTATTTGTCAAAATTCAATGAAAGACCTATAAATTCAACTCAGCAGACATTTATTAAGTGCCTGCTATGTCCAAGACTGCATTCTTGGTGTTGGGGATGCCAAAACAAACAGTTGCTAGTCTTAAAGAGTTTGCATTCTACTTGAATTAATTGTCATGTAGAGAGCATCAAAACTAGCCCAAGCTAGTGGGCAAAGGTTCTAAACAGAGTGGTGTACGTGGTGTACTCTAAAGCAGGCCACATGAGTACTAGAAGAACTGAGGGCAGACATCTGTTCTACAGGTAATATTCATGAGAATAACTCAAGAAATTTACCCTTGTCAATAGTACATTATTTAGAAAATGTCTGACTTTTTCCTTTTTAAAGGTTTATAAGTTTCTAATGTAAAACTGAAGAGGTTTAAGGTTGAGGGGTGGTCGGCACCCCGAAATATTGACGCACCGGGTCCTGCCGAAAGAATTCGACTCAAGCCTTCTCAGCCAAGGGAAAAGACAAAGTTTATTAGGGATTCACCACAATGGGCTGTCTTAAGAAATCCCCCTTTCCCCCCTTGTGACGCCTGTTTCCACAAGCGGGCCAGATTCAACCTACTGAATTAGATTGAATCTGAGCACCTTCATGGAGGCAAGATGGAGATTATATACACAAAGATTGTAGGAGGGATTGAGGGGTGGTCTGGGGTGACTAGAGGAGGGGTTTAGGGAGGGTCTTGAGGGGAAGTCCAAGGAGGGCAAGGTGAGGTAATGGGATTAAGGGTGGGAAGTAGCTGCACAACAAAGGGCAACAAAGGGTGAGGCTAGGTAGAGATTTGGGCCTAATGATAATGTGAGGCTTGTGGCCTTAGGGGAAGGCCAGATCTAATTGGAAGATTCAAGGAAGGTTCAAGGGGGCTCCCAGAGACTGTATTCCAGATTCAAGGGGGTTCCCAGAGACTGGGCCCTCATCAAAACTTTCACATAGTTAACAAAGGACCAATAATGTATGTGTGTGTGTGTGTGTGTGTGTGTGTGTATTATACCCACGGTGTCTTTTTTTAATTACTGATTTGTTTTGTTGTACCAGAAGCGAGCGAGACACACCACAGAGTATAAGTTTTAAGTGGAGAATTTATTAGCTGGCGGCCATCGGGGTACGGCACCACAAATCAATGGCAAATGTGTTGGGGTGATGGCTTGGCTTATATAGGATATGGGGGTACAGAGTAGGGGGGAAGAAGAACAAAGGTCCTGGCTCATCAAAAGATTCAATCAGGTTATCCTACTAGCGGGATAATCTCATTTACATTCCTTGGTGGAGTCATGGAGTCCCAGGGATATCTCCCAGGAAGGGTCTGTCAAGTTATCTCTCAGTGGGATGGTCCTATCTATTGAGATTCCTTGGTGGAGTCATGGAGTCCCAGGGGGTTTGCTAAATGCCAAAGATATCTGAGTCCATTCTTTCTGGGGGGGCTTGTCAGTAGCTAGGGGTTACTCAGGGGTTCCTAATTTTCCTTGTATTACAGTTTAAAACACTTTTTTGTACCTAATTTTTTATTTGAGCAGAGAAATGAGACCTGATTTGAAAATAGTCTTCCCTTGTGGAAACCTGTTTTTTGAAAATGGAGTGTAGACCCCTACAATTTTGCCATTCTTTTAGCATTCTTCAAAACTACAGCTCCATAGATGTGGATAGAAAGAGAAGAGCCTAAATGGATGATGGCTGTCAGTTGTTTGCCCAGGTTACATGCTTATTCTTGTTTAAAGTTAATGCAACTTCATTCCTAGTTATAGTGGCTCTTGTCTCCATTATTCAACATCAGCATGGGTTCTGATTCTATATATCCTTCTCCTCCTCCTCATAGCTAGATTTGTTTTGTTTTAACACATGCAGAGAGCTTTTATGAACATTATCTGATCCCAGCAATAACCCTGTGAATGTTTTACATGTAGTAGGTGCTTGATAAATTCTTGTAGAGCTGAAATGAATTATTTAAATAGATATTAAACATATTAAGTAAAATTATATTAATTACATTAAATATAAATTAAAATATATTAAAAATATGTTTAGCTTTTAAATATATTACTAATCTCATCTTATAGATAAGAAAAGTGAGGTAAGAGAGGTAAAGTTATTTTCTTATAGTCAAATAGCCCCAAAATATCAGAGGCAGTGATGAGGGCACAGTTTCTGGGAACCCCTTGAATCCTTGAACTCTCCTTGAATCTTCCCACTCGACCTGGCCTTGGCCTGAGGCTATAACCATTAAGCCCAAATGCCTACCTTGCCCAGTCCTCCATTGTCCAGCTGTTTCCCACCCTTAATCCTGTTTCCCATCCTTAATCCTGATCAAAATATCTATACCCTAGCTCCGGCTACCCCAGCCCTTGATGGGTTGTCATTCCCATATAGCCTTCAGCTATTTCCCCCACCCTGGAGTCTGACCTCATCCTTAAGTCCCTCCCTAGACCCCTCTTCTGGTCACCCCAGACCACCCCTCAATCCCTCCCACAACCTTTGTGTATATAATCTCCATCTTGCCTCCATGAGGTTGGTCAGAACCAATCTAGCTCAGATGGGTCTGGCCCTTTTTCCTTACAGGCGTCGCAAGGGGTGGGATCTCTCGGGGCAGGCTTATTTGGCTAACTCTTAATAAACTTTATCCCTTCCCTTGGCTGAGAAGGCTTGAGTCGAATTCTTTCGGCAGGACCCGGCGTGTACTTTGGGGTGTCGAGCACCTCTCACCCCAAACCCTCATCAGCAGGATTTGAATCCAGGTTTCTCCTGTCTCCAAGCTCAGAGCCTTTGTGCCACATTGCCTGTCACTGTGTTATTACTTGTTGCCACGATGTGTCTCTATAGTGAAGAGGGCGGGAGAAGCCCAACATATGTGGAAGCAGAAATCAGCGTACTTGGTACCATCTATTAAAGTGTGATCAAGATTTCCCTATGATATGTCCATTGCTCCAGGCCCTGGGAAAGACTGTCAAACAGTGTTTCCACTCAAGGCTTAAGCCAGTCTGGGGTACTTGTGGAAAATAGAAGAAAGACTGCTGGTATGACTTGGGAGACTAGTTACAATATATTGCAAATAGCCTAGAGAGTAATGGTATACATGTAGAGGTAGGGAGTGGTCTGGTTAAGTTTGCAGGTATAGTTGAGGAGCACAGACTGGAAAACTAAGGCGTGTTCTTTTCTGATTGCCTTTACTCTGGGAATGCCTTTGGGGGAGCTGGACTCTCTCTGCCCTTGAACCTGCTTCCTGAAAGCCTGCACCTCTCTACTTATAGAGAAGGGGTGTAAAGAAAAGAGGGTCTATACCTACTCAACCCAGATTTGCTGCCTGCAAGTTGTACGTCTAGCATAGGCCAATGTGAAATCCCTTCTTGAGGTAGGACTATAAGAGAAGGAGTTTCTGCTTTCACTGAGCAGTTTTCTCCCTGCTATTTAATATGCATACTACACTTGAACTCCTAAAAGATGCTTAAGAATGATAGCATTGTTTGGAGACAGTTCCCAAGGGCTGTTTTTGGCCATCCTTTCTGATAGCATGGGCCTTGCCACAGTCCGTAAGTCAACAAGATTTTGTTTGTTCAGATTTTGGTAAGCTGGGGGAGATAGGGACTGTGCCAAACATGCCCTGGAAAAATGCATCTTGTGCAAATTTAGGGACAGGCCACAGGAAACCACAGGAAACAAAAGGGGGAAAATGACCTTTTTTAAGGTGTGGTAAGCTAGGCCGTGCAGTGGATAGGATAATTCTTTTTTTCTGGTGCCATGTTCTTTTCCTATACTTGCATGTCTAAGAGGCTGGGCCAGCTGTGTTGTACAGGATATTACTCTTTTTATTCCTCTGTCCCTCTAGTAGCAGGAAGGCAGATGCTATCATCTTGCTATCTCTCGCCTACTCTCCCAGAACCTGAACCGAGTGGGGAGATTAGGCCTTGGTTTCCCACCACTTTGATAATACCTTTTAGATGCTGGCTTTGCTTGGGAGGTAGGGGGTGGGAGTGGTAAAACGAACTAGATGACTGTCTTCTTTACTATACATAGGATTCAGTATTTGACTCAAGGACAGTTACTCACAGTAAAATATGTGGTCTATTGATTTGGCCAGTGAATTTTTCTTTTTCCTCTTTCAAAAGAAGTGGCAGCACCCCATTACCTCTATTTGTGAAAACATTATTTTTTGGTTGAAACCTTCTGAACTTGCTCACATCGCTAGATAGGTCCATTTCCTGAGTTGAGAAGAGACTTCATGGGTTTTGGGCTTAGCAATGAGGATCGTAGTCAAAGGACATATTTACCATGTTATTTACTGGTATGGTTATTATTTTTAAAAATCTGGATAATAGCATACAAGAGCCAGTGATTTTATTTCAGAAACATTAACATAATTTTAAAATTAATGTTATGTTGCAAAATTGAAGTATGACTTGAGAGGTGGCATGGTATAAATGCATAGAGGATTGGGCTGTAAAGTTAAAAAGGCCTGGATTCAAGGCCCATCCCTGACATGTATGTGCAGATAAGTCACATGACCTTGAAGTACCCCCTGGATTAACTGTCTAAATTACCCAGAAGTTACATTGCTAGAGGGAGTTTTCTTGCCCTGAGTACTCTCTACACAATGAAATCACACATCTGGGTTGGGAGTAAAATATTACTTATATAGAATTTATCTATAGTAATGAAAGGAAGCAATAATGTGCCCATCATATCTGAATAATACCAATAAAAATACAAATTTATCTTACTGATTTCCTTTTATGCTGGCAGAATTTTAACAAGGCAGACAATTTTGCACTGTGGCCTAACATGGAATTTTAATGAATTGGGTGCTTGATCATAATCTTAAATTGAAAAATTGTTGTTTAGGGATAGTGGGTAGCCTGTTGATGTGGAATCAGGTATGTGGTAGATGATCTATATAAATTTTATTATTTTGGGCCTTTCCAAAGGAGACTGAATGAGATGTTTGGTCATTACCTTGGAGAACATACTGCATATGGAATCAGAGGACCTGGGTTCTAAACCTACCTCTGCCATTTATTACCTATGTGAGCTTGGGTAAGTTACTTCCTCTCTGGGCTTTGTTTTCCTTATCTGAAAAATGAAGGGGTTGAAAGATAAGGTTGCTAGGCATATACCCCAAGGAGGACTAAGACTGAAACAAAGGTTTGATATACGTCAAAATATTCATAGCTGTATTTTTTTCATGCTGACAAAGATTTAGAAACTCATCATTTGGGAACTGGCTAAACAAATGGTACCTTCATAGGAATTTGGCCTAAGAATGCAAAGAAGTTTGAGAGGATATATGTGAACTGATACACAATATACAGAACAAGAAAAGCAATATACATGATGATTTTGCTGAACTTTTTTTTCTTTTTTGCTACTTAAAAACTTAGTATGTCCTTCTGGATAGGGGAGGAGTGACAGATGTGTTTAGAAATGAAGGTAATGTAAAAGTAAAAGATATCAGTAAAAATAAGATTTAGAAAGAAGATGAAGGGATTGGACAAGATAGTCACTGAAGTCCCTTCTGGCTTGAAATCTGTCATCAGTGCTCTTCAGAATTCTGATGAAGGGACCAGAGAAATTCAAGATAACCTTTTCCCATACAATGAAAATTCAGACAGTTTTAAGGCCTGTATTTTCTTGTAACCAGGATTTCCTAGTCATATTCTTAAAGCAAACTGACCATTGCTTTTCTTTGGGTATTTGTAGCTTTAATTTCCTGTGTTCAGCAACCTATGTCAGACAACTGTAAGATATGGAGCTTGCTGAAAAACAAATGATTGAACTGCTGACATCCTCTTTGAGGACCTTAATGCTTTGCTAGAGCCGTAATCTGTACCTTTCTCTTTAGGTGTCTGGTGATTCTAAAATCCAAAAGACATCTTTGTTGTATAGTAAGAAAGCTATGATGATGTATGATCCTAGAAACCCAGGGGAAGAAGCAATTTCAAAAAGGGAGGAATGATGCCCATTGTCAAAAGCCGTAGAGATTTGGAGACTGAAGACTGAGGGAAAAGCCTTCTTAGGCGGTTATTAGGAATCTTTGAGTAAAGTGTGGCTTAGAGGAAAGAGTACCTGCCTTGGAGTAAGGAGGCCTGGGTTCAAGTCCTGCCTCCAGCATTATCTGTGTGACCTCAGACAGTCAACCTCCCAGCTTCCATTTCTTCATTTGTAAAATGAGAATGATAATACACTACCTATTTTATGGAGATTGGTGCATCATGTTGCAAAAAGGAAATATGACTTGAGAGGCATTTTGAAAGCCTTTTGTAAACCTCAAAGTGCTATAGAAATGAGAGGGTTTTCTTTCGAGATTATGGTTTCAGTAGAGTGGAGAGGATAAAAGGCAGCTTGTAGGGGGCTAGGTAGAAAAATGATGAGGAAGTAGAGGCAGCAGATTTAGAATAGCTATTCTAGAAGTTTTTCAGTGAAGGAGAAGAGCAAGGTCAAGTGAAAGGTGTCCCTCCTCTCACCCCAGGAAAATGAGATCTGTGGGTGTTTGAGGGCCGAGGATAAAGTCACTAGACAGAGAGAGGGGAGATGCCTGAGAGAGAGGATCATTCTGAAAACCCTTTCTGGGGGAGGTAGGAGGACATAGGCTCAAGGGCATGAATAGAAGGAGGACTCTTGGAAGGGATACTTCTTTCTTTGACATGGAAGAAAGAGAGAAACATCTTGAGACAATGATATGTTAAATGAGTGAAAGGGATAGTGTAGAGAGTTTGTGCTTGTTAACATCAATCTTCTTAATAAAATAGGTCAAGCCATTACTGAAAGTGGAGTTTTGATAGAGTTAATGACTTGAGGGTAGCAGAAAAGTTTTGACATGATCATGGGAGTGTCGTTGGGAATCAGGAAGGAAAGAATGCAAACGCTCACCAAGCAGCTTTGAAGACTTAGTGAAGGTAGTGTGATATTTGTTTTGGATCAGATTCTCCAATAACACTTTGTGTTCCAGGAACTCAGTGGGAATGATCCTATGTGGGGTATTTATTTGGCAGAGGGAAAGTTAAGAGAACAAGAAAGTTTCTGGTCTTTATGAGGGTCGTGTTGACTGATCTTGGTATTTGGGATGCCCAAGGAATCAGGTGTTTTCAGGAGGTGGCTGGTGTGGTATGGTGGAAAGAATATTGGCTCTGGAATCAGGACCAGGATTCAAATCTCTCCTTACCCCCCAATACTTACTAGCTCTATGACCAAAGGTAAATCCCTTCATCTCTCTGAGCCTTAGTTTCCTCATCTGTAAGAAAAAAGAGTAGGACTAGTTAGCCTTTGAAGTACCTTTTGGCTCTACATCTTTGTGAGGTCGAAGAGCAGATTGAATGGGTATGGTAGAAGGTAAGAAGGTGGCGGCTGGAATAGAGTCGTTCCAAACTAATGCAGGTATAGAGTTTAGCAAATTCTTTAATCGTATTATAGATTATTGATATAAACATGGTGATGTCCTTTAAAACCTATTTGTATTCTAAAAATTTTTTATATTGTTACCCATCATTTTTGCAAGAGGTTTCTTCCTCTCCTACCACCTTCCCTTCAAGACATTACCTTCCATTTACACTGTCCAAATTTTGTATATACATGGTTGCTTATATGTTGTTTCCTTTAGAATGTGAGCTCCTTGAGTGCAAGGACCACGGCTTTTTGCCTTTCTTTGTATCCTCAGCTCCTGGCATAGTGCCTGGCACATTGTATGATCTTAATGAATGCTTGTTGATCGATTGAGAAGAGAAATAACACTTAAGTCAGGTAGAGGAATTGAGCCATTGGAGCTTGTTTTGCCTCTGTCTATGTGAGTTTACTATAAACCACTTTAACTTCTACTTAGTTCAGCAAACGTTTCTTATGCTATGTTCAAGGCTCTTTTATGTTCTAGATTCTAGGAATACAGAGACAAAAACAGTTCCTGCCCTGAAGGAGCTTAAAATCTATTGTGCTTAAGTTTTCTATCTGTAAAATGAAGGGAATGAACTAGATCAGTTACTTATATTGTGTTCTGTGAATCCTAATATCCTATTAAAGGTTGGGGTTCATTTAAGGCAGTTGGGTGACTCAGTGGATAGAGTACTGGTCCTGGAGCCAGGAAGACCTGAGTTCAGATGTGGCTTCAGACACTAACAGCATCACATTGAACAAATCATTTAACCCTGTTTGCCTTAGTTTTCTCATCTGTAAAATGGCAAACCGCTCTAGTATCTTTGCCAAGAATACCCTAAATGGGGTCATGAAGAGTCAGACGTGACTGAAAAATGACTGAACAACAACAAAAGGGTTCATTTGGTGAATTTTAAATATTAATACACATTAAAGCATGTGTCAAAAAATATTTCTGTGTAGCATATGTATGTGCGCATAAAAATAGGCTTAATTCGCTTTTGCTTTAGGTTTCCTTTTATCTTTGGGGTATTCCATACCTTCAGAGCTCTTTAAAATCATTGATTCATTGAACAAATATCATTAAGCATTTGCTGTGTGCCAGTTACTTTGCTATGTGCTGGGGATAGTGTTGGTTCCATCGTGTATTTCAAGTTTAAAAGTATTCCATGGACAAATAAGATTTTGGGTCCCCTTCCTCATTTATAACTCTGATCACAGTATCATAGATTTAGAGGTAGAAGGGTCTATCTAGGCCAAATCTCTCATTTATTGGAAGAGGAAATTGAGCCCTAGGGAGGTAAAATGACCTTCCTAAAGTCACACAGGTAATAGATATTGAAGGTAGAAGTTGAATATGAGTCCTGTGCCTGCTCTTTGCACTGGGCCATAAGATGACTTTGAAGCTTCAGAAGTCTTTGAGTTAATCATATTGAAGGGGTAAGTAGGCTCCTCTTTTCATAAATGAACTTTAAAAGTTTCCCTTCAAATTAATTTTCCTTTGAAGGAAGGACTAGCCTTTTATCAGTGGTTAATTGACCTGGTGATTTAATCTTTCTTAGTTTTTGGCTAGTGGATAGAGGAAAAGGAGAAAAGAGGAGAGACACCCATGGTCTAGGCAATAATCTTACTTAAAAATTCTTAATTCGGTTGCTCGTAGTCAGTTTTGGAGCTGACTTTTTATAGATCTGTTCCATTTTCCTACTCTGTCAACCAAAGTCAGGCACAAAAGTTGGGACAGTTATCCTATGTTAAAAAAAAATGTATCCCGTGCAGTGCCATGGAACTGTGACAAATGGACAGACCATTCTCCCTGAGTTCTCAGCTTTTTATTTTGCTTCTTCTCTTCCATGTTTCCAATCTTTTATCTTTGATAATAACTTTCAGAGTTAATCAGTTCATCCTAGCTCTCAGGATCCAGTGATGGTCTGGGGAAAAATATTTTCTCAAAGCCAAGGAGAATTTGGTTTATTGCTTTGTATCTGATGCGTTTTTGAGTAGTATTGTCAAGGGACCACTGTCACGTGGCCCAGTGCTTGGCACTTTCTTTGGAAACCATGTTGTGCCATACTTAAGAGGACACGTCTGTGTTTACTGCTGCTTGGTCGTCCAGCCTTTACCTTGCAATTTTGGCAAGTTGGCACAATTCTTAACTTTTCATATATTATAGTTATGCTGAACACTATAAGCACTAAATGTAGTACTAGATTGAGCATCTGAAAAGAGCTTTTTAACATACTTTTCACTCCATCTCTAATCCAAGTATTAAAAGCTGGATTTTCACTACAAGGCTTTGTGAAATTTATGGCTCTCATGTGACTGGCTTACGAGACAAATTGGTGCATAGCATCTAACTAAGATTATTGGTAAGGGTCTGCCAATGTCTCTCCTTCCTGTAATTATGAGACTAACTTACATTTACTTATACTTGGTTTTAAAAGGGCTTATACCTATATATAACACAAGTACAATATAAGACACATTTATTAGGCACTTACTATATGCCAGGCATTGTTCTAACTACTGAGAATACGAATAAAAAAGAAAAAGGTAGTCCCTGCCCTCAAGGACCTTACAGTCTAATGGAAGGAAGCAACACACAAAAGGGGTTGGGATGGGGCAAAAGATAACCTGGAAAGGGGGCATGATGACAGTGGAGTTGAAACCAAGCAATGAAGCTGGTAGAAAATGAATATTATAGTCAAATAAACATTATTTTATTTGATTCTTGAAACAACTCTATGAGGGAGGTATTGCTGGTATTGCCTCCATTTTACAGATGAGAATATTGAAGTCCTGTTAAGTCCAGTGATGTGACTTGCCCAAGATCACATATCTGAGGAATATTAGGACTTATATCATGGTTGTCTTTACCCCAAATTCGGTGTTCTTGCTGCTACAACCTGCCTAAGACTCTTCCTGGCTATCTTCAGTTCCAATTCTTTTCACCCTGTTAAAGCAGACCTTGTTTTAGGAGGGGAGATTGATACAGTATTAGCTTCTGCCATTGTTAAATAAAATGAAGTTTTTTTTTTACCTTTGTTTAGCCAAGGATAGAAAACAAGTCCTTACAAAGTTTTCCCTAGCAAAAGTGGCTCTTCACAAAATACAGCTTCTAAATGGTCAGTGCAACAGACACATTGAGTTGTTTTTCCAGTAATGGCGAGGGGCATCGTGGTATAATATATAAAGATCTGACCTCAAAGTCAGGAAGTCCTGGGTTCATATCTTGCCTGTGACATGTACTGGCTGTGTGATCCTGGGCAAGTTACTGCAAAGAATGTATTGATTTGCATTGATAGAGGGAATTTCCAATAATAATGATCATCACAAGTCCCTACCCCTGTCTAGTGAGGTAGTGGAAAGAACACCAGAAACACCTTCATTCTGTGATATCCTCTCCACCCTTCTTCAGCAGTGAGCTCTTCTAACATCTTCACCACCAGCAACTACTGTTGACCAATGGCCTCCTAGTAATAATAATGGCTAACATTTATATAGTGCCTCCTACATGTCAGGCACTTTAAGAATATCTGATCTGATCCTTACCACAACCTAGGAGATGGGTGCTGGCTATTATCTCCATTTTACAGTTGAGTAAACTGAGGCAAATACAGTTTAAGTGACTCGCCTAGAGTCTGTAACAGCAAGCACCCTAGCACGCCCAGGATGGCCTGCTAGCACAGGTTCTGTAATCTGCTTTTCTAAAGGAAAGGCAACTTTTAAAGGGGTCAGCAATCTTATTTTAATTACAGATAAGTAGAAAATACAAGCAGAGAAATTAGCACGGAGATTCAACAGACAGGGCTCTAGCTGTCTGAACAAAGTAATACAGTCACCTACATACACCACCAGATCTGGGGGAGCATCTGTGTAGTGGGGGGTGGGGCTCTTTAACAAACGATTACTCCAGGGAATCAAAAAGTTCTTCTCATGAGCAAGCCCCCAAAGCAAAATACCAATACCAACCTTAGACTTAGAATGTGTATGTGTGTGTATGTGTGTGTGTGTGTGTGTATGTATGTATACACACACAGAATGAATGTGTGTGTGTGTGTGTGTGTGTCTCAGAGCCAGAAGGCATCACAGCCCTCAAGATTCAGTGCCTAATTAGCTTAGTACCAAGAGGTGTGAAAGCCTTCCTGCAAGCAAGCCTCCCCTAAGAAAGCTCCTCCCCCAGTGGGCTCTATGTGACTCAGGATGTATCATAACTGAGCTGGGCCAGAGGTCAAAGCAGCAAGACAACCATGATTGAAATACCTGCGTAATTTTAGACCTAGGAATGGCCCCTGTTCCAAGGAAAAAATGGAACACATATGGTCACATAGGCCTATTAATGAATGGGGAAGATCTTATATTCCATTAATATTACAGGGTCCCAAGTTAGTAAGTGTCTGAGGCTACATTTGAATTCAGGCCTTCCTAATTTAAGGCCCAGTGCTCTATCCACTGTACCAACTAGCTACCCCTACTTATCAGTATGTAAGCTCAGTTGCTCTAGGATGGGCAGCGATCCCCCAGACCAAGAGTCTTCCTTCCAGCCTAAATCCTGTAGCTAATATCTGGGCAAGCAACTCCTGTGGAGACATCTCATGGATATTGCTTCTGCAGGGGTTCCTCCCCCTGCCTCCTCAGGTAGTTTTCTCATGATCCAGAAAAGATAGTTCTCTCCTTTAAAGTGCTTAGCATAGTTCTGCATCAGAAACAGATAACATTTTATTAGTATATATATTGTTCAAGAAGATGTATTACCATCTCCACCCTGAGTACCAAGAGACCTTTCTATGACTTGCCACTAAAACCTCTTACCTGTATTGTCTTGTTTCCTGGATTAGACTTTGCACATATACTTGCACATAATACTTGGGATGCCCTCCATCCTTACCTTTGCCTATTTGAAATCTTACTTTCCATTCAAGGCTCAGCTCATGTGTTTCTCCACTAGGACTTTAATAGAGAACTCTCTTTTCTGGGTCATTAGTAGCTATGGTTGTAGAGAAGGCAGAACTGGTAGCATCTGCAGAATCAGTAGCCAGGTTACATCTTCACAGGGGTTGCTTGCCCAGATAACAAATAGCTGCAGGGTTCAAGTCTTTCTTAGTCCCCTTATTTGCTGATGCTTGTATGTTGTATGTAAGCTCTTTGAGGCCAGGGGATGGTTTTTTACTTTGTCTTTTTATCTGAAGAGCATAGCACAGTGACTTGTACAGAGTGGACTCTTCATTAATACTTGTTTGATGAGATTGAATTGTATTACCATTCCAAACTTTTGTACCTAGTTTCTCTCTTATGAGTAGTTTCATTTCTTTATATGAAGCTAGATGGGCATTACTTTGTCTTTGACCTTAGAACGGACAGACGCAAAGTGGCTAACATGAGGATCCTGTGGCATTAGCATCATACTCTTAACAATCTCAGTTAACCAGTCACAGATGTCCTAGTTTGAATGCAAGTGTCCACCCAAAGGGCTTTTTTTGTGGTTTCTTCTTCTACATGCTTGACTGTTTAATACAGTTTTCTTCACTGACTTCTCTTCTTAACCCAAATGGGATTTGACCACAAAATGGCTTCTTAAGGGATTAGTGGGTTCATTCACTGCCTCAGTCTTTTAATGTTCTTCATGCAAGGGGTCTTCTTTCAGTGAAATTGAAAAGAGATCACCATGTCCTTCCTTTCAGTCTTTCCCTTCTTGGGATTTCTTGAGCTTTTAGGGAAGCCTGTTCTTTTGAGCTTCTCATAATGTTTGTTCCCACTCTGTTTCCTCTCCTTGGCTTTTCATATACTCTTCCTTAGCATTCTGCCACTACCTTATTCTTACAGACGAGGATCTTAGTGGAAGCATTCCTTGGCTCAGGGTGGTGGCTTATTTTCCCTTTCCTGGCCAACTTTGTGCCCTATCTTTGTTTTATTTTCCACTTGGTACTTGACTCTCATTTTCCTTCTGTCATGTAAACCCCTTGTCATAACTTCCTTATGCCTTTAATTAGCTTCTAGAAACCAAGGGTCATCACCATCATTTTATTTAATCCAGAAGAATTTCTTTTTCTAATCTCTCACCTTTTTGAGTGCCTACTTTATATATAATGTTGTGCTATGTACGAAGAAGAATCCGAAAGAGTTGTGATATGATCTCATGTCTTCTTTTAGTGGTTAACGATCTAACAACCAGCATCCTTGTCCCCCTCTACCTTGCCCTTTTTTTCTGCTGGTGAGTCTTACTTTATTCAATACAGATACATCTAAACATTTGTCTAAATTAAGTTTATGAAATTTGAATCATTTTAAATGTATCAGGAAAACCTGATATTCAAATGATCCCTACTCTGAATCTTTTTATAGGTTCTACTCTAATGATGGTCATCTCCCTGTGATTTCCTTCCTTCCTTCCTTCCTTCCTTCCTTCCTTCCTTCCTTCCTTCCTTCCTTCCTTCCTTCCTTCCTTCCTTCCTTCCTTCCTTCCTTCCTTCCTTCTTTCCTTCCTGTCTGTTTTGATGCATGAATTTATTCAAATAGGAAGCCTACCTGAAACTTATTTTAAAGAGCCAAGATGAGTGCAGCTGTTGAATGGGAACTCATTGGTAGTCTGTGCTTTTCTATATAGGCATAAGCTGGAGCTTTTCCTATACTTTTCAGCCATCATATCTTATATAGCATGAGGGTTTAGGTTCAGATTGGCAGAGGAAGGTTCAAATGTATTCTCCTCTTTTTTCCTCTTTTAGATCCTCTTGACTGTGGGATAAACTATAAACTTATCTGTTTAGCTTCTTAAATCCCTAAAAAGCCCTGTATTCCCTGGCCCCAGCCTCTCTTTCCATTTTCATTGGACTTTACCTCCTATACTCTTTAATCTAGTTAAACTAGCTTTCTGTCTGTTCCTCACACACACTAACACGCCATCTCCCTTCTCCATGTGTTTGTACTATCTATTCTCCATGCCTAAAATACACTCTCTCCTTACCTTTGCCACAAAGAGGCCTTTTCTTCCTTTAATATTCTCAGGAATCAATTTCTGCATGTGAACTTCTCCTGATCTCCTCAACTGCTAGTGCCTTCCTTCCCAAACTACTTTTTGTGTGGGTATGTAATGTGGGATGTCTGTGTGTGTATGTGTATGTGTGTGCAAAAAATGCTTGCACATGTATGTCTGTCTGTTGGTCTCTCTCCATATATACACATATATACATACACACATATAGATATCTTTATGTGTGTGTATATATTACATACAAATAATATACATCTATCTAAAAAAATAAAGATATAAGTATCTTCCTCATAAGAGCATAAGAATTCTTTTGAGTAGGAATTATTTCATTCTTTGTACTTGTATCCTTAGCAACTGTCCAGTTACTAGCACATACTAGGCACTTAACAAATGCTTGTTGAATGGTTGACTGAAGCAGTGTTAGTATTTGAGTACTGGTAAATGAATGAATTAGGAAAAGCATAGCAGATATAGAGAAAGGAGCCGGGGTGAGGAGGGCATCCTGAACCTTAACAGTGAGTGAATCTCTCTTCACAGCTAAACTATGGCATATAGTTTGGGCTCTAGTCCACTCTGTGGGGGCAGGGGAAGAAATAGCTGAAATGATTGTCTTAATAGCTCTAGTCATTGACAGAACTGACACATTCTCTTTAGTGAAGATTTCTTTGCTCGCTCTCTCTCTCTCTCTCATTCTCTCTCTCTCTCTCTCTCTCTCTCCCCCCCCCCTCACCTCCCCTCCCCTCCCCTCCCCTCCCCTTCTGCCAGTACTTTGGACCTAGTAAGTACTCTATAAATATAAATATTTGTGGAATGAATTGAATGAAAATTTTTTCTTCCTTGATAATCAAAAGGGCACAACAACAGATCCTGGGCTTCAATCTGAATTTTTAGAGGCAAGGTAGAGTATCAGAGAGAAAGTTGGGAAACCTGGGTCCAAATTCTGCCTTTGACAAATCTGGGCTGTGTGACCCTGGGAAAGTCATTTAACCTCTACTCCTGTTTCTTCATGTGCAAAATGGGAATAATGATAGCACCTCTCTCCTAAGATTGTTTTGAGGATAGAAGGAGATCATATTCGTAAAATACTTTGCAAACCTTAAAGCGATATATAAGCGCCAGCTGAAATTATTATTAACTTACTGCTCTATGCAACTCTCTAAAGAAAGAAACTCTCTGTAAGTTGCAAAGAAGGTACCTGTCTGCATCAATAGATGCAGCTTCTCACCTGAGAATTCCCTATACCATTGAACACCAGTCTGGTCTCCATCCCTAAGTTCCTTTACTCAGCATTTGGAATTCATAGGAACTGTATTAAACCTGTAAGGATTAACTTCTTCCTACTGTAGGAGTGATTGCAAGCTAGGGCCACTTTGAAATTTATTTGTGGACCGGAACCTATCTGGAATTTTTGGTTCCTAATAAGTATGCCCTTGCAGAAGGAGAAATTCTTAAATTGCCAGTGTGTTTGAAACAAGTGACATTGTCTCTAGTGACCTTTCTCTGGGGTCAGACCTTCATATTTTGATGTTGCAGAAGCATGTACTCCTTTTCGGTTATAAATAACTATGCAACTTGAGAGTTAGGCCAGACGGCCTAGTGTTGGAGCAGCTGCATCTGTCCCTGTGATGGAGCAGAAGAACTGACCCTTCAGAAATTCACTTTGCCACGTGAGCAGAGTGACAGTCAGACAGGATATTAATCTTCTTAGGAAACATATTCAGAAAGCAGAATGCTTCCTCTTTGGCAGTTCTGTTTCGTTTCTGGATTGTGTGAAATGATGGACTATAGAAGGATAGATGCATATCATTCGCTGGAAACAAGCTATTTTGATAGTGCCTGCTACTTCCTGACCAACAGGACAAGTGTTGGGTGGTATTAGAGGAAAATAATTACATACATTGACATTGAAGGGGCATCATAAAGAATTAGGCTTAACTGGGTTTGCAAATAGGAGATTATTGAAGGGGATGATGGGATATTGAGGGAAGGACCCTGGATTCATTGTCAGAATGCCTGCCTGGGTTTTAATATTGACCAAGAAGCATTTATCAAGAGCCAGTCACTGTGCTAGGCACTGCATATATGAAGACAGTGCCCCTCAAGGAGCACTTTAGATTCTGCATTTTAAAAGTAACTCTTCTACTGTGGGCCTTTATCTGTGGGCCTTGAGTCAGTCACTTGACTATTTTTTCTCTGTTTCCTCATTGGCGAAGTGAGTATAATACTAGTCAGAAGCAGCTCACAGGTTTGTTGTTGTGATGTATGTCAAGCAATCTAAGTAGTAATCTTCAAAATCACAAATTAAGGTTAAAAATCCAGTGGTTTTATTAAGAATTCCACTGATATAAGACTTCATTGAGGAATAAGGTAGAAGGGAAGTGGTGCTCTGGGTCAGTCGACGAGGCTATTGGAAACGCCTATTGGAAACGGTCTTGTCCTTATGTTAGGGACATGAGTTAATTGCATGGTAATTAGTCTCTAGCATGGTTGATCAGAGCAACTGTGTAATTGAAGCATAATAAAATGTTATATGCTTAATAAGCAATTGAGTTGTCTTCCTAGGGATACAGACAGAAGCAGGGGGAGATTCGCTGACTTCTTTTTGAAAAGAGCTGTTCTTACAAGAACATTCCTTTTTTTCTTGCATCAAGTGATGCCCATTTTCTGACTAGAGTAATGAGACTGATCCCACAAGCCCTAAATAAACCCAGATCACTTGTTTACACCCTCTCCCCTGTAGCCATAATGGCTTTTGTTTTCTTTGAATGGCTCAGCTTGCCTCATTGAGCCTCTGGACACTGTGGCTTGCTCTTCCGGGGCAGGAGGCCCGGGGAGCATGCCGGGAGGCAGACGGCTTCCTGTGTGGGGAGTCATGGGGCTGGCTGAGGGGAGGTGTTAGCTCCAGAACCTGGTCTACCCTAGGGGGAGGAGCCAACTCAGGAACCAATCGGCCCTGGTCATTTGGGCGGAGCTTGATGATGTCAAAAACCCTATAAGAGGGGAGAGGACAGCTTGAAGATTCTTCTTTTCTTTTTCCGGTTGGAGCCAGCGACAGTTACGACAGTTACGTCAGTTACAGCCACAGCGACAGACACAGCTGAAGCAGGAGCTGCCAGTAGCAGAGCTAACCTACGGGAGAAAGCTGAACAAAGACTTCAGGCCATTACAGCGACAGTTACAGCGACAGTTGGAGCCAGAGGCAGTTACAGAGGCAGTTACAACAGTTACGTCAGTTTCAGGCACAGACACAGCTGAGGCAGGAGCTGCCAGTAGCAGAGCTGATCTACGGGAGGAAGCTGAACAAAGACTTCAGGCCAGTGGGTAATCTTATTACCATCGAGGGGGAAGCATGATTTTGCTTTACGCAATCATGCTTCTCTGTAGCCTCCTGGTTACTCTTGCAAGGCGTACTTATTGGGCCTGGAAGATTATGATCAACATATCAAAATGGGGTTGCTGGTTCATGGGTTGGTTACTGTGGAGCCTAAATAAATGTTTTGATTCTTCTGCCTTCTACTTTGAGAGTTTCTTCTATCCGGCGATTCCGAACCTTTCAGACATGTTTATGATCTTCTTTGAGATTATAAACTCTGCCCTCCTGATACATTTGGCGTCACGAACAGGATCGCTAGGTATAAGATCTCTATTTAGAAGCAGAACAATTCCAGAGGAAGAGATAAATATCCCAGGATGGGAGGATCCATTTTATTCCTCCCTAGCAAAAGAATTGGCTAAAAAAGCTGGACCCTGTGAAAACTGGGAACCAAGGCTACGGAGAGGAGATCCTAGGGATTTAGAAAAGTGTTTACGAGAAGTTGGGATTCAGTCAGGGGCATCACTATCTAGGCAAAGCTGGATAGTGTTATCAGCCTACCGGCTAGTATACGAAAGATTGAGATTAAGTGAAAGACATGGGGGCACTCCTACCCCACAGGAAGAAGGGAAATCTCAGATAGCAGAAGACCAAACTGACTCAAATGAGAACTTTTCTATTAATGTGGCTAAGAGCAACAGGAGACCAAAAAAGCCCAGAGTGCATTTCAACCCAGCCCAGAAAGAGCCGGCTGAGGCACAAAACACTACTGGGGTTCAGGATGTGCCTCACACAGAGAATAGGAGATGGTTAAATGATCAGACAAGGGCTCGACCCATACAAAGGAGGAAGACAGAAACCCGAGGTGAAGATTCAGTTACAAGGGAAATTCAGGAAGATTTCTCACCGCAAGAGGTCACAGATATTTTGAGTAGATTCAGCCAAAGAATAGGAGAACCATTGATATCTTGGATGGTAAGACTCAGTGATCAAGGGGCCGGTGGAATATCAGTAGATGGGACAGACTGCATGAGATTCATAGGTATCAGCCATGATCCTCTAGTTCAACAAGCTTTTAGGGAACATCATCAGCAAGGAGATGGTGATAGCAGGACTACTCTGTTGGCATTAGCCGCTGTGGGATGCAATAAGAGATATGCTACTGATTCTATGTGGCCCACTGAGCACAGACCCTGGTATTCACTTAGAGATTGTATCATGAGACTAAAGGAGGAGGTAATGAAGACTGCCATTATGATAGGAACTGCAGACAAATATTACAATGATCCAATGGGACTGTCTCATAGGAATTTAATAATTAGGACAGCTCCCCCTGCTTATAAACAACTAATTTTGAATTTATTGCTTGGAGAAGTAGGGAGCCGTCTTACAACAGTGATAAATAAGATTTTACAGTTATATGACTTAGGTGACTGGGGAAGGGATAGATCTCCTCGAGAGAGAAGAGTGAATAACCAGCAAACTTGGCGCCAAAGGAGAGTAACAAGGAAAGAAATGTTTACTACTTTATTGAGAGCAGGGGTAGGTTTTGAAATGATAGATGGAATTCCAACCAATGAATTATACAGAATGTATAGAGGACTTGATAACACGAGAAATAGGGAAATAAGAACTGCTCCTGCAAGCCCACAAGCCACTCAGAGTGAAGGTGACCTTGTGTGATCAACGGATGAAAACTTGTACATTTGGGGAAAGGCTGGGAGGACAATCTTAGTCTATATCTAGGGTGGGATCCTCTTGGCTTCCTCATTATGTTCCTTTTGAAAAGAAACATTTCCCACCTGAGTTTGGCTCTGATGTTGGATCTTTGCATAACTAAAATCTCAACCAAACTTGAGATGATTTTATTTGAAGAATTATAGTCCATACTTGTCTATTCTTTTTGTCCTTTGTTTTGGCTAACCTTGTTGCTAGTTTTGTTTCCTTCAGGCTTAAGCACCCTGCACTTTCCGGTGACTGCCTAAGCATGTAGCATTCTTGGAATTCCTGCCAGCTCGTTAAAGAAATGACCTCTGGAATGGGACTTTTTGGGGGCAGGGCCATCTCTACATCCAATTTCAGCATGAAGAAGCTATGGAAAATGAGACCTTCACCCCTCACCCCAAGATTTTGAGCCCCAATCGTTCAAGGGGGGGGGGAAATGATGATAGTGTTCTGTTTACTTATTTTGTGTTATCCTTGCTGTGTTGTTTTATTGTTATGATATTATTGATCCTATGTAATGGATACAAGGATTTAGGGGTGGACATTTGAATTATTAATAATTATTTTGGGGATGATTGATTGAAGAGATTATTTTGCTGGGATCTAGGGGTGGATTACATTTGAATCGTTAAACCAATGTTTAGGAATGTCACCAAATGATATGTTTTGCTTTATAATGAATGATATGTTTTAGTTTCCTTTGTAATTGAATCACAATGTATGTTCTAGGATACATGGCTGATTAGATTATGTATCCTATAACAAGGGGTGGAGTGTAGCCATAATGGCTTTTGTTTTCTTTGAATGGCTCAGCTTGCCTCATTGAGCCTCTGGACACTGTGGCTTGCTCTTCCGGGGCAGGAGGCCCGGGGAGCATGCCGGGAGGCAGACGGCTTCCTGTGTGGGGAGTCATGGGGCTGGCTGAGGGGAGGTGTTAGCTCCAGAACCTGGTCTACCCTAGGGGGAGGAGCCAACTCAGGAACCAATCGGCCCTGGTCATTTGGGCGGAGCTTGATGATGTCAAAAACCCTATAAGAGGGGAGAGGACAGCTTGAAGATTCTTCTTTTCTTTTTCCGGTTGGAGCCAGCGACAGTTACGACAGTTACGTCAGTTACAGCCACAGCGACAGACACAGCTGAAGCAGGAGCTGCCAGTAGCAGAGCTAACCTACGGGAGAAAGCTGAACAAAGACTTCAGGCCATTACAGCGACAGTTACAGCGACAGTTGGAGCCAGAGGCAGTTACAGAGGCAGTTACAACAGTTACGTCAGTTTCAGGCACAGACACAGCTGAGGCAGGAGCTGCCAGTAGCAGAGCTGATCTACGGGAGGAAGCTGAACAAAGACTTCAGGCCAGTGGGTAATCTTATTACCATCGAGGGGGAAGCATGATTTTGCTTTACGCAATCATGCTTCTCTGTAGCCTCCTGGTTACTCTTGCAAGGCGTACTTATTGGGCCTGGAAGATTATGATCAACATATCAAAATGGGGTTGCTGGTTCATGGGTTGGTTACTGTGGAGCCTAAATAAATGTTTTGATTCTTCTGCCTTCTACTTTGAGAGTTTCTTCTATCCGGCGATTCCGAACCTTTCAGACATGTTTATGATCTTCTTTGAGATTATAAACTCTGCCCTCCTGATACATCCCCCCAACAACATAGATACAGACACACACACATATAATATCGTCAGAGGGAGAGGTCACACTTGTGAGTACATTAGGCTAAAGCTGGCTTTTCAAGTTTTATTTTTTTAAATTTAAAATGGAGAATCTTTAAAGAGTAGAAAATCCTGTCATTTGTGATGGATGTTTCATAGTGGGTACCAAGTATGTTTAATAATGTTGGTAAATTTAAAAATGGAAACTTTTCTTCCAGACAAATCAGTATTTAAATCATATAGTTGATCAGTGTAACAAACTAGCCTCTTAATTTTGCATAATTTGAATTAATAATGAAGAGGTTAATTTAGTCCAGGCTTAGTGATTTCTGAAAATTCAGGGAAAAGATTTTTTTGAGAAGAAATTTTAATTCTAATTTCAATGAATAATGATGACATTTTCATAACTTAAATGGAAAAGATAAGCACTAGATTTGACTGAGCATGATTTTTCATTAGTATAAATTATTTCTTATTTACTTTTTTTCTTTCTTGGCAACATTTCTTTTAGACTTCTGTCGACAGGGACTATATTTAATAGTTCATACTCTCAAGCACTTGCTTTAGTGAATGTTATAAACTGACATTTTGTTATAGAATTCCTTACTCACATGTATATTATAAAAAGTTATTTTGTTTCTTTCGTCTTTATACTCAGTCATTTACCTTTAACAGTCCTCTGCATCAAACCATCTCTTGTAACAAAAAAAAATGTGAGAAAAATCAACAGGTACAGTGAGTGCATCTGATGGTGCATATCACATTCTATATCCATAAACTGCCACCTCTCTGAACACACCACAGAGGTGTGTTTTATTATATAATTTCTCATTTTTGCTAATTCTTGAGGATACTGAAGGTTTAATAAGGAAGGATAGATAAATCACTAATTCTCAAAGAATGAGTCTGTACAAACACATGGAACATAAGAAGTAACTAGTATAATATAATCTTTCTTTGATGATTCAGAAAGGTCTTTAGCATTTTAAAGTTCTCTAAGATCATGACTGTGAAAAGTTATCATTATATTACAAAAAGTCAGATTAAAACACTAAATCATTCAAACTCTTGACTAACTGTAACAGCCAGTCTTGGTCAATAGAAGCAGTGTCTCACATTCTACCAGTCAATTGGTCAGTAAACTGCACAGCCATCTCTAGTCATCCTGATCTATATCTTGCCACTGGACCCAGATAGCTCCAGAGGAGAAAGTGAGGCTGGTGACCTTGCACAGCCCTCCCTCACTTAAATCCAGTTCACTTGCAAGTCATGGCATCATCTTCCTGATGTCATGGTCCTCTTTGAAAACTAAGGACCAACAACAAAACACCAGGCTTTGCAGTCCTTACAAAACATTTTTATCCCTTCCCTACCTTGCAGACCAAGACAGATTTCAGATGGTAGAACTCATTTGGATAGAATGTACTTCCTTTTTGAGCCCTCTCCTTCCTCTTAGTGTTACTGTAACCCTATTCTCCTTGTGTCAGAAATACCTACAAACAGTGGGAAAACTTGCCTTGAATTTTGCAGATGATTTCCTAGCAGAGGGCTCCCTTCTTTCATCAGAGGAACTGCGTGTAACAGACCCCACCTCCCTCATCTTCCTGTCATAAAAGCCATCATCAGTTAATAAAATTGTGAGGCTGAACTTTAAGTAATAATTCATGTTGTTCATTGAAAGCCAATGTCAGCCTCTTACTCCACCTTAAAAATGGGCATTGGTACTATAGCAAGCTCGGAAGAAGATGGGGCTGCATCATCATGGGCTTTGGATTGGCGTCAGGGTGACATGGATAGGCTACTCTAGCCAACATTTACTTTAAAAGAAAAAACTCATTCATCTATTCCTGAGTGTGAATGACCCATATAAAATCTTCTAGAGAGACGAGTAAAGAAGGAAAAATTTCTCTGATAGGTCATAGAACCATTTAGAATTTGCCATTGCAGGGGTGGAGTTTTCTAACATCATTTTGTCCTAAAAGCAGCCTGAGGAATGTCAGAATTTGTCTTCAGAAGTCTGCTCACCTTTCCTATATAATCATATGGGAGTGGTATACGAAGCTTAGCCTCAGCACACTTTGGGGAGGGAAACAAAGGCACACCATAATCCCCTGTCTCATTTGATTCAGAACATAAGAGTAATAGTCACTTGGTCTGGTGGATAGAATATTGGACTTAGATGCAAAAAGGGTTCAAATCTCAGTTCTTTGATGTACTAGCTGTATGATTTTTGACTCAGTTCCTCATTCATGAAATGATGGGGTTGGAATGTATGACTTCAGCCCCAAATCTGTGATCTTAATGACACAAGAAAAACACTCATGACTGAAGGCAGCAGAATTGTGGTCAGTCTAACATTTATCAACAAGGGATAGCACCCTGTCTTTTCCTTAAGTATTCTAGATTAATGCTGCCTTTGTGTAGTGTTCTAGAATTCTGAATTCTAATACAGTCTCTTTATAGGATCATAGATTTAGCACAAAACAGACTTCAGAGCATACAGTTCCTTATGCATGAGGAAGCTGAAGCCCAGAGAGGTTAAATGTTCTTGCCCAAGGTCACATAGGTTGTATGTATTAGGAGTGGGATATGAACTCAGGTCCTCCGTCTCTAGAGTAAGTGGCCTTTCTACTGTATCATGCCGTTTCAGTTGTAAAGCAGTTCACCTGTTCCCTGGGAAACCTCCAGATTTCTCTGTTACAATGCCAGTACATACATACTGACAGTTCTGTTTGTTTAATCTTGGGTCTGAATGTTTAATTTTCCATTTCAGTAACTCATTGTTTAGAAACATTATTCTTGTGGCCTCTGTGTTTTTTCATAGTGCCGACACCATTCATTACCTCTAGGTTACAAGCCCGATGAATAATCTGTATTTTCTCATTCCTCTTCTCTGTACTCAGTTCATGAGTTGCTGGCTTAGGAATGCATATGTGCTTTCCTTCTTTTTACTCAGGGTTTACTATCCTGTGGTGCTATACTTTAATACTTAGCACTTGGCACAGTATCTGGCACAGGGGTTGGGAACTTGTGCCTTGAGGCTACATGTGTTCCTCTAGGTCCTTGGGTGAGGCCTTTTGACTGAGTTCAAGTTTTGTAGAACAGATCCTTTTATTAAGGGGATTTATTCTGTGAAGTTTGGAATCAGTCAAAGAGCTACATTTGAGAACCTAGAGGGCCATGTGTGGCTTTGGGTTC
The DNA here is from genome assembly GCF_011100635.1 of Trichosurus vulpecula. Lineage (NCBI taxonomy): Eukaryota > Metazoa > Chordata > Mammalia > Diprotodontia > Phalangeridae > Trichosurus > Trichosurus vulpecula. Next base: position 146,577,617 of record NC_050580.1, read on the forward strand.
CCCACCCCGGGACTCTGGCAGGTAGTAGATGCTTAATAAATGTTTATTGATTTGATCTGAAATCGTCTGTGATTTCCTTAGTGTGAGTGTTCTCGGTACTAACGTTGATTGCTGTCTCAACCTGCCTTAGCAAACTGTCTTCTTGAATTGCTACTTGGCCTGAAAAAAAATCATTTCATGGCTAGCTTCAAGTGGTTCATCCCTTTGCACTTAGCTAGGCTGATTCTTGAATGACAACCATCTTTTGCCAGTTTGATGACATCTCCCAAAGTTTATGCACCTGTTAAGGAGTGCCACAAGCCATGTGAGAGTGTTTCCAAGACCCTGGTTTGACTAATTGGTCCCTGGTTATGATCTTTTCTTGGCAAACCATCTCACTGGTTTCCCCTCTCTGGATCTCCTGATGAAAGTCTGATTCAGTCTCACTGAGAGTTTCTGTTTTGCTTCCTTCCTGAGACTTTTCATATCTTCTCTCATGGACTGATTGACTAGACAAGGCTAATACCAACTCAGCAGCTTGTTCATATCCAAGTACTTTTACAGTTCTCCCCCCCTTTAGTTCCTATGATGTTTTGCATATGTGTTGTCTTTACTTATCTCTGCACCTGTTAATTTACCCCTTATCAGTAGTCTGTTTCCAGAACTATATTGACATTGGAAGTTGAGTTTTAATGTAGTTTATTTCCCTCTGATGTCTTTCACAAGTTCTACTAAGCTGATGAGTTTGTTAATTGTATTCAGATAGAGCTAATAATTATCATGTAAACATAACCTGAAGTCCCATAAGAACAGCTTTCATTTTAGCATTTCTTCGTCTTAAGACTTTTTATTCAAAGCTCATAAACTGTTTTTGTGTCAGTTTGAAAAAGAACAGTAGTAATGGAAATGTTGAGGCTCTGAAGAAATTTCAAGTTGTGTTTAATCTCTCCGAGGCCCTTAAGTGAGCTGTATACCAGATATACTCAGTAAATAATTACCATTTACTAATGAGATGAGTTAAATGAGCATCAGTTTCCATCTGACCCAAGCATGAAATTCATACACTGAGGCAGTAGAATTACTTCCCTGAAGGTAATTAAATAGGACTCTGTAAAATATTCTCTATTGAGTGTCATTATTCTAATGTCTCACTATTTAACAAGGAGTTGTCTCATTGGGCCAGAGTACATGCTTTTGTATTTTTACCTTGTATTTTAGTAATTTGACTTACTGGAGGGAGGAAAAAGGGTTAACAAGGAAGGAAGGATGTGATTGGAAGACCAACACCCCATCATTCCAAGAGCTTAATTTAGGATGGTTCAAGGATGTAAGAATCTCCTTGGACTTTTGTCACATACTTCTGTCTACTCGCTATGCATTTTGCATGTACATATTTTAGTGATTTCATTTGTTATCTCCCCCATGACTGTGTAAGTTCCTTGAGGGCAGGGATCGTTTTTTGAGTTTTTGCCTTTCTTTTTATTCCTAGTGCTCCACACAATGCCCAACACATAGTAAGCCCTTAATAAATGCTTGTTGATGATAACATGCCAACTGCTCTGAGGGAATGGGGGGATAGGGATTGTTCACTTCCTTGTGGAAAAAGGGGGTGGGAGGGACCGAAAAGGTATGAAAATTGTATGTGATAATAGTGCAGGAGGATTCTCACATTCCATCATCATAGCATCTTAAATTAAGTTCTTAGAATGGTGTTTTGCTGGTGTTCCCTTTCCTTTCTTCCTTTTTTCTTTTTTCCTTTCCTTTCCTTTCTTTTCCTCTCCTCTCCTCCCTTCTCCTCTCCTCTCCTCTCCTCTTCTTTTTTTTTTTTTGGCACCCTTCTTCCTCCCTCCCTCCTTGGTGGACCCAAATACAAGGTAAAAATATAGCTGCATAGTCTGGCCCAACCTTTAGTCTGCTTTTTGCTGTAAGGTTAGTTCTCTAGGACCGTGGAATTTGCTCTTCAGTGTCTCATGGTTTGGTATACAATGGAAGAAAACTGAAGCTGTTCAGTATTTCAACACAAGTCCAGGAATGCAGTGGGAGCTGGTTGACTGTTTGCTTCTTAGCTATACATACTGCACATGACCTGGTAGTCACTGATGGAGAAGATAAGGATTTTCAAGCGGGGGCAAGGAGGCAGGAACTTCTGGGATTGACTATCTGTCTCCCTTGCATTTGTGATTCTGGGGCAACTTGGGGGTACGATGCAGTTGGGAGGCTGTTCTTCTCTTTCCCCTACCAGGGAAGTGCCATTACTGAGAAGTATTGTAATTACTTAAATTTGGTCAAACAACTACAGCAAACAAACAAAAAAAACCAAATTTTCTAATGAATACAGTAGATGGAGGTGAAGGGAGGGGAAAGAAAGAAGGGTTTGAAGCTTCTTTAATGCTAAAGAAATCATCCCAGGCTTATCGGTCCTCAGATTGTCCAAGTTTACCCTGAAACCACTCACTCTGGGAGGAATTCTTCATGCATCAGCATGCACTAGGTCTCCTGACACTTTTCCTTCTCTGCTCTCTCCACATAGCCTAGAAAGTGTGGTGCGCTCCCCTGGCTTACACCGGTGAGTGTGTTTTCCTGGTTTTATGATTTGTTTTTTAACCCCCCTTTTGCTTTTAATCACATCAGGATGACATTTACTTAGGAAATCTGAAGCGTTTCCTGAAGAATTCTAATTTCACTTGAAATTGTTTTGACTGCAAATAAAATGAAATTTCTGTCAGATGGGGGAAAAATGTTTCCTGTGTAATGTCAGCGGTAACCTATAATTATTGCAAATTCTTTGATTTCAGCTTCCCTTCTATGTTTCTTTATATTCTCTTTGTCTTTTCGTGGCTTTTTCTTTCTGCCTGGGTTACAGCTAGATGTTCCCTCTGTTCTCGAGTTCGAGAGTTAATTGGCCATAAGCTTATAGCAGGCAGGTGATTAATCTCATAGCTACTAATTTAGCATGGAGCGATGCCGTCATATTTAAATGGCTGTGCCTGTTATTATTTTGACACAAGGAGGGTTTGGTGGAGTTGTTTGTGTGAAACTTTGGGTGGGAGGTGGGTTAAACAGTTGCATAGCCAAACATCTGTAATGGTTGAACTGGATCATTGCAAGAAGTGAGGACCCTGATTGACGATCTCTGATGAATTCAACATCAGGCCCGCTAGGGGATATCTCTTTGAACCCTGGCCCAGTTGAGAGGATAATATCCTTCTGGTAGATTGTAGTTGTCCTATTCAGACCAGAAAATAAGGATCAGGTGAAGAACTGTGAATAGCTAATCAGATTTTTCAAAGGGCAGTAATTCCATGAGATTGATAGCTTAAGGTAATTACTGTTGTTCAGTTACTTCAGTTGTGTACGACTCTTCCTTCGTGACCCCATTTGGGGTTTTCTTGGAAAAGACATTGGAGTGGTTTGCCGTTTCCTTCTCCAGCTCATTTTACAGATGAGGAACCTGAAGCAGACAGGGTTAAGTATTTGCTTAGGGACATACAGCTAGTAAGTGCCTGAGTCTGGATTTGAACTCAGGTCCTCTAGACTCCAAGCACAGTGCTGTATCCACTTCACCACCTAGCTGTCCAGTTACAGGGGTAATTAGAATAATTTACTAATTTTCCAGAATCTACTGAAACTATTTTCCTTTGTTATCTATCTCATTTTCCTTTTTTAAGATTGATTTTTTTAATGTCTGCATTTTAAGGAAAGACTCTTCTCCCCACCAAACTATGTGGCCTTTGGTTGGTGATTGTTTCTAGGAATCAGAAGCTGCTGTATTGTGAGGAATTTCAAAAGTGACTTTTAAACTTTCTTTTGTTACTCTCATCTTTTGGACTAATGGTTGGTTCTCAAATCAAGTGTTTATTTAATAAGCAAAAATTTTTCTTTTTATTTTTATAGATTTTTTTTATTTTAATAAACAAAAATTATAAAAAAAAACCCCAAGAGTCTCTTTAGTTTCTTGTTTTCTGCCATTGAGACCCATAGGTTGTGAAGTGGATAGAATGTGGGGCCTGAAGTTAGGAATGACCCTTTGAATTTAAATCCAGCCTCAGATACTTATTAGCTGTGTGAACCTAGGCAAGCCACTTAACCTCTGTTTATCTCAGATTCTTCAGCTGTACAGTGGGGATAATATAGCTCCCATCTCCCAAGATTGCTGTGAGTATAAAATGAGATATTTGTAAGGTGTTTAACACAGTATGCCTGTTACATAGCGAAGAACCATATAAATGCTTATTTGCCCCCTCTTTTCCCTACCACCCAGTTTCACCACTACCCTTCACTGAAGAAAAGGGGAAAATGCTCGGATTAAGAATATATCTTTGTATTCACTAACTTCTAACTGAAATTTAGCATTTCCTTCAATTATGTAAAAAAAAAAAAAACATTATGAGAAGCATCCATTGGCTTCACCAGATTACCAAAGGAATCCTTGAGACAAAAGAGGTTAAAAACCCCTGCTGCATATAAATATTTTTATTATTGTTAGCTTGGCAGGGAGAAGACGATCAATCGACTATTTTTTCACCCTTCAGGGTAGATATTGTCACTGACTTGAAAGAGAAGTAGGTTTACTCAGGTAAAACTTTGCAACTAGGCAGTTTTATACAAGGCAGGTAATAACTCAACAACCTGTTTTGGTTTATCATCCTTTAAGCGGCTGGGAATGTCTGGAAAAAAGTACTGAAAAGAGGTCCCAAGGAGTCCAGGTTCAGATTGTTTACCTACTGTTGCCCACACCCTTAAATTCATGCAGTATCCCTTTAGACTCATAAATAAGACTGAGTGCCTTTTTCTCATTCATATCATTAGGAAGAGATCTTGTTGGTAAATGGAACACACTTAACCTAGATGTAGCTGTCTCTTTGTAGCAGGAGTGTTGTGAAATGCTGATTCAGGTTTTTCACTTTCCTTATTTAGAAAGCTTATGCACAGAGAACTTTCTTAACTACTAGATGAGGTTTGAAATGTGAAAAGAATTGGTCCTGAAAATTGTCAGTGGACCATGGCAAGGAGTATAATTTGTGTGGGCAAATCTCTGTTGAGTGGGGGAGACCATAAAATTGATTGGCCACACTCTTGTCAAGGAAGCGCCAACTTGAGAGGGAAGTATGCAATATGCACTTGAAATTGGAATTGTATTGCTAAGGGCATATTTCCAAGTTTTTAAAAGAAATTCTGTCAATTATAGTTCTCTTCTGAAAGGAAAAGGAAAGTTTGAGATAAGAGCCAAACAGGAAATGCTTTCTCCATTTTTGGAGCCAGACTTTATCTCTTGAAGCTTTATGCCTCTCCAAATTGCCTTTGTCATTAATTGAGAGTGTTAAAGGGAAACGATAGGCATGGCATTCTACCTGTGTCTTAGTAGAACTAGACCTTTCCCCTGAAATTCACTTTAACTTTGTATGTTGACGAAGAATATTCCTTTAGCTTTTTTCCTTAAAAAAAAAATTGGCCCTTGTGTTTTCCATAGTTACTATAGCAGTTCAAGTTTTGGCCTTGTTTTCCCCCCTTAGATGTGACTTGTAAAAACATGAGTATATCTTGTATTTAAGGTTGTCTGCCTGCTTCTACCCTCCTATGGTAAGAGGCAGGGTTAAGTAGAATATATAATTAGTTCCCACCAGTCCTGCTCCCTCCTCCTGTCAAATGTGAGTCTGTAAATTTGCAAACCTCCTGTCTTGCCACATCCACCATCATTGCAGTTTCTCTCATGACCTCCATTGACTTTAACATTGAATATTTTATATGGTCATTTTGTGTAACTATTTTACAGATATATTTTTCCTTTTCGAAAAGACCTCACTTTATGAGTATTGTTTATATCCTCCTCCTCTTCCTCCTCCTCATCTTCATAAACATTTATTAGGTACTTACTATGTGTCAGACACTGTGCTAATTAGGCACTAGAGATGGAAAGAAAGGTAAAAACATGATTTTTGTCCTCAAGGAGCTGATATTCTGACAAGAGGAGAAAACATGCAAACAACTATGTATAAACAAGATATAGATGAAATGAGAAGTGATCTCCTAGGGAAGAGTCTCGGAGGGAAAGAGGGCAGCGCTGAGCTGGGAAAGGCCTCCTACAAGATTTGGGATTTGATTTGCGCGTTGGAGGAAACCATGGAAGCTAGGAAGGGGAGGCAAGGAGGAAAAGAATTCCATAGATAAAGAGGACAGACAGTGAAAAGCCTATAGCTTTTGTAAGCCTATAGTGAGGAAATGGAGTATCTTGTATGAGAAGTAGGAAGCAAGAAAGTGTACACGGATTGTAAAGTTTGTGGGGAAAGTCTAAGAAGACTGGAGAAAGATAGAAAGAGGCTGGATTGTAACGGGCTTTAAAAGCCAACAAGAGGACTTTGTATTCATCCTAGAGATAAAGCAGAGTCCATGGAGTTTATTGAGAGTAAGGGAAGTGAGGTCAGATATGGGCTTTAGGAAGATTATTTTGGCAGCTGAATGGATGATAGACTAATGTGGGAAGATAAACGAAGTAGGCATGCAGTGATGAGGGCCTCAATCTGAGTAGTGGCGAGAGAGAAGGGGCTGTATGTGGGCGAGATTTTGAAGGTAGAAATGATTAGACTTAGCAATAGATTGGATGTGAAAAGTATAAACATATAGTGTAAGCACTTAATAAATATTTGTTGATTGGAAGAATGTGAATGAAATGAAGAATAACTTACCCACATTGGCCATCTGGGTAACTGGGAAGATAGTGATGCCTCTGTTGCAAGTAATAAGGAAATTTGGAAGAGGAGAGAGGTTTTTTTTTTTAAAGTTGATTTATTTATTTTTAGTTTTCAACATTCACTTCCATAAGTTTTAAATTTTCTTCCCCCTCCGTCCCCTCCTCCCTCCCCAAGATGACATGCAATCTGATATAGGCTCTATACATACATTCCTTAGTCGAATTGTATAGAAGAAACAGAATGAATGGGAGGAACCATGAGAAAGAAAAACAAAACAAAACAAAAAAAGCCTGCTTCACTCTGCATTCAGGCTGCATAGTTCTTTCTCTGGATGTGGATGGCATTTCCAGTCTTTGGAATTGTTTTGGGTCCTTGCATTGCTGAGAAGGGCTAAATCTATCAAAGTCAGTCATTGAACACTGTGAAAGTTACTGTGTACACATTACTGTGTATAGTGTTCTCCTGGTTCTGCTCATTTCACTCAGCATCAGTTCATATAAGTCTTTCCAGATTTTTCTGAAATCCACCTGTTCATCATTTCTTATAGCAGTATAGTATTCCATTACATTCATATACCACAACTTGTTCAGCCATTTCCCAATTGATGGGCATCCAGGGGGAGCAGAGTTTCTGAGTAAAAATAATTAATTCTCTTCTGGACATGTTAAATTTGAGAAATGCATAGGATATCAATTTTGAGATTTCCAATAGGCAGTTGGAGATGGACACTGGAGGTCAGGAGAGAGCAACTTGTATTCAGACCAGGATGGTGCTTTTTACTTTGACATGTCAAAGTACATGACCCCTCTGTTGTGACTGTTCCTTCTCACAACAGTGATACAGATTGTAACCTATCTGCTTTTTTGCAAGTGTGGGTTTTTTCTATGTCTTCCCTTTAATCTTCTGGGAGGATCTATCCAGGGTGCTAGAGACCTTCCTTTAGGATTTGAGTATTCAGTGTAACACTTCAGCTGCTCAATTGTTACACCTAACTCAACACAGGACTTACCTGTCTCCTCTGGCCATAAATTTCCTGGATAGCTATCATTTATACAACTGATTGTATCCAAGTCTTCACTGGTTTCATGGTGGCAAGCTACTTACCTCTGCCATTCATCTCTTCTTTGCCCCTTTGGGTCCCCTGAAATTGTGATTCTTCTGAGATAGTGATATTCCATATTTTTTAGCCATGTAGTATCATTAGATGATATTGCTATTAATGGATGTAGTGATTTGATTCCATTAGTCCATAATTATATCCGTGACTAGCCCAGTAAGCCATATTTCACCTTATTTCAACTTTCACCTAAATTTCTAGTTTAGTTTAAAAACATTTTACTTATATTATCACTTCAACTGCCTCTCCCTAGCCTACCCCGCCTTTCCCCCCCTCCTTCTGCTTTAAGAGCAACCTCAGCTTCCAGCAGACTCCCTAGGGACTTTCAGAAGATCAGTCAGTTTTTACATCTGGAAGAAGAATGATCTAACATTGCATATTTTTGCTTAAAGTGCTTTCCTTTTGCTGTAACTAGATACTTCGAGTTGGAAGTGTGTGTGTGTGTGTGTGTGTGTGTGTGTGTGTGTGTGTGTGTGTGTGAGAGAGAGAGAGAAAGGGGAGGGGAGGGCTTACCAGGGTATAGGTGTAAATTAAAGCAATGTCAAACACCACCCTACTTGCTTAACTCTGGCAGCTAGGGCAGATGAAAAGAGAGGATTCCCTATTCACTCCTCTAGCCCCCCTAGGTGTCTCTTCTTGTTCTCATAATTTATTTCCATTCTACCTTCCCTGGGTTAACACTGATCTGTCTAGTCCTCCTACCTAGACTAATGTTTCTTCAATTCAGCACGCATTTGTTAAAGGCAATCTGTGTTCAGAGGTGCTGGTCAGAGACAAAAGTAAGACATAGTCTCTGTCCTCATGGAGTTTATAATCTAGTGGGCAAATCGGTGCATACACAAATAATTAGCTTAAAATAGATTTTAAGTACATAAAAGCAATATTCATTGCTTTGCTTGTTCTGAGGTGGAAAAGATTTGGGGGGGGCGGGGATAGGTAAAGGGAATCAAGGAACCATTCATGAATAAATAATCTGGCATTTAAACTGGTTTTTAAGCACAGGTAGACTGTCAACAGCTCAGTCTTAGGGAATAATCTGAACAAAGTGGGAAAGGATTGGAGGTATGTGTGGGATGTCAAATAATCCTGGTTCGGTGATAACTTTGATTACATGGGAGAGAGTTAATATGAGATTTTGCTGAAAGGGTAAGGTGGTATGATTATGGAGGACCTTGAATGCCAGGCTAAGTTTGGACTTTGCTTATTAGGCAATCAGGAGCCCCTAAGGATTTTGAGCAGAAACATGATTTGACCATTTGCATAAAAGGAAGATGACTGGGAACAATATAAAATATGGATTGGAAACAACAGAAACCAAGGACAGGAACTGCTTAGAAAGTTGTTGTCATGATACATGCAGCGCGTGGTAAGAAGGAACTGTAGCAGGGCAGTAACACTGGGAAAATAAAGTAAGTGGGATACAAGAGATTCAGTTCAGTGCAACAAACATCTATTGATCACTTATTACGTGTCACTATGGCTGGAGGGGCATGATGACAAAAGCATTCCCTGATCTCAAGGAGTTTATATTCTACTTGGTGAAATAATATATACACAGATAAATACATGCAAAGTAAATACAAAAAAAGGGAGGGTTATAGGAGAGTGGCAGGATATTAGAAAGGAAAAAATTAATAGGACTTGGAGATTGACTAGATATAAGAGGAGTAATCAAAGATGATGCCAACATTTCAACATGGTCAGATAATGGCTGCATTTATAGTCAAAGGAGTAACAGGTTTTAGGAATAAGAAAATCAATTTGACTCTGAATATTTTGATTTTATGGATGAGATATCTAGGTAGAAGGCTATCTTGTAGGTATTTGGAGATATGGGGCTAGACCTTCCTAGAAGAAAGTTCAAGATTAGAGATAAATATCAGATGCTTAGAAGTCACGTTAGAGCCACTAAGTGGTTGAGATTGCCCAGGGGAGAGTACAGAGAAGGGAAGAGAGCCAGAGGCTGAACCTGAGGGACTTGTAACTTTTAACCAAAATTTAAGAGAAAGGAGGAAAAATAGTGAAGGAGACTGAAAAGGATAAATTAGAGGAGGAAAAGAATGCAAGAGAGAGTAGAATCTTAGAAAGGAAGGGAAGAGGAAGGAAGAGGGAGATGAAATTTACTGTTATGTTGACTACTTCTTAAAAGGGCAAGGGTGATTGACTGGGAAAAGCCCACTGTATTTTATCCTAAGAAGAATACCAATAAATCTGGAGGTGAGGCAGGGTGTGGTCCAGACAATGGAATCACCTGAGTGATTGATAGTACAGTTCGAAGATCAAAGCCAGAAAAAACACCTCCCTGGGAGAAACCAGATGTGAGAGTGAGGCTAAGGAAGAAAACATCCTTTGAGTTTGTGAGTTGAAAAACAGCAGGTCAAAAGAGGAATCCATTAAGGGCAGGTTTAGGAAAACTGGGCAGGAAGGGTGATCTGATTCACATAATGAAAACTTCCTTCTCAAAAAGAAACTACCACAGGGTGCTTCCTTTTATAATACCAGCTAGACCACCGTACCCACCCATCCCTCCCCCCAACCAGAATACCTCTTCTCCCTCCCACTCCCATTCAGTGGGTTTTGAGGCCATTTATTCCTCCATCCCCTTGCAACATGGCTTTTCTCCCTGTCACTCTAGTAGAATCATACTCTTTCTTAACCTCTACCTCCTAAAATTTTGTATTTACTTTGTATTTATTCTTCATATAATTATACATGTGCATAATGAATTCCACAGTAGAATATAAGTCTTTGAGAGCAAGGATTATTTCAGTTTTTGCCTTTGTACCTCCAGCACTTAGCATGTTGCCTGACATATACTAGATGTTAATTGATTGACAACCAATTCAGGACTAAAAATAATGATGATGATGATGATGATGACAGCTAGCATTTATATAGTACTTGCTGTGTGCCAGGCACTGTAATAACTATAAGATATATATTAATATATAATATAAAATATGTTATAAAATGTATGTATAATACAATATTTGTAATATTATTTCATTAGATCGTTATAACAATTCTGGGAGGTAGGTGCTATTATTAACCCCATTTTACATTGAGGAAACTGAGGCAAAGAGAGGTTAAGTGATTTGCTCAGGGTCACACAGGTGTTAAGTGTCTGAGGTCACATTTGAACTCAGGTCTTCCTGAATCCAGGCCTGATGATCTAGCTGCTGTAGGCAAATAAGCCTGTGCTGCCCTAAGCTATGTTAAGAAAGGCATAGTATACTTGACACACTTACTAGCTGTGTGACCTTGGGCGAGTCACTTAACCCCAATTGCCCTGCCTTCCCCCTCTCCAAAAAAGGAAAAAAAAAGGCATAGTGTCTGGCATGAGGGAGGAGATAGTTTTATTGTATTCTACTCTAGTCAGAACACCCCCGTAGCACTTGGTTGAATTCTTGACAGAGCACATTTTGGGAAAGATGCGAATAAGTTGCAGAGGACTGGTAATTAGGATGATAAAAGGACATGAGGACTTTGCTATATGAGAACTGGTTGAAAGAAAATGTGATCTATTTAACCTGGAGAAGAGAAGGCTTGGAGAGAAGAGTGTAGCTGTCTTTAAGTATTCCAGAATGAGTATCAAAAAGAGAAGGCATTTATTCAACTTGTTCTCCTCATCTCCAGAAAACAGAACTTGGAATTCTGGGTCCAAGCTGAAAGAAAGATTGGGATTGATTTGGTGTAAGGAAAAACTTCCCAACAGTCAGTTTATATTATATATCTGTTAGTTCATGCTTGTAACACTTTAAGATTTATGAAAATGCTTTCCTCTTGACAATCCTATGAGATGGATAGTGTAGTAGAAGTGTTGTTTTCAGTATTTTCCACAAGAGAAAATTAATGCCCATGCAGGTTAACTTGCCTAAAGTTAAGGCAAAAAAGTAGTAGAGCCAAGACTTGAATTTGTCTTCTGGTTCCAAGACATGTGGTTTTCAACTATGATGATAGATGTGTATATTGTTATTCTCGAAGAGGAATATAACATCAGGAAGATGGTACCATGACTTGCACGTGAATCGGATTTAAGTGAGGAAGGGCTGTGCAAGCCCACCAGCCTCATTTTCTCCTCCAGAGCCATCTGGGTCCAGTGGCCAGATATAGATCAGGATGACTGGAGATGGCCCCATATGGATATATGTATACGTGGATATATGGGGAGTCTTGGCACAGTAGAAGGAGAACTGGGCCTGGAGTCAGGAAGACCCTAGTTCAGCTGTGGCCTAAGTTACTAGCTGTGTGACCCTGAGCGAATCACTCAAACGCTTTTTGCCTCAATTTCCTCAGCTGTAAAGTGGGGATGATAATACCTATCTCATGGAGTTGTTGTAAAGATCAAATGAGATATTTGTAAAGCCAAAGCAGAGGTCAAAGACCCTGGCTTCTTGACAGGGTCACTTGGCTTTAGCATTGTTTTACTGGACTTTGTGATTGAAAGAGTCACCAAAATCCCCTGAGAGCCTAGCTGAAGAGAATAAAGCCAAGGGGCCCAGCCACACAAATCGCAACATTTCCCTCTCTGCCCAATCTATGTCCTCTTGTCTTGGCCCCCTGGCTAAAATCCTACCTTCCTCAAGAAGCTTTTCTGGATCCCACTTAATGCTAGTGTATTTTCTCTGTTGATTATATCCATTTTACCCTTTATGTAGCTTGTTAGTACATCATGGCTTTCATGTTTTTTCTCACATGAGCTCCCTGAGACCTGTCTTTTGCCTTTCTTTGCATTCTCTGTACTTAGCAGAGGGCTTCACGAATAGTAGGCACTTAAATGCTTGTTCACTGACTTGCAACCATACAACATTACCAGGAGAACATGAGTATTAAAAAGATGGACTTTTAAAAATCTCAGTTTGTTTAGTGCTTCTACTACTGTTAGGTGTCTAGGTAGCTTCCAGTTTTCCCCTGGTTACAAATAATGACCCTCTAAGCATATTAGTACAAATAATTCTTTTGCCTTTTTTTTTTCCATTCTATTCTAGGATTGGCTCCTCATGATGAAATTATTGGGGGAAGGAGTATCTTGCTTTTTTACCTCTTGCAGATTGTCTTTTCAAGGAGTCAAAAGGCAAAGGGAAGCAGAAGGGAGGAAAGGGTAGTTGGAGGGAAAAGGCTGAAAAAAAAAAAGGGACAGGAGACTTTGAGCATATTTCCTGGCAGAAGAGAAGGATCCAGTGCAGAGACTGAATTGAGCAGGGCATTTAGACCAAGTTTACCATTCAAGGAATAGCAAATTAGGGAAAAACAAAACAAAAACAGACACATTTCTTCCTCTGAACCAGGATTTTTTTGGGGGGGGGAGCGGCGGAGGAAGGGGACAGAATGGGTTCGAACATTGAAAAGCTTTGTAGTATGGAGGGGAGTTGAATGATCTCATATCAGATCTCAGTAAAATAGGTGAGGTCATCGCTGGGAGTGTGTGGGTTGAGGAGAGTAGAATTGAGGGTTTGAGGAGGGAGGAAAATATTTGAAACAGTCACTGTGGGTAGTAAGAGGGGGAATGAATGAGCTGTTAAACAGAAGGCTTGTCAAATAGCAGCAAAGGCCCAGCAGAGGTTAGGCAGCATAAATTTACAGTGGATGAAATTGGCAAGAATTTATGGCTTTCTCCAGTGTGCTGAACAACACAGAAATAGGGCTGGAGAAATTGAATGGTGAGGGTTTCCGTTGCCCAGGATCAAGGATTAGCAAGAGGCAAATCAAGGTAGGTTAATGGGAAAGGGATTCTTGAGAAGTAGTTAGAAAATTATTTCTTAAGCTGCAGAAATAAAATGTGAAAGGAAAGTCTTTAAAAAATGGACTTTTAATCATTAGTATATTACTGGAAACTTCATTTTTTTTCCCCTAAAAGGATAGCTGATTCTTAAGTAGGCATTTTCAAGAGAATAAAGTAAAAGGAATTGTGTAGGAAGTACAGAGCTTATTAACTTTGCCACTGATTGCTTTGTAACTTTGGGTGTGAACTATCTTTTTAGTAAATGAGCATGAGAATGCCAGAAATAAATTAATTCTTTTTGGGGTAACAGTGAGTTGCGTACATCTTCCACTCTTTTAAGACTGAAAGTATCAGGGGGCTATTAAGAAAGTACATTTGTGTGAGGAAATGTATGGCTTCTTTTCCTAGGACTGATGAACTGGAGAATGAGTTTATTTTCTCATACCATTTCAAATATAGTCTTTCATTTAAATTGGAGATTTGTTTCTGCTTTTGTCATGGGGTAGCATTGCTTAGTTATTTTTCCTCTGTGTTAGGCACAACTGATCATGCCAAGTTGCTTGAATTGGTATTGATAGCCACGTTCAGCATCCTCAACGTGCTGTACACCGCCGCCCCCCCCCCCCCCCCCCCCCCCCCCCCCCCCCCCGCCGTACGTGGCCATGTATCCAAGGGGAGATCAGTGATGGCTTTCTTCTGATTCTATAGTAGTTGCACAATAAACATTTTTCTTTTTGATTTAATGAGGCAGTAGTTAACTGTAACTTCCATTTATTTGTGGCCTTACTTTTCTGCTTCCTGGCTTCCTTCCCTTAAGGATGTAAATGTTCTTTTAGGTTATTCCTTTCCTTTGCTTTTGTCTTGCTAAATTTACCATGGTCATCCTTCTGAGGGACTGCCGCCTGCCTTTGAGGTATCTTTGGAACCCCAAATCTGAGCAAATTTGCATCTTCTCCCTTCTGATGTGTAAGCAGCTTTGATTTTCATCATAGATTAAATAACTTGCCTGGAAATGTCAAAAGGTTGTAAATGGCAAGGAAGCTGCTAATGGAATACTCTGCTCTCCCTGAGTGTGCTTTGCTTCCTATTTGCTTTGGGTTGAAATAGAATGAGAAATATTTTTTCCTAGCTTATTTACAAATGCACAATATTTCTCCGAATCAGAACCAATGAATTGTTTCATTATGTAGCTGTTATAAAAATAATCCTTTCTTGAGATGCTAGCAGGTGGAAATGCCAGAAAAAGAATGTTGACTGGGATCCTACAATTAGGTTGTTGAAAATAAACTGTTTTGCTGACATGTGCAAGTAAATCCTGACAGTGAAATACATGGAAAACAGTGTTATCCAGCATTTTACCAATTGGAAAGCTCTGAAAAATAGATATTTCCGTTACTGTGCTCCACCTACATGACCTGTCACTCCCATTTTTAATCAGCTTAAAAACGAATCTGAAATAGAGTAATTCTATATTAATGTGAGCAAGCAGAGTGGTCAGGGATGCTGTTTTCTATCCCTGTTGCCTTTTGGGGGTATAGAGAGGATGTATGAAATGAAAACTCAGCCTTTGGAAAAATGACTCTTGACCCATTTATTAACCTTTATATGGAAGCATATTATTAATATTAAATCTCTTATTCTACTTGGGTTGGGAAATAGAAGACAGATCAGATAAAATTCCTATAACCCTTCCATGAGCTATTTCTTTACTTAACTTTTTTTTTTTTTTTTTTTTTTAGTTTCTTTGAAAATCGCATCTTGACTGAACTAAGGGGAAATGATTTTTCTGTGTCTTTTTTGGTATATATAGGGAATAAGTGTCACTTGCTCAGGAGTTTGGAAATACTTGTAAATGATGCTGAGTGACTGGAAAGAACTGGTATAGTAGACGTAGATCTAGAATAGGGAATCCAGAACTGATCAAATCTGGGAATGCTATAAATCCCTGATCTTTTTGCCGTGACACATTACCTCTAGGACTTTTGTATGTCCCTTTCCATTCACTTAGAAAGGAGGAAAAGAGAGTAATTCCTGGAGGAGCTGGAATTTACTTCTGGTTTCCTGGGACATTTCGATAATCAGTAAGCAACTATTTTTTCCAGCATGCCTAATAACACATAGGGAATGAAAAGGGGGATGTCCCAACATAATATTTGAAACATTGGCTTTGAAAAAGTGACAAGTCAGATTGGAGTAGAAAGAGGTAAAGTGGAAAGGAAGTTATAACTGGTTTATTCCTTTTAAGTGACATAATCACAATCCCTATGCTCTCCAGTTTGTATCTCCAGTGCTTAGATCAATGTCTACCAGGTAGTAGGTGCTTAATAAATGCTTATTGATTTGTGAGGTTTGCTTGAGTCATTTATTTTAGGAACTATCTTTAACATGAATATGTTTTACTGATGACTTTTTAGGTACTGAGTAAACCTCATTAGTTCAGAGCCTACTGGGTTTATAGTTTGAAACTTGTCTGGGAAGAAATTCTTGACTAAATAAATAGTGTCAAACATACAGGAAGAGTGTCCTCCATCTACTTGACTTATTTATAAAAAGAAGCTTTCTGATACTGGTGATAGTACAACTTTGGGCTAGTTACTTCAATTCTTTTGGGAGTCACTTTTTTCTTTTGTAAAATTAAGTGATAGGACTAGAAGCTTTGAAAGGCTACTTAAACCAATGAGGCTCCATCCACTTGTGAACATTGTGTTAATTTGATTCAGGAAGCAGGTAGTGCTCCATAGGTTTATACAACAGCTAATCTCAAGTGTTTGTCTGTTCATCCTAAGCAGGCCTTTGGATTTTATAGAATCTAAGTTAGCCTTAGAGATTCCACTAGAACCTCTTGTCAGCATTATTTTGTCAGGCCAGAATCCTGCCAGAAACTAATAAAACTGCTCTTCTGCGCTGAAAAGTCTGAATTCAGTTCAATAAGCATTTATTTTGCATTTACTTTGTGGAAGACAAAAAGTCTCCGCATTTACTCAGGGCTTGCATTAAACGTTATGTTACGTTAAGTTAAACTGCCTTTGAACTTTCCTCTAAGTTCCAAATTAGAAAATATTTACTACATTCCCATCAAAATACATTTGTCTTTGCATGTGCCAAGTATTTCTTGTAGCCCCAATCCTGAAGTAACCACCCAGTTCATGTAATATAGCCAAATTTCCAAAAGTTCATTGTATGTAATCATAGTATTTTAAAAGAAACTGGAGCTCAAAGAGGCAGATGACTTGCCCATGATCTTTGTTTCATCTAGTCCTTTGCTACCTCTCCTAACCTTGAAATTCTATAGTTTCTCTCCTTTTCAGAATTTATCACAGGGATATGAAAATTGCCATGCTAGATAAATATTTCCAGTGCTGATGTGAAGTCCAACACAATCAGGAAGGGGAAAGATTAAAATAAATTACTTGAGTCCTTAATAGGAAGGGAAAGATTTGGAAAGGAGGCACAATAGTGGTACTTAGGGAATAGATTTGAGAAAGCTCAGCAATATCACATAAGGAACAGTAATCTCCTGGGAGCTTGGCAAGACTCTGTTATTTTAGGGACAGCAACTCAAGCTCATACTTAGCTTCTAGAAAACAGCTTTCCAAATAATACAGGATTTTACAAAGCTGCCTTCCTTTTCCCCCCAAAATAAAATAAAATAATTGTATTTTAGCTGCAATTAGAACAATAAATCAGAAACTATATTAAAGGGTCTGCTGTCTGCTGTGACTTTGATAGATGATAAGACACTCAGAGAAATATACCTAGTTCCTGGCATCAAGGAGATTGCAGTCTAAGTGAGAGACACAATAAAAAAGTGAAAAGTTAAAATATCATTGCAATTTTCCATTATTAGGGCTCTATGAATAGATTCGTCTATCTGAATGACTTTCACAAAAATGGGAATACACATTTTCCCATAGAAAATAGGTTATAAAAATGAGTAGTTTCCAGAGGGCTAAAATTCTCACATCAAGTCGGGAAGCATTTATTAAATGCTCACTATATATACTGGGCACTGTGCTAATCGCTGGAACAAATAAAAGCAAAAAAAAAAAAAAATTGCTGCCCTCAAGGAGTTTACATTCTAATAAGGGGAAGACAGTACATAAAAGGAAGCTATCTGAGTGAGTATGTGATTGAGAGAAAGTCTGGAAAGCCAGGAGGAGAGTAAGGAGCAGAGCCTGGAGGACTGTGAGGGAGTATACTTGGCCAGCCTGGGCACTCTCTTAAAATGGATGTCCCAGTCTTTACCTGGGGCCTGAGACTTTGTAATGGTAATGCCAGATCTCCTTTCTTTTATTGGAAGGAGGGTTGAGCTAGTCTCTCTTAAGAGTGTATAGGGTTTGGATTGGCAGAGTTTAGAAGGGAGAGCATTTCAGATAGGGGTACCTGGGTGAGAACACTTGGGGATAGGTAGAGAAATTAGCATGGCATGTTTTAGGTATTGTAAAGTTGTGGGTGGCCTTTGGCATAAGGGTAGAGAACTGCTTCAGCCAGCATTGTTAGTCAAGCATTCTTATCTCTGAGAAGACTAGGACTGCGTCTGCCTAAATTCTTCCCCATGGTGTGCCAACGTAATCTGCCTCTTCAAAAATGCTCTAGAGGGTGACAACAGTGATGGCGATGGGTGTACAGAGGGGTTTGCCATTTTGCCATGACTGTGAAATTTGCTCAGACAACCTTGGTGGTAGCAATGGTCTCCTTGAACAACTGCAGCCACCACGTTGTAATAATAATACTTAATAATACTATCTCGTATCTTTACAATGCTTTAAAGTTTACAGAGTGCCACAGAGTAGGAAGTCTATGAGCATCTTGTCCATTTTACAGAGGGGCACACTGAAGTCCATAGAGATAAATGGATTTATCCAGGGTAACATAGCTGGTACTGTAGAATTTAGGAAAAAAGATTTAGGTGTTTAGTACACAGATGCACTCAAAGACACTGACTCAAGTTCAAGTGATTACATTGAGAAGATGCTCTATTTAATTAGTAGCAAGTCTGACTCACTGTAAATCAGATAGGGACGACATTGACTTTCCCTCTGAGAGGGGAGCCTTAGTAAGTAGGGCTTGGCCAGGATAAGGACAGGATCCCACTTGCCTGATAGTTAAGTTGGCTACTGAGGGAAAATATGACCATGTGTTCTGAGGTGGGAAAACTGCCTTGGACAACAAGAGCATGTGCTAGAAAATGTGCTACAGTTTACTGCTAATGTCAAGAGGCAAGGATCTGGAGGTAGATAGGTGGCTGGTAGTGAACAGAATGTTGGAGTTGGAGTCAAAAGACCTGAGTTCAAATCCTGCCTTAGGCACTTACTAGCTGTATGACCCTGGATAAGTCAGTTAATCTCTTTTGGCCTCAGGCTCCCCATTTGTAAAATGGGGGTAATAATAGTGCCTGTTTCACAGGGTGTCTTTTGAGAGGATCAAATGTAATAATAAATATAAAGGGATTTGCAAACCTTAAAACGCTATTTAAATGCTGTTGCTGTTGTTTGGTTACATCTGACTCTTTATGACCCTGTGGATCCTGCTTTTCTAGGGGTTTTCTTGGCAAAGATACTGGAGTGGCTTGTCATTTTCTTCTCCAGCTCATTTTACAGATGAGGATACTGAGGCAAATGGGATTAAGTGGCTCGCCCAGGGCCACACAACTAGTGAATGTCAGAGAGGAGTTTGAACTCGGGAAGATGAGTCTTCCTGACTCCAGGTTTGGCGCTCTATCCATTGTGCCACCTAGCTGCTCTTTAAGTAGATAATGGAGCATAATTAAGTGAAATAAGTATACAAGTGGCTTACTGATTTTGACAACTATAAACAGAACAGTAGTGAAGTCCACAAGCCAACAGACATAAGTACCTACTAGGTGCCGGGCATTGCAAACAATTCAGTGCATTTTTAAAGGACAAAAGGGACATGAATAACTCATGACTTGTTCTGGAGAGAGCATGAGTGCTTTGTAACTTACTGATTAACTTGTTCTGTTCTTTAGGAGACCTTAGAGCTAAGCAGACAAATTGTCTATAGATCTCAAAGAATGTTCCGTGTCTTGAGGGAGAGAAAGACTGAAGTCCAGTGTATATTTGTTGAACATGGCAGATGGGGCAAATGTAGTTGCTGTGTTTTGTGGATAGGATCACTATGGCCCTGAAGACCTGCCCAAGTGGTGTAAGATTAACCTCTGCTGATAATGGCTGACATTTGGATAGCAATTCAAGGTTTGCACAACATTGCTTGTAGGCAATCTCATTTGATTCTCACAAACCACCAAGGTATGATAGGTATACTTTCCCCATATGGAAAATGAGGCACTAAGGGCTTTGCTCATGGCCATACAGATGATGTAAGACTCAAACCGAGGTCTCTTCTGACTGCAGGCCTAGCTCCTATTATGTGCTAGGAGCTGGGGATACACATCAAGGCAAGTAAGAGACAGTTCCTCCCACTCTCAAGCCTAATGGGGAGATGACATGCAAGCAACCACATCTAAACATGCAAATATGCATAAACAAAATATATACAGGATAAATTGGAGGTAATCATCAAAGGAGAGGCATTAGCATTAAGTGGGACTAGAACAGAAATATGAGGGGACTTGAGGCCCCACTCTCTATCCACTGTACCATCTAGAGCTCCAAAGAGTTGGAGGAACTTCTCTATGGGGAGACAGTAAAACAATTAGGCCATTTTAAAGGAGAATACCTACCTCACTGAATTAAATGAATTCGTGTTTCCCTGAATTATATCACTAGGGTATCAGTGAAAGAATACTGCTTTTGATAATCTTTGAAAATCCTGTGGATAACAAGATTGGTGCCAGAGGACTAGAAGAGGGCAAATGTTCCAGTTTTCACAAAAAAGCCGAGTTCTGCAAACAGCAGACGACTGAATTCACAATTCATCTCTGGCAAAATACTCGGCTGGATTGTTAGAGTGGTGAGGACTCAAGAGGAAGGCAGGAATCTACAGCTACCAGTATGAAGGAGTTCCCAAAGAACTTATTTTGTCAAATTAATGTAATTTTCCTTCCTTTTAGGTTATTTCTAGACTAATAGATCAGGGAAATGAAGTTGTCCATTCAGCATTAATTAAGCACCTACTGTGTGCACCCTAACTGCTGAAAAAGGATGCAGAGATAAATGAGGCGTGGTTACTACCCTTTGGGAGCCTATGGCACACGAGGTAATAGTGACTCCTTATATACCCCTATATAGTTACAAGATGCTTCCACATATATCTTTCTTTGATTCCCACAGTGACCCTTTGAAATGAGTAATACAGGTATTATTTTCTCAATTTTAGAGATGAAAAAGCTATAGCTAATGATAAGTACAACTAGATCTTTTTTTTTTTAAGCACCCAGTTCTTTTTTTTTTTAAGTGCACTCAGATCTTTCTTTTTTTAAGCACTCAGATCTTTTGACACCAAATCCTGAAGACAGTGGACTTGGGTTTCTTTAAGGCATCTGATAAAATCCTTAATGCTATTCCTTGAGGATAAGCCAGAGAAATGAGGAACTGTGGGTTTGGTGATAGAACAGTTTGAGGGATTTATAGGTAGCTGAACCAAAAGTGCTTAATTGATTGGATGTTTGTACAACCTCCAGAAAGTGATGTTCCGTGTAAGGTTTTGTTCTCAATCCTCTCTTAATTATAACTTTTGTCAATGACTCAGTTGGATGATGACATAAAAAGTCATCAAATTGGCAGTTAACACAAAACTGGGATAAATAGTGAATATGCTGGCTAAATACTAAGAAGTTTTAGTGGACTTGAAAAAACAATGAGTCAGTGGTGTGATACACCTGCCCCAAATAACTAAAGAAAATACAGTGTCCAGAAGCATCAGGGTAAGCTCTGCTGCATCCTGCCCTGACCTGATCTATAGTCCTTTGTTTAGGTTTAGGGTTTAGGTTTTAGGTTTAGGGGTGGTAATGAAGGATGTGGTTATTGTTTGCTTATATTTGAAGGTCTGTTTTCTTAAAGGAGGGATTAGACTCTTTTTGATAAGACTGACCTAGGCCCAGTGGTTAGAAGACCAACATGAGACAGGAGAATGTTCCAACAGTTGGCTTCTTCCCACTCTTCCATGCCCCAAATGTTTTGTCAGGTAGTGAGCTTCTTTCACCAAAGATCTACAAGAAAGGGCAGGATGACGTTCTGTCATTAATGTTGCAGAGCAGAGATATCATGCTTAAGTCAGAGGCTGTACAATTCCCCAGTGCCCTGAACCAGTTTGAAATAAATAGAATTGGGAAATGTTTAACAAAATAAATAAAAAATATGGTACAACGTAGATGATGTTAATTTGTGGTTTTATAAGTCAGTATGTGGCAGCAGGATTTGTTTCTGTTACAGATCGACACCATTGTTGTATTCCTGCATGGATGGACCCTTTTGCCTGTTTACAGATATTGTATCATTTAATCCTCACAATAACTCTGTAAGGGAAGTGCTATCATTATCCTCATTTAAGACTTGGGGAGACTGAAGATGATACAGATTAACTGACTTGCCTAGGTCCACACAGCTAAGTAAGTAAATGAGGATGAATTTAAACTCAGGTTTTTCTGATTGCAAGTTGATCACTCAATCCATTCCACCTGTTCATCAATCCCCGAATTATTAGAACTAGGAAATACAATTTAAAGTTTAAGTTCAGAAGATCTTACTGTGGTAAATCAAAGGAGTACAGTGGATAATTATGTTCCGAGATTTTTGCCCTAATTTACAGATCAGATGAATCAGTCAAACTATATATATATATATTGAGCACCTATTATTTAGTTCTGTTGAACAGCATGCCTGTAATTAGGTTATCTCCTGTGTGCATGACTCTATTACATGTTGGGGATACAAAGAAAAAACCCTATATCCCTTTTCCTTAAGAAACTTAGATTCTAATAGGAATATATAACATCTGGGAATAAGTACAAGGAAGTTTGAGCAGGAAGAAAGTGCTGCCTACTAGGGGAAGGTGTGTAGAGAATGGGATGCCATTCAGCTCTCACCCTTGAAAGAAGATGTGGATTCTGACAACCACAACAACCAGTTATGTGTGTGTGTGTGTGTGTGTGTGTGTGTGTGTGTGTGTGTATCTATACTTATATATCTGTATAGCTATAGATATATAGGTATAGATATATCTCTGTATCTATACATACATACACACACATATACACACATACACATATATACACACATACACACATATACATATATACACACACATACATATACATACATACACACATACATACACACATATACACATACATACATATATACACATACATACACACATACACACATATACACATATGCACATATACACATATATATGTGTATACATCACTTTGCAGATGTCTTATTTCATCCTCATTATAGGACGATACGATTATTTCCATTTTGTAGATTGAAGGAACTGAGCCAGATAGAGGTCAAATGTCTTGCCCAGAGTCACATGACCAGTAAGTATGTCTGAGACTAGCTTTGAACTCTGGTCTCAATGACTCCAGGTCCAGCACTCTATTCAACGCACCACCTAGCATCTTCTAATTGTAGGTCAGTTTGGCCAGGGTATAAGTTGTAAGGTAAAGCCTGGAGAGGTAAGTCCAAGATTATAGAGGCACTTAATTGCTAGGCTAAGGAATTCCTGTTTTATTCTTGAGGTAATGGAGTTCTTGAAAGTTTTTAAGTAGGGGCCTGACATGCTCAGAACTGTGGCTAAAGTATATGATTTTGTCAGTTGTTAGGAGAAAGAATTGAATAGGAGAGAAACTGCCAGTCCAAGGAAGAGGTGATGAGGGCCTGAATGAAGCATAGTAATGAGGGGAGATGAGGAGATAAAAATGACGTGAGGAGATAGCGGATTGTATCGGTAGGGGGCAGGGAGTGACGGTGGTGGAGGGTGAAGAGTAAAATGATGGTTACATGGTTATGAGAGTAAAGTGAAGACTAAATGATGGCTTCAGGCTTACAGATGAGGATGATGGGGAATAGGGAAGTTTGGAGGATAAGTGGGTTTAGGGTAGAAGATTATGAGTTGAGGTTTGGATACATATGGGACACATAGGTAGAGATGTTGAGCAGGGAAGGAGTGAAGTTTTGTAAAAATAGAGGTTTGGGAGTCATCCACATCGGGGCAAAATAATGTAATGGATATAGTTCTTTTGAAGTCAAGAAGAAATGGGTTCAAGCTCTACTTCTGATATCTAATTACTGTGTTATGTATGACTCTGGCAAGTCATTTAATCCTTTAGTCCTTTGGCAACTCCAAGACTGTAAGTCAAAGAGAAGGTATCAAGATGTGTTGATAGAAGGAGTTTCCTCACCAAGGTGTACCCAATACTAGTGAAATCATAGATCCAGAACCTGTTCTTTCCTACCCTGCCCTACCCAATCCTACTCTACCCCATTCTACCTTCATAATAAAACCCATGGGATCTGAGGACATCTCCAGGGGAGGGAGTTTATCAAGAGAATTGTAACAATGTCTCTCCCTACAACCCAAGACAGAGACCAACACTTAGGAGGTGGGAGATGAATGATGAACCATCACAACACAGAATACCAAGAAGGAGCAGTCAGGTAGGTAGGAGGAGAACTGGTATAGAGTATTGTCACAGAAATGAAGGGAAAATTACATATATTGTCAGATTTGGTTGATGCTTTAATCAGTCTTGCTTCTCCCTCCCCATTTTGACTTGCTGCTCAGGGGAAGGGAAAGAGATATATCTGGAAATAAGGATGATGTAATCTATCAATAAAAAATTTAAAAAGAGCCCTAGGGAGAAGAGCACACACAGGAGAGGATGTACAGTGTTGGCAAGAGTGGCAAAGAAGTGATATGAGAGGACTTGAATCAGCCCTGGCTTTGCAGAGTTTATAACTTTTGAGAGAGCAATTCCAGAAGATTGGTGAAGCCAGATACCAGATTCCAAACAGTTTAAAAGTTAATTTGTGATGAGGGAGTGGAGGCAGTCTGCAGTAAAGATGTTTGGTCCTAAGAGTTTGATAACATAAAGAAGAAATATTAGGGCATAGTAGGATCCAAAGAAAATTTTTTAAGGATGGGGAGACCTGAACATGTGTAAAGTCAGCTTTGAAAAAATTAATTAGGAAATATGGAAGATGAAGGATGGTACAAGGAACAATTGATGGGGCAAGCTCTCAGAGGAAGAAACAGAAGGCCACAAGATCAAAGGAAGAGTCATTTGACCAAGGAGAAGGATTTCCTTTGTCTTTGAAAGTGCAGCAAAGGAGGAGATAAAGTATAGTTTTCTTGAGGGATGGAATAGAGAAAGTAAGGGCATTCATGAGAGATGGCCTTATTTTTTTTTCCACTAAAGTAGGGTTTGAGGTTACCTGCTGAAAGAAAGATAGGCAGAGGTAGATTTGGGTACTTGAAGAAAGACGTGAAGGTTTGGAAAAGTTGCTATAGGGAGCCTTAAGCGAGTGTCCAAAAGCAGTGAAAGCTGGTTGGTTTTACAGAATGTGGATTTGTAGTGGACCCAGTTGGCTTGGTTTCATGATTTTTTTTCAGCAGTTTCCATCATCTGGGAGTAGGAGTGGAGAAAAGGTAGGTGTTGTGGATGACTGAATTTTGGATTGAAAGGCCAAAGAATTCAAGGGGGGAGTGCATAGTTAAACTGGCTAATTATAGGAGAAAAGTGAGGCATGAACAAATGGTGATAAAAAAAGAGAGAGGAGTGACTAGAAGTTGTAGTGAGGATAAAAATTAGGTGTAGAAGATATGAGAAGAGATTTAAAGCTGGAAGAAAAGGTGATCACTATTAGAGAGGGAAATCTCAGAACTCATCATCATAGATTTGGTAAGGTTTTAGATGTGGGTGGTCTAAGTTGTGACTACACTTGGAAATGACTGAGACAGAATGGAGCTGTAAGGACATCAAGGTTCAGCAGGCTGATGAAGTAGGAGGTCCTGGCTAACCAGTTGGACACCAGTATGAAGACTGGAACCTCCAGTATGAGGGCAGGTGTTAGGAAAGAGAAAAATTTTTAGAGGATAAAAGTATACCTTGTAGCTCTTTACAGAGAAGGTGATGGACTCCAGGTTTAGAATGGCACATACATTTTTGGACATGGACAATGTGGGGATTTGTTTTGCTTGACTATACATATTTGTTATAAGAGAGTTGTTTTTCCTTTTTTCAATTGAGTCCGGAGGTAGGAGAGAGAAGGAGGATAATGATAGGGTTGCTTCTTAAAGAAAAATTAAAAGAGAGAAAAGAGATTTATTGAAGTGTTAAAGGAAACGCACAGAAGAGAGTAAAAGAAAGGCCGTAAGTTAACATAGACAACCAGAATATCTTTGAAAATTACATATTGAATTTATTATTCAGAGAGCCATTGAATCTACTTAAAAGGAAAAAGCAAGGTTTTCTTAATAGTGATTCATAGGTTCTTGTACAGTTCCTTTTTTTCTGTTTTACTTTGTATGTGGAAATGCTCATTTTGTCTGGTGTTTAAGTGCAGAATACAAAAAAAAAAGATTGAGAAAAAGAGAAAGGAGGGAGAAGAGTGACCTTGGGGTTGGGCTATGATAACAAGGATATGAGCTAGATTATAAAGATGATGGATAGAGCAATCAAAAGGACTCCAGGATCGTAGATTTTGCCCTTTGATGGGACCTTGGCTGTTATCTAGTCAAACCATATCATTTTAGAGATGAGAATCCTGGGGTCCAGAGAAAGGATCTTGCCCAAGGTCACAGATAGTTAGTGTAGAACTTGAACCACTTCTTGAAAGAAGAGATTGCTGAGTCTGGTGGCCAGGTCTGGAAGCTGGAATGCAGCTAAAAAGAGTTGTTGTCTCTTCCGAAGAACAGGATGCGGCATTATCTGGAGAAATCTAGATTTTCACGTATGCAGGAAGATGGAAAGACTATGGGAGGAGGAGCTTTTTAATGAAGGTATTTGTTGCTAGTAGAGGGGGTGTTATGAAAAAAGAAGAGATTAGAGTTTGGGGATCAAATCAGTTTAGTTGGAGATGAGCATTCAGGAAGAGGAAGCAGAGAAAAAAGCCTTTTTGCTTCAGGAAATGACTTCTTTAAATGCCTAGAATCATGGGAACAGCAGATGGGTGTTATCTAGCCTTATATCAGGGGAGTTACCTGAATTCATTTGATCAGAGTAGGGGACAGAAGATGTGTCGGTAAAGTTGTAATTCTGCTAGTTGTGGCTGCATAAAGAACTGGGAACATCACTTCATTCTTCTAGCCTTATCCGTGATAATCCTGGAAGAGGGGCTGTTGCCAGTCTGTGCTGTCAGTAATTATGGTTATCTGAGAAGTCTGTGAGTTATTATGTAGGCATTTTATTCCACCGTATTCCTCCATCATAATTATAACCTGGAGCTTTGGCTAAGGCTGAGGTTGAGGTAGTTATAATGGTGATCTGTCTTCTGTCCAGCACTCTTACCTGATTGGGTAACGGAGGTCTGAAGATTCTGTACTATGCCAGATCGTTGTTCTTCAGCTATTTCACTTGTACCTGACTGACTCCATTTGGGGTTTTCTTGGCAGAGATACTGGAGTGGTTTGCCATTTCCTTCTCCTGCTCAATTTACAGATGAGGAAACTGAGGCAAACAGGGTTAAGTGACTTGCCCAAGGTCGCACAGCTAGTAAGTGTTTGAGGCCAGATTTGAACTGAGGAAATTGAGTCTTCTTGACTCTAGACCCAGTGTTCTATCCAGCTAGCCGCCCAGGGACTAATGTTAGAGATTCAGATTGATAGCCCTTAGCCTCCTTTAGATGAGCAGTTTTATGGAATAACAAATTAATGACAGAAAGTAAGCAAATTTCCAGAGTATCTTAAAGGTAGATTTTGACAAGATTTATTGATTAAGTAGATATTTGAGGAGGTTCCTTCTCCAACCCTTTTGGGTTATCTTAGTGCTTATCAATGTCTTCTGTTGTCACTATTAGATAAAAGAGAACACTGTGCTGGGTAGAACGTGTTTCTTAGTATGACATCTCCCCTAGGAACCAGAACTGGACCTGTGCTTTTATTGTTTAAAGGGAACTCCCAGATGAGGTCAGCATTTCCTCTGCAATTAAAGAGTTGCCAGGGGCACTGAGAGATTAAGTAACTTCCCCAGCATCTCACTGCCATTATGGGTAAAAGGTAGGATTTGAACCCAGGTCTTCCGGAGGAATTCAGAGGACCAAATGAAATAATATGCATAAGGAGCTTAACACAATACCTGGCACATAGCAGACTCTTGATAAATGCTTGTTTCCTTCCTTCCTTCTTCCTACTTTCCTGGCTCACTACTTCTCTTAAATGTAGGGACAGGAGAATAAAAATCACTTTTCACCTCTAATTTTCTGTGCTTTGGGGATAAGATTCCTTTTTTGATCTAGATTATCAGGAAATGTCAGCTGTTTGTCTAATTTAAGAGTCACTCTTGTTTCTTTTAAATTGCCTGAGATTGCTTTATGATACTTTGGGGAAAGCACTATTTAACGTAGAACGAACCTTTCATCTACATGCTGTTTTCATCAGTATTTCCCCTTTCTCGTGGGGGTTGTGGTGGAGTACACACCCTGTCCTTATGCAGATCACCAGCCAACTCGTGTGAAAGGCAGATCTAGCACTGAGATCTTTCTGACTTTGAGTCTGGCTTACTGCATATGTCAAGCTGCCAGTGTTACCGTGTTATTCATAACAGTTGGCAGTATTTCTGTAGTGCAATCCAAACAGCAATTAGATGAATAAAACGTCATTTTCACTCCCCATCTATTGTAAGCTTCAGAGGTTTGCTTCAGGGTCTCATTTTTGAAAATTTCTCAGCTCCTAGAACAATATCTTGCACATAGAATTCATAGGCATAGAGTTGGATGGGACCTTTGTTGTTGTTGTTGTTCAGTCATGTCTGACTCTCCATGACCCCATTTGGGGTTTTCTTGGCAGAAATATTGAAGTGGTTTGTCATTTCCTTCTCCAGGTCATTTTACAGATGAAGAAACTGAGGCAAACAGGGTAAAGTGACTTGCCTAGGGTCACACAGCTAGTAAGTGTCTGAGGCTAGATTTGAACTCAGGAAGATGAATCCTCTTGACTCCAGGCCCAGTGTTCTATCCACTGCACCACCTATCTGCCCACTGGATGGGACCTTAGAGGCCCTCAAGTTGAACCCTCCTCCCTCCTCATTTTGCCAGTGAAGAAATTGAGACAGAAAGTTTGCAGAACCTAACCAGCATCGCACAGCTAATAAGTGTTTGAGTGGATTAGTTGATGGATTTCTCAACAGTTGTTAATTTTGCTTTTATTTAAGAATATTCTCTATTTCATGCTTTAATGTACCCAAACTAACTTTCTTTCAGTTGGTGGGCTTAGTGAAGCTGTATTTATAGGGTGTCAGATGTCACAAGTGGATTTCTTCTCTTCAGGTGACTGACTACCAAACCGGAGCCTTCCACAGGACCTGCATTTGTTTCCCCAGACTTTTCATTTCCTGTTTCCATGTAGGGCTGTAACATTTTCATTCCCAGCCCTGTGAATGGACTCCGTATTTTAATTGCAGTGACTTCTAAAACAAGTGATGAATAGAATCAGTTGCCAGATTCTGGCAAGAGCTCATTGAAAACTCCTATGTTTTCTAACCATTTGTGATCTAATTTCCTTTTGGCTGTAAATAATTGTGTACAGGTGTGAAGTTTGTTACGCTTGGGTATGACAGTGCAGGTGTTTTCTCCTATTTACAGTTTTATTTCACCATTTTCTCCCTACAACCCCACCCCATCCCCCGCCAAATGCCCCTAAACCAGACTTTTTCTTCAAGTAGCATAATAGTAGATAGGCACACTCTGCACAGTGGGATAATTTGCTTCCACAAATAAATGACTTTAAGTGAAATAACATTTGCAGGAGGCAGTTCCACGGGAATAGGAACCGAGGGGAAAGCAGACAGGGAAGGTGGAACAGGGAGGAATTGAAGCTATCAGGGTAGAGAGTCTAAAGATGCCATAGCTAGGTTTGGGATGTTTCTGTGGGTTGTAGTTATAAATGGTGTCATTAAGCAATGACATTGGTTGAGTCAGTGTCTTCTGGGTTATGCTTTATTTGTTAATTCTTATTATATTTTTAGTTATATTTTGAAAATGGGGCTACCTCCCCCCCCCATGTCATTGAAGCCATAATTCAATACAAGTAACATCTCATCTACTTTATCTAAATAAAACTCTAATATTTTAAAGAAAAATTTTAATGATATCTTTTGTTTTAATATCCCATTTCCTAATAAATCCCTGCCTCTCTCCCTTTGCCTCATTGTTTAAGTCAGCCTGCTTGCAATTGGCCTCTCTTCTAAACATTCTTCCTTCTTGTCTTTCCTAAGTTTTCTTGTTTCCTCATACATTTTCTCTGTGAAGTCTCAAATCCCACTCATGTGCCTTAGGTTTAGCTTTCCTTATGCCCCCCACTTTGAAACTTATCTTCAGCTGTGCTTTCTACCTTTACTAGATTTTGGTAGTCCTTGGAAAAGAAAGAATGAAGGAAGCACCCTGTCTGCTTAGACTTCTGTGTGGCTGCAACAATCAAGGATTATTAGGAAGGACTAGTTTAGACTATAAGAAAACAATTATTTCTTTGCTCTGTCAGAAAAAATCTTTAGGCATGTTTACCTCTCTCCCTCTGCTAGCAACTCTAATTAAATGAAATATTAACCCATAGCTTACTCCAGAGAGAATGGAATAGAAAGGCAGCTTCCAACAATTTCCACCAGAACAGAGTATTTTCTCCCTTTCTTTCCCCCTCCTGTGACAGATCACGTTCTACATCTTCCCAATATGTTAGGAAAGTATAAGTTTAGAATTAACTGGGGGAGAATGAATACTAGCTGAGATTGTCTAGGTCCTGTATGAAGAATTTTGACTGCTCTCCAACTTAACAATGTACATCCCAGTGGATCTTATTTCCTTCACCTTAAGCTTGAGTCTAGGAATAAACTTGTCTCTTCTCTTCATTCCGATGTACTGTGCCCCTCCAAAATGAGAGTCCAGACTCTACTGCTGAAAGATTTTTGACCCTTGTCATTGTATTGTCATTACTTATCAGGTATGAAATTCATAGCAAGAACACTTTAAGACACCAATTTAAAAATTACATATGGCCATATTGTTATAGTACACTTATATTTGTGTGTATAGGATGTGACTGTATTTCACCTTAAGAGCCAGGCATTCATAAAACATTTTTGTAAAGTGAATCACTTTGGTTTCCTTTTATTTCTTCACCTGTATGAACAATTCCTCTATCAATCTTGATTGAAATTCCTCTAGGTTTTAATGAACTGCCAGGCCAAAAATAATTGGTCACCGGAACTGTTATGAACCTCTCCAGGCTGCTCCTTGGATGACAGTGTTTCGGCCTGGGCCACAAAGCTCCCCACTTTGGTAGGACCTCCCAGATACTATGTTTTTCTGACATGACCTTTGACCGTACAGGCAAACCACCCCCGTGCCCCCAACAACAAAAAAAAATCCAATATATTCCATCTTAGGACAGACTTTAGTTAGACTTTGTTTTCCTGAATAATAGTATTCACTTCGATTTACTCTATTTATTAAGTGCCTGGGCTCAGAGGTTTATTGATCTGGAGCTAGAGACAGTAGAAGACCTTTAATCTAACACCCTCGTTTTACAGATGAGGAGACAGAAGCCCAGGGAGGCTAATTAACTTGCCCAAGGTCACACAGGTAGTAAACATCTGACACAAGATTTGGAAGAAATTTGGAAGTTTGCTGGTGGGCTTGGCAGTGACAGCTTCCATTTGGGGCATATCCTTTCATTTCAGTCAGGGTTTTTTTTTTTTTTTTGACCATATCCACACTGTATACTCCTAATACTACCCTGTGCCGTACCACTATGTACAAGGCCTGGTATTAAAATGAGCAGTTTCTGTCAGAAAGGAGTTTATATTCAGTCGGGAGGTTCCTGTATGAACTGAGGTGATGTAGTATTTGAGGAAGGGGTGCGGTCAAAATGGGGGGTGGGGGGAGTGATAGTTACAGATGTTTTTGCAGAGAAAATAGCACCTGATTCCAGCCTGGATAGGATTCTGAGAAGCAGAGATGAGGAGAGAATACATGATGAGCTCAGGGCAGCTAGGTGACAAGAGTGGATAGAGCACTGAGCCTAGAGTCAAGAAGACCTGACTCTTGAAACCCAGCCTGAGGACACTTACTAGAGGTGTGACCCTGGGCAAGTCACTTTACCTCTGATTGTTTCCGTTTCCTCATCTGTAAAGGGGGAATAATGAGAGCATCTGCCTCCCAGGTTTGTTGTGAGGATCAAATGAGTTAATAATTGTAAAGCGCCAAGCACAGTGCCTGGCACCTAGTGGGCGCTGTAGAAGAATCAGTGTTGTTGTTTGCATATCGTTTGCATATATGTTTGCACATTGTTTGTATATGCATGAAGTCCAAATACCAAATTTGGGAAATAAGGCTGGTTTGACTGCAGTGTGCAGTGTATGAAGGCGGATAATGAGAAAAAAGGCTGGACTGTAGAAGGAAGTGTGAAATTTGTGCTTTATCTTGGTGAAAATAAAAAAAAAACATTAAAGCAGAAGTTCTTAATCTGGGGTCTGTGAATTTTTTTCAATTTAATATTTTTATAACTGTATTTGAATGTCATTGGTTTCCTTTGTAATCTTCTGTATTTTATTATGTGTGTTTAAAAGCATTATGAGAAGGGCTTCATCAGCCTGCCAAGGGGATCCATGACACAAAACGAGGTTAAGAACCCATGCGTTAAAGGTGTTAGAGCTGTGTGTGTGTGTGTGTACACGTACACAGGTGTGTACACTAGGTGGAAGGTCACCAGGGTAGTTGGCTCTGTAAGTTGGGAGAAGGGGACAGATGTGCAAAATGGAATGTAGAATGAAGAGGGCTTGGCAAGGGTTTATGGTTTCACAAGTTACACAGAGGTCGGGGAAGACAGAGAAGAGATTGATCTGGCAGATGGAGAGACTGAGTTGCTCTGATTAGGGAACAAAGAGGTGGGAGCTTGCTAACTGTAGGTCAAGGAAAGTAACTGCTGTTTGGGGCACTCGGGTGATGGCTGCTGGACACCTCTTCAGTAGGGTAAGTAGAGGAGAGGGCTTTGAGTCTTTGGCAGCAGCTTGTTACTCCTTCACTCCATCACCCCTCTGTAGCCAAATCCCAGGAAGAAGCCAGGGCTGTGGGTGAGGCTAGAGCAGGCAGAGATGTGGGTCTGCTATTAGATTGTAAATTCCTTGAGGGCAGGGACTGTCTTTTACCTCCTTTTGCATGCCCAGTGACTGGAAAGCAGTAGGAAAGCATTAATAAATGGTTATTGATTGACTGATTGGTTCTTTTTTTCTTTGGAGTGATAGTGGTTCCCATCTACCTAAACTCTTGATAGGAGAGAAGTGCTTGGTAGATGGTGACTTCTTTATGTTAATGATAGACAAGCACCAGTCCAATAATTCTGACTATGCAGATAACAGGCAAAGAGCCACATGGAGGAAAGGTATTAATTTCTTTAAAAAAAAAACTTTTGTGATTAACTCACCTAAATTTTCCACTATATCCCTACCCCCTCCTCTCTCTGAGAACCATCTCATATAACAAAGAATTTTTTATGTAAAAGAAAAAGGAGAGTAAAATAATCAGTAAAGCCAACCATTATCGTTAAAAAAAGAAAATCTGACAATATGTATAGTGTTGTGCAGCTCTGAACCTTCTTTACACTTCCTCCTCCACACACCTTTGCAAAGAAGAGGAGAGAGATGACTTTCTCATATCTTTTCTTTGGAGCCAAACTTGTTCTTTGTAATCTTGCAATATTTATTTTTCCATTGTTTTGTAATTGTTCCTTTACATTTTTGTAAATGTGTATATATTTTTTCTTAGCTCTGCTTATTTCATTTTGCATCAGTTCATGTAAGTCTTTCCATGTTTCTCTGTAGTCATCATATTCTTCCTCCCTGACAACACAGTAACATTCCATGACTTTCATGTACCACAATTAGTTTAGCCACTCCCCCAGTCCATGAGTATCTGCTTTGTTTCTAGTTCTTTGCTACCACAAAAGAGTTGCTATAAACATTTTGGTGTGCATGAAGACTTTCTCTTTTATTAGTAATATTCTTGGGGTGTATGAGGCATTCATTTCTAATCTCAGAGAGGAGATTCTACCTGGAGCTAGGATTGCAGTTCCTGGAGCTGCCAACTCCCCTTCTCTGAGTCCTTGGATGGCAGAGAGGGGAAGGAGAAGTTAGAGGTTCAGTCTACCAGGTATCCTCATTCCTTTTAGTTGTTATCATTCCCACTTACCTCAACCCTAGTTGTTAAAGAATTGGTATCTGTAGGATATTAGTGGTTAAAGGAAGCAATTGCCTTTTTCTTGAACATTCTATTATTCCTTGCTGTTAGAAATGTCAAACTAGCCATCATTTGTAAAGTAGATTCGAAGGGACCGAGAGCAGCCATAAATTCTATCCTTTTGCTTCTGCTCAGGACTAGATTTACCTTAATTTATCTTGTATGTAAAATAAATAACTTTAAAAATAATCCTTTCAGGAAAACAGCTGCTATAGCCAGTAGGGAGTATCTAAAGCAACACAGTACATGTTTTTTTCTGAAAAATCATCTATGAATGAAATGGTAGCAAATTGACTTATTTTTCTCATTGGTATTAATTGAAATTTCAGGGATGCTTTGTCTTAATTTCTTCATGATATTCAATTACCAGTGGATCTGGACATTTAAAAATGCCTCTGCTCCTTCTGCTCTTTGGTTTTCTCAGTCACATAATTAATTTCCTATAAATAAGAATTTTAATGTAAAGGAACCTTATTTGGAACCCTCATGGAATATTAGTTACTACTAATATTCTTTAAGCTAGGTTCTCACTAGATTTCTCTCCTGCTCAAAATCTGCCTGTTATTGTCTATAGAACTGAGTATGGACTCCTGAGCCTGGCTTTGTTAAAGCCCTCAATCTGGTTTCCAGCTATCTTTTCTAATCTTTGTTGTAGCCAAAGTGGACTACTTAACTGTTTACCCAGCTTGTCCTACCCATATATCCTCCCCATATACTTATGTGGCAATTCCTGAGCTCTGGAACACATTCCCTCTCCCTTGCTTATGTTCACATGTTGAAATTTTGTGGTTTTTCAGGGACCCAGGGCAAGCTCTATCTCCCCCATGAAGCCTTCCCTGAAAAGAAAGTCTCTACTACATTCTCCAGCTGGAAAATAATCTATGTCTTCCTTTCCAAATTCCTCCTAACTTGTCTAGACCAAAGGTAACAAATACACTAGGCTCAAAGCTACCCCACCCAGATGAAAATGTAATTGGGAAATATTTAACAAAATAAATAAAAATGTAATAGAATGTAGATAATGGTAACATGTGATTCTAAGTTAGTGTGCAGTCAGCAAATATACTTATGTAGGGTTTAATGCCCCACCCCACCTTCTACGTGGATTTTACGCCACCATAGTCCATCATACTCTTAGAATATTCTGCCTTGTGGTGTGCTTATCTGTGCACACACTGTGCACCCTTTCCTCAAATCATTGAAGGTGCAGATCATGGTTTTAAATTTATTATTATTATTATTATATAAATTTTGGAATCTGCATTATACTCATCCTAGATATTTCGTATAGCTTTGGTGATTTGAAATGCATTTTGTTGTTAACCTCCCTTTTTTAGCCTTTTACCTAAATAATGCAAATTCTTCTTGGGTTTTACTTTAAAACCTAGAAAAAGAAAGAAAACCTCTGACTTCTGAATTTTCCCTAAGTGTAGGACAAATGTCTCAAAATATAATAAATGCATGTTTGATGATGTTAAATGTAGGTCACCTCTTTCTTCCTCCTTTAAAACCTGTAGGACTACTTCTGTCCTCATTAATCTCCCTCTGCTTTGAGCCCCTGCTTCCCTTGAAGTCTTTTAATACACAATTTATCACTTAATTATATGCTGTTTTATTGTTCACTAATTGTCTTATGAGTCTTAATCTTGTCTCCCCCATCAGGATTATAAACCCCTTCAAGTTAGGTATTTAAAACAAAACAAAATAAACCTTTGTATTTAGCACAATGCTGGGCACATAGTAGATAGATACGCAATAATTGTTTGCTTGGTTGCAATGACAGGAAGGGAGGAAGCATCTGAAGGCTCAATTCTGTGTGATTCCTGGAACAGTTTGTCACCACATGAACCTGTAGGGAGCAAGTTGAACAGCATGGGCCAGGAAGAACCAGCCACATTTTCCTGAAAAGAATGGAACACTGAATCCACAAGCTGGGCTAGATCTGAATGACAATCTGGAGCTTCTTGACTTTCTCCCTTCTCCCTACCTTATGGTTTTCCTCTTTGAAGATGAGCCTTTAAATAAAAAAAAAAGTTGTTAAACTTTTTTTGTGATGTGAACTCTTTTGGTAGCCTGGGGAAGTCTGCCATCCCCTTCTCAGAATCATGTTTTTAAACGCATAAAACAAAATTGTACAATTATGAAGGAAACTAATCATGCTGAAAATAGTGATCTCGCTCTGTTTCTCTCTTCCTCTCTTGTCTCTCTCTGTCTCTATGTCTCTCTCTCCTCCTCTCTCTCTTCCTTTCCTGTCTCTCTGTGTCTCTCTTTTTAAGTTAATGGACTCCAGGTTTTAGAACCTCTGTTTTAAAGCAAAGGGTGTTAGAACATGCCTCTGTAAATTCATAGCCCTATTATAGTGAGTCCAGATGAAAGTAGAGAAACGGTTTCTCTTTAAGTTAACTTTATGCAGCCATTTCCTTTTGGACATTAATAATGACTCTTGCAGTTATGACTTTAATAATCCTGGACTTGTGTTAAGCCAACTGGGATTTGGGGCTAACCTCACTGGTAGTTCACTGTACATGGTACAGGTTTTGTTTTATTGCTCTTTGGGTCTTCCCAGGGGTACCTGGAAAAATTAGGGGTGAAAAATAAAGAGATGTTTGTTCTTTCCTGTTGCCACACATTTCTAGTTGAAATTTTATTGGAAACAGTAAAGACATGTCCAGATTTCTATTAAAGGACAAAAAAGGAGGGAGATAGTTTCCGTGTTAGAAATTTTCCAAAGTGTAGGTGGCAGCTGAACTCTTTAACCTTGGAATTCCATAATGGTGCTTGAGTGTTATAGTTTTAAGAATTAGTAAGTTTTAAGAGCTTAGAGGCCCTTCATTTATCAGAATCAAAAGCTGAGGCTCATAGAAAGGAAGTGATTTTGCCCAGGGTCATACCAGTATGGGCACAGTCAGCATTTGAATTCAAGTCCTCTTCCACGTGACATCATCCTCAGACCCGTGGAGAGCTTCCTGGGATTTTTCTAAATTCTAAGATGCTTTTTCTTACCTTTGATGAATTAGATCACTTTCTAGTGTCTGGATGGTTTTGTTTGTTTTTATTTTTGTACATTTGGCTTATGAATTTGTAGGACTACTGACTCCTTTTGAGGACAAGTCAAGAAAGTTAGTTTAGGGCATAGCTGGGTGAACATCTATGGGTTTATTTCTCTAAAGTACAACCACACATTTTCTTTTCTTTAGTCATGGTGTAGAGAAAAGTATACTGGATTCAGGAGCTGTGGTTTCTTGTTCTAATTTTCCTTCCTGACTCACCGTGACCTTGGTTAGAGTGTTCATTTTCTTCATCTTGATTTCTCTATCTGTCCATTGACTGTATACCTTCACCCATCCCACAGGGGTGTTGTGTGAACAAATAAAAAAATAAATGTGATTGTGCTTTGAATTCTTTGGAAGGAAGAGCTTCTAAATGTGCTTTAAGGCTGAGGTGTCCAACATAGGTTGCATGCATAAGACTACCTACTACAGTCTGAAGCATATTAAAATATAATTGGAAAATATTGAACAAAATAAATAAAAATACAAGAAAACACAGATAATATTTATATGTGGTTTTCAAATAAATATGCGTCCTGCAGGGATCCTTATATATACTCTAGTGACCCTAGACGACCCCATTGTCATCCCTACTCTTATCTCCTCCCTCTTCTCCTCTCTTTAGTAGAATAACCTTAACTCTTCTCATCTCTAAATGGCAGCTAGATGGTACAGCAGACAGAGCAGGACGTGGAAACAGGAAGACCCGAGTTCAGATCCAGTCTCAGATATTTACTAGCTATGTGACCCTTGGCAAGTCATTCAACCTTTGTTTGCCTCGATTTCTTACTCTGTAAAATAGAGATGATAGTATCTACTTCAGAGGTTTATTGCAAGGAGAAAATGAGATATTTGCAAAGTGCCTTGCAAGCCTTGAGGCACTATATAAATGGTAGTTGTTTTTGTTAGCAGCAGCAGCATCATCATCATCACCATCATCATCATCATCATCATCATCATCATCATCATCATGTAGTGAATGCCTCTTAATATGCCAGGGTTGCCCATAATGATATATTCTATATGTCTTTTAAAGTGGGAAGTGTTTTCTCATTTTTCCCAACATGAGTCCCAAATTTTAAACGGAAATACTTCTGTAAATGTTGGAAGGTTAGTGGCCTGGCAAATTTTAGATTTTCATCAACTTGCTAGTCTAACTGTATAATAGGCATAATTGTATAATATAATAATGAAGTATTTTACCTATGAGTTTCCTTTTTCTATATCCAGCTGCCTTCTGAACAGATAGGGAGCAATAACCAAGGAGATAATGCTTTTACAGTAAACTGGAGAATACAAATGACTTTTGGTCAAACATTTATTTATTTATCTACATCTATCTATCTGTCTATCTATCTACTCCCTGCCATGTGCTTATCACTGTGTTGGTGATGAATCGGATAGAACACTGGGCCTGGAGTCAGGAAGATCAGAATTCAAATATGACCGTAGACATTTACTAGCTGTGTGACCCTGGGGAAGTCACTTAACCCTGTTTGCCTTAGTTTCTTTATCCATAAAATGAGCTGGAGAAGGAAATGGAAAACTACTTTATTACACCCCAAATGGGGTCATGAAGAGTTGGACACAACTGAAATGACTTTAATTCCTGCCCTCAAGGAGTTGCCTGGGGACACAATATATACATGTGTATATAAAAAGGAAGTATTAGCTAGTAAGTGCCAGATGGGTAGTATAGATAATAAATAGAAACTTAAGAAGGAGCTATCCCTTTGGTCTGAAGTGGTCATTCCTAAGAAGAGCTGGGATTTGAATTAGGCTCACTAAGATTGGTAGGATTTAGATGGGAATGAGGATTGGGTGGAGGTAAAAGAGATGAGATTATTCCAGGCCAGGGGAATGGTGTAAATAATTGCTGGAAAAGCATATTCACATAGAGTAAGAGCTAAAGATTGGGAAGGCAGTTGTACTGATTGTGTATGCCAGGCTAAGTAAATTGGACTTGATCCTATATATAAACTACTCTATCCTGAATCGTTTTTAATACTTTCTTCAGTTCTTGGTGAAGAGGATTATATGGAAGCCACCAACCGCAGCTATAACCCATTAGCGCGATCAATACATTTTCTGGTGACACTTTTTTCGTGCTCCTTTTCCTCCCATGTTCTCTGAGAAGCCATAACTCTCATTCTGGATACTCCCCTGTGTTTATTCTTAATTTCTCCTTTTGTTCTCTTCAGAACTGACCATCTGCTAAAGCCCTTCCCAGGTTATTCAGTGCTGCTGAAATCCTGGACGGTGCCAATGGGGCTGACCAGATGTTATAGGAAGTAGGAGGCTTCTGGTATTAGATCATATAGTCCAGACCTCTCCCAAGGCAGAGGTTGTATATAGGAAGTGGTTTAGCCTGATTTAAAAAAAACAAAACAAAACAGGTAAAACATCTTTCTGGATTGAAGAGGTCTTGAAATCATGGCCTGACTCTTTAAGCGTAGGCATCTAAGAATTCGGATTTCAAGCTCTAAATATAATTCTTCTAACAGACTGTCTGTAATTTTGGAATTATTTGTCCTGATAGTCTTAGTTCAGTGACTTTGCAGTGAAGTTGAGAATAGTTTGAGGCCACTCTATAAATGGTGGTTTCAATGTTTAGAAGAAATATGATGGATCCAAGGAGAGAGAGATGGCTTCTACAGGACTCACATTGAGGGAGGGGGTGGCAGTTTGGAAGGGTATTTACAGGAGTTGAGGCTATTTTTGTTCAACTGTAAGAGTAGATGGGACATTCTAATCCTTTGGCTTCAGATAGACCATAACTAAAACACATTCAGATAAATTTTGTTTGCTACCTTTCGAAAAGGAAATTTCCTGGGCTTGTTTTGAATGCTCTGGAACAAGTCAAGTTTTGTTTGTTTTTTTTTTTTCTCCCTAGTCCTTGGACAATATGCCAGTTTCCCTTATCATTACTTATATATTTATAAATGTTTAAAATTGGTTCTAATTGGTGCCTAACTTTTGTGCTCAGTGGCTACCATGCATCATCATTACTAACTTAATGGCAGTGTGGAAGTTTAGCTATCAGCCAGAGTCTGATTTATACCCTGATTTATTGAGATCAATTTTGCTTAATTTAAATGTATTAGCCAGGTGTGAAAACAAAATGGTGAGCAAGTGATGAAACGCCAAAACTTTTTTTCCTCTCTGATGTTAAATTGGTTTTTGTCCTGTAGCTTCAAGGAATATAATTTATATGTATCCAGGGCACAGAGAAAATCCAGTAACTCATTTAATGATATTACCGAATGAATTAGCATGACCAAAGATTGTAAATTTGTATTTTTTTAATGGCTGTCTTCTGGTTTTTACATTTCAACATTTCTCAATGTATCTATCCTCCACACCCTTCCCAGAGAGCCATCTCTTTGCAGTAAATTAAAAAGGAGAAAAAAAAAAGCCCAGTTAAACAAGCTGTACCAAAAAAGTCTGTTATATTCAGTGTTCTGTACTCATAGAACTCTGTAATAACAAGTGACAGAAGCAAATATTTAAGTGCTTATTTTGCTTGTACTCTGCTAAGTACTTTTACAAACAAATATATGGACATGCTTTCTTATATCTCATATTCGAGGCCAAACCTCATCATTTTAACTTAAAAGCTTTGACTTGCTTGTTTTATTCTTTCAGTTTTTATTCTTGTAGTTGTGTGGGTTATTCTTGTGGTTCTGCTTACTTCTCTTCATTTAAGTCTTTTCATGCTTCTCTGTATTCATCGTATTAACTTTTGAACAGCACAGTAATAGTCCAACACACACACACACACGCACGCACACATGCACTTCTACTTTATTTCACAGGATCAAAGAATCAGGGCAGCTAGGTGGTGCAATGGATAGAGCAACCGGCCCTGGGTTCAGGAGGACCTGAGTTCAAATCCTGCCCCAGACGCTTACTAGCTATCTGACCCTAGGCAAGTCACTTAACCCTGATTGCCTTAAAAAAAAAAAAAGGAATCAAATAATCTGGGAGTTGGGAAGAGCCCTAGTAGCCATCTTTCCCAGTTCCTATGCAAAATGAATTCCCGCTGTAATATACCCAATGAGTTGTCTTTCTTCCTCTGCCTGAAGACCTCTGATAAAGGGAGCCTATGGTCTCTAGAGGCACTGGTTTTGTTTGTTTTTGTTTTTGTTACTTTTGGACCCCTCTAATTGTTAGGAATTTCCCCCCTGATATCAGGCCTTTAAGGTTCTGCCTTCTGGGGCCAAATAGTACACACTAATTTCTCTTTTACAAGATAGCCCTTCATATACTTTCTACTTCTTAGCTGGAAGTGGAAGTTAATTAGCTACTAACTTAGCTAACTAACAGATGCTAATTAATTGATGACTACTCCAAAAAAGTCCTCTCTAAATGTTTTGGGGTGCTTGGGGCCTTTCTTTTGTCACTTATCTCTTTGGGTTGTATATTTGGTGCTGGGATCTCTGAACATTTTAGTATTTTTCTTAGCATGTTTCCAGATTGTTTTCCATAATGGCTGAATCAGTTCACACCACATTGTATTTAGTGTGCCCGTCTTTCCTAAGGCTCTCTAACAGTGATTGTTCCTGTCTTGGCATCTTTGCCAGTTTGTTTCATTGTTTGTGAGGAGGATGCTCAGTTATTTTGCTTTGTATTTCTCTTATTATTAACGATTTAGAAGTCTTTCATATATATATTTTTTAAGTTTACAATTCTTTTGACTGTTTATATCCTTCTGCCTCTTATCTATTGGGAATGACTTTTGGCACTGTCCATTTCTGTAAGTTGCCCATAAATCTTAAATATCAGACCCATATCAGAGATGTAAATTTTTATGGATTATTTTTTATTTCCTACTTAAAATTGTATTTTGGGGAGTGGGGAATTAATTTTTTCCCTTGTATTTAAAAAAAATAAACTAAACAAAATATCCAAAGTGCAAAAATAAAGGAGTTATTTTCTTCCATGAAAATCTTAGTTTTATTCCTCCTCATTGAATGGGGGTGATGACCCTGAGTTCCTAAGTGTTATGAAGTATAAGCTGTGGATGGTCCTATTAGGCTGAGGAGCACAGTGGAAAGAGTACTGGATGTGGAGTTAGAGAACCCGGTTTTGAATCCCAGCTCTGCCCCTTGCTTCTTGAGTGACCTTGCACGGCACATTTCGCTTTGGGGCCTCAGAATACTTATCTTTACAATCAAGAGATTAAATTACATGGCTTCTTAGGGCCTTTCCAGCTCTAAATTTATTGTCTTAATAGCTGGAATTACACATACAAGCAGAAAAAACTGACAATCCCTGCCCTCAAGGAGTGAGCATTCTAGTGAGGGAGGACCACACAGAAAATGATGTGTGGGGGAGGATGATAGAGAAAATGTAGAGATTCAGGAAAGGCTGGCTTAAAATTTCCTTCAAATGGACATTCTGGGGGAAATCAGCCAATCAGGAGGGGTCTGCAGGGGTAGAGTATACTTTCAGCGTGAGAAGACAAAGACTGGAGTAAACTTCTAGAGTAAGGAGAGAATCCAGAGTCATGAGTGGAGCCTGGACTTGACCAGTTTAGTTAAAATAGACACCCATCATCAAACAACTGGCCACAAAACCCCTGAAATCTAATTCTCCTAAAGATGTGAGAGATCTGTTTAAATTAATTAACATACTTATTAAACACCCATTACATATCAAATACTTAGG
The DNA here is from genome assembly GCF_011100635.1 of Trichosurus vulpecula. Taxonomy (NCBI): domain Eukaryota; kingdom Metazoa; phylum Chordata; class Mammalia; order Diprotodontia; family Phalangeridae; genus Trichosurus; species Trichosurus vulpecula. The sequence goes on from NC_050580.1 coordinate 146,620,216, forward strand.
GATGCAAAGGCATAACTAAAAATAAAATAGAGATGTGGTCCAAGACCTAGATTCCTTCAGCAGCTCTGGCTTTAATCCTGAGGCCCTTACTGTAACCCCGTTATTCATTTTCCCTCTTTGATTTGTGCTCTTACCACAGAATTTTACTCTGGGGAAATCTCTAAAGTGAAGTATAGGAGTGGCTCTAGCCTAAAGTTTTCCGAAAGCAGATTAACAGGGTGGAGGCAGTGCCCACACCAATGAAATCAGGGGTCTTTAATTTAAAATATTAAAGTACAAGTTCACAGTGTTCTGTTTCAGCCTGTATTTTTAAAGTCTTGATAAATACACGTGAAAATACTTCAATAATAGGAATTAGGAGAGTAATGAGATACTATTATTTGGATTTCAGTCCCAAATCCCTAGTTTATGATAAACCAATTTTAATATAAAAGCTTGTTTTCCACCAATAGGCTTCTAGTAGGTAATACAGATTCAGTCTTGTATTTGAGTTCCTTTCCTAGAGCATACTTCACAGAAAATCCTAAATCATTCAAATTTTCTTTTAAAGAGGCCACTAAGTAGAAGACAGTTGGTTAAGTTTTATCCAGTGACTGTTTGGGTCATGGAACTTTAACTTGGAGTCTATGGATAGATATCAGGGGGTTTGTGAACTTAGGAGAAAAATTACATCTTTATGTTCACTAACCATCGGTTTCCTTAGTAATCTATGTATTTTTCATTTTATACATTTACATTTTTTATTCTTTGGAAAAAAAACAGTTCTGTCCTTAGGTTTCAGTGGACTGGTCAAGCGATCCATGACACAGAAAAGTTTTAGAAAGATTTCCTCATTATAGCTGCTATTGGTAGAATGATTATGCACTATTGGAAAAAAGTTTTTAGAAATCATTAGTTAGATAAGCTAACTGAAAAGATATTACTGTCCATTGGAAGAATAGAAATTTGGGAAAATTTATCTATGAGTTTCAACCTATAGAATAAGTGAAAAAAACATTAGACTGGAAATCAGTGGTTTGGTTTTAGTCTTCCTGCTCACATTAACTAGGCATGTGACTTGGGGCAACCATCTGCATCTTTGGGGCTTTGTTTCTATATTATCTATAAAATAATAGGTTGTGTTAAATGGTTTCTAATATCCCTTCTAACTCTAAGTTGATATGATTCTATTTTGCAAGGGAACATATCATTTATAATATGATCAAGACCTGGACACACACATACTCACTCTCTCTCCCTCCCCCCCTTTCTCTCTCCCTCTCCCTCTCTCTCCCCCTCCTCCCCCCATTAATTTTTATAGATATATGATGTGGACATTAGCAAAAATGTAGTAAACGGGGTGTGCGCCTGTGTATTTGTATGTATACACATGTATGCGTACAAACCGATAAATGCTTGTATGTTTATGCTTATTATACATCGACATTCACAAAACTGTCAAAGTTTTAAGATACTGTCACAGAATTTCGGAATTGGTAAGGATCTCCATAGCTTTCTAGTCCAACTCATACCCTGAAGAACTGTCACTATCCCATCCCCCCAAAGTGGTCCTCCGCCTTCATCTTGAAGACAGCTGTGGTGCCCCCCCCCACCTCAAGGAGTAGCAAACCATTTTCCCCTAGGGCAGCCAATTCCATTCCTGTATAACCCTAATTATTAGGACCTTTTTTTTTTCCTGACATCAGGCCTAAATCTGCCTCTTTGCAGCTTCTACCACTTGCTTCTGCTTCTTCCCTCTAGGGCCAAACAAAATAAATCCAGTTTCTCTTAAAACTCATAGTAGTAAAATATTGCAATGTTGGAGTTACAGGAGCTGTTCTTTGGTTTGGCTTTCATTTCCCTGGAGCTAAAACCGTAGAAATCTGATCTACCAGCCTACTGGTAGAGCTGTGTATAGGGAGATTGTCACTGTAAGCCAAGGACCCTCTCATAATGGCTTCTTTTTTTCAAAACATTCACAGGAAAGTCACTGAATGGAACTGAAGAAGGGAGTGGTGTCCTTGAAAGCGTCACAGGCTCATATGTGATATAATTCCGTACATTTTAAAATTATAGTGCCTTTCAAACAAATTACCCTAAGATCTCATTAAGGTACATTCCATTAATTTGGAATTTGAGATACTTTGGAAATGTACTGCATAGGTGCCTGGTTGATATTTCTCTTTTTAGTGCCTAATTTTAAAAACGTTCACTATGTAAAGAATAGTATAAACAAGGTGGAAGAAATATGTCTAAATTACTTGTGAATAAAATGCGTTTTTGCAACTTCAGATGCTTTTAGAGGCATTTACTTGTAGAAAACTAAAATGCTATTTCTATTTTCCCTTATTTATTACCTGCCACATTTACCACATTACCTACCACAAGGTAACTTACCCTGCTATCGCTATACCTATAAAATGTAGTGACCGTCTCTTTCTTTTTACTTCTCTTCAGCTCTGTCTGTGGTGGGAATAATATCCTAACTTCTGTCTGCATATAAGTTAGGGTTATTTTGTTAAAAGGGTATTGTTGCTGTTCATCCTTCCTTGTGGAAACGGGCCAATAACATCAGGAAGGTGATGTTCTGAGTTACCAGTGAACTGGATTCAAAATCATCAAAATCATCCCTCACTCTTTCCTCCAGAATCATCGGAGTCCAGTGGCAAGACATAGGTTAGGACAACGGCTAATGGCTCTCAGATAGTCTGATATTGAAGACCTTCAGGTGGTTCTCTTTGTGCTGGTTTTGAAATGATGGACTCTGAGGTGGGGAAGGTTGAGTTTATCAGGGAAGACTTCATGGAAGAGGTAGCATTCTACTTGAGTATTAATGCAGGTGCAAGAATTAAATCAGCAGAGAAGAACAGATCATGGGGATCTTTCAATAACACAGTCCAGAAGCTTGAACAGTGATAGGGAGCTCATGTAACAATGAACTATTATTTCATTCTAGAATTGTTAATTCAGTAAATATTTAAGTAAGTGCCTACCATGCACAAGGCATTACAAACTCCATATGGTTAACCTTCCTATCTTTCTGCCTTATCTGTACCCTACCCACTTTTTCAAGGTACCAGTAAAGGTTTAACTTTTTCATAAAGCCTTCCTTAGCAATTCTAATCCACATGGATACTCCTTTTCTAACTTATTCTGTACCTGTTGTGTGTAACAAGGACTTTCTTACATAGTTTTATGAATTAATCTTGGATCCCTAACTGGATTGTGACTGTGTGTCATATTCTGTTTGTTTCCTTCTACATCATAGGTCAGTCCAAGGGACTTAAATGTTGGGTGATTGATGACAGAAATTGGTTCTTTCTTTAATTCAATTCAGCAAATATATATTGAGTCCTTACTGTTGTCGAAGAACTGAGCCAAACCCTGTGACAGTCAGAGGAATAAGACTAGGGCTCTGCCTTAATTATTTCTGAGTGATGGCTCTCCATCAACTTAAAGTAATGAACTTCTTTTCCTAAATATAAGGCCAACTCAGTACTTCTGGGAACTTGGAAGGACAAAGTCATTCTCCACCAGTGCATTTGGCAATTATCTTGCAGTTGCAATACAAAATTGTCATGTGCATTAAGTATTTTTGATACATAAATAATTTCATTTTTAAGTGTTTTAGGAGCCAATGTTTCTAGCAGTGCAATTTTTCTGGTTTAGGTAATAAGTCTCTTGAGGGCAAGGAGTGTGTGTGTGTGTGTGTGTGTGTGTGTGTGTGTGTATGTATTATTTTTTGGGGTCATTTTATTGATGTAGGGAACTTTCAGGGAGGAAACCTCCAGCACCTTTTCTGTAACTTAGAATATCGGGGAGTTGCCAGTTGCCAACCAACAGAGCTGTTAGTTGTATCTCTGTACCTAGGCACAGAGGTTATATAAGTTGCTCAGCGTCCCACAGCCTGTACGTGCTGAACTCAGGTCTTCCTTACTCAGAGGCTCGCCTTCTACCCACTTCTTTGTGCTGTTCCTTAACAACTACATCCTGTGTCTCTGGCTGCCAACCTATGTTTTGTAATCTGCACAGTCAGATAGCATCAGTTGTTCATTTCTTTATAGAGCATAGACATGAAGTTATGGCTCATTTTAAACTATCTACACTAGAGAGAATTAGTTTTGTGATACACAAATGCCACAGCTAGTTTTTCCTGGCTGTATTCTCAAGAATTATAGCTTAAGTGTTCCAAAATATTAGCATGTTAGAAAGTGTGAAAGGTATTTATACACAAGTCCTGACCCTGATCACTTGGGACAATACTCCTCTTTTGGAACCAGTGTGGGAAAGACCTTCCAATCATAAAGATTTGCTTTTTACATTTGCAAAAATTAATATTGTTTCTCTTTTATCAACACAGAAGAAAAACAACATTTCCAACACTAGCCAGAAAGTCAATTTTATCAGTAGTTTTCTGATTGCACGTTGAGATTTCATCTGATTTGCATATTACTTTAAATAGCAGGAATAAAATAGGTCTTGTAATTAATCTGTGAAACAATTCCAAACAAAAGCTGGGGTGGGGTTTCCTTTGTAGGAATTGATACTGTAATGAATGGGAAAGAGGTCTGAAGTCCAATCTTTGCTTAGATTTTCCCAATTATAAACTGGCCCAGTTTCCAAAAGAATGTTACCCCTCTTCAGAGGCCCCTCCTTCATGAAAGTTAACCCTTCTTGCTACTCTATATATAGAAGGAAAGAAATACTGAGTAGTTCTAACCCTGTGTTAGAGTATAGGATGCAGTGACATTGGACTACCATATAGGTGAGACCACTTTAGAAGCAATTTCTTTGGATACTTCAGGAACACCCCTAGGACTAAAGGCAGACAGCCTGGGTTATGACATTCTTGGGGGGAAGCTTTTTGAATATTACTTTTTATAAAGGTGTATTATTTTTAATGCCAAAAAAATTAAACTCTGTGGCATGTTCAACAAATACAACACTAAGTATGGAGTTAGGTTCGGATTCTGCACTGGATGCTTGTTACTTGTGTGAGCCTGGGCAAGTCACTTCTACCTGGACCTCAGTTTCCCCATGTGTAAAATGAGGAGGTTGGACTAGATGGCCTCTGAGGCCCCTTCCAGCTCTAAATCTATGATCCTGCAATCCTGAGACCCAAACAATAATAGCAGACAAACGTTTATTAAGACAGAAACATTTACCTTGTGATCATTTAAGTTACATGTTACAGCAGAGACTCAAAACTCTTTGTAACATCCCAGGACTACAATTTTCAAGTGCAGTGCCAGGCTTAGTGTTTAAATTTTGCTCAAAATAGATAGATACTTTGTCCCACCTTTGTTCAGGAATGAAATTTTATTTCCTAAGGTGGTCTTACATGAATCTTCTCCCTAACCTCGTATTCAATTGTAATATCAATGTTACAATGTGGTATGGGGTAAAGGGGATAGCTTAAGTGTATTTTACTTCTTGATACTGTCTTTATAATTTATATTCTTTTTCTGTTTGGCTAATCTGGGAAAAATTTGCCCCTTTTTTTCTATCTCAAATGCTTACCAGTTTTGCCTGGCCTGAACTTGGGGAGTTCAATCCACCATATGAAAGACAGTGAAGTCTGGGGACTATGATGATGTAAAATTGCAAAGTTCCTGTCTTCAAGAAGTTTATAATTTCACAAAGGAGAAGGATACAATATTTACACAACTATGTTAGATATGAGGACAGTCAGCTGGGAAATGTCTAAACAAATTGTGGTACATGAATATAATGTCACTCTGCTGTGAGGAACAATGACTATGGAGGATCATAGAAGACATTTATGAAATATCGCAAAGGGAAAACAATATACTCAGTGGCTGCAGCAATGTAAATGGAAAGGATAACAACAAAACAATCTAATTTGAAGGCAGTGGAAACATGATGACTGAGCTTCTTCCCGAGAAAAGATACAAGAAGGCATCAGGAGATTAAGCAGTGTTGTCATTGTATAACTTGGTCTCCTGGTTCTGCCCACTCCACTCTTCATTAGTTCGTGCAGGTCTTCCCAGGTTTCTTGGATACCATTTCTTTCACCATCTCTTGTACTACAATAGTATTCCATCACATTTATATCTCATAACTCATTCAGCCATTCCTCAATTGATGGGTCTCCCCCACCATTTCCAATTCATTACCAAAACAAAAAGAACTATACGTATTTTTGTACATCTTTTGAGTTTGTTTCTCTCCATTGACCAGTTCAGATGAGAGTATGGTTTAAGTGTTAGTCACTCCCCACTCTGCTTTCTTCTTTGCTTGTGCAGACTTCTAACTGCGCTCTCTAATTATGTAAGATAATTTTCCCCATCTGTCCTTTCCGCACCTTGGTGTATTCCTCTTCCCCTCCCTTTCTATACTTCATTTAAGATCATAGTGACAAAACAAAACCATTTTGGGGCATTTTGTTTAGAAACTCCCTCTCCGACCCTTGATGATTATAGGGTTCTAGGTGAATACGTATATGTTAATTAAACAATTTAACTCCTTCCATGATGTGTCTCTGGGTTGGAATCTTCATCTTCCGTTTCAGAAGTGGGAATATCTTTTAATAATAACCTTACATGTACTTTTGCATATGTGGGTGTGACGTTGCCTGAGTGATTCCACGCTGGAGAGGCAATTGTCAAATTGAAAGCTTAGTTACAAAACAGAAGTGTGTAGTCTGTCAAAGAAGTGTCAAGGATGCTGGTGTGACAGCTTACCCATTTTCTTATGAAATTTCAACTTTGATCTCTGATCTTATTTTTAAAAGGAAGACAAATTCTTAGTGTTTTTAATGTCAGAATCACAGGATTATGTACATTTAGATTTGGAAGGGACCTCAAATGACTGCCTGATTTTACAGCTAAGGAAGCAAAAGTCCAAAGAAGCAGATTACCCTCAGGGTCACATACCTAGTAGCAGAATCAGAAGAGGTAAACATACTGTAGTGGAAAAAAAATACCAGACCAGATTGTAGTCCAAACACTGCTGCTTCCTTGATGCACTATTTGGGGCAAATCTAATCTTTCATTCCCTTGGTTTCCTTTTCTATAAAAAGAGTGTTGAATTAGAGTCCTTTTCAATTCTAAATCTATAATCTTATGATGTATTTATTATTTACCTGTGAACTAGTTTTTTTCATCTATAAGATATAGGTAATATCTATCACTACCTACATGTAGCGTAGCTGTTTTTTTAAAAATGATCTAAAAATTTTTTCTATGATTTCACTGGATTAGGGAAGTCATGGTGAGGAGCTTCTTCAACCAATGCAATTGAACACCAGTTTTGCATTTTACAGTCTCAGATGGTTGCCTGGGCCAAAGACAAGTTAAGTAACTTGCCTAGGTTCACAGAGCAAGCTTTTAAATTTTTTCTCCTGGTGGGACTCATGTCCAGGTCTTCTGACTCAGAGACCAGCTCTTTATCAACTAAGCTGAAAGTTAAAAGTGATAATGTATTTAGGAACTTCTGGGAGTGGGGGTTGCTATAGAATGAAGTATTTTAACCTTACTGTTATTACTAGTACAACTGCTAATCTTGCCTGGGTCTCCTGTCCTGTGAGTCGCTCTTTGCAACACATGGTGTTGTATTTACAACTAGGATCTCATTGTCATCTCAAGGCTGAACTCTGCTAGCTTTGTGTTCGTTTGAACTTTTCAGGAAAACAGGATATATATTGTATTTGTCAGAGAACTATTTAAGCATACTGTGTTTAATGAGATAGGCCTAGCACAGCCATTTCCTGATGAAAATTTGTGTCTCCCATTTTGCGGGGAGCACATAGTGCTGAATGTTTACTTACTGTTGAATTTCTACTCACAGTGGAATATGCAATGGACCTTTGTCTCTGCTGTGATTGAGCAAATTGTTATTTGCATGTATTTCATCTCCTGCAATGTTCAGGACACTGTACTAGGCACTGGACAATACAAAGATGAATTATTCCCTGCCCTCAGAGAGTTTCTATCCTACCAGTGGTAGAGCTTGAAATTCCCTTTTTTCTAGGAAGAGTTTGCTGATATGAGCAATGGTGTGTATTAGTACCACTCTTAATACATACATCCTGATCTGGAGAGAGCCATGCGTAGCACTCATGGTGGCAGAGGTAGAGTAGCCTGGCATAAGAAATTTGGCCAGCCTGAAGTTTGATATGGGCTTAAAAATACTGAATTCTGTTGTCTTGTAGAGTCTTGATTTCTATTTGGTCCATTCTCATTTTCAGGGAGTTTTTCTTGCTTTGCAAGGTTGCTGGGCAAGGATACACATTAGAGAACTCTTTCCCAAACCTCTCTGCCCTCCATGGAGTGCTCTAAAGAAATTTACCTACTGTTTTTCCCATTGGCTGTGAAACTCATCGGTCTGCAAGATGAAATCAGTTCTGAAACTCTAACCTCCTCCAGTCATTTTTGACATTTGCTTTATCATGACTTTAGTTTTCCCTCCAGAGCTGCTTTTTATGTATTTTCAGCTTCTTTTTATGTGTTTCTTCTTCCATTAGAATGTGAGCTCCTTGAGGTCAGGGACTATATTACACTTTTTTTTAATCTCTAGTCCTTAGCACAGTACCTGGCCCATAGTAGGTGCTTAAATAAATGTTTATTGACTCTGACTCTTACTCTAATTTTCGACATTTTGTACCAAGCTAATTTCCTTTCCAGTTCTTTCTTCCATGACTCTCATTTCTTTTCTGAATTTTTCCTTTATCACTCTCATTTGATTAGTAAAAACATTTTAAACTTTAAAGAAAAACCCAACAAACAACCTCTTCTCTTCTAGTAATTGTAGTTTAATTTATGCCCAAGCTGTGTTTTTCTTTTAGATGTTCTACAGTCACTTTCTTTTTGGGCGGCTTGTGTCTTGACCTTCTTTGTCATAATAGTTTTTTACAGTAGGGTTTTTTTTTTGGTTTGTTCTCTTATTCTTCTAAGCCCACTTCCTGACTTCAGGGCCAGGTTCTTTGCACTTCTTTAGGGTATGTCTGAGTTGGTCTTGTTGCTTTTTTTTCTTAATAAAGGTGTTGAGTGTTTTGCTATTCTTGGATCTCAGAGACAGCTCAGGCTGGATACTTGTAATCTTTCAGTGCTCCCAAAATGATCTGATCCAGGGCAAGTCTGATTGCTGTTCTCCGTTGTTGGAGCTTTGCAAATTCCTGATCTGGGCTTGGATATGAGCAACTGGCCCTTGTGCTTGGCCAGTTTGGAGTTTCAGTAGACCGATGCTGGGCTCAACCACTGCATGCAAGCTGGAAAGCTTTGTTGGTTCATAGTATCAGAAATATATAGGTTTACCTTTGGTCTGGGTTTCCTGTCCTGGTTATCCCTCTGCAGGATTCAGACTGGACTAGAAGTTGAAACAGATTATTTTTTCCGTTCTCGGGGCAGATCCATGAAGCTGCTGCTTCTTTTTTTCTGAACTTGTTTCTTGCTCAGTACACAACCTAGGGCCTGTGACCACTTCTTACCCCAGAATGCACCCCTGGGCACAGGTCCCCTCCTCAATCCACTTCAGCTCTGTGACCTCAGACTGTGTAGTGAGTAAAAAAGTCACCAGTTGGCACCCGTTCCCAGGACCTCTGGTATGGGTCAGGGGACCTTGTCATTTTGCACACATCCTTGGTCTCCTTTGAGTCCTTGGATACCCGAATGCTCTGTGAAGTTGACTCCTAACCGGACCCCATCTGCAGCATCTTCTTTCTGCGGATCTTTCATTACCAGTGTACTTTTCTCTCTCCCTATGCCCAGCTGGGCTGGAAAAATCACTCACTGTGACTTTTTCTTGGACTTCCTGATCAGGTTTCAGTCTGAGATGTCTTTTAGATCTTTTTGGAGGAGTTTTGTTGGGGTGACATTGCTGAACTTATTCCTACTACCCAGCCATCTTCACTCTACATCTCTGTCTTCCTACTAGCCCTTTTAGCAGCAGCATTCTATGACTGCATTGCTACAAATTTTGCGGTTTTGGAATCTAAAAAAATTTTTTTTTAAACTTAATAAATGATATAAAAGTGAATATGAGATATCCTCATAAATTTATTTTTTATGAATGAATGACAGTGATAAAGCATTTATTAAGCATTTATATTATACCCCAAGGACTGTGCTAAGTGCTAAGGATGTATAAAAACAAAAGAAGAGACATTATGTTGTGAGTCAGATGGAAAGATTCCATGTCCTTAGTGTATAACAGCAAAGGAGATCTTAATGTATTTTCTTTAATGTCATTTCCTGTGATTAAACCTTATCCATTTCTGATATTGAACTTTCTGACAGTGCCAACACCTTTGGTGTGGAGAACTTTCCAGAGCCTCAATAGCTGTGGGTGCTGAGGATGCACTGGGGCTGCCTTAGAAGCACTTGCCAGGTCACATCCCCACTAGGGTTGGGTTCTGGGATAGTGGCTACAGTGTAGGACTGGGTTAGAAGCAGGACCAGGGGTCAGGTGAGCCCTGCTAATGCCAGTGTTGGTGGACTTGCAATATTGAGTTAACTTTAGCAGGATCCAAGGTGGTAGCAGGTGGTAGCAGTTGTTTGACTTTCCTGGGACATGCTGCTTTTCCTCATTCTCCCTCATGAGGCCTTGCTGCTTCAGCTTGTCTTCCCTGTAGGTGGCAATCAGTTCACAGCTGGTGGGAATCTTCCCTGGAGGATGGCTGCAGGTTCAGGGCTGGAAGCAGAGTTTATTTACAATTCAGATAAACCTATAAAGAGGTTTTTTTTTTTAACCATATAGACATTTAATCTCAAGAAAGGATAGATATATGCATACTTATGTACATACACACATACTGAAAGGTAGCCTTGTATAGTAGGTAGAAGGCTAATTTTGAGTCAGAATGACCTGAATTAATGTCCTGTCTCTGCTACATTTTAGCTGTTTGACCATGTGCACTTTTAAGCACCCCCAGGTGATGCTAAAAGACTATGAATTGAGTAGTTGAACTGTTTGGATAGAAAGAATTTCCATAGTGGGAGTCCCCCAAGCCAGGGAAATCACAGGATTTCTTTTGCCTTCTTCCTCCTGACACATGTATCTGCATTCCTTCTAGGTTACTTTTTTTTGTTAGTGGTAATTAGCAAAATAACTGATAGTTAACTTGATATTAAGCAACCTTGTGAACATATATAACCTTCCTGCAAGTTCTCTATAGAAATGAAATCACAAGTCCTGTCCGGAGCATAGTGTTGTTAAAGCATCATTTACAAATGAATTTGAAAAAAAATATTATTTTTGTACATTAGAACTTAAATTTGAAGATAGCAGCAACCCAAATGTAGTGAGATTAAAAACTCAGAAAACCATCTTATAGAAATTTCCTTGTTTAAGCCTTCTACTTTCTAGGATTATAGTTTTTCTGAGGAGGAGGAAGAGGATTAAATCTCATGACAGACATAAGGGAAACCAGTATAGGGAGGGTGTGTGGGTGCATGCCTGTGTGCATGTTCACGTGCATGAGTGCATCTGTGTGCTTGTGTGTGTGTGTGTGTGTGTGTGTGTGTGTAGAAAGAGATAGGAAGAGAAAGGAGTAGTCAAGTGATGGATAAGGGAGGAAATGAAGAAACTTGTCACCATTTGCTCTGCTCCCCGACTCCTCTTCCTTTTATCCCCCCTTCATCTCTGAACCTGCCTTCTTGACTCTATCATTACACATGCTCTTTAATAAAGAATAGGAGAGCTAGCTTCCTCTTAACTGGAGGGAAACACTCTCCTAACCACATGGCACCTGGATATCCCAGGATAATTTAGGGTTTTCTTAACCTTGTTGCATTTCAGGATACCAGAAATGGTGAGAATGTCTGGGTGAGAGGTTGTAGGCACTGTCTACAATTAAAACCTTTATATTTCCCCTTCAGCCAAAGAGACTGGCAGTAATAACAACTAGTATTTATATAACACCTTGAAGTTTGCGAAGTACATTGCAGATATTGTATCGCTTTATTTTATCTATACCACAACACTGTGAAATAATTTCTCTTATTGTCTTCACTTTACAGATAAGGAAACTGAGGCAGATAAGCATTTTTTAAATGACTTTCCTAGGGTCACACAACTATTAAGTGTCTGTAGTGATTAGTAATAGTTTTAGCTGACTTAGGTAATTACAGTTTCCTGACTTTGTAGTGAATTTGGGGCTTTCAGAAATTGCAAATGACGTGCTAAAGGTCCAAGGCGTATGATGAATGAGTGTGATTTTTTTGTATCCAGGAACCACTGGACTGTATTTTTATTTCTGTTTCATTTAGGGCAATAGAGAAGCATGTATGTACACACTCATTCTGCCTCGGATCACTAATGGGTTCCATGAAAACTTGAAACTAGTTGACCAGTGGCTTAGTGAATAGAGTTCTATACTGGAATCAGAGACTTGGATTCGAATCCCATCTCTGAATCCTGTAGCCTGTATTACCTCATAGGCAAACCACTTAACCATTCTGAGGCTTGATATCTTCATCTGTAAAATGGGAAGAGTGATGCCTGTAGTAACTGCTCACCATGTTGTTATAAGATTTAAACGAGATAATGTCTACAAAGCGTTTGCAAACCATTACTGTAAGAGTTTTATTATTAAAACATATTAGGGTGAGGTATTACAGAAGACAGCTGTTAGTTTCTTAACAATATTGTAAATGGGAAATTGGACAAATACTGACAGTAGTGTGTTTCTTGACTTTACAGTATAGTTAGATGATAATTTATTAACAGTATTGTGAAATGATGTTGTTTAGGGAACCATGTAGTTAATAAGCATATGTTAAGCTCCTGTTCTATGCCAGGCACTGTACTAAGGCACTAAGTGGAGGAGATATAGATAAGGGCAAAAAACAGCCCCTGCTGTTAAGCTCCCAGGCCATGTCTGCATTTTTTAGCATGTAGTAAGTAGAATGATTCAGGTGGGAAGCCGTGACTTTTCCATTTGGAGAGGCTGTTTGTGGCTCACAGGTCCCAAAGAGAACATGAGGATTGCAGTTAAGGAAGCTGTGCTTTCGTTGTGATTTGGAGTTTGTCTTTCCCTCATCCCTACCTCAAGGCCTGTTAGAGCATCATTAAGTTCTAGAGTGGTTAATTGTTTTATCCATGTTTTTCTCTCTCATTTTTCCCCCAGTGCCCTTGAAAGTGTTGACAGGCTTCCAATGGGATTTTGAATGTGGTTCTAAAGGCTTCTGAGAAGATCCTACCCAGACACCTCAGTGGTTTGTGGGTCTTGGCCTGATGGATCATGGTTCCCCTTCAGTTTCTTTAAGAAATTATGCCAGATTGTTCATTGGCTCCTTTCCAAGTGTGTGAGCTTGGAGCTCTCCCTATAGTGGTTTTTCAGTTTACCAGGAACAATCTTTGGTAAACATGGCAGTTAGAAAAGCCCAAATATTTATCTTGGCCGATGAATTTTCTCAAGTGTCTGGCTCTTCCCTTGACAGCGTGCAAAATTTCAGCTGCAGAGGAGGGAGATATATTTGGCTTTCTCACTCCATGTCCTGGTTACTGCTCTCGGGTTTATAGTGGTAAAATACCTGTGAGAAGAAAATACTGCTTAAAAGGAAAAAGAATCCCTTTATGTTTTCAACCTTCTTTCAATGAGACTGAATATATCCTCCACCCTTATTTCTAATTCCTAAGCTGTTTCCAGACAGACACGTTGGAGTAAGATAATTTTAGGGAAGCTTCCAAATGTATAATATGGGGAAATTACACTCTCTGCAGCCCAGTATTCGGTTTAGAAACTATCTCGCTTTCAAAATAATTACTCCAGGCCTGTAATTTCATCCGATTTACAACAGCTTTGAAACTATCTGGTGCCACTAAAATAACTTCCTAAATAATTCTTATTTAGTAAATTAAACAATCAAGCTTTAGAATGTTGCAACATGTTCTCATGCTTAGAAATTTAGTCTAATTTTTAAAATGTATTTTGTAACTTTTGTTTTGACCTCCCTCCCTCCCTCTCTTCCTTCCTTTCTTCTTCCCTCCCTTCCTTCCTTCCTTCCTTCCTTCCTTCCTTCCTTCCTTCCTTCCTTCCTTCCTTCCTTCCTTCCTTCCTTCCTTCCTTCCCTTCCTTCCTCCCTCCCTCCCTCCCTCCCCAGTGGGCCCTGACTAAAAGCAGTCCACATTTGAATTTGTTTATAGAATCATACATTTAGAGCCGAATCAAACTTTAGAAATTATCTAGCCTGGTCTCCTCAATTTTTCCATGAGAGTCAGCTGAGGAGCCTTGAACATGAACAATGAAATGACTTGCTAGAGGTAGTAAGTAACAGAACCAGAATCCAAACCCAGATCCTCTGACTCCAGTACAAGCAATTCAGATTATAAAGAATGCCATCCTGTGCTTATGTCACTATTAAGGCACTTATCTCACATCGTCGATATTGCTGTTGATTATTTAATATTCCATAAGCAACTGTGAGTGGGGCAGCATGGTTAGGTGGCCTCGAGGTCAGGAAACTCTGTGATGCTGGTAAGTCACTTAGTCTCCCAGAGCTCTAATTCACTCTCAGAAATCCTAAATTGCACAATTGTTGCTAGACTGCATTGTTGGAGGGAGTTTCTTCACTTGGAGTTCTTTATACCAGCCAAACCACATGTCCTGTCCAGGAGAAACAAAACCAAACCACAATAAACTGCTAACTAATTATCTAAAATTACTTATTTTTTTTGTCATTCCTTTGGCATTTTTAAAGAGGTGAGCACTAGGTACCAGATGACAGACCCGTGGATAAATCTGACATTTGGAACCTTTCCAGTGCATGGCTTCTCATGGGGGCAGTAAAGCATGACAGGAGTGTATTGTCCATCACTCTTGTGAATCAGTCAAACTTACTTTTTGTCAACAGAGGGAAAGGTACACAACTTTGATGCCAGAGTGACATACCTTTGAGGTAAGACAGGTTTCAGAGGCCTGCCCAAGCATGACCACATGTGAGTAAAGCCAGCCAATCTTACTTTCACAGAATTTAAAGAAGGAAAAAGTGGTCTCAGCCACAGGTAACCCTAGTTTTCATTTTAAATAAAATAAGAATAGGCTGTCATCTGACCTTTTTATGACCTTTTCCAGGATCTTCAGTTATTCTTTAGAAACACATTAGAAAAAGCTTTGTTTAGAAAAGCAAAGTGTGCCTGTCCATCAAAATCAGGAGTTTTTGACTTGGGGTCTAGTAACTTTATTTTTCTTAATATTTTTGTAACTTTTTTTTCAATACAACTGAAACTTTATTTCAATGTAATTGGTTTCCTTGGTAATACTAGGTATTTTATTTTAGGCATTTTAAAACGTTATTCTGAGAATGGATCCGTAGAATTTGCCAGTCTGCTAAAGGTTCCTGTGACATAAAGAAGATTAAGAACCATTGATATAAATGAAAACAGGGTTTCAGGGGTTCTGTGGAAGAAGAGAGGACAAATGAGGCTTTAAAATTTTTCCTCTTTTCCCCTCGTTTCTTCCATTCCAAATAATGCTCTCTCCCTTGCCCCGGATCCTGATGGTTTTAATCAGGTGAATCTAGACTTCTTCCAACTGTTTTATTTCCATTCTGTGAACTTTTCATTCGAAAGTGGTGAGTTTATGGCATTTGGAAATTTATTTAGGGTTTCTAAAAGACAACATGGCATAGTGGATAAGAGTTGGATTTAGAGTTAAGAAAACTGGATTCATGTCCTATGTCTGCCTCTTAGTGACATTGTGATCACGGGCCTCTCTCAGCCTCCATTTTAAAATGTGTAACATAAGGATCGCAATAATTATAATATCTACATTATAGGGTTCTTGTGATGCCCAAATGTTAAAATGTATATATAATTAGCTTTTCCGACTTTAAAGTCCTATTTAAATGTCAGTTATTAATTATCATTATTTAACCGTAGTTAGAATGAGATTTAAGTTTTTATATATATATATACATACATATGTGCATATGCAGGGAAACACATCTCCTGCTCCAAGCTTTTCTTCATCACAACTTCTCATGTTATCAATAAGGATACCAACAAAGATTGCTGGAAATAGCCAAGAGCCCCCAGCAGGGTAACTAAAGGGAAAAAGAAAAGCATTGGCCTTGGGAGTTCAAACCCCTGATTTCATGGTAGCTGAATCATTTGATTTCTCTCAGTCTTGGTTCCCTTTCCCATAAATGGTGATAATTTTTGCACTGCTTGTAAGGAAACTGCTTTGTAATCCATAAAGTGGAGAAGTGTGAGCAATTATTATTCAATTGAACAAACACGTATTAATCCCCTACTGTGGGCCTACTTGGCTGTAAGAAATGACAAGTCTGAAAAATTCAGGAAAACATGGCAGCACTTACACAAATTAATGCAGAATGAGGTAAACAATATATGTAATGCCTACAACTAAATAAACTGCAAGAAAAATAAAATGAATCTTAATTCTGTGTAATTATAGTGACCAAGCTTGACCTAGAGAATAAAAGAGAAAAAAAATACCGCCTTTCTTTTCTTGGAAATGTTAGTTCTATTCACTGTGTTGGTGAAATTTTTTAAAAAGAAAACCAAAGGTTAATGAAAATAAAGATTTATTTTTTTTCCTCTTCCAAGTTCATAGACCCCTTGAAATCACCTAGAGGCCCCTTTAGTGATCTACGGACCCTAGGTTATGAGTCCTTGCTCTAAAGAAATTTGAGAAAGGAGAGATTAATATGTAGGGGTGAAGGAACATAGACCTTGGGGCACAGAGCACAGCACCCCCACCACAAATGATCACATTGAGGAAAGTCTGCAAGTGCCCACCATGGCTGCAAATCTTACCCTTATCCCTTGTTCAGCTGCCTAATGGGTACTTTTAAAGTAGAGTTTGCCCACATCCATCAAAATGCTCCAGAGATTCCCTATTCCCTCTAGACACAAAAATGCCAAATCCTCTGTTTAGCATTTAAAGCCCTTTAGGAGCTGGCTCATGCTATTTTTCCAGGCTTTTTGAGGTTACTCTGCTTCACATCCTCTATTTTCCAACCACTTTGGCCTCCTTGTTGTTCTCTACTTCTACCAAATTCCCTGGCATCCTTCATATACTCTGATACCAACTCAATTTGCTTTTTCTCTTTCCTATTCACAGAGTCATACCTCATCCTCTACACTCTCTACATTCATTCTTTAAAAAAAAACCCAAACCAACAAAAACAAAACAAAACACCAATTTCTCATATTCCTCAGTCACAAACACTCTGCTGTCTCTTTCCAAGCTCTGAACTGACTCAGTTCTTCCTGAGTCACTCCAAACAAATGCTAGCTCATTGTCCTTTCTTTCCTTCCTTCCTTCCTCTCTTATTCATCTTGGCCAAGAGCTTCTCTTGTCCTCTGGTACATCATCTTCCCGATCAACTCAGAAACAAAAAACGTGGAAGGTTTCTTCCCTCTCTTTCTCCCTCCCTCTCTTTCTCCCTCTCTCTCTTTCTCCCTCTCTTTCTCTCTCCCTCTCTTTCTCTCTTCTTTCCTTTCTTTCCTCCTTCCTTCCCTCTCTCCCTTTCTCCTTCCTTCCTTCCTTCCTTCCTTCCTTCCTTCCTTCCTTCCTTCCTTCCTTCCTTCCTTCCTTCCTTCCTTCCTTCCTTCCTTTCTTCCTCTCTCCCTTCCTCCCTCCCTCCCTTCTTTCTTTCCTTCCCTCTTTCCCTAAGCCTTTATTAAATGCCTTCTATGTTCTAGGCCCTGGCACACAGAGACAAAAGTAGTTTCAGCTCTCAATGAGCTTTCATTGGGTGGGGGTGGAGGGGTAAAGGGGAGAGGAGAAGGGAAATAAAATGTATACATATGCGTAAATTTTTAAAACTATGTAAAAAGGTTTCAGGGAATCACTGGCAAAAAGTGAGGGGATCAAGAAAGGCCTCATGGTGGAAATAGTACTTCAGCTGATCTTTGAAGTAAACTAGAAACATTTTTAAGGCTATTAATTTTAAGAGGTGAAGGTGATAAAAGAGTATATTGGGAGAGAGGGGAAGCTTGTGTTAATGCACAGACGTGAGAGTTCTGATGTTTTGTATGAAGAACAGCAAAAAAGCCAGTCTAGCTAGACTACAGCATGTATGAATCTTTCTAGGCAATAAGTCTAGAACCATTTGCTAGAACCAGGTCATAAATGACTTTAAAAATACAAAGAAAACAGCTTGTATTTTCTCTAAAAACATAGTAGAGTATGTATATATTTGTGTGTGTATGTGATATACACATACAGACATATAAATAGTGTGTACATGGATAGAGCCAGGTACAGGGAAGGGGAGAATATAGTAATACATACAGATTAGTAACAGGGAGCCCCTAGAGCATTTTGATTGATATGGTCGAAGTTTCTTTGCTTTAGGAATCAACATGGCCGCTGTGGAGAGGATGGACTGGAGTTGGGAAGGATTTAAGGCAAGGAAACCAGAGAAAATGAGGAAAGGGAAAATGAAATTGGTGTCATCAGGACTTTGATTTTAGTTTATATTCTGAAACTCAATAGCTGTGTGATGACCTTGGACAGTTCACTTAATTTCCCCAAGCCTCAATTTTCTTATTTGTAAAGTGGAAGTAATTTTAATGGTATATTCTCCTCTCCAAGATATAGCTGTTCCTCCTTCCAGCCTGTTTTGTTAGCTGCAGGCTAGCAAAAGTCCATAATCCAGTTTGGCTAGAATATGGACTTTGTGACAAGAGTGGTATGAAAAAAGCCTGGAAAAGTGAGATGGGGCGGGACAGGGGGGAAGCCCAACCCATTAAGTCATCAGTAGTGCTTCCTAACTCTTATAAATCCAGAGAATGTTTGTACGTTTCTTAATTTGTTGGGACACTTTCCAGCAGGGGAGGGAACATGGGCATTAATGAAAATTGACAATTAGGAAGAATGGGAATAGTTCTTTAGAAAACTATGAAATAAGGTCCATTTTATAAAGGCTAACTGCCACCCTGAAACACTTCTAGTGGGACTCTCCTCATCTGTTGAAAGATTTTGCTAAATGATCTCAAAAGTACCTTACATCTTCAAACCTCTGATTCTTTTAAAAAACTCGGGGTGGGGTGGAGTATTATGCAAGGAATAGGCTTGGGGAAGGTAAGAAAGGTGGGAATGCTACCTTCTGTTGCCCTCTGCTGATCAGAGGAGACAGAGGTAGAGCCACAGAGAAAGCCTGGCTCTTGTCTCTCTAATCCATCCTTCCTACTTCTGCCAGATTAATTATCCGTATTTACTGATCTGATCACATTCCTCTGGCTCAGAACCCTTCAATGACTTCTATTGTACAAGGCTTTCCATAATCTGCCACTATCCTACCTTTGAATACTTAGCTCACACTGTGCCCCTTCATGTATGCTGCATGTCAACTAAACCATTTTACTCCTTCACTCATTTCACATCTCATATTGTACCACCTGTCTGTCTTTCCTTTTGCCTTCCTATGCCTGAAATGTCCTTCTGCCTACCTCTCTGTCTGCTGAAATCTAACCCATCCTTTAGGCATCATTAAAAACAAACAAAAAAACCCCACTGTTTTCTCCATGAAAATTTTCTAGAGGCTTCCTTGCCAACCCACTCCAGTCAGAAACATTCTCTTTCCAACCATCTAATTACTCATTGACCTTGAGTAGCACTTGGTATGCAGCTGTTGTATCATTTTTCAAATAACCGTTGGAGTATAGGCTCTTTTTTCTACACTAGATTTTAGAGTTCCACCGTCTGTTTGTTGAAGTAGAAAGTTAGATGTCATCCCTGACATAGATGTTAAGGAAACTGTGACCCAAGGTTAGATATCATCTTTGACATAGAGGTTGAGGAAACTATGACCCAGTGCTTGGGCTCAGGTGGGCTCTTTCTTGTTCTGTAATTTACCTGATAGCAGCCATCCATTAGTCTCTGTACATAGTTCTACCTCCGCTGACGGCCCAGGGTCTGCACTGATGCCGTTTGTGGAGACAATGCATCTGTAATGGGGGAGCATATTCTGACCCTTGATTGTCTTGAGATGCAGATTGTGTTATGGAAAAAGCATTAGCCTGGGAATTGGGAGACATAGGATCTCATCCTAGGCCTGCCATTTCTTTTTTTGTGGTTGTTGTCTTGGTTTTTTTTGTTTGTTTGTTTTGTTTTTTGGAGTTTTTTTTAGCCCTGCATTATTTAGCCATAAGACCTTGGACAGCACCCTTAGCCTCCCTGGGTTTTAGTTTTGTCATCTATAAAATAACAACTTCAGATTGTTGATCTCAGAATTGTCTCTCTGACTCCTGGGTCATTTTGCACTGGATCATGGTGCCTCTTTGGTCAATTTGGTGAGCCCATCTTTTGGGTGCTACCAGCCTGGTGCAGGCCTTCATTATTGCAATGGCCTCTTGGTTAGTCCCCTTGCCTTAAGTCAGCCTGCCCCCCCCCCCCCCCCCCCCCCCCCCCCCCGGCCTACAGTCTGTCAGATTCATCTTCCTGAAGTGCAAGTCTGTCCATCATACATGCCCTCCGCCCCCCAAACCTCCAGCTCCTATTCAGTAAATTCTAGTGATTCCCTATCAAATCCAGGATCATATATAAAAACCTGTATTTGAAGTTCAGAGTTTTTTTTTTAGCCTGGATCCCTCCTACCTTACTGGTCTTGTTACATCTTTGCAGTTTGCAATCCAATTATACTGGACTCCTTGCTGTTTCTTTTATGAGAAACTCCATCTCCCAAATCTGGGTATTTTCACTGACTGTACCCTGGAATTCTCTTCATCATCATTTCTGCCTCCTGGCTTCCTTTGAGGCTCAGCTAAAAGCCCAACCTCTGTAAAAAGCCACTCCTGATACCCTTAATGCTAGTACTTTCCCTCTGTTGATTATTTCCAATTTATTCTGTTTGGATATAGTTATTTTCATATTGTTTCCCTATTAGACTGTGTGCTCCTTAAAAGTGGGGGATGTTTTTTGCCTTTTTTTTGAGGGAGGGGCAGTATTTCCAGTGTTTAGCACAGTACCTAGCATACAGTAGGTGCTTAATAAATACTTGTTGGCTGACTGATCTTAGAGAATGATTTTGAATTAAGGAGAAAGAAATTTGATTATTTGCCTTTGGTCAGAGAAAATGGATTCCTTTTCGAAGAGAGTCAGAGTGGTTTAAGTGAGTGTCAGTAAATTTCAGGGTAAGGACAAGAACATTCTTTGTCAAATTACACACCATTATCTGTGGTTAGATTTAGTTTACTGAAGTCATTCAGATAGTTTCCAATTAAAATGAACTCTAATGGAGGATATACATGTAAGTTAGAGTAACAGTATGGTATAGTAGAGAGACTGGTTTTTGATTGAAGAATACCTAACTACAGATCCTCTGATACATATTAATAGCGTGACTCTGGGCAAGTCAGTTTTTTTTTCTCTTTCTCTCTCATAAAAAATTGCTATTTATTTTTATCATTCTTTTAAAAAATGTTTTGAGTTCCAAATTCTTTCCCTCCTTCCAGCCCCTCCCTCATTCACTGAGAAGGCAAGCAATTATGATATCAGTTATACATATGAAATCATGCAAAACATATTTCCATATTAGCCATGTCACAAAAAAGAAAGAAAAGTAAAGAGAGAAAATTACATTTCATTTTGTACTCAGAGTTCATTAATTCTCTCTCTGGAGGTGAATAGCATTTTTCATCATGAGTCCTCCAGAATTGTCTTGGATCACTGTGTCTATTAACAGTAACTAAGTCTCTCTCAGTTGATCATCATTACAATATTACTGTTACTTTGTGCAGTGACCTCCTGGTTCTGCTCATTTCACTTTGCATCATTTCATATAAGTCATCCCAAGTTTTTCTGAAACCATCCCTCTCATCATTTCTTATAGTATTCCATTGCAGTCATGTACTACAGCTTGTTCAGCCATTCCCCAATTGATGGGCATCCTCTCAGTTCAGTTAGTTAACTGCTTTGAGCCTTAGTTTCCTCATCTGTGAAATGAGAATAGCCATACTTCTAGTACCTACCCCATAGGATTGTTATGACTAGTAAGTGAAATAATTTATTAATTGCATTGCAAACTTTAAAATATGAAACAAATATAGTAATAATAGTGATAAACCTCTAAATATCAGAAATAACTTTTTCAAAAAATGTATTTTGTTAGCTAATTTTTAAGCAGTTGATATTTTAGAGCTCAAACTTTTTAGTCCAAGGACTCCTTAGAGGTTAACATGTTAACATGGAAACCCAAAGAACTTTTGTTTATGTGGATTATCTCTATTAATACTTAACATGTTAGAAATTTAAAATAACAATTTGAAGTATTTGTTAATTTGGTTACAAATTGTAATAAGCCCATGGTATGTTAATATACATAGTTTTATGAAACCCCCCCTCCAGTAATATGGTGAAAAAAGTGGCACAATTTTTACATACTTTTGCAAATCTCTTTAATATATGACTTAATAGAAAACAGCTGGATTCTCATATTTGTTTCTGCATTCAGTCTCTTGCAATATGTTGTTTTGGTTAGAGTATATGAAGACAATTTGACCTCATGCAGCTATGTAATTGGGAAAGGGAGGGGCATTTTAATAGGCAAATAATACCTTAGTACTATAGGGTCTTGGTTCCCTTAGAAGTCCACAGACCACACTTTAAGGACTGGTGTTTTAGATAGCCAGAACTCATTAGGATAAACAAAACATGGTCAGAAAACAGGAATGAATAGGTAAAATGAGGAATTTATGGGTGAGCCATAAGAAGAAATGGTCGGGGTAGAATGACCTGATTCCACAGGCAGCAAGACTAGTCCCTGATCCACAGGCAGAAATCTCCTTAAGTCATAGGATTATAGAATTTTAGCATACTAAAGACCTCAGAGGTCATTCCACCACCACCAGCACCACCACCACCTATCCAGTTTTAAATATGAAGAAACCGAAGTGCAGCTAACTGATATGATTTGTCCTAGGTTATAAAGCTAGTTAATTGCAGTATTATGGCTACCAGGGTCTTAATTTTTCTAGTCCAGTAACTTTTTGGTTACCCTAGAGGCAGCTTCTTTCCTTCCTTCCTACTTATACTACTTTATCTCTCAGTTATTTCAAGAAGTGAGGCATTCTAAAATTTTTGAAGAACAGGATTCTCTCTCTGTGTTATATCTAGGTGATCTAATATTACCTTAATTGTTCACTGTTGTATAACTATGTTTCCTATTTTAAAGGAATTTTTAAAGAATTTAAATTTAATTTAAATTAATTTATATTTTATAAATTATATATATAAATTATATATACAAATTTAAAATATAACTTATACAAATTATAATTTATATATACCATATAAAATAAATTAAATTTAAATTAAAAAATTTAAAAAAAAAATTAAGGAAAAAAAATTCCTATTTTAAAGAGTGTCACTTTACATCTGCAGAAGCTAAAGCAGCCCAGGTTTCATGGACGGTGCAGTGGACTTGGAGATGGGGTGGGCTGAGTTCAAATATTTTCTCTGATAATTTTTAGTTGTGTGATTGTAAGTCATTCAACCTCTCAGTTTCAATTTCCTCACTTGATAAATGGGAATAAGTAATAGCATGTGCCTATCATGAGAATCCAATGAGGAATGTTTATGAAGCACTATGTAAGTGTTAGCTCTTATTATGAGTGTTATGTGAAGTGGTGATAAACCCCATTACTTTGTTTTTTTTTTTTTTAGTGAGTTCTTTTAACCTTTTCTCCTAATTCTTTTTTCCTGATATTTTAGTGTTTAGGTTTTTCTTGGGCTATCTTTCCTCTGGACCTTATTTGGTTTCTGGATACCCTTTTAAAACATGGCGCTTCCAACAGGATTTGCCACGACCAAGAAATCTTGGTCTCTTTTCCCACCTTCCCTTATGTCCCTTCCGCCTTCTCCCCGCGCCCCCCCCCAAAAAAAAGTTATCAGCTACTAGGAACACATCTTCACCCTTTAAAATGTTCTTTTTTGTGTCCCCAGGCCAATTCCCCTATCACGTGCTCTCTCCCTGCTTGGGATACCAGAAAACCAGATTTGCTTAATAAGGTTTCTTAGCAAAGGAAGCATCTCACTGAGAGGCCAGATGCAAGAGATAGGTTGTTGTTAGGAACAAAAGTATCAGTTATTCTGAAATACTGAAAAAAAAAAAAACCAACAACAAAAAACCCAGAGACCAGTTACAGGAAGCACATCCAGAATCCAGAAGAACAGGTCAGGGGCAAACAAGAACCATAGTTCAAGAATAGGCAAGCTATGAAGAATCTGGATGTCCAAACGTGTTTGAACCCATACACAGTGTGTGCATTTTAAGTCATTAAGTCTGGTGGGCAATGCAGTATCTTTCTGACCTCCTTGTTCCTCTGAATGAATTTTCGTTGTTGACAGCAACCATCTGTCACTGTCTTTGCTGGCAGACAGTCCCTAAAAGCCTATTTGACCCATAATGTTTCTGAAGTATAGTACTGTAGTCCTTACAGTACTTTCATAGGAAAACATGCTCAGAATTCTAATTTGCGGTGCCAGAAACACATTCCTGAATCTTGGCAGCAGGATCTGAGCATCACCCTGCCATCTGTTCTCCTACCTGTGGAGGGGAACTCAGAACTCTGAGACACTGGCTTCTGTGAGCTGATGCTGATAGAAAGTTTGGGAGCAGGAACTCCAGGAAGTAAGGAACAAGGACTGAGGGTCTTCTGGCACTTTTCAGACCTGGATTTCCTCTACGTGCTTCCCTTGTTGCTGTAAAGATTAGAAGTTTATCTTACAATGTAATCATAAGCGTGCTTAGTCCCACAGATTAATCATTTAGAGCAAGATGGGCCCTTAAACATCTTCCAGTCCAACACCCTCATTTACATATTAGCAAACAGGCTCAGAGAACGATGACTTGACCAAGGACATTTAGGCAGGAAGTCTCAAAGACTGAATTAAAACGCAGGTCATCTGGACTGTTTCATTACTCCATGAGGTCTTTTTTCTTCATCCCTTAATTTATTGCCTAGTTTCCTATCACAGATCCCGTCTGGGACCCATACCACTTAGTAGAGGCAGCCATCAATGTTAAGAGGGAAAGAACAGTGATGAAAGGAGGTAAAATCCCAGGAAGGAATCATAGGATTATAGGCTTAGACTTGGAAGAGGTGTTAAACATCATTGAGTTCAGCCCTTCATTTTACAGACGAGGAATGTGCAGTACAGAGGTTAAGCGACTTGCCCAGGGTCACACAGCTTATAAGCGTCTGATATAGGATCTGAACCCCGGCCTTTCTGTCTCCAAGTCCTATACTCCATTTTACACTATGGAGGACTCTTATGGCTGCCAGGCTAGGGAGGATGTTCTGTCTGCGGTAGTAAGGTCAAGGGCTTCTTTTCCTTGGCTTAAGTTCTTTCTTAGCTGGTGTCTGGGTATGCTGTCCTATGCCTCACCTTGTTTTTGTTTAGTTCTGTTTTTGAACTTGGTCACTGCATTTCTTATATTTTATAATGAATAGCAGCTGCGGAATGTGGCACATCAGGTGCCGCCAAATTCCTTTCTATCCTTATGATTCGGAGACCTTGGAAATGGGGTCAGTTTCACTCTAAGGCATTTATACTTGCTTCCTTCATGGCCTATTACCATATTACATAAAATTCCTTCTTAACTCGGGACCAGCACTTGAAAGTGCATGCCTGTGAACATATCTTCATATTAACTTTGCTATCTTTTACTGGGTCTCCTCCACTGAACTGAGAGTTACTTTTGTGAAAGTCATTTCGTTTTTCTGTAATATAATTTAAGAGGTAGCCATATCTGATTTGTCAGGTAGAACATTTTCTTGAGTTGTCTTGGTTATTCAGTCATTTTTCAATCTTGCCTGACTCTTTGTTTCTCGGCAAAGATACTGAAGTGGTTTGCTGTTTCTTTCTCTACCTCATTTTATAGATGAGGAAACTGAAGCAAACAGAGTTAAGTGACTTGCCCATGGTCACACAGCTAGGAAATATCTGAGGCCGGATTTGAACTCAGGAAGATGAGGCTTCCTGATTTTAGGGCTGGCACTCTATCCAGTGTGCCACCTAGCCTCCCTTGGGTTGTCTGAGGGAATCACTCTACTATGATACTACCTAGAATGTCCTTCCAACCACTCAGTCCTTCTCAACCTACAAGGGTCACCTAACTTAATATCCTCCCTTCTATGTTACTTTTTTTGATCATTCTAACCTATAGTCATCTCTTCGGTGCTTAATGTGTTCTTTGTCGAGAAAGATATCTTTGGCACCTACTTTTGGCAGGATGCTCTGGGAGAAAAAAGGATGTATATATAATGCAGAGTCCTTACTTTCTGGTTTATCATCAAGTTAGTGATATGAGACATTTACACAAAAAATAATTGACTATAAAATTAAGTGAATCCAGTAGCTTATACATGCAGCATAGTTTAATGCGAGGGTCCTGGAATTGGGTTCAGGAAGTCCCGGACTCAGACCCTGCCTTAAACACTTCCTTGTTGTGTGACTGGGCAAATTACTTAATCTCTCTGTCCCTCATTTCCCTTGTCTGTGAAATGAGGAGATCAGACTCAAAGACTTCTTTGATCCTTGGTCAAATATTACCCTGTCATGTATCTTTTAATTGCTTTTTCACTCATTTACTTTGCTCTGTTCATATTGTTTCTACAAAGAGTTTGTAAACCTCTCAAGGACACATTCGTTTTAGAATCTCTAGTACTTAGCATACTAAGGGCTATGATCATGGTAGGTGCTTAATATTATTGAATATTAATTGTTGAATGCTACCACTTATCCTAATAATTTGGTTATTTCCTCTGTTTTAAGGCAGTGATAAAAATTTCTATAGGACTAATTCCAATATATTTTACTATACAGAAATACATAGATTAAGCATCTTAAGAATCAAAATATGTACACACACACACACACACACACACACACACACGCACACGGTGAGGTTTTCATCAGGAATTTTATGCTTTGGCTCTCAGGTCTATTTAACTATTTTTGCCAAGTAAATTGAGAGCTGTTTAGTATTCTAGAGAAATTATCACTGACCAAAATTTCATGGTAGTTTCTCTTTAAATACAGTCTTTTATGACACTATGATCATGTTGCTCTTGATAATATTTCTGTATTAGAAGTAGGTAAGGGCCTATCAGTCACAATTTACTGCTAGACCCCCAAACTAAATGATTATCTCCAAATTAAATGATTATCATCTAGGCCTACTTGAAAACATCAGAAGAGGCTTTGGTATTTGTTTTAATAAAATTTTATTTTCTAAATTTATCCAGCAATAAATTGAGATGTAGAAAATTTATGTTTTGACAACTAGTATAGGGAGAGAAAATAGTGGAAAGGAAAATGGAAACTTTTCAAGATGCATTTTATTCCTCCTTAGGTAGAAAAATAAAGTTAAAATTATTAAAGGAATGGTGTAGGCATATTTAATTCCAAATCACATTATTTGGGGAATACTCTTCAATTGGAAGCCTGTGGTTTACAACAAACTGATTTGAGAGTCTCACGAATTTTTTTTCAACATTGCATGAATTTATTTTCTTCAGGTATTACATACTCTTATTTACTTAAATGCTAAAAAGTTGTAGTAACTGCATTTGGAGTTAAGAGGTCTATTAACAATCTTGGAACACGAAATATACCTACAGGCATCTACTTTATTTGATCATTTCAGAAAAGTGGTTCTGCTAGTGCTTGAAAGATATCTCCACGTAACACTGGCTAAACTGCTGTACTTCAGGGACCCATGATTTCATGGTTGCTGTGGGCACACTCCCACGAGCACATCCTTGTGCAGATTGCAGCCATTCTCTCCTCTGATCCATCTGTATTTTCTTCTGACCCAGGTCTTTCAGAACCTTTTTTTGAACTCTGATCAAGCAACAATAAAACTAAATTCCAAGTGAATGAAGATAAAATGTATCATTCACTTCCTGATGCAGAGGTGATGAATTTCAGATGCAGAATTAGATATACATTTTCAGACATGGTGAATATGAGATTTTTTTTTTTGGTCAGAATATGTAGACAGCTGTTGAAGTATGTATTTTTGCTCTTCTCGTTTTTCAGTATGTTTGTTCTGAGAGGTGGGCAATAATGGGAGGGAAGTTTTAATTTTTGAGAAAATACGTTACTTGAAAAGTAAAATAATTTACAACAAAAAGGAGAGGGTAATCTCTTGCTGGTAGAAATCATATTCTTGACGCAGTAAAACAATCTATTGTTTTACTTCCATGTGAATTTGCCATGGTGATGATTTTTTTGGGGGGGCAATTTTGTGTTAAAATGAAACCTTTACCCTCTAATTCAGTCTTTATCACTTTGATCCATGAGCTTGAGGGAGGGGGATCCTGTTTGAAATTATAGAAATTAAATTTCGAGATGAAATTTATTATTAGATGATTAGAGATGTCACTTAAAAAAATTTGTGTCAAGTAGAACTAGAAATGAACTTTTTACCTTCCGCCCTGATGCTTTTTCATCTTGATGAATGCATGCCAAAGAAGGGTATCAGTGACAGGAAAAAATGGTTTAGATAGGAGAGGCCAGGATTAAAAGTGTGAATAAATTTTGTAGTTACCACATTAATTCATTTGTTCAGTCCAGATGTGCATTCTTTGAACTCTTCCCTACTGTAATCATATTGTGGATGAGCAGAAGAAAGGCATAGTTTAGATTCTGTGTTTGAGGCAGACAAAGAAGCCATTCTCAGTATCTGGTAGACCTACAGGGCTATGGGGAACTGATCAGTAGGAATGAATTCTCTTGTCCTCCTTTTAGTAATGTTATTTGAACTGACTATGTGCTGATAATAAATTACTCATGCATCTAGGTTGCTACCAACAAGTCTACATTTGCTAAGAAAGCTGCATAGGCATTCTCTACCTAATATTGTTAATTGGGTAAATCAGTCAATTAACAAGTGTTTATTAAGAGTCTAATTTGTGGTAGGAATAGTGCTAGGGATTGGCCACACAAATACAAAGAGTGAGACCATCTGTGATCTCAAGGAGCTGACATTGGTTCCCAGAAAACACACGGTCCAAGTATACAGTCAGTCAGTAAGGTATCTAAAGATGGAGGAGAGACTTGCAGGAAGACAGGGAAGTAAAAAATGGAGAAAACAGCAGTCCATGCTTCAATAATAATAATTTGCATCATGGAAAGAGTTCACTTAAAATGGTGTTTTGTTTTGTTTTGGTTTTTTGGTCAGGGGGCATATTAGCTATTTTCCCCCTTTTCCTGCAAATGAAGACAATGAAATTGTGGACTTGGCCACCATCCTTCCTTCTGAAATATCTTCCCAGACTGCACGTTCAAGGATCAGTGAGGTATTTTTCATAGAAAAATTCTGTGAGGTACAGAACATGCCCATTCTATTGTGCTCCCATGTTCTTTCATCAGACCATTAGGTGATAAATTTGTGGCCAGGAAAAGTTATGCAATTCAAAAAGTGCCACAGGCACCCCATCTATTTGCGTAGTAACAATGACATGTTGACGAAAAGTGTACCGGGAGGGGGAAGGCGCATAATTTGTATGCCATCTAAAAACATGAATTTTACCATTGGCACTCTTGGTGTGTGATTTTTTTTTCAGCGATCAACAAGTGATGTGTAACCAGAGGAACCTAACCACATTTATAGTAATAGTCTCACTGTCATTGAGCCACGAGAATTTTTTTTAAGTGGCAACTAAATGGAAAAACAACTCACAGGTTATCCCGAGAGTTAATTAAGGGAATTAGAGGAGCTACTTTCATCTTGTGCCAAAAAACAACATGAAACATTTCGTGATGTCCTTGGTCATTCTGCTTTGCTTGTAATACATGTAAGCAAACTAATCACCGTGAAGATGAATAATGATAACCATCCCTGACATTTGTATAGTTCTTTAAAACTTATAAAGTACTCTCCTTATTAATTGCTGTTCATATGTCAACATCTGTTATAGAGGATGAAGTAGAAAAATGTTATGGAGAATTTAACAACATTCTCCAAACTGTATCAACATATACTTTAATATCTATTGATTTTAGTGTGATGGAGGGTGAAGGATACAGAAAGAAGTGGAAACTGTTGGACAGTAGGCTTCATGGTGCATGCTTATTGACCGCCAATTAGAAAATTCAGACCTGTGTATAATGTGTAGTTTCTTCAAGAAGAGAGTTAAAAGGCATCAAATATGGCAAAGGGGTGGGGGGAAGAGGAAGGAAATAAGCATTTATTCTTGCTGCTTGCCGGGCACTGTGCTAAAGTGCTCTTTACTTCATGGCAAGTATTGAATATCAAAGAAAATGAAATTATGATTTAAGGAGAAGGAAACTATGGATTAGCATTGTGGATCATTTTAGAATCAGCTTCTTGTAAAATAAGCCATCAATTATTAGAGCAAAGGATAGCAACATCAAATTAGAATGAAAGATTAAATGAATCGCAGTGATTTTACAAAACCAGGAACCACCATCGCCGCCACCGCTGCCACCGTCACTGCCGCCACCACCGCTGCTGGCTAGCATTTATATAGCACCTATTGTGTGCTTTACAAATCTGCTAAGAACTTTATCACATTTTTCCCCCTCACAACAACCCTGGGAAGTAGGTGCTATTATTATCCCTGTTTTACCCATGAAACTGAGGCAAACAGAAGTTAAATGACTTGCCCAAAGCTGGTAATTTTAAGAGGCTAGACTTGAACTCAGGTTTTCCCAGCTCTAGGCCCAGAGCTCTGTCCGCTATACCATCTGGCTCCCAGGAACACACAGTGAATACAATATAAATAGAAAGCTTCATCAGTTAATGTATTTTAATACTTGGAGGAGGGGAAACAAAAATTCATAATTAAAAAATTAGCATTACAACCATGTTAGTAGTTTATCCAAAGTAAAGCTCCATGGATCCAAGTTCAATCTTAGAGTCTTCTCAGTATTCATCATTTTCTCTAAGGGTCATGTTTTGTACCCACCCGCAAGTGTCTGATAACATCAAAGTCTGGCTCATTATATAGCTCTCCCTGAAGGGTAGTCAGTTCCTTCCTACATACCGCAAAGACTCCCAAGACATTTGAATCTGAAGCAACTTTATTACACGGTGTGTCAGCTGTGTGAGGAATAGCAAAGAGGAAGGTCCTCCTAACCCGAGCCCCTTTGTTCCCTTGTGTTTTGTTCACAGTGCCTATACAAAAATAAGGCAAAATAAAAACAGAAAAGTATGTGAAGATCCAGTGTCTTGAGTTTGCTGATACTGTGGGTCCCTAGACCAGATTATTTTCAGCCTATTGTCCCTATTTTTCCTCCATTGTCAATCTTCCCCCCCACCCCCTTTTTTTTAGTAGAAACTACTTTTTGTACCAGCTCCTCACCTGCCCCTCCTGGTATTTGCTGCCACCATCACCCCCATGGTTTCCTCAGGCATTTCTGAATGCTTTTCTTTCCCTTCCTTCCTTCCTTCCTTCCTTTTTTCAGAGGGGGGAAGGCAGGGCAATTGAGGTTAAGTGACTTGCCCAAGGTCACACAGCTAGTAAGTGTGTCAAGTGTCTGAAAGCAGATTTGAATTCAGGTCATCCTGACTCCAGGGCCAGTGCTCTGCTCACTGTGCCACCTAGCTGCCCCTGGGTGCTTGTCTTTCACCAGCATCCTCTGCGTAGTGCAGCAGATCCGCATGCTATCTTCTTTAGTGCCATCCTCCAGAAGCTTCCCTGTGTATCCTCGCATGACTTCATCTTATCACTTGTAACTCCTGCTTGATCCTTTCTGGGTACATTCTTTGTGACCCTAGTATCCAAGGTAATTAAGGCTTTTCTTAGAGGACTCTACTTTTCTTTCAGTCATTACAGTGAGCAAAGAAGAGTTTTCTCTTCTGCCCAGTGCAATACCGTCATTATAATACTTATCTTACTGATGAAGAAGGGGTAAACTACCACCCTATTTGTAGTGTATAAACTCTTCTGGGTACCATTTAATTAAAGCTTAAAAATACCCTTGGCCTCTGAGAATAGGCATGTTACTTTTTTTTTCCTCTTTTTTTTTTCTTTCAAATTTTCATTGGTAGGTTTTTTTTGATGTCACTTAAATTCCCAATGTATTTCCTTTCTCTCCCTCCCAGAGAGTCTTCTCATATTTAAAAGTATGAAAAAGGGAGAAAAAGTGAAATCATCATATCAAAGAAGTCTGGTAACATATTTGGTTGTACACTACTTTTTCTCCCCTTAAAAAGAAAGTGGAAGGGAAGCTCCTTTCTTATAAGCTATTCCTTTTTTATTGCATCTCTCCAACAGTCAGTTTTTAATTATTTTGTTGTCTTTGTTGCTTCTACCATCGAAACATTCTTTTAATTATTGGGTGTATAGTTTTTCTTTCTTTTTTGCATCAGTTCATATGTGTTCCCATGTTCTTATACCATTACATTGTTGTGCCACAGTCTGTTTGCCTGTATCCCATTTAATGGATGGGAGGAACATGGATGTCTACATTATTAGGAATTATTTAAAAGTGCCTGATAAATCTGGACTTATTCTTGTTGATGTGGGATATACAACCAGATAAAATATTCTTTTCTCATTTATTAAAGCTGAATGCCAAGAAAGCAAGCAGATATTTCATTGGTCAATTTGGTAATTTGAGATTTTCCTTTTCTTTTGGTTGACCTGTTTCATTTCCCCATAGAACAAAACCCCAGGTCACGTTCGAAAAATGCAAAATGCTGATTTGAATAATTCCCTGATGCATAAAGTGAAGTTCTGGTATCCCAAAGTTAGAGCACCAGAAAGCAATTTGAACATGATCTAATACGGATTGGAAATCACTTGTAAATAGCATATCCGTTAAGTGTTCTGCTTTTTACTCAAGAGTGGCATAGGAAGTGTTTGCTTTTTATGCTTCGTGTAGTTATAAGTCTGTTAGAGGAACATTTAAATTAAATATTTAAATCTCTCTCTTAATGGATTCTAGCAGGGAGTTGTTAGTGAAAGTGTAAAAGGGGAGAAGAGTTCTGATGAATGCATTTTAATGCATGCTTCAGACTCTTGTAAGATTGATTTAGATGGGCTCACTTCAGGTTGTCTAAGGAGGTCAGAAAGGAGAGTAGGTCAAACCCTTTGGACCTAAGCAGAGACTGGGCTGTAAGTAGCCCCTGCTCTTCAAGCCTGTTGGAGACATGGAGACTGAGTCCTTTTTCTTTTTTTTTAAAGGATTGATGAGTTGATTCTTGGTAGACTGGCTGAAAGTAGCAAAGCATTGGAAGGTGAGAATGGAGTAAGGGAGGAATCAGGTCAAGTTTGCTGGTGTGACTAGGTCGCAAAGACTCAGCAGTTGGAACTCCTGAGTGTGTCTGTTGCAAGTGACTGGTGCTTTGCTGATTTCTTCTCCTCTGGGAACAGCATCCGGGGAATTGTGGTATCTCTGTTCCTGACCTATTGGATCTATTTCCTAGGAAGCAAGTACATCTTTACTTAGGGATCTGGGGATATGTGTCTGCTGAGATAATGGTTTCCCTGGGTAGTAGAAAGAACGGGCCTCAGTTGGAGACCCAGCTCTGCCACTTAACCACTTTTGGGATCTCAGACAGTTTATTTAAGCTCTCTGAGACTTACTTTCCTCGTCTGTAAAATGAGAAGATTGGACTAGATTGCCTCTGAGATCCCCTTCAGCTCTGGAGCTATGATCAGGTTATAAGGCTGGAACATGTGGTTTTGTTGATATAATGAAATCCCTCTGCTGGTGAAGCTTGGCACATTCCCCGAGAGGAGGTGTCTCAGTGGATTGAGTATTGGATCTGGAGTCAGGAAGACCTGAGTCTAAATCCAGACTTCAGCACTTACTAACAATGAGACCCTGAGCAACGTATGTAACCTCTGCCTCAGTTTCCTCATCTGTAAAGTGGGGATAATAATAGCCTCTACATCCCAGGGCTATTATGAGGATCAAATGTCACAACATTGGCATAGCACTTTGCATACTTTAGGGTGACATATAAGTCCTTCATGTTATTATTTTCTGCAATTTAGTCTTAGAGAGTTGTGTAGATTACTAAGAGATAAAGTGACTCATCCAGAGTTACTTGTTCAGTATGTGTTAGCTAAGCTAGCTCTATCTACTACTCCCTGGCAACCTCTACATAATTCCAGTATCTATATGTAACACTAAAATAATAAAATGGTCCTAATAAATACTAAAATAAAAAATGGAATAATAATGATTTTATTATATGTATTAATAGAATACAAATAGAATTATTTGTCAGTTATTCTCCAGAGGAGATTCTCGTTTGGGTATGGTTTGGACTAAATGACCCTTCCTGCTGTGACATTCTGAGACACAACAGGTCAGTCATGTCCAGACGCTGCAAAGGACGAGAAAACCTCTAAGACTTTTTCCTCAGAATTAGTGAGGGAGCTCAGACTGAGACATCCAAGTGAAGACTCTTAATATAAGCAAGTGCTAAGTTATGTGATGCAGAAGCCTAGCCCTTGGGGAATTTAGAGGGATGGTGAGAGAACAAGTTGAGACCCACCAGTAGGGGAAGGCTTCGTGGAGAATGTGGAATTTGACAAGGTTATGAAAGAGAGGTAGAAAGGAAGAGATCAGAGATTTAGGAGACTTGATTATAGGATTTAACGAAAAGGAGAGACAAATTGGTATAGTAGATAGAGAACTTCCTTAGAGTCAGACAGATAGTGGTTTAAGTCCCATCTTTGATACATTCTAGTTATGTGACCCTTTGGGTAAGCCACTTAGACAATCATTTTGAATACTAAGAGGTTGACTATAAGTTGCAGAACAGATACAGGTCCACATTGGTAGAGGGAGTATCCTCACACAATCAAAGATCTAACCCCCCACCCCCACTCCCAAACTAAAAATGGAATGAAATGGAAAGCAATACAGACAATAGAAGCATATTGTTTTTATGTTAAAAGGGACAGGTAGTGAGTGAGCTAGAGCTCTGCAGAAACGAGATGGAGGGGAAGCTTTGGGTTTTGTTGGGTTTTGATTTTAAAGCAGCGGGACAAGTTACAGTCCAATAGGCTCTTTCTAATACCCTGTGAATCCAGTTCTGGTGGTGGTAATCACTTTGTCCTGGGGGAAGGCAACAGATGGCAGTTTATGGAAACCAGATTCCATGTGCTAAGTAAGGATTGGGCAGCAAAGACAGTTTTTGAAAACGAGTGACACACAAGCAGTAATCAGGCAGGCCTGGCGATGCAAGGTATTGTTGACCAGGAGTAGAAATGTTCCTGATTTTCATATTGTGGTTACTTAGATAGCCGTTATTTCTATGGTTTGTCAAGGCACCTCTTGACAAATATGTTGATTTCTTTTATTAGCCTCCCCTTTGATTGCTAAGAGAACAGGTGAACTATGCATTGTAGTGTCTTAGGGCCATCATTTTCAACATAGATCTCATTCAATAGTATTGCAGTTACCAAATCCTGGTATGGGATGAGAATTGGCTCTTTTTTTAAAGTCCATTTGTTTAACTAAAAGTTTGTGACTTTTCTTATTTATTTCTAGCTATTTAAATCTAGATAGGTGAAGGAAGCAGAGGCTTTAGGGTAAAAAAAAAAAAAAAGATAAATTTCCTGCATGTTTAATTTTTTTTTCCCACAAAATTCATCATTTGATACAGCAGTGTAGTTTAGCCTCAAACTCTGGAACTGATTCTGGAGTCAAAAGGTTTGGGTTCAAATCTCACCTGATACTATTTTCCTCATCTGTCAAGTTGACCAACACTTGAGGTCCTTTCTCATTCTAGAGCTGTGATGCTGTGAGGTCTCTGGCAAAAGTGTCACAATACCTTCAGGGTTCCGATTTGACTCATGACACCCAAGCTGAAAAACAAAATGCATTGTGGAATCACTTTGCATGCTTACCAGGATTACCGTGTCAGACAAATAATTAATGTGATTTTTTTTTTTACTGGTGATGGTGAAGATGAAGAGGAATAGTATTTAGATAGTATTTTAGTGCTTTACTAATATTTGATCCTCACAACAACCCCAAGAATTAGGTGATGTGATTATCCCTATTTTACAGATGAGGAAATGGAGGCAAACATTTTAAAGTGACTTGCTCAGGGTCACACAGCTAGTTAAGTGTCTGAGGCTGGATTTGAACTCAGGTTGAGTACAGGTGCAGAGCGCTATCCTCAGTGCTACCTCTTCATTTCAGATGAAGGGTTTTCAGTTTGTAAGAAGAAGAAACAAGTAAGTTTCACCACTTGGTGATGCATGATTCTCCTTTCGTATTATCACGGACTACAGAAGAAGTCACTGAGATGATACAGCACCTCTCTCCTCCACGTCCTCAGTAGGAGTTAATGCTTTGAATGGCAATGACAACAAAAGCATGGAGGGAAATAGCTGAAACTGGGATTAAATGGAATGTCCACGAAATGAGAGAGTTCTGATTGATGGTGTGGAGGATGGCTAGGAATGAGTTGGAGCCTCAACAAAAATGCTGGTTCTAAGTCTTTGGGGTCGATCTGGATTATTTGCTGTTCCACTCTACTATGTCATGAAGAAAATAGCAACTTTTATTGGTTAGTGGAGGATCACATAATACTTGAGACATCCATAAATCAATAAACATTAAGTTCTTGCCATTTGTTCGGCACTGGGCTAGGCATTTGAGGTCACAAAAGCAAAAACGAAATAGTCTCTACATTCAAAGAACTCCTCTCTCTTTGCTGAGTACCATAAGTAGAAGAAGGAGATTGTTGGGAATCTTTCATTATCCAGGGGCATTTTCTCAACAATTTCTATCGTGTAAACCCCTAATAAAAGCATTTTAGTTTTTCATAAGTTAATGTATCCATGAACCATGTTTTATAAATTGTAAAACATCATGTGAATGTGTCAGTATTAAAAATTTTAGTGCCTTCCTTCCCCCACAAACAAAACAAAAAATGCCAACCTAGTCTTCTGGCTAATTGCTAGCTTTGAACATATGAATTTTGGTTCATCAAAGCTTCCCTGTAAATAGCTGGTTTCCTCAGCTGGGAATATAAAATTTCTAGCAAAGTCAAAATGATGAAGAGGAAAAAAAATATTTTTGTCTGTCTGTCTCTTTCTGTCTCTCACATGGAGAAGAATGCTGTGTGAATGTGAAGACCGGTGGAGTAACAGAAATTATGGGGGGAAAATTTAAAGGCTTGCAGTACTTTCCCCCACCTACCCCATTTTAGAGTGCCCATTTATGTGTAATTATTGCTTGTAAAATTAATGTTTGGCAGTATTTACGTTTATAAATATATTTTGTTCTAATAAACTAAGTTTACTAGAAGTCTTATAAAGTGATATTGTGGAGAATTGCCATAGAGATCTTCCAGTTAAAAGGTTCTTAACCCTTTTTTTTTTAAAGTTTGGCAGCTAGGTGACACAGTGGACAGAGTGCTGGACGTGGAAGTACAGACTTGCTTAAGTTTGTGCTTTTATTAAGTATCTTAGCTGGAGCTAGAGCCTAGGTAAATCTGCTGTGTCTCAGTTCAGCACTTTGTCCAACGAAGTATAGTTTATTTTTAATGTGTTTAAATTTTGATTACAAGTGGAGCTATAAATTGCTGAGCTATAAGGACCCTAGCATCTGTTGTTGTTGTTGTTTTTCTCCCAATCCCACCCCCCCCTTTTTTTCCAGTTTATCCGAAACACATAAAAAATTGAGGATGGAAGAAATGTCAACACAGTAACACAAAGAATGCTGTTAAGTTTTTCCAGACTGTTAGATTTGCTTTTGTTCCTTCCTGTCCTGAATTTTTCCTACAAGGTGGAGAGGACATTAAAGGTCCTAGTTTATATCTCTATGGGCATAGAGGGATGCTGCCATTAGTGTCTCACTCCCGGTGCATTGTTTCAAGACTAGCCTGGAGTTCAAGAGTTTTCCATCAACTTCTGGATCAAAAGTCAAGAACTCTACGGCCGTGAACTAAGAAGTAATTCAATCTGTATTCCTCTTCTGAAAGTGGAAGAGGCATATATCTTGCTCTCTGGAAGTGAACATGCATCTTCTTTTGCTTTTAAGAATAGCTTTGTACAGTTTTTCCTCAATGTACAGTTTTATATAAGTGTGTTCTTGGAGCCAAAAATTTAGAATTTAGAATTTTTCATGGGGTGATATAAATCGTTAAGCAGCATTTTCCCTCCCTTCTTCTCCAAACATGTACATACATAGCTACACACACACACACACACACACACACACACACACACACACATGTATGTGTATGTGTATATGTATATGCATATGACTATGCAATTTTTTTTCCTTCCTAGGAAAATTTAATTTTCTGATTTACAGAAGCAACCTATTGCTTCCATAGAATTCATACCCCAAAATGAATCCTCACTACACCAAATCCATCAAAGAGTTATCTCATCTTTGCTTAAAGATCTCCCAGGGGTAGGGAGGGGTAGGCTCCAACCCTTTGCACAGTGTCTTGCATATAGTTGGTGTTTTTATAAAGGGTGGCTGACAGACTCACTAAAGTACATTCTCCTTTCAGATGGCTCAGTGTAGTCCTCAGATCCCTCTCACTATTGTCCCCCATGTAATTAACAAGGTTCTAGGTATTTTTTTTTGGGTCAAGATTTTCACCAGGAGGCATACAGTACTGGGACTAGAGTCAGAAAGACCAGAGTCCAAATCTTGCCTCAAATAACTATTGGCTGTATGACCCTGGGCAAGTCACTTAACTTGTTTGTCTCAGTTTCCTTGTCTGTAAAATGGGGCTAATAATAGTACCTATCTCTCAGGGTTGTTATGAGGATCAAATGAGATATTTTTAAAGCACTTAGCTCAGTGC
Source organism: Trichosurus vulpecula (assembly GCF_011100635.1). Classification (NCBI taxonomy): domain Eukaryota; kingdom Metazoa; phylum Chordata; class Mammalia; order Diprotodontia; family Phalangeridae; genus Trichosurus; species Trichosurus vulpecula. The sequence continues at coordinate 146,658,900 of NC_050580.1, forward strand.
CTGTAACATAGGAGGTCTTGTATAAATATTAGTTGTTTATTATTAAATGCACAGTTCTTAACAAAGTCATTTAAGTTAAATAACAATGTAAATGAAAAAGCCACAAAACATTTTTCCTCCCTTCTTTTCCTCCCTCCCACCTTGAATTTACTGCTATAAATATAGATTTAGTAATCATCACCGTCATATTATTAATAACACTCGCTATCGTTAATATGCCTCGCCCCTGCAGAGGTGAGCCTCCAGCTCTTTTAGTCTCCTTCGTTCGCTTGGTTTTTTAGCTTTCTTCTGTACTTCACCCGTAATCCTCAGCGCACGTGTTCTCCTGAGGGCCGCCTGAAGCTTGGTCTTCCATAGTTGGAGATATTGTGCGGAGTCTTTCCTTTCTAGAACAAGCTAATGTTCTCCTCAGCGTTCTTAGCCAGTAGCTATGAAGTTTGCTCCTGCTTACTGTCTGTACCACTAGCTATGATTGCTGTATAGTCTTCTTAGAGCTAAGTGACTTGGCCAATTCCTTTGAGGCTCTCTTTTTTCTAAGCTCTCCTCCTCAGCCAAACAATACCAAAAGATAGAGATCTAGAACTATCTAGATCAGGTCTATCCTTTGACCTCTTCTTAAAGTCCACATCCACTTTTGATATGCCAAAGACCCATGGTCCTTGGTAGTTTGGGTTGCCTTACACCAGTACCTTCTCTGATTTAATCAGTCTTTCCTAAAATATGGTCCCTAGAACTAAATCCAGTACCCCGCATTTGGTCATCTAGGCCAGGGTATGCTTGGATTGTCACTTCCTTATTTAGTGAAGCTATATTTCTTTTACTGAAGTCCAGGGTGGCATTATTTTTTTTTTTTTTTGCTTACCATCTTGTACCATTTTGTTAAAACCTCTAGATCTTTTTTCAGACAAACTGTGTTCAAAGGATACTTCTATCATTTGCTTTTGAAGCTGATTTCACATACTCCAGTGTCAGACATATATATGTGTGTGTGTGTGTGTGTGTGTGTGTGTGTCCGTTAGATTTCCTCTTGCTAGATTTACCTCTATGTTATAAGTTGCCAAGATCTTTATGAATCCTGACTGTTATCTAGCTTTTAAGCTATCCTTCCTAGTTTTGTGTCATCTGAAAGTTAGATAAGAATCTTATCTGTGCCATTATCCAAGTCATTCATAAAAAGAGTAAATAAACTGTACAAATCCAACCCCAGATTTCTGGTTCATTTTACTAGAGGTCACCTAAGCTGATGTCAAACCATTAATGATTACTTTTTAAATCTGACCACTCAGTCTTAAATCCATGTAACTATACCCCAAATCTTTCCATCTTTTCCACAAAAATAATGAGACATTATCCCAGAGGCAAGTAGGTAGAAGCAGCGGACAAAGTGCTGAGCCTGGAGTTAAAAAGACCTGAATTGAAACCCAACTTTAGAATCTTCCTAGCTGTATGACCCTGGTTAGTTACTTAACCTGTCTGCCTCAGTTTCCTCAACTGCAAAATGAGGATGATAAAAGCACCGAACTCCTAGGGTTGTTTGGAAGATCAAATGAGAAAAAAAATTTTTGTAAAGCACTTGGCACAGCGTCTTAACATATAATACGCATTTAGTAAAGCCTTGTCTCCTTCCTTCATCAAGTGCTTGTCTCCACTGTCCTATCCAGAGATTTATAAGAACTGCTTTTTAATTTTATTTGTAAGAATTTTGGGAGGGAAATTATTTAGTCCCCTAAAATTATTTCCCATTATTCTGTAATTCCGCCTCATCTTCCTTGCTACCCTACAGCTATGATTTAAATTTAGAAGTCACAAAAGTTAAAAAAAAAATTCCCATCAATTTCTGCATTGTGAAAATATGGTACAAATCTATTAAGTATGCTGCTGTTTCCTATAATAAAATTTTCAACAACGTTTTCATAAAATCTTAATGCGGGGAGTTTAAGATATGCTACTCTTAACTTCCTCATTCTACATAGGAGGGAGCTAAGATTCAAAGAATTGTAGTGACTTGAATAATTTTAAAATACCCATGAGAAGCAGAAATGGGACAGGAACCTTGGTCTCTTAATTCCTAATGCAGTCTTGTCTTCTGTTGCCTCTCAAAGCAAAACTCCTTTGGAGAGAGTGCATTCTAGAGATCCATGTTGTGGTTTCTTTTTTTTTTTTGTCTTGCTCTTCACCAGATGTTGGTATGGCAGTAAAATTAATTATCCTGCTATTTTTAATTAATACTTTGCTTTTTTAACTACTTTAGTTGTATATTCTTGATTACCCATGCACATTTTTCAGCTTTCCAGTATTATATTACCATTCGATATAATTAATCTCTGCCCATTTCAACTTAGTCCCACACTCTCAAAGTGCTCCAGAGGGGAATGTGGAGAAGGTCATTAAACTCAAACTGTGGAATATCAGAAAGTAGAGTATCAAGTGAATTCACATGAATATTTTCCCCAGTGTGTGGTTTCTTGTTGTCTTCAGTTATCAGTTACACTTAGGTTCTAGGTGGCACAGTGGATCCTGGCTTGGAGTCAGGAAGACCTGAGTTCAAATGTGACCTCAGAGGCTTAGTAGTTATATGACCCTAGGCAAGCCACTTAACCTCTCTGTGCTTTAGTTTCCCCAGAACTCTAAAATGGGGATAATAACAACAGCTCCCTTGCAGGATTGTTGTGAGTCTCATATAAGATAATATTTGTAAAAAATGCTTAGTACATAGTAGTGCCTATCACATAGTAGGTGCTGTATCAATACCTATTTTCTTCCTTTCTCCTCATTCCCTCTCCCCATTGCAGCATCTCTTTTCTTTCCTTGCAGAGTCAGAGTTCAGGAACAGACCTTTGACCTCTTTCTGGCTGCTGGAATTCTCAGGCCTTCCCTTTATGGTCTTTCCTGCTGGTCATGTTAGCAGTCCATCTGGTTTTCCTAGCATGCATGACCCCTAATGATGTGTATCACTCCTGTTCTTCAACATTCCACGTTGGTTATCTGTTTAAGTACTACCTGGCCTTTCCCTCTGCCATGAACCGGCCAGAAATGGGAATCCCCCTTTATGTGTTGTCTTTCTCTCCTCCCTTCATTAGATTGTGAGCTCCCAGAGAGCAGGGACTGCTACTTGTATTTTTAGTCTGTCTTTTCATTTTGGTGAATTCTGTACTAAACTCCTTCTACCTTACCTGTACAACTTGCTATTCCCTTTATAGTCTTAGATAATCACTCAAGATCATGTAACGTGTGTCAGAGCTGGGACCTAAATCCAGGTCTTCCTAACCCTAAGTCCAGGTCTTTACTGCAGTGCTATGCATGCTGTCTCATACATTCAAAATGATCTAATTTACAGGAAACTTTCTAAAGTATATTTAACGTATCTGCAACGTCTTAGATTGCACAGAGGCGTAGTGGGTGGAGCAGGGGTTCATAGGATGAAAATTATGCTGAAATACCTCTACTCCACCCCCCAGAAAGTTCACAAACCCCAGTTTGGAACCCCTGGTCCAGTGTGAGGCTCACTAGGTCAGACTTCCTATTGTGCATTTTCCAGTGGAATGGAGTATATCAAACAATATAGTGAGAGACCTGGAAAGCCACTTCAAATGTGGTTGGTTAACCTGGAGAAGAAAAAATTTAGGGGGATAGGACTGTCATAGTAGACCTCTTCTTCATCTCATAGGGAAGTTTTGTTTTGTGGTATTTTCGGTCATGTCTGACTCTTCATGACCCCATTTGGGTTTTTCTTGGCAAAGATACTAAAGTTGTTTCACCATTTCCTTCTCCAGCTCATTTTGAAGATGAGGAAACTGAGGTAAAAATGGTTAAGTGACTTGCCCAGGGTCACACAGCTAATACGTGTCTGAGGCCAGATTTGAACTAAGGAAGAGGAGTCTTCCAAGCCCAGTGCTCTATCCACTATGTCATGTACGGAGGGAGAAGGACTGTTTGGTAGATTACAGAATCATAAATTAATAGCTGAAAAGGAACCTGTAATATTTCCATATGTCACAGGGAAGCCAACGTTAACTGACTGTAAGGAAAAGCTTCCTAAGATCTGGAGCAGCCCCAGAGTGGGGTGGGTTGCCTTATAAGGTAGGGGATTCCGTGTCATTTGAGATCTTAAAGAAGACACTGGGTGACTAATTATCAGGGATAAGGTAGAAGAGAGCCCTCTTTAGGAAATGACTGTACTAGGTGACCTCAGAAGCCCTTTTCAAATATGAGAACCTGTTTTTATTGTGTATGTTGGTTCAGCTCCTGGTATGGCATGTGGAATATTATATCCGTGTGTGTGTGTGTGTGCGCGCGCGCATGTGTACACAAATACTCATAGGTGTCTATATATACACACATATGTGTGTATGTACATATATATGCACATTTGCATCTCTGTATATACATACATCTGCATATGTGTAATTCATTAAACTGTAACATGGCTCAAATAATTTACCCATAATAAAATATTTTATGCTGGAAAAACTTGCTGTTGAAGTTTGGCTGTAAGGTAAGTGCTGTTTTTCTTCCTGCAAATCGGTAGTTTCTAGGCATTCCATTGTGTTGGGCATGGCTTCTAAGCTGGGTAAGAAAGAGCACTGATGTTAGAAGCTGGAGATGCCTAGGCCCTTCATTTTATTGCAAAGGTGCATCGTTTTCCCCGCTCATCTGTGAAACGCAATAGTAATACCTGCCTATTGGTTCCCAGGGACTTTTTTTTAATGAAGGAAAAGAGAGTAGAGCAAGAGTAATTAGGTGTTTTTTATTCTATTAAGCCTTATGAAGGGATTTGTGTAACTAAACAGTATTAAGGCTTTTCAGACAGGTTTATAATTATGATTTTATGGGGATTCAGGCTTTATATAGGGCTCCTGAAACTTTGAAAATAGGCATTGAAAAGAATAAATCTGTTTGCAGAAAATAAATTGAACATAATGGACCTATTATGGGAATAATTCTGCATCTTACATTCTAAGTAGAAAAATACTTTCATACATTAATAGAACCTAATAAAAATAAATCCGTTCAGTGAGTAAATATACTGTGATAGGATAAAATCTTAACCATAAGGATGGCTCCTCTGATCCAACGTCTACCCACTTTTCATTCTTATTCATACTTTCTCATCCTCAGTTCCTTTGTTATGGCTAAATAAATCTGGGTGCCTCATGGAGGAGTTTTTATAATGCTTCCTTTGTGCTAGCTCCATGCTTTTCATTTTTGTTACCCACATGTCTTTGACCGAAGATGAATATTGTATGTCCTAAGCAGAGATAAAATAGGTGATAAATCATAAATTTGGATGCTGTTTGTATTTTTAATATATAGAATGATTAAAGGAGAGGATGAAAAGAAAGAAAGTAGCAAAGATATAACACAGGAGGATTTTTTGTTGCCCACACATGGCAGGTGCTTTTCTTAGTTGAGGTGCACACTGCCCCCAAATGCAAGTTCAAGATCTGAAGTGATAAGCTCATTGAAAATCAAAACAAAAAGGCGGCAGAGCAACTCTCAAGGTTCCGGGCCTTGAGGACCTGCCCAGGTCTCTGTAACAACTGCCCCTCACATCCAGAGTACTGCCTGCCCTCTCTTTTTGATACCTGTTGTATTAGATTCTCCTTAAGTGCATTTAACTCATCCATGTCCCTGGGCTCCATTACTAAAGGCTATTAGTGGGCTCTTATCTCATTAAGACTATGTAACACCATCAGCCCCTCAGTGCCCAAGGCCTGGGTAGAACTCATAAGGCTAAAGCAGTGCTTCATTTATTTAATTGAACATCCTTGAACTATACAACAAAAAAGTGTAATTTATGATCTTAATTAATGAAATCTATAAGCTTTAATGAAGTACCAGGCATTATGCTAGGATCTGGGAATAAAAGGACAAAAATGAAATGCCCTGCCCTCAAGAAACTTAAAGTTCTTAGGGAGCATTATTTGACCTCTTTTTTTGTTGGTGTTGTCATAGTTCGAGGGTTTATTTAACACAAATAAAAATTTGCAAAGCTTTTTACTCATTTTCTTCACTCCTCAGTCTAGCATTTGGATTGGTGATCTTGATGGCTAACTGAGCTGCTCTCTCAACAATGACTTTCAAATTCTTAGAGGACACACTGTCAGCACAGTAAGGTTGGTTGCACATCAGGAGGACTTCTGGCTCTTTGACATTGTGCCCCCAAAACCTCCTGAGTCTTCTTGGTATCCTATATTCTCTCTTCTTATTGCTTCCATAACCAATACTGGGTATCAAGATCTGGCCCTCGAATCATCTTCACAACCGCCTCTTGGTTTATTCCTGTTTCTCTCGATCTTGACGTATCTGTCTGACTGGTGTCGGATGAACTTCTTGATGATTTTAGGCTTCACGAGGGGTCTGAGAGCAGGCATCGTGCCAATGAAGTGATAGCAGCCCTTCCATGGGAAGTGCTGACAGAAAAACATTATTTGATTTTTTTAACAATTATTTTATTATTTAATATTTTAGTTTTCAACATTGATTTCCACAGGATTTTGAGTTACAAATTTTCTCCTCATTTCTACCTTCCCCCTACTCCAAGATGGCATATATTCTGATTGCCCCATTTCCCAGTCAGCCCACCCTTCTGTCACCCCACTCCCCTCCCCTATCCCTTTTCCCCTTACTTTCTTGTAGGGCAGGATAGATTTCTATGCCCCATTCCCTATCTTATTTCTCAGCTGCATGGAAAAACAACTTTTTTTTGAGCATCTGGTTTTAAAACTTTGAGTTCCAAATTCTCTCCCCTCTTCCCTTCCCACCCACCCTCCCTAAGAAGGCAAGCAATTAAACATAGCCCACACATGTATCATTATGTAAAACACTTTCACAATACTCATGTTGTGAAAGACTAAGTATATTTCCCTCCATCCTGTCCTATCCCACTTTATTCACTTTTCTCCCTTGACCCTGTCTGTTTTCAAAAGCATTTGCTTTTGATTACCTCCTCCCCCATCTGCCCTCCCTTCTATCATCTCCCCCTTTTTATCCCTTTCCCCCTACTTTCCTGTGGGGTAAGATATCCAGTTGAGTGTGTATGTTATTCCCTCCTTAAGTCAAATCCGATGAGAGCAAGATTCACTCATTCCACCTCACTTGCCCCTTTTTCTTTCCAACATAACTGCTTTTTCTTGACACTTTTATGTTAGATAATTTACCCCATTCTATCTCTCCCTTTCTCCCTCTCTCAATATATTCCTCTTTCATCCCTTAATTTAATTTTATTTTTTTAGATATCATCCCTTCATATTCAGCTCACCCTGAGCCCTCTTGTCTATGTATATGTATATTCCCTTCAGCTACCCTAATGCTGAGGTCTCATGTATTATATATATCATCTTTCCATGTAGGAATATAAACAAAACAGTTCAATTTTAGTAAGTCCCTTATGATTTCTCTTTCTAGTTTTCCTTTTCATGCTTCTCTTGATTCTCGTGTTTGAAAGTCAGATTTTCTATTCAGCTCAGGTCTTTTCATTGAGAAAGCTTGAAAGTCCTCTATATTTTATTGAAAGTCCATATTTTGCCTTGGAGCATGATACTCAGTTTTGCTGGGTAGGTGATTCTTGGTTTTAATCCTAGCTCCTTTGGCCTCCGGAATATCATGTTCCAAGACCTCCAATCCTTTAATGTAGAAGCTGCTAGATCTTGTGTTATCCTGATTGTGTTTCCACAGTACTCAAATTGTTTCTTTCTGGCTGCTTGCAGTATCTTCTCCTTGACCTGGGAACTCTGGAATTTGGCTACAATATTCCTAGGAGTTTTCTTTTTGTGATCTTTTTCAGGAGGTGATTGGTGGATTCTTTTAATTTCTAATTTACTCTCTTGTTCTATTTCTATGTTACCCTCTGGTTCTAGAATATCAGGGTAGTTTTCCTTGATAATTTTTTGAAAGATGATGTCTAGGCTCTTTTTTTGGTCATGGCTTTCAGATAGTCCAATAATTTTTATATTGTCTCTTCTGGATCTATTCTCCAGGTCAGTGTTTTTTTTTTTCCAATCAGATATTTCACATTGTCTTCCATTCTTTTCATTCCTTTGGTTCTGTTTTATAATATTTTGATTTCTCATAAAGTCACTAGCTTCCACTTGCTCCAATCTAATTTTTAAGGTGGTATTTTCTTCAGTGGTCTTTTGGACCTCCTTTTCCGTTTGGCTAATTCTGCCTTTCAAGGCATTCTTCTCCTCCTTGGCTTTTTGGAGCTCTTTTGCCATTTGGGTTAGTCTATTTTTTAAGGTGTTATTTTCTTCAGTTTTTTTTCGGGTCTCCTTTAGCAAGTCATTGACTTGTTTTTCTTGGTTTTCTTGCATCACTCTCTTTCTCTTCCCAATTTTTCCTCTACTTCTTTTACTTGCTTTTCCAAGTCCTTTTTGAGCTCTTCCATAGCCTGAGACCAATTCATATTTTTCTTGGAGGCTTTTGATGTAGACTCTTTGACTTTGTTCACTTCTTCTGGCTATATGTTTAGATCTTCTTTTTCATCAAAAAAAGATTTGAGAGTCTGATTCTGAGTCTGCGTCCTTTTTTTTGCTGCCTGGCCATGTTCTCAGCCAACTACTTGATCTTTGAGCTTTTTGTCAGGATATGACGGCTTGTAGAGAGTGCTTTGTCCCAAGCTTTAGGGTGTGTGCTGCTGTTTTCAGAGCTAGAAACCCAGCAAGCTCCGCCACTGCAGCACTCCTCCTCCTCCAAGAACCACCAACCAGGATAGCGACCCAGATCCAAGCAAGACAAAGCTGTCTCTGCCAGCAAAACGCTCCTTGCACTCCTGCTCTCATCCTCTGCTTGATTCCTGCCACTGTGTGAGCCAGGGACTCCGGATACAGCTGACGTTGGAGCTCAGGAAGCAGCCAAGGGAGCTTCCTGCTGCTGCCTCCGCCACACCACTTTCACCAACCCACCACCTCCACCACCCCCAGGGCTGGGGCCAGACTGCTCTCTAACCCAGTCTAGAAGTTTTCCTACTAACCTGCTCTGTGGTCTGGCGTTTGTGGGTTGAGAAGTCTGATAACTGCCACATCTCAATGATTCATGGCCCTCAGGTCTGTTCTAGTCAACTCCTGGTCTAGTCTGTCCTGGCATGGCCCACACCGGGCTGCGCAACTCTCCCAGCATTGTGGGATAGACCCTTCCCAGCCACCATCCAGGCTCTCCTGGGCTGGAGACCTGCTTCCTTCTGCTATTTCTTGGATTCTGCAACTCTAGAATTTGTTCAGAGCCATTTTTCACAGTCGTTTGGAGGGATTTGGGGGAGAGCTTACGTAAGTCCCTGTTTTCCAGCCACCATCTAGGCTCCGCCCCTGTATTTGACTTCTGAATTTGAAGAGAAGGCCAAAAAATTTTACTCAGATTTTCCAGATCACAGGGGTGCCGTGCCACTAATCCCTGCAGTGTGGAATGGGGTAACTGTATTAAGTAATAATTCATTACATCATTCATGCCAATCAGTGTCTAATCTCTTTTTAGTACAGGATATACTTTTAAATTTTCAGACTATGCTGAAGGGTACTTTAATTTTCCTCTAACCTTCTCCCTTTCCATCTTACCCCACCCCACTCCAGCTATTTTTTTTTGTTAGTTTCTTTTTGATGTTTGTGTTTTTTTTTTACACCATATTCATTTAACAGTACCATTACCACTGTCAGTAAAACCCTAGGCGGTCTCTCATGACTATGTTACTTGACTGTTTCTTGAACTCCTTGATTGGAATCACAGAAGCATGGGAAGGATGCACATTGCAAAGATTATGATGTACAGCTGGCTGAGCAATCCATTGAGTTAGGCCATCAGAACATCTGGCTTGAATGGGCACTGCAGGTACCCAGAGCTACAGAAAAGGAGTAGGCATAATGAAAGGAAAATTCCTTAATGACTGAAGCCCAGTAAAAGTGGAATAAACTGCTTCCATTGGACCATTGATTTAGAGCTAGAAGTTACCTCTAGAGGTCATCTAATCCCCAGCTATTGGAGAGATGCTTCTTGTTGGAAATTTTCTGAAGGGATTTCGAACTCAGATATTGGCTCAAGTTGATGATTCCCGAAGTTCCTTCCAATGCTGAATTTCCATCATCATGTCAGCTCCCCCATGAAGGTTATCTGCTTATTCACCCCCGGCAATGATCCCATTGGGCCTCATATACTCAAATGTTAAGTCTGTGATCTCATCTATTTAGGAGTTCAGTCTGTTGATATTGATATAGATCATAGGCCATCCATACTCGACCATCCTGTGCATTCCTGCCTGTATCCTCCCATAAATTTGCCACAGATGGTCTAAACCATCAACAGACGACCTTCCTCTCTTTTTCTTGACATTGAGGAGGGTACCAGTGGGACATTTTGCCTGTCTACCTTTCATCCCTTATCCTTGACACATGACCAGCTCATCTTTTCCTGAGCATACATTTCTTTGACCACACATTTTACTCCTGTTTTTCAGCATTCTATGTTGCAGCCTGCTCATATCCACCATGTACCTCTACATTGTCCTCTGTGTACTCATGCTTACCTCTTTGGGAGCATTTATAATCCATTCCACTGTGCTGTAACAACATCCACTCCTGCAGAGTCCATCCAGCCTTCTCTTCTCTTTGTGTGGCTCCTCAAATAGCGCTTGGTTTGACAAAATTCAACCTTTATGAAGCGACTACTGTATGTCCAGCATTGTTATTACCTTGTTAGCTTCTGTTTATATGATCGTAAATTTGGAGTAGAAATGACCTTAGATATCTACAAATCAAGTTCTTTTCCCCAACCTATGCCCCATTTGACAGAGCCAGACTTGAAGTCTTGAAGACTTGGATTTGAGTCTGGTGGCAGACAAAATACCATTCTGCACTAGTAGAAGTTTTTTCTGCTTGGAAATCTTATATTGCAGAGAAATCACTGGAAATTGTCTTTTTCTCTGTCCCTTTATTGTGTGGTAAACTTCCCCATTAGACTATAAATTCCTTGAGGACATCTACTTTTTCTTACCCAAACTTTGTGTCTTCCCAGCATTTAGTAAAGAGCTATATACAAATTATAGCTCAAACAAATTCTGAACTCTACTAAATACTTCCTCCTAATTTGTTTTATTTTAGCTTATCCCCTTAAAGTGAGAAACACTGGTAATTTCTTCATGAAAATGATTTCATTCTTTTCCACATTTGTGATATTTGTTGCTATCACAATTTCTGTCTAGTTTAAATGTTTAACCAGTAAGAGATTTTCAATATGTCGTAGACTGACCTGTGTTGGGGTTTATTCCCAAGAGGCAGCAGTAGGAGTAGTACTCCTGTACTTTATTAGAGAATTACACCTTGACTTCTGAATATAAAACTTGAAATGCCTGGGGTAGATGGGACTTAAGGTTTTGTCCAGTCTCCTTGTTTTGCAAAGGAAAGAAAACTGAGGTTGGAAAGTGAAGTGACATCACTATGTGACATCACTATGTGACATCACTAATTAATGTTTAGATTAGGCTAATTAGTGAAAGAGCTGGCCCTTGAACTCGTGAGCCTTCTGTCTTCCTTTTAAAAGGTTCTTCTACTACTCCCTAGTATTTTTCTGTGTTCCAGGTTTATGACATGGATTTTTCAGTTATTATTTTAAACAGTATATGACTCTACTAAAACAGCTGAACTTAAACATCAAATGGTCAATGCTGATAGTGTTGTGAAGCAAGTGTTTAGCCTAATAAACTCCAATGTATTGCATGTTTTGTTAAACCTTATTTTAACTTCCAATTAATCTAAATTTGTACTTATTTTCAGGCTTCATTGAAATGTTTCTTTCCAATTCAGCTGAACCATTATTTTAGAATCATTTGCTTTATGGGACTTGTCCATGGTTCTGGAACTTGAGGATAAATCTTCTGTCTCTTTTTACTCTACTTCTGCCTATCCTGGGTTGTTTCCCCCCAAACTCTCCTGGATTGGATATTCATTCATTCATTCACTCACTTATTCATTCATTTATTCACCTCCCTCCCTCCCTACCTCACCAATGGTAGAAGATTCTCCTGTTTAAGCTATTAAATGGAAGTGACAACAGTGACTTACCCTTCTCATTTTATCATCATTACTCTGACTTTTCATCATTTCATTATCATTCCTCTCTTCTCAGTTCTTCAAAGCTGTCTTGCTTTCAGTTGTTTTCAGCTACTATATAACTTTCCTACTATTAGTCCAGAATTTCCCATTTGACAAACATACTTACATTCTTGTGAGATAATCATGTTGCCCTTCCACATTCTTTGAGATATCTTTAAAAATAAAGTAAGATAGCTAGTGTCTGCAGTGTTCTTTTTTGTTTGTTTCTCATTTGACTTCTGGATGGAGTTATTTCTTTGGGGTACATATGGATGTTTTCCTAATTGTAAGGCTAATCTCATCTGTTACTAATTTAGTAACTGTAGACATGATTTTAACTATTTTTTTTGTTCTTAGTTCTCTATATTTTGTCCCCTGGCTGTGGTTTTCTGTGTTCAAAATTGACTGCAATATATTATTTCATCTTCCTAGTGTTTCCTCAAGTAGATGAAAAGTGTCAGTTGACTTTAAGTTTTACTGTTGTGGAGAGACTTCCTAAGTAAGCTGTTGTTGTATGCCTAGATAACATGGAATGAATTTGTTTATTTGTTTGGGGGTGGGGTGCAGTTTTAGCATGAGGGAATCATGAGTCCTGTTTTTCTGGGAGGCATTAATTGAAAGGGAAAACAAAGACAGATTCTTTATCAGCTATAAATGAATATTGAGAAGTTTGATGGTTCATCCCATTTACGTTTGCAGGGAGATAAAAGACATATTTTCTCATACTTCATTTTCATTCAGAGTTATTCTCCTTCCTGACACATGGAAAAATTATGTTTTGCCTCTGTGCCAAAAACAATATGATTTTAGTTTCCAAAATGAGTATCTTAAGATATCAATTCCCTGTTGGTAAAGCAAATTCCCAACTTCTATTTGGAGACGGAAATTCATTGTTTCCTGAGCTGTTTCCTTCTATGCTTAGTATGAAGGAAAAATTAGTATTCTTTAAAAACTGAGCATGAATATATGCTTTCATAACATATTGATTTTTAGTGGTTTTTCTTATTGTTTCAGGCATGGCTACTGGAGATCTTCCATATGCTTTAAAGATAATTTTGGAGAACTGGACTTTTTACATGAACTGAGAATTTAGGTAAGACATTTTTAAAAAAATAAAATGATAGAACAATAGAATAATAGAAATGATAGTTTTTGTTCATGTAGTATTTTTTGTTGTTTTAAAAAAATTATTAATTGCTTTTAACATTCTTTTCTTTTTAAATTTTGAGTTTCAAATTCTTTCCCTTGCACCCATTGAGGAAGGAAGCAAAATTATATCAATTATACATGTGAAATGAAGCAAAAAAAATTCACATTAGCCATATCATAAAAAAAAAACCATAAAGTGAGAAAGTTATACTGCATTTTGTACTCAGATTTCATTAGTTCTCTCTCTGGAGGTAGAAAGCATTTCTTCCTCATGAGGTCTTGGGAATTAACTTAGATCATTGTATTGATCAGAGTAGCCAGGGTTTTCATCGATGGTCATCATTACAATATTGCTGTGTACAACGATCAGCTGGTTCTTATTTCACTTTGCCTCAATTCATATAGGCCTTGCCATGTTCTTTCTTAAACCACCCCCCTTTTCATTTCTTATAGCACAATATTACAGCATCATAACCATATGCCACAAATTTGTTCAGCCATTCCCCAACTGATGAGCATTCCCTTGGTTTCTAATTCTTAGCCACTGTGCACACACACACACACACACACACACACACACACACATATATATATACACGTGTACATACACACACCTATATACACAGACACACAAACACACACATACATATCCTTTTCCTTTCTCTTTGAACCTCTTTGGAGCACATAAAGTTTTATAGCCCTTTGGGCATAGTTCTAAATTATGCTCCAGAATGATTGGACCAGCTTGTAACTCCACTGACAGTTTACTAGTATACCTATTTTCCCTCATGCAGCATATGTAATTTCTAATAGGAGTGAGGTGGTACTTCAGAATTGTTTTAATTTACATTTCTTTAATCACTAGTGATATATAGCATTTTTTCATATGAGTAGAGATAGCTTTTGATTTCTTCTTCTGAAAACTGCTTGTTCATATCCTTTAACTATTTATCAGTTGGGGAATGGCTCTTATTTTTCTCAATTTGACTCGGTTCCCTATATAGCTGAGGAATGAGGGCTTTATCAGAGAAACTCCGAGGTACCACCTCATTTCTATCACAAATGCTAGAGAATTCCAGCTGGAGAATTCTAGAACCAGTGGGTAAAGTAGAAATTGAAAGAATCCACTGATCACCTCTGGAAAGAAATACCAAAATGAAAACTCCCAGGAATATTATGGCCAAATTCCAGTGCTCCCATGTCAAGGAGAAAATATTGTAAGTAGCCAGAAAGAAACAATTCAAATACTATAGAGTCATGGTCAGGATAAGACAAGACTTAACAGCTTCCACATTAAAGGAGTGGAGAGCTTGGAATATGATATTCCAGAAGGCAAAGGAGCTAAGACTACAACCAAGAATCACTCACTCCACAAAACTGAATGTAACCCTTTGGGGTGGGAGCAGGGGGAAATGGATATTTAATGAAATAGAGTACTTTCCAGCATTTCTGATGAAAAAATAGAGCTGAGTATAAAATCTGACTTTTAAACACAAGACTCAAGAGAATCATAAAAAGGTAAACATGAAAGAGTAATACTAAGGGACTCAATAAAGTTAAATGGTTTACTTTCCTATATGGGAAGATAATACGTGTAACTCCTAAGAACTTTATCATTATTAGAGTAGTTAGAAGGAGTTTAAATGGATAGAGGGCACAGATATAAGTTGATTATGTTGGGATTATCTCAAAAATAAAGTGAACAGGTAAGAAAGAGGGATGTACTGGGAGAAGGGGGAAGGGAGAGGTAGAATGAAATTTTCTCACATAAAAAGGCTTGCAAGGAACAGCTTCTGTAGTGGAAGAGGAAATTGGGCCGGGGCAGGGTGGGGTGGGGTGGGGTGCGGTAAACAGAACTTGAAAGCCATTCACATTGGGATTTGTTCCAAGAGGGAAGACTGTATGTATAGTTGAGTGTAGAAATCTTTCTTATCCAGTAAGGAAGTAGGAATGGAAGGAAGCAGAATGGGTGACAAAAAGGAGGGAGGATTAAGGGAGGTGGAGGCCAGAAGCAAAAGAAACAGAGAAGGAGAAACAAAAGAAAATGAGATGGAGGGAAACTACATTTTGCTTAAAGGTACCATAGACAATGAAGTAATAGCAAAATTTTTTTGCAGCTTTCAAACTGGGATGGAGGGAAATATACAATTAGTAATCATAACTATGGGTGTGAATGGGATTAGCTCACCCATACAATGGAAGCAGGTGGCAGAATGACTTTGAAACCAGGATGCAATAATACAACGGTTACAAGAGACTCACTGTAAATAGTAAGACACACACAAAGTTAAAGAGCTAGAACAGAATTTATTATGCTTTAGCTGAAGTAAAAAAAAAAAAAAAAAAAAAAAAGGAAAGGGTAGCAGTCATGATCTCAGATAAAGCAAAAGCCAGAATAGCCCTAATTAAAAGGGATAATCAGGGAAACTACATTTTGCTAAAAGGTACTATAGAAAATTAAATAATATCCAAAAAGTTATATAGCAAGTTTCTCTGATAAAGGCCTCATTTCTTAAATATATAGGCTATGGAGTCAAATTTATAAAAATAAGAGCCATTCCCCAATTGATAAATGGTCATAGGATATGAACGGGGAGTTTTTAGAAGAAAAAATCAGAGGTATCTACACTCATGAAAAAATGCCCTCAATCACTATTGATTAGAGAAATGCAAGTTATTGTTGAGAATGGAGAGGCAGTGGTATAGTTAATAGAGTGTGGCCCTGGCAGTCAAGAAGACTTAGCTTTGAGTCCTGCTTCTGACACTAGCTGTGTGACCTTGGGCAAGTCACCTAAGCATTTATCCTTGTATGGTAGATGTGACTTTTAAAGTGTTGTTAAAGTGTCAGTTTTTATTATTCATATCCATTATCAGACTTAAGACTTATAGAAAGTTAGAGTTAGAAGGTACCTTAGGTATCTTCTAGTGAAAGACTTTTCAGTTTGGTGTTAAGGCAAGAGTTCAGATACTATCTCTGCCACTTAGTACTTGGGTGACCCTGCCCAAGTCATTTCATCTTCCTGGGCCTTAGTTTCCTCATCTGTAAAATTAAAGATTTGGACTAAATCAGTGGCATAAACTCAAATATAAATGGAGATGTAAATGGGGACGGCTAATCTGTATGTAAGGGTCTTTGTGGGCTACCTACTGACTTAGTTTTAAAATGTAACATAATTTGTATTTTATTTATTTTGTTAAGTATTTCCCAGTTACATTTTAATCTGGTTTGAGCCATACTAGGGAGTGTTGCAGATCGATCAGCCACATGTTTGACCGCTCTGGACCAGAGTAGAGTTTTATAATTTAGTATTTAGCTTTTTCATATTTATAGGTAGAATAGTTTTATATATAATTTTATAATGCTATAGTTATACTGCTTTTACCTATCAGGATGGTTTATCTATGAACTCTTTCTTTTGACTTACCTGACATTTACATGTCTAATTAATGAGATTTTATGAGCAGGTCCTAAGGATGTTTGGCCAATCTAACAAAGTTTTCTTTCCTTTTCTTTTTTTCCCTTCCTCCTGGGATCCCTATTGAGTTTCTATTACAGAGGTAATTTCTTTTTCCTTTTTCCTCTCCAAATCAAAAAGTGATTAATGTAAGTACCCACTCTTTTCAGGGTATGGAAATACGTATAAAATACTTCTTGCTCTTCAGCCTCTTACAGTTTATTTGGAGAAAGGCATAAATATATCAAAACCAAAACCACAATATGAATTATAGAGTGATTCTTCCAAAAAGAAAGCTTGATTCCTATTTAATGGGGATGAATTTTAGGGAAATTGAAATTATAAAGCATCATAGCTATAAATGTAGTAACTGTTTGGACAAGAAAGGAAGGAGGAACATTTATTAAACACCTACTGTGTACTAGGCATTCTGCTAATCACTTTCACAAATATTATCTCTTTTGATCCTTACAACTACCCTGAAAGGTAAGTGCTATTATTATACCCAATTTACAGTTGAGGAAACTGAGGCAGACAGAAGTTAAGTGACTTGCCCTAGGTTACGTAGCTAGTAAATATCGGACTGAATTTGAACTAACATCTGTCTGACTCCAGACCCAGCACTCTCTCCACTGCTTTGTCATCAAATTCTACTTGATCCTAGCGGATATGAATTTTAAATAAAAATATTGTTGACAATTTTGCGATGATAGGAAAAGTCAATCTGTTGAAGAATATTGGTTTATTTTTCATCATAAAATCATTTTGTTTTTGAATCATTCCAACTTTCCATATATACCTTAAGAGAAACTGAGTCTTTGAAGATTGTCCCCCTTCCTCTTTTATTTTTCCAAATGGTCTATCTTATATTTCACTTAAAAAAATTCCACCGAGGTTTGTGTCCTTTTTGGCGGCTATAATTACATGCTAGAGAATATTGGAGGTGAACTTCTCTTAGATTGACCTTAGCTAATTGTTCTTTCTTTGTTGGCAAGGAAACTTCATCCATTATACCTCATGGGACTAATTTCTCTGGTTTCTTCAACCCATAGACTATTTCTTGCTTTGGGGAAGGGGGTGCAGTTTAAAGGAGGTGAGGCAGTAGAAGATGACTACAGGAATTTTAGGGCTTCCATGAAAGTAAAATAACATTAGTAAAAATCAAAATTCATTAGCTAATACTAGTTAATTCTTTTGCTTTAATGTAAACCATGTTAAGGTTCCAGTCTAGAAGCAGAGAAAGCATAAGTTGCCTGGAGGGAACTGAACAAAAATCCAAGCTGAGTGAATGAATGAGGTAATCAACCACAACCACATCTTCTTGGCGCTCTGAAGGGCTTTGGGAGAAATCAGGTAGGAATCAGCAATTAAGGTATTCAGGCAGCCGTGAGCCATTAGTTCTTCATGGGATTAAAGATTATTCGTTAGTTTTTTAAAAGACAGTCAGTATGATTAAAGTGATATGTTTAATGCTGTACTTAATGACTCATGATTAAGTGATTGAAAGCTGAGTTTTGCAATAAGCTGCCATTCTGACCTTAGTTTAGCTTCCTCTTTGTCATATTGAAAGCATTTGAAAGCTGTCACAACAAGAGAAAAAGTGAGGAGCAAGAATTACCTTCCCCTCTGATTGTCCATCTCATTGACTCTCTGCTGACACATATTTAGGTCCCTGAGGCTTCTTTATGATGTCTCTGCTTGTGGGGTCAGTCAGCATCCCATCATTTAAGATTTCAAAGAAGGCCTTCAGTCCCTGGGACACCACAAACCCCAGTTAGCAGACAGACTGGGAAATTAGCCCTATGATTTTTGAGAAATAACTCTTTAGCTTTGGGGAAAAGATAATAGCTATCCAGTATGTGGGAAAAGGTCATACTGTATTGATCAAGATGGGTTTTTAATCAGTAAGATAAGTTGTTTTCTGTACTTCCTTTCCTTCATTAAAAATGTAATATTTTGTGTTCCTGCCACTATTCTATTTGCAGAATGGGTTGGATTGCATTTTCTCCTGAGCACCATCAGTTGCTCCTCCTTCCTGTGTGATATCCTTGGAGAAATGGAGGGAGTTGTCATTTTCAGCTGATCATTTTTTCAGGCACTCATGTTCTGCTGTGCTTCTGAATGCGTGTCTTAGCTGCTCAGTGAAAGATTCATATTAATAATAACAATAACAATGCAATAATAATATTCCCTAAGCTATTTTTCATAATTAAACTCACCAGTCCATGAGTAATTTTGTCATTAAACTCGCCAGTCTACCAGTTTCCTTGAGCAGTGCCTTTTGGCTAAATTGTGTTCATTAAATAATTACACTTAGAACTTAAGAAGCCATCTCAAAGGCCCCTAAAATAAGAACTTACTTTTTAAAAAAAATTTAACAGAATACCACTGACTCAGTGTCTCTGGAATATTGACCTAGTAAGGTAGATTCTGAACTGAGGGAGTTATTTTCCTCATAAGGTGCTTGAGGTCATGGACTAGATCACTTTTACCATTACCTACCTGGCATAGTGCCTGGTCCATTTTTTTTGAAGTGACCTGTGATTTCACTAGGGGAGGGCAGTTATTCTCAAACCTTTTAGTTTGGGGATCCCTTTACAATCTTAAAATTATTAAGACTTCCCTACCTCCCATCTCCAAGAGGTTTCGTTTATGCGGTCTATATCAATATTTAGCATGTTAGAAGTGAAAACGTCTTAGTACTAGTATGACAAATATTTTTACCTTGTAGATCCACTGAAAGTGTCTAGGCAACTCAGACTGCACTTTGAGAACTGGTAGAGGTGATTCCTAGTGAGGGATATAGCTACATTGATGTAGCTTAGTACCTATTCTGCAACTTAGAACCTTAGAGAATTGTTTGAGAGATTTGCTGATTTGCCCCAAGCCACACAGGGTAACCTCTTGAATTTGGATCTTTTTTCCTCTGAGTCTGGTTTTCTGTCTACTACATCAATGGAGTCAAACTCGAAATAGAAATGGGGGCCACCAAACTGTGCATAGGGATCCCTGTGGGCCACATATCAACTTAGAAAATCACACGTTTATGTATTTCTTTTCTTTATTAATTAATTTGTTTTGTTAAATATTGTCTAGTTAGATTTTAGTCTGGTTCCCCTGGTAAGGGAGTGCAGTGGGCCCCATGTGACCCAAGTCTTTTTGATACTGCTAAACTATCCCATAGTAGCATCAAAAAAGGGCACCTAATAAATGCTTCCTGATTGATTGTGAAACCCTCGTTATTTGAGGAGCTAAAAGCTTAATTAAAATAACCTAAGTTCTTTATTGCCTAATAGGGTGAGGACAGAATTAGAATGCACATCCTTTGCCCTGAGATCAGACTTATTTGTCACCCTATTGTGAGTACCTTATCTAGAAAGTTGCATCTCCCTTCTTCCCTCGCTGTTTTTGTGGTGCATAGACCTTTCTTTATCTTGTTCATACCCTTTATGGTCCAGCTAAACTAAGTCTCTTTCTGTTCCTCACATGGCATTCTGTTTTCCATCTCCCTTCTAATATGCCTGGAATGAATGTACTTTCTCCTCACTTCTGTCTCTTAAAATCAGTAATTTCCTCCTGATTGGCGCAGTTCTACTTTTCTGTGTGAGACCTTTCTTAATCCCCACAAGGGACCCCCCTCTTCTACTTACCCCCATTACTTTATATTTATTTTATATAAACTTTACATTTACTTACATGTTTGTGGTGTTTCCCTCTTTAGAGTGTAAGCTACTGGAGGGCAGGACCTATTTCATTTTTGGCTCTATAGACACAGCGTGTGGTATCTAGAGCAAAAGTTCCTTACTAGATACTTGTTGACCCGTTAATCAATTTACAGACTTGTTCCTGACCTCACTCATTCTCTGGCTCTCTGGCTTCTCTTCCTAGCTATGAGACCTTCGCTTTTTTTCTGAACTCTAGCCTCACAGGGACATTTGCCTATTAACTAGGCAGCTAGGGGCACAGGGGGTAAGAGTGTTGTCAGATCTGATGTCAGAAAGACCTGAGTTCAGATCCTGCCTTACATGCTAGTAATTTGAACATCATTAAGTCACTTACCTTCTCTCAACCTCAGTTTCCTTATCTGTAAAATAACACCTATCTCACAGGGTTGTTGGTGAGGATTAAACAGGGTAACATGTTAGTACGTTGCTGTGCAAACCTTAAAGTGATACATAAACAGTAGTCATTTTTATGATAAGGCATTCTCAGTCTTAGCTGACAGGTTCTGCCCTGTGGTTGCACATTTCCAGGAATGGTAGTAATTGCTACTATATTTCCTTTTTGTTACTTTCCTAGAAATGTGCGTGCTATTTCAGACTGTGCTGTCATACATAAAAACCTGTAGTTTATAATGGAAGGGCCCTGCTTAATCATCCATTATGTAAATTTGATTGAAGCTATTGTAGGATCCCCCTGTAATGTGCAGTGTATCTGAACCTTGGATTGACCTCTGCATAATTGAATAAGACTGGAGAAATAGCTTTTGTGGGAAGTTCTAGTGATTAGCTGCTTGCGGCTGGTTAGGTCAGAGCACAGTAAGTGTGCTTTCTAGCAAACCCACATGATTCCCTGCAACCCAAGAGTATGGCCACCCACCAAATTGAAAATAATGGGATTTGAACTATCTAGAAGTACCTTGTACCCTAAAACTTGTAGGGGGAAAATTGCCACATCAGTGGTTCATAGCTGTTTACTTAGAGGCTTTATTAAATTCCCTGATTCCTAATGTAACTAACTAACCTCTTGACTCAGATATATTGGGAATTTCCAAACAGGTGAGATGGCAAGCAAACTGTCCTTTGACCTTAAATTTGGCAGTAATGGGGTCATCATATCATGCTAATTTAATAGTGCTAAATGTCATTGTATAGATGTAGTAATTGAAGCACCCACAGGTTTACTGAGCAAATGGAAAGTATGTGCTTTGGGGACCGTGGCTCGTTTCTTGATTTTGATAAATGATGGGTCTTCTACGCGGAATCGTAGAATCTTAGAAGTTGACTGGGCCTTTCAGATCAGAGGTCCATTGGTGCAGTGGAAAAGAGAGCAGAGTTAGGAATCTCAGCGCCTGGATTTGAATCCTGACGTTATTGAATTTTAGCCGTATGCTCTTGAGTAAGTTGTTTATTTTCTCTCTGCATCAGTTTTCCAAGGTAAAGCAAGGAGACTGGCTGGATAAGATGACTCTTAAGGTCTCTTCCATCTCTTAACCCCTGGTTTGCCAGACTTGTCCAATCAGAATCACTCTGGACCTCAGTTTTCTCATCTGTAATCCAACTCTGAACCTATACCTCTACAATTTAATCTGTCCTGCTCCTTTTATCAGTTGAGTTCTCTTGGTTCTAATTTGCTCACAAATTGTTTACTCTCCTTCACTTTTGGTTACAAGAAATAAGTGGTAGGTAAACATTAAAGTTAGCCAGGAGCCAAGTTCTAATAGCTCATTCCTAGCCTAGTTTTTGGCATGCATACCTTAGTTTGTGTGAAATGTTTTTGTACTGCTATATATTAAGATGTTTTCCCAAGAATATTGGGTCCAGCTTATACAAATGGAATTTATAAGGGAACTAATTTGATAGTGTAGATAGATATTTTAGAGGGCAGATTGGATCATGAGTCCTATTTGAGATTCCTAGCCAAGTAATTGAAATGCATCCTGAGATACACTGAGACAGAACCCAGCGGTTTCATTAGGTGAGTGAAATAACCCAAAATCAAAAGAGCCTTTCTTGTTACCCAACACTAAAAATTCCACAAATAAGTAATCCTCAATTTATTTACCTCTAAGGGATGATAGAATGACTCAGTCCTGCCAGTATTAGAACTGTTGGCTCCACACAGTCTAGGATGTCCAGAATTCTCATACCATTCTGCTTTATCCTTTGGAAAGTTTCATATAATTGTAGCATGTCCAATTTTATAAAAGTCTAGTTTTGGCCAGTACATCATCCTTGTTATCACTAAGGCAGTCTTAATGGAAGCCTGTGTTCAGAGAGTACCCAGAGCTCAGGGAAGTATAATATATTTATTTGGAAACCGTAGGATCCATAGCAGTGCCTTCTGGCAAATTAAAAAAAAAAAAGACAGTCTTTGTGTTTCAAATACCTTCTTTTTAGTAACTTTATGGCTAGTGGATTGACAACATAATATTCTCTCTATACTTTTAAGTCTATCATGACAAGGTCACCTCTGGTTCAGGATCCTTTGTCTCAATCTGTGGATACAGAAACTTGATTAGCAGTTCCCTTGAGAGTAATCAGGACCAAATTATTTTGTGAGTCATGATGCTGCTTCAGTTAATTGACAGTGAAAAATCTTATTCCCCAAGTAACTGTCATAATATCAACTAGTTAGTTTTCTCTTTTCGCTTCAGATAGACTACCGTGTGCTCTGATTCCTCTCTTGTTCATTCTTGCCAGAAGGGACCTTCCCAACCTCTGCACTATAACACTTCTGCTTTGTCCTGCACGTTTAGTACTTAAATGCTTCCTTATATAGTAATTATTTGCTTAGATATCTTATCTCTCTAGTTAAACTGTAAGTTCTCTGGAAATGGGGATTATGTTAGATACATTTTTGGCACCTGTAACCTTAAGCTCAGTTCTCCTGCACAGCTAATTCTCAGTCAATATTTGTTGAGTGAATTAATTGCCAGCATCAGTTTTGAGCTGTTGTTTTTTCCCCTTTAGTATTGTTGTTGAGATTTTCTCAATCCAACCAATCCAATCTAATCCAACATGTATTTATTAAGTGGATATACTATATGCAAGATATGGTGCTGCTTGATACAAAGTCAAAATAAAAATGGCCCCTTCCTAGTAGGAATTTATATTCTAGAAGGAGAAGAAGAGCCAAACATTTAAAACAGAGAAATCTTTCACCTGGCCCCTACTATGAAAACAGCATTTATAATAATAGACTGTGACACTGTTATCTGTGATTGTGATGTAGAAACCATGTTAACTAATCTACAGGGCTAGAGACAGAACCTGTGATTTCAATGGAAAAAGGAATTCTCTCTAGCATTTGAGCATCATCTCTTCAGCTTACAATCTTAGTTACCCAGATCATTGAAAGCTTTATGTCTTGCCCAGGGTCACTTAGTGTCAGTGTATATGTCAGAGGTTGGATTTGAACCCATGTCTTTTTGGCTTGGAGGCCAGTGCTTTGTCTGCTACAGGTATATCATACTTCTTCTCAGTCAGATAACTTACATGGGGATCAGTCTCGCATTATGGCCATGTTCACAGCATTTTAAAAAAATATATGTATTATATGAACCAGGGAATAGTAAAACATTGATAATTAAATATTTGTTGGGTATCTTATTATATTACAAGGCAATATCTAGGTTGTGTGAAGATATTAAGAAGTTTAAAACATGGTTCTGGCCTTCAAGTTGGGGCAGCATAAACCCAAATAACTATAAGACAGTGCATATGATAAATATCAAATGAGTTTGATAGACTCTGAGTGATGGGAATTTAGGGAAAGGGGCCATCCCTTGACTCACTTCTTAAAGACTCACTTGACTCACTGAATGAGCATTACCTTTCTCAAAGTAAGAACCTGAAGAGGCCTTAGCCTAAAAGGGCCAGGGTCTCCCATCCTGGGCATCCTGGGCCATGCATCAGATGAATATCAGGTCACTGGACCCAGATGGCTCTGGAGGAGAAAGTGAGACTGGTGACCTTGCACAGCACTCCCTCACTCAAATCAAAGTCAACTGCAAGTCATGTTGCCATCTCCCTGATGTCGTGGTCCTCTTCAAGAACGAAGGACAAACACAGCAACAAACTAGACCTTAAAGTATTGTCATGCTTTGGTAGATGGAGAGGTTTAAGGAAGGTATCCCAGGTAGGGGTTATAGATTAAACAAAGGTGTGGAGACAGAAAAGTGTGGACTAGGTTTTGGGAGTTAGTGTATCAGTCCAGGTTTCTCTTAGTCAACAAGCATTTATTAAGTGCAGCAGTCACTGTTTTGAGCAGTAGGGATACAAAGAAAGGCAAACAACCATCCCTTCCCTCAAGGAGATCACATTTTAATGGGGAAGACAATATGCACATAACTGTACATACAAGATATGGATATAGATAGAGAGATCTAGGTCTCTGCATATAAGATTTATAGAAATCTCATATATAGATACAGATAAATCTAGAATCCTTTTATTAAGGGGATTTGTCCTTTGAACTTTGGATGCAGTCAAAGGGCTGCACTTGAGGACCTAGAGAGTCACATGTGGCCTCGAGGCCGCAAGTTCCCCACCCCTGATAGAACTATCTAGATCTGTATCTTAAGAGTCGTTTGGGACCTCTTATTGAGATGTCTAAAAGATAGTGGATGATTTTGCATTGAAAGTCAGAAGAGAGTGATTAGGACTGAATTTATAGATCTGGGAATAGAGATGATAGTTTACCCATGACAACTGATAAGATCACAAAGAGAGACAGTACAGACTAGAGGGAAAAAAATGAACCCTAGGACAAAGCCTTTGAGGGACTCCCTTCGCATGAGGTAGATGGGATTCCTGCTAAGTAGACTTTGATTGAGTGGTCCAACATGTCAGAGGAGAACCAGGAGACAATAGTGTCTCAAAAACCTAAAGAATAGAGACTCCCCATGCAGAGAATTTGATCACTAGTATCAGATGATGCAGATATGTCTAGGAGGATGAGGAATGAAAAAGTGCCATTGGATATTTGGCAATTTAGGGATCATTAGTAACTTTAGAGAAGGTAGTTTGGAGAAGTTAGTTGGAAAGCTAGATTGCAGAGGAGTTAGAAGTGAGTGAAAGGAGAGGTGGCTTCCACTGTAGACTGTTAGCTGAGATGAGGGTTAGAAGAGGATGGCTTAAGTGGGGTGCTCTTATTAAGTGATATAGGCTTAAAAAAGATTGGGGAGACGTTGGTGTGTTTGTAGGCAGTATGGAAGGAGCCAGTAGACAGAAGAGAGAAAGGCTCGGAATGCTAGAAGGGTCAATCTTCTGGTGAAGTAGAAGTATATACTAGGGGTATATGCCTTGGCAAGGGAAAAGCACCATCCCGTCATGAGAAATTGAGGTGAATATGGGGCAGAAGAGGAAGATCTATCTAGATCATCTCTTTTTTTTTTCATTTAAATATGAGCCTAGGTCTTCCACAGAGAGAATAGGGTATAGAAAAGTGGTTTTGTGCCAGATTGTAAGGAGTCCTATTCATGTCCAGCAGTTTTATCCATATTGGGTGAAATAGATTTGTATGGGACAGTATTTTATCCCATAGGTCAAAAGGAAGTCACTGAAATTTCTTGAGGAGGGCTATATGTAGATCGCAGTGTTTTAGGAATGATAATCTGGCAGCCATGTTAATGATGCATTGGAGACAGGGAGCCCCTTTAGGAAGCAATTATGATACTCCTCGTGTTTAAAAAAATTTTTTTAACCCTGATTTCCTTGATGGAGGGAGGTACAAATCCAAAACTTCCTTTGCAATGAGTAGACTTATAGTTGCCTTTGGGCACTGAGAGATGAAGTGTCTTGCCGAGGTTCCCATAGTCAGAGGTGGGCAGCTAAATCCTGACTCTTAGGCTAGCCTTCTATGTACTTTACCACACAGTGTTTCAGGTGTGTATGTTCATGGATGTTAGAGGGGGCAATCTTCTGGTGAACTAGATACGGGATGGAAGCAAGTGGGCATTCAAGTTAAGGTAGTAGTAGGGGCAGTGGAAGGGAGAGAATAGTAGAATGTACAAGACAAAGGAAGAAATCCTAGGATTTTGCTGGTTAGGTATGCTGAGGGCAAAGTAAAAATATCCAGGGCCTCTTTAAAATCGAGGAATCTAATCATCACCTCAGTCAAGTTCTTTCAAAGGAAGATACTCTAAAAACCTCAGAGAAATTAGTTTCTTGAGGACTCACTGTTGGCCCCTTCCCTAGTTTTCCCCATGGCATCTTGCTTGATTCTTTTCACTACTTTAAATTAAAAATTCACTTGGTGGTGCAGCCTGTTCCTTATACAATGTTTTGTAAGTTAACCAAAATTATGCATAGATTGCTTGGAGAAAGCAGAGAACCAGCCCTGTATCCCATGTAGCATGGGTTCAATTCTTGTGGTGTTTTGACATAATTACTCCTCTCACTGAAAAAGTCTGCTATCGATTTTGTCTGAAAGGAAACTTTTGAAAAGAGTTGTATATCGAGAAGCAAAAATAAAGAGGAGACATTAAAGTCACTCTGACTTGTTTGCTTTAATTATTGGTTTGTTGTTGGGGAAATAGAGGCTATTTGTAGTAACCAAATCAAAGATGGTGTAAAGGGAAAATGTATTTTTTATATAATGGAAAAATTTTTAGAGCAACTTTTAAAATGTCACTGCAGATTAATGCAGGGAACTGGATTCCTTTTAGAAAATGGGTCAAGTGATCTCATGTTTATGTATGAGAAGGATTGTAGTATAGTTTTAGATTTATCTAATATTTCCTGATGTGGCAGTAAATATTAATGCCCCGAGCCTAAACTGTATCTTGGCCAAAATATAATTAAAACAAATCTGGTTAGTTTGTTTACCCTTTATAAGAGCAGATGTTTTAAACCTCATGTTCTTTAAACTTAATGGTGTTATAAAAGTAAAGAGCTGCTTTTTAAATTTCATAACTACCAATTACAATGAATTTCTCTGCATAACTGTAAGTTACAGTGATTAAGAATTTAAGGGACTAAAAATCATAATCTACTTTCCCAAATATCTTCATTAAATTTTGATAGACCAACTTGTAGTGGAAGTAGATTTGAACGAGAGGCAGTTTGATACAGTAAGAAAAAAGGTACTCAGTTTGGAGTCAGAAGATCTGGGTTCATTTCTGAGTGTATCCCTTATTAGCCATAAGACCATTTCATCTCTCTGTCCTTACTTTCCTTATCTGTAGTATGAAGGGACTAGATGTTCTCCAATTCTCAATTCATACCCAATTGGTGGTTGTGATTACTCATCTTATAATATCTTTTTCTATTAAAAAGTGAGAGATGAACATCAGAATAGTTCCTCTGGCTTTATTAAAAAATTATTCAGAATATGAATGAATAGAAGATACCTTTATGGAAAGTGTTTTTTTACTGGGTCCAGCAATTGAAGGTGTATATTTAGCAGGGAAAATATTCAGTGAAGTGCTGTTAGAGATCAGGATGAAATACCCTATAGTTCATTTCCTGGTGGGATAGAAAGTATAATGTTTTTTCTGTATTCAGCTAATTTCGCTGATGGTGATGACTAATAGCTAACAATGTATGTAATACTTTAAGCTTTATGAAAAATCATATGTATATACACATACATGTGTATAAAAACATTTGATCCTTCCACTTACTCTTCATGGATCTTGCATATATCTAGTTAGTTATTTAATAGTCTCCCCTATTAGAACATGATCCCCGTGGACTGTTTTTGTGTTTTTTTTTCTGATTTCCAGAGCCTTAGCACAATCCCTTACACATTGGTAAGTGCTTAGTAAATAAATTCTGGACAGAACAATCTTCACACCACCCCGCAGGGGTTAGGTGATAATATTAATTCTTATTTTACAGATGAAGAATCTGAGCCTGAAAGAGTTTAAATGACTTGATTAGGGTCACACAGCTAAAAAGTATTTGAGGTAGGATTTGAACCCAAATCCTTCTGTCTCGGGTTCTAGTTTCACTATGCATTAGTCCACACTGCCCCCAGTAATGGAGAAATAGTGCTGCTTCTTACCCTCGTGTTCCATTATTTTCAATCAATAAACATTTTTTAAGTTACCTTGTGCCAGGCATTGTGCTAAGTGCTGGGTATATGAAAAAAGGCAAACCTTAAGGAGCTCACCATCTTTTGGTGTTTTCTAGGTTCTAGCTCATGAATTTCCTTATTTCTTAGTAGGAGAAGCTAGCTGGATTCTTTCTCCTTTTATAGACAGATTCTGTTGTTTGTGTGGCAAAAGCTGCTTTCTCCCATGTCTACTCCTTGCTTCCTTTGTCTGATTTAGGACCTCCTTCGTTTCTCCAGGTGTTGTTGAAGAGCATCCAGGGAAAGGAATCCCCATCCCTCCTCCTCCCCTTTAATGCTAAATAATGTTCCTGACAGTAATGGGATATCTGAGGAGGTAATAGCTTTTGATTTGACATCCAGCAATCAAACCTGGTTGTAAGTTTTGAAAGGGTGATGGTAACCAGGCTTCTTAAATGGATTAGTTATCCCATTTCACTTATGTTCTTAGGCTAAAAAGGTCTCCATTCCCCCCCTCCCCAACCCCTCATCCCCTGCTTTCTCATTTCCTTTGATTTCCCAGCAGCAGCTGACTGTGTATGCCTTACAGCTCAAAGACCCTCAGTCAAATGGAAGTGCCCATAGATTGACAATATTTCAGTGTACGCTTTAAAGGAAGTTCCAGGAATAACAAATAAAGGACTTATAATGGATTCTGCCCACCACATATTCATATGGCCAGGTGAGCCTTTGCAGATGCCCTCTCTATGGGTTAGTACTGTGCCCTTGGCTCCCATGCAGCCCCCCAGTTGATTTGATTCAGCACTAGACCAGGACTGACCCTTCTTTCCATGCTCACAGACGGTACCCTGTCAGCAGACCCATTATAATTCAATTAAAATGTATTGTGGTTTATACAACAGAGTAATCTGTGATTTTACAATTCTGCCCAGAGCCTGCCTGCCTGCCTGATGGCATGGCTTGCCCCCCACTTCCCCTTTTAGATTCCTCTGCCTATCCCTACAAAATCTAAACTGGATTATCCCGGGAATGCCATCTTTGGGACCCTGTTCTCTTTGTTTCTTAAAAGCAGCTAAGCTGGCACAGCAGATAGAGTTGTGGACACAGAATTGGGAAGACCTGAGTTCAAATCTTGCCTTAGATACTAGCCGTATGATCCTAGGCATGTCACCTAACTTTTCCCATCTTCAATTTCCTTATCTGTAAAATAGAATTAATAATTTCACCTACCTCCCAGGGTGGTTGTAAGGATCAAATGAGCCAACACATGCACATTGCTTTTTGAACTTTAAACTACTACAGAAATGCAAATTATCATCATCCTTCTCCTCTTCATTGTCATCATTACCATCATATTCAACCTCTTCTGCCAGAGCCCAGCTCAAGCTATATTTCCTTCATCAAAGATAGCTCACTCTGTCTTAAGATTTTGTAGCAGTTATTGTCTGTTATAATTCATTTGGCACTTATCATACACTTTTGTGTTATTAATTTGTGGGTTTTCTCTGTGTATACAATATATCTTGTTTGGTAATAGGGTAGAGTAAAAGGGATATCAGATTTGGTGCCAGACAACCCAAATTTGAGGGTCATGTTAACTCCTGAGCATATGACTGTAAACAAGCTACTTTACCCATCTGAGCCTTAGTTTTCTCCTCTTTACACAGTAATATTTGCATGACCTCCCTTATATCTAGTTAGCTAGATAACTAGGTAGAGCATTAATTAAGCACTTACTGTTTATGAGGTAGATAATTTCCATCCATAACCAGTCCTATGATTTCATTTGAATAGGGAAATCTCAATAAGGAAATTCCTTCTATTAATATGTACCTGTGCTGCAGTTTGTAGTCTTTTAAGATTTAACTAGGGGATACAGAGAACAAATGGCTTGCCCCCAGTCATACAGCACAGATGTCAAAGATGGAACTTAAGCCCAGGCCTTCATGTTTCTGAGTCCAGCTCCTTTTTCTCCATACCACACTGCTTGTCTGTCTGTCTGACTGACTGACTGGGTCATTCTCCCTTTTTCTTTGATGTATTAAATTTTTATTAAACTCTTAGACAGCAGGGACTATGCTTTGTGTATTCTCTGCCGTAGGACTTAGCATGGTACTTTCATACATGGAAGGTATAATAATATTTTGCTTGGACTTCTTTGAATTTCATTGATCAGTGAAGCTCCTTTCTCTCTCTCTCTGTCTCTCTCTCTCTCTCTGTCTCTCTCTCTCTCTCTGTCTGTCTCTCTCTCTCTCTTTCTCTCTGGAGGTACTTATTTCCTGCTCTTTTGTCAAAGCATAAAGGAGATGGTGATTTCTTCCCTAAACCCCCCCTCCTCAACCTTTTTTGAATTTGAATCAATATTCCATAAAACATAAGTCAGTGTCACAGGCTGCTGCTAGAGAGTCTTGTTTTCTATACTTTGGGCAAATGGCAGAAGCTATATGGATTCCCTATGGATAATTAAGCTCCTGGGGGACCAAAATAGCCTTCTTATTACCCTCTCCTCTCCAGTTTGCCTCTTTTGGAGAAGTATGGCTACAGGTGCCAAGAAGTGCTTAGAGCAATGAATCACTTGCTTGGTTAGCTCCTAGCTCTCTTTATGGTTAAGCATTTGAGTTACTAAGGATTTGTAGTAGGACCCTGGCAGGCAGAGAGCAAAGAATATAGTAAAAAAAAGTGGTTTTGACTCAATGAATTTTTTCTTTATTAATCATGATAATGATGCTAGCTTTAGCATTTATATAGAGCTTTAAGTTTTGCAAAATGCTTTGTGTGGGTTAGCTCATTTTATCCTTGCAACAGCTCTGTAAGGTAGATGCTGTTATCACCATTTACAAATGAATTAGGCCAGGAGGTCTAGGATATCAAAACCATTTTCATAATAATTCTAAGGTATTTTAATTTCTAATACAGTAAATATCAATAACTGATAGCCCACATAAACAAAAGCTCTTGGAGGAGGTGGCCCTCAATAATTTTTGTAACATTTTAAAGGGGCCCTAAGACCAAAAAGTTTAAAAATTTCTGTTCTAGGTAAAAGGAATAGTACATGGGGTCATTTACAGTTAAGCAGGAGAAAAGAGGAGGCCAGCAGAGATGGGGGGAGGGGTGCCACTAGGAATTCAGTTTAGGCAGGATGTATGAGGGGGGAACAATGTGAAATGAGACTAGAAACATAGGTTTGAGCTAAGCTGAGAAGTTTGTCTTTTCTCCTACAAGCTAGAGATGGCCACTGAAAGTATTTTAGTCAAGTAGTGACAAGATCAGCCCTGTCCATTAGGGTGTTTATTTTGTAGACTGTGACAACAGTGAATTAGATGTGGGAGAGCACAAAGATAATGTTATCAATTGGGAGTCTGATATAATAGTTCAGCTAAGAGACGATAAGGACCTGAATAAGGCCCTTGGAGTAGGAGAGTGGGATGGATTTGAGAATTAGGATGGAGGCAAAATGGACAAGATTTAGCCAACTGATAGGATATGAGAACTGAAGGAAGGAAGAGGATTTATAAGTGATCATGAGTTTTTTTGAGCCTGAGTAGCATAGTCTATGCTACTCAGTCTTGGTTTCTATACTTTGTCCTTATTGCAGAAGCTATATGGATTCCCCATGATTAATTAAGCTCTTGGAGGACAAAGGATGGCCTCCCTATTGCCTTCTCCTCTCCTGTTTGCCTCTTTGCCCACTAGGTGGCACCATAGTGCACAGTGCCAGGCCCGAAATCACGGAGATTCATCTTCCTGAGTTCAAATTTGGCCTCAACTACTTACCAGCTGTGTGACCCTGTTTTTTTTTTTTTGTTTGTTTTTGTTTTTGTTTTTTTGTTCAGTCATGTTTGACGCGTTGTGGCCTAATTTGGGGTTTTTCTTAGCAAACATACTAAACTGGTTTGCCATTTCCTTCTCCAGCCATTTAACTGATGAAGAAATTGAGGTAAACAGGGTTAAATGACTTGCCCAGAGTCACACAGCTAATAAGTATCTGAGGCTACATTCGAACTCAGGTTTTCCTGACTCCAGGCCCAGCACTCTATCCATGGTGCCGCCAGCCTACCTTATGTCTACGTTAGCAGCTTCTATTTCTATTTGAAATAGAAGTGTTCTAGAAATCTAGAGAACTGAGCCATACTGCTGTCGTCTGCTAGTTAGTAGGCCTTTAAACGTACTTCCCAGACTTCTTTTAAACATTTTGTTCTTTTTGAAATCATTATAACGAACGCAAAGGAAAAGGACTGGCTGGGCTTTTCTGCTGGGTCCTTGGCCCGGCTCTGCCCACTGCTCTGCCTCGTCAGTCCCGTCCAGGTTGGAGAGGGTAGCAGCTAGGACTAGGGCTGCTGCTCTCACTTTGCTGGCTCCCGGCATGAAGAGTCCCACTAGGTGCTTCTCATCCCACTGGGATTTCCTTGCATCTCCGTTTCTTTCTAACCTTTTGACATTATCTAGAACAGGAAAAATGCATTTTAAAATTTGGAAAATAGAAGTAGTTGGCATCTAATTCTCAACTCTTTGATCTTCTTCCAAACTATGATCCATGAAGCAACTTTAGATTTTAGGTGAATGTACTAGAAATGCTATCAAGGATGACCCAAGTGCAACGCCTTTTAAAAAGAGGAGAACTTTGAGGGAAATCAGATTAGTATGTTGGCCTTCCTCAGATCAGGTTGATCGGCATGAAGCTTTCCTGTTGGTATTGACTTAAATTAGTGTGCTTGGTGAAGATGTAATCTTCTGAGACCCTAGGGAATCTTCTGTAGGGCAAGGCATAGAACTTGGAACAAATCCATGTTTATATCTATATCTATATCTATGTATATCTATAATCTATGTCTGTATATCTGTATCTATAATCTATGTGTGTGTATGTATATATGTATATGTGTGTATATGTAATATATATACACATATAATTTATTTCATTAAATATTTTCCAATTATATTAAAAAATTTTTATGTTCTCTAAAAATTTTTTTTGAGTTGCAGATTCCCTCCTTCCCACACTTTCCCCAGCCCTTTAGAAGGCAAGCAATATGATATCAATCATACATGTGCAGTCAGGCAAAACATATTTTCATATTAGCCACATGGCAAAAGAACATATACCCAAAAATTCCCAAGAAAAATAAAGTGAAAAAAATTATGCTTCAGTCTGCCCTCAAAGGAACAGATCCTTTTTTTTTTCAAAGATAATAATAGCACCTACCTCCCAGGCTTATTGTAAGGATCACATAAGATAATATTTGTAAAGTGCTTAGAGCAGTGCTTGGCACATAGTATTATTGTTGTCGTCGCTACTCTGAGCCATCCTATAGGCAAGTACGTCAGTTATTTCTCATATGCTATAGATTTGGACACTGAGTCTTGGGTAGATTATTGGAAAGAACCAAGGGGGACCAAGGATCACATTTTAACTCTTACACTTATTGCCTGTGAGACTCTGGGAATGTCCCCTAAACTCCATGAACCTCAGTTTGCTCATCTATAAAAATCAAAGGTTTGAACTAGACAGCCCCTGAGGGCCCTTCCTGCTCTACCTTTGTCATCTGTGATCCTTAGATTTGCCAGATGACAAGTGGTAGAACCTTAATCTCAACCCAGGTCTTCTCCAAGTTCCAAGAGAGTGCCTTGAAGAACATGACTGGTCAGATAATCCCATTATAGTCCCTTGCTTAAGTCACTGCTTCTGGCCAATATAAAATGTTAACATTTCTTAATTCTTTCTCCTTCCATCTCCCTTTCAGTTCTGCTTCCAATTACCCATGATTATATATTAATACATCTTTTAAATAAGTTAGGCCACAGACAGAGTATGTTGACAAATGACTCAATGAAGATGTTTATCCAAGAGAATGAATGTGAAACATTGAGAGCTGGCCCCATTTTTCAAGTTTACTCTGGTTATACTAGAAGATTCTCATAAAGCTGCACAATTTTTACTGTTGCAGACAGACTCTATGACTAATAATGTGAATTCATGACTAATATATTGCATGAAGCTTGCCTCTCTAGTCCATCTGCCAGAGAGGTACAACCAAAGTATTAGTGAGTCAGACTAATAGAACATTTTTTTTCTCTCTGAAATCAATGCTGTTGTTGTCACTGTTAGTACTACAGAGTTTTAAAACCTTCAGGTGTGTGAATGGAGTTTTTGTAAAACAAGAAATTTTCAAATGAAATGTCTTGTTAGTGGTAAATGTTAGGGAACCAATAGAGGTCAGCATTAAAATGAGATTTATTAAAATATTGAGATTTATTAAATTAAAAATAGTTTTATTGATATTGATCTAAGCTACCTGGATTCAATAAGTGACAGTCTTTAAGATAAAAGTATCTTTAATGTTATTAAAAATTCTCCATCATAGTTTGTTCTAGACTGACCTAGTTTCTACTTATATATCTTTATCATTTTTCCATCTCTGGGATGTTGGACTCTTGAACTTAAACTGGACATGGAAATTGCTCCATTTTAACAAAAGTACGCAAGGTAGAAGGAACATAGCAGTGCACTTTTCTTTGGAAACTTTCTATGCTAGAATGACTTTGAGAACAGTAAAATGATCCTTCTGAGAGATAAATTGTTAAGTATTATGTTGTGTGTTTGGTACAGGAAGTGTTCTGTTATCAGATCTCTGTCTTTTTGTCACTTTGCTTTACCTTAATTTGTATTCTCAGATTCCTTGGGGCAAAAGGCTTGGGTGCCCAAGTAGAGCTCTTATGTTATTCTTGGTTTATTGTTTCCTAAATAATTATGTAATAGAATCCAGACTTTTCATAACCTAAGGTAGAATTTTTCCTCAGTTTTTTTTATATAAATTCAACTTGACTTTTCATAAAGAAAGGGCTTTTAGAAATCAGTATTCATAGGCAGAAGCCAGAAGGCCTTTATTTGCATCCTCTTCTTCAAAAAATGTGAATCTGAGCAAATCCAGAGAACTGAGAAGAAACCAAGATTTAGAGACATGTAATTTGGTGAGGTTTAGTCTAAAAGTGATTATAATGATCACATTTGGATTTTTAAAATTCAGAAAGGAGGGAGGAATCATTAAAACACTGATCTTGTCACTGGGGGCAGCTAGGTGGTGCAGAGGATAGAGCGCTGAGCCTGAAGGTGGGAAGATCTGAACTCAAATTTGTCCTCAGACATTTACTAGCTGTGTGATCCTGGATAAGTCACCTAACTTCTGCTTTCCTCAGCTCTTCTGCAACATGGATATAATAATAGCACCTACCCTCTAGGGTTGTTGTGAGGAACCGATGAGGTAATAATTGTAAAGCATTAACGCAATGCTTGGTATATTGTGAGCCCTGTATAAATGTTAGCACTTCCCCTCCCCCCAACCTGAAAGAAGTTTTCTATAATCTTGCATTATCATTTAATACCTCCTCTAATAACTTAGCCTCCAAGTCATCTTCAGGTATGTCTGTCTGTCTGCACTTTGGTTTCCTTTTTTTTAAAATTTTTATTTTTGAAGTGAATTTTCATGCAGCTTTTAATTTTCTGCCTTGTTCTGTTACGGAAGTTGAGGAATCAATTGTGTTACACATTTGTCAAATATATGTAAAAGCTTCATGTGGTGGTAAACCCTGAAAAATAGTCAGGACAGTAGTATGTCTCAATGTTCTGAAGATTCAATGAAAATTGCAACATCTGGAGAGCAGTCTTTTGGTTCTGACTACAAGGGTGGGGACAAGAGAAAGTCAATACTCTGTTATTGGAACAGAGAGAAAAACGGTGTCTTTAAAAGAAGAAATGACTTTTTTTGTGTGGTTTGTTTTTTTTTCCTTGGTCAATGGAGATAAATATATTATATCTCAGTAGCATTGATCCTGTTTTCTATATATGCTCCCAGCAGCATAGTCTGAGGCATATATTGGAAGTTTAAATTCAGATCATTCAGGCACTCATACTGTGAAACTCAATTACATTGTAGTGATATGTTCGCATAAAGTTGCAATGAAGGTACTTAGAAGGTAGAGAAATGTTATTGCATGTCTGTAATCAGGTGCTTAAACATAATGGGCTCTAGCTAGCTTTCTTGAGGTATAGAACTACTTGGTTGCTATAATGCTCTCCTAAGCCGCTGTGGAATTGACTTAATATAAATGGAACCTCAGATCTCCAAAGCAGATGCTGACAGCTATGGCACCAGCATGTGCTAAGAAAGTAATGGCTAAATCTGGGAACTTTACCCAAACAGAATTTCCAGCCAGGACTGCCAGTGGGACTTCCCAACACAGATGGGCTGAGGACATAAAATCAATTTTGAATGGAGAATTGCTTTTCTCATTCTAACTGTCACTCATGCAAATT
This sequence comes from Trichosurus vulpecula, assembly GCF_011100635.1. Taxonomy (NCBI): domain Eukaryota; kingdom Metazoa; phylum Chordata; class Mammalia; order Diprotodontia; family Phalangeridae; genus Trichosurus; species Trichosurus vulpecula. The sequence continues at coordinate 146,695,628 of NC_050580.1, forward strand.
CAGGAAAGTCTTTGGGGATGCCAGTACCCAGCACCCTCCACCATCTTGGTGAAGGGCTCACTGCTCGTGGGCATGCTTGCTGACTGGTTGATTGGAAAGGAGGGGAGAGAAAAAAGGGTTAGGGTGAGGACGTGATATTTGGAGTATGCTTATCCTTTACTTGTGCTTATTCTTAGCCTTTAGTTTTCTGTGGTTGGTGAAAAGGAGGTGAATGGAGAGGAAATGTATTTGTAGCACAGAGGGAGTGGGAAGAGGCCTTTTTATTTCCCTTTCATTTTTCTAGTTTTCATTAAGGTAGGCACTTTAAGTATTATTTCATCCAGACTGTAGAACAAATACAGCTGGGTCCCAATTAGTGTGAATAAAGAATCCTGTAAAGGTTGCATGTATTTAAATTCATACTAGCCTAAGGTATAATTAGATAAAATATGGCCATTGGTTCCAGTCCAATGGAAATATGCAGTGTGAGTTCAAACCACTTGAAAAGGATTCATTATCTGCATTCATTAGAACCTAGCTATACTAAAAAGTAAGAGGTTAGTTGAATAAAAATTTGTTGAAGACTTGAAAATGTTGAAAGTTTTATATTAGCTACCAAAAGGCATTTAAACAGATATAGGATATAGTCTCTGCTTTCTTTCAATTCATGATATTTTGGGGGGAACAAAGAAACACACAATGACAATTCAAGGTGATGTATCAAAAGTTCCATGAGACAATTATGAATGGATGTAGAGACAAGTAAGCAGGACCAAGAGAAACAGTTTATGTAAGAACTGCAACATTGTAAAGATAAAGGACTTTGAACGACGTAAGAACTCAGCTCAAAACAGTGACCACGTGTCATTCCAGAAGACTGATGATATCTGTTACCCTTGCTTCCTATGTCTTGACAGAGACTGGATGGATCTTAGGTGAAGAATATGAATAATATGTGGATTTGGTTTGCTTGACTGTACTTTTTGTTATAAGGCAGGGCTTTTTAAATATTTGGACGATAAGGGGAAAGTTGCGCGGGGGGACTCATGATAGTGATAAAAAAAAACGAAGAATGATGAGTGTCAATAATTTTTTAAAGAATACACAACAGAACAGAAAATGTTCAGAAGGAATCAGACAAGCAGATCAGTTTTGGAATGAATATGCTTTTTTTTTTTTAATCAAGCTGTACATAATGGAGATTTGTGGTTTCATATACAACTCTCTTTTTCTATTCTTCACTGTATATATAGAAATCCTTGTATTTGCTGGCATTTTTCAAGTTCAGAATAGCAAAAAATACACATTAAAAAAATACAAGTACCATATGAATAAAACAGATAAGTGCCAAAGGAATTTAATCATAGCCTCCTGAAAGGCAGGGACCATTTTTCCTTAAATTGAAACAAGTTTTTTTTTTTAACTGATGCCTCTTTTTCCCCCTAACACCACGTCATTATACAATATCTTTATTTGCCTCTTTTTTTTTAAACAAAGTGTCCTCTTAATTGGAGAATTATATAGATAATGCTGTGTGATCGGGGCAAATTATTTTATTGCTTAGAGACAAAAAGAAACATTGGAGGAGAGTGGGAGAGATGGTAGGAAAGTAAAGATGGAGAGAAAGAAAAAAATTATTTAATCCCTTGAGCATTTATTAAGCACTAAAGGTATAGAGACAAAAACTCAAACTACTCTTGCTCTCAAAGAGTTTAAATTATACTAAGGAGAATGCCACATACACAAATAAGCGAATACAAAATCTGTATGAAATAATTACCAATTAATTTCATCCAGGGCAGCACAAAAAGGAATAACACCTGTGGGAAAAGCCTGTAGTAGGATGAAGGCAGCTAGGGATTCTTAGAATTAGAGGGTTTAGGAGAAAGGATGTCTGAGGCATGTTGGATAGCCAAGGCAAAGGCCAGAATGGCAGAGATGAAATGTCACGTACAGGTAACACCAAATAGGCCAGTTTGGCTGCAATGTAGAGGGTATGAGGGGAGATAGCCATCCTTTTTAGGGAAGGGAGAAAGCGTTTATATACCACTTACTATATACTAGGCACTGTGCTAAGCACTTTACAAATATAATCTCACAAAAAAAAACAACACATAGCAAAACACTTATTGTTTTAATTATCCCCTAATTGATTAGCTGGCCCCTCCAGCTTCTATCCTACCTCCCACGTGGGGGAGTAGAGAGCTTTTTTACGAGCAAAGTTCTTTACCTACATAATATATAATGATGGTATTGTACAATTCATCTAACAAAGAAAGGGGACAGATTGTAGTCTGTGAGTTTAGAAAGCATCACATACCTGATGCAATGCGTATTATCTGTTGGTACTATGCTATACCATCTGCATGATCTGCTGCCATGGCTTTCCAATTCTAGCTGACAGCGCTAACCAGGATGATCAATGCACCCTCCACTGGGTGAGTCAGTGGGTGAGTTGTTTGGGTTACCCCAAATCCATATGGATTGACTAAATGAATATACGGTGGAGATTTAACTAATCCATGTCGCTGGCAAACCTTTGGCTGACAGAGAAGCCCAAGAATCACAGTGTTACCATATTAGTGGAAACCCAGTACCAGACTAGCATAGGTAAATCTTAGCCTTGAAACATTTTTGTATTAGCCATGCATTGGCTTTCCAGTTCTTTGACCTTTATCCAGTTAGTGGAAGTTAGACTAAGATGTCAGCATCCAATGTGCGAGGGAATTTAATGTGTCCTGCAGACCACGGAGGTGCTATAGGAATATAGGTTGTTATTGAGGTTAGGGGATAGTGAATTGAGACCACCTTCCTTCAACCTCATTCACTGCCTGACTTTGCTATTATGGAGGAGCCTAGTATGTTCATGATCTTTTCTTTCTCTTAACTCTTGTGTCATTAACTGTAAGTACCATGCCATTTAGCGCTTCATTATCTAATTGTTTCATTGCTTGTCTTTCCAGTGAAATCAATTGTAAACTTCAGGATAGGACCTGAATATTATAGGAATCTCTTGTTCCCACCCTAGCACAAAGCACGGTACTCAGGGGATGCTAAGTACACAACACCTACTTACTGATCAGTCAGTTTACTAGGAAGTTTCCATACTGGGAGTTTCCCACTCTGTGAAGTCATTGGTCTGAACAATTAGATTTTAAAAATGAGTGAATATTTCTGACTCTTCTTAAACTTTAAGATAATACAAAGGGAAATCAACTTTTAAGCAAGACTGGCAGCAGTAAAATAGGATTTGGTTGGTCCAGACAAACTATACCAAACCATAGCTCTCCAAAGAACTTGGGGTTTTTCTATTACTTGATATGATAAAATTAACCCATTCCTGGGCAGCTTAGTGGCACAGTGGATAGAGCAACCAGCCCTGGAGTCAGGAGGATCAAGTTCAAATCTGACCTCAGATGCTTACTAGCTCTGTGACCCTTGCCAAGTCACGTAACCCCGATTGCCTTCAAAAGCAAAAACAAAAAAATCTAACCCATCCCATCTTAACTTAGTATCATGGATTTCATAGATACTCCTTGCTTAAACTGTGTTTTCATGGCTTTTTTCCAAGTCAGTTTGGCTATAATACCTGTTTGGAAAACACAAACTTGTTCCCAAGCAATTGATAAATTAGGGAACACTTTGAGCATAGTGTAAATTTTGAGTTTGCTCATGTGCTATTTCTTCTGTTCACAATAACTGACAAGCTGTCACTCATCCAATATATACCAACATATGCTTCCGTAAGCTAACTGTATATCTTCGTGAAGGTAATGTGCCGTGTTTTGTGTATATCTTCTGGTGTAATAGTAATCATAGGGAGAGTAGGGCTATTCCATACCCTTCAGCCTTATCCTCCAGCCTGCCCACCTTGCTACCCCAGGCCCTAGGAACCTGGCACAGGCTAAGCTATTGCCCGAAGCCAGGAACATGCAAGGCTACTGCCACTGTTTATTTTAGTATTTATAGATTTCTTGGGGTTTACTGGCTAGATTTCTTTCTTAAGGACTGTGTCTTAAACCCAAATCACTCTGGCTCTCACTGATTGTCCATTAGGTCCCAGCTCAAGCCTCATTTGGTCATTGTTTGGGCCCTGATAGCTCAGAGTGAACATAAATAATAGTTGTTTCTGTTTTGGCAAGAAACCCTGAGGATCTTCCCCTCCCAAATTGTTTTTTTTTAACTAGGTAAAAGAGGCCATTCTTTGAATAGTTTCTTACCTAGTCTTAATTGCTGAATGGGCGTTGCCTCAGTCAAACTGAGACCTGGGAAAGACCTTAATTGAAAAGGCCAAGGTCTTCCACTACATCTGGGGCCACCTCTCTCATCCTGATCTATATCTTTCCACTGAATCCAGATGGTTCTAGAGGAGAGAGCAAGGTTGGTGATTTTGCATAGCCCTCTCTCACTTAAATCCAGTTCACTTGCAAGTCATGGCATTGCCTACCTTCAAGAACGAAGGACAAACAACAACGATATAGATTTCTTAACCATTTAACATGTATAAAGCAAGTCTACCTTTATTTTTTAAATTAGGATTTTCTCTCTCTTTTTATCTGTATCTATCCATCTGTCTATCTATCTGTCCATCTATCTGTCTATCCATCTATCAATCTATCTATCTATCTATCTATCTATCTATCTATCTATCTATTTTTAGTTTACAACATTCAGTTCCACAAGCTTTTGAGTTGCATGTATTCTCCTCTTCCCTTTTCTCCCCCCTCCCCAAGACGGCATGCCATTGGATGTAGGCTCTGCGTATACATTCACATTAAACCTATTTTTACATTAGTCATGTTGCAAAGAAGAATTATAACCAATGGAATGAACCACAAGAAAGAAGAAACAAAACTAAACAAAACAAAAAAGAGAGAGAGCAAAAAATATGCTTCTGCTTTCAGACTCCATAATTCTCTGGAGATGGCTAGCATTTTCCATCATGAGCCTTTTGGAGTTGTCTTAGAACCTTGCATTGCTGAGAAAAGCCAAGTCTATTGAAGTTAGTCATCACACAATATGGCCATAACTGCATTTAAGGTTTTTCTGGTTCTGCTCATTTCAGTCAGTATCAGTTCATATAAGTCTTTCCAGGTTTTTCTGAAGTCCTCCTGCTCATCATTTGTTATAGCACAATTGTATTCCATTGCATTCACATACCACAACTTGTTCAGCCATTCCCCAGTTGATGGGCAGTTCTTGGCCACCACAAAAAGAGCTGCTATAAATATTTTTGTACACGTGGGTTCTTTTCCCTTTGTATGCTCTCTTTGGGATACAGCCCTATAAGTGGTATTGCAGGGTCAAAGGGTATGCACATTTTAATAGCTTTTTGGGCATAGTTCCAAATTGCTCTCCAAAATGGTTAGATCAGTTCACAACTCTGCCAACAATGCATTAGGGTTCCAATTTTCCCACATCTTCTTCAGCATTTCTCATTTTCCTCTTTTGTCATGTTAGCCAATCTGATAGGGGTGATGTGTTACCTCAGTGTTGTTTTGATTTGCATTTCTCTAATCAGTAGTGATTTAGAGCATTTTTTCATATGACTATAGATATTTTTAATTTCTTCCTCTGAAAACTGCCTGTTTATATGCTTTGATCATTGTCAATTGGGGAATGACTTGCATTCTTGTAAATTTGACTCAGTTCTCTATATATTTTAGAAATGAGGCCTTTATCAGAGACTCTAGTTGTAAAAATTCTTTACCGGTTTTTTGCTTTCCTCCTGATCTTGGTTGCATTGGCTTTGTTTGTACAAACTTTTCAATTTAATGTTATCAAAATTATCCATTTTGCATAATGTTCTCTAACTCTTGTTTGGTCATAAATTCTTCCATTCTCCATAAATCTGATAGGTAAACTATTCCTTCTCTCTTTTTAATGTACCATTAAATGTACCATTTTGAGCATTGTGTCCTCAACCCCATTTTCTTCAATTGCTCAATTTTTCACAGCATAATGCTTTTTTTTTGAGGATTCATATGTTGTGTTACAGCAGAAATGACTAATGTTTAGCTTGTGCAGGTAAATATGTACATAGGCTCATATGATCCCAGATCCTGAACTGGCAGAGACCTTAGAAGTCATTAAATCCATGAAAAATTACCTATCCCTGAATCACATTATACCGTTGTTCTAAATTATTACTTCAGAAAATATTATTTACCCTTAATAAATGCTTTTTAATGATTGCTATTTAGTTGACAATCTCTTCTAACCACCTAATTCTAAGTTGCTATGTTCTCTAAGTACCTAGATCTCTAGAGTATTATTTAAATTCATTAGGGGTTTTAGTTAAGAGAATCACTTTTGTTAAGTTCTAATCTAATATATGTAAAGCTCTTTGCCAACTGTAGAGTCCCATATAAACTCACCTCTTCCTTCTTACTCATTCTCCATGTGCTATCAGCTGCCAACTCTTGTTGATTCTCCTTCTGCAATATTTTTCATACCTGTCTCCTCTCCATTCACACAGCCATGATGCTAGTTTACACCTTGACATCATCTTGCCTTGACTATTGCAATAATCTCCTAATTGGTCTTCCAGCTCTTCATCTGTCCCCTCTGCAGCCCTCCCTCCCCATAGCTGACAACATAATGTTTCTAAAATAGTGTTCTCACTATGTTACTATCCTATTGAAAAAAATCTTTCCTACCTCCCTGTTGACTTTAGGATAAAATACAGAAATACACATTCTGATAATTGTAAGTCCGCCACAATATGACTATCACCTACTTTTCTAGTTTTCTTTCATTTTACTCTCCTTCACAAATTCTTCATGCCAGTCAAACTGACCTGTGAGTTGTCCTCTGTACATGCCCTCATGTCTTGGAGGCACTCCCACTCCACCCTTACAAATCTGTCATTTCCTTCAGATCACAGTTTAGGTGCCAGTTCCTATAACATGCCTTTCTTGATCCCTCTAGTTTTTAGTGCTCCCTCCCTCTTACATTTACTGCATATGACCTTGTGGATTCTTTATATTATCTGAGTACATGTTGTGTTCCCCTCCTTTCCCCAAAGAATATGTGGTTTTTAGGATACAGGGATTGTTTTGTTTTTATCTCTATTCTTTGGGCCTGGAACAGTGCTTCTTGGCACATAATGGGCTTTTAATACATTTATTGAATTGAATTTTAATAATCACTGCTTATAATTTATCTTCTCTATTCAGATTTTTTCATACTCAATTTTCTTTTCTTCAAAAAAAAGTTTTGTTGTTCAGTCATATCTGACCCTTTGTGACTGCATTTGGGGTTTTCTTAATAAAGATACTGGGGTGGTTTTGCCATTTCCTTTTCTAGCTGGTCTTTCACATAAGGAAACTGAGGCAAACAGTTAAGTGATTTGCCCATGGTCACTTAGCTACTAAGTGTCTGGGACCAGATTTCAACTGAGGAAGAAAATGAGTCTTCCTGGCTTCAGGCCCACCACTCTAGCCACTGTACCACCTAGCTGCTCCTGAAAGAAAATATTCTTATATTTAAATACTTAATAGATAAGCAGGTCAAAGAAAGAAAAAAATCCAGTCTGTCATTTATGCGTGCATGCATGCGTGTGTGTGTGTGTGTATATATATATATATATATGTATATGGTATACAAATCAAAGGGAAGTATATGTGCTTATTATACCCAAGTATCTCATAACCTCACTTGGGTTTTCACTGTTGATGAATAGTCATCCTATTCATCCCTCGCTGGTCTCCCTGTATGTTCCTCACAGTAAATGACAAAAAATATTTCCTTTCTTCTCAAACCTCAACTTTTCTTCCTGCTTAACTGAATCTCCTCAGCTCCATTTGCATATATCTTAAAATTTCTCATTTCCTTCAGCCATCTTCTCCTCTCTTCTCCCAGAGCTGTCTTTATTCCTTGCCGAGGCAAATCCTTCTTGCCGGTGCTCTGTGCCCTGTGCCCTGTGCCCACACTCAATCTCACTTCCTCTCTGACCTTGCTTTATCAGATGTCTGCTCTCATAATTCTTTAATCTCTTCCTCTATTTATCCCTTCCAATTTGCTTATAAACATGCTCAGTTCCTTGACATTTGCAAAATCAACAACAAATCAAAAGCAAATATTTCCCTTTGATATTTTCTAGGCCCTTGAGCTAATATTTCATCTCTTTCCCCCCGTATACGTTGTCACGTTCATGGCATAATTGTCCTTTGGCCCTGGTGAGAAATATACGAATATAGCTGTCTTAGGGACAGATATATGGATTTGACCACCCAGTTGGTCATTTCAACAGCCTTATGCTGCCTTCCCGTACAAAATGGACGTTGGAATAACGGGCTGTGGACATTATTCGTGGAGATCACCTTTAACTTAGAGACTTTGCTTCAAATGTATGATAATTGTGTCCCTTTATGATAATGATATGGAGTATCAATTTGGAAAGATGAAGCATAACACTCTTGTGATACCACTAAGGAACCATTTTTCAAATATTAAGACCACCTTCATTAACATACTTTCCTCATTTAAAAAAACGTAATAAAGAAAAGAAAATAAAGGTTTATTATTTTTCTCAGATTAATTGCTGCAAGTATCCTCTACTCCTTTACTGAAATATCTGTTTTATGTAGCTTGAGAAGGAAGAAGAGTTTTGGCCTATTGATAGTCTTAGTCTTAAGATGGAATTTTGTCCAAATATACATTTGGCTGTATCAGGAAATATACACTGAATCATCTTACAACTTTAGTAATTTGTTGAGATTCCTGAAGGCAAAAGACTTCCTTAGCATTTGAGGTTAGGGTGAGGAAATAAAGGAGTATTTGGAAGAATGGGAAAGGGAGAAATGAACCATTTTTGTCAAGTTGTCCTAAAAATATTGAAGTATTGGAGTCTTTACTGTTCTGTGCCCAAGAGAGTTCAACTTTATAAGATCATGGTGTCAGAACTAGGTCTGTATATGATTAAAGTTGGAGGGGAGTGGAATGTTAGAAGAAAGGCAAACTCAAAGACAGGACCAAAGACTACATTGATGTCAGATCCATTTCCCAGAAAAAAAATGATGCTTTTTAAAGAGATGAGTCACGTCTTGATTGGGAGCCTTTGGCATCTTGAAGCATGGGACACTGAAATTTGTTTGCAACTATAAAATATTCTTTACTTTGGATTTTTTATTTTATATATATATATATATATATGTTTTAGACTGTTACTCAATCTTATGACCTACTTTTCTGGCTGCTTATACTTAAATGAATCAGGATATATCTCCAGGGAGTCCAAATTTGGGTAAGCCTTGTCAGAAATTTTGCCTTTAAAAGAATCAGATCCTGGAGAGAGTCCTTGGGCATCAGTGTCATCCTGTTGGAGCAACTACAGTGTATCTGGAGGACTTTTCATATTAGAAGCACAATTATAGTAAGGATTCAGGCAATTTACCTTGGTACCTAAAGTGAAGATTATATGGTCATGAAGGCAAGCAATTCTAGGAATTGTTCTCTCCTCTTGGAATTACCTTACAGCAGGGATTCTTTTTTTTCTTTTGTACTTAATGGTTTTTTTTTTCCAATTAAATGTAAAGATAGTTTTCAGCATTTATTTTTATAAGATTTTGAGTTCCAAATTTTTTTCCTTCTCTTCCTCCTTCCCTTCCCCCCTTCCCCAAGACAGCAAGCAATCCGATATAGGCTATGCATGTACAATCATATTAAATATATTTCAGCACTAGTCATGTTGTGAAAGAAGAATCAGAACAATAGGGAAAAGCCATGAGAAAGAAGAAAAAGTGAGAGAAAGTAATATGCTTTGATCTGCATGCATATTCCATAATTCTTTCTGGATATGGCTAGCATTTTCCATCATGAGTCATTTGGAATTGTCTTGGATCATTGCATTGCTGAGAAGAGTTAAATCTGTCAAAGTTGGTCATCGCAAAATGTTGCTGTTACTTTGTTCAGTGTTCTCCTGGTTCTGCTCATTTTGCTCAGCATCAGTTCATGTAAATCTTTCCAGGTTTTTCTGAAATCCACCTACTCATCATTTCTTATGGAACAAAAGTGTTTCCTTAACATTCATATACCACAACTTGTTCAGCCATTCCCCAATTGATTGGGCATCTCCTCAATTTCCAATTCTTTGCCACCACAAAAAGAGCTGCTATAAACATTTTTGCACATGTGGGTCCTTTTCCCTGTCTCTCCTACATATGAAAGACATGCAAGTCAGTTTTTGGAGGGGGTACTAGCAGTTGAGGGGTATAAGAAAAAGTGCTGTGTAGAAGGTCTGTCTTGATCTGATACTTAAAAGGATGCTAGGGATTCTAAAAGGCAGAAGTGAGGTGAAGCAAGAATGCTTCCCTGGTAGGGGAAGTATTCTGTGCAGACACATAGACAGAGATGAAATATGTTCAGGAAATGGCAAGTTGGCCTGTTTGGTTTGAAAGAAGAGTATGTGAAAGGGGAGAGTAGTGTGTAATAAGCCTGGAAAGGGTAGACTGGAGCCACATGGTGAAGGGCCTTACATAACAAGCAGGGAGTTTATACTTATCATTGAGTCAAGGGGGACACACCGAAGGTTGTTATTAAGCAGCAGAGTGATGTGGCCAGACCTATACTTTAGGGATAGCCATTTGGCATTTGTGTGGATGGTGGGTTAGGGGTAGGGGAAACGAGAATGCTCTACTCTCTATAAGGATGGAGGATTTAGGAATGAAGATGTGAGGAATGCAATCCAGACAATTAAACTCTGGCAGCTTTCAAAAACAGAAAGTTGGAGGGGCCTTGAGATTCCTGCCTCTCTAGATATATATGTTATACACATGAAGGGTAAAAATCAGGACTTCTTTTTTTAAACTACTTTCTTCTTGTAGAATAGGCTTTTATCTCAAAAATCTCAGTTGATTTGAATCAAGAGTATTTGTAGGTCTGATGTACCTATCTTAATATTACTGTATCTAAGGTGCTGTATAAGACAGATACCTAAAGAGAGAGAAATTCATTCTGTATCCATGTTGAGGGTTTGTCTCATAGATGTACCAAAATTAGCTCTATTTAATTGAGTTTTGAAAATTGGTTATTATGCTGTTATATTAACAATGTCTAATATTTTCATTTTCTTGGCTTTCTTAATTTCCCTAAGGTTTGTTGCAAGGTACCTTGTTATCATCCAGAATAACTTGGTTTCTAGCTAGGTAATGATTTTCTTCACATGCTCATTTACCCATCCTTCGTAGGTTGGTGTTATATTATTATATTTCCCATGTCTTGGGGTATGTAGAGATTCTGGGCATTGAGTAGTGGTATTTTATTCCTCCATTAAAATTCCAATCATGCTATTACTATAGTTTGCACTAGAAGAAGCCATAAAACAGGGGAGAATGACAACAGAGACTGTCAACATGGAACGTGAACAGTCTCATTTGCCATGACCTTGATGTATAAATCAGAATTCTGTAATTATTTCAGTATCCTGGACTCACAAGGAAACTGGTAAAATGTACAATGATGTTAATTGATAGTCACTGCTATATTTAAGCCTCATGCTGCAATTATTTAGTCTTGGTAACAAGGAGAGGACTGTAATTTTCTTTCTCCTTTGCTAATAATTCACAGTGTAATTCTGGGCTAAGACTAGAAACTATTGTAGTTTTAAAACTATTCGTGAACCCACTGTGGTTTTGTCTCTGAACACAGTACAACCAGTTTACAAGCACAGTGATTCTGGAACATCTTGTATACTTTGAAATACCAATTTGGAAATGGATTTGAAATCACATGTAATCTGAAATGTAATATTCTCATTAGGAAGGGTGATACCCAGTATTATTAAAATGATTCCCAGCATGTGTGAATTATGGAAGAAATTTTCTGTTTTTTCTAAATAGATTTTTTTATGGCTAATATTTTATATTAGAAAGTCAAAATATTGAAACAATTGACAAAATTGGGACAAATCCATCTCAGCTGTATTATAATAGAAGTGCCTCGGAGGTAAGAACACATATAAAAAATGTTGACATCATATATAAGTATGCAAGTTCATAACTTATTTTGGCAACATTGCACATCTATAAAGAAAAAATTCATGATTTTGGTCTTAAAGAATTGCAATTTGAGTTGCCATCTTGGTCTGAAATAAAAAGATCTTTTCATTCAAAATAACTCAGTAAATATTCTAACTCGATTCAAAGTATTCCTCCCCAGTATTTGTGACTGAAAGCAGATTAATGTGTTCAGTTGAAATGACTGGAATAGTGTTACACTGGTTGGGATATCTGCTTAAATTTTGAATTAATCCAGTGTGTGGGGGCGGGGAAAGTTTGGCTTGGTTCATAAATAACATGTTGTATTCCTCAAGTTGAATATAATCTTGACAGGGAACTATTTTAATTCTGTATTTATATTTTAAGCACCCAGCCCATAGTAGGTGCTTAATAAATGCTTTTTTATTGGTATACATCATTCAGCTACTACCAACCATCAAATATTTTTGTTCACAAAGTTAGCAAGACAAGTATAACTTAAAAAAAAACCCTACCCTCAAGAACCATTTTTATAATGGTAGAAAAAAAAGTTGCACACATTTATTACGTGAAAATTTTTTACTTTGACAATAGCATCATATACTTGTTGTGATTTTGGTCTTTACTGCTTGCCTTCATACAAGGCCAGAAGAGATTCAGTAGGGACTTTCACAACCTTGAAATGGACTCCAGGAATATCACTAGCAACATGACTTTACAACCAAATCCAGCAACCAGAACCTCATCATTTTCCTCAGTGATGTTCAGACTGTCATCATTGGGAACAAAGGTGGTAATTTTTTTGTTGATCTTAATTGACCTGATCTTAGCTGAGCTGGACTCAGACACACTTTCTGATGGCAGAAGCGCACTCCTTGGCTTCTACCTCTACTTTCCCCAGGACTACTTTTCCCTAATCTTTCCTAACACTCATCACCTTTACATGGGATGTTCCTCCAAATGGAACAGCCTTCAGGGCAGTGTCTAAATGGGCTTTCTTGTACAATTTTCTTGCACCTCTGGGTCTCCTGTGGCTTCAGAGCTTTCTAGAAGCATGAAGACCAGAGCACTGACTTCTGCTGCCACCATCTCAGTCAAGGAAAAAGTCCAAGTTGACATTTTTGTTATAAAAAAGGTTTAGATTTTTGAGAAATCTATAACGTCAGTAGAAACTAAATGAGTCTAAGATAATTGAAATAGAGACAAGATGACAATCTACTTCTATGCCACAAGATTAATTGACATATTCAATTCCCAACTTCACACAAGTCACTGGAAATTCTTGGGAGAAAAAAGGCAGAACTAAATAAATTAACAGGGGCCAGAGACTGTAAAGGGGATATCTACTTAATCCACTCTCATTTACATGAGAACAATAAATATGCCAACTACAAATCTTTTCTATTTATTAACCTACTTATACCTAAACTTGTATTTCTGAGGGTATTTTGCATTTCTATGCTTTATGTTTTTAATTAAGAGGCAGTGCAGCGGGTTTGCATAGGGAGCTGGCCTTGGAGTCTGGGAGACCTGGATTTAAGTCCCACTTCTGATGCATAGTTCTGTGATTCTGGACAAGTCACTTAATTTTTCCCTTCTTCAGGCAGCTCAGCACCCCAGGCCATTTGCCACTGTTGTCAGTGGTTGGTCAGATAGTTGGAAGCTATGTACACCAATGAAATCACAAGTTTGGACTTTTATTTTTAAAAGCATCATTTTCTATGAAAAAACAGAAGAAAATACTCTGAGTCACACAGGCAGAAATTTGGGATCCACTTTGGACTATTTCTCTTCAGCTGATTTGTTTTTCACAAAACTGTAGAATGTTGGCATTAGAAATTGTATCAGAGGTTATCTAGTTTAATTCATGCTTCAAGGTCCCCACTATAGCTGTCTGACAAGATGCCTTTTCTTGAAGACCGCCATTAAGGCGAAAATGACTACCTTCTGAGATGGTCCATTCCATTTTGGGGTAGCCATGGTCATAAGAACATTTTTTTCTAAACGTTCTTTGCAGTGTGTGTGTCTCGCTCCTGATTCTACCATTTGGGGCCAAATGGAACAAACTATCTTCTATGTCTAACAAATGATATCCCTTCAGTTACCTGGAAACAATTTTCATGCTTCCCTCTACTCAGACTTCATTATTCTGGATGCCTTCTTCTTAGTCTTTTTAGTTTTTCATTGCCCTTCCTAAGCCATTCAAATTTACCCATGAAACTCCCCTTTCCCTCTCTCCTTTATCCCCTCTCCCACTCCTTCCCACACCGCCAGTCAGGCACTTTGGCCTTTTTTTTTTTTTCAGTCAGCCTCTAAGAAAAAATATGAAAACACTTTGAGGAAAGGGAAGAAAACTTACATAATAATGACATACCAAAAATCTGCAAGAAACAGAAAAACCTTCTAAGAATCATTTCATTGAATTTTATGTCAAGTAGATTTCAATACACTGGATTTTCCTAGAGATGTAAAGATGCGACATCAGAACTTTGTAAAGGTTGGTAGAGATTTAAAACAAATCTTAATTTACTAATATAACTCTTTGTCTGAATGCAAGTAATTTTTTAAAAAAAATTTTAAAAATTCCTTTTGTATTACAAGAGGAAATTGAACAAATTCATGCCTTAATCTTTGGGATTTAAAAATTAAAGAAGATAACTTTCAATTTTTAATTGAGATATTGTAACAAATAGCTCCTCTAAAGTCTTGCTTAGGTGTATCTTTGTGGTATAGATGTAACTCTGGCTTCTTGAAGCTTATGCCGATAGAATATAAACTCTTCGAGGGTATTACCAAGCTTTCAGAATTTTATGGATGGGCCCAGTGACAATGAGTCTCTTTTGCCCAAGGATTAGCCTGGCTTCTTTTAGAGAGATTTAGCACCAGGAGTTTGGACATCAAGTAACAAATTACTTTTTGACTATGGTAACTTGGGGAGAATATTTGCTAAGGTGCAGTCGTGAATCTGTGTCTGGGGTTGGGAGTGGAGGATAATGGTATGATTTCTATTTCATAATGTTATGATTTCTCTCCTGGAGGTGGTACCTGTGTTTAGTAAAATCGAGAACCTATTGAAGTACTGGCTAAAACAGGTTTGAAAACGCCCCTTCTTTGGTTTCATTAGTTGAATTCAAGTCATTGTACAAGAGTTTTGTGTATTCAAAGTAGATAAAGTTTACTTTATTTAAAAACAAAACATTTAAAACTGTATAGTATACTTTATTAATGCATTCATTATTTATTCATCCCCTTGTTTATTCAGAAATGTTCATTAAGCAATAATGGTTTGCAAAAAGGTGTGTCAATCACTCAACAATTTAGTAAATACTTACTATGTACCAGGTGCTACACTAAGTGCTGGGGATACAAATTCAAGCAAAAAGAAAGATAGTCCCTGCCCTCCAGGAGCTTACATTCTAATGGTGAAAGATAGCATATAAAAGGGATCTTAAAAGTACGATAGGGAGGAGGAGAAAATGGTGGCAAAGTTCAGAAAGTCAGAAGCAGAGATGGAGAAAGAATGCAGACTGACTTGTGTGAACCAGTCCTCACAACAGAGGTTCTAAGAGAAACTCACCAGTGGGAGAAAGGTGCTGCATAGTCAGTCATGGTCCTTTTTAAATATAAGCAAACAGGCTCAAAGAGTTTTCATACCAGTACTTATAACACAGTTAGTAAGTATTAAAGTCAGAACTGGAAACCAGACCAGCTAGCATCAAGTCCAGTGCAGGTACCATTATATCATGATGCTATGTGGCCATAATAACTTTATTCTTTGTCAGTCACTGTGGTTGGCTTGGTTGTAATCCATTAGTTTCACATCTTTAAGTTTTTGTTTTGAATATTTTCTACTATTTTTCCTTTTCTTCTCTGTGGTGTCTTCTATAGTTCTGGATGTAGATAATAGGTAAACAGTTTTGTATTGATTCTGTTGATACAAGGCATCTTAGTCATATATAAAATAAAAATACTGCCCCAGTTTATTTTGTCCACTTTTTTTAACGGCTTTAGATGGTTTTATGTCTGTGAATATATATTTTCCAAACCCTGGTTTTAGAACCTACATCTTTTGCCCTCATCTTAAATTATTAGGGGAGGAGAGCTATAGTCCTGTTTGAAATTGTTTAAATGCTTTTTCTTTAGAAGGATTTTTTAAGTAGCATCCTCAAAGTAAATATTTTATAGAATAAAGCAAACTATTTAAGTACATGATATAGTGAAAAGGATGCTAGAATTTTTTGTAGAAGCAAAAAGAACTGAAAGCGGACAATCCTAAATTACAGCATAACTGAGCAAATCATGGCATAAGAATGTAATGCAAGACTTGCAGGCTAAGAAATGGCCAATATGAAGAATTCAGAGAAACTTGGGAATGCTTACATGAAATAGTGCAGTGCAAAGTAAGTAGAATGGGGAGAATAATTTATAACATCACCAAAATAATGCAAAAGAAAGCACCATTGAAAATCTCAGAACAGCAGTGGTGAACGTAGTGACCATTTGTGACTTAGGAGCTCTGACTGGGAAGCATATTTTTCCCTATCAGTAAAGAGGTTGGAAACTGTAGGTGTGGAATGAAGTTTTCAGATATGGCCAATGTGTTGTTTTCTTTTGCTTGATTAACTGTATTCTTTTTTTGTATACAAGGGAGAACTCTTGAGGGTGGTGAAGAACCATATGGAATTGACAGTGATGTAAAAAATAAAGAATCTAATTTTTTTTAAGTGCTAAACCTAGAGCCTTCAGATATGGGTTCTGTATCAGTAAGGCAATAATAACAGTGTAGATGATAATTGTCAAAGTGCCTACATGCTTCTATATTGCAAGGTACACAACACTCTCCACATAGGAGGTAGAAGAAGTAAACCATTTATTCAGACACCAGAGAACCATATCCCATAAGCCATCTACCCAATCCATCACAGCAGTGAAGCATTCAATACATATCACAACATGGAGCCTCGCCATCCCAAAACCTCCTCAGCCTCCTACTGGGGTCTCCCCAAAAAACAAACTCACAGTTCAGGTGTCACAGTCTGTTCAGCAATCAGAGGTCAACTTGCATTACCTCAGCTCTAACAGTCACGACGACCATTAACAGCCATAACAGCACTCGCGCTCGCTCGCTCTCTCTCTCTCTCTTTCTTTCTCTTTCTCTCTCAGCATTTCCTTTTTCTTTCAGGAAGCTCCTCCCACCACATGAGACTTAGGTTTCCTGTGACATAAGCAGGTCACATGGCCTATTAATAGGTGGGAAAGATCTTTAGATCTAAATTGTGATTACAGGTTCATAACCACTTAATAGCTGTGACTGTGTTCAAGTCACTGCACATTTCAGAGCTCCAGTTTCCTTGTCAGTAAAATGAGCATAGTAATACAACAGTGGTGGCCTATAATGAATGAATCAAGCATTTATTAAGTGCTTCTTACATGCAAAGCACTGTGCTAAATGTCAGGGAACATAGTGTTAAGTAAAGTAGTATCTGCTCTCATGGCGCTCACTGCAGGAGATGACATATAGGGAATGTTTCAGCTGCAAGTCACATAGAAAGATCCCATGGTCCTTAGGGTATATCAGCCAAACAGATGGTAATGCCTCTTGTTTACTCTCATTTCCATTGATAACATTGTATTAGTTTCTGATGTTGAACTATTTGAGGGACAAGAACTTTTTTTTTTTTTGAGTCTGAAAGATATGACTATAGCACCTGCAGCAGCATTGGTAGACTTTACCACATCTCCACAGAGATATAGTCTGATGGCTGCAGACACTGGGCTTGGAAGCACTGCTGTTTCTGAGGTTCTTCGGTTAAGTGTCCGAGGATGTATCCATCAGAGTCTCAGGAGAGGTGACAGTGAGGGTAGTGGTGGTGGTGGTTTGACTTTCCTGGCATCTGCTATCCTTTGTCTCTCTCTCAGGATGACCTGTTGCTTCAGCTAGACTGGCTTGCTATGTAGTAGCAGCTGCTGAGGGTAACCAGCCCCTTCTCCATAGGATCCGCCTCTCGGCAAGATAGATGGCTGGAAGTAAGACCAGTGGTCTCTAGTGATTCTACTCTCAGGGGCTGGGGGTGGTGAGGGCACTACTATTTCCACAGGTCTTAGCTTCAGGGCTGTCTTTGTCAGGGTTGAGCAAAAATGGTCATCAAGGTGATGGTGGTGGCAATTTTACCTGCCTTCTGCCTTTCCTTCAGGGTCCATTGCCTCTTCAAATACTACTTGAAGTTGGTAGATCTGAGCTTATGTCCTGGCAGAGACACTTTTAAGCTCTGTTACTATGGGGAAAATGACTTTGAGCTCTTTCCTCATTAGTTCAGTGGGGATAATCATACTTGTATTACTAAGGTAGGATCATAGAAACTAGATCGTAGAATTCTAGGCGCCATAGAAATGTTACATTCCAACACACTTACTTTACACATGAGGGAAATGAGACCAAACTAGTTAAGAGTCTGAGATCACAAGGGTGATAAGGAACAGAGCTGGCATTGAAGCCCATGAGCTCTCTAGCTTCAAATCTAATACTCTTTTGAGTACATCA
Organism: Trichosurus vulpecula; assembly: GCF_011100635.1. Classification (NCBI taxonomy): domain Eukaryota; kingdom Metazoa; phylum Chordata; class Mammalia; order Diprotodontia; family Phalangeridae; genus Trichosurus; species Trichosurus vulpecula. The sequence continues at coordinate 146,714,126 of NC_050580.1, forward strand.
TTCTGCCTTACAGAGTTGTTAGAGGGAGAACATTTAAAGAGCTATATAAGTGTCACCTCTTGCTATTATTGTTACATACTTCAGGTATATAATGTGAGGAAAATGCTTTATAAGCTCTAAAACACTACATAAATGTGAATTGCATTATTATCATTACTGGTAGTTGGAGAATATTTCCCATTACAAGAAAGAACTTCAGGTCCTATATCTGAATTTATCTTTTCCATGTTGATTTAGAGGAAAACAAAACTCAGAAGGCAAACTACTAATGTCTGACTCTTTTAAGATTTTAAAAATCAAAAGAAAATAAAATTTGGTCCTTTCCATGTGCACAGAACTGTGTCCTAGTCAATGCAATGCATGATATAGAGGCAGTCACATTCAAGTTTGGAGCCTGAAGTCCTGGTTCTTTCATCTACTGTTTATGTTTCTATGGGCAGGTCATTTTCTGAGCTTCTGGTTCCTCATCTATTAAAAGGGAATGATCTTCCAACCCCCACCTTATAAGAGTGTTGAAGCAAAAGACATAAACTATAGAATTCTATAGAAAGGTGATTAAGGCAATGCAAATTCTGCTCTTTATTTCTAGGATGTTTCAGAAGGGTTGTGAATTTGGAGAAGAATAATAGTAACTTATATTTACGTAGTGCTTTAAGTTTTATAAAGTACCTTCCTCATAGCAACCCTGTGAGGCAAATAGTACAAATATACTTATCCTCATTTTTCAGTTTAGAAATCTGAGACTGTAAGAAGCATCTAGGTGGCTCAGCAGATAGAGAGCTCAGCCTGGAGTCAGGAAAACCTGAATTCAAATCCAGCCTCAGGTGCTTACTAGCTTACCTTAGGCAAGTCAGTTACCCCTGTTTGCCTCAGTTTCCTCATCTGTAAAATGAGCTGGAGAAAGAAATGGTAAACTACACCAGTATCTTTGCATGAAGACCTCATGAACCATATTAGCATGTTGTGGCCCACAGGGTCAGGAAGAATCGAACACGACTGAAAGACTGAACAACAAACAAAAAAAAGGTTAAAAACCTCTAGATCACTTAATAAGTACTTGTTGATTTGACTGGTGATCACACAGACCAAATAGGCTTAGATCAACCAGATCCCAAGATGGAATGAGCACATAGCCTAATGATCCTGAGAACAAAAACCTTTAAGGTCACCTTAACCTGTTAAATCAGATGGTCCTTCCCTTATGTTTAATCATCCTTCTGGTCAACCATTTATTTTTAAATCACAGAGAACTGCAATTTCTGTCACTTTAATTCCCATATACGTCCCAAATTACTGGATTTACAAAACCATTGCTAATAATTTATAACATCACAGTAACAATTGGGTTCCATAGCCTCCTATAACATTAAAATAAGAGGTTGTGCTGTGTGCTTTTCCTCCAAAGGAGTTTTGATCAAGGAGTAGATACTTACATGTTTAAATACATGATCACACTATCAATTGCAGCTCTTCTCAATGTGTCTGACACATAGTAGACTCTTAATAAATGTTTATTGATTACTGATCTTTAGTGGGCTAGAGTTAGGGATGGGGATTTGACTTGTAATTTCATTGATATAGAGAGCTTGCAAATGAGGAAATTTCTTCTAGCAATTATTAGCAATTACTCTGCTGTAGCCTAGTCTCAGAGAGTTGCCTAGGGCCCTAAGAGGTTAGGTATCTGACCTTGGATCATACAAACCAGTATGTCAGAGGTAGTTCTCGATCCCAGGTTTTCCTGACTTCAGGTCCCATTGTCTGTTTACTAAAGTCACACTATCATTCATATATATCGTAGTTTAATATTTACAAAGTAAACATTTTTCTCCAACAAATGTATGACTTGGGTAGTGAGGCTGAGGTTAAATGATCGGTCCATGATCATACAGGATTAAAGCTAGGATTCAACCTAGACCTCTTGATTCAAGTATAACAGTCCTCCCTATAACATGTGTTCCTATTTAGTTATTATTTCAGTTTTTCCTGCCAAGGAACCCGATTTGTATGAGGAATTCAGGGCCTTGCCCAAATTTATACTGCTATTAAGAGTTGCAACTTAGTCTTGAACTTTCAAACACCAAAGGCTCCTTCTGGTATATCACACTATCTCTCCTGTCTGTATAGAATGGAAGCATGACAACTAAATTATAAAATTTGTGTATTTCTGGCTTGCTAAAGGATTTGGGTAGAATTGTAGTCAGTGTAGGGAGATTCGGCTTAGGGCCTTGGGTACTTGGAGCACTTGACACTGAGCCTGAAGGGTTTATGATATTAAATGAAGCATTTCCCATACAGATTTCAATCACTGGAAGAAGCAATCTCTCCATACATTGTGAGGATGGGCTTGTTTTGCCATTGAATTTCTTTTTTTCCCCTTTTCCTGTGACTCTGGGGATATATTACAAAGAGATTTAATGAATATATTTTCATCCATACTTATTTGATTCATGACCCTGTGGCTTGTGTTTCGTAGTTACCTTTTATAGCTTTTGAATTATTATGTATCATAGAACTGAATCAATAAAAAACGGAACATGAAGAAAAGACCCTGTTTAACATTTCAAGGGAGATGGAGTAATGCTATCCATAAATATTTATATTTTACTGGGAAGAAAATGCCTTTTTCATTTGACATTCAAACAAGTTAACTGAGAGGTTCACCATTTGAGGAAGAAAGATAATCTTTTTTTTTCCTTTAAAAAAATTATAGGATCTTAGAACTAGAAAGACCTTGGAGATCACCTAGTCTTATTTTGTGGATTAAGAAACTGAGGCCTGAATCTGTTAAGGGGCTCATTCAATGATACAGGGCTAATATTTAGAAAAGCTAGGACACAGGTCACCCAATTCCTGGGCCAAGGTACTTACCATGATACATATTGCCTTCCTTCAGAGGTCATTTGAAAGAAAAAAGTAGAAGAAGGTAAAACTGCATTTTTTATTGTTCAGTCATTCATTCATTCATGTCCAGAACTTTGTGACCCTGTGGACCATAGGACACCAGGCCCTTCTATCCTCCACTATCTCTCAGAGTCTCTCCAGTTTCATATTTATTGTTTCCATGGCACTATCTATCCATTTCCTCCTCTGTCGTCATCTTCTCCTTTGGCCTTCAGTCTTTCCCAACATCAGGGTCTTTCCTAGTGAGTCCCATCTTCTCATTATGTGGCCAAAATATTTAACCTTCAGCTTCAGTATTTGACCTTCCAGTGAATGGCCTGAATTAATTTCCTTAAGTATTGACTGATTTGATCTCCTTGCTGTCCAAGGGACTCTCAAGTTTTCTCTAGCACCACAGTTCAAAAGCATTGATTCTGTAGTGCTCAGCTTTTCTTATACTCTGGCTGTCAAAGCCATACATTGCTACTGGAAAGATCATAACTTTGACAATACAGACCTTTATCAGGTGATACCTCTGCTTTTTTTGTAGACTGTCCAGATTTGCCATAGCTTTCCTTTCAAGGAGCAATTTCATGGCTAAAGTCACCATCTGCAGTGATCTTTGAGCTCAGGAATATAAATCTGACACCGATTCCATTTCTTTTCTCTCTATTTGCCAGGAAGTGATGGGACCAGTAGCCAAGATTAGTAATTTTTACATTAAGCTTCAAGCCAGTTTTATACTCTCCTCTTTCACCCTGATTAAGAGGCTTCTTAATTCTTCTTCACTTTCTGCCATCAGAGTGGTGTCATCAGCATATCTCAAATTGTTAATATTTTTCCCAACAACCTTAATTCTGGCTTTTGATTCATCCAGCCTGGCATTTTGCATGATGTACTCTGCATATAAGTTAAATAACTAAAGTGATAATATACAGTCTTGTCATACTCCTTTTCCGGTTTTAAACCAGTCAGTTGTTCCATGTTTGGTTCTAACTGTTGCTTGTTGGCCTGAATACAGCTTCCTCAGGACGCAAGTAAGATGATCTGGTACTCATCTCTTTGAGGACTTGCCACATTTTGTTGTGATCCACACAGTCAAAGGCTTTGGTGTAGTCAACGAAGTAGGTGTTTTTCTGGAACTCCCTTACTTTGTCTCTAATCCAGCAAATGGTGGCAGTTTGGTCTCTAGTTCCTCTGCCTCTTCCAAAACCAGCCTGCTCTTATGGTAATTCTCAGTTCAGATACTGCTGAAGCCTAGCTTATAGAATCTTAAGCATAATCTTGTTGGCGTGTGAAATGAGTGCAGTTGTTCAGTAATTTGAACATTCCTTGGCATCGTCCTTCTTTAGGATTGGGATGTAAACTGATCTGTTCTAATCCAGTGGCCACTGTTGAGATTTCCAAATTTGCTGGCATACTGGGTATAGCACTTTAACAGCATCATCTTTTATGATTTTAAATAGTTTCACTGGAATTCCATCATTTCCACTGGCCTTATTTTTAGCAATACTTCCTAAGGTCCACTTGACTTGATTCTTCTGGATATCTGGCTCTAAGTCAATAACCACCCCATCATAGTTCTCAGTGATGTTAAGATCTTTCTTATGTAGTTCTTTTGTGTATTCTTGCCATCTTTTTTTTTAATCTCTTCTGCTTCTGTTAAGTCCCTACCATTTTTGTCTTTTATCATGCCCATTTTCGCAAGCAAATGTTTCCTTCATATCTCTCATTTTCTTGAAGCGATTTCTTGTCTTTCCCACTCTATTGTTTTCTTCCATTTCTTTGCACTGCTCATTTAAGAAAACCTTATCTCTCCTTGCTATTCTCTGAAATTCTGCGTTCAGTTAGATATATCTTTCCCTTTCTTTCCTCAGCTGTTTGTAAAACCTAATCAGATAGCATTTTGCTTTCTTTCTCTTTTTCTTTGAGATGTTTTTTGTTGCTGTCTCCTGTACAGAATTGTGAACCTCTGTCCATAGTTCTTTGGGCACTCTATGTACCAGGTCTAATCCCTTAAATCTGTTCATCACTTATACTTCATATTCGTAAGGGATGTTATTTAGGTCATGCCTATACAGTCTGGTGGTTTTCCCTAATTTCTTCAATTTAAGTCTGAATTTTGCAATAAGAAGCTCATGATCTGAGCCACAGTCAGCTCCAGGTCTTGTTTTAGCTGACTACATAGAGCTTCTCCACCTTTAACCGTAAAGTAAATAATCAATGTGATTTTAGTATTGGCCATCTAGTCTTGTCCATGTGTATAGTTGCCTTTTGGCTTGTTGGAAAAAAAGTATTTGCTATGATCAGCGAGTTATCTTGACAAAACGCTATTAGTCTGTACCCTGCTTCAATTTGTACTCCAAGGCCAAATTTGTCCATTATCCTAACTATCTTTTGACTTCCTACTTTAGCATCCTAATCCCTTATGATAAATGACTTTTTTTTTGCCTTATTTCTAGATGTTGTAGGTCTTCATAGAACTGAGTAACTTTGTTCTCTTTGCGATAGTGGTTAGAGCATTAACTTGTATTACTGTGGTATCAGATGATTTGCCTTGGATTTGAATAGAATCATTCTGTCATTTTTGAGATTGCACCCCAATACTACTTTTCTCACTCTTTTATTGACTATTGACTATTGACTCCTTTTCTTCTAAGGGATTCTTGCCTACCATAGGGTATGTAATGATCACCTGAATTAAATTCACCCATTTCTGTCCATTTAAGTTCACTGACACCCAAACTGATGGTATTTAATTTTTCCATCTCCTGTTTAACCACATCCAGCTTACCTTGGTTCATAGATCTTCCATTCCAGGTTCCTATGCAAGATTGATCTTTATAGCATTGGACTTTCATCACCAGACAACATCTGCAGCTGTGTTTTCTTTCGGCTTTGGCCTAGCTGCTTCATTCGTACTGGAGTTACTTGGAGTTGGCCTTCGCTCTTCCCCAGTAGCGTAGTGGACATCTTCAGACCTTAGGGGCTCATCTTCTGATTTCATCTGTTTTATGGTTTTAATACTATCCATTGGATTTTCTTGGCAGAGATACTGGAGTGGTTTGCCCTTTCCTTCTCCAGTAGATTACCTTTTGTCAGAACTCTCCACTATGACCTATTCATCATGGGTAACCGTGCGTGGCATAGATCGTAGTTTCATTGAGATAGGTAAGCCCTCTGCCACAAGAAGGCAGTGATCCAGAAGGAGAACACTGTCCATGGAGTTTTCTTGGCAGAGATGCTGTAGGGATTTGCCTTGCAGAATTCTCCACTGTGACCTGTCCATCTTGGGTAACCCTGCATACAGCATAGTTCATAGTTTCATTGAGCTGCACAAGCCCCTCTGTCATGACAAGGCAGTGATCCAGGAGGGGAAAAACTGTATCTAGATCCATTTTATTACCGAATAACATCTTGACTATTGGCAGAAACCTGGCTCTGACTAATCATTTGTCTTCCTGGGAAATGACATTCAAGGAAAACATGAAAACTTGAACTCTAGTAAAACAATGAATAGCTATAGTTGTCTTCAGCACTCAGCTGAAATGCTGTCTTCCAAATGAAGTTTAAACCTCCCTGCATTCCTTTCACCCTTCCCACCCCCTACCCACCCCTCCTGTGCTAGCTCACATGCTCCAAAAAAAATCCTGTATATACAGTACTCATGCCTACATGCTTCTAATCCTTGAGAAATGACTTTTCCTGAGGGCACGGGTGGTTTTGCTTTTGGCTTCACATCCCCAGTACTTAGCACAATGCTTGCCACATAGCTGGCTAGCATTTATGTAGTGCTTTAAGTGTTGTAGAAGACTCTATATATGTTGACTCATTTGTTAGTAAGCACTTAATAAATGCATATTGACCAACTGATTGATTGAAAGGGGCCTGAAGCAATTTACTTTCCTTCACTTGACCTCTGGTTCCTTCTCTAAAATGAGAGGTTTGGCCTAATTTATTTTTTGCAATTCTTTCTAGTACATGATTCAGTGACTGTATACTTGACAGGTAGAGAAAGGAGAAGAACCAACTAGCGAAGAGAATCCATGAGCATATCAGTCTCCGAGTAATCTAGAACTCATTGTATGGGCATACCAGTGAACTCCAGGAGGACAGAAATAGTCGGTATTAAATAAATGTTTATTTGATGAATGAATTACCATAAACACTTAAAAATAAATAAATATTGATACTTTTTGTTTCTATATCCCCTGCATTCCTATTTATAATAAAAATAAAAAAGATTTTTACAAGTTCAGTAAAAGTAACTAATATCAAAAAAGTCTGTTATATGGAGGGTTCCACACTCATAGTCCCTTACCTTCATAAAGAAGTAGGAGTGAGTTATAAATTTTCTCACGTATTGTATCTTCTTTTAATTTGATCTTAGCCAATATAATTTCATAGCATTCAGTTTTGATATGCCTTGATGTTTTAGTGATTGGGAATATTATTTTCCTAGTTCTTTCTGGCTTTGTAGCAATTCATGTCTTCTGATATAGAATCTCAAAAATTGAATTTCAAATGGTAGATGTATTCTGGTAAATCAAATTTCTGTAAATTGATTCACATTTTGAATAATTCTCTTTGATAATGTTTCTTAATGACTTTCGTTCTGTACTATGCTCAAACATTTCCAAATCTGCCATTTTGGACTAGGCAGGTAGGGTAGGCCTTTGAGGGGTGAAGTGGGAAAGGAGTTTATTAAGCACCCACTTTGCTAATACTACTAATGTTTACAAATATTCTTTCATTGGCTCCTCACAACAACCCTGTGAAGTACGTGCTATTATTATCCCTATTTTATAGTTGAGGAAACTGAGACAACTAGGGATCGAATGACTTGCCCATAGTCACATAGCTAGGAAGTATCTAAGGCTGGATTGAACTCAGTTTTTCTTGCCTCCAGATCCACTATCCCATCTGAAAAGAGCATCCTTGGCTTTTCTTATAATCTCCCCTGAGACCAGGGTGGCATAGTCAGAGCAGCTAGATTTGTAATTAATTGAGGGAGAAGAAGTATATACGGTTAGAAGAGGGCCCTCAATCAGTCGAGCATTTATTAAACTCCTCTTGTGTGCTAGAAACTATGCTAAGGATACAAATACAAACAATTCCCCTCAAAGAGTTTATGTTCTGTAGTTCAGAGAAATAAAAGAAGGTGAAGACTAAGAAAAAGTAATTGGATTGAGCAAGATAAAGGTGACCTTGAAGTGAAGAAAGGAAAGGCTGCAGTTCTTGTGGTAATCTACACAGAGAAAGCAAAATTGGGATAAAAACACTTTTTCCAGTAATACACCAATGAAGGCTTTATGACACAGAAATGTCTTGGCATACTGGTTGGAAAATACTCCCTAGAAGAATCACTATTTAAAATAAATTTAAATAATAAAAAATAAATTTAGTAAATTAATAATATGAATACTAATAAATAATAAATTAAATAAATGAAATTTTAAATTAGATTAAAATAATACTGAGTTGAGTCCTTACAAAAAAAGAATTGTTATGTAATGTTGGAAAATCACCCTTTAGTTTATCTGTTTTGAGATTAAGTTCAAATTTTTGTAGATTGAGTTTTCTTCAACCAGGGTACTATTCTCCAATTTATATATACATATAATATATATATACATATATATATATATATATAAAATATGTATATGATTACTTGTATATGTTTATATACACACATATACATATAATATATGTAATATACTATTTGATATCAGCAATCTGTGATTTTGTTGGGTGCAGTATTCCTTTCACTGATATAAATTGCAGCCTTTCTTTAATACTAGATAGTCTTTTAAATGTTTGCTGGGACCAAAACATTCACCATTTGTTCAATCTGTGGATAAGTCTCCTCCACAGTCAGCTGGAATGATGCTTAAAATCAGCAGACCTATAGCCCATCACCATTTTTATTTTTATAAAATATAGTCTAACTCCTTCAGGAACAGTGTTATTCTAAGTAGCAGTGTGTTAGGAGTTTAAGAATGCCATGGTACAAGTTGTAGACTATAGTTTTGTTGATGTGTTATATACTTTTAGCTCATCCTGGTTCTGACTGAATCCCTGAAAGCCGAGTCACATGTTGTGATACATCTGGGAATTCTATATTATTCTTGATGTTTTCCATTAAGCCTGCTTGCTCTAGGCCGTTTGGGGTGCTTTGCATCTTGATGTCTGCTTAAAATTTTAGGATTTTTTGAGGTGATGAGAGATTGGATTCTAGTTCAAACTTACCATTTTATAAAAGAAGCAACTGAATTCTAGGGAGAGAGCCCTTAACCTAAATTCTCATGAGTAAATGGCAGATCTGGGACTAGAACCTTTGTTGTCAACCACTTCTGTACTTTTGGAAACAGAGGAAAGTCACTTTACACCTCCTTGCATTTTTGTTTTTCCACTGTATCTTCAATCTTCACTAACTTTCTTAATGGGGGCACAGGGGGAGAAAATGATATTATTTTAGAAATCATTATAACATAAGAATTATGAAATTTATGCTTGTGAAGCATTATTTCCAACCCACCCACCATAATGGTATTCTTTGACAGAATCTTTTAGTTTCTCGTAACTACTAGAGTCATCGTTTTTGGTTGCCTAAAGCAGGCCTTTCACATTAAGCAAAAACAATCAATATTAAATAATGACTATTGGGGTGGTAGTCTTCAAGGTTGCAGATAGATCGTAGCAGCATTCAGATCTTTACCAACATTTCTTGCTTTTATTGGATGAATCCCCGAGAGAATGGCTTAGTTTTCTGGAAGAAATGCTTCTTCACTGAATAGCTGGTATTGAAAAATGAAAGAAATGAGATGAAGAAAATTCATATATTTTTACCTGTACTGGAATGTTCAATTATTTGTTTTCCTTTCCTCACAACCAGGCACATACCGCCTGGCTCTAATCTATCATTCTAACTTTATCACAATTCCACAAAGGCTATAGACTAATGTCCACGCCTGCCCATACCCACCCCACCCAGTATGGCTCCATATGGACCTCTTTAGACCAAGCTAGACTGGTTAATTTGGTATACCCTCAAATATGGCTTTTATATTCCCCCCTCTAAACCTTTGCTCAAGCTTTCCCCCTACCTAGGTTGCCCTCCCCACTCCTTCCTAGCTACCCCAAATTTTATTCTAGATTACCTTTTCCTTCATTTTCTCCCTTTGATTGTTTTTATTTCTTAGTCAGCAGACTTATGCGTGTTAGGCGTTGTGCTAAGCACTAGGGATACAAATATGAAAAAGGAAAGACAGTCCCTGTCCTTAAGGAGCTTACAATCTAATGGGAGACGACAACACACAAAAGGAAATTGAAAAGGGAGTAGCAGAAAGTAGAGAAGTCAGAAATATCCCAGAAGGTACTTAATTTAGCTCCCTCCTTGAATGTAAGTCTTGTAGTTCATGACTTCATGCGTCATTCAGAGGGACAGAGGATAGCAATGAGATGGAGTACTAAGGCTGATGGAATCTTGCAGGGTGATGAGAGTTGAATGAGTTTCCTGCGGGGCATAGTGGAGAAATCAGAGATGTCCCAGAGTGGTACAGCCAGATAGCATTCCTTTATATACTTCAAGGATGCGTGATCTTATCTTTGGTAGAAGTTCCCTCCATCGATGTAAGTCTCAGCTTTTCTCCATCTTAATAGACAGTCTTTATGAGTTGATGTGGCGGTGGGGGTGGGGGTGGGGGTGGGGGGAAATTACCACATCGCCCATCTTTTAGTAATGAAACTCAGAAAAAACAGCTACCTTGGTCCTTGATAACATACATTCAGTCCAATGCTGTCCCTATACTCAGAACCTTTCAAGCTCTATTTAGGTCTGGACAGAGATTGTATTCCATTGGCATAGCTTTCAAGACCAAGGGGTCATCTCCATGCCACAGTGCAGCCTCAGGGTAGGACTTCCATTTGATCCTACCCATTTAGTACAGATTATTTTCTTCTTGGTACTATTAAATTATTAGCTCCTTATTAATCGCCTTCTATGTACAAATCAATTCAGCATATACTTATTGAGCATCTGTTACATGCAAGGCAATGTGTTTTCTTTCTCCTGGTAGTTAACAAGGAAATAGGACTGTGCATTATTAACGTGATGAGCTTTTAAAAAGTGTCTGGTATTTTCTTTTTTAGTGTACATTCTCTTTTTTCTCTTTGCTGTATGTAGGAGCATTTATTGACTTTAGCACAGGCTTAATTTTGAGTCACTAAAACAGGGTTAGGGTTGCTTTAAAGGCACTTACTACGTTGGCTGACTGCTTGTGTAAATAAGTCCACAGACTTGGATTGGACTCACTTGTGGGACAGTTAGCTTTTCTTTTTTTCTTTGACTCAACTGTACCCCTGTCTTTTAAACTGAGAGAATGTCAGTGGATGAGAGTAAACTTTTTCATGATTTAAAAAACAGCTTATAAGAGCACGTCTTACTGACAGAGGGTTTTAGTATTATCATATTTAGGTGTGAAGGTGAATGCATTTATCATAGCATTTAATGCTTTTAAAGAGTTATAAATTAAAAAATTTAAAATAAGAATTTTTGTACCATCTAACTATCTGGACTTCTTCCTAATATTCAGTTATACTGCCTATTACCTAAAGTAAATATTCATTTAAAAAGCATTTATTAAACACATATTATGTGCTAGGTACTTTGACAAGGTCTAGGTACAGAAAGACAAAGAAAACAGCCCCTGAAATAGCAGGCCTTTCATTTTACTGGGGGCTACAACATGAACAGAGATAAATCAATGCAAAATATATGCTATATATGAAATAATTTGGGGAGAACACTAATAACTAGGGGGATCCAGAAAAGCCTTAGGTAGGAGAAGGCATTTAAGATGAGCCTTGAGGGAAGCTAGGGGATTCCAAGGAACAGGTGAAGAAGGAGTACTTTCCTGACATGAAAGGATGACCTCTCTGTGCAAAGACATGTAGGTAAGAGATGGTATGTCATGTATGGGGAAGAGCAAGTACAGTAGCCTGGCTTGGAACATAGAGAATATAAAGGAGAGGAAAATGGAAAGAGAGGTTGAAGCCACAGTAGTAGCGCTTTTAAATCCCCGACCAAGGGTCTGTATTTTATCCTAGAGGCAATGGGAAGGCACTAGGAAGTTTTCTCTGCAGAGGAGTGATGTGGTCAGGCCTGTGTTTTAACAGTATAAATTTGGCATCTACATGGTGGATGGATTAGAGAGAGCCAAGACTTGAAAGAGAATCAAGTAGATAGCTATTGTTGTAGAAGAAAAGTGATGAGAGCCTGAGCAAGAGTGTTATCTGTAAACAAATATAATTATCTCTAATAATAGGTTATCATGGCGTAGTTGATAAAGGGCTAGCCTCTGATAAAGGGCTAGCCTTCAAGAAAGGACAACCTGAATTCTTACACGTAATCTCTCAGTATCCTGCCCAGGGCCACAGAGGTATGTTTGTGTCAGAAGCGGGACTTTTTCTGGCTCCAAGGTTGCCATCTAATCTGATCTCACACTGCCTTTAATAGGGTATGATTATGTGTGTCTCCCCTCTACCCCCCAGCTTCAGGAATTATGCAGCTTGTTTCCATATGATACATAACTAGCGAAATGAAAGTGGTGCTTTGCTTTTTAGACCATACACATGAGATCTTGCCTCCTGAGAATTATTATTTTGAAAAAAATTTTGTCGTTGTGACTATTAAAATGTTTTCTGGAATTTGTCTATTGGCTTTTCCTCCCTAAAGGACGTGAGGAAGCCTAGTGACTTTTCTCCTGGATTTCAAACCTCCCCAATTTATTCCTATAAGCAGATGACTTTGCCATTTGATTTCTTTGGGTGGTCTTTGTCTAAGCATGGATTTTCCTGAACTTCTTGTGATTCTGACCTTGTATCTTTTTTTTTTCAAGGTATTCTATGCCTCCTCCCTTTCTTTCTCTTTCTGTCTCTCTCTTTGTCTCTCTGTCTGTCTCTGTCTCTGTCTCTCTCTCTCTCTCTCTCTCTCTCTCTCTCTCTCTCTCTCTCTCTCTCTCTCTCTCTCTCTCTGTGGTTAACACTTCTTTTTCCTATCTAAAGCAGGAATCTTGATTTATCATAGTTCCTTATTGGGATTTTCCTTAAAAATACAAAACTTTAACCATGGCCATTCTTGGGTCAGTCTGGTTAAATTGACCCTGTTTGCTTATATAATGCATAGGATCCTATCACTTGCCCTGGGTTTGGCACCAGGGATTAAAACATGGAAAAAAAAAATCTGTACTATCAGCATGCTGTGTAGGATACCCCATTGGAAATGGGATAGAGGTGATAAACATGTTAGCTTTTGACTCTTGTTCTAGTTCAGTCTTTGGAAATCCTGACATATTTTTGAGCTTCTCATCTTAGTTGGCTTAAATTGGAACTTAGAAGTCCTAAATTTCATTCATTCATTTTTTTGTTTGTTTTCTTTAATGCTTCCTCAAATTCTGAGAAATACATTTACTCAGACAGAAGAGGCTTGCAGCTGAAGAAAAAGGATTTTTGAGTGTTTATAAGTTAGTGTTATATTCTGAAGTTTTTTTTTCTTTTAGTAGTAAAAGATTTGGGGCTTTTATACCTTTTTCATACCTTTGTTTCCCATTGAAGAACTAGACAGCCTCTCCCACTTCCAGCTCACTCACTGTCTCCCTATAGTCTGCTATAATGTTTGGAAACCTGATTGATAGCCCTCTAGCCTTAGCCTAGGGAGGTGGTTGTTGAACGATGTTAGAATGAAAAGTAGCCTAGCTCTCCACCATTTGTTGGACTTACTTGTAAGGTCAAAGCATATTCCACTTAGTAATCTTTCCTAACAGTGAAGTTGCTTTTTAAAAGCAATAACAGAGGCAAAACTGAGTGTGAGAAATTTAAAAACAATACAAAACATTTTTTCTTGCTTTTTCTTTTTTCTGCCCAAAGTGTGTGTCCATTTGAAATATATTACTGGAAAATGTGAATATTTATGTGGGTTGCTTTTTTCTGACTAGAGTTTAGGCTGGATCTTTACCTATTTTAATTTTGTCTTTTTCCTTCTTAATTCTTTCAAGAAAAAAAGCAAACTTCTGAATCTCCTCCCTAAGTAGCAACCAGAAGTCAAATGAATAAAATAAGCTTATGACTATTTCTAGGATAGCCTGAATTGCTCATAGATCAGTGATTTCACACTGGATGTTTGTCTGAGAATAGATCCTACGTATTTCTTCCAAAGAGAGATGTTTCATTGACATAATCTTATTATGTCGTGTTCCAGTCTCCTTATCCATCAATGACAACAGGTCTATGCATGTGTTCAGTAGAATTTCATTATAGAATTTCTTATGACATGGATTTAAATACACTATAGGTTAAATCATTTCACTTACTACCTACATTCAGAAAAATCCTGATTATGACATATTTGGCCTATTAAATATGTGTCAGTGTTACCCTTTAACAGTTTTTATAAAGGCATTTTAATGTTTACTTAAGCCTTTAACCAAGTACTGGACACTATGCCTCTCAATTCAGCCTAAGATTTTATTCACTTTTTGGCTGCTAAGTCATACTTTTAACTTATATTGAGGGTACAGCAGACTTATTTTATTAAAATTCATATATGAATATGAAAGTGAATTTAGTTAATATTTATTGGTATTCATAGTTCACTCTACAAAGCAGCTCTTAAAACTTTGTGGTTCTAGAAAGCAGAGCATTAATTACCACAGGTTGCTTCTTGAACTTTGCTTACTGCAAATGGAGTCTGTTTTCTTTTCAAATCTGTCATTTCCTCATTTGCAGGATATTTTAGGATTTATATTAAAAAGCTGTCTTTCCCCTTTTCTACTCTTTTGAAAATTTGTTTTATGTCTCTCTTTTTCTTTTTTAAATTCATTCCTTAGTCAAAAATTGTATCTTGTTAGGTTCTCTTCAAGTTTGGACCTTGGGTGGCATTGTACTCCCTTGGTATGTTTTTTACTCTAATGCCACAGAATCTCAGAAATGAAAGGGCCCCCCAGAGGTCATCTCTTCCAACAATACCTGCAGAGAAATCCCTTCTACCACATTCCTACTGGGGAAGTCATCTCACCTTCACCAGAAGACCTCCAATGAGAGCAAACAGACCACAGCCATTCCCTATGCATAGTCCTAATTTTTTGGGGGGAGGAGGCGCTCTCCTTCTTAGTCTTTAGTCTCTGATTCTTTGCAGCTTGCATCCATCACTCCCAGTTCTTCCTTCTGGAAGTGCACTATAAGTGGCTTCCTTGGACAAACCATTTAATCATTCTGGGTGGACATTTATTAAATTAGTGAGCTAGGCTAGATGACCTCAGATATCCCCTTACCCCTAAATCTGATTCTGTGATCTCAAGTTTAATCGTTTTTAGATTTTATAGCTATTCTAATATTCGAGGGATCATACAGCCACTAAATTTCTCTTCACACTGCATAAATAGAGGTCTTTTAATGTAGGGTTTTCACCTTTGTGTGTAAATGGATCCCTTTGGCAGTGTGTTTAAACCTATGGAACCCTTCTCAGAACAATATTTTTAAATGTATAAAATACATAAGATTATAAAGGAAGCCAATTATATTGAATATCCAATTATATTGAATATCCATCAAAATATTAAAAGAACAAGTTGAGAGACACTAGGTTAAGAACGCCTGCTTCCACCTGCCCTGAACTAGCATGGTATTAGCACCCTTTTCTATCCCAGGGGTTCTCTTCTGTCCCTCTCCAGCTTTTTCATTCCTTTTCTCAAATGTAATTCCCAGAATGAAACATGATATTCTGGATGTCATTTAACTAGAGCAGATTAAAGCAAGATTAGAGGCCGGTAGGTGGCTCGGTGACCACATTATTGGGCCTGGTAGCAGGAAGAACTGAGTTCAAATGTGGCTTCAGATGCTTACTAGCAGTATGGCCCTGGGCAAGTCCTTTAACTGCTATTTGCCTCAGTTTGCCCCTCTGTAAAACATGGAACATGATATCACCTTCCTCACAGGGTTGTTTCAAGGATCGAATGAGATAACATAGGTAAAGTGCTTCGCAAACCATAAAGTGATATAAAAACTATTTTCATCATTATTATTGTTTTCATTTTTATGCTGTTTAACAAAGTTGCTTTTAAAAACAGTATTGGAGATAAAAGATGAAACAATTGATAATTAATTATCCTTTTTTTGAATTACAATATTTAGAGGGTACTCAATTTTTAATATGTCTTTTAAAAAATCCATGACTCATTGAACTTTCTGTTTAAATCATGCCAGATAGAGTGGATTATTTCAACCTTCAGTTACCCCATTGGTGAAATGGGTATAGTTTATCACCTTCTAGGCTCAATCATTTTAAAGCACTAATCTTCCCTTCTGATGATAATAGTAACTAATTAAATAAACTAAACATTTAGGCTTAAATGAAAAGTGTAAATATGCCACAACATCGTCATTTTCTTTACATTTTCTACATATTAGTCCTGATATGTTCATTTACCTTTGGTTTTGTGTGGGTGGTGACATTGATAGTAAGAGGCTATTAGAACTTGAAAGGACCTCAAAATGTCATCTGGTTTCTAAGCATGTAAAGTATTACTGTCCTCATTTCACAGCTGGGCTAACTGAAGGCCAGAAATTATCTATGCTATCTGGCACAATTAAGTAGAAAGTTTAATGTGAGTCAGAGATTTTTTAAAGGCCTCATTAAAATTTATTGAGTACCCCAAAATGTACTGGGACAAAAAAGGATGGCTAAATTTGAATTTACAGAAAATCAGAAGGTTAAATTTCAATTACCACTTGAATGAACTTTTAGCCACATTATGAGGGCTAATGATTCTCAGCTCTGTGTTGTCTCACATTTTTCTGGCAGATTGAACTGAAGGGGCGTTTGTCAAATTTGTCAATGACACAAACCTAGAAAGAAGCACAAACACAGAGCATGACTGAATCAGGTTCCAAAACGATTTTGACAGGCTAGAATGATAGGTCAAATCTAATAAGATGCAATTTGATTAAAGTAATTTTGAAATCCTACACTTGGGTTCAAAAAGTCACTTTCACAGTTACAAGATGGGGAGAGGTCTACTTTGATAATAGGAGATCTCAAAAAGATCTGGACTCACAAGTTAAATATGAATAAAAAATACAACATAGTTATTTTGAAAGGCTCAGTGAGTTAAATAAAGGAGGCAAGGGGAAAGAAACAAGACCTACTACGTACTGGGGACTGTTTAAGTTTTGCATATATTATCTCGGTTGATCCTCACAACAGCCCTGGAAGGTAGGTAACGTTATGTTCCCCATTTTATAGATGGGGCAGCTGAGGTTAAATGACTTGTCCAGGGGCATACATTACTAATTTACTACTTCTGTTTGACAGCTGAGACTGAGAGGTTAATAGCTATTAAGTGTCTGAGACAGGATTTGAATTCAAGTCTAACAACCCTCTAGCCACCGTATAGCCTAGCTGCTTCTGCTTTCTAAGAAGTGGGGAGCCTGAGGTTTTATATTTACTGCTTGTGTAGCTTGGTACTTCAATAGTAAGGGTGATAAAGATGAAGATGAAGATGAAGATGATTCACCTTTATATGTTGCTTTATAGTTCACAAACCACTTTATGTACGTTATCTCATTAACCTCCTCAGGCCTGAATTTTCTCTTCTGTAAAATATGAAATGGGACCTCCCCTGTCTCTTGGTAGAACTGAGCCAATTTTTTTCTCCAGTTTCCAGACATCATAGTTTGGAATTAGAAGATCTGAATTCAAATCTTGACTCTGCTACTTCTTCCTATGTGAACTTGGACAAGTCACTTGACCCCTCTTTGGGCCTCAGTTTCCTCATCTACAAAACTAAGGAGTTAAACTAGATGACGTTTTAGGTTCCTTCCAACTCTGAATCTATAACCTGTGATCTTTTCAGTTGCATCTAAATAGGATATGATAAATATTTTTTTGAGCTCCTGCTGTGTGCCAGGCTCTGTGCTAAGTGCTAAGAAAGATAGTCCCTGCCTTTAAGAAGCTTACAGTCTAATAATACTGTCCATAGGGTTTTCTTGACAAAGACCATGGAGTGGTTTGCCGTTTCTTTCTCCAGTGCATCACCTTTTGTGAGAACTCTCCACTATTTATGACCTTGCCCATTTTGGGTAGCCCTGCACAGAATAGCTCATCGTTTCATTAAGCTGCATTAGCCCCTCTGCCATGACAAGGCAGTGATCCAGGAGGAGGAAACTGCATTTAGATCCATTTAATGAAATAAGTAAAAGTAATTTTTAAAAAATCCTCAGGGCCAAACATAAGAAGCCTAATCTTTTTTTCCCACGATAGCCCTCTAAATCTTTAATAACAATACACAAAAGGAAGCTGAAAAGGGCTGAGGGGGAGCATACCCCTGCACAGTGGTATAGGATGATGATGGTGGAGTCAAAACCAAGCAGAGCAGCTGGGAACTAATGAAAAGATTGCTGGAATTTTGAGCCTTCTGTAAAGGAAGGCTATGAGAAGAGGTTTTTTTTTTTGGTTCCTCCCTCCAGCCCTCCAATCAGAGAGGCAAAAGCAACTCGAGGGTATTGAGGAGGTGTGAGTACCAAAGTTGAAGTGATTTCCATGCTGATGAGTTTCTGGGTGATGAGCTTATCATAGGGAGATGAGGTTATCATACAGGGATGGGGAGCATGGTGATGATGATGATAATGATGGTGGTGGAGTCGTCAAGAAGGGCAACTGGTAGCAAATGAATTTGCATTGCCGTTTACTATCTCTCTGACCTTGGATGAATTACAGCCCCTCTTGGCTTCGTTTTCCTCAAGTGTAAAATTGGTGCGTTGGACCAGATCATCTCTAAGGTCCCTCCCAGCTCTAAATCTATGATCCTACAAGATCTAAAATTTGTCTTCTTGGCAGTCTTAACACATAAACTTAATGAGGGAAGTTAAATAAGCCCTTGGTCCAGGGACAGAAGCAGCAACATAACCACAATCCCGCAGGTGGACATTAGCCAAGATACATTTAACCACAGAATGTTCTATCATTTCATAGTACACAAGGGGAAACCTGATTTTATTCATTCTCCCTAATGACTCATAGTGCTCAGGGCATAATTTGAACTACTCTTAATGGGTGCTGCATTTGTGGTTGTTGACATAGTACACCAATATTGACCTTGATCCTAGCTCCTCCTTGCATACCTGTGTTGGGGATAAATCCCAATTCTTATTTTCTTCCCTTATTCTTTGTATTTTCTATTACATTTTATGTTTGGGAACCAGTTTTAAAGTATGATGATTAAAAGGAGCAAATGGATATTAGGAATGGTTAGAACCACAGGATTTGAGAACTAGAGGGGAATCTCTGCTAGCTAGTCTACCTACCAATAAGTTCAATTTAACAGAGCACCTCCTTACTTCATTAGTGTTGGAGTTAATTGTAGTTGTCCTCCACTCTTCCCCAGTAGCATATCGGATACCTTCGGACTTTAGGGGCTTATCTTCTGATATCGTCTGTTTTACCATTTTAATACTGTCTGTAGGGTTTTCTTGGCAAAGATCATGAAGTGGTTTGCCATTTCTTTCTCCAGTGGATCACCTTTTGTGAGAACTCTCCATCATGTATGACCTGTCCATTTTGGGTAACCCTGCACAGCATCGCTCATAGTTTCATCAAGCTGCATTAGCCCCTCTGCCGTGACAAGGCAATGATCCAGGAGGGATTTAGATCCATTTAACGAAATAAGTAAAAAAATAATTTTTAAAAAATCCCCTGGGCCAAATATAAGAAGCCTAATCTTTTTCCCCCCATGATAGCCCACTAAATCTTTAACAATTGCTGTCATGTCCTCCCTGATCCTTCTCTTCACTAGGAAAAACATCTCCAGTTCGCTCAGTCAGTACTCACCTGACATGGACCTTAGGACCTTCACCATTTTGGATGTTTTCCTCTTACTGTTCTCCAGCTTTCTTATCTTTCTTTGACTTAGACACAGTACTCTAGATGTGGTCTGTGTATAATCAGAGCATACTCTTTGTAAATGAATGCTACGCTTCTTTTTATGTAGGCCAATGTTATATTAGCTTTTGGAGGGGGTTGATATGTTGCTTTATTGACTCATTCAGCTTTTTGTCCCCTAACCACCCCTAATCCCTTAACCTTTAGGCATACCTCTAGCCTGTCAAGATATTTTTTGGATTCTGACCCTGTCATAGGCAATAATGATATATAGATGGCTTAAGTATATTTTTAGGGCTTTTAAATTTTTTTTAGGAGGGGAGGGGGAAAGCAGGGCAATTGGGGTTAAGTAACTTGCCCAAGACCACACAGCTAGTAAGTGTGTCAGGTGTCTGAGGCCGGATTTGAACTCAGGTCCTCCTGACTCCAGGGCTGGGACTCTACTCACTGCGCCACCTAGCTGCCCCAGGGCTTTGAAATTTTACTTTAGTCTTGGTGGGTGGGAGAAGGGTCTAGAGAGATAGCTGGTTTAGAATTATAGATGTTCCCAAAGTCTGTGAGGTTACAAGTCAAGTCAATAAGCATTTGTTAAGTACTTACTATATGCCAGATACTGTGCTAGGCAGTGGGGATACAAAAAGAAAGATGGTCCGTCCCCTCAGGGAGCTTATATTCTAATGGTTTTCAAGGGAGATTTTCTATATATTCCATAATCTGATATGAAAGGGAGCTGAAGGGAGATGTGGGTGAGAGGGCAGGGCAGGGAAAAGAACCTGCACAGGCTATAATGGTGAAATCTAGAGATCCTGAAGCAGAACTGAGAGAGGAATTCAAGATGTCTGGCCTGGGCCCTTTCTCAAAGTGGAAATTTTAGGAAAAAACTCGCCAGTGGGAAGGTTGGTAGAAAGGTATCTGTCAGGCATATAAAATAGGTTATTAATTGATTTTGATTTAACTTTATGTTTACCTTAGACTTTTGGTCTTTTCTCCCATAGGGGAAAAAAAACTTTTCATTTTTGATTCTGTATTTTCCTACTTATTACAAGGAAGAAAGATTTGGGGTTTTTTGTTTGTTCATTTGTCTTTTAATTTTCTTTGCTGTTTCTCTTGACAACTTCCCTGCTTTTAACTTTCTCCATGCCAAAAATCTGCAGGGCTTTGTTTGAAAGATTGGAATCCCATTGTCCATATGCTACACTTTGTTTTACCTGTGGATAGTCTTCAGTAAACATCCTTTCCTTATTGCCTTTGGTTTTTGTTCATATAAATGGAGTGTAGAAAAATGAAATGGAGCAGGAATATGGAAAATTTCCTTCCATTTTGCTGGGGCTGACAAAACATGTTTGTGTTAAGTTAGACAAGAAACGCTATTAGAGTTCTATCTATTTCTATTGAGCTCTGTCTCTTCAAATAACGTTTTTCTATGTATTTTACCCATTAAGTTAATGTATCACTCCTCATGCCTGACCTTTAAGGGAATAAGTATTAATGAAAGACATTCTGTTCAATAACCAAATGACAAGGGTTTGAGATTTGCTGTGGTAATTGGATTCTAGTGACTGGAAAAAATGTAGTAGTTGATGTTTGCAAGAAGCTCTCCATTTTTCAAAGCAGATAGCAGTATTAGTCATAGAAATAACAGTATTCTTAGCAAACAGCAATAATCCTGCTTGTAAGGAACTCCCTTTGTACATTTCAATAGCCTTGCTGACAGTGTAATAAGAGACAAATGAAAAGAAACAATAAATGATGGTTCATTGTAAATTCTTGATTATTAAAGCTATAGGAAGAGAGCAGATAATTCATAATGGCAGCTCATCCTGGAGCTTTCTGCCTGCAGTTTGCAATTCTAGGAAATGTCAGGAAACTGGTAAGGCAGGACTTCAAGATCTGGTTGTAGGGTTTGATAGATTCACTCATCTTGTCTCTTATTATAGATCAACAGTGGGATTGCTAGAAAGGCAAAACTCCTCTTAATTGCGTAGCACATGATAACATAACAGCACTGAAAGCAATAAATGATTCCGGGCAGAGAATTCAAGAAAAAAAATCAGGGTTCAAAGGGATGAACAAAATGGGGGAGGAGTAGTGATAGAAGGAATTATTTTAGCCCAGAAACTAGAGAATAAAGTAAGGAGGATAACACTTCTATCTTGGTGGGCTGGATGGTTCCCTAAAGTACACCCCTATGGTGATGCAGGAGAGACTGGGAAGAGAGAGGTGAAAGGCAGGTCATGGACTTTCCTCTGAGCCACAGGCATCTGGGGAAAACTGACCTCCCAGCACATCCTTTCAGAACTCCCCGACTCTTGTGTGTTCTGTTGTCTAATATAATTTATTTGACTCCCACAATTGCCATTTTATGAATTACTTTGTTAAATATATTTGTTCAACTATATCCGTAACTGTGATTGTCTTTTGTGTAATAGGCATTTGGTAGGTGTTGGTCAAGGGTAAGCTAATTGTTCTCTTGTACTCCTAAAAGAGCATGATACTCCTAGACTGCAAATACCTGATGTGTAATAGCCCAGTATCCTTCTTAGAGATAGGAAAATGGAGAAGTGAACTTCTAGCCTAGCGATATCCCTCCTGCTCTACTCAAAGATGGAAAACCTCTCACTAAAGCAGACCCCAGATCAGAAATCTCTATACCAGTCCCCACAACAAAGGCTACTTGGGTGACTGGTGTGGTACAGACTGTCCTAAGTGGCTCTTCTGGTCTATATTACATGGCTCTATACATAAACAGCTCCTTATGTGTTGAATAAGCAAAGGTTGTAGATACGCAATGTTGTTGTTGTTTGTCTGTTCTCAAAGAGGGCCAATGACATCAGGAGGGTGATGTCTTGCAAGTGAATTGGATTTAAGTAAGGCAGAGCTGTGCAATCATCAGCCTCACTCGCTCCTCCAGAGTTGTCAGAGTCCAGTGGCAAGACAAAAGTCAAGACGACTGGTGATAGCCCAGGATGCAGTGGGAGACTTTGGCTTTTTTAAGCTGATGAAAGTGTGTGAGAGTGCATGATGGATAAAAAAAAAATAAAGAAAAAAGAGGAGGAAAGTGGTGTTAGGAAGTTTATTTGAGTTGATTTTATCTATCTGCCTACAAATTCAATTTAACAAAGCACCCCCTGACCTTGGTACTAAGGATAAAAAGATAAAAATTATACTTAGCTTTATAGAATTTACATTTAACTTAGAAACATAAGAAATATATAAAGTTAGGTAGAATGTGATGAGCAAAGAAGATAATCTGAACAAAGTGTTCTAGGAAATTTCAGGAGTGAAAAAGTACTGTGTGTGTGGGTGTGTCAGTGGATGAGTATATTGAGGTGGGGAGTGAGGGGAGAATGGATATGGGGTTGGGGCATGCTGGGGATAGGGGAAATTTCACAAAAGAAAGAAGATAGCACATTAGCTAAACTTTGAAAACATAAAGTTCTCAGGCAGAGTTGAGAAGGATCTACCTTCTGGCAATGATGTATAGTCTACCAAAATGCATAGATGGGAGGCATCCTGTCGAGTTTGTGTAAGAGTTCCCATCAACTGGCTTGATCAAAATGTAGTGTATAGGAAGGGTGTATTGTGAAATGTCTGGGTAAGTATTTAGAAGTAGAATGCAAATGATCTTAGATACTAGATTAGGGGGTTTATTTTATTCAGTAGAGAATAGGGAACCATTGAAGATTTTTGAGGGAATTTGGGGTAGAGAAGACTTGCATGATCTGATATATGCAAATGTTTGAATAGATATTTTGTATATTCTAAGAACTTGAAGAAGATACAAAAAATATTGTATGTGAGTGTGTGTGTGTGTGTCTGTGTGTCTGTGTCTGTGTCTGTGTCTGTCTGTGTCTGCCTGCCTGTCTGTCTGTCCGTCTGTCCATGTGGTGGGATGAGGCATGCCGGGATAATGTCCCAAGTGCAAAATTTGGTTTCATTGTTTAAATAATGAATTTCACTAAAAATTATGAGCAAAATTAAGACTGGTCCAAATAGCTGTTATAATATTTGAAGGGGAGAGGAGGATTACTTCCAGCTGAAATGCTTAAAAAATGCTTCTTGGAAAACTTGGGATCTGAATCAGTTCTTGAAATATGGGTGGGATTTGCCTAGGTAGAGAGGAGAAGCCAGGCATTTAGGTAGAAAAATCACTTGGGCAAAGGGACAGAGGTAGGAAGATATAAGGCAATGTTTGGACAGAAGAGGAAATAGCTCATTTTAGAAGTAGGAGAAATTCTAGTGATCATCCACACTCGATTTTAGAGAAAGTTCCTTTCACAGTCACAGAGAAGTGTGTCTTACCTAATATTATATAGCTAGAGATCTTGGACTTCATCAAATTCTCCTTCTGTAGAGGAAGCTAGGTAGTGCAGTGGATGGAGCAGGGAGTTCATTTAGAACCACAGAAGATAAGGCAGCTGAGGTTGTTTGGAACCATCTCACTGGAAGGCTTTAGATAACAGGACGATGAGTACTTGATTTCCCAGGGTTTTCAAAATGCTCTTTGTTTTAAAAACCAGCCTCAGGCAAAATTAAAAAGGAATGTCAAACTTCTTCTTTCACAGGCTCTCAGTTTACCCATCTCCCAACCCTGCCCCCCACTGTCATCCTAACCCCCCTCTGGAC
The DNA here is from genome assembly GCF_011100635.1 of Trichosurus vulpecula. Taxonomy (NCBI): domain Eukaryota; kingdom Metazoa; phylum Chordata; class Mammalia; order Diprotodontia; family Phalangeridae; genus Trichosurus; species Trichosurus vulpecula. The sequence continues at coordinate 146,738,565 of NC_050580.1, forward strand.
CTGTCTTTCTACCGAGCTTCTATCAAAATTTGCCTATCATATACTTTTTTTCCTGTAGGAATTATAGGAATTTCTATAGGAAATTCTATAGCAACTTCTATAGGAATTCTCAGCTGTACTTTTGAGTGATTTAATAAATACATCAAGCCAAAGTGTCATTAGCTGATGAGGTTTACTGCTTGCCTTCCTAAATATATTTTCATTTAAGCAGGAAAATTTTTTTAATAACCTAGATAAATATGTCTTCAATTGTAGAATATTATCAGTAGGGACCTTCTTGTTGGTAGGTAGGGTAGTTGTTTTTTTTTTTGCAGGGGATGTAGGGGGACAGATTGGTGATGGGATGAAAGTTAGGGTGCTCTTCCCCAAGTCTTCAAATAACATATTGGCAGTATTCTGTCTACTTAGTACTGCAGAGTAGAAAGATCATTTGATGACTAATACAGATAGTAGAGATCTTTCTGGTGCTAGTCCTGGCACCAGCTGGCTGCTGTGACCTTGGACTTCAGTTTTCACATCTGTAATGTGAAGAGGTTGGGCTTAATTCTGTAACTTTCATGATTTAATATTTTTATTTTTCTCCCAATGACATGCAAAAAACGATCTTTAGCATTTGGTATTTTTAAAAAAAATTTGAGTTCCAAATTCTCTTTTCTTTCCTTCCCCCCGCCCCCGCCTCATTGAGAAGGCAGGCAATTTGATATAGGTTATACATATGCACTCATGCAAAACAATTTTGTAACTTTCAAACTTTTAGCTCTAAATTTCTAAAATATTGATCCGACCCATGGCTCTCTTAGTATGTGAAAATGCTGATAGATTTGTTGATTACAGTAAAAATCAGGAGTTACCCCACATTGCTTTTGTTTTTGTTTTGCCTTCTTTTTTTTTCATTTATTAATATCAGACCAATTCTTCTGAGTAGGCCAAGTTAAATTCCCATAAGGCTAGGCCCCTTTTCAGATCATCCCTTGGTATGATCCTTAGTGTTTGGTGATCAGCAGGTTTGGTAAAACGTTCGGAAAACTGGGTACTAGCCATCCATCATTTCCTTTGAGCAAAGTGAAAGTTGCCTCAAGTCTTTGAGCAAATATATGAAATGTAGGAAATCCCTTCTTTAAAAAAAAGATGCTCAACTTAACAAATAGCAAATAAAATGAGCATATGGTAGAACAGCCAAGAGAATTGTGCATGACACTGTAAATCTCTATTATGTATAGCTTGCTTTTCCTTAAAAATATAATTTATTTTAGATATATTCTAATTCATTTAATAAATTTAACACATAACTTTCACAGCTTTCCGGCTCCTCTGTGATTCTTTCTGGTCTTCCTTCTATCTTCTTATAATTTCTTTTTTTTTAAATGGTTTCAATGACCCTCTCTTATTTTCCTTTTTTTTTTTAACCTTTCATTATCATATCCTTGGGCTCCTTTTCCTTTTTAGCCTCTTTTCTTTTCCCCTTCCAAATTAAAAAAAAAAAACAATCCTTGTGATAAATATACATAGAAAAGTGAAACAAATTCCCATATTGACTATGTCTCAAGTTGTGTGTATTTTTCTACAGCTTTATTCTATCACTCCTCTGTCAGGAAATGGATAACATGCTGCATCATTGGTCCTCTGGAATCCTGGTTGGTTATTGCATTGATCAGAGTTGTTAAGTCTTTTACAATCATTTTGTATATACCATGTTGTTGTTGTATATAGTTCTACACTGTATATCTTCCTACCAATTTTCTCAGATTGTTCTGAAACTGACCCTTTTGTCATTTCTTACAGTGTAATAATATTCTGCTACATTCATATATCATAATTTGTTCAGACATTTAATGTAGACAGGTCCTAATGACAAATGACAAATATGACACTCCTCACTTTAAGGTGATTTGCTAGAAGCTTGCCCTTGTAGAGAGACCTTAACTGTAGGAATTGTGGGGATAAGCAAGAATGCCAAATAATAGTCCTTTTGATGAAAGATAATGTTTAAAGTATATAGGCTTGGCAGAATGTGCTTCCTTCAGTGACTAAAAGCAGAGAATATTGCTCTGGATGCTAACCCATGGCACTGGAATTTTTATTGACTTATTTGTCCAGCTGGTAATTTCACACCTATGTTACTTATAGGTTAATCATTTCTAGTGTTTTCTTTTTATTGCTCATTCTTTTTTTATTTACTATTATTTCTAGTTGATGTAATCAAGGCCAAATAGTGATACCAGACTCTTCTAAATAATAATGATTTTTACACTAATTTTCTGGGCCTAGTTCATTGACTTCTAAGATCTTACTAGAAAACAGAGATTCAGCAACCAGTATAAGGAGGAGTGTAAGCAAGATTTTCTCAATGAATGTTCATTCCAGTGACTCTCAAGGGCAAGAATGGTTTCATTTTTGGCTTTGTATGGCCTGTTCCTAGCATAGTTCTTTGGCTTTAGTAATAGGTGCTTAATTAAAAGTTTGAGTTGTGTTGGTGGTTATTACTATGTAATTATGTCTTATGTTTTGAGATACTTTATATGCATGTATACACACATATGTACACAGGTGAGCTTATTATAGAACAAGATATTTCATATAACAATGTTAATACTGACGTGACTATTGTTAAATTAAGCAGCACAGACCATTAATACATTCTAAGGTACTGATGGATTGTTCTACATACTAACTATAAAGGGAGTTAGAGAATGAATTATGGTAGTCATCTCCAAAGACTTCTGTGAAGAGGTAGGATTTCACATGAGTGAATATTAGGTAATTGGAGAAGAAGGGGAATAGAGGCAAAGCACCATGCTGCTTTGAAAACTTATTGCCAAAGGAGAAGAATCTTATATCTTCATGGATGCAGTTTCACTTGCAGTGATAGTTTAAATTTATCAGATAGCAGTTCTTCTGAAAAGATCTTGGGGCAAAGTCTGCTTTGCCCTGCCTCGATCTGGGCTGCAATGCTGGTTGGCAATTCTTGGGGGAGAAGCAGTGCTGCTGTGGCAGAGCTTGCTGTGTAGAAGTAGCTCTGAAAACAGCAGTGCAGCCGCTGAAGCTTGGGACAAAGCATTCTCTACTCCACAAGCAGTCATACCCTGACAGAAAGCTCAGGGGTCAAGTAGTTGGCTGGGAACGTGAACAGGCAGCACAAAAGGACACAGACTCAGATCCAGACTTTAGAATCTTTTTGGTTTTGATGACAAAGAAGAGCAAAACATACAGCCAGAAGTCAACAAAGTCAAAAAGCCCACATCAAAAGCCTCCAAGAAAAATATGAATTGGTCTCAGGCCATGGAAGAGCTCAAAAAGGATTTGGAAAAGCAAGTTAGACAAGTAGAGGAAAAGTTGGGAAGAGACGTGAGAGGAATACGAGAAAACCATGAAAAACAAGTCAGTGACTTGCTAAAGGAGACCCAAAAAAATACTGAAGAAAATAACACCTTAAAAAAATAGACTAACTCAAATGGCAAAAGAGCTCCAAAAAGCCAATGAGGAGAAGAATGCCTTAAAAGGCAGAATTAGCCAAATGGAAAAGGAGGTCCAAAAGACCACTGAAGAAAATATTACCTTAAAAATTAGACTGGAGCAAGTGGAAGCTAGTGACCTTATTAGAAACCAAGATATTATAAAACAGAACCAAAGGAATGAAAAAATGGAAGACAGTGTAAAATATCTGATTGGAAAAACCACTGACCTGGAAAATAGATCCAAGATAGGTAATTTAAAAATTATTGGACTACCTGAAAGCCATGATCAAAAAAAGGAGTCTAGATGTTATCTTTTAAGAAATTATATGGGGCAGCTAGGTGGCGCAGTGAGTAGAGCACTGGCCCTGGAGTCAGGAGGACCTGAGTTCAAATCTGGCCTCAGACACTTGACACACTTACTAGCTGTGTGACCTTGGGCAAGTCACTTAACCCCAGTTGCCCTGCCAAGAAAGCAAAAACAAACAAACAGAAAAAAAAAAAAACAAGGAAATTATCAAGGAGAACTGCCCTGATATTCTAGAGCCACAGGGTAAAATAGAAATTGAAAAATCTACCGATCACCTCCTGAAAAAGATCCCCAAAAGAAAAGTCCTAGGAATATTGTCCCCAAATTCCAGAGCTCCCAGATCAAGGAGAAAATACTGCAAGCAACCAGAAAGAAACAATTTGAGTATTGTGGAATTACAGTCAGGATAACAAAAGATCTACATTAAGGGATTGAAGGTCTTGGAATATGATATTCCAGAGGTCAATGGAGCTAGGATTAAAACCAAGAATCACCTACCCAGCAAAACTGAGTATCATGCTCTAAGGCAAAATATGGATTTTCAGTAAAATAAAGGACTTTCAAGCTTTCTCAGTGAAAAGACCAGAGCTGAATAGAAAATCTGACTTTCAAACACAAGAATCAAGAGAAGCATGAATAGATAAACAAGAAAGAGAAATCATAAGGGACTTACTAAAGTTGAACTGTTTTGTTTACATTCCTACATGGAAAGATGATGCGTATAATTCATGAGACCTCAGTATTAGGGTAACTGAAGGGAATATACATATATGTATGTGTGTGTGTGTGTGTGTGTGTGTGTGTGTGTGTATGTGTGTGTGTGTGTATAGACAGAGGGCACAGGGTGAATTGAATATGAAGGGATGATATCTAAAAAAATAAAATCAAATTAGGGGATGAGAGAGGAATATATTGAGAGAGGGAGAAAGGGAGAGATAGAATGGGGTAAATTATCTCACCTAAAAGTGGAAAGAAAAAGCAGTTATATTGGAAGGGAAGAGGGGGCAGGTGAGGGGGAACAAGTGAATCATACTCTCATCAGATTTGACTTGAGGAGGGAATACCATACACACTCAATTGGGTATCTTACCCCACAGGAAAGAAGGAGGAAGGAGATGAAAAGGGGGGACAATAGAAGGGAGGGCAGATAGGGGGAGGAGGTAATCAAAAGCAAACACTTTTGGAAAGGGACAGGGTCAAGGGAGAAAACTGAATAAAAGGGGACAGGATAGGATAGAAGGAAATACAGTTAAGTCTTTCACAACATGAGTACTGTGGAAGTGTTTTAAATAATGATACATGTGTGGCCTATGTTGAATTGCTTGCCTTCTTAGGGAGTGTGGGAGGTTGAGGGAAGAGGAGAGAGAATTTAGAACTCAAAGTCTTAAAAGCAGATGTTCCAAAAAAAGTTGTTTTTGCATGCAAGTAGGAAATAAGATGCACAGGCAGTGGGGCATAGAAATCTATCTTGCTCTACAAGAAAGTAAGGGAAAAGGGGATGGCGGGGAGTGGGGTGACAGAAGGGAGGGCTGACTAGGAAACGGGGCAATTAGAATATATGCCATCTTGGAGTGGGGAGGAGGGTAGAAATGGGGAAAAAATTGTAATTCAAACTCTTGTGGAAATCAATGCTGAAAACTGAAAATATTAAATAAATAATAAAAAAGAAAAGATCTTGGGGTCTGAGTAGAATGCAGGATCACTAGGAGTCAGCAGCTCTATGCAGAACCACAAAAATGCTAATGCAATTGTTGGCCATGTTAAGAGGGGAATAAAGGGGTGGAAGGGACATTATCATCCCATTGTCTGCCATTGTCACTGTTCAGTTCTGGGCATCACTGGAGAGTGTCGAGATGAGGGAACTCTGCATCGTATAAAGAATTAGGCATTTTTAGCCTGGGAAAAAGAAGATTCAGGAGGGAAATGATAGTATTTGTAGGGCTGCCACATTGAGACGGGATTAAACTTGTTCCGAGAAGGGATGAGGGCCTGCCCCAGGATGGTGGCATCAGAGGAAAGAAGGGGGCAAATTGAGCGACTTGCTATGGGTCACACAGCCAATGTGTCAGAAACAGAACTTCAGCTCAGGTCTGCTTGACTCTGAGACCACCACTGTATGATAACGTGCCCTCATAAGTGTTCACAGTCATTTAATGCGAATTCAAATTTGATTTCTTTGTTTCAGAAGGCCTTAGCTAAGTGTCCTTTCTTTTCAAATGACGGGTGCATTCCTTATAAAGTGTAACCTGAAGTCTTGACTTAAGTTATGAGTGTGATATATGAAGGAGAATATCCATCCAGCCCAGAAAAGAGAAGACTGGAGCTATGAGGGGTAGAGAGAGATGAGAGGATGAGTCTGCGTGGAACCCTAATGTTGTTGTTCAGTCGTTTCAGTCGTGTCCTACTCCTGTGACCCCATGTGGAGTTTTCTCGGCAGAGATACTGGAGTGGTTTGCCATTTCTTTCTCCAGCATATCTGACTGATGAGGAAACCGAGCCAAACAGTGTTAAGTGACTTGCTCAGGATCACACAGCTAGTAAGTGTCTGAGGCCAGTTTTGAACTCAGGAAGAGGAGTCTTCCTAACTCCAGACTTGGGATTGTACTACCTGGATGCTAAGAGCTGCCTTTTAAGTATTTAATGGTTATATGGAAGAAAGAGGGGAAGGGAGGGGAATAAACATTTATAGAGCCCCTACTGTGTTCTAAGCTGTGTGTTAAGCCCCTTAGCTCATTTGATCCTCACAACAACCCTGGGAGATAGACGCTGTTATTATCTTCATTTTGCGGTTGAAGAAACCAAGGCAGACAGAGGAAAAGTGACTTGCCCAGATCGCAGAGAGTGTGTGTGTGTGTGTGTGTGTGTGTGTGTGTGTGTGAGAGACCAGATTTGAACTCAGGTTGCCTTACTCCAGCTTTAGCACTCTATTCACTGTGTCACTTAGCAGCCATGTCAGTAAGTCAATTATATTTCTAAAACCTAGGTTTAACCACATCACACTCCATTGTGCCTGCTTTTTACCTCTAAGGGTAAAACATGAATTCCCCAGCCTATCATTTAAAGGTCTCCCACAGCCTGGCTCCAACCTAGCTTTCTAGTCTCATCTCCTATCATCATTCATCAGCTATACTGGCTATGCTAAACGTTCCTCAAACTCAGCATTCCATCTCCCTTTTCCATGGATTTGAAAAGTTTACCCCCTTGCCTGGAATGTACTCCTTCCAGCCCTCACCACTGTCTGTTAGGAGCCTAAGAGTTCAGGGGCCACTTCTGTGGAAAACCTTTCCCCCCAATTGTTAGTGCTTCCTCCTCCAGGTGTCTTCTACTTGTATATCTCTGTATCTCCCCCAGAGGGAAGGGGCTGTTTCATTTTGGAGTTGGTATCCTCATTGGTGGTTGTAGTAGTGGTGGTGGTGGTGGTGGTGGTGGTACCAGCAGCAGCAGTAGTAGCAGTATCATTAGCAGTAGTAGTAGCCACTTAATAAATGGAATGGAGCATAGGCTGAATGACTAGATATCTGGGAATGTTGCAGGAGAGCTTGTTGTTCAGGTGTGGGTTGAATGAGATGTCTTCTGAGATGCCTGCCAACTCCCAGAGTCTGGGGGGGCAGGGGGAATGACATGTAGTTTAAGTCACTCTTTCATGTTTTAAGTTGATTTAGTCTATACCAAATTAATTCAGTATTGAGCAGATAGCTACTGAAGAGACTTCTTGTGTTTTGAACAATAAATTTTCGATTTTCAAGTAAATAGTTTCCATAGGTTTTCAGAATAAATTCATGTTAGCACAGGCTGTCATGACTTCAAATTGGCCAGCCTCAATTACTGTTTCCAATGTTCCTATTTTGCGTGGTGAGATAGTGGTTTTTTTTTAAAAGCTTTTATTTATCCAAGTGACAGTCATGTATGACTGCTCATAACAAGCAGGTTATCAAACATACTAGTAAACTTGAATCTCAGTGTTTCCACTCTTAGTCATTCAGGGACTAATTAGCCAATTAGTGAATCATCTTGCTCACACTGACATCTGACAATTTCATTGCCTGCTAATATTTTTGTCAAAGTACAAAATAGTAGGAATAAAATGAACTTGATAGATCTTTCCCCCTACTTCCTAGGTTGTTGTTCAGTCATTTTCAGTTGTGTCTGACTCTTTGTGACCCCAGTTGGGGTTATCTTGGCAACGGTACTGGAGGGGTTTGCCATTTCCTTCTCCAGCTCTTTTGACAAATGAGGAAACTGAGGCAAACAAGGTTAAGTGATTTGCCCAGGGTCACACAGCTAGTAAATGTCTGAGGCCAGATTTGAACTTACAAAGATGAGGCCTGGTTCTCTATTTACACTGTGCCACCTAGCTGTTCTTCCTAGGAGTTGTTTTAAATTGGAAGCAAATATAAACTATTTAGTAAAATGTGGTTTTGATGTATCCATGGATTTAGATTATCCATATTAGTTCCACATCTCATTTAAACATTAGTTATAATATACATTTCTCTATGTAGCAGAAATTTCCCCATTGGCCATCACTAGGGTATGGTAGTGAGCCATCCACACTTTCTGGTCCTCATTGTGGCCGGTGGCATGCTTTTATTGTATTCTCCAAAATAAAGCAGCTCTCTCAATGACAATACTACTAGCAACTAACATTCATATAGAGCTTTAAAGTCTGCAAAATGCTTCATATATTATCTCATTTAATCTATTTAGCCATCCTACAAATTAGAACAAAGTACTGATTTGCTGAACCCTGAATTAACTTGTTTAAAAATAAATGAAATTATCTCATGAATCAGTTTAAACCAGGGCCAAATCTATTTCTGAATCTGTTCAGCTGGAAGAAAACCCTAACATGAACTATGGTTCATGCACCAAACATGAATTGCTTTTAGCCAATGGAGGGAAATAAAGTTAGGTGGCCCATTTTGGGGTAAAATCCCACCTCATTAATAATAATATTGGTCTATATTTGATGGTGGAGGAACTCCATTTAACATTTAACATTTCTTACTTGTCCAAGAGAGAAGCAGTGTAGTATAATGGAGAGACATGAATTTAGGAGAGAGTTTGAATCTTCTCTCTGATACTACCTACCTAGATCACTTAATCTACCTGAACTTTTGGTTTCTTGTCTTTAAAATACAGATAACAATGTCTTTGTCACCATCTACCTGTAAGGGTGGCCTTGAGGATAACCTGAGATGAGACCATGCTTTTTAAACCCTAAAGCCCTATGAAAATGGAAATGATTATTTCAGGGAGATCACCCCTTTTGATCATAACAACCCTGTAAAAGCAGGCAGGACAGGTATTATTAGCCTCATTTTGGAGGTGTAAAACTCAATGAAAGTTGAAGGATTTTGGGAAGGCTGTCGAGGTATAGTTAATAATAAAATCATAGCTAATGTTTCTGTAGTGTTAAAGTTTGCAAAACATTATGTATGCATATAATATGCTGTGGTTATAACTAATATATTATAAATGCATAATGTTTTACAAACTTCAGTACCATAGAAATATTAACTATTAGCTATACATATAGTATATACATATGTGTTAATATATGCATATGTGTATTTATATATGTATGTATATGTTATATACATACATATATAGTCTCTTTTGATCCTCCTAACAAACCTGTGAAATAGGTGCTTTATTTATACTCATTATTTTGCAGATGTTAAAACTGAGGCTGAGGGAGAATGAGTAACTTGCTCTAGATCATACAGCTAACATATTTCTGAGGTGAGATTCAGCTCAGGACTTCTTGATTCTTAGTTAAGCGCTTTATTCTGCTCTTATTCCTAGCATCCAGTAAGTGGCAGGTCTCAGATCTTTTGAGCCTTATTAGCGTGGTGATTCTATTTTGTTAATAAGGGGCAGGTGCAAACTGTTAATAGCCTTATGAAAAAATGCTGCAGATTACTAATAATTAGAGAAATGCAAATCAAAGAAGTTCTGAGTTACTACCTCCACGATCAAAAGTTAACAAAAAATGAAAATGACAAATGTTGGAGGAGCTGTGGGAAAATAGATACATTAATACGCTCTTAGTGGAGCTGTGAATTAGTCTAGCCATTGTGTAAAGCAATTTATAACTTGACCCAAAAAAGTTTCTGAACTGTGTGTATCTTTGACCCAGCGATGCCTCCACTAGGCCTATATACTCAAGAGATCAAAGACAGAGGAAAAAGATCTATGTACATAAAAGTATCTATAGTAGCTCTTTTTGTAGAACTAGAAATTAATAGGGTGTCCATTAACTGGAGAATGAATGAACAAATTATAGTATAGGAATGGAATGCTACTGGCCTCTAATAAATGATGCAAATGATGGTTTCAGAGAAACCTGGGAAAACTTGTATGAACTGATACAGGAAAGTAAACAGAACCATGACAGTAATTTGTACAATCAGAGTTTTGGAAATACCAGTAACTTTAAAAGACAGAAGAACGCTGATCAGCGAAGTGACCAACCGTGATTCCAAAGAACTTGTGATTAAACATGCTTACCCACCTCCTGAAAGAAGGGTGATGGATTTAGAGTACAGATTGAGATAAATAGGTACATACATACATACATACATACATACATACATACATGAGTGCATATGCATGCACACATACACAGATACATATATTTTTACATGCATATGCCAAGCTAAATAAATGTCCACATTGGCAAGGTTCAAATTTATTTAGCTTGATTATGTTTGCTTTTTATGAGAACTTTGTTTTTATTTTTCATTGAGGGTAGGAATGTGTAGGAAGGAGAAAAAACAGATTTTTGTGTATTGAAAAAAAAACATTAAAAAAATAAAAATTTTAAAAGAAAACCAGGAATAGTGACTGGACATGTGATTTTACTGGTATCCAGAACTGCAAAATAAGTGAGTCTGCTCTCGCCATGTAGGTTCAACTTAGCGTTTTACGTGAGTTATCTAGAGCAGAACCCTCAAGAGTTTAAAAGACTTATCCAGGGTCAGATTGATGGTTGGTTCCAGAGGCAAAATGTGAACTCAGGTTTTTTGAGCTCCAGGGAAGGAAATATGCATTTATTAAGTATGTACTATGTACCAGGCACTGTGATAATAAGCATTTTATAAATATATCATTTGATTTTCACAAAACCCGGGAGATAGCTGTTATTATTATCTACATTTTACAGTTGAGGAAACTGAGGCGGAGGTTAAGTGACTTGCCTAAGGTCACACAGCTAATAGTATCTGAGACTAGATTTGAACTGAGGTATTCCTGACTCCAGACCCAGTGCTCTGTGCGCTATGGTGCTACTAGCTGCCTCCTGGGTTCAACTACTGTGTCATGCTGCCTCTTGTAAGTTAGCAAATATTCTGAAAATCCTAACATGCATTTTTATATTTTTCAGCAGTTCTGAGGGGGAGCCTTCAAATCACCCAGAAAAAATGGTGGCCTTGTCATTAAAGATTTGTGTCCGCCACTGCAATGTAGTGAAGACGATGCAGTTTGAACCATCTACAGCAGTGTATGATGCATGTCGAGTCATTCGGGAGCGGGTACCTGAGGCACAAACTGGACAAGGTAAGTCATGAGATAATATCTAAATCTTCAAGGAGCATTACTGCTGATTCTGTTTCTAGATAATATTAAGTCACATTTTGATAATACTATAAGGTTTACAAAGTCCTTTTTTTCTGAATATTTTTGTGACACAGATATAGCAAGTATCATTCCCATTTTGATGACAAATTAAAGTTCAGATAAATTAATTGCCTATGGTCACGTTGCTAGTAGCTATTAGAATCAAGATTCAAACCCAAGTGTCCTTTCTCCACGTTCCGCTCTCAGATACCTGCTGGACAGTTCCACCTGGATATCCCTCTAAGCATTTCAAACTGGATGTGTCCAAAACCAACTCATCTTTTTCCAAGAAAAACATCTTCATTTCAGATTCCCTATTTTTATTGACATCCACCTTTCTCTGTCTCCCAGGCACGAAGTCTCAGCGCCATCGTTGACTCTTTCTCCCTTATCCTCCATTCAGTTATCAATCCCAGTCAATTTATCATCAGTGATATCTGTTAGAACATTCTTCCCCTTCTCCCTCTCACAACACCATCCTCTCTTACATGTAATATTGTGATAGACTCCAAATTGGCCCTCTCACCTGTATCCATTTCTATATTCTAATCCATTCATAATCATAATAATAGCTAACATTTACACGTTGCCCACTGTGTACCAGGTTCTATGATAGACACTTTACAAACATTATCTCATTTGATCCTCATAACAACCCTGGAAAGTAAGTGCAATCATTATCTCCATTTTACGGATGAGGAAACTGAGGCAGACAGTATCTAAGGGTCACACAACTAGTAGGTGGCTGTGGCTGAAACTGGACTCAGGGCTGGCTGTCTATCTAGTGAGCCTCTCAGCTGCTAGTTCATCACAAAGGCGCCAAAGTAATTTTCCTGATGTGTGGCTGACCATATCACCCTCTTAGGCCGAGCCCTCAGCGGTTAGGTTCCAATCTGCCTTTCCAAGCAGTTCACTCCATTTCCTTTTAACTACCTGTTGTTGTGAAAATGTGTCCGTAACTTTACAAAGCTGTAGATAGGAGTTGCTACTAATTATATTATTACCTACAATGCAAGGATGGTAATAGGGAAACAATTTGAAAGATCTAAAGTGCCTGGGCATGGTATTGGTGGTGGGTAGCTGTAGTCACCAATGCTGGGGGAACCTGAGGCTGGTGGATGGCTGGGAGTTCACAGCTGCAGAAGGGCTAAAACCAATCAGATATCCACACTAAGTGCCGATTAAGCAGGGTGAACCCACCCAGAAGAGAAAAAATGGTGCAAGTTAAAGATTCTGTGACAGTCATTGTTGGGATTAGCTTTGTGAGTGGCCACTGCATCCTAGCCTGGGTGAGACTGAAGACCCATTCTTTATAACACCACCACATACATGCTACCACCCCTCCCCCCCCAAAAAAGAAAAAAAGTCTTAAGATTCTATACAAATGTCGCCCAATTATTATTATAACCATTAATTAATTTTTATCGGTGTTTAATACCGTGGCATCGTATTTAACAGTTGTTACATGACAGCTTTTCACAGTCTGCTCAGTTTTGTTGCTATAAACGTAGTATACAGGAACTTAGCAGACATCATATCAAGATTCTGAAACTATGAAACTCACCGCTTCAAATTCCTTCCTAAAGGGATGCCAGTTGTCAAAAGACAGAACTGTGCAATGCTATTTTTCTTGGCTTCAAAGCCAAGAAATTTCTGTTATTACAGATTGTATTTAAGACCATACTTGTTTGAACTATTGCCAAATTCACTTCTTGGAAGTTTTTTATGTCATTGATTTTGACATAGTTTTTGGATTAGTACATTCATTATTTACATTAGTTAATTGGTCACTATTATCAATATTTACAGTAGATATTTATCTACTCTAAATTATGGGCTTGAATCTCCAGAGTAATTTTTGATCCTTTCCTGCCCCTCATCCTTTTGCACATACAATCAGTTGCCAGAGCGATATGATTTTAGTATTTGAATACTACAAGAGATCTGTGATCTCACTGATACGCTCCCTTCAATGGTGGAGATAATAAATAATTAATTACTTCATGTCAGGTCAAGTTCTGATCTATGTCCTCCCATCAGTCCTGCAAAGAGAATGTACTTAATGATTTTGAAGTCTTTCACTTCATCTTTCTTTCTTTCCTTCTTTTTTCTTTTCTCCCTTTCTCCCTTCCTCCCTTCCTTCCTTCCTGCCTTCCTTCCTTCTTTTCTTTCTTCCTTCGTCTCTCTCTCTCCCCTCTCTCTTGGTCTCTCTCTGTCTCTCTGTCTCTCTCTCTCTCTCTCTCTCTCTCTCTCTCCCCCTCCCTCCCTCTCTCTCCCTCTCCCTCCCTCCTTCTTTCCTTCCTTTCTTCTTTCCTTCCTTCCTTCCTCTCTCTCCCTCCCCTCTCTCTCGGTCTCTCTCTGTCTGTCTCTCTGTCTCTCTGTCTCTGTCTCTCTGTCTCTGTCACACTCTCTCTCTCTCTCTCCCTCTCCCTCCCTCCTTCCTTCCTTTCTTTTTCTTTCTTTCACAATCCAGGTTAAGTGACTTGTCCAGGGTCAACATAGCTAGTAAGTGTTGAGGCCAGATTTGAACTAAGGTCTTCCTGACTCTGAGGCCAGTGCCACTACACCACCTAGCTGCCCCTCTTTCTTTGTTCCTTCTTGTGCATACCGCTGAAGCACTGAGGTTGTCCGTCTGCAGCTCCCCTCTTCTCTTTTACTCTCCTCCTTTACTTCTTCCCACTTTCTTTTCTGATCATACATTTCCTGGATGATGCATTTTGTGCAAATTACTGCAATTTACAAAATAGAGATTCTGTTTCATATGTAATTGTTTTCTTCTGTTCAACATTGTGTATGTAAATGCTTGTTTTGCTGTGTGTTTAAGTTCAAGATAACTTAAATTATTGCACATAAGTCATTGTCAGTAATGTTTTACATCTCTTATACCCACCATTTATCTTTCCATTGCCCTTTTCATTACCTGAAATTTTGATTTTTTTCTGAGCTTGTTGTATATCATGATTTGTAACCATGTGGCATCCGTGGAGAATATTAGTGTTATTTAGATGGATTTTTGTATAAGGGAACAGCTTGTAGTCATTAAAATCACTATGAAGTTTCCTAACTGCTGTCTTTTCCACCCTCTTCCTCCTATTCAGTTCTGGGCCCAGCTCACTGCTTATTTTCAGGGTTTCACCAGGTTAGTTTTACTGATGAATTAACTCAGTGGACTTCCCATTCAACTGTACATCATCGTCTGGGTAGTAGCCGTTCTTCACTTGGTTGGACTGTCTTGATTGTGAAGTGGGTCTCTTGAATCACCATGAATTTTACTACAGAGTTCATGTAGTTCTTTGGGAGTTGAGACAAGCAGAAAGTACAGTATCCTTAGCAAACAAGAGCACCTGGAATTCCTTATTATCTATGGGTAATCCTTACTGTTGGACCCTATGCAAGACACCACCCTTAACCAAGGTAAATACCTTTGCTGAGCCTATCACTCCATTTTATGATTCTGATTGTCAAAGTATCCTTGGGTAAAGGTGCGTCTGTGGCTTTATGTGTTAGGGAATTTTAACAAAATAAACAACAGGATCTTAGAGTCTGAGTCCTTTTCATTCAGTTGTTTGACTGTGAAAATCTGTTGTGGAATTTTTTTTTTTTGGAGAAGATAGCCTCTTTTCTTCTACTTCCAGCAAGTATACCTTTCAGGCCTTTTTTCTTGTATCTTATACATGTTAGAAAGTAGGCAACATGAATTGGTATTAATTTCTTCTTGTACTTCTTTTGGGATAGGGGAAACTAATACTATTATTGCATTTTTCCCTAAACATTTATTATTTTAACCTCTTTGAGACATCATAAAAACCAACCCCTCTTTGCTTTGAAAATTGTGTCACCTACAGCATGACTCTCTTCCCCTTGTTCTTGGTCTGGTCCAGCCACTCTTTCCTTTTCATTTTAATTAAGTATCATTGTTAATACTTCATATGGCACATCAAAGACTGAGATATTCAAGTCTGAATGTAGTTGTTCTACCTAACAGAGATTATGAAAACAGATCCCAATGGAAACTCTGATGTGACTTTTTTGTGTATTGTTCTACTTTCATCTGTTAATGCTGATGATTATTCATACCTCACCCAAATTTTCTCAATATTAATTTACCATTCTGCTTTCATTTGCTGTTTTGTGAGACATGATTTTATGAGCTCATGATCTCCCACCATCTCTCTTTAAAACATTTTATCAGTGAATTTATTGCCCTTTGATTTTCATGTTTTTCCACTTTTAGGGAGATAAAACTTTTGCTTACACTGGTGGTTTCTGGACTCTTGTTTTGATTGCCTTATATCACTTAAACTTCTGTAGGAAATGGTTATAGTCCATGTCCTTGTCTTTTCTGCTGTTTGTTTCCCATTTTTCACTGTCGTTAGGTCTAGTTGGAGAGTTTATGATAGCATTCTCATCTTTATCCTTTTGAATGACTAATACGGTAAAATCTGACTGCATGCAGTATGCATTCTGTAAAATGACTCCCATATTGTTAAATGGTCATTTCCTATCAATATCCATCTAATTAGGTTTTTTTGGTACATAACATGCTTGTCACCTTCTCTTCTGGAAGAATCAATTTATTATATACAGGCATGAGATTCAATATTCTAAAAGCCTTTGGCCTCTTTAGTTTTTTTTATTCCTGAAACATGTTTTCCAGTGTATTTTCTACCCTCCATTTACGCTTACTTTTACATTTAATACAACAGATATGATAGAGATAGACAGATAAGACACTGCATTTGGAGGGATTTAGGAAATTTAATGAAGACTATAACCTCTTGACCTTTACCAAATTTTAGTACACAAACTGAAGAGATGAGAAAATAGGTATATGCATTGGTGTTCTTTTTAATTGCTTTTTGGGGAAGGTACTAATACTCTGTTTTTTTTTCTGACCATTTGATACCTTGTCCCTTTTTAGATATCTTAAAAACTGATCCCGTGCTTTCAAAATCATGTTACCCCCAGCATAGATCTCTTCCACCTGTCCCTAATCTGTTACAGCTGCCTCCTTTTCTTATCCTGAGGGCTATAAGGCAAGATGGCCAAGTATCCTGTGCAATGTTTCTTGTTATTTTAGGCCACATGATAAAACCAACTCTACTGACTCTTTTATTTCACTCACCAAGAAGAACTTATGGTGCCTCCTTCCATTTAGGTCACAAATTGTGAACCTTTTTTTGTATTCTGAATACCTTTGCCAGTTTGGTGAAACCTATGGGCCTCTTAGAATGATATCTTTAAATGCATACAGCAAAATAGATAAGTTTATGAAGAAAACCAGGTAAGCTGATATGTAGTTATCAAAATATTTTAAAAAGCAAATTCACTGACCCCCAAGTTAAGAACTCCTACAAATGTTCAAACTTTCTTATATTTTCTGGTTTTGTTTTATAGTGAGAATGTTGATACTAATATAGTTCATTTCCTCCTTTGTTAGCTCTGTTGATTTTTGTCCAAGGAGTATATTTACAGTACTAACATAAAATTAATATTTATAGCTAACCTAATACTTGTTTGGTTTTTAGCACCTTGTGCCCCCTTCCCACCACCATACCCGCATCATTTTAAAAGCAGACGGAGTCATCAAGGCCTCAGGACCATTTAATGTTTTCCTTTGCTTCATAGGTTCCCATGACCATGTATTTCATTACTTACTTCTCACCTATTGGTGATGAACTTCTCTGTTCCTAGCTAAGATGGTCTTTGGAGATCAGACACAGTCTATTAAAGGACCTATAATTCAGGCTCTTTAAGCATAATACAAGCTACCTTTCATTGCCTTGCTTCAAACATCCATCTTCACCTTCACCTCACAGTAATGCCTGAGAGTAGGACTTTGGGAGGCTCTGTTTCTATGATATCTTTTATTTCTGTGCTCTCTCATCACTTAGTCACCAACTAGTTATGGCATGTTTCACCTTTTATCTGGATCATTATTTTGACTTCCTAATCATTCTCTTTGTCTGCAGGATCTCTACTTTTCAATCCAGCCTTCACACACTTGCCAAATTAATCTTCCTAATGCATAATTCTGTCATCTCTCTGCCCACAAATCTTCACTGGATTGTTTTTTTTTTCTGTTATTTATTTATTTATTTATTTAATATTTTCAGTTTTCAGCATTGATTTTCACAAGAGTTTGAATTACAAATTTTCTCCCCATTTCTACCCTCCTCCCCACTCCAAGATGGCATATATTCTGATTGCCTCGTTCTCCAGTCATCCCTCCCTTCTGTCACTCCACTCCCCCCATCCCCTTTTCCCTTACTTTCTTGTAGGGCAAGATAGATTTCTATGCCCCATTTCCTGTATATCTTATTTCCTAGTTGCATGCAAAAACTTTTTTTTTTGAACATCTGCTTTTAAGACTTTGAGTTCCAAATTCTCTTCCCTCTTCTCTCCTCACCCACCCTCCCTAAGAAGGCAAGCAATTCAACATAGGCCACATGTGTATCATTATGTATAACCCTTCCACAATACTCATGTTGTGAAAGACTAACTATATTTTGCTCCTTCCCAACCCATCCCCCTTTATTGAATTTTCTCCCTTGACCCTGTCCGCTTTTGAAAGTGTTTGTTTTTGATTACCTCCACTCCCATCTGCCCTCCCTTCTGTCGTCGTCCCCCCTTTTTTATCTCCTTCCTCCTTCTTTCCTGTGGGGTAAGATACTCAATTTAGTGTGTATGTTATTCTCTCCTCAGGTCAAATCTGATGAGAGCAAGATTTACTCATTCCCCCTCACCTATCCCCTCTTCCCTTCCTACAGAACTTCTTTTTCTTGCCACCTTTAAGTGAGATAATTTACCCCATTCTATCTCTCCCTTTCTCCCTCTCTCAATATATTCCCCTTCAGCTACCCTAATACTGAGGTCTCATGTATTATACATATCATCTTTCCATGTAGGAATGTAAACAAAACAGTTCAACTTTAGTAAGTCCCTTATGATTTCTCTTTCTAGTTTACCTTTTCATGCTTCTCTTGATTCTTGTGTTTGAAAGTCAAATTTTCTATTCAGCTCTGGTCTTTTCACTGAGAAAGCTTGAAAGTCCTCTATTTTATTGAAAATCCATATTTTGCCTTAGAGCATGATACTCAGTTTTGCTGGGTACGTGATTCTTGGTTTTAATCCTAGCTCCATTGACCTCCGGAATATCGTATTCCAAGCCCTTCGATCTCTTAATGTAGAAGCTGCCAGATCTTGGGTTATTTTGATTGGGTTTCCACAATACTCAAATTGTTTCTTTCTGGCTGCTTGAAGTATTTTCTCCTTGATTCAGGAGGTCTGGAATTTGGCAACAATATTCCTAGGAGTTTTCTTTTTGGGATCTTTTTCAGGAGGTGATCTATGGATTCTTTCAATTTCTCTTTTACCCTCTGGCTCTAGAATATCAGGGCAGTTCTTCTTGATAATTTCTTGCAAGATGGTATCTAGGCTCGTTTTTTGATCATGGCTTTCAGGTAGTCCAATAATTTTTAAATTATCTGTCCTGGATCTGTTTTCTAGGTCAGTGGTTTTTCTAATGAGATATTTCACATTGTCTTCCATTTTTTCATTCCTTTGGTTCTGTTTTATAATATCTTGATTTCTCATAAAGTTACTATCTCCCGCTTGCTCCAGTCTAATTTTTAAGGTAGTATTTTCTTCAGTGGTCTTTTGGACCTCCTTTTCCATTTGGCTTACTCTGCCTTTCAAGGCATTCTTCTACTCATTGGCTTTTTGGAGCTCTTTTGCCATTTGAGTTAGTCCATTTTTTAAGGTGTTATTTTCTTCAGTATTTTTTTGGGTCTCCTTTAGCAAGTCATTGACTTGTTTTTCATGGTTTTCTCACATCACTCTCATTTCTCTTCCCAATTTTTCCTCTACTTCTCTAACTTGCTTTTCCAAATCCTTTTTGAGCTCTTCCATGGCCTGAGACCAGTTCATGTTTTTCTTGGAGGCATTTGTTGTAGTCTCTTTGACTTTGTTGACTTCTTCTGGCTGTGTGTTTTGGTTTTCTTTGTCACCAAGAAAGATTCCAAAGTCTGAGTCTGAATCTGAGTCCGTTTTCGCTGCCTGGCCATGTTCCCAGCCAGCTACTTGACCCTTGAGTCAGGGTCAAGGTCATCAGGGTTTGACTGCTTGTAGAGTTGAGTACTTTGTCCCAAGCTTGAGGGGCTGTGCTATTGTTTTCAGAGCTGTTTCTACACAGCAAGGTCTGCCACACCAGTGCTCTTGCTTCCCTGAGAACTGCCAACCTGGACCTGACTCAGATCTTAAGCAGGCTCTGCACTCCCGCACAGATCCTCCACTTAATTCCTCCTACCAGGTGGGCCTGGGGCCGGAAGAAACTGCAGCTCTAGTTCTGTAGCTGCACCACCTCCACTGTCCCTGGGGCAGTGGCCAAACCGCAGATTCCTTTCACTCTGTCCCTGCAGTTTTTTCCCACTAACGTTCTCTGTTGTCTTTTGTGTTTGTGGGTTGAGAAGTCTGGTAACTGCCACAGCTCACTGAGTTAGGGCGCTATGGCCTTTTCCGCCTGGCTCCGTGTCTAGTTGGTCTGGTCAAACTCATGCTGGGCTCTGCTCCGCTCCCAGCTCTGTGCGATAGACCTTACCCAGCTACCATCCAGGCTGTCCTGGGCTGGAGCCCTGCTTTGCTCTGCTATTTCGTGGGTTCTGCAGTTCTAGAATTTTTTTCAGAGCCATTTTTATAGGTTCTGGGGGAGACCTTTAGGCGAGTCCCTGCTTTTCAGCCGCCATCCCCTTCAGTGGATTGTTGTTAGCTCTAAGATACCATGCAATCTCTTTTGCTTGGCAAGAATAGTGTATAGTTTGTATAGTCTGGGTCATCCCTATCTTTTTGTTTTTCCTTTCACAGCCATCCCTTCTAGGTGAAGTATTCCCTGATTTCTTCCTGTCCTCTCCTCATTCTGTTCCTTGGCCCAGGCCATGTTTCTTGCCTAGCACCCCTTCCCTTCTGAATCTCTGTTGAAATTCTTCTCTTCTTTCTGAGGCTGCCTTGGTGCTATCTCATCATCAAGCCTTTCCCCCTTCCTCATTTCCTTCCTCAAATCCACACCATCCATATTAAAACCTTTTTCAGGCTTTATTAAAATATCTGATCTAAATCTCTCTTTTATTCTTATCATATTCATCCTTGATATTACTTGTTTTTATATGTGTTGTATCCCTTGCCCCATGCCCCATCCCTAAGGTAAGGGTGTAAACTTCTTGATGGTAGAGATTGTGGCATTCTTCATCTTTGTACACTCAATGCCATGCCTGTACTTTGATACCTCCATGATCTCAATGATATGAGCATTACCTCTCACAGGGCATAGCTTGGTTGAAAGCCTTTCTCTAGAGCTTCTAATTGAGCATGGTTTTTTACTTACGTTTACTCTCTTAGATTTAATATTTGTACCCATTTCCCCCAATAGCACACAAGCTCCTTCTGGACAGTGACTACTTCATATTTGTCTTTGTACCCTCAGCACCTAGCATAGAGCCTGGTATATAGAAGGTACTCAGTAAACACTTGTGGATTAATTCATGGAGTGTGTGTCCATCATTTCTCTCTTATTCCACATTTGACCATCTTCTTTTCTGTTCATTTATGTCTGTAATGCTTCTTACTTCTTCCTCTTAAATCATTAGTCATCTTTTATAGCTTATTTAAATCCACTATATGTGTCTCTATTCCCCACAATCTTGACTATTCTGAGATAATGATGTTCTATGGTCTGCAGTAACACTAAATTGCTTAGAATAAATTGGTCTACAAATTATGTGATTAATAAATTTTTTTAATTGAAATAAAGATACCGAAGTTCCAAAAAGAGATTATTCATGAATTGTAACATTTATTCAGAATTTTCTTGAGTGTATATATATAATTTTGCAAGTAAAACAATAATGACAACAATAATATTAATATTTAAAATATTTTTACATTTTAATAGCTGACAGTTATATTGTTATATTAATGTTTTCAACGCACTTTATAATATCATTTCATTTGATCCTCAAGACAACTCTGAATGACGAGTGCTGTGATTATGCCCACTTAACAAATGAGGAAACTGAGGCAAACAGAGGTTTAGCGACTTACCCATGATCACACAGCCAGCCAAATGACTTAAGACCATATTTGAATTCAGATCTTCCTGATTTCAGGTCTAGAACTCTATCCACCGTGCTATGTTGTTGTTCTGTCATTTCAGTCATATCTGATTCTTCATGGCCCCATTTGTGGTTTTCTTCGCAAAGATACAAGAGTGGTTCACCATTTCCTTCTCTAGCTCATTTTACAGATGAAGAAACTGAGGCAAACAGGGTGAAGTGACTCGTCCAAGGTCACATAGCTAGGAAGTTTCTGAGGTCTGATTCCTGACTTGGCACTCTATCCACCATGCCACCTAGCTGCACAGTAACTCTTTAAACGAAATAATAATATCTTTTAGAATAGGGGCCAGTCTGTAAGTCATAGTGAAAGTTGTTCTAAAGAATTATTGCTTACTTGGACATTATACACAGTGTATGACCCAAATTTTGATGTACACAAAAATCTCTCATTGCTTTTAATTTAAGAAGATCATTGTTATTTCTCTGGCTATCATTAAGTACAAAGATAATTCTTATTCGTTTAGCCCTTCTTGGGGTTTTGTGATATTTAAATGTTATTTAAAAATAAGTAGTGACATGTCAGCTTTTCATTACTAATTGAAACTAGTGAGCCCATGGATCAAAATGTAGATTAGGAGCCCTCTTTGCTTTTGTTTTTCTTTTTTTTCCTCCTCTTGTACTCTCATTACTTGTACTCTCATTACTTGTACTCCAAGCCTCACAGCTTGGAAATGAAAAGCCCCCAAGTTGGCAAGGAATTAGTCTTCAAGGCATGGAAAATGTGTCCTATAACCTTTGAAGACTATAAATCAAGTAACTGAGGTTCAGAGACTTTGGATCCAGGGACTGGATCTGTATGAAGAAGAATTTCTGTAAAAATACTTTTTTTAAAAAGAACAAAACACACACACACACACACACACACACACACACACACACACACACACATACACGTGAACTTTAACACTCTCTCTCTCTCTCTCTCTCTCTCTCTCTCTCTCTCCCCCTCCCCTTTTCTCTCTCTTCTTTCTCCTCTCTTCTCTCTTTCTCAAACAGCCTTCTCTTCTAGGAGTCTAATACCAACCTGACACCATATATTTTGTGAATCCTTCTTCCTTTCTATGGCTTCTGTCTTTTTTCTTTTTCTTTTCCTGTGGTCAGATGACTGTCTAGCTTTGATGGGAGCATTAAACATTCAAAGAACTAGCATTTACCAATTTCAGAGGTATTAGAGACTCTCAACCTCATTTGGGTCTCCTAGGCTCATTTCTAAAGGGGTACTACTGGTGGCCTCTTTGGAACCACAATCAGTTTCTTTCCCTTTACTTTTTGGTAAATTTAGGCTGTTTTGGAAAAAGTCTGGCTTATGGAATAAATTGAGAAAAGGATTTTGTAGGTTCCTTTAAGTTATCATTCTCTGTGGGGACACCAATATACATGTAACAGTGCTGAGGAGGTAGGACAATGGGTAGATGATTGAAGATCTAATCCTAACCTCTCTACCTGCGTTTTCTTGTTATTTTCTGTTATTTATGCTTGCTGGATTAGTCTTGCTTCAAACAACATATACTTCCTTAACTTTAACAAGTATACTTCCTTAGTATTTTTGCTGGCCCCTTATCTTTCCTGTATGGTTATAACCCACCTTACCCTTATGGGGTTAGAACCAGGGATGGGGAACATGTGGCCGTCTAGGTCCTTGGGTGTGGCCTTTTGACTGAGTCCAAGGTTTACAGAACAGATCCTTTTATTAAGGGGATTTGGTCTGTGAAGTTTGGATTCAGTCAGAAGGCAGCACTTGAGGACCTAGAGGGCCATATGTGGCCTTGAGGCCACAGATTCCCCACCCCTGGTTAGACATTTCATTCAGTTCATTGGGCGATTCATTGCCTACTATGTGTAAAGTATTGTATTGGACTCCAGTGGAGATACAAAGTTTAGATAAGACCTAGTTATTACCTTGGTTGAGTTTGGAGTCTATTGTTGATAAAAATTATACTTAACTGTGATAGATAATATTGCATAAGTACATTAGAGAGATTAAAAACATTGAAGGTACTTACCGACCAGGAGGATCCACAAAAGCTTCAAGAATTGGAAAGGGGAGGGAGGGATAATTGGTATTTGAATTGGGTTCTAAAGGATGGGGAAAGAGGATAAAATCCATCTTTGCCGTAGGGGAATGTAAGCAAAAGAAGGGAAGGGGATGGTCTGATAGTATAGTACGTGTTCTGTGACTAGGGATATGTTCATTTTGTCTGGATCATGTGAAGGGGTGTAACTTCAGACAGAACCAGAAATGTATGGTGACATTAGGCTGTTGAGGGCTTTGAATGCCAAGCGAAAGATTTTAAACTTTGCTCAACCAACAGTGTGGAGTCACTGAAGATACTTAGGGGAGTGATCCGACCAAATTAATGCAAAAGAAAGGTTAGCCTTGAAGTAGTTTGCAAGCCTGATTGGAGAGGCAAAGAACTGAGGCAGAAGGACCTTTCAAGAGGCTTTTACAGTAGTCTGGGTCAGTGGTCATAAGGACCCGTCCTGATAGGGATGAGGGCCAACTTCAACTGGTGAGCTTGGATTGTTTTGTCTCTGAGGTTTCCCCCAATGTTAAACATAACTTTTCAGCCCAGTGACTTAATGAAACCTAATCTTATTTGGGTTTATTACTTCAACAGCTCAGCTCTTATCCCTCCTGATCTGCTTTAGCATTGAATACAGCTTGTGTTGTCATCAAAAGACCCTGCCCACAGTTGCCAAAAGCAAATATTTCTCTCCGTTAAGAAGGATGCCAGTACATTTGCCAAGTCAACAGACAATGCACAGAAGCCAGTGCATACATTATTGGATCTACCAAGGTCTCAAAGTTTCTGTGTTGCTGATTTTCTTTCTATGTTTCAATTCTCAGCTTCTGACTATGGTTTGTTCCTATCGGATGAAGATCCCAGGAAAGGCATTTGGCTGGAAGCAGGCAGAACGCTGGACTACTACATGCTGCGGAATGGGGTATGTTTCTCCCCACTCTTGTTTTCCTGTGGGCCTTTATTTTGGGGCCTTCTGATGAAAGCTAATATTACTGTACTTGGAGGAAAAGAAGAAAAACATGATTTGTTTTGATCCAAGGGCAACACTTATTGTCAAACACTCCTAATTTTCTTTGAAGGGGGAGGCTCTGAGGGTGTTAGAAAATGTCAACAGTCCAAATTCTCAAAACTCCATGGGGGCATAAGAGTAGCCCTGGGTGTGTGTGTGTTTCAAATATTTTCCACACCCCAGTGGTACAGTCCTGTTTTCCTGCTTAGTTCTGTAGCCAGGAGTTTTGATGAGGCATCTCCTGGTGGATATTATGGGGATATTCCTATAATTATTAAAGGGACAAAGAGTACAGAGTGAGGGTTGGAGAACAGAAGGGAAATGAAAAATGAATTTGAAAGTTAAATTGAATTTCTCTGATTATTTTGGAGGAGTGGGACTCAAGTATCTTTTGCATCTGAATACGTAATCTTCTGTAAAGCAAAAAAGCAATTTTAATGCAAAAAGAAAGGTTAGGGAAGGGAGAGAGACTGTGAAAAGGGGTTAAACATTCCTTTCAGTTTAATCAACCCTAAGAGAATAGCTCTCTGATGCATGAAGGCCAACAACTGGAGTGGACAAATTAGATTGGTTAATATTCAGTGAAAACTCCACTGTAAGCATTGCTCCAATGTTGTCAAAGAAAGATCTTTTGTCCTCCGCCAT
Organism: Trichosurus vulpecula; assembly: GCF_011100635.1. NCBI lineage: Eukaryota > Metazoa > Chordata > Mammalia > Diprotodontia > Phalangeridae > Trichosurus > Trichosurus vulpecula. The sequence continues at coordinate 146,763,794 of NC_050580.1, forward strand.
TGCATTTTGGGGAGTCATAACAAAGATGAGGTCATTTGTTTATACAAATACAAATATGGCTCCCAGACCTAATATCTCTTGCTTGGTCTTCATATTGAATGTTAGGACAGAGGGTCTCTGTATCAAGTCTTTTTGGAAAATTCTTAGATTGTAATTTCTTTACTCTGAAGAGTCTCCCCCCAAAATAAAATGAGCTAATCCTAGTTGGATAGAACATAAGCCATAAATCCCACAAAATCTTGAGTAGTTGTAAGCTACAATTATGTGGATACAATTTCAATATTAAATCGGTATTTTTTTTCTTTAATTAAAGCAATTACTAAGCACTAATGAATTTATTTTAAATTAGAAATTGTAGTCCATTTAGTGTTTGTGGAACAAAAGGGCTTTCACTGAGGAAAAGCTGTCTATGAAAGTTATTCATTTCATCCAGGCCTCTACTTCCATGGCTTTTAATCTGGATTCTGTGAATTTTTTGAAATACATTTTGATAATTATATTTCACTGTAGTTGATTTCCTTTGTCATCTTCTGCATTTTATTTTATGCATTCAAAAATGTTCTGAGAAGGCAGTCCATAAGCTTCACCAGACTGCTAAAGGGAGTTTATGACACACAAGAAAGGTTCATAGGAACCCCTGCCCTACTCATAATCTGCATTTCCATCAAGGGAAAGCCAGTGTAAGATGTTTCTGTGGTTTGTGCTCTAGGATATTTTGGAATATAAAAAGAAACAAAGACCTCAGAAAATACGAATGCTGGATGGATCGGTGAAGACAGTGATGGTGGATGATTCCAAAACTGTCGGGGAGTTACTGGTCACGATTTGTAGCAGGATAGGTGAGATTTCAGATGCTTGACTCTCACTTTATTGGATGTCTCTTTTTCCCTCTACCCTTCCCAGTGCTTCAGATTGCTGCTAGGATCCAGTTCCCACCCCCACCCCATGTACATGCTTCCTGAATCTATTCAAATTGATATTTCCCTTAAAATTGAAAGCCATTTGCCCAATCTTAAGTAATTCACTTAAGGAGATTCAAGAGAGTATGTCTGCCCTTCAGAAAATGAAAGAGAGAAATGTCAGAGGTGACATTTGAACCCATACCTTTTTAATGATAATGCCAGCTTTTTATCCACTATTTCTTCCATGCAACCTTAAATCACTGTCTACATACCTATGGTGGTGGTGGTGGTGGTGGTGGTGGTGGTGGTGGTGGTGGTGCTTAGGGTCATAAAAGATGTGTTAGAATACAGTGAGAAGAGGAGGGGATTGAATTCTCCCTCTGCTTCTAAGTATATATTTAACCTCTCTCAAATCACTTTATCTCATGGGGGAAAGAGGGCTCTAATTTATTCACCTTTAGAAGGTGATTGGAATAAATTAATTTCCTTCCAGCTCTAAAATTCTGTGACCCTAAGATTATTTATTCTGATTGTCCACCCACTACAAGAACCCTTTTTAGATTCCTGGTACATGGAGGCATAACCTTTTTTCTTTTTTTTTCTTTTTTCTTTCTTTTTGTTTCCTTTTTCTTTTCCTTTTCTTTTTTTTCTTTTCCTTTCCTTTTCTATTTTTTCTTTCTTTTTTCTTTCCTTTTGCCTTTCTTTTCTTCTCTTTCCTTTCTTTTTTTCTTTTTTAACTAAATTTTTCTTTCTTCTTTTCTTTTAAGTTTTATTGATGTGTTTTGTTTTTGCAAATATTTACATAATACTCCACTTTGTGACAGATTGCTTATAACAAAGTAAAAGAGTTAAACAAAACTAATAATACAACCTCATCTTAAAGTACGTGCAACGTTTCACATCTGTGACACCCCTATCTCTAGTAAAAAAAAAAATTATTCCCTCCCCTAATCCCACATTCTATTTAAAAGAAAAATCAAATTTCTTGTAACAAATCTGCATCATCTAGCAAAACAAATTCCCTCAATAAATGTGTGTTTGTATACACAAGTATACAGCCCATGCATGGTTTGGGTCGATTTCCAGTTGGGGAACCTGCAGCCTTAAGGCCACATGTAGCCTTCTAGGTCCTCAGGTGCAGCCTTTTGACTGAGTCCAGGTTTTACAAAACAAATCCTTTTATTAAGGGGATTTGTTCTGTGAAGTTTGGATTCAGTCAAAGGGCAGCACTTGAGGACCTAGAGGGCCACACGTGACCTTGAGGCCAAAGGTTCCCCACCCTGGCCTATTCCTTCCATTAAACAACCCATCTCCTTTAGCCTTTTTTCCATCTCTGTTCCAGAATTTCAACATGGGAGCCCTATTTTGTTTTAGTGTTTGGATAGTTGTATTTCACTATGATTGTTTTCTTCTATATGTTTTTTGTGTAAAAAAAACCAACATTCTGAGAAGGGGTCCTTGCCACGCACAAAAAACAATTAAGAACTGCTGCTAAATACTCCTATGTTATTCAGTATCTCCATTCCTAAGCCATGGAATTTTAGACCTAGAAGTATTCATAAACATACTCTAGTCCAGTTTCCTCAATTTCCAGATGAGGAAACTGAGATCACTGAGGTTGTGACTTGCTCAAAGTAATGTAACTAGTAAAGTATGAGACTAGACCCAGATCTTCTGATTCTGTACCATTGTCTTGGGATTTTTAGGGTGCTACACTAGTTCAGCAACATTATTTTTAAAAGGAGGTACTTGTTCAAATATTTTAAGGTACTTGTGCAAATATTTTAAGACCATGGCAAGGTACAGTATAACAGTGATGACTTCCTATGGTGTGGACTCCAAGTTTTCAGTGTGTCCTCAATGAAATCTGCTTTTCTGGCAGTAACATTAATCTTCTGTTCCTGCTTTCTTAGTATGAGCTTTTTATTACTGCATCTTTAAAAGACCTAAATGCAGGTGTTTAGATGAAAGGGACCTCAAATGTCACCTAGTCAAGCCTTGCATTGTACATGTGAGGAAACTGAGGATAGCTGTTTCCTAAGGTCAAGTAACAGAGCTACAATTTCTACCTTATGTTCTCTGACTTCAGATGGGTCATTCATTGCACTTGTCTCACCCTAGTTCCATTCATGATTATGGTTGTTGTAATTATGCAAATCAGTTATTAAAATAATCATATATATTGTTAATAATTATGTAAATGTGTGATTATGTAAATATGTTAAATATCTTAAACTGGACAGAGAACACTTTGGTCTTGGAGGTGTTTTGATGGAACTCACACATGCTGGACCAGGATATTGGAGGGTGGGATATCAAAATAAAGCAGTTTAGGGAACTTTTGGAGGAGAATAAGAGGGCAGAATTCATATCATGAACCTTTACCATCGACTATATGTTCTGGTTAGACACAAGATTGCCATGGGATTAATTTCAGGCACATGGAAGGGTTTGGGGAAGGATAGGTACAGACTTTATGGGAGGCATAATATGGAGAAAGGCCACCAGGTATGAAGCAGCTATAGATATATGAGTTTCAGAAGTTGTGCATCAGATGTTGTATGAAAAGTGGATCATCGTGGTATGCCCTTTAGAGTATGGAGACTGGAGAAGCCATGTGTTAGAAAGTTTGAGTGATATCTGCTGCAGAAGATTTGAGGGAAGATGTTACTATGTATGTGTTATCGGGAAATGGTGTGAAAAGGGATGATAGCATTATACAGACAGGTCCAAGTCAAGCTATCACAAGACATAGTAGAAAGAACACAGTGTCATGTTAGGATTAGGAACTCGTGTGTGTGTGTGTGTGTGTGTGTGTGTGTGTGTGTGTGTGTGTGTGTGTGTTTCTAGAACAGGAATTGGGCTGAAGTGTCAAGTGGATGGTACTCTCGATTTTCAGTGTGGGTCAGTTTTGATTTCCAAGTAACTCTTCCATCAGCCTTGTTTAACCTTGACACTTCACCTAGAATTCCCCTGTTGGAGCAACAGGATTACATAAAATACAGTCTCAAAAATGCTATTCTAATTCATATTTGGGTTTTTTGTTTCAGGCATAACCAATTATGAAGAATATTCGTTAATTCAAGAAATAATTGAAGAGAAGAAAGAGGAAGGAACGGGTACACTCAAAAAAGACAGAACACTACTGCGAGATGAAAGAAAAATGGAGAAGCTAAAGGCCAAACTTCATACTGATGACGATTGTAAGTGTAGGGAAGAAAACAGAAGCATGGGAAGGGTGAAGGGCTGACTTAGCACAGTGTCGCAAAGGATGGCATTGTATTTCTATCCTTTATGTAATTCAGGACTCCTTTGCCCAGGGCATATTCTCACATTTCTCTGTTTGTTCTTAGATGCCTTCTCTTTGTGCCCTCTAGATTATAGGCTAAAGGAGTAGTAACTTGAGTAGCCCTGTCCAGCCTCATCTCTCATGGCTTCCCAGATGAACCGCTTCAGCCAGAATTATCTTCTTACTGATCCTAGTGGCCAAGTGAATAGACTATTGCATTTGGAGTCAGAATTTTCTGAGTTTGAATTCTGCCTCAAACTTTTACTAGCTGTATAACCCTGGACAAGTCACTCAACATTCCTAGACCTTAGTTACCTCACCTATAAAATACGGAAAATAAAAGCACCTACTTCATAGGGTCTTTGTGAGGGTCAAATGAGAGTAAATGTATATGTATATGTATATGTATATGTATATGTATATGTATACGTATATGGAGCTTTGTAAACTTTATGTAAATGCTAGATATCATTACTACCACCACCAGCAGCATCCCCATTCCCAATTTATGCTCATACTATTTCCCCATCTGAAATGGCACTCCCCAGTCTTAATCAGGAGAGACAATATGGCATCATGGATGGGGCACTGGACTTGGATTCAGGGCATTATATGCAGTGCTCTATACCTATGGACTCTGCTCCTGTCTCCACCTGCATTCTTCTCCCCAAGACACATACAGCTGCAAAAAAAAAGGAAGAAGGGGATGTTTTTTCATATTTTAGGATCAAACTTGTTTCATTTTGTTTTAATATCACCACATTAATTTTTGGCTGTTTTTTAGTTGTTACCATTTATTTACACTGTTGTAGCCATTACGTGTGTTATTTTCCTGACTCTCCAACTATTAGTATTATTATCATATTGCTTTGGTTAACTTCAGGAATGTTAGAAAATCAGAAGTTAAAGTATTTGTTGGACTAAAATCCCTTCCTTGATTCTTTTTTTTTTTCACATGTCCTATGAAAGATGTAAAAACACTTTGAAAATTTTCAGCTAGTGATTACTTTTTTTTAATCTTTATTTCAAGAGATAGCCGAGTAGATGGAGATTATGTAGAACACCTCAAACATTTTAGCTCGGTTTTAAGCTCTAATAGTTGAAGCATTCAAAAATGACAGTGTTGTAAAAGCAAAAGATATTAGTAAAAGCTTGAAAAAAAAATAAAGCATTTAAACAAGTCCTCATAGGGTTTTAAATACATAGGAAATGGCATCTCTAATAAAATATCCAATTTTAAGCCTGATCTAAATGTTCTTACCTTTGTTTTTCTAACTGTTATAGTTGAACATCAAGAATAACAGTCTGTATCAAATGGTCTTTTTATCAAATTCTTTTAATTAAGAGATATAAACACCTTTTACTAATACAAGTCTCATTGCATTCCAGTAAATTGGCTAGATCACAGTCGAACGTTTCGAGAACAAGGAGTGGATGAAAATGAAACATTACTGCTTAGACGAAAATTCTTTTATTCAGACCAGAATGTAGATTCAAGAGATCCCGTGCAGCTGAATTTGCTTTACGTTCAGGTATGGTAAGTCTGCAAATTCAGGTTAAGCAACCACTGGGCAGCTGTGGCAGTGGTGGCACAAGGGATGGGAGATTGGGTTAAGTAATTAAAAGCCTTCCTCCAGGACCCCTTGTGCATGAGAAAGCATTACTTCCACCCACTGGATATTTTTTTTTGGTCTATGTAATTATGGGGAGCCATCTAATGGAAAACGGGGCAGTTCTGCTCCACTTGAAATTCTTTCCTAGACGAAACATTGATCTGGAAGGGACCTGGGCTAAATGTTGACCCGTAAGGAACACTAGACATTAATTCTAGGAATGTAAAACATGTACAAGCCAATTGAGGTACTTGTTAAAGTAACCATGCTTAGAGAGACAATTACCCAAAATGCACAATCGAAGTTAGCCCTAGATTCCTTAGCTAGTGAAGAGGAAACAACAAATTAAGGATGGGAGAATTGGAGATCAATGAATGGAAAATGAGGAAAAGGGAGGGGGAAAGATAAGTTAGTAAGTTCTAGGGCTTTTATTCAGTTCACATGCCATTTCCTATGAACATTAATGCTATCAATTTATAAGTGCATTTCATTTATGGAAAATGTCATGTTGATCTCTAGGGTGGGCTGTAGTTTTATTCTCTGAGCTCCACTTTAAATGATGGTGGAATATCTTTCCCCTCCAGGATCATACTGATTTTGCAGTCACTGCCTCACTTTTTCCTGACTTTTTCCCTTGTGATTTTGGAGGGAACCTAAGTAAATGAGGGAATAAGGTGGTACAATGGAAAAAGTCTTGTGCTTTCAAAGAACATAGGTTTGACTCTCACCTTTATCCATTACTACTTGTGTAACTTTGAACAAGTCAATCCGTCTTCCTGGGCTTCAGTTTTCTGTGAGATGACGGCATTGGGTTGGCTGACTATTGTTGTCGTCTCCTGCTCTAAATTATATGAGTCAAAGATAGCTGAACATCTTCATTTGTAAGACCCACATTTCTCAACCTGATCATTTGGCTAGTACTTTCCAGTTTTCCCAACATTTTTCAAGGTCAACTTTGCCTTCTTGCATCATCAATAAATCTTTTATTTCAAAATATCTGCTACTTTTCCCTTCTTAATCTTTTAAACCTTTGCCATTTGGGGAGAATGTTTATCTTTTTCTTTACCTAAAATTTCACTTAACCAAAGTCAACAGCAACAACTTTATTTTTTTTAATTTTTTTTGAATTATTTAATTTACAACAGCAACAACTTTAACTCAGCATTTTGTTGGTGATACTGTTCAATATTGTTCTTCCCAAAGTGGTGCTTACATTAGTGATAAAGCACAGTAGTATGTCAACAGAGAAATCTGTCCATAGGTTAATGATAATCATAATAACTGATCTTTACCGGGCAAGACAAATCAGATAAGACTGTCCAGGAGAAAGCTGGCACTTAGATTGTTAAGAGACTGCCTAGCATCCTAAAATCAAAGCTTCATGCAAAAAAAAAAAGGCTTATCAATTCAAGGCAGGTATAAAAAGATAAAGGAGGAGGCCTGACTGATAGATGTTCTCAGAACACATGATAAATAGGTTGAACCTTTACCTAAACAGTTTTGAAACAAGCAGATAAGATCTTCACAAAGAAATAGAAGTGGATGATGGACATATCCTGTAGGATTTGTCACATATAACCAGAAGTGGTTTATCTCCAAACAAAGCTTAAGTAACCTAAAATCTCGGAGTAGAAACAAAATGTACCTCATGGGTAACACGCACATGAACTCAATCAATAATAATGTCCACAAAGAAATTCATGACAAATAGCTGAGTCGTGTGGATTTGCTACAGAAGCCATGTCAATGCTGCCATATTAGATCATTGCAGCCAGATATTCCAGAAAGGTTCTTATCATAGGCTTCTATTTGTTGACCAATTCAAATTATGCCATGAACTAATGGAAATGATGCAACAGTTCCCTGTAAATTCCAAAAATTTACCAGATACTTAGACAATCAGGTAGCTGGAATGATATACCAGAAGCTTTCTGTCCTTTGCAAATTTAAGATAACAAGTCCCCATACTACAAATACAGACACCAAAATAATTTTTAGAATTCAGCAAATAAATTGTTATGAAACTGGAGCATCATTGCAAGAGGGAAGGGTTGCCCATGATCACCCAATCCTAATAATGATCTATTAAAAATTTAAGTATGACTTTTAGTAGCTGCCACCTTAGCATATACTCATAATCACCAAAGCACATGGAACAAAAAGTCTTGAAAGCATAGAGTCCTAGTGGAAGTCTATTAAAACTACACAGGAACAGGATGAGGTACATGACTATGAGAGTTGTCCCTAAGATAATTCTAGTGCGTCTCCTGAATACGAATTTACATTTCAGTATTCTTAATTAATTCAAAAAAATCATTCTATCAATAACATCATGTTATATCTAAAAGAATAATGGCAGGGTTGTAACTTGTCCACAGACTTCTTCTGCTAGGTGGCACATTGCATAGTGTATCAGGAAGTGCCAAATTCAAATCCAGACTCAGGCGCTTATTCAGCTACATGACCCTAGGCAGGCGCCTAACCCCTTTATGCCTCAGTTTCCTCAACTGTAAGATGGAGATAATTAGCATCTACCTCTCAGAGTTGTTATGAGATAGTATATTAAGTGCTTGGAAGACCTTAAAGTGCTATATAAGTGCTATCTGTTATAATTATTATCATTGTTTTTGTTCAGTTGTGGCCGACTCTTCATGACCCCATGGATCATATCACACCAGTGCTGTCCATGGGGTTTTGTTGGCAAAGATACTGGAGTGGTTTGCCATTTCCTTCTCCACTTGATTAAGGCAAACAGAAGTGAAGTGAAGCGCCCAGGGTCATAGAGCTAGTAAGTGTCTGAGGTCGGATTTGAACTTGGGTTTTTCTGACTGCAGGCTAAGAGCTCTGCCCAATGAACTACCTGGCTGCCTCTGTTATAATTACTACTATTATCAAAAAAGAGGAGACTAAGATAGTGGTAACAATATTAATAATAACCTTGAATGAAATTCTGAGGAATTGGGTTCTGATATGGATAGCACCCTGGGCAGAAAGGCTCAATTGCTTCAGAGTTAAAGTTGTAGGCTGACCCTTTCTACTTGGAACTGTTGGGTTGGTCAGATTGACTTAGAAGACCAAAGAGCAAGTATTACTCCTTCATCTTCTGCCAAAATGTGGTCAGAAGCATCAGAACAAATGAGAAACGTCAATATCCCACTTCATGGAGATGCTTCCGTGAAGATGGTACTGATGACCACTAAGGTCCACAAACCATGAATGTGCGCGAAATGGACTAAATATATCAATGTTTTCATCCCATACCAGTTCTGTATCCTAACAAAACTGAAAACTGAGTTTACCGATTATAGTTGGGAGCATCATGTAAGTCATATTTCAGATCAGTGCAGGGAAATTGTAAGAGATAACTTCATCCTTTTAAGCTGAAATGGAGGACTTAAATAAAATCTGAAGAAAGAAAAGTTGTAGAACTTGAGGTCATTGAAAAGCTTCATTTACCACTAAAGGTAGAAATCTTGCCTGATAATGAAATGGATGGCAATAATAACTGATATCAACGTCGTATAGTGGTGTTTACAAGATGCTGGCATTTCTGACTCTTGCCTTGCAGGCTCGAGATGATATCCTGAATGGTTCCCATCCAGTCTCCTTTGAGAAAGCTTGCGAGTTTGGTGGATTTCAAGCCCAGATACAGTTTGGACCTCATGTAGAACATAAACATAAACCTGGGTTCTTAGAGTAAGTGGCTTTTCTTCGTTCTCCCTCTCTCTCTCTCTCAAAACCAAATATGTTTGATATGGTGGCATTAAGAAGGGGTTGGAGGCTTCACAACCTACATTCCTTTTCCATGCCTTTTAACTGGGGATATTCCCAGTATCCAGAATGCTCTCCCTCTTTACCTCCACCTCCCGGCTTCCCTGGATTCCCTAAGTATTCAGCTCACATTCCACCTTCTGCAGGATTCCTTTCCTGACCTTCAGTCGCCTCAGTGTTGGTGCCTTCGCTCTGGTATTTTCTTTCATTTGCAGTGTGCTTTATCTTGTATGCACTATTGCTTGTATGTTGTCTCCCCCCTTAGAATGTTAGTTCCTTGAGGGCAGAGACTGTTTTTGTCTGTCTTTGCATCCCCAGCTCTTAATACAAGGCCTAGTTAATACTTGCTATTTACTTAGTCCTTGTTAACTGTTGTCTGATTTCAGGTAAGTGTGTAAGTCTTGGCTCCTTTTCTGCTAACAGCTTGATATCAGATATTTCATTTGAGCAGGAAGAAACCCTAACGTTTTATTCATCGCCTCTCCACGAGCCTGAATTACTGGGATATGTTAACTATGAACCATAAAGAATACAATTGCCAACCATAACCTAGCCCTTCAGCTAGGGGTCACTTCTACCAGGGTCTTGGTGTGCATTTTTACAAGATCTTGTTCTGTCCCTCTCCTGGTAGCAGCTTCCTATCCTTTGCCTATTACTACCCTGATTCTGTTTCATTTTTTTCTTAATGTATGTAGTTCGAGCAATTAGATCAATCATTCAGATGCAGGGGAGTTGTCAATATAGGAGTGCTACTTAAAGTTGAGCATGCAGAGAAATTAGTAGCAGGAATGGGAAGTGAATGTCAGTTGGGGGAGTGGGACTAAATGAATAGGCACAGCTGATGAGAAAATTCAGAATAGGTTGTGAAGGGGAGATGGGGTCATTAATTAGATTGTGCCCAAGTCTCTTCTGAGGGGAATAGGGAAAATGCTGACTCAGCCCTTAAAGTCTCATACCATCTAAATGGAAGATAATAGTAGATGCCCTTGAGAGAGAAGGAAACCTTGGCTCTTTATTTTTAAAATCCTTCTCAGAGGCAGAAAATGCCCATCCATTCCCTATTATTTTGCCTAGCCTATGCCATTTGAAAGAGTCCTACCCTTGGGTTAATGAATCTCAGGGAGTCTCTCCAAAGTGATGATTTGTGTTGGAATATCGTATCATGACCTTGATTCTCAGGCTTGCCCTAAAAAACTTCCTATGAGGGATTCCTGTTATTTCAGTCTCTATTCTCCACACAAGCCATATTACCAGGTAATCAGTAGTGCCTATTAACCTCGCTAACAGAACTTTCTCCATACTGAAGCTATGTGAAGACCTCTTCACTGTTTGTGCAAGAGTAAACTTAATTATGCTATTGAGAAATGAAGATGCTGTTTTCATTTTGATATCTTTGATGATGAACTATATAAGAAGAGAGATGATTAAAAACAGCAATTTAAATAAAATGACTTCCCTATTTTTAACCACTTACAGCTGTTAGCCCTCTTTGGTTCTCATGGGCTTCGGAAGGGAGTCCCAAGTTAAATCCTTCTCACTCATTTCTTACCAAATATGTTGATTATAATACTGTATTTATTTCCCTCTACTGGGAAACAGGAGCCATTATCATAGCATGTAAGAGATAAATAAACTGATGAAGACACAAACTCATCTTCACTCTCTTAGATAATTCTTTGCCCAAACAGAGTACTTTGATTGAATTCTTCCTTTCCTTCTTATGCCGGAACCTGTGAGTTTTGAATTTCTGAGTGGTCCCCACGTAGAACCATATGGACCATAACATTTCCATCTTACTCGAGACTGTCTCGCTTTCTTGGAAGAGTTCATTTTATCACTGGTCTTCCAGAACAAGCATCTGATTATAAAATTACCTGCTTGCTATTGGCCCCAAGTATGTAATGCTATTGTCAACCAGTCACTTAGTATTAATAGGCATAAGTATGGTTGTAATCTGTTTATTTCTCCAGCTAATTATTGAATGCTTTCTAATTCTAAAATACTGTTTAGGCACTGAGGGAAGCAAAGCTGAATAAGCCGTAGTCCCTAATATGATTGGTGTGCTGAGGAGGGAAATTGAAGAAACTCATATGGGATTAGTGCGGATTGTCTCAATATGCGCTATAGAAGTATCAGAAAAGGGCATGGAAGTACAGTTGGAAGCTGAAGGAAAATGGGCAAGGTTTAGAATAAGTACGGTGGGGAATACAATAATAGATCAAAAGTAAATACCAGCAGTGCCAAGAAGCAGGGTGGGCCCACTTGAGCTTAGGTAGAGTGTGACTATATTGGTGGCCTAGTCAGCCTGATTTCCTAACTTTCTTTGGCAGTGCTTGGCAGTTTCGGGAGAGGAGTCCTATAGAATGACATCTTCCCTGCCTACATCGATAATGTCCTTTCATTTGAAAATCTAAGCTGGCAAACACTCTGAAATTGTGTTTTTTAAATCTTCTAAGATTTAACATGCAGATTATGCTTCTGGTAGAATATGTACTTCAACTCTGATTCCAAATTAAAACAAGCTTATTGTTGCCTTGTGGGCTTTTTTCCCTGAGGAATTTGATTTGCTTTTTAATTTAGACTAAATCCAGCATAGGTAATGAGGCATTTTCATTTAACTTTGGTATTGAATTGTGTCTTTTCCTCATATATACCATACAGGTGGTAATTCCTGTGAATGTGCTCAGTGTTTAAATTAAAACTGAAGAAGCTACATGTACCCTACTTTCTCCTTAATAAGTGTATTCTACTCTTCAAGGGAGTAGTCTAGTTATTCGGCAAATCCTATTGACTGGCATAAATTCCAGAATTATGCCGTGAACATCATGTGTATGTTTATACGCATCTTTATATACTGTGTGCTCACAGACCTGTGTATGTGCTGTCTGAAGAAAGCTCTTTGTTACACACAACCTGAAATACTGTAGTATGTTACAGTCACCAGAATCAGCTTCTCAGGCATATTTCGATAGAGATCTGTACTTTGCAGGTATGTATCTCAATTAGCAATGTATAAGAAATGCCTAGAGCACTGGCTACCTACTATTGTGTTTGAAAAGAAAATTGATTTTAGTTGATTAAAAAGCTTATTCTCTAATCTACAGCTATTTTCTGCTGATAATGAAGGCAGTTCCTCTCTAGTAAAAGTTCAGTCATCATCTATAAAGTGTTGCTTAGTCTTTCATCTGTAGTGCCCTATAATTTATAGATTTGCTCAATACCTTCACGAAATTCTCCCGTATTAATATTTTTGTAGTCAATCAAAAGCACCTACTGTGCGCTAGACACTGTCTTAAAACACAGATCCATTCGTCTGACATTTAAAATCTTCTCCCCTTTGACTCTATCCTACCTTGCCATCATCCCTTCTCTGTCATTTTCTCCCACTCAAGTGTGACACCTCTCTTTTCTTTCCCATCTTGGTATTAGAACATGATTTTCTTGGTGTCACTGTACTCTCTTGTCTCCCTCAGCACCACCCACATACATGCTTATCTAATCATTTGCCAAGTTCTCTCAGTTCAAATTCTGAACTCTCATATCCATCCTGTCTTCTTCATATATAGTTACACCACCTAGATTTAGACCTTCTGTATCTCTCATGAGCTACCATCTCCTAAATTGCTTCTCTTCTTCTAGATTTTCTATTCTCCAATTCATTCTTCCACACAACTACCAAAATAATTTTTTAATGCACAGATATGCCCATACCGTTGACCTACTTAAACATTTAGTGTTCCTATTACTTATAGAATACTGATAGAAACACTTACAGAATATTAGAGGTTTTACTTACTGCTTACAGAATAGTATTATTCCTTTTAGAATAAAATACAAACTTTATAGTCTGGCAATCAGTGCCCTTCATCATCTGTCTCTTGCCAGTGTTTTCAACCCTGATGTCATAAGATTCCCCTTTATGCACTCTACATTCCAGCCAATCCATACTTCTAGTCTCAACCTGCACTTACCTACCCACATTGTTATACATGTTTTCCCCTTTGCCTATAATACATTATGTCCTTGAAATCCTTCTCTTCCTTTACAGTTCAACTCAGATACCAACTTCTTCATGAAACCTCAAGAATTTCCTTCCATCCCCCCCCCAAAATGTAAGCATCTGTTTTCTAGACTTCTTTACTCCCATCAAATTCAGTCTTATACTAATTTTTGTGTATTTGTCCTGTCTCCTGTGGTTAGATTCTGAGCTGCTTGAGGGCAGGGTCTGTATCCTTTTCCATATTTACATCTATATTGCATAATTTATTCCCTCGCATATAGTAACATTTTCATTGAATTTTATTTTTTGAATAGGAAAAAAACACTCAAAATGGAGATTTTAAAAGATTAATTCTTGGTAGTATGCAAGATGGATTAGTGTCAAGAGAATATGAAGTTAGGGGCAGCTGGGTGACACAGTAGATAGAACACCAGCCCAAGAGTCAGAAGGACTTGAATTCAAATTTGGCCATATGATCCTGGGCAAGTCACTTAACCCCAATTGCCTGCAAAAAACAAAACAACAGCGGCAAAAAATAATGTGAAGTTAGCACAGCCATTTAGCTGGCTGCTGTGATTCTTAAGGAAAGAAGTAGTCAGAGTCTAGACAGGGGTGATGGCAGTGGAAATGGAAGAAACAAAAACAGGAGATACAGAGTAAGAATTGACAGGATCTGCTGCTTAGTGTGGTCAGCCCGTCTTGTCTGACCACAGTGGTTTTTGTTGGATCACGTAGAGATTTTGTCTGGCTGAAAATGTGGGAAGGGGGAAGAAATTTCTCCCACAGTTTATATATTCATCTCGTGGTGTCTAAACATGCTTTGATAGTGATTTTCCTACAAGACAAAATAATTCACTTTCTGAATGTCTGGTAGTGGCAGAACTTGAAACTTTTCACTGCAAACTCTGAGCAAGTTTATTGTTGACTGAGCAAAGCTTTTGACAACATAAGAAGTCTTAAATCAGTTTTATCCTTGGCATCTGCTCAACTGTATATTTTCTCCTCTTAAGCTCTTTGGAGTTTTTCCTCTTCGAGATCGTGTTTGAATAATTTAGAGGCCATTGCTTTATTTTGGAGCATACCATAAAGGCTTTTTTTTTTCTTTTTGGAGGATAGGGCTTTAGTCAGGGGTACTTATAGAAACTTAGACAATGTAGAAGGTGGGGGGAAGGTAGGGGAGGACAACAGCCACTTTTCTGAATATCATTCCATTTGTTTTTTTTGTTTCTGGATTAATATAACTTCTTTCTCCATCCTTCACCACCCCTGCACTCCCCTACCCCCTAATTCACTCTCAGCATTTTTATCCACTATTATCTATTGATGTCACTGGGGTAGTGTAAAGTTTTCTTAGCTGAATCTTCTGTCAGAGGACCCCATGAGTATTCTTCCATGTCACCACATTTTCTGTATCCTCTCCCTGATAGCAATTAGCTCTGAGCCTCTCTGACCAATGTAAGGTTCAGATTTTGCCACTTATTGTCATTCAGAAGCCAAGGTTGATATTCAGTGCTAAATTGTGCCAAACTTGATCTGAGTGCAATATTCATGTTCGTTTAATCATAGGGCAAGCCCAAATGGCTTTGGAAACACGTATAAATTCATTCCTATTCAACACATCGATTCATGAAGAACCTGCTATGTGTCGAGCTCTGTACTCATCATTGGGGTGGATATAAAGTTTAAATAAAATTTTGTACCAGCCCTCAAGGAATGTAGTGAAGGTCTCCACCTAGCTTCAATGCAAAGTGTATTAATTTTGAAGTAGAGGCATAAGTTCAAAATCTAGGGACTCTACAAACTTTTTTGGAAGGCCTCCATTTCATTCTTTATCCCTATCCTATACTCTCTCATGGCTGTAACAGTACCCTGCCATGTGTACCCATCACTACCAATTGTATTTTCCCTTCTGTCATTTCTTCTAATCCAATATGACCCTTCTCTTTTCTTTCCCATCCTGATGTTAGGAAGTGACTACCTGAATACTCCAGTCACTCCCTTACCTCTACAGCCAGTACATCTGTCCACATGTAGTCTTCTTCATTTTTCCAATACTGCATTGCATAGGTTGCTTTTGTAAGCACGTGCCTCTGTGCTCAGGTAAAGCGATCTATTTTACTAATGCAAAGACAAGTTAGGTACCAGGGTCCTGTAAAATAATAAGAATGATTGTTTAGGAAACAGAGCAGATGCTAACATCGAAGTGAATGCTGCCTTTTAAAGTAGCCACCTTTGTTACACCTTTATATTTACTGCAGTGACACATCCATTGTTCTGGACCTTTCTGGAACTCTGTTGAAATTACATTTAGAGTAGTGGATAGAGAACCAGCCTTGGAATCAGGAAGATGACCTGGGTTCAGATTCAGGCCCCGATAACATGCTTACATTGTGAATAACGACAAATCAATTAGCTTGTCAGTACCCCCCAAGGAATTCTCTTAGATTGTAAATTACAAGGTACCAATCTGCATTGAGAGAGGAAGTTTCCATGTCAGGGAATTCTCCACACTAACAGAATCATAGGTCAGCACTAAACAGTATCTTCATATTCATGCCTATCTAGGGACCAAGTTACTATAAAGTAATAGGAAGTATGATTTTAGCAGACATTCCAGATGCAGACATCCAAAGGGGTGCTGCCCTTTGAAGTAATCATCTTTGGAATCTGTACATTTACTTGAATCATACCACCTTTTCTGCACAGATTGATGTAACTCTTTATGGGAATTGACATTAGAGTCAGTTTATTAGCTATGTAAGAAAATGAATAGAATCATGCTGTCCCTGAGTGAAAGCTTTTTCCTAAGCTCCTTCCTCTCCCTGTTCCCCACCCAGAGGTGATCTTTCCCCTCCTGTAATATTTCATGCCTCTCTATTTGGCTTCTCCCTTGCAAGGCATCACATGAGAATTTGGATTGTGATTCTTTTTTTTTAATATTTATACACGCACACACACATACACATGTATGTATATATGTGAGTACATACATGTTTATACGTATATGTATATATGGGTGTAGGTGCCATCGTGGTTACTGACTGTCTGAGGATGCTGGCATACTCTGTCCAGTCACCTGTTTCTCTTACAATCTCTGGCTTCCTTCAAAACTCATCTAAGATGCCAAATTTTTCAAAAGGCCTTCCCCAATCCACTTAATCTATTAATGATGCCCTCTGTAAGGTTATTGTGTACCTATACAATGTAACTTGAGTAATGTGTATACCTGTTTATATACATGGTATCCCACCCTAACAACTACAATGTAAGTTCCTTAAGACCTGGTAGGATTTTTGCTGTGTCTGTGTCTGTGTCTGTGTCTGTGTCTGTGTCTGTGCCTGTGCCTGTGTCTGTGTCTGTGTCTGTCCTCAGCACTTAGCACAGTGCCTTATAAGTACATAATAAATTATTTTGATTGAATGATAGATGGTTCCGTATGACTCCTAGCTATCTACAATAATTAAACACACTCCAAAGATGAATAATTGCCAACACACTCTGATACACTCTGCCTAAAAGAAAACAGTTAATTGTTTCTGAGAAAAGAAGGCATGAGAAAAGATTAAGAGGGAAAAAATGGAGATCATTTAATTCTTTAAGAATAATGCTGCAAATAAGATATTTCTGGGTAATCAAAATTTAGAATCTAAAAATTTTAAATAGGCCTTTGCAAGGAAATGAAACTATATATTCATGGTTCAGTAGAAAGTGTATTGACATTAGAGTTGGGGAACCATGGTTTAAAATCTATCACTTAGATAAAACTCTGTCACTTAGGGTGAAGACCTCAGTTTCCTTATCTGTAACATGAGAGGTTTGACTATGTGACCAGTAAGGGCCGTTCCAGCTCTAAATCTGTATTTCTGTAATAATTATGAGGGCAGTGCCATCCATCCCCTCACCCCCAGCATTTTCTCCCAACCCCCCGTAATCCCGAGGCCTAGACATGAACAGGGATGCATGAGCCTCCCACAAATCGACCTCTGTGTCTGCCTTGACTCTATATTTTTCACTTTGCTTGACCTCTCCTTATGTCCCATTACCTCTGCACCTTCCTCCCATCTAAGAGAGGGTTCTCCTCTAAGGAGGAATCTACCCAGCGATGTTGGAGCAGGGTTATTAATGATGTTGGCAAGGACAATACCTTGTGGAGCTTGGTAGTATTAAGAAAGATGTCCTATATTTTTAAAGTAGCTGTAAAAGAATCTGTAGAGCGCTTTGCCGTTTAGAAAGCATTTTTCTCAAAGAGACTCTGAGAAATAGATAGCATGAATGATAGTGTTCCATTTTACAGATGCAAAAACTGAGGGGCAGAGCAGTTAAGAGCTTTGTCCAGGATCATACAGGTTAATAAATTGCAAAGCTGGGCCTTTGAACCAGGCTTTCTGACTCCAAGCTTAGATCTGCTTCCTCCTATAACACACTATGTCATGTTCCAAAGGTAATTAATTCCAGCCTTGGAGTCAGGAGGACCTGAGTTCAAATTTGGCTTCAGTTACTTGATACTAGCTGTATGACCCTGGACAAGTAACCTAACCCTGATTTCCTTGCAAAAATAAAATAAAATAGAATAAAAATAATTCCTCAAAAGATGTTCCAGAATGTTCTAGGTAATAGTATTATTGAGCTGAGCATGCATCCTCCTGGGGTAAGCATTTTGAAAGCTAATGGTTATTTGTATATATAAATTCTTGTATGTTTATTAAGTTACCAGTTTTGTAACTTTAGAACCACAGCTAAACACTTCACAGTTATTCCTTCCACACTGTGAGAGTTTAGGGGTGTGGTGCCCCCATGATCTGGAGAATCCACATAAAAATTTTTGTTCCTCCCTTTGTACCAGGGAAGAAATCTAAATTATTATGGTACTTAAACCAATGTTGCTATTATAAAATATTATACATATATTTTGTGCATTTCTGAGTCTCTAAACTTTTTCTTTGTTGTCCGCTGGCCTGCATGTGTCATCTGTGGCTTCTGCAAAACTCCCCCAAAATTCCCATTTAACTTCTTATGCCAACCTGCTATATTTCAAAACTGCAATAGGGAAAGTCTCAACGTGGAAGGGATAACTGTAGATATGCCTCATTTGGCTTTATTTTTATTTTGTTTGGAGTGGGGAAGGCAGGGCAGTTGGGGTTAAGTGACTTGCCCAAGGTCACACAGCTAGTAAGAGTGTCAAGTGTCTGAGGCCAGATTTGAACTCAGGTCCTCCTGACTCTAGGGCTGGTGCTGCACTCACTGTGCCACCTAGCTGCTCCCTCATTTGACTTTAACAACCAAGCCTGTGAGGTGGGTACATGTAGGTACAGATGACTTTGAGAGGTACTGTGGCTTGGCCCATGGTCCCACAGTTAATAAAGATAGGCAGTGGGATTAGAACCCAGGTCTCTGGTGACTGCAAGTCTAGTGCCCTTTCACCGTGCCATCTCCCATGACATTATAACCTGGTACCACAACATATCAGTAGAGTGAATAAAGTGAGAATTATGTATCCCAGGGCCGAGGCTGAAGGAGCACAGTGACACCACCTTCAGCGTGCAGACCAGTCCGTTCCAATTCTTCCATTGCGCTGGGGTTATGGAAGTAGTTCAGGGACAGACTTCCTCCCAGGCCTTAAGCTATCCAAGGCATTTAGCAGGAGCATACTGAGGAAAGGCTGTTGGTGTAGTCTTAGGGACTTGGCTAGGATATTTTTCAGGTCATATGGAGTCTGCAAATGAGAATACAGCAAGGGAACTATTAGGGGAGATACAAATACATGGGTTGGTCTCACAGACCCAGACTTTGGGGTCCCTGAGTGTGCATCTGTTGTGTGGGTATCTTGGAGGCAAGACAGTAAACTGGAAAGAGGATTTGCTTAGGAGTCAGAGGCCCCTCCTCTGCATTCAGATCCCACCTCTGATGCTTATTACCTGTATAATCTTGGACAGGTGACTTCTGCCTCAGGTTCCTCATCTGTAAAATGAGAAGGTTGGGATAGAAGGCCCCTGACTTTCCTTCCAGCTCCTAATGTGTGATGTTATAAAGTGTTTAGTTTCCATTTTGTTGAAAGAATACAGGAGGAGCTAGTGGAAGGTATGCTCTTCCCAAATAGGTGTCCTACTTAGGAGAAAATTGTCCAATTGGATTTGGCAATCTAACGCATATTTTAGGATGAAGCCTGTCATTTTGGCTGATGGATTTCAGCTGGATACAAGTCCCAGTCTCTTATATGCCTTCGGAAACAAGGCTCAGTGATCAAAACAATAACCGGGCTGGAGCTACGGCAGTGCTAGCTGGCAGAAGAATAATGGTAGGTGGTCTGATTTTTATGGCCTAATGTGGATGCGCTTTTATGAAAAGGACCCAGATTATAATTTTCTGACTTCCCAAGGAGAATGAAAGAAATATGTGGTATTATTTTTAAATGAGCACATAGAGAGCTGTGTGTTAAAACATCAGGCGTATGACATGTGCTTTGCAAGTTTGAGGAAATATTCTGTCAATCTAATGGAGGATTTGATAGGGGGCTGGGCGTTTGGCTCTCATGGGTTTGCTTAGCCGTTTGGTGTCATTTCTGTCCACCTCCTGTGTTCCAGTCTGAACAAGCTTTGGTGCTAGAAGCCACAGTAGGGTTGGGAAGGGGGGATGGCAACTTCAAAACTTTCTAAAACTATGCCTCAACTTCTTGTCGGTGATTATCTAATGGGGCTGACTTGTAAAGTTAAGGCTAGACTCGGCCCCTGTCTAAAGGCCAGGCCTATTCACTTTTTAAACAGGTTTTATTGTTGCCTTATATTTTTACATCACAATCATTTCCAGGTGTACACGTAAGCAGGGAAGTGGCATGGTTAGACCTTTGCTTTAGGATATCAACTTGGCCACTTATGGAGAATAGACTGATGTCTATTCCCCAGTGCCTCTCTGGGACTCAGTTCTTTTTATTGTAAAATTAACAGGTTGATTTAGATTGGGGCTTTTTAAACTTTTTCCACTTGCTACCCCTTTTTGCCTGAGAAATTTCTATGTGACCCTGGACATATAGGTATATAAAATAAATAAACAGAAACCTTTTACTGTTGTTAAATTTTTCACTACCTCCACATTCAGTTATGTGACCCCATAGATTAAGAAGTGCTGGTTTAGATGACCTTCTAAATTCCTTTCCAGCTCTAAATCAATGATCCTGTAATTTAAAGCATCACTAACATATTCCTTTAAAACACTAAGGGGTATTTTATTTAGTCAGTCATTGATTCATTCATTGAATAACCTTCTATTGTACACTCAGCCCTGTGTTAGGCGCTGGGAGCATATATAAAAAAACTGTTAAGATTCAGTTGCTATTATCACGAATTTTACTGTCCATTAGGGAAGTAAGCCACTAACAAATAATTATAACACATAATACTACATGATAAGTTTATGTATTGGTAATTAAGGTGGGACTTTTTTTTTTTTACTGTTTTCTCTTTTAGAATGCTAAAGTAATCAAGTGCCTTTGATTAAATCTTACTAGGTGCAAAGCCCCAGGCCCACACCCTTTTGCTGATTAGGTATGAAGTCTTCAGGCCCTAAGAAGGGTATATAAACTCAGAGGTTAGCATTTTGTTTGGGGCTCACTCGTTGGAAGAATGTTGGTGTGGAGACTCTGGGTAGCTGTTAAGGAGCCCTCCTAGCTTTGAAAAACCCAGATGTTGGTGCTTCTGTCTCCGTAACTATGTAGTTATAGCTTTGTTCAGACAGCTAGAAGCCTGTCTGTTGATTTGGGTTATTTGCTCTGTTTATATTTTTTCTGTTTGTAATTTCTGTTTGTATTTGCTCTGAAGTTCAGGGTACTGGCTTTTCCCCTTGAACTAAGTGAATGATATATGTATGTTTAATTAAAATAAGATTGTTAACCCCTTAAAGTTGCTTTCCTTAGAAAAGCAGATCAAAGAACCTGTGCTAGCAGCCCTCTTGTGTGCTGGTGTTATTGGTCTTACATAGCCACAGTAGCAGCAAGTAACATTGTTTCTTACAGTTTACTTATTAAAAACATTTTGTTTTGACATAGCAGACACTTCCCAAATAAAGCCCCCACAAAATACATTGAGAATACCACTTACTAGGCTGTTCCATTAATCCAAGCTTCTTACAAGAAGGGTCTGTGTTCAAGTGGTAGTAAGGGGGAGAAAAGGATATAATGGGTATTACAGATAAATACTCATTAAGACTTGCCTTGTTTTAATTTTTTTCAACTTGGATCTGATAAATGATTGAGAGGAAGGAGTCAAAGATGTCAGATAAACCTATCAATGTTGGGAGGTATCACCTGCATGGTGGAATCATCAGTAGAAATAGGGAGATTAGAAGGAGAAGCAGCTTTAGGGAGAAAAATCCAAAGTTACCTCTCTGTCGTATTGGGTTTGAGTTGCCTGTGGCACACTCAGGTGGTATTGTCTAAAAGCAAATTGAAAGTATGAGTTTGTAACTGGGAGGAGAGATCAGACTTGGGGATAAATTTGGGGGTTATCCATGTGGACAGAACAACAGATGAAGTCTTGAGAACGACTGTCATTTCCAAAAGAGAGAATTTATAGACAGACTAATAGAAGACCAAGAAAAGGCCTTGGAGGGGGAGAGGGGAGAGAATCAGCACTTAGGGATCAAAAGGGTAAGAGAAGCCTTCTCAGGGCCAAAAAATGAGTGGTTAGGATAATCAGAAATGCTCTTGTACCCTAAGCCTGCGTTAAACAATGGAAGTATTCTGTCCAGAATGAGAGATTTTGATAGATCTGATGTCAGACTTTATTGAGTTCAATTTGGCAGACATTAAGTACCTATTATGTAAAGCACTGTGCCAGGGTTGGGGTATACAAACACAAAAACACAAGTTTGTTCCTTCAAGGAGCTTACATGGGGAGGACACAGCAAGCTCACAGGTAAACACAAAAGCTATAGAAAGTAATACAAAATGATTCCAAGAGACAGTGAGGAGTAACAGTGGAGGAGGCATGGTGGGAGAGGAGGAAAAGCATTGTATAGCCAGTGACAGCTGCACTGTGCTTGCAATGAAGTTCTAAATTCTAATGAGGTAGAGGGGAGGAGAGAGTGCATTCCAGACTGCAGAGAACAATTGTCCAAAACCTAAGAGGTAGGAGATAGACTGGAAAGTATAGTACAAGGGATCGTTAGAAGCCTAGTCTGACTGGAATGAAAAATAATGGGAAATGATTAGAAAGGTAGATAGAAGGTTTTAAATGCTAGGCTAACTATCGCGAATTTTATCCTAGAAGTAGTGGGGAGCCGTTGAACATTTTTGAGCAGAGGTAGTGACATGATCCAGTCTGTAGTTCAAGAGTAGCAATATGACAGCTACGTGGAGGATGGATTGGAAAGTGAAAGTATGTGTGACTATTGCAGTAGTCTTCCTGAGAGTTATGAGGACCTGAACTAAGTTAGAGGCTGTGTGAATAGGGAGAACTGAACTGAAGCCTCATTTTCCCTATATGTGAATGGGTACAGCAACAGTTATCTTTTAAAATACACTTCTAGAATAGGGTGCTTGGCCAGATCTCTTTTCTGAAAAGTCACAAAGCCGGCGTTTGGTTTCAGACATTGAACAACTTTCTCTAGTGAAGTATTCTTTGTCCACCTTAATGCCCTCTAGGAATGGAACTTGTTATGTCACCAGAGCATAGCACACACTTCTGAATGGTGGCTCTCTTACAAGTTTAGGCTTTCCTAGGGCTCATCTTTGGTCAGAAGTTGATTTTTTTTTTCACATGGTTGGAATGTTGTGTTGCTAACAAGTGGAAAGTTTGAAAGACCCAGGAAAGAACCAATTTACTTATCCCTTATCTACAAAAAGGAGTGACGTGTAAGGAAGCATTTCTATTTGTCTTAATGGATTCCAGAAGTGGTTTTGCTTTATTGAGTTTTGGTCTGACTTTCTCAGGTAGGTTTTTTTTTTATTTGTGACCTAGTTCCAGGGCATTATGTGCCATGGCTGACTATTAAATGAATCACAAATTCATTTATACTCTTTCTCTCTTCTCCACTCACATCACTACACCTCATTAAATGTTGTCTAGAATATTATGTAAAAGCCTCCTAACAAGTACCTAATATAGTCTTCCTAGGTCAGAGGTATGACCATATCTATCTGCTTCTTTTACCTGTTGAAATCCTTCTCTTCCTTCAAGTACCAGCTCAGCTGCCCCTCTTCCATGAAGCCTTTCTTGACTCCCCCAACACTATTGCTGTCCCCTTCTAAAATTCCTCTTTCTTCAGACTTTCTTAGACCATTTGTTTCTATTATTTTTCCATTCTGACTTGTATCCTCTTTACTTGTGTATATGTCTTATCTTCCCTTCTCCCCATTTCTCCATCCTTCATTATTATTTTAATAAGCTCCTTGAAATGTGAGTTACCATTTTTTCAACTTTGTTGTGCAATTACTTGGCACATTCCGTGGCACACAGCACAAACTTAATTAATATTTT
Source organism: Trichosurus vulpecula (assembly GCF_011100635.1). Taxonomy (NCBI): domain Eukaryota; kingdom Metazoa; phylum Chordata; class Mammalia; order Diprotodontia; family Phalangeridae; genus Trichosurus; species Trichosurus vulpecula. Next base: position 146,787,838 of record NC_050580.1, read on the forward strand.
TTTTTGATTGAATTGAACTAAGACTGGTAGAGGACAGTTGGAGTTGGGGTAGGGCCTTGACTTTGAAATTTTGCGAATGGTTCCTTTTGTCTTTTGTTATATCCATCACAGCATATTAAATGGTTTACCTTTTTCTCCCCACAGTCTAAAGGAATTTCTGCCCAAAGAATACATCAAGCAAAGAGGAGCTGAAAAGAGAATATTTCAGGTACTGAAAATGTAGTCATCTTAATATTCTACTCTGAATACCTTTCTCTATTTCTTTTTTTTGAGAGGCTTTCGTCATCATCCTGACTTTGTACCCTATGCATCCCCTCCACTTATGTCATAAATTACCGTTAACTGAAGTGTAAAGAAGCTAATTTATGTCATTAATTATCATTCACTCAAGAGAAAAGAGGCTAATTTATGTCATTAATTATCAGTAACTCAAGAGTAAAGAGACTGTCAGTTCTTCTTTAGGTATACTGTATATATTTTCTTAATCTGTAGACTTTAGTTGAAGGTTCCTCAGTCTCAGACAGACATACTCATACTTAATTTTCAGACAGCTTCTCAGTAGCAGCCAACAAGATACTATGCAGTCACAGTGCAGCAGAAGATGTTTTATCTATCACTTCTCCATGCTGATTTGCTTTTGGCGGACACCCTTATTCCGGAGCTATTATTTTGGAGAGTGATCGTGACGTAGTTTATAGAGAGCCAGTTGAAGCCTGAAGGACCTTTGTTAAACCCTGCCTCTGACACATGATGGCAGCATGACCCTCAGCAAGTCACTTAGCTAGTCAGCTCACTACGCCTCTAAGTTGCAGAGAACATGCTGACCTTTATTGATAGAAGAATATTCTGACCTGAGTATTCCCTGTATCAGTCAGTGACATCACAGGTCCATTTCCTGTTACTAGCCCCTATGCTAAATGTGTAATTTTAAAAGTCAAAGTTTAATTCATTTCCTAGGTTACCACGGATGAATCTGTTGGGAGCTTAAGAATTATCTTTGCTTTGAAATGTTCATTCCAAGACTTCTATCTAGACATCGTTTTTAGTCTTGGATTCCAAGCATGTAAAATGTCAGGAAACACACCATTTTCACACCTCCTGTTAGTGTCAGGTTTCTTAAAAATATAACTCCATGGTCCATGCCAACCATTTTTATTTCAGTCATTCTTGTACTGTAAGGCCTGGCATGGTTGGCGCATGCCTGTAGACCCACCTGCTAGGGAGGCTGGGGCTGGTGGATCACTTGAATTGAGGAGTTCTAAGCTTCAGTAGAGCTAAAGCCAGTTGGGTGCCCATACTAAATACAACACCAGTAATGAATCCCCAGGAGCAGAGAACACTATACTGTCTGAGGAGGATCAAACTGTCCCAATGGGAAATATGGGCCAGGTTAAAACTTCCATACTGATCAGCATTGCTGTCAGGTCTATGGGGGGCTGAAGTACTTCCAATCTACTAGTCTCTCTATAAATTCTCCCTTTTGGAAATCAGTCATTCTCAAGACTTCATCTGTTGTTCTGTCTACATAGATAACTCCCAAATTTGTCCTCAGTCAAAAGGAAGATAAACATGAGAAAGGTAGAAGGAAAGAGGGAGGGGACCTTCAATAGTATATTAAAATGATGGTCCTCCTTTTATTCTCCCCCTCCCCCCAATGGAGGATGTGAGGAGAAAAGATATATAGGGAAGGAAAAAAAAGAATAAAAGATGTTCACTTATGCATTTAAAACTGTATAGAAGAAAACAGAAAACAAGAAAGAATCATGAACGAGCAGGACAGATTTGATACTGCAGGTTGAATTTATTACATATTTTAAAAGAAAAGCAAGGTATTCATAACATCTTCAATTTCATATATAATCCTCTTTTTCTGTTTTATTATGTACATTAAAATGTACGTTTTATTTGATGTTTTCTTAGTTCGGAATTTTTAAAAAAAAAACTAAAAAACAGAAAGAAATGAAAGCCCTCCCTCGTCTATAGAAACTTCCATATTCTCTGTCCTCATAGCCCCTCTGATGAGATTGCCCTGACTTGGATCTCACGTGTACATTTTCCTAATGTGCCACAGAGATTGCTCAAATGATTACCTAATGGTAGGATGCAGTAACTTTCCCCCGGGATCTTGTACTCTTGCAGGAGCACAAAAACTGTGGTGAGATGTCGGAAATAGAAGCCAAGGTGAAATATGTAAAACTCGCACGTTCTCTCCGGACGTACGGTGTCTCTTTTTTCCTCGTGAAGGTGAGCTGTGTGTTTGTCAAGCTGTTCCGTTCTGCCCACACTTTGTCTCTTGTGTTCTTTTGATATGTGTGCTGACAGTTTTATGTTTTACTCATCTTGTGAGCTGACCAGGACCCTTCAAATATGTGCTAGGCAGTGAGATATATTGGGGAAAAAAGTACTGTACAAGTCAGGAGCCTTGGGTTTGAATTTTAGCTCTGATTCTTATGAGCAGTGTGACTTCTTCATCTGGTCTCTTGAGCGTTGTTTGAGACTGTAAACTCATCAGAGGCAATTAACATCTGTTTTATTCTGTGACTCACCTAGCACAGATAGCAGAAGCAGAGTGTGGTGGCATGGAAACACCAGTGGATATGGAACCACCAGTGGATATGGAACCTGCTGGTCTTGCTCCAGATCCCAGCTGTTACTTCATAATTTTGTGACTTAGCAGTTGTCCCTTAACCTCTGCAGAGAGGTAAACTGAGAGGTTAGACCTGATCTCTAGGGTCCCTTCCAGCTCAACATCCTATGATTAATTTTGTATATGTTGTTCTTTGTTTTGGTTTATTTTTGTTTTTTAACCCTTTTTATGGATATGTGGGAGTTTTTTTGAACCATATTACCTTACCCTACAGAATCTATTCCCCTAAGACAGCTAAGCAAAACCTGCTAGTATCATGATTGAAACTGATAAATATATTTGTCACTTTCTGGTTTTTTTTGTAGTGTAGAAATTGTTCATAGGATGTTGAGTCAGTGAGCTTTCATTAAGTGCCTGCTGTGTACCAAGCACTGTGGAACAGGATGGAGACAGAAAGAAAGACCAAAAGACAAGGGGGAGAAGGGGCTGCTCCCAGCAAGCTCACAGGCTTAAGGACGCATGCCTCCAATTTAATATAATGGTACCAGAAGCAGTGCTGGTGGTATGAATCTAGAGATCTCACCTTTAAGACAGGAAACCCTGGTCTTCCTCAGATAAAGGAATTGGACTAAGGGGTCTTCATGACAGTTTTCCACACTCTCATCTTATGATTCTATTAGCGTACAAAAGAGATGCTAGGATCATGTGAAACAGCCGCGGCATAGGGGAAAGGGCTAGAGAAAGGGAACAAGCATTTCTGTAGTACTACTATGTATTAAACACTTTACAATTATTTGATCTTGACAACAACTCTGCAAGGTAGGTTCTAATAGTATGCCCGTTTTAAAATTGAGGAAGCAGAGGGTAAGTCACACAGCTAGTAAATGTCTGAGGCTGGATTTGAACTCAAGTCTTCCTGACTCCAGACCCAGTGCTCAATCTAATGCATTACCTCAATGCTTCAAAAAAGTGGAGTACACAGTGGATAGAGAGCTGGCCTCTGAGCAGAGGAAGATCTGGGTTCAAGTTTCAACTCTGACACATCCTGGTTTTGTGACTGGTTCTAGAATCCTCAGTCCTCTAGTCCAGAGGTGTCAAACTCTCTTGCTGCAAGTCCCTGGCTAAATCAAATTAAAATGCAATTGGGAAATGTTTAAAAAATAAAAATACTATACAACACAGTTGATATTACTTTGTGGTTTTCTAAGTCAATATGCAGGTCACACCTCAACATGACTGCTTTGAGCAGCACTCCAAGTCCCCGGTTGCAGAGATCTCACTTGCCTTGGCAGAGGGCATGTCCTCACAGATCCAGGCCCTGTTCTTATTCTCCAGGATGGTACCACTGCTTTCTGTTTCATTTGATTCTCTCTTGATTGAATGATCCATTATCATGCTACCTACATTCCCCTTTCATTCTATCCATGTATAGAGCCTCTGCATTTCAAGTGTCTTCTAGCCAATTTATTTCAAAATGATTTCTGCTTGGTCTTCCTGCACATTAGATTTCTTCCTTTTCTCCTCCATCTTACTCCTGCTGGGGAAACGCAGGGCACCCCAGAATTCTTAGTGTAATTTTAAGCTCCTAAAGCTCTGTCGTTCTGCCCACGTAGAAAGCACATAGTTTGGCAGTGTACCCCAGGATTCAGTTTCCTACCAACAGAATCAAAACCAGCTGACCAGAAACTGGTCTTTTAAGACACAGGAAAACACAACAGGAAAAGGTGTTGCAAACAGTTTTGCTACCTACAACTGAAGCAACCCATAGGAGTGAAGCAACCATTTGGGGTTATTGGGGTTTATAATTATACTTCTACTTAATCTGCTTCCCCTTTGGAAAGTCTGTGTAATTATGTAAGGGTCAATTTTGATATATTGAATGAAGATAGTTACATTTTTTGTGCTGATGGAAGCGTTTTTAGTTACCTTAATAATCATTATTATAATAATTGCTCGCATGGAGTAATTTAAGATTTGCAAAGTGCTTTTGCATTTATTATCTCTTATAGTTCTCACAACAAACCTGTATGTACTACCCTTATCTTTGTTTTATAAATGAGCTCACTGAGTCCATGATTATTTGCTCAAGGTCACGAAGGTAGTAAGTTTCTGAGGTAAAATTCAAACTCAGTTCTTTCTCACTCCAGTTCTCATCCTCTGTTCACTATGCCACCCTGCTTTTGACACAATTTGATATTCAGCTAAACAGCATTTGGATACCTTGCCAAAAAGAAAACAAAACTTGTATCATTCAACTAACTTTTCAATGAAAAAAACTATACCTTGTGTATTTCTTTCAATTGTTCAGTTTTCGATATCCACCATTCCACTCACCCCCATTATCATCAGATTGAATAGAGAAAAGTTTCTGTGTAACAAGTATAATGTTAATTGTTGTTATTCTGGGCCACAAAGGAACTGCTGTAACTCTTGGGCCAGGCAAAATCACATGACTCTGTAGATCCCTGAGAAACCAATAGAAACCAAAAGAAAAATTAGTATGCTGTGCAGTCAGCGATATCAGTGAAGAGAAACTCATAGCAACAAAGTTTGGGATTTCTGTGGCTTCCAGATATACAATTAATTTCTTGTGAAAAAAATAATTTTTTACAATATAAATCATTTTACCTAAAGTAATGCTCCTATCAATAAAAAATATTTTAGAGACGTTAGAGGTTGTGGCAAGCTGATAAGAAATCGGTTCAGAGTAACGTATGTTGTTGCTGAGTCAGTTTTTAGTCTCGTTCTACTCTTTCTGACCCTATTTGGGGTTGACTTGGCAAAGATTTTGGGCTGGTTTGCCATTTCCTTCTCCAGCTCTTTTGGCAGAGGAGGAAACAGAGCAGACAGTGACTTGCCCAGGGTCACACAGCTAGTGTCTGAGTTCATGAAGATAAGTCTTCCTGACTGTACAGTCCCAGCACTCTATCTACTGCACCACCTAACTGTCCCCAGAGTAAAATACATCTCGCGTAATAAATGGCGGATCAGGGGATCACAGATATTAAATTGGAAAGGACTTTTGAGGTTATTAAACCAGCCCAGTCGTTTTATAGATGAGGACGCTGAGGCCAAAGGAGGTCAAGTGACTCGCCCAAGATCATCTAGGTAGTGACCATCAGAGGAAAGTTTTAACTCTGGTCTTTCCAGAAGGGAAACTAAATCTATACTCTGAAGTTTAAAAATTAATACTATCAGATAATGTCTCAAGTAATGATTAGAAAACATAGAAGACAATAGTCATTGCTTTGACTGTTGTCTTTTAAGTAAGTGACCGAGCTAAGGGGAGAGGGGAGTAGGAAGTGAAGGCTTTGGATTGGAACAATGTCCTGAAGGTTTGCTCAAGCCGATAAAATGCTTTTGAGAGAGCTTTTAAGAAAAGATAAGGAACCCAAGCATCTTGAGTTTCTTTTCTCCCAGTTTTAGAGATGAAAGAGAAGGATCTTTCAGTGATATTTATATACATTTTTATTTGACTTTAATCATTGGAATTCCATTAATTCTACATTTTTTCTTTTGTAAAATGTTAATGGAATACTTAAAGCTTTAATCTTTTATTAAATGATTCCTTTTTCTATGCTTTTTCTGTTCTTTTTAAATGAGCTGAGAAAACCAGAATTCTAAACCTCCAAGTAATGGTCTTTCCAAGTCCTAAATTCTGAAACTTAATTTAGGTATTAAATTATGAAAGGGAGATACGGGGGTGCTTTAGCAAGTAAAGAGAAAAAACCAGTGAGTGGTTTCCAAATAACTTAACTTACCAATATTTATATTCATATATTAAAAACCATAAATTTTAAAAAATCTGAAATTTTAATCAGCTGAAACATTTAAATGTTTATGTTGTGTATATTAATCATATTACATAGAATTGAAAATTCATGGGGGGTTGTCTCAAAGAACTAGTTGGACTGTTTTATTGAAGTTACCCATGTTGTGTTTTTGCATAATCATAAGTATTTCTTCCCTTCATGGTGTTACCATCTGTTTTAAATGTCAAGTATAATAAAATCTGGCAGTGTTCTGTATTGAATTAATGTTTTTTTGCATCATTTTTCAAGGCCTACCTATTGAGTCTTACTTCATAGGGAGAAATGCTAGATGTCCTTTCCTATCTGGTTTTGTCAGTCTGAGCCACATATTATTCAAATGTATGGGTAGGAATTCAAGTTGGCACTCCTTATTCTGGATTTTTATCCACTGGCTCTGATCAAGATGAAGAAATAGGGCCTTTTGCCTTTCATTCACTTGTGGCAGTGTTCAAAAATAGAGTGAGTTGACAGGCCACTTAAATATAACTTTTCATTTGTAAACTTTTTTGTTTATAAAAATAGTAGGCTTGGCTTTTCATTTCTTATGGAGAAGATCTTGACCTGAGTTCTAGGCCCACAAAGGGTCTATGGATAGATTTCTGAATGTCTGTAAACTCAGATGGGAAAAATTCCATCTTTATTTCAGTATAGTTGATTTCCTTTATAACCCTGTTGCACTTCTGCAGATTCTCAGGATTGTTGCATTTCAGAACTACAAGAGTCCTGAAGAGATTATTTTAGCAGGCCTCCTCATTTTCCAGGTGAGGAACCTGAATCCCAGAGAGGAAGTATTATCTCCAGGTCACACACTCCCTGCTAAATCTGCTCATCTTCGAACTCTGCCTGGGAACTTATTCTACTTTGACTAGCATAAGCTTCCTAAGGATCATAGGATCACAGATTTGGGGCTGGAATAGATCTTACAGTGCATTTAATTCAATACTCTCATTTTACAGATGAGAGAACCAAGGCCCCCAGAGAGTAAGTGACTTGCCCAAGATTATACTGTCACTGGCAGAGCTGGGATTTGAACCCTCTGAATCTAAATGCAGTTTCACTGTGCCTGGCAATAGAGCTCTGATGGAATGTTCAATGCACAAGCACACATGGATGTGCACGATTACATGCACATATTTCCCAATACTTTGCAAATGCTTGTATTTTTCCTTTCAAAAAGAAATTAAGAGTAGTTATCAGCAGTGCTAGTATTAGAGGGAATGGATAGTAATTGCAGGACTTTCTAGGAAAATGACCTAATTTTAGCTGGAGGTTTGAGAGATGGCTGAGAAAGATAGAGGAAGTGTGGCTTCAGGGATTCCACATCTTCTTTGTGTAACACACAAATGCACCTGTCTCATAATATAGTTAAACTAGCTACATGTACCCCTAAAGAAAGCCAAAGGGAAAACAGTTCACCTACAGAAAGTTTCCTTGGAAAAGGCAGGATTCGAATAACAAACTCTTAAAAAAAATTCTCTTAAAGTGATATATAGTGACTTTCTTCTGCATTTCCTAGGGCAAGGTCAGTATATGAATGTGTATGGTAGTGGTGGGGTGGCTGGTTGTAGAACTTGCTAATTTAGTTTTTGACTGTGCTGTATATCAAATATTTGAGCTTTAGCAAATATGTTTGCCCTAAAAAGGGAAAAAAAAATTTCCTTATGCAGATATTTGCTATTCACCATTTTAACTCTCCCCAGCTGTTCTGGGTTTTGGGAGGAGGAATTGTGAATGGATTATCCCATAATGATAGTCTCAGCTGCTACTTTCAATATTCTTTGGGTTCTTTATTATATTTTTTTTTCTGATAGTTCCTAATAGGAAGCTCCATTTTAATTTGTTGACTTATTTGCAGTGGCTTCTTTCAGTGTCAGAATGATCTTGACATGTGTTAAAGTAATCCATCAGGTTTCTGTGCTCCCTGTCTTTTTTTTCATACAGGCACTCCTCGCAGTGGAGCTTTGCAGATGAGGGTGGTGGGGTGGGGGTGGGGGAGTTAAGAAGGGGAAGAATGGAAGGAACAGCTGCAAACCATATTTTATCTCCTGTCCCTTTCCTGGGTCCCGTCAGCTGTGTGTGCCAGTGCTGTGCTTGCAAATTAACTGGCCACAGCCTCCATACCTCCATCCTGGCATCTGTCTATTGCTTCTAGAGCCAGATTAGATTAAGCAATGGGGTCCACTCTCGGTTGAATGCCCCACCCCTTATGGGGGGCCACCCATTTTTTTCAGGCCTTATTCTTCCCTTGCCAATATTCTGGACCCTTTGGAGTATACATAAGGCCCATTTAGTGTCATAACTGTTTCATTATATTGCATTGTCTTTTTTTCTTCCTTCAAATTCTCTTTCTCAAACCCCCTAACTAATTTTATTAAACTCTGTCTCACTGAAATATTGTCCCTCAATTGAGAAAACTGAAGCTGTGACATTCTCCTCATTGTTTTAGGATTTGTGGTATGTCTCAAAGTCCTCAAGATTACATTCTTTGCTGTAATTATTTCTACTAGGCGGGAAGGAGCAACTGGCTTTTTTTTTTTTTGGATAATTTTAGGAAAAGTGAAATTTTTAGTTATAAAAACAAATTTTATTGATACATTTTGTTTTGATATCACTTTTTTCCCCACTATACCCTTCTCCCACCTCTCCCAAAGAGCCATCTTTTATAATAGAAAAAGGAAAAAAATGACAAAACTAACCAATATGATATGATATGCAGTGTTTTCACCTCTGCCAAGAATCAGTCACAGGGGAGGGGGGGGTGTCTTCTTATGTCTCTTCTTTGGGACCAGTCTTGGTTATTTTAATTTCACAATATTTGATTTTAATTGTTTTGTTCTTTCCATTTACAAGTTTTCATTATATGTCGGTGTGTATATATGTACTTGCACACATATATTTATTTATTTCTTCCAGGTTCTTCTTACTTTCTTTAAATTCATATAAATCTTTCCAGGCTCCTGGGATTCATTATAATCATTGTTTATTATAGCACAGTTACAGTTTTCCATTACAGTCAGGAAACACAATTTTTCTTTGTCCATTCCTTGATCAACAAGCATCTTCTTTGTTTCTTTTTTTTTCTTAGCAGAAAAAGGTGCTAGCCAACAGTGTTCTAAACATGGAAAGCTATGAAATAGAAAAATTGTGCCCCTCAGGAAAATCGCCACATTGAGTGGTGATTTTTTTTACCTTAATAAGTAATATTTGTGTATTTATGATATGTCAACAGACAATTTTTAAAGGTCAAATAAAATAAAAATTAATTCTCAGTACCAAAAAGTCATGTTTCTTCTCAGCTCTGCTGACTCTACTTCACTTTTTCCTCTCTCTACCTTTGCTCATATTTTAAATACTCAATATACTGTGCTTATTCATATTAACGTTACTTTTATCTCCTGAGTTACTTTAGGAACTTGCTTGATTACACACTGTGTACAAAGCACAGGGAAGCTATTGTCTATGTAGATGGATGTTCATAAGTCACTGACTTTTGGGGGAGTTGGGGGTTATTATCTTCTTCCCCCCCCCCCAAGATTTGATTGTGAGCACCTTGGGGGCAGAGGCTATCTTTTTCCTTTCTTGTATTCCCTGTGCTTAGCACAGTGTCTGGCATATAGTAAGAACTTAATAAATGTTTGATCGACTGATGTCATTGGTTCTTTGAAATGTGTAAGGACTCAAACCTCCTATAATCAGACCTCAAACACTGTAATGTGTGAATCTCTTCACCTATTCCACCATGTGTAACTATATTCTCCATTCCTCACTGAAATTTCATGGGCTTAGACAGATGTCACATCTGTCTATGCATAGGTAGCTAGAGCATTTAAGTACTTACTATGTGCCAGGCACTGTGCTAAGATACAAATACAGGCAAATAAGACAAACCCTGCTCTCCAGGAGTTTATATACTATTGGGGAAGATAGCACATTTAAGGGAGCTAGAAATTGGGGGTGAGAGGAGGGTAGCAAGGCAACAGATGAAGAGAAAGAGAAGTCTGGAGGATATCCATGTATACATGAGGTGAAGCAAGGCTCTTGACCTTCCTAAAATGGTGGTTCCAGGGAGGGAGTTACCAATCAGGAGAGCAGAGTCCCAGGGTAGAGGTTTCTCAAGGGTGACAAAGAGGTAGATGAGAAAAAGAAAGCTGGAGAGTACTAAAATCAATATATGGAGAAGTTCACCAGGACCCAGCCCCAAGGATTATCATTCAGGTCCATCCCAGTTAAAGTAAATCTTTTTTTTTTTTAATTATGACATTGATAGTCATCAATAAATATTAACATTTGCCTACATATACATATATATGCACACACACATATATATACACATATATATGACACATTAAAAGATGAAAGCATATGAAATCATAAATATACAACATACAACTTATTTTTAAGGATTCACCAAATTTAACATATTTAACATGCTGCCAATATTGCCCTTCTTATCTGTGTTCCTTTCTCTTTGTACTCTCTTTCATGTGTTTTTTTTTACATTCTTTGTTCATACCACACCCTACACCCTCAGGCAGCCATCCCAACTCAACTGCTGAGGGAACTGAGTGTGCTTTCCACATCTCCTCCATCATGTGTGATAACCATATCATCTGGCAGCTGAGAGCTCTTTTATGGCTGGGGTCATTAATGATAGGGAACAGGAAATGGCTGTTCACAGGTTGCAAACATTTGTCTTCCCGACAGGTTCCCAGCCAGAACAAAATGTCGCATTCTCTTCATGGATAGATAGGTAGATAGATAGACAGACAGACAGACGGATGGATAGATTTCTCAGAGAGATCACTATTTGTTCAGTCCTGTCTGTTCTTTTTGGAACAAGCTCCCTTTGAGACACAGTGTGGCAGAGGGGATAGATAGCCAGTCTTAGAGCCAGGAAGAACTAGATTCAAGTCCTGCCCCTTATACTTACTAGCTAGATGACCCTCTGCCAATCACTTAATATCTCTGTGCTCTGAGCAACTATCTAAAGTTAAAAATTGCTGACCTGGTAGAGGGAGATTTCTTATCTGAGTTCCCTGTATCAGTGAAATCACAGGTCCATCTTTTCCCTTCTTCATGAAACAGCCTGTCTTCCCTAGCCTTTTTGGAATAACTCTTCTCTCTAACATTTGAAGAAATCTGCCTTTCTCTCTGAAGTGATTTGGACCAGCACCAGGGTGGTGGTAGTGTCAGAGGAAAGAAGGAGCCATATGTAGAAGATGTTAGGAAGATAGAAATAACTGGATTTGGCAACTTATTGTATATAGGGCTTAAGAAAGAGTGAGGAATAGAGGGTAATATCAGGTTATGAACCTGGGTGACTGGGGGGATGATGGTACCATAGGGAAGTTAGGAAGAGGGGAGGGTTTGAAAAGAAAGAAAATTAGTTAAATTTTGAAAATGTTGAGTTTAAGATGGCTACCGGACCCTAGGTATGAGATGTTTAATGAGCAGTTCAGTATTTAAGATTGGAGGTCAAGAGAGAGATTAGGGTTGGGATGTCTGCGTAGAGATGGTAATTGAGACGAAGGCTGATGAAATCAACAAGCAAAATAATAAACAGGGAGAAGCTAAGAGGGTCCAGAACAGAACCTTGCGGGGTACGCATGGTTAATGGGCATGACCTGGTTGAGGAACCAGCAAAAGAGCCTGAGAAGGAGCAGCCTCACAGGTCAGAAAACTAGGAGAGAACAGTGTCAGGAAAGCCTAGAGAAGAGAACATCAAGGAGAAGGGAATGATCGGCATCAAAAGCTGCAGAGACCTCAAGAAAAATGAGGATTGAGAAAGTCCCATTGGACTTGGCAATTAAGAGATCATTGACAACTTTGAAGGGTGCAGTTTCATTTGACGGGGTTGGAAACCCTACTATAGAGAGCTGATAAAAGAGTGAGAAGAAAGTAAGTGGCAACATTGCCGATGGCTGCTCAAGGAGATTAGGGAGGAGAAATATAGGAGCTAGTTAGTGGGGATGGAGATCGATGGGTCAAGTGAGGGGTTTTTGAGGATGGGAGAGACATGTGCATGCTTGTAGACTTTACTAAGCAACCGGGAGGGAGAGGGAGATTAATGAGAGAACAGATTGTTGAGGAGACAATATACTAGAGAAATGGGATGGAATGAATGATTTGTGCATATAGAGAGGTTTTCCTTGGCTAGGAAAAGGGCCTCCTCTTCAAGAATGGGTGAAGGAGGAGATGGTGGAAGGCATCTGAGTGATATGAGATGAGGAGGGGAGAAGAGGGAGCTCTCAGTTAATGGTCTTAAATTTTTCAGTGAAATATGAGGCAAAATACACAGCTGAATGGGTGGGAATAGGGGAGCTCTGGGAGGTTTGAGAGGGATAAAAAGGTTTGCATGAGCCACTGCACTGAATGCAATAGTGAATCAATTAAGGACTTGTAGAAGGATTGCCTTACCGCAGTGAGAGCCCATTTGAGATTACGAAACTTAAATTTGAAATGTTCCCACTCAGCACAGTTTTGTGATTTTTCCAGCTTTGTTCAGCAGCATGTAAATAGGAGTGAAGGCAGTGAATGGTGGGAATAATCCAAGCCTGGGTTTGGCAGGGTAAGATCTTCAGTAGAATAAGGGGGCAAGGAACTCGAGGCAGCTGGTTCACCAAGAAGACAAGATGGGGAATGGTAGAGAGCATAGCCAGTATAGGGGTTGTGGCTTGGGAAAGAACAGAAGGGTAGGGGTATTGGAGGTCACAATGAGTATGAAGAATAGTTTGCAGTTTTGGAGAGCAGATGTAATGGATCATGGTCGGGTAAGGGAATTTCAGAATTCGTAAACCATGGATGTGGAACACTCTTGAGGGTAATGTCAAGATTAAGGGTATGAGCATATGTGTGTGTGACTGAGGTGGGGTGAAGCAGTGGGTCCTGGGAAATGACTAAGTTTATGAATTTGGTGGCCTAAGGTGTTTGAGGGAGTATCAATATATGTTAAAAATCCTCTAGTATGAGGGCATGAGGTGGAGAGGAGAGGAAGATTATGTGAACCAGTCACTCAGTTTGTTGAGGAAGAAGTGAGACTCCTGGAGAGCAGTAAGCAACAATTATCATATCATAATTGAGTGATTAGTATAGATCGAATGAATCTCAGTGGAGGAACAGTTACTGTGTGATAGTGATAGAGGGAAAGCCTGATAGAGGAGGTCAGAATCAAGGAGTATTTCAGCTCCCCGACCTTGACCAGTGGTTTTGGTATATGAACAAAAGTACAATCAGTGCTGGAAAAGGTAGCCAGGGAAGCTGTGTCATGAGGAGGGAATCAGGTCTCCATGTAAATACAAGATAGAGATAATGAAAAAATAAAAAAAATAAGATGAAAACTAGTTTATTACCTCTGAAGCACATTTCCAGGGTGCACGGGGGGGAGGGGTTAGGTAGCTTTAGAGTGGGCCTTTAGGGGGCTGGGTTGAGGGCAGGGATAAAGGAACAGTCATTGGGTGGTAGAGAACAGGGTTTGAACAATGGCAGCCAGAGATTCAGAATTACCTGGGTGGGAAGGGTAAGATAGAGTGGAAATATGTTCATCATTGAGCTAATATTAGGTAGGCTTTCATTGTCTTTAGGGGTTCAGCCTGGGAGTAGAGTCGTCCTAGGGCTTCAGACGAAGCATGGCTGGAAATGAATTGGGGGGGGGAGTGTGAGGGGAGGGTAAAACATGGAGGTTTCCTGATAGGGGCAAGATAACAGTTATGTAGATAGAGACTACTGGAGAGAGTGCCTAGAACACAATGGAATAATTGTTCAGGGAAGCAGGTACGGTAAGGCCACTGTAGGTAGAGCTGTAGATGGCCAGAGAAGGTGGAGAAACAGCAAGGACTTGTGTAAAGAACTCTAGGTGTAGAATCAGAGAGGTGAGTTTGAATCTTGCATGTACTACCTGTATGACTGATGGCTAATCACTTCGCCTTCCTAGGTTTCACTTTCTTCAATATATAAATTACGCAAGGTACACCTCTAAGCTCAGTCCCAATTTCATATCCCATGACTTAATTGGCATGATTTAGTAAACTGATTTATAAAGCGTCCATACTATCCCAGACCACATCCAACACAAGTTAGATAAAATTAAACCATTGAACTTGATATTGTAGGTAAATATAAATAGATTTTTTTCTTCAGTAGGCTCAATAAGTCTTATCTTCTATTTCAGGAAAAAATGAAGGGTAAGAATAAATTGGTCCCCCGATTGCTGGGCATCACTAAGGACTCAGTGATGCGAGTGGATGAAAAGACCAAGGAAGTCTTGCAAGAGTGGCCCCTTACGACCGTCAAGCGCTGGGCGGCATCACCCAAGAGCTTTACTCTGGTACGGTGTCAGGATGGGGAGGCCCGGGGATAGGCAGGGAAGAGGGCAAAGGTGGGTCTTGTGGTTTCACTTGTTATGACTTTTAAGGACTTACCTGAGAAAAGCAAGGACAGTAGATACTTAAATATTACCATGGATTGACCAGCTGACTCCATCATCCTTCCTTGAATCTATATAAATCTTCCAATCAGTGCCATGGGCAAAAAGGAATTAAGAGAAGAAAAAACCAGTAGTTACCTATATTGATCATTTGTTCATATCATTATATAATTGGAAACCTCCCTTCCCCCAGCAGAAGTTACCATCCCACTTACTTCATTACAGGACTGGACCTTAGTAGCCCCTAGATGAATGTGCATTTTTTTAAATCCATAAATTTGTTGAAAGTAAAAGTTACATTAAAACTGGCATGTCTTTTGTCTCTCTGGTTCTGTTTTCCCCCTATTTAAATATTGGTGTTTTTTTTAAAAATTCTATTAATACTGTTTTCTTTAGGATTTTGGGGAGTATCAGGAAAGTTATTATTCTGTACAAACAACTGAAGGAGAGCAAATATCCCAACTTATTGCAGGCTATATTGACATCATCCTCAAGAAGGTATTTACTTATTGATTTGGTTAGAAAAACAGCCTTGGATGTCTTGTTATGTTGTTCCCACATGTAACTCTTCTGCAGTGACTGGGTCAAGGATTCATTCATTTGATTTTCTGGAATTTTGTTTTCTGTCTTCTCCTAGAAACAAAGTAAAGATAGATTTGGATTAGAGGGAGATGAGGAGTCAACGATGTTAGAAGAATCTGTTTCCCCTAAAAAGTAAGTGTTCTGTTCGTAGAGGAAAGAGTTTCTTTTTAACAGAAAGGGGCATAATTATTCCTTTTGGATTCCTATCAGATGGGGATATCTTGTATTGAATTCTAGTCACGCTAAATAACTCATTTATATGGCATGAATGATGTTAAACTGAAAGTGAAATCCTAGCCCAGATTACGGAGAATACGGTGAATTACCATGTTCTGATACACCAGGAGCTGTATTCTCATGCTAACTTCTCCTAGACATTACTTTTATTGTAGGAATTGATCAGAGGATCAGCACTGGAAAGCACCTTGAGGGCCATCTAGTCCAACCCTCTCATTTTACAGAAGAAAAACTTATGAAGGGCACAGAAAGATTACATGACTTGCCCACGATCATGTAGATGTGAGGTACAAAGCCAAGAATGGAACCACATCCAGTGCTCTTTCCTCATACAGCATCCCCTGACCCTAACCAGATCTTGTCAGTAGAACCTAAGTAGACCTGTACTGGCACCCAAGAAACACATTTAGCACCTTAGAAACTCAGATACCACAACTCTCCTCCTGCTTGTCCCCCAAAGGTGAGGAAAGCACAGAAATGCCATTCACAGTGGACAAACCCAAGGTCTCTAGTCTCTGGGGCTATGCAAGTCATCCATGTCACCTGACACCACCCTTAGCTGTAGATTCTCTGCTTCCTGCAGAGTATTATAGCCCATCTCTCAGGAACACAAAAGCAGCCTTCCTTCTATCCTCTCTCCTTCAGTACTTTAACTAAAAACCTTGGGTAGAAGCACCATTGGCTTCACTGTTCCCACCTCCCCAGGACTACAAAAGCTTTTTAGGAAAATCCCCATCACGTGGTGAATAGTGACAAGTGTACCTTTCCACTCTCCCTCAATCACCTATTCTCTCTGTTCCCTGCAGAGACGTGTTAAGACAACAGGTCATCATGTCATGATAGTCAATGAGGCGTAAGAGTCCTGAACTTGTCAAGTAAAACCTGTGCTCCAAATCCTTTCTCTGACTCTTAACTAGTTGCGTGAGCCTTTACCACCCAATGCCTCACGTGTGAGTAAGCGAGTACTGAGTTTGGAGCATTTGCAGATCACAATCATTGTGTTCTTCATTCACATTGGCAAGGCAGCAGCTTAAGAGATGATTGCCTCCCTACTAGTGGATAGAAGTTCAAAAGTTGGCATTTATCCTACTGTGCTTTTCTTTTTTTCTCATTAACTAAGAGAAGTAATCTGATTTTAGGATTTGAAAATAGATGTCTGCTTTTTAGAGTACGCAGGAAGCCATGTGGCTTTTGTACACGATTACACACACTGTCTTTCCGTTGTTCATTGGATGAACTAAGTGCGCTCCAGATTCAGTTCTCCCATTCCCCATAAATGTCAGTTGTACCTGATGCCTCGGGGTATCATCCAAGGAAATGAAGACAGTCTAGACCATTCCTCTGTAATTACTAGTACTGGTGGTTGCTAATGTAGAGACTGCTGTGTGCGGTGAGGGGGATGGGCAGGGGATTTCATTTCAGACGAACAGAGTCATTGGATAGCCGCCTTCTTCTTTGTTCACATTTATCTTGTTAATTAGGTTGGTATCGAAATAATGGCTACCAAGTGAGCTTCCACATGCATTATTACCGGAGGGGGGAACTTGTCTATCTGTGGCTTTTTTATCCAATAAAGCCTTTTTAAAAATTATCAGATATCTATTTTATTTAATGGATCTCTGCGTAGCACCTGGTCCAACATGTATTTTTTCCCCAGTGGGCCATAACCATGTCATAATAACATTTTCCATTGTTTTTCCCCAACTCCTGCCTTTCCCCCCTTCACTCTTCCTTTCTAACATGATCTCAGAGTTATTTTCTGATTCACCCAAGTATTAGTGCTGAAGTTGGAATTCAATCTGATGTGAAAAAAGTTTTTGTCTGGCCTGTGGCAAAAGTACTATAAATTCTTGGAATTAGAAGTGACCAGCAAATGTAAATGAGCAAATTTGCTAGTGGTATTTATTAAGATGATGTATATTGGTAGAGAAGGAACTCGCCTCAGATGACCTTGGCCATTATAGCATTCCTCACACAGAGCACCGTGTTCCTGCCTGAACACTGTCCTTAAGGCGACACTGTGTCTGAAAATTCCACCACCATTGCACCCCTTTTTCACCAGCATAAGGTGGGAACTCTTTGATGTCAACAGACACCTGGGGAGAGGGAACATGCATCTAGAAACACCCATAAATTAGTCCCTCTCTCTTTTTCCTTTGTACTTCATAAAGAGGAGCAGGAGTTCAGACTACATGTTTTGGACTAAAGGAATTTTGTCTCCTGCTTTTTGCTAACCCATGTCGTAACCACCTTGTTTTCCTTGCCCCAATTTAACTTCATCAAAGAGAGAGGGATGCCATTGCTTGGGAACCCTTGAATATTCCCACTCCCATAGAGTGAGCTTTGATGGTGTGAGAGCTAACTCTTGGGTCATAAGATCTATTTCAGTTACATCTGATCAATCCACAGGGGCCAACACACAGAGTGGGCACTGTGCCTCCTGGATGTGGCCCAGTTTTGGATGACCAAATTCCTACTTACTTTTTTACCCAATGAAAAATAGCATAATGATGTTACGCTGTGTTTAATGAGGTTTTTTGCTATTGAAATGCCAAAGCAGGGCATGTTATAAAGGCTTCACTTGACAGCTCAGCATTGTCCCCTGATTTGTTGTTGGTCTTTGATCTTCCATTTTACTTTTTTTTTTTAACTTCATCATTTTCAAGTTGAATATGTAGTATTCATCAAAGAGCAAAAGATAACACACACCAATTCACAGAGATTGCCAGCATGTTACATATATAAATATATATTTTATATATATATATATATATATACATGTATGTATGTATATATATATAAATATGTAAACTCTAATAGATAAAGCAAGAGGTGATTATTTGTATTTCTGAGATGGATTTTCTATAGAATTGACATAGCTTTCTCTGTGTGAACTACTCTCATTACATTCAAAAGTACAATTCAGTTTACTGAAATTTAGTTGGCATGAAACATTTTTTTCAGGAAGATATTTATTATATGAGTCAAGGTATGCTTGTGATATTTTACATTATTTTATTATTTAAAGGTAAACTCTATTCTGTATTGGTGGCTGTCTGACAGAAACTAAGCAGTTCAAAATTTCCTCCCCAGGTCTACCATCCTACAGCAACAGTTCAATCGAACAGGGAAGGTAGAACATGGCTCTGTGGCGTTGCCTGCTGTCATGCGCTCTGGTTCCAGTGGACCAGAAACTTTCAACATTGGCAGTATGCCCTCCCCCCAGCAGCAGGTCATGGTTGGCCAGATGCATCGAGGACACATGCCTCCATTGGTAAGCCTTTCATTGCAGATTCTTTGCTCATCCATGTGCTCTCTTTCTCATCCAAAGATGACCAGTAGGACATCAATCAATAAACAATTATTTAATGCCTACTGTGGCTCAGGCCCTGAGAATAAGCCCTAGTGATACAAAGAGAAAGCAAAAATATTCTTTCCTCAAGAAGCTTGCACTTTAATGGGAGAGTAAGTCTGTACAAGATATCTGCAGACTTTATACATGGTAACCCCATCGAAGACACTGGCATCTGGGGGTAATAGAAAAAAGCCTCTTATAGAAAGTGGTGTTTGAACTGCACTTTGAAGGAAGACATATGTTATTTTGTTGGTTTGGGTCCAATAATATTGATTGGTTGTGCTGAGCTATACATATTCAATCATATGGTCCCACATATAACACCAGCATCCTGGACTTTAGCAGTGGTTGGTGAGAATGTTCATAAGTGGATATGCTCAACAAGGCTTACCTGTTTTGCTTATATAAACTCATGACTTTATCTTGAACAGAAATGAGTTTTAACCAAATTACTTAATTGTTCCAAATCCCACTCAACAAATTGTTACTGAGAGACATCTTGGTATAATGGATGGAGAGGCAGCCTTGGGGTCAGGATGACCTGGAGTCATTCCCTCTTATGTCACATACTGACTGTGTTTTGAAGATATTGTTTATTGAGGCAACTCACTTAACCACTTGATACTCCAGACTACTCTCTAAAACTAGAAATGGAAGAACAGTTGCTGATCTGTGTTGGTAGAAGGTGTGTGTGCTTCCTATTCTCTTAAAATCATGGATCTGTAGTAAAAGCAAAACCAAACCAAACCTGTTATTACATAAGCTTGAGGATAGACTTTCAGCTGAAGGTTAATATATGACCATAGAAGAATCCAACAGATAATGCATATGGATTTCCACAGATATTTCCCTGATCTTTAACACAAATACCTATTTGAGCCCACTTCGACAATCAGTTCCACCAGGTGTTCCACCTTATTGGACAAGGGATTTCCAAAGCCCATAAGTAGAAAAGCAGTTGGCCCCTGCCAAGAACTGTTGATACTTTTAGTACTAACTTGTTTAGAATTCGTTTAAATAATCATGTATTTTAACCCCTCCTGTGTACAATACGCTGGGAACTCCAAAGACAAATAAAACACACTCTACTCTTTAGAAGCTTATATGTCTTGTAATGTGGGAGAGGAGTTGTGTATGCCAAAATGCTTTTATAAAATAGAATATGTTTCATTCATAGGAGAGGCAGAAACCAAATGCTGTGAGAGATTCAAGGAGAGAAAAAACGTCATCTGTCTACCCAGGGAAAGTAAAGAAAGCCAGGACATGGCATTAGAGTTGAGCCTTAAAGGATGGGTCATTCAGATATTTGAAGCCAGGAATGGCAGAGGGAGGAAGATACCTCCTGAGTAAGGATAACTAGAAATGCAGAGAGGTGGAAGAGGATTGGGTTGAGTCTTAAGAAATAGTGAAATTCTCAGTGATGAAATAGGCAAAACTGAGTTTAACCTGATAGGAGCTACAAGATAGTAATGGTAGCTAACATTTATGGCATACTTTAAGATTTATAAGGTACTTTACATGTATGATCTCATTTGAGCTTCACAACTACCTGATAAGGTAGGTGCCGTTATCATCCAGCATTTTTAGATGGGGAAACTGAGACTAAGAGAGATTGAATGATTTGCCTGTGGTTGTGCAAGTACCAAGCATCTGAGGTGAGATTTGAATTTGGGCCTTCCTGATTCCAAGTCTAAGGCTCCATCCTCTACACCATCTCACTACCAACATGCCAATTTAGAGGTGTTGAAAATTCCTCCCTCGTCTTTAGAGTCTTCTATGCAAGGCCTCAAGACATGTCCAAACTTAGAAAGATGTGGAGTTTTGTAAGAACAGTAGACTTTCTGTACAAAAGGAGGTTTTTTTTCTGTTGGAATTCCCCATGTCCATTTGTTTTCCCAGACATCAGCCCAGCAGGCCCTGATGGGAACAATTAATACTAGCATGCATGCGGTTCAGCAAGCTCAAGCGGACCTCAGTGAGGTTGATAACCTACCACCTCTTGGGCAAGATATGGTGAGTGTTTTTTTTATAAGTCTTTCAGCACATCTCACATCTAACAGAAGGCCAGAAAATTTATTGTATCTGAAATTAGGCACTGGGAAACATTCTGGTTTGGAATCTCCTGTTTAGTCGTTGTTTCTCAGCTGAACCCTCAGGAACAGATACAATTTTATGGGTAAGTGGAACCCTGAGATTTCAAGATTATACAGTGTCAGAGGTGGAAAGGACCATGATGCCCAGCTGGTCCAACCTCATCACTTGGCAGTAAGGAGACTAAGGCCCAGATATTTGAAATGATGTGTCCAACATCACACCAGACCATCTCACCTCTCTGCCTACTGATCTCTAGTGGTTTCCTATTACTTCCAGATCAATTATAAATTCCTCTCTTCGGCATTTAGAACCCTGTATAACTTGGTCCCTTCCTAAATCTCCTGTGTTCTTAGACCCTACTCCCCTTCACACATTCTCTAATCCAGCTACACTGTCCCTTTTTGTAGTTTCCCAAACACAGTGCTCCATCTCCTATCTTTGTGCCTTTTGTTCGGTAATATCTCATACCTATCATACTCTTTTCTCTCATTACCATCTTTTAATTTTCCTGTGCTCCTTCAAGTCTCATTTTAGATTCTACTTTATGCAGTTAGCCTTTCCTGTTGCCATCCCTAGCTGCTAATGCCTTACCCTTTCAGATGAGCTTCCATCTACTCTGTATAGATCACATATACATACATATACATACACACATAAATAGATAGATAGATAGATAGATAGATGGACAGATAGCTATTTTCATGCTGATTTCTCCATTAGAACATAAAACTCCTTGAGGGGAGAGGTTTTTTGGTTTTTTTTTTTTTTTACCATTCTTTGTACCCTTAGTGCTTAGCACATAGTCAGTACTTAATAAATGCTTGTTGCCTGACTGATTAGCAAGTTAGTAAGTGTCAGAGACAGGGATAGAACCCTAATTTCCTGAATCCAAGTCTTGTGCTCTTTCTAGTTTGCTGTATTGTGTGATGGGGATGGTCTTGGGGACCATGGTAGAAAACAAAACTTCCGTAGGCTCAGGCTATGAGTGCTAGCTGAATTCCTACCCATCATTTGGGATATTTGTATATTAATATCATGAAAATGCTGTTTGGATCTCTGACATTAATGGGCACCACTGTCAGCTACACAAGATGAGTCTAGCTTGCAGTAGAAATTCAGTGGTGTTCTTGAGCCAAAAAAAAAAAATATTCTTCCAGTTCTGGTAATCTGTCCTGTTGCCTTCAGTTCTAGGTCATTAGAGTACCATAACTTAATGACATTTTGCTTTTTAGACTATGGCTCAGGAAAAGTATATTTTATGCTCTCTTTTGATCTGGCATGACTGGAGAATAGCTTCTTCTCAGATATTCTGAATAAACAAACAATACTCTGGCCAACAGATTTCAAATAATTACAAGTAGATTTCCTGCTAGACCCATACTGTACCTACTTTAATCTCACTCTGATGTAATCACAGATTACAAAGAAGATTAGAAAGCACTTCAAGATCTTACAGGGCCTCAGGAGCATCATTCCGATGTTCTCTTCCCATATATAGTAAAGCAGTGACAGTTTAATAAAGGTTTCCAACATCTTAGAGTCTTAAAATTTAAAAGTTGGATGCGACCTTCAAATGCAGCTGGTCCCCCTCCCTTTCTTTGACTGAGGAGGAGCTCAAGCCTGGAAGGATGAAATTATTTTTCTGATGGTCATTCTGCTAGCCAATGACATGAATAAGCCTGGAAGACCCAAGGTTTTTTCTAAATGTGAGATAGGGGAGAATCTGCTATAACTACCCATGTAGTATCATATATCATCCATGATACAGTGTATAGAGCCCTGTAGTAAGGAAAACATGGTTTCAGTCCCTATTAACTGATGCATTCTGGCTCCCTGACCATGAGTGAGTGACCTGACCTCTCTGTATCTCTGGAAACCCTCCAAGGCTACAATTTCCAGAAGAGTTGCCCATCTCCATCACTGAAGGGCATTTTCACACCAGGAGTTCTGTATACTAATGGAATCACAGATCCAGAACTAAAAAAACATGTTATATTTGCTATAGCTGTCGCTTCTAAATAGATAGAAATTGCTAGAGAGATAGCCCTTGCCATGAGAAGAGCACTGGCAAACTATCACAACCCTACAGAACAAAAAAGAGAATTACTATTAACTGATATTGTCAGTGTCATGAAACTAAATAGCTTTTTTTTTTCCTCACTAGGTTCAGGACTTAAACTTGATCTGACTGAATAAGGTCATCAGACCTTTCACTGCAAGGATTCTTAAAGCAAAGAGAATAGTAGGAATGGTTTTTAATGAAACAGCCAGAAAAAAAGGACTTCTCCCTAGCTAGCATCCAGGAGAAAGTAAAAGGCACATCAGAGAAAATTATTTAAGTAAACTTAACTGCCTCATTGGCTCCCTTTGCTTTGTTTAAGAAGTTTTGGATTTTGCTTTGTTTTAAATCAGAAATGTTGGCTCCTGTCTTTTGGGAGCAGGCTCTTTTGTTCTTCCTCTAATTTGGCATGTAATTGACATTCTTTTGGGTGATTCTCTTATTTTGCAGGCCTCTAGGGTATGGGTTCAGAACAAAGTCGATGAATCAAAACATGAAATCCACTCTCAGGTTGATGCTATCACGGCTGGAACAGCTTCAGTTGTTAACCTCACAGCTGGTGAGTCACTGGGATAGAGATTTGTGGAGTGCTAGAGCATTTACCCCATGGCCCTTTAATTGAAAAAACAGATTTCCATGATATGGGGGAAACTGTCTATATTTATACATTACCAGATTTGCTTCAACCCACTCACTTTCTCTAGTAGGACCCTGGAGATCTTGAAAAGAGACTTGGTCCCATTTCAACCACATCATGCGTCATGTAAAAGCACATAAAACCCTTTTCTCCCTATGGCAATATGCTAAACATTGGATAAAGTATGTTAAGACAGGATCTCCCCTCTTGGTGCTTATAGACCTCAAGAGGGAGAGTGATACCATGGATGGATCCATCTTGTCTCTCTTTTTTTGAAGCATAAAGTAACACTACCTTTAAGGGCAAAAATTACTAGAGAATCAGAACTTGTCCTATCAGAGAAGCGAAAGGTAAACTGACCCAGAAAATCTGCCTTCCATTATGCATGTAAATCCATCATTTACATTATATCATGTTTAAAGCAGCAAGAGTTAAACTCTGTATGTACCAGATGGGGCCTTAACCACTAATGCCATAAAATGTTGAAATTCCCTTTGGTGATTTAAGTTATTTTATTTAAGCAGTAACTAAGAAGGTCATCCAAATGGACTGTCCTTTCTTAAAGGTACTTTCAATGATAAGGAATTCATAGTATCACTGTCATATGCCTCTACCTCATAGATCTCTTTTTTTCTTCAAGAGGCAATGCAAGGAAATCCCTTTTCCATGAAGCCTATCCTAATCCTTCCACCTCCTAGGATCCTCTTTCTCAAACTACTTTGTAGTTATTCTCTCCATATTTTTTCTGTATATGCTTTTATATGTATTTTTTAATCTTCCCATTCCAATGTCCACTCCTTCAGAGTAGCGAATTTTCCTTTTTTTGTCTTCGTGATTCTGGTGTCTAATACAGTTAAGTGTCCGATGGTAAGCATTCAATAAATGCTTGTTTATTGATCGACATTTTCTATCAATTAACATTTTAATCAATTAACAAACTTTGTTAAGTATCTACTAAGACATTGTGTTGAATTCTAGGGGTGCAAATACGAAAATGAAAGTCCTTGTTTTCAAGGAATTTATACTATATGGAAGGAAACCATGTGTGTATTTGTATGCACATATACATATATACCTGTTCCTAAAGTCTGGATACATAGGCAGTTGACAGCAGTGTGGAGTTACTGCATCAAGTTCACATGAATCTTGCAAAGAGCATCAACCTTTGCATCACAAATGAATTGAAGATGTTATTTGTTAATATTCCAATTAAATAAAATGTTGCTGAAAATGTCATTCATTTCATTTCTTGAAAATATGCATTTTTGCCTGTGTGTCCAGATTTTAGGAACACCCTGTAGATGAATGTATGTACATACATATGTGTGTGTATGTGTGTGTGTATGTATATGTATGTATATTTTCATTTGTGGGGTTTTTTTTTTTGAGGCAATCAGGGTTAAGTGACTTGCCCAGGGTCACACAGCTATTGGCAAGTATCTTGAGGCTGCTTTTAAACTGAGGACCTCCTGACTCTGGGGCAAGTGCTCTATCCACTGCACCTAGCTGCCCACGTGTGTGTTTGTGTGTGTGTGTGTGTGTGTGTGTGTGTGTACATACATATACACACACACACACACACACACACACACACATATATTTTCAAGTAAATACAAGGTAATTTCAAGAAGAGGGGTCATTAGCAACTGGGAGATCTATATGTACTTTCTGTAGAATGAAACTTGAGCTTTGTTGGAAGCCTGAGATTCCAGGAGGCAAAGGTGAGGAAGGAGTGCATCCTGAGCACGTGGCGTAGTTTGTGCAAGGGCAGGGGTGGGATGATAGATAGTCATCGGTACGAAACACCAAGGAGGCCAGTTTGACTAGACTAGAGAGTGTGTCAAGGGGGATGATATGTAATAAGCCTGAGAAGGTTCATCGCCTTAGGTCAGCAATGCAGGTACAGCTATGTAATAAGATTGATTTGTCTGTTTTGTTTCTTTATTTTTAGCGATTAACCCAGAGACCAGAACAGATTTGAAAGAATCACTCTGAGTTGTTCCTACTTCTCAGGTGGTTAGCATCCAGCCAACCCGCTGTCCCTTTCTTTTTCTGCTTCAGGTGACCCTGCAGACACAGATTATACAGCCGTGGGCTGTGCAATCACAACCATCTCTTCCAACCTGACGGAAATGTCCAAGGGTGTGAAGCTTCTAGCAGCACTCATGGATGACGACGTGGGCAGTGGAGAAGACCTACTGAGAGCGGCTCGGACCTTAGCCGGGGCAGTGTCAGATTTGTTAAAGGCCGTGCAGCCCACTTCTGGAGAGGTAAACATTTGAATAAAGGGTTGTGTGAAGAGGATGGTATCCTTTGAGGGGGCAAAACTTGTTCTCTGGCCCCTTGTTTTGTCCACCCAGAGGACTTGGATTCAAATCCCACTTCTGATGTTATTTGTGGGATCTTGTGCAAAAGTCTTCAACTCCCTGGGCCT